>NC_048282.1:537500-1825732 GCF_009762535.1 Notolabrus celidotus
AAAGAGCATCTTTCAATGCAGACAGAAAATCTAAAAGTCTGATTGTCTCAGCAAGTCGCTGGTGCTTATGGTAACCAATCATGTAAAAGAGAGTAGGAGACTCATCATCCTGGCAACCAAGGATGTGTAGTAGAAGCTTTATCTCTCCTTCCTGGGGTCTATGATATGCACTCAGACAAGGAACCATCAGAACAGCAGAAACAGCCCAGTGGGAGCAGATTGTCTGGACAAAGAAGGATGCAGCTGAGTGCTGTGATTTGTGAGGAAAGTAAAAACATCAAAAAGTTAACAAAAAGGACCTTTATCCTCTGGTATCATACATTTACTTCTGTAGTTGATCAAAACAAATCATTGTGTACTTGAATTGCTTGATTTGCAGCCTAACAGGTCAAACAGATCTGAAATATTTTTTCTGTAGAATTAACAAATACATTACAAATAAAACGTTTAGATGACCCTTATAAATGATATGAAATATACACAGTCTTTATGTGTGAATTTAAATTCTCACATTGCCATATTTGAATTTTTTGTAACATCTGTATACACACAGGTTGCAGGGTGGTTAGCACTGTCACCTAACAGCAAGAAGGTTCCTGGTCTGAGTCCCTGACTGGAGACAGAAGGGCTTTCTGTGTGAAGTCTTCAAGTTCACCTTGTGCATGCATGGTTCCCTTCATGTACTCCAGCCTCCTTGCACAGTCCAAAGACTTGCTCATTAAGTACTTCTGTAAACTCTTTATATTGACTTTCAAAACTAGCATGCCAATATTCCACCCTACGTTACTAAACTACACTTTTACTACTACATTTCATGTCTAATCACCAGGCTGTGTGAGATGGTAAATGGACTTGTACTTCTGTCTCCAGCCAGGGACTCAGACCAGGAACCTTCTACAAGTCCATTTACCATTTTACATAATGGCCACCAGTAAACAGAGCTGTACAGGTCAGTTTTATTTCAAGTGCTGCATAACTGTAACTTCTGTTGCAGGGTGACCTGAACTGTCTTATCAGTGGCCAGTATGATCACATGATTTTTGTTTTCCTCTCTGGCATTGTTTTCAAAACCAGGTAAAGACATGCAACAGACCACATTGACTCATTCTGTACAATGTGCGGAATAAGAAAAGGATGAGTGTGTCTTTTGAAGCACAGTGTAAGCTTGTATTGGTCAGATGAAATGTTGTCAACTTTCCCTGAAAATTTAGAGCTGGTGACGACTTCAGCAGTGCATGATCATTCCCCAGCAGTAAGTCTCGCCACTAAGACACATTCTCTGTTCTCTGTTCTCTGTTCTCTGTCTGGCCACTTTCTGTACAAAGAAAAAGAAGACTCCTTAACACGTCCCCAGATGTCAGATGTACTCTTCTTTTCACCAGAGAGCCTATCTACCTTGCATGCGATCACTTGGCTGAATCTTAAAGTGGGATCCACTTGTATAAAACGTTAGATAGCGTTCTGTGATGCCCTCTAGCCTCACTGATGAAGAGAATCAAATAAGGAAGATAAGAGATGTTATCAGGTCCCCCCACCACAAACACACACATGCCAAAAAAAAGACATTACCGTGCCCTACAGTTCAGCCTACGAGTGATGTTCTTTTTAAAGGAATCAACTGGACTGTCTTTTTAGTTTGTAATAAGAGCACAGAGCAGAGTCAGCTGAAAGGAAGGATCAAGGGAGAAAAGAAGAGAGTCCTGCAATGTCACCAAAGGTCCTACTGGTATATTTCAGCGCTGCAATGCTACTATCCAACATATCAACATAGGCAATGAAGATTGAGCTTAGCTATCTTGGCTTCCCTACAGCTTCTGATCACTTATTATAATTCCAAGCTGCATAAGGCATGAATATGAAGAGAAAAATCTCTTTCGTTCATCATATTTTTGGGATACAGTTGAGTGTTCCTGCTCACAAAGAAGTATCCTGTAGATTTACCCTGCTGGAGACACCCAAAACTGTCAAGACCAACCACATAGCCACAGTAGATGTGCATGTGCCATCTAAATCCGAAGCTGGCACACCCAGCACAATCATTAAAAATGGATGAGTTGGTGGGGCGGCTGTACCCATTCATGTGTACTCCTTTCAAAGTTGACAGGCACTGAGTGGCTGTCTGCAGCAGCACCACACCCTCACATAAAGACATCATTGTTATTGACACTATTTTTTCCCCCCCCGGTGAGCTTGTTTTGGAAGATAGGGAGTTGCAGCATTGACATACTTATCCCTTATTCCCCAGCTTCTTCAGAATGGACCGATCCTGCAGGGTGACTCAGCTTGAGTCTGCAGTCTCTCTCTGCAGGGGGCAGGATGATGCCAGCTTCACCCACCACAAAGTGTGTGAGAAGCAGTGGCAATGTTGGTTAAAGTTTGCTGAATTTTGTTATGACAGAAAACAGGCAGTGGGCTCTCAGATGGGCAGGATTCAGATTTTCTCCAAGTCTAACCTACTAGATTTGAATTAAGTAACTTGGCTGCCACTGTGTTGGCATCATTGAGCCAAAAGTGACAATCTGTGGACAAGAGAGTGGCACTTACAGGTAAATGGGAAATTAATGTCGAAATGCCAATATATTTAAATTCCTAACAATCAACCTGAACTTACTTGTGAAAACAATTTGATACTGATTATTAAAAGTTTTTAAAGTTATTTTTTTATTGCCCATCCATTTCACAAGCAGAATTAAATCTAATTGAAAACACAAGATGGTATACGTATAATTGGAAAAGGAATTGACATCAGAGTTAACTCCATCGTCTCACCCTGAAGCGACATGTGGCCTGATTGAGACTGGTAGTTCCATCTGTATACTAAAAAGGCATTTAGTGACTGGGGTCAGACTCAGTGTGAGGCCTGATAATCAGACAGTAACAGGGATTATTGTTCAATTATTATTTATTCATCTAATTTGGATTGTTATTGTTTTGAACCTCACTTTATTCCATGGCTTTTATTTGTCAACTCCTATGTAGAATGACAGACAGACGGACGGATGGACGGATGGACGGACAGACGGAGGGTAGTTTGTCCAACTTAAGACTAAACATTTGTATAATGTTCAAAATCAAACCTGAACCAGCTAAAGGGTTTTTAAATCTCTTAACAGAACCTTTTAAAACAGTCTTTCATCTCGTCTTTGTCCGCTTGAGTCTTTTCAAACTGTACGTGAGGAAAACCATTGTGTGTACGGGCAGAAGTGCGCTCCTGTCTTTGTTGACTGTAAATCCTGTCTTTGAGAATATCCTCTCTGATGGTGTGGAGGTGGATGGGATGCTGTGGATTGTTTTTGAGGCTTCAGACAGTTTTGGGTATCCCTCCTCGTTCTTTTGGCCCCGTACAGTTTTTGTGTGGTCCGGTAATCCTTGATCTCACAGCCCTCTTCATGAAGCTGCTCCTCATCTTCATCACTAATTTTAAGATCAACAGAAGTTTTATTTCTGACATTTTGAGCTGCCATGAACGTAGAAAGATTTAAAGGCCAGCTGAGGTACGTCTGCTCCACAGCTCCCTCTAAATGGTCCACCTTTAATTACCAGGGGAGATTTAATTACCACTTTAAGGAGATTTAACACTTCAAGAGCTGTTCTCAGAATTACATTAAATAAGTCTATATTTATATCAAAATAGGGTATATGAGACACTATTTTTACGGGAAACAGGAAAATAATGTAAAATTAGACATTGAGCACCCCCATGGTTTGAATGGAATGATCCACATTTCATAACTAAATATTTTTTAGAAATAAAGCACAGGTGGTTTTAGTGCTAAATAAATTAAAACCAAAATCTTTTACTACAGTATATCTTAAAGAACTCATAGTGCCCTATTACCCACAAGAACACTCACTGTAAAAACTGTTGCTTAGATTCAACTCAAAAAAGTTAAGGCAACATTTTCCAATCAATTTTTGGTAGTTTGGTGGACTTCTTTGTATTTTAAGTTGGTAAAACTGTATTATACTTAGTTAACTCAATGCTAAATAAATTAGTAGATACTACTAGGAAAAGCCAAAAAATTAAGTTTAGCCAAAGTTAAAAATGTTGCACATTAACCACAGCAGATTTAATTATATTAAGTACCATTCAAATGGAAAATATAAAAAAAAATGATTTGAATTAGTCCCTGTAATCAAATATATTAATTTCAAACAATTCTTACATTCCTTTTTTACACTACTTAAAATAATTAGTTATCATTGCTATAAATAAAATGAAAGAGATATGAGAGATATACATTTCCAACATTGATTTAACTGTGTATACATATACAACATTGATTTAACTGTGTATACATATACAGCATTTATTTAACTGTGTGAACATATACAGTGACATTGAGTTGGACTGTGTCTGGCTCACAACAAGCATAGATCTTCATGCTGTGCATTTTGAGGTCCTCATGCACATATGACACAGACCTCACGGCTGAATGTGTAAAATAATGATGATTTCATCCTGAAAATGATTTATGACCTCATCAAAAGCCTGCATTTATGTGAGATTGTGACTGTAAAGTTGACTCTGATTGAGGATTAACTGCCATGCTGCACATCTTGCCTGCCTCACGGGTCATTTCAGACTACTGGTTTGAGACTAAATGATAATTTCCCTGAAAATAAGCATCAACAGCCCAGAAATACCTGCTTACTACTTCAGTGCAAATATTTTCAGTGTTGCTAAATTAGCAACAAATTAGCAATGCTAATGAGAGTCCAGCCACAAGAATAACGGGCATTTTATTTGAAATGCCCGACTCAAAAACGAACAAGGGGAACAATTTGGATTTGGATTGTGGCAAGCACACAAAATAGGCTGCAGACAGTCATTGGCAAAAACATAAACGGTATTACTTGAATTATTTGTTTGAGACTAGCTGTACACTGTAAGGCCTCATGGCGAGCATTTTATGAATACAACTGAGGAATCCAAGTCATGCTTTCGAAAACAGCGCAGTACATCATGTTCATTCAGAAAAAAAGGTTACTTACATGTGTTTTGTGAAGTATTATCCAGCATGTAGACTCCATGAAAGATTAATGCGTTCAATGTTGGCTGCAGGACAGGAGCGAACGTTAAACGTGTCTTGGCATGTCCTCTATGCTACATGTGGGCGTGTCATGTCGTTTTACTTTCGAGATGAGGCGTTAAACTGAGTTTTGTCAAATTGATTTATTGTGCAGTTAAACAAAAATCAATTAAATGCTAGAAAATGTCAAGTTACCAAGATATTCACACTTTTCACTTATAGGTAACTTAAAAAAACACAAAAAGAAAAGTAAACCGATTTTTCAGAGAAGACCTACTTTTTAAAATGAAGTTATCTGGACATTACCATTGAAAGGCTTTTTACAGTGACGCTCCCAACATGCAGGCCTGCTGGTCTTACTTAAAGTCTCTAAAAGTAGTATGGGAGGTAGAACCTTCAGTTATCAGGCCCCTCTCCTTTGGAATCATCTACCAGTCAGGGTCCAGGAGGCAGACGCCCTCTCTACTTTTAAAGGGGACATATCACGCTTTTTTCATCAATATATATTGGTCTAAGAGGTCCCCAAAACATGTCTTTAAAGTTTATGCTCAAAAAAACATTTTGAAATCAGATTTTGGCATGCCTGAAAAGTCCTCTTCTTCATTCCTCATCAGAACACTCTGTTTTCCCTCTGACCACGCCCCCTCCGGAAATGGATGTGCCTCGGCTCTCCAGCATGTTGATCTAATGTTTACATGTTGGCTGAATATACACGGCTGCTCAGAGATCACGTTACTTCAACCCTCTGAATCTGATCCTGACGGAGAGGCGCCTGTAGCAGGACCTTTCTGAACCATTGGTCATAGATTTAGTGTTTCTTGTTGTTTTATTTATCAGTATGTAGACGTGTGTCTTGGTACACAGCTACGAACATGTAGCTATGTGGCTATGCTAACTAGCGCTAGCACTTATCCATGATAAATAAAAATCATCCACTAGATCTTCAAATCTGCAGACGTGGGGAGTAAAACCGACCTCTGCCAGAAAGGCAGCAGGACCTTTTATGAAGGATTGGTCACAGATTTAGTGTTTCTTGTTGTTTTATTTGTCAGTATGTCGACGTGTGTCTTGGTACACAGCTACAGCTACAGCTACAGCTACAGGTATGAACCTATAGCTATGTGGCTATGCTAATTAGCGCTAGCACTTATCCATGATAAATAAAAATCATCCACTAGATCTTCAAATCTGCAGACGTGGGGAGTAAAACCGACCTTTGTGTTTATTAAGACAGCCTACAACTAGCATGCCTCCCTCCTAAGCTCCTTGTTAGCACACATTTGTGCAGGTAATGAAAAACGGAGGAGGGATTCAGTATTATTTTATACAGTCTATGGGCTGAACAAGCTCCGAGCTCTGACTCCGTAACAGACCGGATATTGTTGTTACGTAACAAAAACACGGAAGTCTGAAACGGCTCGTTTTACACACATTTACAGAAAGGTGGAGAAATCAGAACAGGGGCAGAATGGATTTTTTTCATTCTCGGGGGGTTTGTAGACATGCCAGGGAAACATATTTCAGGTAAAGAACCATTAAAAAGTCAATTTTGCATGATATGTCACCTTTAAGAGTAGGCTTCAAACGTTCCTTTTTGATAAAGCTTATAGTTAGAGCTGGATCAGGCTTGGACCAGCTCTTAGTTATGCTGCTATAGGTTAAGGTACGTACCTAAAAAGACTTTAGGTACGACCAGCAGGCCTGCATGTTGGGAGCGTAGTGTTCTAGAGGGGTAATATCCTATGAGCTCTTTAAGATATGAAAGTGTCTGATCATTAAGGGCTTTGCTTTATGTCTCACTGTTCATGTTAGGACTGTATACTATTTTTGCTCATACCTCTACACGGGGCAGTCCGTAACACTTTATAAATAAAAAGCATACAATTGTTGTTTAAACCTTGTCAATGTGTATTTTAAACACATAGGAGGTATCCCAGTTCAGTCAAAGCAAGGTACACTGTGAACCAGAGAACCAGACATTCTCAATCACTCTGAAACACTTGCAGTTCTGTTTGCTATGAAGGAGGAAAAAATACATGAATACAATATCTCACACTATTTAAAGCCTGGAAGTCATATCTCAAAGGTTCAAATTCTCTGTCTAACAATACAACAAACCAGCTCCTTTCACAGTCTGCCTTGTTTTATCAGAGCACTTCATGATCCGATCTGATGGTATGAGTGTATTTCTGCAACATCCAGCTCTTTCATATTCACATGTTAAGTGGAGGAGCTGCATGAAACATAAATGATTGGGTTTGAGAATTTGTCCGCCCCCCCAGAACAGCTTAAACATTTTAGTAATCCAGGTGTATGCAGGGAAGGAATGCTGCCAAATGTTGCATTATTGTGAAAATGAAAGCAATGTGAAGCGACTGGGATTCACGTGTGCAATCTGTGAAGGAAAGAGATGCTTTTATACTTTCTACACTAGAAACACCAACCTTTTAGAAGCTAACCTTTCCTTTAATATAATGAGCAGGTTTCAGATGCTGCCATTTGTCCCCTCTTAGTGAGTTAACATTTTCAACCTTTCATAATTAAGTGCTAAGCAGGTTAGAAGGAGAAAATGTCCAAAGGTTCTGACGCTGTAAGCCGATTTTCTCTTTCTCTTCTTAATTGCGTCTCATCGAGCCGCTGATTGGATCCTGATAGACTGTCATCTGATTGTTCACCAGCCTTAATTTTTAATCTTATTTTATCATCTGGTAATGTTGGAAAGATTTATTACTGCTGTGTCTTATCAGAAGTTCCACTCAGCTTGGTCTTTCATTCCTCATAACCTGGCCCCTAAAAGAAACTAATATGGTATAACTTTACGTTTGAAGACAAGAAATGGTTACATCAAATTACTTTTTGCTCTGTTATTTATTGCAAAGAATTACTTTAGGGAGGGCTAAAATAAAATCCCAAATGTTTGTTTACATTTTTTGAGGGGCTGGGGGCTATGAACAACTACAGTCATGGCCAAAAGTTTTGAGAATGACACAAATATTACATTTTCCCAAAGTCTGCTGCTTCAGGGTTTTTAGGTGTTTTTGTCAGATGTTTCTATGGTATAATGGAATACAATTAGAAGCATTTCATAAGTATCAAAAGCTTTTATTGAGAATTACACAGAATTCATGCAATAAGTCAATATTTGCAGTGTTGAACCTTCTTTTTCAAGACCTCTGCAATTCTCCCTGGCATGCTGTCAATCAACTTCTGGACCAAATCCTGACTGATGGCAGTCCATTCTTACATAATCAATGCTTGGAGTTTGTCAGAATTTGTGGGTTTTTGATTGCCCACCCGCCTCTTGAGGATTGACCACAAGTTCTCAATGGGATTAAGATCTGGGGAGTTTCCTGACCAAGGGCCCAAAATCTTAATGATTTGTTCCCCGAGCCATTTTGCTTTGACTTTTGCTTTATGGCAAGGTGCTCCATCATGCTGGAAAAGGCATTCTTCATCACCAAACTGCCCTTGGATGGTGGGGAGAAGTTGCTCTCGGAGGACGTTCTGGTACCATTCTTTATTCATGGCTGTGTTTTTAGGCAAGATTGTGAGAGAGCCCACTCCCTTGACCGAAAAGCAGCCCCACACATGAATGGTCTCAGGATGCTTCACTGTTGGAAAGAGACAGGACCGATGGTAGCGCTCACCTCGTCTTCTCCGAACAAGCCTTCCTCCAGATGCCCCAAACAATCGGAAAGGGGATTCATCAGAGAAAATGACTTTACCCCAGTCCTCAGCAGTCCAGTCCCTGTACCTTCTGCAGAATATCAGTCTGTCCCTGATGTTTTTACTGGAGAGAAGTGGCTTCTTTGCTGCCCTCCTTGACACCAGGCCTTCCTCCAAAAGTCTTCGCCTCACTGTGCGTGCAGATGCACTCACACCTGCCTGCTGCCATTCCTGAGCAAGCTCTGCACTGGTGGTGGCCCGATCCCGCAGCTGTAACACCTTCAGGAGACGGTCCTGGCGCTTGCTGGACTTTCTTGGGTGCCCTGGAGCCTGTTTGGCAACAATTGAACCTCTTTCCTTGAAGTTCTTGATAATTGGATAGACGGTTGACTGAGGTGCAATCTTACTCGCTGCTATAAACTTCCCTGTTAGGCCCTTTTTGTGCAATGCAATGATGGCTGCACGTGTTTCCTTGCAGGTAACCATGGCTAACAGACGAGGAACAATGGTGTCATGCACCATCTTCCTTTTAAAGTGTCCAGTCACTCAATCATGACAGATTGATCGCCAGCCTTGTCCTCATCAACACCCACACCTGTGTTAATGTGTGTGACACCTGTGTGTCATTGAAATTATGTTAGCTGGTCCTTTTGTGGCAGGGCTGAAATGCAGTGGAAATGTGTTTTTGGTGATAAAGTTCATTTTCAAGGCAAAGAGGGACTTTGCAATTAATTGCAGTTGAGCTGATCACTCCTCATAACATTCTGGAGTATATGCAAATTGCCATTATAAAAACTGAAACAGCAGACTTTTTTTTTTTTTTTTTTTTTTCAACAATATATTTATTGTTTTATGACAAGACAAATACTAATGGTACAATTGACATACAATACACATTATACCAACAACATAATCCCTTCAAATAAATAAATTAAAATGAGTAAAATACAATAGAATAATAAATGAATAATAAAATAAATAAATAAATAAAAAGCAAGGCAAAAAAAATAAATAATAGTAATTAAATAAAATAAGTAATACACAACACAGCACCACTTTTCAATCAATTCACTCTGAACGTCCGAGAAACTCAATTAAAGGTGACCAAATTTCTTGAAAATCTCTCCCCTTTCCCCTGACAATATAAGTAAGTCGTTCCAATACAATACATGATGCCATCTCCTTCACCCACATATGTATTGAGGGCACATCAACTTTCCTCCAGTATAAAGATATCAACCTCCTGGCCTGCAGGAGTCCAAAGTCGATGAGTTTTAGTTGTCTTGAGGTAAACGTACAGTTCTCTGGGTGTACACCCAACACACACATCTTTGCTTGAAAAGGCACACTCACTCCAGCAATCTTAGATAAAGTTTGTACGACTGACTTCCAGTAATTCTGTAGTTTTGGACAGTCCCAGACACAGTGAAACAGAGTACCCTGTCCTTCCAAACATTTACTACAGGTATCTGGGATGTTGGGTGACCAACGATTCAATTTGACTGGGGTAATATAAGTTCTCATCAACCATTTATATTGTAGGAGTTTCATCCTTGTATTAATTGATTGTTTTTGAGCCTTTAAACATGCCGTTTCCCAATCTGCCTCATGTATATCCTCCTGGAGGTCAGATCTCCACGCATCCAGCCTATCAGTGGAGGTTTCCTTATCATGTGATACAAGAGCTGTATAAAATAAAGAAATTTGACCTCTCCCCTCTAGATTCTGGAGTGTAAGATTCTCCAAACAAGATAATAGCGGTTGAGATACAATATGTTTATGTTTTGACATTATAAAATGTTTTACTTGTAAATATTTAAAGAAATGCTTCTTTGGAATGTCATATGTTTGACATAATTGATCAAATGTAAGAAGGTGGCCATCCTTATACAGGTCTTCTACCTTCTGTACACCTTTATCTGCCCAGATTTTAAAACCTCCATCTGCTCTCCCTGCCTTGAAACATGCATTGCCCCATATAGGGGATAAACGAGAGATGGGAGGAGTATCCCCAATATGCTGGTGTGCCCTATACCAAATATCAATAGTGTTTTTTAAAAAAGGATTATTTGTCATTTTTTTCAAGTTTTTGGGATTTGCAGAATACAAATACAGCTTTAATGAAAGATTTGGTATTGATGTTTGTTCAATATTCACCCAAGCTGGGGGTGTCTCAGTTGAAAAGTAAAACATAGCTAAGCGTAACTGCGCAGACCAGTAATACCATTTCAAGTTCGGGAGTTTCAGCCCCCCTCTTTCGTATGGCAGGTACAGTAAGCGAAGTCTCAGCCTGGGCTTTTTGTTGTTCCAAATGAATGCATTAAAGATACTGTTTAACTCATCAAAAAGTAACTTTGGTGGAGGTAGAGGGAGTGACTGAAAGAGGTATAAGAACTTCGGTAATATGGTCATTTTAATCATATTTATTCGGCCGATCATTGTTACGGGCATTATCATCCATCTATCCAGAGTCTCTTTCACCTGACTGATCAAAGGGTCATAATTTGTTTTAATAATGGTTTTAGTGTCTGGGGTAATTTTAATTCCAAGATACACAAATCCCTCTTCTGCATTAATAAATGGGGTTTGTATGATTGGTTTTAGCCTTTCATTCTTATTCAAAAATAGTATGGAAGATTTTGAGTCATTTATATTATAGCCAGAGAATCGCCCAAATACTTCAATTTGTTTCATTAGGTTTGGTATACTAATAGACAACCTGGTCAAGAAAACTATCAAATCATCGGCGTACAGAGCCAGTCTATGTTCTTGTTCTCCTAACTGGATACCAGACAGGTCTGTTCGCGATCTTATTGTCATTGCCAGGGGCTCTATAGCCAGTATGAATAACATTGGCGATAAAGGGCATCCCTGCCGCGTGGAGCGTTCTAATGTAATTGGTTTTGAAACTATGTTATTTGTTAAAACACTGGCCATGGGTCTTGTGTACAAAATTTGAATCCACCTAAGAAAGTAATTTCCAAATCCAAATCTTGGTAGAACATTAAATAAATATGGCCATTCTATTCTATCGAATGCCTGACGAGCATCCAATGATAATAAAGCTGTATCTTTAGCATCAAATTTTTCGTGAATTATATTCAGAACTCTTCTAATATTATGAAACCCTTGGCGTTTTGGCACAAAGCCATTTTGATCATTATGAATCAAGTGTGAGATGTAGGGGTCTAATCTTCTTGCTAAGACTTTACAAAGTATTTTAGTGTCCACTCCCATCAGACTTATTGGCCTAAATGAAGAGCATTCTGCAGGTGGTTTGCCAGGTTTTAAAATTAGTGTAATCATTGCCTGTCTCAGAGTGGGTGGGAGAGTCCCATTTTGAAATGCTTCATCATACATATTAGAGAGTGGAATTATTAATTTTTCTTGAAACGTTTTGTAAAATTCGATCGGGAACCCGTCTGGTCCAGGGGCCTTACCACTGTTAATATTTTTAATGGCTTGTAATATCTCTTCAATAGTTAGACTTCTGTCTAATTCATTTTTTGCATCTTCTGCTAGAGTTGGGAATTGAAGTTGATCTAGGAATGTGTCCCGTTCCTCTGAAACTTGAGGACATTCTGATTTGTATAGATTTTGATAAAACTCTCTAAAACTATCATTAATTTCCGATGGATCTACTGTTGAATTCCCTGAAGAGGTGATTATGCTGTTAATCACTCTATCACTCTGCATTTTCTTAATTCTCCATGCCAAGAGTTTTCCAGCTTTCTCTCCTTGATCGTAGTAAGATTGCTTCAGCCACATTAGGCTTTTCACAGCTACATCGGAAGATAATTTATTATACTCAGTTCTCATACGTAACAAATCGTTTTGTTTTATTGGGTCATCCCCGGTGTTAAGGTCCAACTCCAAAGATTTAATCTGTTTGTCTAGCGTTTCCATCTGTTTCTTTTGTTGTCTGTTCTTTGTGCTTGTAAAGCTGATAATTTCACCTCTAATATATGCTTTGAATCCCTCCCACCTTATCGAAGCACTAGTTTGATCAGTATTTAACTCAAAGTAATTATCTATTTTCTCCTCAATGAATTTAACGAAGTCTGGGTTCTGTAGCCATCTTACTTGAAACCGCCAGGTAGGGGGGTTATGGGTAAGTTTCTCTATGAGAATATTCAGTGAGACAGCTGCATGATCACTGATCACTATGCTATCATACTGGCATTTTTTTATCCTTGATAAGAGTTCTCTTGAGACAAGAAAGTAATCTATACGAGAGCGGGATTTATGTATACCGGATTGACAGGAGAATTCTATTTTGTCTGGGTTCTGTTCCCTCCACACTTCCACCAAGTTAATATCCGATATATATTGATTTATTAATTTTCTAGTTTTTGCTTTATATATGTCTGAACCTGTTGAGCGATCCAAAGTCGGGTTTAAGGTGCAATTGAAGTCTCCTCCAATTATATAAAGTCCTCGCAAAGTAGATATTGTAAGAAACAGGTCTTCAAAGAATTTAGGATTATTTTCATTGGGGCCATATATGCTCACTAGGTTTAATGTAAGTGAGAGAATGTTACCCTGAGCAATAACATACCTACCCGCGGGGTCCTGGATTGTCTTAATCATTTGAAATGGTATAGTTCTATGGATCAGAATAAGTACCCCCCTGGCATAATTATTGTATGACGCATGTATCACTTGGCCAGGCCATCTATTCTTTACAAATTTCATATCAGAAACAGTCAGGTGTGTTTCTTGAAGGAAAATTATTTTAGATTTAAGATGTTTGATCCTGTTCATAACCTGTTTCAGTTTGATCAGCTTCCTGAGTCCCCTGACGTTCCAACTTGTGATTTTTATATCAGAGATATTCTGCATATTTACTTGTTCTATAAGTGGTATTTTTGTTCTGTGATGTGAATGTAATAACATACAATACTGATGCTGAGTTAACACAAAGTACATACAAATTCTTAAGAAAAAAATAATAAAAATAAAGAAACAAGAAAAAGCCACCCTGACATTGACACATAACACTCAAAGTCCCCCTCCCTTACTCAGAACAGTGAACTGGGGCTTGTGCTAATCCACTCTACAGGGGAGTAGCCGAACTATGAGAACCCAACTTCAAAAGCAACAGTGGTGTCCGTGAACCACGCATTTACCATATTCAAAAACATATTGAACCCATACAAACAGTAAACAGATCAGATTAGCCTTTAAATTATTGGCAGCAGTACCTCTTATAATTGTCCGTTCTGGCACATAAAGAACTTCTTTAAAGGATAAAAGTTTCACCAAAGTGAATCATATCAATGCAAAAAAGAGAAAAAACGTAAATATTTATATTGGCGTTATGAGGGCATTATGAAAAATACCTCTCAAGACAAAACAATCTACTTAGCTGCCTGGAATAATAAAATAAAAGAATAGGCTTACATGTTTTTATGTAAAGTCATGAAAGCAGAGACCAACTGAATCCGTGTTTCAAAAGGTGTGTTGTTTACCGCTACCGTTAGTCCTCTCCGGTGCGTCTACGATGGAAATCCTCCGCCTCCGTAGGGGATGAAAACAGCTGTATCTTCCCGTTGTGGAGGATCCTCATCCTGCAAGGGTTATACTGAAATCCGCGGAACATTCCTCTTTCGGTGAAGACTTTTCTGACGGTGTTAAACTCGGCTCGCTGCCGGACGGTCTCAGCTGAAAGATCCTGGGCAAAAAAGAGTTTGTCTCCGTTGTGCACGGTGTTGTGCTGCTTCGTGGAGCGGAAAACAAACTCCCGATCTTGAAAATTCAGGAACCGGATAAGGACTGCTCGATCCTGGTTTGGTTTTGGAGGTGCTAGGGTGCGGTGAGCCCTCTCTATAATGAAGGATCTATCGGTCCCCAGCCAGCGCGGTAGCATCTCCTGGATAAACTCCAGCAGCGGCCGCTGGCCCTCTGCGCCCTCCCGGAGACCAAACAGACGCAGGTTCTTCCTTCGGCCCCGGTTCTCCAGGTCATCGGTCTTGGTCTCCAGGTAGGCTACTCGCTTCATGGTCTTGTTAAGATCCGCGATGCTCTTTTCCAGTTGCTCCTCTGCCGACATGATTCTGTGCTCAGCTTCATCCAGTCGCGTTGTGTTGGCGGCAACATTTTGCTTTACCTCCGTCATGTTGTTTTCCAAACTGGCCACCGACTTAGCCATTTCACCCATATGGTTATTTATACCGTCCAGTTTGGTCCCGAATTCACCGAACTCGAAACGGAGTGACCGAAGTTCATCCAAAACCGCTGTGAGGTCGGCCATGCTACTCGTGCTAGCGGCCCTCTCGTCGTCTGGACCTGTCGGTGAACTAGCAGTTTTAGCAGGTTTTTGAGAACCGCGTTTCCTGGTGAAAATATCACATTCCTTAACTGTAGACGTTTTTGACATTTTTTAGGTCCAGTTGGTGTTTCTAATGCAGGGTTATCACAGGTATTTAGTGCAGGTTACACGGAGCATCCACGTTATGCTGCCATCTTGGTCCGCAGCTCCATAGCGCCCCCAAACAGCAGACTTTGTGAAAATTAATAGTTGTGTCATTCTCAAAACTTTTGGCCATGACTGTAGTTTTCCAGATTTCAAATATTGACTGGTTATGGTAGCTTTAAAAACAATCATTAAAAATAAATAATAGTCGACTGTTTTTTACATTTTTATTTTAATCAAATTTCAAAGCCTAATGGAAGTCAGCAATAAAACACTTTGACTAACAACTACACTGGTGGGGCTCAAAATAAGGGATAAATTGGCTTGCAAAGTCACAGTGATTTATGATGCCCCGAAACACAAGAACATTCACTATATTTGTCACGCTTTAATTCCTGTGAAACAATTCTTCAGATTCCCAAGACATGCACTCTGTACATCTGAAACTCATTACACGCTTATTACCAGGCAATTAGGCAGGAGAGAGCATGGGAGCCAGTTCCGGAGATATCTGACACCCCTTGTTATTCTTCACAATAAGCTAAAAAAAATACAGGGATTTTGGCAAACCCCACTGGGGAATGCTTGTTTATCCTGTCATGATAATGTGCCCTCACATTTGAGAATAATATCCGAATGTGCAGAGCAGGCTTGAGAAAGACTTTAATATTTCTTTGCTGACTTTTAACAATATTAAACTTTTATTAAGTCTCATATCAGCAAGACAATATTGTGTCTCCCTCATACTGATATGGAACATTTTGTTTCATATCACTGTTTATTCCAAGCCCTTGATAATGAAAAATAATCTTACACAGCATGTTCTATTAGAATTTGGATTCATAATTACTGATGCTGGGTATGTGGATACCTAACGGTTTGTACATAAAATGATGTTGAATTTTTTAACCCAAGTCTTTGAGAGAACGTTGTGTAACTGTCATTGTTGGCATCGTTGCATTTTCAGGCTACAAGTGAAGGGGATGATAACGTCCTCTAAAAGGAGTGCTTTTTGGAGAGAATATAAAGCAATGATCTCTTAATTATACCGCCGTTATATTGTATTGTACAAATGGAAAGGGCTCGTTCTTTCAGGTACCGCTGAGATGATGAATAAAGATCCAGTCACAAGGCTTATGATATCCATAAGTACTGCATAGCTTGTAAAACAAGTGTAAGGCTATTACCTACCATGGAAAAGTTATGGTAGTACATTGAGGATGAATCAGATTTGTAAGGTTTTAAACTAATTCTGATGATGTCAGGTTTTAATCATCTATAAGTTCCCCAGGCTCCTCTGTATACTACATTTTTAAGGTTAAGGTAAGATAAGATAAGATAAGATAAGATAAGATATACTTTATTTGTCCCCCGTTGGAGGAAATTTCTTTTGTTACAGCAGCTTACAACACGGGACAGGGGAATACAACAATGTACTAACATAGTTAAAAAATATAATAACAGTAATAATAGCAATGACAAGGGAAAAATAAAATAAAATAAAATAAAATAATAAAATAAAATAGAATAGAATAAAATAAAGTAAAAATAAAATAAAATATAGCAACTATTACAGATATATACACACTATGTACACTTCTATCTGATAAATAGATGAGGTAAGTTATTGCACGATAAAAATTGCACCAGGTTATGTAAAAACAAACATACACAGTATGAAGAACAGTGTGATTCAGATGGATACAGTAGTAATTTGTGAATGTGCCAAGTCACATAGTAACTTCCATGTAGTGGAATGAAAGATGAGAACAGCTGAGGCTGTAATTGAAAAAAACAAAGATAGATAATGTTTTGAGCGTGTCAGTTTGAATGGGAAAAAAGTTTCTCTTCTACAAATTGGAGGCTGAGGGGCACAACTCAGGTCTGTTGTGTCACATCCCGAACTGGAAATGATCATACACGCTTTTGTTTCATCCCGACTGGACTATTGTAATTCACTTTTCACCTGCCTCAGTAAATCGTCCCTCCATCGTCTTCAATTAGTCCAGAACGCTGCTGCAAGGCTGTTGACCAAGTCCAGCCGGACAACCCACATCACTCCGATTCTAGCTTCCCTACATTGGCTTCCAGTTAAATTTAGGATTCATTTTAAAGTTCTCGTTTTCGTGTATAGAGCTCTGCATGGTCAGGCTCCTGAATACATCGTCGACCTGCTCCACCCCTACCTTACCAGTAGGTCACTCAGGTCTTCTGACCAGGGCTTGCTGGTTGTCCCTCGAGCGCGCTTAAGAACAAAAGGTGACCGTGCTTTTGAAGTTGTGGCACCGACATTGTGGAACGCTCTTCCTGTAAATGTCCGTTCTGCTATATCTGTTGTCGCCTTTAAAAAACTTGTGAAGACACATTTATTTAAACAGGCCTTCGACTCACTGTGTTCAGACTAATGTTCTATTTATGCTATTGTCTGTTTCTTTTAATGTGTTGGATATTTTCCTGTGAAGCACTTACTAAATAAAATGTACTTACTTACTTACACCGCTGAACAAATGAAACCCATTAAAATGGTGTCCTTAAAGTGAGGTATTAATGTCATTATTGATCTTGGGAAAAGGATGGGAGTAGAGAACCTAATGGTTACACTGTAACTTCACTAATTTGAGTGAAGAGACTATCAGTCCTATCATATTAAATATGTCCCCACCTGTAAAAAAAACACCACGTTCTCTTCAGTTGACACCAAGCGGCAACCTTCTTAAAATATGAAGCCCATGCGGAAGTGTTAAAAACTGCAATTCCTCGAGCATCTGCTTGACGCTGTCTGCAGAAACACCGAAAACCACATACACACCCATTCAAAGAAGACGGTCTTTACAGCAGAAATAAACATGTTTACAGCCTGGTTCAAAAAAGGGCTTGGCTCTACGTAGCTCATTTCTTTATCAGCACACACTGTACGGGGGTGAATTATTTTCTAACGTGACGGTTCAGAAGATATTAAGATTAAGAGTTTGTGTCCAAATAAGGACATGACTGACTTGACAGAAAGGCGGGAACACATAACTGTTGGCCAAGAGGCTCAAACCCCGCCCCTCTTTAACCTCAAGGTGATGGGATAGTCTCAACACTAACATAACCAGGGTTACAACGTAACCTTTAGTTCTATGTGTATTTAGACTGTCTGTCCTCGCGTCAACTTATTCCACATAGATAGATAGATCTTTATTTGTCCTTAATAAGGAGATTTGTTGCTACCGTCTGAACAGGAATACATGTATGAACACAATAACCATAACCATCCACCCAGCCTCACAGCAATGGTGCACCTCATCCCACATATATACACACCAGACACTTATGAACACACTGGACACATATGAACACACAGGACACATATGAACACACTGGACACATATGAACACACTGGACACATATATACACACCGGACACATATGAACACACTGGACACATATGAACACACAGGACACATATGAACACACTGGACACATATGAACACACAGGACACATATGAACACACTGGACACATATAAAACACACCGGACACATATAAACACACCGGACACATATGAACACACTGGACACATATATACACACCGGACACATATGAACACACAGGACACATATAAAACACACCGGACACATATAAACACACCGGACACATATGAACACACTGGAAACATATATACACACCGGACACATATGAACACACAGGACACATATAAAACACACCGGACACATATAAATACACCGGACACATATGAACACACTGGACACATATATACACACCGGACACATATAAACACACCGGACACATATGAACACACTGGACACATATAAAACACATTGAACACATATAAACACACAGGACACATATAAACACACAGGACACATATAAACACACCGGACACATATGAACACACTGGACACATATAAAACACATTGAACACATATAAACACACAGGACACATATAAACACACAGGACACATATAAACACACCGGACACATATAAAACACACCGGACACATATAAACACACCGGACACATATGAACACACTGGACACATATAAACACACCGGACACATATGAACACACAGGACACATATAAACACACCGGACACATATAAACACACCGGACACATATGAACACACTGGACACATATAAACACACCGGACACATATAAACACACTGGACACATATGAACACACTGGACACATATGAACACACTGGACACATATAAACACACCGGACACATATGAACACACTGGACACATATATGCACACCGGACACATATAAACACACCGGACACATTACAGTGGCACTTTATTTAGCAGTGCTATGGCCGATGGGACAAAGCTTCTGCCAAACCGGGCATGCCTACAGTAAGGGGATCTGTATCTGCGACCGGAGGGGAGTAGTGTGAAGACTGAGTAGAGGGGGTGTTGGGGGTCCAGTGTTAGAGTCCGTGCTCTGCGTATGATGGCTCTGCTGTTGAGGTCAGACAGGTTGGGTGTGGGGAGGCGGATGATTTTGGTGGCAGTGTTTGTGGTGCGTATGAGTTTGTTTTTGTTGGAGACAATTAGCATGTTGTAGTAGCAGGGGGAACAGTAGAGGAGAATGGGTTGGATGATGCTTTGGTACAGTAACAGTAGAAGGTGGGGGGCGACAGAAAGTGCTTTGAGTTTGCGGATGGCAGAGAGTCTTTGTTGGCAGCGTTTGTGAATGTCAGTGGTGTGTTGATCAAAGTGGAGTTTATTGTCCAGGGTGAGTCCGAGATATTTGAAGTGATCCACTATTTCGACTGCTTGATTGTTGATGTGGATGGGGTTGTGGGTCGGGCTGTGAGTGCTGGAGGAGTGAATGACCAGTTCTTTTGTTTTTGAAATGTTCAGCTGAAGGTGATTGTCCGTGCACCATAGTGTGAAGTGGGAGATGGAATCCTGGTAACTTAGAACAGAGTTATTGTCATTAAGGAGGGCAAGTATGGCAGTGTCATCAGAGTATTTGAAATATGTTGTGGTTGTTGAGGGGCTGATGCAGTCATTGGTGTAGAGGGTGTACAGGAAGGGCCTCAGGACACAGCCTTGAGGGGCTCCGGTGTTGGTGGTGATGGTGGTTGATGATGTTATTGTGCCTACTCTGACTGCTTGTGGTCTGTTGCTGAGGAAACTGTGTATCCAGTGGATGAGAAGTGGAGAGACGTTGAGATGGTGGAGTTTACTGATCATCTGGTGAAGTTGGATGGTGTTGAAGGCAGAACTGAAGTCGATGAAGAGGAGTCTGGCGAAGTTATGGGGTGATTGGAGGTGTTGCAGGAGGGAGTGAAGGAGGCATGCCACAGCATCCTCAGTCCCCCTTTTGGCCTTATAGGCAAACTGATGCTGGTCCAATTGCATGCACTGTCTAAGACACCTCAGGAAGAAGATAAGCAGTCTTATAAATCTTAAACCATCATCAACGTTCCAAATTAACTATACACAAATATACAAAACCCCTGAGCTGACAGCTCAATGCAGTCCACAGCTGATGTATTCCTGGGTTCAAGACGCTACTTAAAGCATTAATGGCCAGTCACGTGAGCCTTGCAGGTGCAAAGGAAAATGAACTTCTGTAAGCTCTACCTACACACCTGCTCCTATCATTGGACTTGATGGACAATAGCTTATTCTGGCTCACATACACACCCAACCTGATACTTCTGTCTTCATTGAGGTGAATGAAGAAGGTGGTGACCAGGTGGCAGCTAAACACACCTCTGCCAGAGATACTACACTGCGCATAGGAAGTCACAGTTCCACAGGTGGCGTGTCCCTGTCCCACAGGCTGCACTGGCATCCCTACCCTCTTTGCAGGCTTGCTGGATAACTGTGATCCAGTGGGACAGTCTAGCCGTTGACAGTGGTCTACATACACACTCCTGCTGAAAAAAACATGTCATGAAACTAAACCTGAAAGCTCCCCATGGATTGATAGGGCTTGCATTTCCCCCACTCTCTTTGCAGATGTCACCGTCAGTGGAGACGCCATCTTGAGTGAAGCCATTTCAGGTTCACTAACTCCAGGGTTCAAAGGTGGAGTGCTGCAGAGCATTAAGGACCAACTCTTGGTCCCAAGGCAGAACTGCAGGGGATCTAACAGCCCTGGGTAGAGTACCCACAACCTTCAGAAAGCCTGCACTACCCCAGACAGGCCGCCAACATATGATTAATACTTGATGCTACCTATGATGGGATGGTCCGTATAAAAACTGACAAAAAGAAACAAGTTCAGTTCAGAATGTCATCTAAGAAACAGGAAGTATGACAAAGCATAATGTATATGCAACTACTTTACAATCAATTTATCTTGTTCACTTATTAATAATAGTTTCTCAAAGACTTGTGTTAAAAAATTCAACATCATTTTATGTGCAAACCGTTAGGGGATTTAGATTCTGTGGATAATAATAATAATAATAATAATAATACCTAAGTTTTATATAGCGCTTTTAAATAACTCAAAGACGCTTTACAAATAAATAAATAAATACAAATAAAGACATACAAGACAAGCAGACGACAAGGGAAGAGGTGGAAAAATTAATGTGAGGGGAATGCCTGTTTGAAAAGGTAAGTTTTTAACTGTTTCTTAAATGAATGAAGTGAGTCAGAAGCACGGATGTGTGGGGGGGGGGAGAGTTCCAGAGGGTGGGGGCGGCTATGGCAAAGGCCCGGTCCCCCAAGGTACGGTGCTTGGATTTAGTGATGGGAGTGAGGAGGTTGGAGTCAGAGGATCGGAGACGGCGGGAGGGGTGGTAGTACCGGAGAAGGTCAGTGAGGTATGGGGGGGCCAGGTTATTGAGGGATTTGTACGTGGTGAGCAGGATCTTGAAATGGATGCGCTGTTTTACGGGGAGCCAGTGGAGCTGTTGAAGGACAGGGGTGATGTGGTCTCTGGAGCGGGAGTAGGTGAGTAGCCGGGCAGCAGAGTTCTGTACGTATTGTAGTTTTTGTAGATGGGAGGAGAGAAGACCATACAGGAGGCTATTGCAGTAGTCGAGTCGTGAGGATATAAAAGCATGAATTAGGGTTTCAGCAGCGGATTTGGAGAGAGTGGGACGGAGGCGGGCGATGTTGCGGAGGTGAAAGAAGGCAGTTTTGGTGATGTGACGGATGTGGGGTTGGAAGGAGAGAGTCTGATCGAAGATGACGCCAAGGTAATGCAGACGATGCTGTTACTTTGTTTGTTAGAAGCACCCCCAAAAGAAAGGTGTGACACAATGACCCTTCACTACCACGTGAATGAACAGGTGATGACCCTCTCTTGGTTTAAATCTGTGTTTGAGGGACTCTGACAGCCTGAAGAGAAGCTTCCATTGATGCTCTAAATACACCACACAAACACAGATTTCAATCAGTAATTGACCAAACATTTGTCATCATTGAGAGCCTTTCAACTATTAGTCGTGTAAATTAGCTTGAAAAGCCCACATGAAACTTGGTTTGGACAGAAGGCATTGGCAGTTTCTAAGTATCGGTCCCTTTACTGAATATGATTCTGTGAATTCTGTTGTAATGAGGCCCTGAGAGGCTTAAATCTGCATCGTTCATTCTCCCTGTAGACCTGAGTGCTTGGTCTCCTTATCTTGGCCACTAATCCTTCCTTTGCAGATTCCCTGGGTAAGGTAAACTGAGGGAACAGTGCTGTGGTTGCAGTTCAACAGTTCATGTTAGGGAACATTTCTGATATGTGTTATTGTAATTCGCCTCACATGGGGAGCGCTGACTTCAGGTTAGCCAGGCCTTCTGTAATGTTAAAGAAAGATAGAGTTGCAGTTATGGTGGACAGTTTTTAATAGCTCAGTTTAGGGATTAGACATAAAAAGAAGTTGAAAAACTGACAGTTAATGACTTTCAGGCTCTGGCTGGACGTTTTTTTTTTTGTCAGGAAGCAGGTGTTCTTATGCCTCAAATAAGCGGGGTAATCTGTCAGATCTGTTGAAAACGGGGTCATCATGGAGGAAATTTGGCATAACAAAGCTGTCAATGAAATTACTCTTGGAACTTTTAATCAGTGTCTTAGTGGGGCCTGGCATCTTAAGATAACCCTAATCCTGCAAAACTCTGCAAAGTGACTAACACAGTGAAAAAGTAAGAGGTGGCTCAGTGGTTGGAGCGTGCGCCCCACATATAGAGTCCCCGGTTTACTGCATCATTCACAAACAGCAGGTCAAGTAGACCAATAGGAGTCCTTCAAATGATTTTAGATCATATTTTATGACATAGATTCCTCCACATTTTAATCTTATGATAGTGTTTTCAGGGACTAGGACATCATGAAGGTTCTGAATACTTTCTCTATCACTTTTTAAAAAGTGCTGGCAGATCAGAGGCATTCTGTGCAATAAGGAAACACATGACTGTGATGACTGTACACCAAAGCTTCTGGTGTCCACGTCTTTGTTCTTAAGGTAGATCTATGATCTGAAAACATCCCTAGCAACAAGTGGAATCTAAGTGTGAATTTAACACGTTCATATGGTCAAACCCTGAGCAATTGCTGGCTATTGTAATTACATTTGATACATATTATATGCCTTAAAGCTAGGGTTGGTAGTCTCGGAAAACCAGCATGAATTTGAATGTAGCTTTTCCTCATGACTCCGTCTAACCCCTCCCCTCCTCCCTCGGAGCTCCTCCAAAACGACCCCCCCCCCGCTCACATGCACGAGCGCCGCTGATTCTCGACCATATGATGGTGACTGATTCAAAACCGGTCCTCACCAAAACATTCTCATAGTGAAAGTTAAAAACACAAACAAACATGGCTGCTGTTAGCACTCACAACTATCATGCTAGCATTATCCAGTTGTACTGGTGACACGATATCAGGAGAAAAGTTATAACACATATATAATACTGTAACAACTCTACTGTTTGTTAAACGTGTTCAGTGTAGATGCTCTTAATTCCTACAGTGTTGACGGTCAGTGAATGCATCAGGAGAGGTGTAGCGTGTGCGAGTGGGAGAGAGGAGAGGAGAAGTTTTTCATTCATTCAAACATTGATTGTTGCTTTGTTGGTTGGCGTGATCACGGCCGACAGTGACCGGTTATTAAAGGTGACATATCACGCTTTTTTCATCAATATATATTGGTCTAAGAGGTCCCCAAAACATGTCTTTAAAGTTTATGCTCAAAAAAACACTTTGAAATCAGATTTTGGCATGCCTGAAGAACCCTCTTCTTCAGTCCTCCTCAGAACAGTCTGTTTTCTCTCTGACCACGCCCCCTCAGGAAGTGGATGTGCCTCGGCTGTCCAACACGTTGATCTAATGTTTACATGTTGGCTGAATATACACGGCTGCTCAGAGATCGCGTTACTTCAACCCTCTGAATCTGATCCAGACGGAGAGGCGCCTCTAGCAGGACCTTTCTGAAGGATTGGTCACAGATTTAGTGTTTCTTGTTGTTTTATTTATCAGTATGTAGACGTGTGTCTTGGTACACAGCTACTAACATGTAGCTATGTGGCTATGCTAACTAGCGCTAGCACTTATCCATGATAAATAAAAGTCATCCACTAGATCTTCAAATCTGCAGACGTGGGGAGTAAAACCGACCTCTGCCAGAAAGGCAGCGGGACCTTTCTGAAGGATTGGTCACAGATTTAGTGTTTCTTGTTGTTTTATTTGTCAGTATGTTGACGTGTGTCTTGGTACACAGCAACAGCTACGACATGTAGCTATGTAGCTATGCTAACTTGTGCTAGCACTTATCCATGATAAATAAAAATCATCCACTAGATCTTCAAATCTGCAGACGTGGGGAGTAAAACCGACCTTTGTGTTTATTAAGACAGCCTACAACTAGCATGCCTCCCTCCTAAGCTCCTTGTTAGCACACATGTGTGCAGGTAATGAAAAACGGGGGAGGGATTCAGTATTATTTTATACTGTCTATGGGCTGAACAAGCTCTGAGCTCTGACTCCGTGACAGACCGGATATTGTTGTTACGTAACAAAAACACTGAAGTCTGAAACGGCTGGTTTCACACACATTTACAGAAAGGTGTAGAAATCAGAACAGGGGCAGAATGGATTTTTTTCATTCTCGGGGGGTTTGTAGACATGCCAGGGAAACATGTTTCAGGTAAAGAACCATTAAAAAGTCAATTTTGCATGATATGTCACCTTTAAAGCTCAACGTGTTCACGAATTGGCTCGTCATCACTACAGCGTCCGGACGGACGCTACAGTACATATATATTTTCTGTAGGACTTACTGAACGTCATTAATTATTCTGCTTGTTGGTGAGAGCTTTTTAGACTCTGATCCCGACTACAGTCCTAAGCAAAGCACCTCATCAGGTCAGAGGGGACAGGCCCGAGGACGAGCGGGTGTACCTAACTAATTCAAGCCTTGCATTTGATGAAAGAGAACTAGGAGGGAAGCCACATTACATAACCTCCACCCAACCTATTCATTTATAGAGTATAGAGACAGGTTTCTGTGCACCACTTCAGCAAACTGTGCCTACTGTGAAGCAGGAATTTCAAGCACACGTGTTTCCGATCCCCCCTTGACAAATCACTTTGATGGTGATTCGCTTGTCTGTTTATATTCACAGCGACTGTCCTGAATTCGGTCTCGAGTCAATTTTCCCAGCTTGTATGCACATGATGCTTTAAAATTGTCTCATTTCCTGCCTCAAACTGTCAGGGGGCAGAATCCGAGATGTCATGGTTAAAATAATTATACCTCTGGAAGTGGCATGATGACTTTGTAGCTGTCACTTAGGTTTATGCTAATGTATTTAAATGTACATCTATATTGCTCCTCTCTATTGTGTTTGGCTCAACTTTTGTTATAAGGTTACTTGAACAACAAAGAGATGAGCAATGAAGTTCATTTTCACTCATTTTGCTTGACATCTGGTAAGTGTCAAAGTATTGAACTCATGAGAGAGAGCCTCAGGACGGCTGTGACTCAAAGATAAAACAGGGTGTCATAACAAACGACACTGATCAACTGATTAGATGACACAGAACCCCAGTATGCTTCCAGTCTGTGTATGAATGTGCTTAAATGTGATCAGCACTGGCAGTTTGCAAAGCAGACACTTCTCTCAGTGTGAGCATGTTTGTGTAAACGGGTGAATGGAATACTGGGTGTAAGCACTTTCGTCTGTTAGGTTGTTTTTTGGGGGGGGAGTGGGGGGTCTTTATCAAATTCCCTTACAGCATAATTCACAAAATATGCAAGTAAAATATATGAATCCCTGCTGTGGCATAGTAGCAGTTCCATCCATCCATCCATCTTCTTCCGCTTATCCGGGTCCGGGTCGCGGGGGCAGCAGTCTCAGCAGGGAAGCCCAGACACTCCTCTCCCCGGCCACTTCCACCAGCTCTTCTGGGAGGATACCGAGGCGCTCCCAGGCCAGCTGAGAGACATAGTCTCGCCAGCGTGTCCTGGGCCTTCCCCGTGGCCTCCTCCCAGTCGGACATGCCCGAAACACCTCCCCAGGGAGACGCCCGGGAGGCATCCTAACCAGATGCCCGAACCACCTCATCTGGCTCCTCTCGATCCGGAGGAGCAGCGGCTCTACTTTGAGCCTCTCCCGGATGTCTGAGCTCCTGACCCTATCTCTAAGGCTGAGCCCAGCCACCCTGCGGAGAAAGCTCATTTCGGCCGCTTGTATTCGCGATCTCGTTCTTTCGGTCACTACCCACAGCTCGTGACCATAGGTGAGGGTCGGAACGTAGATTGACCGGTAAATTGAGAGCTTTGCCTTCTGGCTCAGCTCTCTCTTCACCACGACAGACCGGTACAGCGCCCGCATCACTGCAGACGCCGCCCCGGTCCGTCTGTCAATCTCCCGCTCCCTTTTCCCCTCACTCGTGAACAAGACCCCGAGATACTTGAACTCCTCCGCCTGGGGCAAAGACTCCCCTCCGACCCGGAGAGGGCAGGCCACCCTTTTCCGACTGAGCACCATGGCCTCGGACTTGGAGGTGCTGATCCCCATCCCCGCTGCTTCACACTCAGCTGCAAACCGTCCCAGCGCGAGCTGGCGGTCACCGCTCGATGGAGCCAGTAGGACGACATCATCTGCAAAGAGCAGAGACGGAATCCCAAGGCCACCGAACCGGAAACCCTCCGCCACTTGGCTGCGCCTAGAAATTCTGTCCATAAAAGTTATGAACAGAACCGTCCATACAACAGGTCCATAGTAGCAGTTCACTATTGTAATTCCATGTGCTTTGGTATAAGCAATAATGCAATGTAAATATGTAGGGATGTAAGCTTGAGGCACAAAAACTGTACCAGTGATGCAGTACCACCTCTAGGAAAAGAAGCATGCAGTATTTATCAGATCCAATGTATTCAATCCATGTCTTTCAGTACCTCTGTGTTAGTGCAAATGTTTTTATTCTTTAATGTAGAAACAAGGTTGACATTTATTTGCCCACTCCACCCTCGTTCTCAAAGAAAATAATCAAACAGTGTCAGCTTAGTGTGCACCGTGCTATTACTTGTTTTAATCCCGTGTGACATTCAGTTTTACCGTGTTGTTCATCAGCTCGATATGAACGAAAGAATTCAGAACACAAAAAATTCACCCAGAGGATGATGATTGAAGATTTGTTCATCCTGCATCAGCAGATGAAAAGTTGTAAGAGTGACTTGTGTAAAGTGGATGCCAAGCTAACAGCCAGATGTATTGTGAAGGAAAAATGAAGTTTAACCATCTGTAAAGAGAAAATAATCAATTGTATTAAAGCAACATTATTGAATCACCGCACTCTGTGGCGATAACACAATACTGTCTTTATATTCAACTTTGAGATCCTGCTCTAACATTGCTGTGAAGCCACGCTGCAGATTCCCTGTCAAAGACTGCATGCCTCAGTGAACACCCACAACAGATGGTGAAAGACCTGAATGCGTGTTGACTTGTTGAAAAGGTTTAGGTTTGTAGCGGTCCTCAAAACAGACATGTAAGTGGTGGGGGATGGAAGGGAGAATACAGACAGGATGTAAGTCTGATGAACAGTAAAAAGAAAAGAGGGGACATGTCTTCATGGTTCATTTGTAGTGGTAACAGTAATAGCACTGACAGTTTGTGTAAAGGAACAAAGACCTCATTTAAATACTTATTTTACAAATGGCAGTAAAATATGAAAGATAATTCATATTCTCACAACTCTGTCATTGGCCACAGTTACATGATGTTTTTTAATTCAGAATTAATTATTCAGAATTAAATAATTAGGAATTAAAGTATTCTCCTTAGCGTTTACATGGAAAACATGTTTATTCAATTTCGCTTAAGGTCTGGGGGTTGGGAGGGTTCTGATTGGACAGGGGCAGGCGTGACGTATTTACGTTTACCGGAAGAAAACAGACTCCAGTTTCTGCTTCTTTTATTTTCAGTTACAACATGGAAGACCACACAATAAGTACAATTTTCACTTTGATTTTGATTATAGTTTTGAATAAGCAGCTCGACGTAAACATACTGCTTCACTTTCGTCAGCTGAGCAGGAGAAGAGAGACAGAGGACCGGAGAAGGGTGACTGTAGTGGATGAAAGTGCAAAGCAAGGAATAATAAATAAATAGCCTTGGCTCGAGTCCAACGCTTGCTTCGGGTGGCCAACCTGGAATATGTGCCCGCCATCGCCGAATATGTGCGTCATGGACAAGGGAACGAGCATGTGCAGAACGACCGGAATTAATTTAAAGGTGACATATCATGCAAAATCGACTTTTTAATGGTTCTCTACCTGAAATATGTGTCCCTGGCATGTCTACAAACCCCCCGAGAATGAAAAGAATCCATTCTGCCCCTGTTCTGATTTCTCCACCTTTCTGTAAATGTGTGTGAAACCAGCCGTTTCAGACTTCAGTGTTTTTGTTACGTCACAACAATATCCGGTCTGTCACGGAGTCAGAGCTCGGAGCTTGTTCAGCCCATAGACTGTATAAAATACAACTCAACCCCTCCTCAGTTTTTCATTCCCTGCACACATGTGTGCTAACAAGGAGCTTAGGAGGGAGGCATGCTAGTTGTAGGCTGTCTTAATAAACACAGAGGTCGGTTTTACTCCCCACGTCTGCAGATTTGAAGATATAGTGGATGATTTTTATTTTCCATGGAAAAGTGCTAGCGCTAGTTAGCATAGCCACATAGCTACATGTTTGTAGCTGTAGCTGTAGCTGTGTACCAAGACACACGTCGACATACTGACAAATAAAACAACAAGTAACACTAAATCTGTGACCAATGGTGCAGAAAGGTCCTGCTGCCTTTCTGGTAGAGGTCGGTTTTACTCCCCACGTCTGCAGATTTGAAGATCTAGTGGATGACTTTTATTTATCATGGATAAGTGCTAGCGCTAGTTAGCATAGCCACATAGCTACATGTTCGTAGCTGTGTACCAAGACACACGTCTACATACTGACAAATAAAACAACAAGAAACACTAAATCTGTGACCAATGGTTCAGAAAGGTCCTGCTGCAGGATCAGATTCTGGATCAGATTCAGAGGGTTGAAGTAACGCGGGTCTGTGAGCAGCCGTGTATATTCAGCCAACATGTAAACATTAGATCAACGTGCTGGAGAGCCGAGGCCACATCCACTTCCTGAGGGGGCGTGGTCAGAGAGAAAACAGACTGTTCTGAGGAGGACTGAAGAAGAGGGTTTTTCAGGCAGACAAAAATCTGATTTCAAAGTGTTTTTTTGAGCATAAACTTTAAAGACATGTTTTGGGGACCTCTTAGACCAATATATATTGATGAAAAAAGCGTGATATGTCACCTTTAAAGCGGAATGAACGTATACATGATCGAGGAATTATTCAATTCAATTCAGATTTCAAATCAGAATAAACCAGACACTTACTTCGGATTCAAGTTTAATTCAGAATGGTCATATTCATTCAGAATTAGGTGTTTACATGCTCATTTTAAATCTTTTTAAAGAGGATTTCATTTTTATTCTGAATTAATGAGGAACTTAAAGTCTCATGTAAATGTAGCCAATGAAGTGTCCATGATTCATTTCAATCAAAATCCGTTTTGCATTATGATTTAATAGTAACAATATTTTGTATTAATAATCAAAGTACAACCTGGATTTCTGCTGCTCAAGAGTTCGGGGTCTCCTTTTTCCTGATTTTCATTTGGTAATCTGTTAAATGGTTTGAATGGCTCAGGAGTCCAGACTGCAGGTTTGCTACTGCACATGCTGTCACGTGCAGAATGTGGTTTGGCATTGTGTTGCAGAAATATGTGGTCTTCCCTGAGGTGTTGCCTGGATGGCAGCATATGTTGCTCCAAAACATGTATACATTGTTCAGCTTAATGATGCCTTTCCAGATGTGTTATCCATGCCATGGGCACTTATACATTACCCATACCATCACAGATGGTCCAAAAGTGGCAGCATCCGTGATTTCCTAAAAGGAATGCCAAATTTTGATTCATCAGACCACAGGACAGTTTTCCACCTAACCTCAGTCAATGTTAAATGGGGCTGGGCGCAGAGAAATACCTGACTTTTCAGGGTCATGTTTATACACTGTTCAAAAAAATGTAAGGAAGACTTTTTAATCAGAGTACAGCATCAAACTTCTGAAATATTGATCTGGTCAGTGAAGTAGCAGAGGGCATTGTTAGTCAGTGTCAGCTGAGCTGTGCACTGGGGGGCAACAATGAGATGACACCCAAAACAGGAATGGTTTTAAAAAGGTGGATGCCACTCACATTTTTTCCCCTCCTCATCTTTTCTGACTGTTTTTCACTAGTTTTGCATTTGGCTTGGGTCAGTGTCACTGCTGGTAGCGTGAGGCGATACCTGGACCCTACAAAGGTTGCACAGGTAGTCCAACCATTGCCAGGTTTGCTGAGCATCCTGTTCCTCCTTGCTCCTCTTTTCAAGGAGGAACAGGCCAGAGCCCTACAAAATGACCTACAGCTGGCCACTGGTGTGAATGTCTCTGACCAAACAATCAGAAACAGACTTCATGAGGGAGGCCTGAGAGCCTGATGTCCTCTCGTGGGCCCTGTACTCCCTGCCCGGCACCTTGGAGCTCGATTGGCATTTGCCATAGAACACCAGAATTGGCAGGTCCACCACTGACAACTTGTGCTCTTCACAGATGAGAGCAGGTTCACCCCGAGCATGTGACAGACGTGAAAGGGTCTGGAGACGTCACGGAGCGGATCAGAGACTCTGGTGCGGAACAACACAGAGACACAGCAGACCAGCAGATACACAATAAAGATTTTAATAAACAACAAAAGATCACAGTAAGCACTGGCAGAAGAAAATGGTAACTGAAAATGCAGGGCAAAACCAAAAAACTCTCTAGGGAGAAAACGACCTAAGGCAAAGACAGAAAGTCTACAAAAGACTAAATAAACCAACACGAAAAAAATGTACAAGCACTACAAAGACCTATACTCACTAGAAAATAAGCTAACCCAGAGAGGGAGCAGTGAACCTGGGCTGAAAGTCCAAAACAGGGGAGAGTTTGAGGGAAGGCAGGTTGAGGCGGTGCACAGTGTGGCTGGAGTAATTTCAGAGTGTTGCATGATCAGTTGAAGATGCACACAGAGCAGGCAGAGTTGGTCAGGGATCTGCAGCACAGGGAACAAGAGGTAAGAATCCAGAGTTGCAAACAAAGGAGACAGGGTAGAGCATAAGGCGTAGTTTGACTATCTGTGTTATACAACGGTCCGGCTCCAGGTTGTGGTTGCAGTCAGACTTTTATGGCAGAGGTCGATGAGTTGCTTGTGGACCAATCTGGTGATTACAAATCGCCTGCACCTGCCTGCATTCCACACACCTCACTCACGCCCAGCGGGAAAAATGAAAAAGGAGGGAAAGGAGGGGAAAGGGAGAGGCTGCCACAAGCAGAGGTGGAGGGCATGACAGGAGAAGCCATAGAGAACGTTACGCTGCCTGTAACATCGTTCAGCATGACGTTGTCGCGCATGCATACAAGCATGTGGGGGCCATGCACACTAATGAGTTCCATTTTGAGTTGCCGCAATGAGATTCAGCAATACGAGCGTGCTGCATCATTTTATCACTCTGATTTTCATGCTGTCTTTGAACTCAACCCTCTGTAGGTTGATCATTTTTATTCCCATCAAACGATGTGGCATCTTTTCATTCCTAACACATTACCCAGTTTATATCAGTATAGATATCCAGCAGGATTTTTATTCCCATTGGGATCTGATGTGTTTACAAAGTGTTCCTTTTTTTTTTTCGAGCTGTGTTTAAGGTTTCCTCTTTGCATGGTTCAGTTTTAACCTGCACCTGTGGATGCAGCAACAAACTGTGTTAACAGACTGGCTTTTGGAAGCGATTTGAGCCCAGGCTGTGATTTCCACTTAAGAGTAATGTCTGTTTTAATGCAGTTCTGACTGAGGGCCAGAAGACCAACCATCCAATATGGGTTTTTCATTCAATTTCGAATGCAAAAAACAAATGCTGGTGTAGTTGGCTAATGGCTAACGTGAGCTCTTTGCTATCAGCCTAGTAAAGTTGCCAGCTAGCAAACAAACTAATACACATTATTACTTTTGATCAATAAGTTATGGTGCTTCTAATTGTGGTAGCTTTAAAGTATACTTAATGTACAGTTATAGACCGTGTACTGAAATTTAGGACACCCTTATTGCTAGAAATGTTCATTTTTCTGAACATGGAAACAGGAAGTGGTTAGGTTCAGCAGAGAGAAAATACTGAAATGATGTAATCTGATGCACCGCCCCCAGGAATCCAACAATCAATACGAATAATGTAACACAATGATATGGATCAATTTATACTTCTTATTACATTATAAACTCTCCATGTGGTTGTTATGATTGCCTTTTGGCTGACAGCACAAAGAGAGAGAGAGAGAGAGAGAGAGAGAGAGAGAGAGAGAGAGAGAGAGAGAGAGAGAGAGAGAGACAAGCAGGTGAGAAAATGGACATGCCGCAGAATAGCAATGCCAAGGTAGACATAATACTTTAAATGTACTGTTTTCAAAACTGGATTCTCCCCAACCTCTGCCATTTATTTACGTCACAAATTCTCCGGCTATTTTTTCCATCGTACGTTATGTAAGCTTCTAGTTGAATACCATATGTCTGTGTGTAAATGTCAGTACAAAGAAGAGGGAGGGAGGGAGGAGGAGGATGGAAGAAAAAGAGAGGTCAGAGAGTGAGCAAGTGGAGCAAGTACCAGGTGAGAAAGTGCCAAGGCAGCCTCTGTCTTGGCCCACATTCACTGCAGTGGAATCTGATTTTACATAACTGAGCAGTGTGTTACCATGTTGTTGTCGAACATACTTTCTCCTCTATCCCAATCAATGTATTAAACATCAGATTTTATGTTGCCCCCTCTATTGGTGAATACAATGTGTGATTGTCAGTACAGGGAGCGACAGAGGACTATGATTGGCTGACTGGCCATGTCCATCACCAAGGATGTAGCCGTCTTTCACTGTTTGGCCTCGCGGCACGTAACAGATCAAAGTTACAGTAAGGTATCTTGGATTGTCAGTGTTGTAAAAGCAAATATAATACACAAGTATTTTTTTATAATGAGTGACTCATTGAGAAATGGGTGTGAAACCTTTTCCCGGATACTCACCACAGCCCTCCTGTGCCTTTGTGGCAAGCAATTCAAACATCTTAAAGCTAGACTGGATATTCATGACAAACATCTCTAAGGCATAACAATACATGGTAAAGTTTGAAATGGGAATATTTAGCAATATCTTGGGGTCAGATTTTAGACTGAAATGCTCCCTTGCTCACCCCTCCCGTTGGTGAAGAAAAAGGCGATTTTCAACCAGAAGAACTTTCGACCGGAGGAACCAGGGTCTAAATTTAGTTCAGGGGTAGATAATCTCCCCCCTAAAAAGCCCCTGCTAGGGGGGATAGTACTTTTCAAAGGTCCCGGGGCTTTTTGGGGGCAGGGCCTGCAATGCTGAACGTGTCTGATTGGTAGATTAACCACAGTGTTTTTATTCCTCCCTCCTTCCACAATAACATCACACACATCTGTGATTGACTTGATTTCTCTTTCTTTCATTAGTTTTTATTTGTTCTATCTTTTTTGTATGTGTGTGTACTTTTCAAAAGAAGAAGCTGTGATTCTCTTGATTTAGCAGCTTGAAACAGTTTTTATCATCTGAGCCATAGTTGATGACATCAGAGTGTAATCCAACAAATAATGGGAACAGGCCTAAAAGAGGGCACACACGTTCTCAGATCTCATATAGAATCCAAAACAGCAAGTTTTGGCTGCCTGGATCCCACAGGAGGATTACCCCCAAACCTGTGGCTCATGCTCCCTATCAACCCCTGCAACTGAAGCCCTGGCCTCTGCACAGAATTCTGCCCTTGCTCCCCTTATTTCACTGTGGCTGGCTTCATATTCAACATTAAGTCTGGATGTGTTCCTGTTTAAACCATTGCACTGCCAAGCTAACTGGAGCTACTTGCAACTGGCTCTATGTACAGTACGTCTGCATGACTCTTGGTTTTGTTGGTAAACCCTCTAACTGGGAGGCATATATTTTGTCTGTGCTGTATTTTCCTCCCTGGTTGTCCTTGTCATTCTTTGCAATCACTGGCACTGAGTGAGTCAATCAAGTTTTGGCCTTGCACAGAAGCAGCTGATTTGAGGTGAGATGCAGGGGTGTCTTCTGGAGTGTGAATGTCCATGGTCTCAAGAGGGGGTGGTCAGTTCAGCCCTGTTAATAAACATGTTACATGTAACCTCCTCTGTACCGCACAGTGCAGGAGACCAGATGGATGGAGATCTCAGATTGTTCATTCTTATTATGGGACATGACAGACAGCGACAGACAATCACATAAAATAAATGTCTGTTCCCACACAGCATAAAACTATTTCTACAGTGATCGTACAGTGGAACAATTCTTGATAAATACACATAGAAAAATAGAAATGCACATAAAATGTAACAAAACATGAACATAAAAATAAAAAGAACACATTTCAAATAATGTAATATTGCCATGAGTTGCTTTTGTTTTGTCTTTCTGTGTTGTGTTCTGTCTGATTCCTGGCTTTGTTCTGTGGATTGTCCTTGTGTTTCTCCCCTGTTTTGTATTCTGTGTCGGCTGTGTGATCTTTGTGTTGTCCTCACCTGTGCCTTGTTGGTCTCACCTGTGTCCTGTCACTCATTACCCAGTGTGTATATAGTCTCTGTGTTTCCTTCCTTCTGTGTCAGATCATTGTCTACCCATCCGCATGTTCCTAGTGTTTCTGTGTTCCAGTGTTTCCAGTATTTTTGTTCAACATAAGTTTTGTTTATCAAATCAATTTTATTTTAAGTCAGCGTCTTGGGTCCTCCTCTTTCATTTCTCCACACAGTGACAAATACTGCATCGCTGTCTACAATAAATGCAATTATCAGTTGTTATTATTATTTACAGATGTCAATCTCACAACAACATAGATTACTACCAACAAGTGAGGAGCTACTTAAGAGACAAAGTTCAAATTGGAACCCTGGGAGATCTACATCCCCTTCTGGTATACATGGTAAAGACACATCAAAGCCACAACTACAAATATGTAATCAGACAAGTTTACAAAATTCTCCAGGAAAGTAGCTTTGAAAACTTAAACCATATTAAAGAGAAATGGGAAAAGGAGCTGGACAGCATTGTACCTGAAGAAGAGTGGAACCAGAGTTTTGAGGACTTTTATCGTTATATAAGATCACCCTATTGGCAGGAATATGCATGGGAAATAAATGTAAGGTATTTTACAGCACCATCCATTATATCAAAATATGCACAAAACAGTGGCATTTGCTGGAGAGAATGTGGGGAAAATAATGCAGACCACACACATATATTTTTGACATGCAGAAAAATTCAAAGTTATTGGTCAGAAGTAATAAATAGTAAAAGAGCAGCGTTGGAAAACAAAATATACTCCTGGGAACACGTCCTAAAGGACTAAAAAACGAGTTATTGAGAATAACAGCACTCAAGCAAATCACAAGAAACTGGAAAAAAAAGGAATCTCCAAGTGCAATCAAGTGGTTAGGAACACTAGAGAACTTTTACTCAATGGAAAAGTAACCTATAGAATAAATAAAAATGAAAAGTTACTTGAAAAAAAGATGGCTACCTTTCAAAGCAAGGACAGGATATCAATGAATATAAAGCAATCAGAATCAGAATCAGAATCAGAATCAGAATCAGCTTTATTTGCCAAGTATGCTTGAACACACAAGGAATTTGACTTCAGTAAACTGTGCTCTCTTTGTACAAGGCAGAATAGGAATAAGAATAAGAACTACAATAAAAAATAAAATAAAAATATAATAACAATAACCTTAGCTATAAATACAAAGAAACAACAAATAGGCTTGACTAATATGTACAGGCTAAAATAATATGATAAAGTGCAGTGGAGAGTTGCAGAGGTAGTTTTACATTATAAAAATAGTAGTTAAATAATACAAAAAATAGAAATATGGAATTCTGCTTTGAGAATTGTTGCATTGTGTATCTACATGTATATTTACAGAGAGTATTTATCTGACAGGTATGACACTGTTATGGTTTAGTGTTCATCAGAGTGACAGCCTGGGGGAAGAAACTGTTCTTATGGCGGGTTGTTTTGGCGCACAGTGATCTGTAGCGCCTGCCGGAGGGGAGGAGTTTGAAGAATTTGTGTCCAGGGTGTGAGGGGTCAGCGGTGATGCTACCTGCCCGTTTCCTGGCCCGGGACCGGTACAAGTCCTGGATGGGGGGCAGGTCGACACCGATGATTTTTTCTGCAGTCCTTATAGTCCGCTGCAGTCTGTGTTTGTCTAGTTTGGTTGCAGAGCCAAACCAGACAGTGATGGAGGTGCACAGAACAGACTGGATGATGGAGGTGTAGAACATGATCAGCAGCTCCTGGGGCAGGTTGAACTTCCTGAGCTGACGCAGGAAGTACATCCTCTGCTGGGCCTTTTTTCTGATTGTGTCTATGTGGGAGGTCCACCTCAGGTCCCGGGAAATAGTGGATCCCAGGAACCTGAAAGAGTCCACGGTAGACACAGTGCTGTTCAGGATGGTGAGGGGGGGGGAGTGGGGGGGGGCTATGTGCCTGTAAAAAAGAAAATGTTGAAGCTTATGCCCCTTATATGTATGTATGTATGTGCGTGTGTATGTGTATGTACATATATGTATGTATATGCATATGTATGTGTATGTCTATGTATGTATGTGTGTATATGTATATATATATATATGTATATTTATTTTATTCTACTGGGTTATTTATATATGCATTTATGTATTTTCAATTTTTGTGTTTTGACTATCTTTAGATAACCCTTATTTATTTTTCATTTCTATATAATTTACTTTCCAATTTTGTATGGGTGGAGGGTCACAATGTCAAAAAAAAAAAAAAAGTGTTGTGTCAAAAAATGTTCGAACCTGTAAGAAATGTATATCATGTATATATAACATTGACACAATAAAGTATTGAAAAAAAAAAAAAAGATTACTACCAACAAATATTTTTACCTTCATCATAACATATCTGATTATGGGACATAACAGACAACGACAGACAATCAGATCAAATAAAAAGCAGTTGTCTGTTTCCACGAGAACACAGTATAGAAATATGAAGAAACATGTCAGTTACTAATCAGTTGGTAATAAGTTTAACCGCTACTCAGTTTCACTCATTGAATTAACACTACTCTACATGGCAATGAAACAACAATTTTTATTACATTCATTTTGTTACACAAACAATTTAAATATTAAATGCTTCTAAATATCTCATGTAATATAAAGAAAACTCCTCCGTCTCAGTAGTGTGCTCCCGCACCGCTCCGCCAGAGATACGCTTTGAGTCTAATTTCAACGGAGCCCACGCCTGGCATACGTCAATCTACACAGAAAAAATCACCTGGACAGGAAGTCAGGCACGTGGATTGCATGCAACATCCGCTAATTTCAAAATAAAACACCATATACGGACTCCAGACCATTTAAAGATCGTTTAGATCAGAAATACTCATTGATTATGGATGTAAGATACAAACAGGACTTTAAGATGATGACTGTGTCAGAAGGTAACAGGACTTTAAGATGATCACTGAGTCAGAAGGTAACAGGACTTTAAGATGATCACTGTGTCAGAAGGTAACAGGACTTTAAGATGATCACTGTGTCAGAAGGTAACAGGACTTTAAGATGATCACTGTGTCAGAAGGTAACAGGACTTTAAGATGATCACTGTGTCAGAAGGTAACAGGACTTTAAGATGATCACTGTGTCAGAAGGTAACAGGACTTTAAGATGATCACTGTGTCAGAAGGTAACAGGACTTTAAGATGATCACTGTGTCAGAAGGTAACAGGACTTTAAGATGATCACTGTGTCAGAAGGTAACAGGACTTTAAGATGATCACTGTGTCAGAAGGTAACAGGACTTTAAGATGATCACTGTGTCAGAAGGTAACAGGACTTTAAGATGATCACTGTGTCAGAAGGTAACATGACTTTAAGATGATCACTGTGTCAGAAGGTAACAGGACTTTAAGATGATCACTGTGTCAGAAGGTAACAGGACTTTAAGATGATCACTGTGTCAGAAGGTAACAGGACTTTAAGATAAGATCACTGTGTCAGAAGGTAACAGGACTTTAAGATGATCACTGTGTCAGAAGGTAACAGAACTTTAAGATGATCACTGTGTCAGAAGGTAACAGAACTTTAAGATGATCACTGTGTCAGAAGGTAACAGGACTTTAAGATGATCACTGTGTCAGAAGGTAACAGGACTTTAAGATAAGATCACTGTGTCAGAAGGTAACAGGACTTTAAGATGATCACTGTGTCAGAAGGTAACATGACTTTAAGATGATCACTGTGTCAGAAGGTAACAGGACTTTAAGATGATCACTGTGTCAGAAGGTAACAGGACTTTAAGATGATCACTGTGTCAGAAGGTAACAGGACTTTAAGATAAGATCACTGTGTCAGAAGGTAACAGGACTTTAAGATGATCACTGTGTCAGAAGGTAACAGGACAACACACTAGAGCAGAACTATTAATATTTTCTAAACCCCCAAAAACTAAACTTTATAGTTCTGCAGCATACTCAGTGATGATTGAATCATAAAGGTAATGGTATACTATCCAAATGATTGAACCACAGATAGGCTCTATAACCTGTTGTTTGTATGTAGTTATCTCTATGCTGCACCCAGCTGATCCTGGCTGCTCTGAGCTAGTGCTACGACTCAAAGACGCGTCCTGTGTAGCAGAGCGCAAGCCGCTGGACGGAGCAAACTCATGGTGCAGCCGTGACGCAACCTGCGCATCCTGGTGAAATTTACTTCGGATGTGGAATTTCAAAATAAAACACACAATAAATAAACTATGGTTGTGCGCCTGAGTTTTATAGGAATTTAACCTATTTATTATTTATAATGTTACACAGATCATGATAAATAAAGCCATGTCCAGTAGAATGCATTCACCTCTAGGCCACGTACTTCTTTAGGCTGTGAAATCTGCTGCACAATTTCCCAACAGACTAGTTTTGTAGTGGACATCTGCTGTTTTTTATGCTGCTGATGCATTTAGGTATATTTTGTGCTCTTCTTTTAAATATGCTATCTTCTCTTGCTGTCATACACTTTGCACTTCACTTTGAAACTCCAACAGCTCTGACAGATTGTGATAATCCCAACTGTGTTTTTTATCAGTGACATTTCAATTCACAGACATTCTAAGGAGAACCTCTGCACCTTAGTGGTGGTCAGAATTTTATTTTATTTTTCTCTTTGAATTGTACTGCCAAATGTGTTCTCGGCACAAAGCCACCACTTGAAGTTTGCTGCAGGGCGATTGCTCGCAGATGTAAATCAAGGGCAAACTGCACTCAGCTCCAGACTCTATACTGTTTGCACTAGATAACCTTAGAACCATATCTTTTATGAATATATCTTGCGGTTCAGACCTTGGGGGCAGATTATTCTGACAAGTCATGTACAAGTTGAAATTTTATTTATAAAAATCATGATTTATTTCCTCAGTTTTCGTCAAACTCTAAGATCAGTGGAACTTGTCATCTGTCCTGCTACCATTTAATAGATTTTAACTAATGCTGATAAAAGGTAAAATGCATCTCTGTGCTGGTTAAACTTAACTTACTATCTCTTCCTATAACTCAGTGGATTACATGCCTGATTGAATTTATGCTAAACGTTAGAATATAAGTAAAATTTGAAAACACCCGATGAAGCACCAGGATGCTTTGCCAAAACAAAGGCCTCAGCCTGACTGTGGGGACACCTCATTTAGATCCAGGCAGCAAAACTAAGTGTTCATTTCAGTTTAACTTCCTTATCAACTAGAAGTCTACCTTACTTTCATTCTCAGCGTGTCAATGAGTTCTACAATAACCAGAACAGAGCCTTCATTTATGATTCTTCTCACCAGCTCCCTTTAAGTGGCACTTACTCCTCCAATGTTTCTCTCTGATAGTAATAGGGGAAAAATATGAATATTTCATTTATATGTGAAAGGTGATCATCATTTCTCAGGAGGTCAGAGAACAGGATCACATCATAGAATAGCAAGCCTAACATGGTATGTATGGAGTGTTTTGCTACGTGATCTATTCACTGGAGAAACTAGAAGTGGTGATTAACTATCCAGAAGGACCTCTAAACCTCAAGAGGGTTAACCAGATCAAATAAAGATCAGATACTTTATTACGTGTTATAGTCTCTTATGTCCTCTGTTTCACAACGGAACTGGTTCTGGCACAACCACAGCTTTGTTCCTGTGGGGATTCACACATTCTTCTTATTGACCTTTATTATTAACCTCAGCTCCTTTCTTCAGAATCAGAATCAGCTTTATTGGCCAGGTATGCTTGAACACACAAGGAATTTAACTTTGGTAAACTGTGCTCTCTTTGTACAAGGCATAAGAATAAGACCTACAAATAAAAATAAAATAAAATAATAACAATAACATCAGCTATAAATACAAAAGAACAACAAATAGGCATGACTAATATGTACAGGCTAAAATAATATGATAAAGTGCAGTGGTGAGTAGTAGAGGTAGTTTTTACATTATAAAAATAGTAGTTAAAAAATAAAATAAATAGAAATATGGAATTCTGCTTGGAGAATTGTTGCATTGTGTATCTACATGTATATTTACAGAGAGTATTTATCTGACAGGTATGACACTGTTATGGTTTAGTGTTCATCAGAGTGACAGCCTGGGGGAAGAAACTGTTCTTATGGCGGGTTGTTTTGGTGCACAGTGATCTGTAGCGCCTGCCGGAGGGGAGGAGTTTGAAGAATTTGTGTCCAGGCTGTGAGGGGTCAGCGGTTATGCTACCTGCCCGTTTCCTGGCCCGGGACCGGTACAAGTCCTGGATGAGGGGCAGGTCGACACCGATGATTTTTTCTGCAGTCCTTATAGTCCGCTGCAGTCTGTGTTTGTCTAGTTTGGTTGCAGATCCAAACCAGACAGTGATGGAGGTACACAGAACAGACTGGATGATGGAGGTGTAGAACATGATCAGCAGCTCCTGGGGCAGGTTGAACTTCCTGAGCTGACGCAGGAAGTACATCCTCTGCTGGGCCTTTTTTCTGATTGTGTCTATGGGTGCTTCTCAAAGCTCTAAACGTCCATCCTCGCGTCTCTTCCTCGCGTCTCTTCCTCGCGTCTTAGTCCCGCCCACCAGAGATGCGAGGAAATGAAACCAGAGGAGAGAGGAGATTTGTATTTAGAGAAATGAGACGTCCTCTCCTCCCGAGCGTCACGTGAAGCGACGTCAGTTTGTGATGACGGCTTTAACAGCTGGATCCGCGTGAGCCAAACGCACGGGATTTGAAATGTGTGGACGAACCAGATTATGCCGTACTTGGTATGATTACTGGGTGAACTCTGATTGTATAATATCCTATTACATATTAAATGAGCGCAGCTTTGTGAAAAATAGAAGTGGGACAAGCTGCCATAAGCCGTTAAACCTACCTTCCTTAGTATCCCTGATTGTGTTTCTGTTCAATACAGGGAACATGACTAAAGCATAATTTGTCATAGCTTACCACACTGTGATGAGCTATTGTGTCATCATTAAAAATGACAACAACATGAGAGGCAATACCTTACTCTTTTATTTAGTCACTGGTGTGAGAAGATTGATTCTATTGCTGTCATTGAGTGTCACACCTGCTTTAACAAGCCTGTGTAATCATGCCAGCTGAGTCCTTTTTGCTGGTTCACCTGATGCAGAATGCTAATCACCAGGCCTATATAAGTGTAGGGTAATGCAACATCACAGAAGGTTAAGAAACGATGGCTGTCCTGGCACCCGTCATTGTTGGTGTGCTAGGTCACCAGAATGACCAGCTTGAGTACCGCAGGCGCAGAAGACAGCGCCTGCGACACCTGGTTTTGTTTCATGAAGAGGTGAGCATCCAACAAGTTACATTAGAACTGCAACTACAATGTCACGTGTAACCTCTGAGATAACACATCATGACAGTTTTGCCAAACATTGTAATGCTGCATGCACAGGCTGGACACAAAGTACAGAGTATTTAAGACAGGTGTTTGAAACCAAGCATACACTGGGGACTCAAAACACACATTATGTTGTTCAATTGTTAATTGTTTGATTGTCCCGGTACTTCATATGAAAGTTGACATGAAAAGTGCAGACAAGTGTGGAAACTAACCCAGCTTCCCTTGTCTCATAGGTTGACAGAGAGCCAGTATACGGTCGGATGAACATCCGTGTGCCAGTCCTTGCTGCCTTCTTTGATGGTCAGGACCTCATGGCCAACTACAGGCTAAGTAGGCAGTCCATGGAGGCCCTCATGAGGATCCTGCCATCAAAGACGGCACAAGGCTGGTCACATGAGGTGCAAGTCCTCATGACCGTATACTGGCTGGCACCCGGCTTGTCATACAGCAGACTGGTGCACGGTGGAGTGGAGAACATAGCAGCCCTTCGCCAGGAGGTCATCAGGTTGCCTGCCGCTGGAGACCTGGATGTGGTTGGCCAAGTATTTGCTCGGCTGGCCAACTCTCCAGTGTTCTCCAGATGTGTGGGCTCCATTGATGGCTGCCATGTCCGCTTTAAGAGCCCCCCAGGACCCGGAGGCCAGGATTACCTCAACAGAAAGCTCTTCCCATCCATACAACTGCAAGCTGTATGTGATGGGAAGGGCTTCTTCATCAACAGCTTTGTTGGGTATCCTGGCTCCGTCCATGACACCAGAGTCTTGAAGAACAGCAGGATCTACAAAGATACTCTGTATCCTCCCCCTGGTAAGACTAGTACAACTTTCTTAATACTCCCACATGTATCACAGGGAAATAATGTTTGTCTTCCCTCTGTCTGCAGGTTACTTTATCGTGGGTGATGGTGGCTACCCCTGCACCCTAATACCTGTGGCCATCATCACCCCATACAAGGAACCACTGCAGGGGAGGGTGCAGAGCCGCTTCAACAACCACCATGCCAAGGCCCGCTGTATTATAGAGCGGGCCTTTGGTATGTTGAAGACGCGTTGGAGGTCCCTGTTGTTCAAGGCTCTGGAGGTCAGCCACACCTTTGTCCCCTCAGTCATCACTGCCTGTGCAGCGCTGCACAACATCTGCCTCACTGCTGGGGACATCCTGGAGCCTGTGGAGGATGTTGGGGACATTGGTGTGGCTCCACCACGTCCAGTGAGGGGGGTGCAAAGCGGACATGGCCAGCGAGACCGACTGGCAGGGCTGCTCTCTGCTCCACTTGTGCACCCAGTAGAGCTTCAGGAGCATGACTACCTGTAGACTTGGGGAGAATGGAGGCATGGGACATAGGCCACCACTCTGTATGACAAGCCTGGTGCCATAATGTATTGTTTTTGTTTTCATATTTTTGTTCTATCTTGTCCATTGAGACATTCATTTCAGTTGTGCCACTCTGGAGACCTTCTATATAGTACTTTATTAGGGTAACACTTCCTTTTGTTATGTGGTTAAAATCCTTGAAGGCTTTCTAAAATGTACATTTACCCTGAAAATGTACTATGTATGAGCCTCATGGATAACTGAAATGCCAGCTATGATGGAATACACACATATGCAACATGATGAAGCAAGATACTGTACCCCACTGTTTGTTAATCCCACATATGCATTTGGGAGGTATGCCTGTCTGAACTGTGCACAGAATGAGCTGCATTACAATATAGTTGTTTAAACAGCCTGACGTCCTTGTTGTGTCAGACATTTGTTTTCCTACTTCAGGGTGTTCTCATGCAGGCCTGCAACATTTGTGTACATGACATGGCCAACACTTACCCAGTAACTTACCAGCCCAATTCCATCACCTTGGACATAAAGTAGTGTATTCTGCATCTCCAAATGTCAATTGAAACTCCATAAATGTACAACACCTGTAAAGATAAGAGACAAACCTCAATCCTCAGATTGGTTCCAACCTGTGACTGTTAACATATGTGGCTTAAATCCCATTATGTCTAGTTGAAGCCCATGTGCACACATGCATTGCAAAGGTTGAAAAACCCAGAATTACTGAAACATTGAATGTGTTGCAAGGTTTTATTGTACTAGAAAATAAAAAAGGCGTAAATCCGAAAACATATAGAAGATAACTAGACAGAAATGAAATGTAAAAAAAATGTTATTTATTAACTAAATCCTGGAGAAGTTGTACTATCTGTTGGGATTGCTGATGAGTTTGTTGGTAGCGCTCCTCCTCCCGCCTGCTTTCCTCCTTGAGGAACTCTAATAGGTCCCCCCTTGTAGCTCTCCTCTTTCGGGGAGGGGGGTGGGAGGAGGTTGATGGCCCATCATCTGCATTTGTGCTGGACCCACAGCTTGTCCCGGGCTGTTCACCATCCTCCTCCTCCTCTTCCCTATGAGCCCGGCGACAAGCTGTGGATCCAGCAGCAGATGATGAGCCTGCTGGGGAGGCCACGGCAGCGTCAGGCTCATGGCTTTCCCCCACACGAGTCCATCAGGACGGACGGCTCAATGCTGGGCCGCGCCCCGATGGCCTCATGCATGAGGGAATACCATGGCCATGTTGCAGCCGTGGCCTCCCCCCTATCAGTCCCTGTCCCCGTGGGGGGGTTCCTCAGCTCCTGTAAGACAAAGAAGATGACATGTCAGTGAGATGAGAACACGCTAAAAGTTCTACGTGTTGCATTGAGACACACAAAGCTTGTCCAGTATCTGATGTATAAGATAAGATACTCCTTTATTCATTCCATGGGGGAAATTCACAGAGTTACAGCAGCAAACCATAAGGTGTACAGTACGATAATTCCAACAAGAATATATATATGTATATACATGTGTGTATATACATGTGTGTACAGTCATGGCCAAAAGTTTTGAGAATGACACAAATATTACATTTTCACAAAGTCTGCTGCTTCAGGGTTTTTAGGTGTTTTTGTCAGATGTTTCTATGGTATAATGAAATACAATTAGAAGCATTTCATAAGTATCAAAAGCTTTTATTGAGAATTACACAGTATTCATGCAATAAGTCAATATTTGCAGTGTTGACCCTTCTTTTTCAAGACCTCTGCAATTCTCCCTGGCATGCTGTCAATCAACTTCTGGACCAAATCCTGACTGATGGCAGTCCATTCTTGCATAATCAATGCTTGGAGTTTGTCAGAATTTGTGGGTTTTTGATTGTCCACCCGCCTCTTGAGGATTGACCACAAGTTCTCAATGGGATTAAGATCTGGGGAGTTTCCTGGCCAAGGGCCCAAAATCTTAATGTTTTGTTCCCCGAGCCATTTTGTTATGACTTTTGCTTTATGGCAAGGTGCTCCATCATGCTGGAAAAGGCATTCTTCATCACCAAACTGCCCTTGGATGGTTGGGAGAAGTTGCTCTGGGAGGACGTTCTGGTACCATTCTTTATTCATGGCTGTGTTTTTAGGCAAGATTGTGAGAGAGCCCACTCCCTTGACCGAAAAGCAACCCCACACATGAATGGTCTCAGGATGCTTCACTGTTGGCAAGAGACAGGACTGATGGTAGCGCTCACCTCGTCTTCTCCGAACAAGCCTTCCTCCAGATGCCCCAAACAATCGGAAAGAGGATTCATCAGAGAAAATGACTTTACCCCAGTCCTCAGCAGTCCAGTCCCTGTACCTTCTGCAGAATATCAGTCTGTCCCTGATGTTTTTACTGGAGAGAAGTGGCTTCTTTGCTGCCCTCCTTGACACCAGGCCTTCCTCCAAAAGTCTTGGCCTCACTGTGCGTGCAGATGCACTCACACCTGCCTGCTGCCATTCCTGAGCAAGCTCTGCACTGGTGGTGGCCCGATCCCGCAGCTGTAACACCTTCAGGAGACGGTCCTGGCGCTTGCTGGACTTTCTTAGGCGCTCTGGAGCCTGTTTGGCAACAATTGAACCTCTCTCCTTGAAGTTCTTGATAATTGGATAGACGGTTGACTGAGGTGCAATCTTACTCGCTGCTATAAACTTCCCTGTTAGGCCCTTTTTGTGCAATGCAATGATGGCTGCACGTGTTTCCTTGCAGGTAACCATGGCTAACAGATGAGGAACAATGGTGTCATGCACCATCTTTCTTTTAAAGTGTCCAGTCACTCAATCATGGCAGATTGATCGCCAGCCTTGTCCTCATCAACACCCACACCTGTGTTAATGTGTGTGACACCTGTGTGTCATTGAAATGATGTTAGCTGGTCCTTTTGTGGCAGGGCTGAAATGCAGTGGAAATGTGTTTTTGGTGATAAAGTTCATTTTCAAGGCAAAGAGGGACTTTGCAATTAATTGCAGTTGAGCTGATCACTCCTCATAACATTCTGGAGTATATGCAAATTGCCATTATAAAAACTGAAACAGCAGACTTTGTGAAAATTAATAGTTGTGTCATTCTCAAAACTTTTGGCCATGACTGTACATATACATATATAATTATATAAAAGAACAAGAGAAATGCATGCATGAACATTGAACCTTCTCACCTTGTACCTCCGCTTCAGGTTGTCCCATTTCTTGGACACCTGGCTGGTGGTAAGTTTCCCCTCCATGCCAAGAAGCCGGATGATTTCACTGTAGGGCATGAATATTAGGTCAGTGTATTTCATCCTTTGTACTGTCAGCCTAAATATGAGTGTCATGTCAGTCACAGGGGATTTATGACTGAAAATGCCAGACTAGTATACCACAACATACAAGAAAACTATTTCTCTACAGAGCATTGATGAATGTGCTCAGGTGTTTCTGTTGGTCAGCTTGATAACATGATACACCAAAACTGACAACTCACGTCCAGGCCTTCTTGGCTGTGTGTCTCTTCCCAGTGAAGAGTCCTTCATGTGCTGTGCGGATCTTTATCAGCTCCGCTGTTACTTTCTCTGTCCCTGTTAATGATAAGACAGCACTAGATTACTCCTCAGGTGGTAACAGTCACAGCTCTAAGGGCATCAAGCCATCACACACAATTTCACAGTTCATGGCATACATGGAGAGCTATAAAATGTCTGTGTGTGTGAATGCTAAATGATGGAGTTAATTTGGTCTTGATATTAACAGCCACATGAGTGCTTCCTGATGTCACCCTGGTTAAACCTTCACAGCTTTTCTACAGCACTTTATGGATCAGTACAGCAGGCTGTGAGAAACATGTCAACTTGACGTTGTTTCAAGACATGTCTTGTATTTCTTATGGAACCGTTCTTAAACCAGGAACTCCCATTGAGATTAAAAACCTCTTTTACAATCTGAGAGACCTGACCAAGGTAACAGCCTTCCAGACTTACACACATAAAAAGTTACACAAACAACACAATCTGGACACACACACAACAATCATTCTTCAGGAGTCTTATATGTGTTTAGTGATATTAATGTGTCAGATGTGGCTTTTGGAAATGATATGTTTGGGCCGTGCTGATCGTTAAATGAATGAAACAACAAAGATGGTTATTCATAAAAGTAACTACAGAAACTTCACTTCACAGTTTGTGTATCCTCACCCTCTTGCATTACATATGGATTGTTTTGAACAGTCCCTCCAGGAAGTTGCGATTTCGCGATCGCAACTATCAACGCAAATTCAACCAATCAGCGCGATTTTTTTCGCGGCCTTGCAATTTTATACAATCACTGCAACTTTCCCGCAAATTTGACCAATTACCTTAACCTCAGCCCCTGTGCGTCATCGGTTTTGTCATCAATTTTACTTCATTGGAACATAAACGCAAGTCCTCACTTGATCGGCACTTTTCAACAACAAAACATGCACAGAGAACGGGTGAAGAGAGGGGACAGCAGGCAGGACAAGTGACCATGACAACGTTGTTACAGATTGAGGGGCTCAGTGTTAGCTTTGTCTCTACCTGCAGCAGGTGTGCTTTATGAACCAGCTCTCCCCGCCTCCATGCATCTGTCTCATCTTCATACATGATTTTTACCCCCGGTGTGCGTTAGTGACAGAGACACAACCGGGGGACGTCTGTTTAATATTTGAGGTTTGACTTTTTTGCCGCCATTTCTGTAAAAAGCTCCACGTCTAAAGCTTGATTTAATCCAGTTTGGTGAAACATCAGACACATTCAGTAAGTTTTGATCAACTCATAGTCATCAAAGATGCAGATTCATTTCAGAGTGCGTGAACTGACTGTCAAGTGCCTGTGTCCCTACGAGGTGCATTCAGGGACCATAGTAAATGTGAAATATAGCCCTTTAATGGCATTTTTCTGTGAAACAAGACAATCAAAATACAGTCAATGGCCACATCAATAATGTTTTCTAAAAACAACTATAATTTAGCATATTTACTTCGCCCTGATATGTTATTGGGGGAAAAAAGCCAAAAAAAAAATCGCAACTTTCACCACAATTTTTTTCAAAAAGCTGTCGCAAAAACAGGCTTTTTGGGACGCAACAATCACAAAAAAATCCAGCGAAATCCTGGAGGGACTGTTTGAAAACGAATTGTGGACATATGAAGACAATCAACACATTGCAGCTACTTACACTTGAACACCTTTTCAGCTTCCATCTCATTCAAAGTCCCAGATGTGGGTTTCCTTTTTATACCATGCCGCTGACACGTGATGAGGGGGCGTGTCTGTCAGAGAAAAGACTTCCGCAAAGTCTGCTCTCGTGTTTCCTCGATTATCCCTCCTCGGATCAGTCTCCTCGCTCCTCTCTCCTCCAGCAGCGTTTAGAGCTTTGGGATGCAAGTTAAAATGGCGCGTCAGTAAGTACTTCCGGTTCGGCCGAGGAGCGAAGAGACTGTAGTTTAGAGCTTTGAGAAGCACCTTATGTGGAAGGTCCACCTCAGGTGCACCTGCCTTTCAAACGTGCTAAATGTAGACGCAAAAGCAGTGCTCGCTATCTGCTTCAGGTTTGATAGATAACATTGCGTGTGCTAAATGATTACATTTGCATTTCCTCCTCCCAGTATTTTGCGCGTTCTGATGATCTACATGTATTCTGCATATTCATGAAGGCAAACACGCTAAATGATTTGCGAGTGCTATTTTGCTCATTTGACAGACGCAATCCCATTTGCTCCCTGTTAGTACGTCAGCTTTGCGCGCGCTATCAAGTTTGCACGTGTTTTTATACACGCAAACCTTTAGTAGATCGGGCCCTATAGCTGTTAGCAAAAAGGCAAAAGGCTCTTTACCTCACACTAGCTCAACAGAAGTTATGGTAAATGGTAAATGGACTTGAACTTTTTTGTCTTTCTGACCACTCAAAGCGCTTTTACACTACTCGTCACGTTCACCCATTCATACCCATTCACTCACTGATGGTAGAGGCTGCTATGTAGTGAGGGACCATCAGTGTTAGCTGTTAGCTATCTCATTCGTTCACATTCACACACCTCTGAAGAACAGAGGGAGTGGTTTGGGGTTCAGTGTCTTGCTCAAGTACACTTCGGCATGTGACTGCAGGAGCTGGGATCGAACCGCCAACCTTCAGATTGATAGACGTCCGACTCTACCCACTGAGCCACAGCCGTTATGTTGAGTCACGGAGACTACGTCCATTTTTATTGTATTTTTTTTTTACTTTGTTTATTGATTTTCACATAGAAAAACAGTCACATCCAAAATTAGAGGTTGGTACATTTTCCTTTTTTTTTGGAACAAAGAAACACACAGATGACATACGAAATACAAAACAACAATTAACCCCCCACCCCGACTAGGTCCATTTTTCAAACCAGTCCCTCTGTCGGCATGAAGCTTCAGTTAGTGGACCAAGGTCTTGCTATTAATACACTTATTTACTTACTATCTAGTGTGCTCATTATTGTAATGTTGCACCATCCACTTTGCTGCAGTAACACTACATTTCTCTATTGTAGGACGAATAAAGGATTATTTCATCTTATTAACAAAAAATTTCAAATTAATCTGAGATTCCCCGCAGTCCCAGTGATGTGATATTTGGATATAAATAAAATAACTCAGCCCCTATGGAAGCACCATTGAAAAACAGACAGGCATGGAGAGAACTGTCTGGCCCTTACAGTTCTTTGTGGTAAGTCATTAGTCCGCCTAATAAGATAATAATGACTGCTTTCCATTACTGACTAGTGTAGTACACATGATGCTCAAAGCTTCACATCACCTCCTACTGCCAAGCCAAGTCAACTCGGCTGACAAAGTAGTTAAGGGATTGCTTGCTCTCCCACATCTCTCTTTTTTAATGTCTCTGTGATAACTCACACCGCCTGCTTTATTCTGCTTTCTCAGCTGCTGCTGCCGGGGCTGTGCTCAAGCTCCACAAGCAGGCGAGCTGGAAACTGGCAGCTTTTACTTCTGCTGTACATGTTCACAGCAAAATCATATACCAGGACAGGGTTTCGTATTAATATTATACCTATGGAGCCGTGTACACTATAGAACATAATCACACACATGTCAAGATAAATGGAAAGAGGGTCAGATATGGGTCCTGGTTGGCCTGCATCACAAGGTACCCAGTCAGGTGTTTTTAAGGCTAAGCTTTAATCCTTTGCCCTGTCAGACGCTGCATTTTGTATTACATTGATAAATGTTTTCAATTTCTCATGGTAAAAGTTTTATTCCACAGACCTGAAGGAGCAGTATCCAGCCACTGATGCAAAGGCAGCTGTGTTGTCTTTTGGCCGATTCAAAAACATTCACTTGAGTGATATTTTTTGAGGTTATTTAAAGATTTCAGTTAAAAGTTTCTATTTACAAAACACAAAATCTGCTGTGGTGTAATCAATCACTGGCAAACATGCTCAGTTTATGCATGCATAACATCCGAATACTTCCCTTCAGGGAATCAATTTGTTAAAAAGCCAATAGTTCAACATAGAGCTGAACAGTTTCATGATTTTGCCCATGTCTGGATTAACCACTGAACTTGTAACATGTTTTATAGAACTGGCATAATGAATAATTTTAGTTTTTTTGGTCTGCCTTGAATCCCAAGAATTCTCAGATGTTGACCTCTTGGTGGAAATTCGCTGTTAATAAAGTTAAAAGCTCTTAAAAATAAATATTTTCCTTGATTTTTGCTGAAATCACGAGCAGCTCAGGCTAATAGGCAACGAACCCCCTAACCTCCAGATTTTCAGCACGTGAGACAGAAGCAACATGTTTGAGATGCATTTCTGAAAGTGCCGGCGGTCTGAAGCCCTGATTTGTAAACAGGCACAGCCAAATGAAAATTAAGCTGTTCCACAGCCTACACATGCAGCAGTTCTCAGAATACAAGTGAATGTGGTGAAATGCTGCCAGTAATTATGGATCTCAGAATCATCTTATACCAGTGGCTGAAAGCCTGCTGCTCCTCTATCAAAAGTCTAGTTGAATGTTTTTCATTAAGTTACTCAAAGCAGCTTTTAAGTCTCAGTTGATGATATCCTTTGACAAATCGTGAAAAACAATGTCTCGGTCAAAGCTGCACGGATATTTTAAAACACAGCCATTCATTTTCACTTGTTGTGTGGTCACAGTAAATACCATTAAGAGGTACGCAGAAGGAACTTATTAATGGCTTTTTGGACAAACTCAGCTGTCGGCTACTATTCTGGATACAGTTCACATATATCATATTTAATAATATAGCCCTCTCCCTACTCAGTGCAAATGCCTTACTGGTGGGTCCACCATGGCTGCAGCAAATATTCTCCAGGCCTGTGTTAGCTGAAGGTTCACTGTACAGTGTTTCGACTGTGGACTGATTATTAACCGGTAGTACAAATATCTGACAAACTTCCAGGTTTTCACTCCAGGTATGTTACACTGGTTGATTGATATTGTTTTTTAAAGTCAAGTACAGAACTGAAAGTCTTATTGAATGTCGCACATCTTCTATGACAGAGCCATCATTTAACACGGTCACATAAAAATCATAGAAAATGAGGCGCTGGTGGCCTAGCGGTCTAAGCGCCCCATGTATAGAGGCTATGGTCCTTGTCACAGAGGTCGCCGGTTCGACTCCCAGTCGGCTGACCATTTGCTGCATGTCTGCCCCCGCTCTTTATAAGATAAAATAAGATACTCCTTTATTTGTCCCACAACGGGGAGAATTATGGAGTTACAGCAGCAAACAAAAAAGTGTACAGTACAAGAATTTCAAAAAGAATACATATAGAAAAGAAATGTCATCAAAGACGACAGCTTGGCCATAATTCTCCTGTCAGCCACCACCTCCACAGGGTCCAGGACTGAGCTGGCCTTCTTCACCAGTTAGTTCAGTCTTGCTCTCCTGTATCCTGTCCGCCCACAGCAGGTGAAATCCTTCCAATGTGGTGCTCGTGTCCGGTGTTAGCTCTGTTAGCTCTGTTAGCATGATGCTACTCCTTTACTCCTCACGTTCCCTGTCTCTCTTCAGCTGTCCTGTCAATAAAGGCAGAAGAGCCAAAATTATACCTTTAAAAAAAAAATGATAGAAAACAATTTACACCTAATAGACAAGTTTCTTAGACCCTGTAGCCAATGATTGTCAGTAAAAAGTCAAATAATACAGTTGTGGAAAAAAGTTTTCCGACACCCTTAAAATTTTACTCAATCTCAAATATTGTTGTGAAATATTTGTGATTTTTTTTTCTTGTTTCAAGCATTAGACAGACACAAACAAATACAAATTACATATTTTTTGTTTATTGTTTTCAAGAAAAACTAACAAAACTAAATTCTTGACAGTTTCAATTTGTCAGTTCTCAACATGTGGGTATCAAAGTCAACAAATAACAGAGAATGTGTTCAAAACTGAACACAGAATAAATACACCTGGCTGTGAGTGTACTAAAAGAAATTGCACTTGAAGACCTAAGAGCGATTCTCAATGCAATATTTCACAAATGCATGGGGTGTCCGAAAACTTTTTTCCCCCACTGTATATCAGAGACCACTTTCCCAACCTGCTCTTTCTGTGTCATGAAGTGACTTTATTTGTGGTTTTGTACTGTTTAACCAAAATTAATGGTAACACTTTACAATAAGGGTCCCTTAATTAGCGTTAGTTAATGCATTATTAAGCATTAACTAACAGTTTAATAATAGTTTAATAATCGTTATAATGTATTACCTAACATTAACTAACACATTAGTTAATGCATTAATAAGCAGTTAATTAATGTCCACTGCTCAGAGTTAATTAATACATTATTAAGCATTAATAAAAGTTACAAAACTTAATTAGTTAACCATTAGTGAATGCTTTCTGGACCCTTATTGTAAAGTGTAACACATGCATCACTTAAGTAACACATTATAAATGCTAAACTGCCTCATAAGCATTACTTAACCATAATTAACTATTAGTGAATGCTTTTTGGACCCTTATTGTAAAGTGTAACACATGTATCTCTTAGGTAACACATACGCTGAAGCAAAATGAGTTGAAATGTAGTTGAAGCAACACATGTAAAGAATTCAACACATTTTATTTAGAATAAAACAGATAATCACAGATAACATCTCAACTGGCACAGAGAAGTACGGAGAAAACTCATGCAAAAAGACAAAACACAAGAAAATTAAGAAAACATCTTCATCAATTTGACAACACATGCGAAGCATTTAGAAAACGCGATGCAAAGACCACAACACAATACATTAGAAAAACGCGCTGCAACACAACAGAAGTGTTTCCAGAGGACACTTAAAAGTGATGCACATGCCTATGCTTATGCTGATGCTTATGAGGCAGTTTAGCATTTATAATGTGTTACTTAAGTGATGCATGTGTTACACTTTACAATAAGGGTCCAGAAAGCATTCAATAATGGTTAACTAATTAAGTTTTGTAACTTTTATTAATGCTTAATAATGTATTAATTAACTCTGAGCAGTGGACATTAATTAACTGCTTATTAATGCACTAACTAATGTGTTAGTTAATGTTAGGTAATACATTATAACGATTATTAAACTATTAGTTAATGCTTAATAATGCATTAACTAACGCTAATTAAGGGACCCTTATTGTAAAGTGTTACCAAATTAATTACATGATTGAATAACAGGTACGGCAATATATGGACCACTTGTAAAACACTCCATTGAATCCGTACTAAAAGTGGACATACACACACAAAAAAGCAGAAAAAGGTATGTGCACAAAACATTTTGAAGTGTATAACCATACATGCACACACATTTATACAGTGTTCCCTCTTTATATCACAATCTGGCAAAGCACACACCCACATGCAGCCTGATGAGGTCAATGCTAAGCTCCTTATGAATGAAAATGCAAAGAACTAAGCTAGCTGCTTACTATTCATTTTAATAAACCACAGCAACAACAGAGAACAAGACAGACATGAAACACTGTGACACAGAAGGAAACTACTGGATAGAAAACTGATCAGTGAGTGCAGTTTTTATTTCTTTGTGTGGTAAACTTTACCTACACTTGTGTCGTGATTACATTAATACATGCAGAGATGTATGAGAGCTGACTTTGGTTTTATTTCCAGATGTTCCTCATTTGCACACCCAATCAGGTGATGAAGATGTGCTGTCGACGATGACTCATGAAGGCGAAGTGTGTGAAGCAGCCAACATGGTGTCTCTGATGCACTCTGTGCACATGACAATCCATAATCACTGCAGTTCTTTCACGAACAAGTTCTATATTTAAACTGAACATCCTACTTGATGATTCATGCAGAGTATTCAAGGATAGTACTACAAACTTCTGACTCTGATCCACCTTTGTTAAATGTCAATGTTATTTTGGATGTCTCAATCCAACAGTTCCTAAGTTGTCCTACATTAGGTCCTTGAATTTCAACTCCAAGAGAAACATTGAAGTAAAGAGCACTGATATTAAATTGATATTACACTGAACAATGACAGACTTTTATTCTAATCTAAAGATTATGGAATACGGACTACAACAGGCATCATTCACAGAGTAATACCAGTTTAAATCATTACTGTGATAATAGTATTTGAAGATCAGGGGTTTGAAAGGATCACCAGATAGTCGTACCCTCATGAACAGAGTAAACATCAAGTTGAGGAGCGGCTAACACAATCCAGAGAGCACAGCAACCACAAAGAGACAAGAAGCTCTGTGCTAGTTCCAGGTTGTGACGGTGGTGATTCTACCTACCACACTGGCAAAATTGCCCCTCCAAAAACAAGAAAGAAACACGTATTTCAAGGTACTTTTACCTTGAAATAAGCAAAAAAAATCTGCCAATAGAACAAGTGAAAATTTGCTTGGTAAGATTTCTTAAAATAAGATGTAATATTTAGAAAACTGTGATCTTAAAATTAACAGGGAAAACGTATTTTAAGCATTAACCAGTATTTTAAAGCTTAGTGTCTCAGAATAAGACAGGAATGCTAACAATTTGTATTTTTTCACTCAAACTAATATTTTTGCAGTAATACATTTCATGTCATCTTCTTCATTTGAGATTTATTCATCTTCTTCATTTGAGATTTATTCACCTTAATCTGAGTTATATTACAGCAGCACTTCTCTAGGTTTAAGACCATTTTGTACTTGAAATAAGATGACAAAGTTGAATTTGAGCATTTTGAGATATAATGTCTTCTCATAGTGAGCTGGATATACTAATATTCAGTCATGTTGTTTTTTAGGATATGCCAGCTATGCTCTAAAGGAGGTGTTTCATTGTGTGCATGTAGTTTGAGGATGTATATTTTGATCTGATTTTGAAGAAACTGTCTGAAAACTGTAACCCACCCTTAAAAACAACCACTTTTCTTTCTTTCTTTTATCAGTGGAGCTGTTTTCTGATAGATTCTCCAATAAAATGCATTTACTTAAATCAAGTGAAGGGTTTGTCTTAAATCAAGATTTTCCGTCTTCTACAAATAAGATCTCAATTTGAAAAATGTATGAAATGTAAAATAAACCTTGTTTATTCTAAATTACAACTCAAAACAAGATCATTTCAAGATTGTTTGACTTATCTATCTTGCTCAAATGTTACTTCTTAAGTAAATTTATCTTAAATCAAGTGGGATAACTAAAAAATAAGACAATTTCACTTGGTAAGATTTTGAGTTTTGACCCCTAATAGCCCCCCCCGCAACACAATGTGAATACAGATATCCAGTGTAAGCCAGCACATCAATGGGGCTATTAACTAGGGACCTCCCTTCACCGGTGTGTCATTGAGTTAGGCCTATGACACCTTTGGGAGGCTCAGCAGTTAGCTCCGGTGCTCCAGAGCCACCCACCTTCATGTGAGCTCTCACCGCCCATCACACCCTCACATAAAAAGAGAAATGACAGGAGAAGGAAAGGAATGCAGCTAGGGTGTTTAACCTGTTTAGGTGCCCTCTACCTCCCCTACTGACCCACAATGCCTTTATGTCTGAATTAACTGTGCATCTTTACTGCTTTCCCTAGGTTCTGTTTCTTCCTCACGTTGAAGCACATTTGAACTAGGTGTGGGACATGATTTTTGAATGTTTGAATATTCGTTCACTTATTAAAAATACAAGCCTGGTTGTAATACAGTATGCCCTCCAGACGGTGGCTACAGAGCATCTTAAAGCTGTTTGCTAACCAAATTAAGTGACAGAAGAAGAAGAATGCTAACTGCATTAAATAGCAAAAAAAAAAGATTATTAAAACATTAGTGACAGTTTCTGGTTATACGTGTGTAGTTGTGTGAGATTTAGAAACTCAATTTGCAGAGACTGAGCATGGCTGTAAAATGTAAACATACACGCCACACTGCTGCATCACAGAAACACCAACATAAAGGTTGAGACAGACACTGCCAGTGCCCACTCCACTTCTAGCAGCACTTGGTCCCGGCACTGGTTAACGTGACTGCCAAACACATGGGCCGTTAACAAGAGTGTTTATGTTCACCGTCTATAGCTGCAGAAAAAAAAGCAAAAGGAAGAAAATATTGAAATACCAGTTTTATTTAATATTGATTAGCCCTAGTGTGTGTTTGTTGATATGATTAAAGTAGTTCCTGGTAGTTGGAGTACTCTCAGTCCCTTATATTACCAGACTACTTTTTGATAAAGCTTATAGTTAAGCTGGATCAGGCTTGGACCAGCTTTTGTCATGCTGCTATAGGCCTAGACTGCCGGGGGAACTGGCACACTGACACACTGGGATCCTAGCTCACCTTCTTCCCCCCAACCCCTTCATCACTTACTTTAACTCTGCCTGTCCCATTAAAGTTACTAACCATAGACCTTTCTGGAGTCCCTGAGCTCCATTGTCTCGTAGATTCCTCTGAGCTGCCGTAGACGTCCTCCTGCTGTGGACGATCTGGACTCCAGCTGATACGGACGTGCTGGACTCCAGCGGCAACAGCTTCTACGACTCGTCTCATCACTATCACCTCTCTCTCTCTTTTACTCCCCTCTATCTGTCTTTCCAGACCCAACTCGGTCGAGGCATGATGTCTGTCTAACATGAGTCTGGTTCTGCCTGAGGTTTCTGCCTGTTAAAAGGAAGTTTGTCCTCTCCGCTGTAACTAGCTAAATACTGCGATGTGCAATGCTCATGGTGGATTAAGGTGGGGTCAGACTGAGTCTTACCCTGTCTTGGTGTTGGGTCTCTGTTCATAATTTGACATAGTGTGGTCTAGACCTCCTATGTTTGTAAAAGCGTCTTGAGATAACGTTTGTTGTGATTTGGCGCTATACAAATAAAGATTGATTGATTGATTGATTGACTACTGGAGCGAAGAACCATTTCTCTGTAAGGGTGGGTGGATCGATCCCAATATATCAATACTACAGATACTATGCCTCGTTTTTGAAGATCAATTCTAGCACAATAGGTCGATACTAGTTTCAGTTCCTCCCTTCTAGGTTTGATCCATTTCATCAAAGAGTAGGTCTGTCGGTGCAAACAACGTTCCGTTCTCTTGAACACACTTAGTGCACGCACTCTTTACTTCTCCACTGCTGCTGTCCTGTGTGCTCAAACAACAAACAAACATCACGCATCGCGCAGCACGCCACAGCGTGCACCCTGACTAACTGTGCCAATCAGACATGCATTGCATGCCGTGATGGCAGAAAGGAACGCTGTTCTCCACTGTGCTAACACCATTAATTGGTTAAAACGTCTAAAAATCCACGACAAAGAGAACTCTGAGTTTCAAGAGAATAGAAGGGAGGAGGAGAGAAATGCTTCAGGCAGAGTATTTGTTGTTTGCCTTTAAAACTGTCCTTTGCATGTAATGCATCAAAGTACATAAGAAACTTTTAATAGTAGAAAGTATCGGTATTGATACCGGCGATTCTGGCCCTGTATTACTTGGTATCAGATTGAAACCAAAATGTATGGTATCGCACACCCCTATTTCTCTGCAAGTGAACCAACCTCTCAAGCATTTTCACGTTGTTATTGGTATTTCATAAACTGGCAGTGGCCACATCAATCTAGGAACAGTCCAATTTGCACACACCAGAGCTTCTACATGCCTGAGAGCTCTGACTTATCTATCCCCCTTATCTGTTCTGCCTCTGTCCTCTGTCATTCAGGTCCTTATTATACCATCTACCCAAGCCCTTCACTGGATTTTCCCTTATGAGTGGAAGTTCCTCCTCATCTACATAAAATGTCCTCTCAATTACCTTCCCTCTAGATACTGAGTTGTTTCTCACTTTACAAGACTTAAACTTCATCCTAGCCCATTTGAGATTCTCATTTAACCTTTCTTGTGACCTTTTTGTGAATGGCACTGTCATTGGTCACCAGTGTCATGTCATCCGTGTAGGCCCTAATTGGTGGGAACACAGCCCACCCCACCACCCCTCCTCCCCACTCACCACCCATTTGAAGATACTTACTCCCACGGTCAATGTGAGTGCTAGTGGGGAAATGAAATAGTAAACCTTGCAATAATTCACATTTCTAGTTTCTGCCAATCAGTTGTTAAATCTCAAGTACTCAAGCACATTCTGACATTTTGGAAGTTTGCCCTCACTAAATGTATAATCCCCTCTGGTACTACAGAAGTCAAAAGCACTCTAAGTAGGCTTGTGAGGTATTGACTTAAATATGTAAGAACAAATTATACCGGATGTAAATCTCTCTTCTCTATTTTAGCTGCCTGAATCTAGTGTCACGTCATGCTAGTATATTCAATCAATCAATCAATCAATCAATCAATCAATCAATCAATCAATCAATCAATCAATCAATCAATCAATCAATCAATCAATCAATCAATCAATCAATCAATCAATCAATCTTTATTTGTATGGCGCCAGATCACAACAAACCTTATCTCAAGATGCTTTTACAAACAGAGCAGGTCTAGACCACTCTATGTTAAATTATGAACAGAGACCCAACACCAAGACAGGATAAGACCCCACCTTAATCCACCATGAGCATTGCACCTCACAGTATTTAGCTAGTTACAGAGGAGAGGACAAACTTCCTTTAACAGGCAGAAACCTCCAGCAGAACCAGACTCATGTTAGACAGCCATCTGCCTCGACCCAGTTGGGTCTGGAAAGAAGGATAGAGGAGAATAAAGGCTGATTTATACTTCTGTGATGAATCGACGGTGTAGCCTACGCTAGGGAGAGTTAAAGTAAGTGATGAGGGGGTTGGGGGGAAGGGGGTGAGATAGGATCCCAGTGTGTAAGTGCGCCAGTTCCTCCGGCAGTCTAAGCCTATAGCAGCATAACTTTATGCTGCCATATGTGTGATGCCATATTAAGCTCCGTGTCAATTTGTATCTAAAGCTGGAAATATAGAGTGGTCCCTGGAAACCCATGGTTGATTCAAGGTGTGAACCCTCCTACTTAAAGCTGTGATGAGGGGGTTGGGGGGAAGGGGGTGAGATAGGATCCCAGTGTGTCCTTCAAACAGGGTTTTTCCTCCTGTTCTTCTACCTATTGACTCAACTGACATCTAAAAAAAAAAAAATCAGCAATGTAGACCACCTCTGCACTGCTTTACCACACAACCACTTGATTTGTACCAAGGTCTTTGATTGATGATGTTTGCCACAAGGACAAATCTGGAGCTTGCTTCCCTCCATCATTTCACCTGCGCTCCATTGATGCCTTCATCCTCATAGTGCTCTAGTTCTGGAGGATAGGTCCATGGCCCTGTTCTGTACTGAATCGCTTATCCAGCACATAGTCTTGTCCGTTCTGATATCTGTAACCATGCAATCTACCTGTGAGTCATCCTCCACCCCTGCTCTGTTACACTCTAGGAGCATTTTCCCTGCATTGGTCATAGCTTGGTTTTGCTGTAGCTCAGCTGTTAACAGCAGCCACCACTTTCATGGGGAGAGATTAAATGTGTGATGATACAGACATACCACCTCGCTTTGATTCATCATTTCACCATGCAACTTCCCCTGCCTCCGTAGTGAACAAACATTAGGGTCAGTGTTTCTTTAAAGGTGTGCACAAGTCTGTTAGTTTACAAACTATTGTCGCATTGGAAGTGGCATATGTCACTTTCAGACCCTCCTTTGGGTACACAACAGTCATAAATGTGACCAATCTAAGTCTTTGTGAGGAGGGTGTTTATGGTCTATAGCCAGAGTGCCCTGTTCTGTTAGATCCCAGAGCAGAAATAGAGATGCTTGGTTCAACTGCGCCATATGGCATTGCAAAATTCAGTCAAGTTTAGTGGAAACAAAGAACATCACAGTTCCATTCTCTCGAGCACATGGTCTGCTATTCAAGAATTTAGCCAAGAAATACTGTGGTATCAACAGCACCTCATCTGCTAGTGGAATTAATGTGATCATTAAGGCCATTTCTTCCACCATTCAACAACTCTGTGTAAGCAAAATGCTTGGCTGAAAGGAGACAGTTGAAGGACCACAATCAGTGTGCAGTCCCATTACTCCTTTATGGTGTTTCTGCTGCTCAGATACATGCTGATGTTGATGCAGAGGTGGTATTGCATGTTTTGTGTGTTGGGAACTTCACTGGTAATTATCCTCTGTTCTTCTTGAAGTTAACCGTCATCTGTGTACTATAAAGTGACAACTGCAGATGGAGGTGAGGACAAAGAAGAAATGAGCAGTTGATTTTATCATCCTGATGACTGAATGTTGTTATTCAAAAAGGTCTAACGGATACAATAATGAATATAAAAAATCTTCTGAAGCGATCGGGAAGAGTTGTAGCCGCAGTCTGTGATTGTGCCTGATTCTGTCATGTTTATTGTGTTGGTGTGTTTAAAATGTCCCTCTACAGTTTTATCACTGATGATCTGTGTGAACAGTGTAACTCAGGGGTGTCAAACTCAAATACACAGAGGGCCAAAATAAAAAAATCGGTGCAAGTCAAGGGCCGGACTGGTTTAATGTTTATTGCAAAACTTATTGAAATGAACTTATTGCACATATTGAACATTGAATTAGCAAAGCTTAAGTTATTGCTATAAACATTTAAAAAATTAAAAAATATGTTGCATTCATTTCTTTTTTTTTTTTTTTTTTTTTTTTTTTTAAAGTTATATTTTTGGCCTTTTTGCCTTTATTTTATAGGACAGGTGGAGAGAGACAGGAAATGTGGGGAGTAGAGAGTGGGGGAAGACATGCAGGAAATGGTCGACCGGCCGGGAATCGAACCGGCGACCCCTGCGACGAGGACTGTAGCCTCTATATGTGGGGCGCTTAGACCGCTAGGCCACCAGCGCCCCCGCATTCATTTCTTATTGCTCAATCTGCAACTTATCTAATGAATGAGCTTTACTAATTTCTTATGAAAATATTTTTCTACAGGCCAACAACATTAGCAAAAAAAATTCTGCAAAGAAAAACCAAAAATGCCCTGTGGTAGTGAGAAAAAGTGCAAAAAGGAAACATATTAAAGCTCAGTCGGCTGCTCTGTGATGCACACTAGTCTAAACCAGATACTCAGCATCTCATCTTGGATGCAAGTTCATCAATGTTTGGGGTCAGGCTCTGAGCTGAGGAAATCCTCAGGACAGAGTGAAGGTGTTCATCAGTAAGACGACTCCTGTGAGATGTTTTGTTTCTGTGTGAACAGTTGTTCACACAGGTAGTTCGGCAGCACGGAAAATGGCTCAAGTTTTCTTGCAGCATCTGCGTCTCCCACAGGCGCAGCTTGGTTTTAAAAGCCCTCACTGCAGCGTACAATACATGTCTGTGATCACACGGCCCCGCCCCTGAAGCTGCAGGTTGAGCACGTTGAGATGGCTCGTGATGTCACACAGAAACGCTTCTTCACACAGAAACTTTGTATCACGGAGCTCTGCTATGTCTTTCCCTTTGCTCTCCATGAACTGACAGATCTCCTCACGCAACTCGAAACACCTTTACAGCACTTTTCCTTGGCTTAGCCACCGCACCTCTGTGTGATGGGGCAAGTCACCATATTCTGAACCTAAAACTCCTCCAGAAAAGACTTGAACTGGCGCTGATTTAAACATATGGCTCTTATGAAGTTAACTGCTCGTGTTATGGTGCTCATCACATGGTCCATTTTCAAGGCTTTGACACACAGTGATTCTCCCCGATCCTGCCCACTAATCCACTCTTTTGCCTGCACTTTGCAGGCGCTCAATCCGTCGTCAGTCCCACACGTTTATCCCAAGGCAGCCTCATTTCATTTACACATCTGGATACCTCTTCAAAGAGATCTTTCCCCGTAGTTGTGCCATGCATTGATTGATCTTAATCCCAAAAGTTCCTCTGTTACGCACATATACTCTGCCTCCCACCTGCCTTGAACCCCCCTGTTTTCAAAGTCCACCTTTCGTTTAGCCATTTTTGGAGGAGAGGGATATCTGAAAGTTGACTGCAGGTGAGCTTCATAAGGCTGATGATGAGCGGAGTCGGGTAACGGCTCTCGTGTGCGGGCCCTCGATTGACATGCAGTGCATTGTGGGACTTGTAGTTTTAGTGGTGCGTGCAAAATACCGTCGGGCCAGCTCTATAAATAATTTGATATTATCTCACGGGCCAAAGATAATGCCACCGCGGGCCGGATTTGGCCCGCGGGCCTTGAGTTTGACACATATGGTGTAATTGGTCCAAACTCTGTGAAATATATTTAGAGCAGAAGTGTCAAAAGGATACGTGTTTTGTAAGAGAGTGAGAAAGTTGAACTGGCTTGTGCCTCACAGACACTCTGATCTGACCTGCCAATAAAGCTCCTATGAAACTTCTCTTTTGTTGTCTTTCAGACAGTTTTCCATGCTACAATATGTATGCACTTTAAATTGTCTTCAGAAGGATTAGAAATAAAACATCAAACCTGATGAGAGACTGGTATGGCTGCTTCTTTCTTGCATTAAGAGTCACATCATGTTGCTGACAGCGCTGTGTATTTGCATGGCTGACAAGTCATTACGTGCACTAGTTTTAACAGCTATGTTTAATTGGTAAAATTACCCAACTGCGTTAAATGCTCGATTCTGATTGGTCAAAAAAAACCTGCAATGGTCATTCATTATCAACAGCAACACTAGGGACAAGGTAATCACACACCAAATCAATGTGTGGAAAAGAGTCCGCCACATTTTATCTGTGCCCAATGACAATGAGGCAAAAACATTACTTTTCGTCAGCGGTCTAAATTGGCGAACATTCAGGCAAATCGTTGGTGTCCATCTCAGATTGGTCATGGTTGGGAGGTAATGACAGTCACTGGGCACAGATGTGAGAGCAGCCTGAGAAGCAAATGGGCCCTGACAATCTCTTGATAGGGTAAAGAGGGGCAAGATGCCGTTCTGCAAACCAGGTAATGGCAGCAGAGCTGGCGAGAGCATCTTTATGTTGCAATCAGTTGAAAGTAACTTAAATCCCAGAATAGTTGCCACAATGCTAGAAACGGTTTCAGGTGTGTCACTCACACAGTTGTGTCAACTTCAGAGGAGAGCAGAATGAGGACAAATGTAAACATGAAATTCCTGCAGAAGTCCTGTTCACCTTGTCTAATGTAACATTTATGAATTCATATCATATAAGGATATATAAACATTTCATAAAACTGCACTCTCTTAGACTCTTGATTCTATACCAACAGGTTTAAGTCCAACTAATGCATCAAATTTCCTTTTCAATAATTTATTCAGTCATGGTAACCAAAACTCTTAAATGTCTAAAATGTGTTGGAACCAAGCAGCAACCTCTGGTCTTAAAATATGAAGCCAATGCGGATATGCTAAAAACTGCAATTCATCAAGCGTCCACTAGAGGCTGGCTGCAGAAACACCAGAAACCACATACACACCCATTCAAAGAGTCAATCTTTAAAGCAGAAATACACGTTTACAGACTGGTTCAAAAAACAGTTAAGGTCTGAGGAGCTCATTCCTCTATCAGCACACACTGAACGGGGGTTGAATTTATTTATAACTCTGTATTTTCGAAGATATCAAACTTACAAGTTTGGCCCAAATACAGACATGGCTGACTTGATTGACAGACAGGTATCTTGTAGCTGTTAGCAAAAAAAAAAGGTCTGCCTCTTCACTTCACACTAGCTCGACAGGAGTTAGGTTGTGTTCAATATGGCATGTGGCTTCAAAACAGCGCTCAAGAAAAGATGGGTGACGTCACGGTTACAATGCCATTTATTATACAGTCTATGGATTGAACCCTACCAAACCATTGGGGGAATGGCTCAGGGGTATCAGGCTTGAGGCCTGATTGAAGTAGAAGCAGCTTTTCATTCCAGTTCCTTTCAAAAAGTTCCTTCCCTTCGTAGCTTGCCATCTATCATTCCCATTCACTCCATTTGCTGCTCCCTCAACGAAGCCTGTAAAACAGGTACACTTTATAAACATGCACATAATTTCATCCTCCATCTTCCATCCACAACGTCTTTAAGTGCACCATTTTTCTGAAGCCTTCTAGCGCAGCACATCACATGGAAGTAGCAGCAGCATCAGCTGAGTAGCTGCAAACATCCAATAACAACTGTGAGGCTAGGTGGCTAATTAGCATTAGTTTTTCCTGGTGGCAGAAGATTAACTCACAAGAACCAGGGTCAATATGTGTCTAAGTCCAATTCAGATGTGTGTGTCCAATCCAAATTTCCCTTTACTGTTGGTAGCACAGATGAGTAGTGTTGATCATCGTTGTACCAATGTGTTCTCACAGGTGATCTTCATCAGTGTGTAATAAAGAACCGGTGTGTTAATGCTGCACAACATGGAGGGGTGGGACAGATGCTGGAAAGCCTGGGTGCTATTGGTAGTTTTGTTATAATGGACAAGGATTTGATTCAAATATGTGACAGCAGGGGCACAGAGTGTGAGGATGCTGTGGCAAGTGGCCTTCATTCTGTATATTCAGACTTCATTCAATACATTCAGACTTCATTCCATATGTTAAGACTTCATTCAATATGTTAAGACTTTCTTAACATATATTCAGACTTCATTCAATATATTCAGACTTCATTCAATACATTCAGACTTCATTCCATATGTTAAGACTTCATTCCATATGTTAAGACTTCATTCCATATATTCAGACTTTCATTCCATATATTCAGACTTCATTCCATATGTTAAGACTTTTATTCCATATATTCAGAATTCATTTCATATATATTCAGACTTTCATTCCATATATTCAGACTTCATTCCATATATTCAGACTTCATTCAATATATTCAGACTTTTATTCCATATATTCAGACTTAATTTCAAATATATTCAGACTTCATTCAATATATTCAGACTTCATTCAATATATTCAGACTTTATTCCACATATGCAGACTTCGTTCAATTTATTCAGACTCCATTCCATATATTCAGACTTCATTCCATATATTCAGACTTCATTCCATATATTCAGACTTCATTCCATATATTCAGACTTCATTCAATATATTCAGACTTCATTCCATATATTCAGACTTTTATTCCATATATTCAGACTTCATTCAATATATCCAGACTTGAATTCCATATATTCTGACTTTAATTCCATATATTCAGACTTGAATTCAATATATTCAGAAATCATTCAATGTATCCAGACTTTCATTCCATATATTCAGACTTACAGGCTAATATATATATATATATATATATATATATATATATATATATATAGATAGATAGATAGATAGATAGATAGATAGATAGATAGATAGATAGATAGATAGATAGATAGATAGATAGATAGATCATAATTCCCTGAACGGCTTGTCAAAATATCTATATATATATATATATATATATATATATATATATATATATATATATATATCAATATATATATATATATTGATATGAAAGATGAGATTTAAAACACAAGAACCTGTGTGAATATTTGAAAGTGAGAAAGATACCTGGGAGAGGGTGCTTCTGTTGTTTCAGCAGAGAGAGAGATCCATAGGAATGGGTTATAAATAAACTCATGTCACCAGCTATAGCTGTGAGGCAGTGAACTTAGATTGACCCTCTTTAAGGTGACAGCAACACAGCAAGGGACCTCATCATCTAGAGCACTCTGGGGTCAGACCTGCTGTACATATACAGGTAGTATAGATCAGAGGTCTAACATCGCTGTGAAACATGGTCCACCATCACTCGGACCTCTGAAAGATTGGGTGACTCCAAATGTGTCGAATCCCTGGAAATGTGATTGCTCCTCAGTTTACATTCAGTGATATATTTTATTTCTCTTCAGCTAACACGGTAACACCGTTTTATACAGCGCACATTTAATTGGTAGGCAGTCAGAGTACACGGCTGGTAAACAACCCAGAAGGCCTCATGAGGTTAAGAAAACAAAACTGTTCAGGCAATTTAAGAAACTAAAATACATTTATACCTGTAAACAGTCCTCAGCTCTGGTCACAATCCTCTGTTAATGCCTAATGAGGAAATGGGTCTGTATTTGTTTATATGATTTTTAAAGACCTTGGCTGTTGAGAAACAGTTTGGGAATTAGAAGAACAGTCTCAGCTAAATTTATGTTGTTTTTTCTGGGTTTTCAGTGTTTCTGCTGTAAAGAGAAGATTGAGATGACAGTAACCAATAATTGAAAACCTCTGGAAACATTCAAAGGACAACCCTAAATTAAAACAGTGGCAGGCCACAGTGGGAACAACTCAATTCGTCCCAGAAGGTCTAGGAGAGGCGATAAAGGAAAACAAATGGCTAAACATGGTAAAATAAAAATAAATATCTATAAAGTGACAAAGGATTTCCAAAAGCAGGGCCTAATGGCCATGACTAAAGAGGGAGATACACATAAAGCCATTACCCCACGTCACACTCAGTTTAGTTTAGTTTATTTGCACATCATAAAAAATAAACAACAACAATAAAGAGTTAATGGTATCTTGAACATTTAGTCAGGGAAGGTTAGAAGACCCATAGAGAATCAGAATCAGAATCAGAATCAGACTCAGAATCAGAATCAGCTTTATTCGCCAAGTATGCTTGAACACACAAGGAATTTGACTTTAGTAAACTGTGCTCTCTTTGTACAAGGCATAAGAATAGGAATAAGAATAAGAACTACAATAAAAAAAATATATATATATAATAACAATAACCTTAGCTATAAATACAAGAAACAACAAATAGGCATGACTAATATGTACAGGCTAAAATAATATGATAAAGTGCAGTGGTGAGTAGCAGAGGTAGTTTTACATTATAAAATAGAAGTTAAATAATACAATAAATAGAAATATGGAATTCTGCTTGAGAATTGTTGCATTGTGTATTTACATGTATATTTACAGAGAGTGTTTATCTGACAGGTATGACACTGTTATGGTTTAGTGTTCATCAGAGTGACAGCCTGGGGGAAGAAACTGTTCTTATGGCGGGTTGTTTTGGCGCACAGTGATCTGTAGCGCCTGCCGGAGGGGAGGAGTTTAAAGAATTTGTGTCCAGGGTGTGAGGGGTCAGCGGTGATGCTACCTGCCCGTTTCCTGGCCCGGGACCGGTACAAGTCCTGGATGAGGGGCAGGTCGACACCGATGATTTTTTCTGCAGTCCTTATAGTCCGTTGCAGTCTGTGTTTGTCTAGTTTGGTTGCAGAGCCAAACCAGACAGTGATGGAGGTGCACAGAACAGACTGGATGATGGAGGTGTAGAACATGATCAGCAGCTCCTGGGGCAGGTTGAACTTCCTGAGCTGACGCAGGAAGTACATCCTCTGCTGGGTCTTTTTTCTGATTGTGTCTATGTGGGAGGTCCACCTCAGGTCCCGGGAAATAGTGGATCCCAGGAACCTGAAAGAGTCCACAGTAGACACAGTGCTGTTCAGGATGGTGAGGGGGGGAGTGGGGGGGGGGGGGGGGGGGGCTTCTCCTGAAGTCCACTGTCATCTCTACCGTCTTGAGCGGGTTCAGCTCCAGATGGTTCTGACTACACCAGAGAGCCAGCTGTTCCACCTCCTGTCTGTAAGCAGACTTGTCTCTGTCCTGGATGAGACCGATGACGGTGGTGTCGTCTGCGAACTTCAGGAGTTTCACCGAGGGGTCCCCTGAGGTGCAATCATTGGTGTAGAGGGAGAAGAGCAGTGGGGAGAGAACACATCCCTGTGGGGCGCCAGTGCTGATGGTCCGGGTGCTTGATTTGATGCTCCCCAGCCTCACCTGCTGTCTCCTGTCCGTAAGGAAGTTGGTGATCCACTGACAGATGGAAGCCGGCACTGTGAGCTGGGTGAGTTTCTGGTGCAGGATGTCTGGTATGATGGTGTTGAACGCAGAGCTGAAGTCCACAAACAGGATCCTAGCGTAGGTCCTGGGGGAGTCCAGGTGATGCAGGATGTAGTTCAGACCCATGTTGACTGCATCCTCCGACGACCTGTTTGCCCGGTAGGCAAACTGCAGGGGGTCCAGCAGGGGGCCTGTGATGTCCTTCAGGTGGCTCAACACCAGTCTCTCGAAGGACTTCATGACCACAGACGTCAGGGCGACGGGCCTGTAGTCATTGAGTCCTGTGATGGTGGGTTTCTTTGGGACTGGGATGATGGTGGAGCTTTTGAAGCATGAGGGCACTTCACACAGCTCCAGTGATGTGTTGAAGATCTTTGTGAAGATGGGGGCCAGCTGCTCAGCACAGACTCTCAGGCAGGAGGGGGACACGCCGTCTGGTCCTGGAGCCTTCTTGGTCTTTTGTCTCTGGAAGAGAGGCGTATGAAGCTGCTTCCCCTCTTGGAATAGGAAGAATTTAGTTTAAAAGAACACTTACATAGGAGTATGTTCACAAAACAATATGTGTACGTCGGGATCCAATAACAATTTCAAAACTTTGTAAAACTAGGAACCTTTTCAAATGCTCTTTAAATGATGATAATGTAAGATTGTAGCGATGCAGCCAAATTGCTCCAAAAAGATGATTCCCTGTATCTCAATCTTTATTATCATGTGGTTTCTTTTCACTGGTGTGTTGATAATAATAATAATAATAATAATAATAATAATAATAATAATAATAATAATAATAATAATAATAATAATAATAATTATTTATTATTTATTTATATAGCACTTTTAAAAACAAATGTTTACAAAGTGCTTCAATAACAAAGTAAACCTTTTGACAGGAACTTTAAAAATGCAAAACAAAATGCAACGCGAAGAGTTAAAAAGAAAATTAAATAGAATGAAGTGGTGACACAATAGACCAATAAATCATTGTTTAGGAGGTTTTTTAAAGATAAATAAAGAGATAAATAAATAAACAATGAAGGCACTAAAGGATAATAAAAGAGGTATTCAGAATAAGAGGACGACATCACATCAGAGAAAATAGAAAATGTGAAAAGGACAAATTAGGAACATTAAAATAATAAATGAAAAAAGAAATTATAAAACCATAAATAATCAAATACATTTCATATAAAATTCAAACTAATTAATTAGTTGGATGAAAACTTTAAATAATAAATAAATATAAATAAAAGTAGTTGAAAGGATGAAGTCACATAAAAGCAAGTCTGTTAAAAATGGGTTTTAAGAGATTTAAAAAATGATGTCTGAATGCTTCTGTTTACTTTTATATAAGCTGTAAAACCGAAATAAATAAAGTGATCTGAATCGTTGTCAAACAAAAATCATGCATCAAAAAATGAATCACTGGAAATAAAAAAATTAACTGCAATAATATAGTGATACAAAAGATGGTGCAATGTGGAGGAAAACACCAAATAAATGTACTCCAGGAGGTTATTTTAAAAGGGGAGGGGGGACCCCCCCTCCAAGGCCTGTAGCAGGTTAGAAACAAGAGAACACCAACAGCCTGTAACAGGGTCACCATAAGACAAATTTAAACCAAAACAAAGTCAAACAGCGTATTTTAATGAAGCCCAATTCTTAAAGGAATATTGGAAGTATCTGTGGCTCTAATGCAGTACAGTCATGGCCAAAAGTTTTGAGAATGATACAACTATTAATTTTCACAAAGTCTGCTGTTTCAGTTTTTATAATGGCAATTTGCATATACTCCAGAATGTTATGAGGAGTGATCAGCTCAACTGCAATTAATTGCAAAGTCCCTCTTTGCCTTGAAAATGAACTTTATCACCAAAAACACATTTCCACTGCATTTCAGCCCTGCCACAAAAGGACCAGCTAACATCATTTCAATGACACACAGGTGTCACACACATTAACACAGGTGTGGGTGTTGATGAGGACAAGGCTGGCGATCAATCTGTCATGATTGAGTGACTGGACACTTTAAAATAGACCATTGTTCCTCATCTGTTAGCCATGGTTACCTGCAAGGAAACACGTGCAGCCATCATTGCATTGCACAAAAAGGGCCTAACAGGGAAGTTTATAGCAGCGAGTAAGATTGCACCTCAGTCAACCGTCTATCCAATTATCAAGAACTTCAAGGAGAGAGGTTCAATTGTTGCCAAACAGGCTCCAGGGCGCCCAAGAAAGTCCAGCAAGCGCCAGGACCGTCTCCTGAAGGTGTCACAGCTGCGGGATCGGGCCACCACCAGTGCAGAGCTTGCTCAGGAATGGCAGCAGGCAGGTGTGAGTGCATCTGCACGCACAGTGAGGCGAAGACTTTTGGAGGAAGGCCTGGTGTCAAGGAGGGCAGCAAAGAAGCCACTTCTCTCCAGTAAAAACATCAGGGACAGACTGATATTCTGCAGAAGGTACAGGGACTGGACTGCTGAGGACTGGGGTAAAGTCCTTTTCTCTGATGAATCCCCTTTCCGATTGTTTGGGGCATCTGGAGGAAGGCTTGTTTGGAGAAGACGAGGTGAGCGCTACCATCAGTCCTGTCTCTTGCCAACATTGAAGCATCCTGAGACCATTCATGTGTGGGGTTGCTTTTCGGTCAAGGGAGTGGGCTCTCTCACAATCTTGCCTAAAAACACAGCCATGAATAAAGAATGGTACCAGAACTTCCTCCGAGAGCAACTTCTCCCAACCATCCAAGGGCAGTTTGGTGTTGAAGAATGTCTTTTCCAGCATGATGGAGCACCTTGCCATAAAGCAAAAGTCATAACAAAATGGCTCGGGGAACAAAACATTAAGATTTTGGGCCCTTGGCCAGGAAACTCCCCAGATCTTAATCCCATTGAGAACTTGTGGTCAATCCTCAAGAGGCGGGTGGACAATCAAAAACCCACAAATTCTGACAATCTCCAAGCATTGATTATGCAAGAATGGACTGCCATCAGTCAGGATTTGGTCCAGAAGTTGATTGACAGCATGCCAGGGAGAATTACAGAGGTCTTGAAAAAGAAGGGTCAACACTGCAAATATTGACTTATTGCATGAATTCTGTGTAATTCTCAATAAAAGCTTTTGATACTTCTGAAATGCTTCTAATTGTATTTCATTATACCATAGAAACATCTGACAAAAACACCTAAAAACCCTGAAGCAGCAGACTTTGTGAAAATGTAATATTTGTGTCATTCTCAAAACTTTTGGCCATGACTGTACACACATGTTCCTTAGGCTGGCCACATACTAGACACTTTAAGAAATGATTTAGGACCCCATTTTACCCCTCAATTACTGAGGTGCAGGGCCTGATTTGAGTTGACTTGTCTTAACCAATTATTTCTCTGAATTATTTTCAATGTTTGGTGTCTATACAAAGATTTTACTACTCTCGACAGAGTCTCCCTGACCTGGAATGGTCTGATAGTTACGATTCCAGGTCCGATGGCATTAGACAGAATATAATTGCTATAACCAATAGGAGGAACCAACTGGACAGTGCCACTAAAACAAATAAAAGCATACTTTTACAGCTGACAGACATGACAGCGGACACAACTGTACCCCGAGCCAAGTGGAATATTGAAGCAAGGATTTCCTCATGTTTGGGTTTCACTGCAAAACAGATCACATGCCAGGACAGCCAGTTGATGACGTCAATCGTCCTCCATGTTTGTCTTTTTCTGAAGTCACGTTTGATCACACAAGACTTTATAAGATCTCATTACCCAGCTCTCTTACTGATCTTCCAGTTGTGTAAGATGCTTGATTATTATTGGTCAAACCCCTTGACGGTTATTAACTTTCACTAACATGAGCAACACCAGAGACAAACTGATCACACGTCATGTCAAATCAATCCACAGAAAAGAGTTCAGACACATTTAGAATCTGCTTGTTGACACCATAGACCATAAGGTGAGGGGAAAACCGTTAAACGTTAGCATCAAAACAATGTGGCTAAAAAGCTAGTTTCTGTTAGCATGCTAATGTTGTTGGCTAAACAACATAATGTTTTCATACTGGATCCTGTCCATCAATCTGATGAAGGAGTGGAGCAGGTGAGAGAAACTTTAGGTTAGTGATCTCTCCAAAGAAAGTTAAACCATGAGCGGTGGTGATGATAGCAGCAGGGTTCAAAGTTGAGACATTAGTTTCTTTTTAAAGGTGTGTGAACCACAGAGCTCAGAGAAGAAGGAGAGCTGAATGAGGACAGTTTCATGTTCAATCCACCACAACAGACAGAGAAGAATCCATCACCATGGAACGATCACTGACGAGGAATCACTGGGACTATTTTTAAAAACTGTAAACATAAATCATTTAAATCAATAAAATCATCTTTATCAATGTTTTTAACAACATTGACAACATTACCCAAATGTTGCTGTTTTAACAACAACATTCAGGTAATAAGTGGGATAATGTATGATTAGCAGGTAGTTATGGGAAATAGAATCCCCTTCAGGATCGTGAAGACCCCGACGCAAAGCAGATCAAAATGATCATGTGTCTGTGGAATCACCAAGGTAAATGCTAAATGGACTTGTACTTAGAGCTTTTTTAGTCTTTTTGACCATGTCACCAGGAGCAATTGGGTGTCAGTGTCTTGCATGTGACTGCAGGAGCTGGGATTAAACGGATGACTTGCTCTACCACTGAGCCACAGCCAACCAGTGTTGCCAACTCCTCAGGGAGGAAATTAGCTATTGGCTGTCCTAAATGTAGCTAGAAGTCGCTAAATGACGTCATCATTTAATTTACATAATCTGAATTATAATGGACGCTGCAGGAGAGACGTGTAACGTTGAGGGAGAGACAAAAAGAGGTTAAAAACACTCTAAATATGTTTAGAACTACACTGAGGAGCCTCCAACAAATCAAAGTAAACATTACATTTTTCAACCAGAACATTTTCTACATGTTTATTGTATACAATCTACATGAACTATCTAAATGGACCAAAAAGAGACAGTAGGCGGGATCATCCAGCGGTGTCTTCGTACATGCGTGATACATTTGCAGTCTGGATGCTAAGGGGTGAACGCCTCCTGCTTTGAATGCAGCTAGGAGGGACTCACAGCAGCATTCACTGCATGTTGAGTAAAGTAAGAACGATACATGCTTTCACGTCCGTCTCCAAAAGTCTTCATTTAAACTCCTGAAAAAGAGTCGCTAGAGGGGTCTGAAAACTAGCTCAGTTGGCAACACTGCAGCCAACCCTGTGAAATCGTTACCACAGCCATGTGTGTGGTCGAGCAGTCTCGAGGAGTGGTCCAGTGTGTGTGTTCACAGGATTGTTTAAAAAAAATCTGTCAGAGCTGTCCTTATGTGTGTCAGGTTTTAAAGGGGACATATCACGCTTTTCTCATCAATATATATTGGTCTAAGAGGTCCCCAAAACATGTCTTTAAGGTTTATGCTCAAAAAAACACTTTGAAATCAGATTTTGGCATGTCTGAAAAGTCCTCTTCTTCATTCCTCATCAGAACACTCTGTTTTCTCTCTGACCACGCCCCCTCAGGAAGTGGATGTGCCTCGGCTCTCCAGCACGTTGATCTAATGTTTACATGTTGGCTAAATATACACGGCTGCTCAGAGATCACGTTACTTCAACCCTCTGAATCTGATCCTGACGGAGAGGCGCCTGTAGCAGGACCTTTCTGAAGGATTGGTCACAGATTTAGTGTTTCTTGTTGTTTTATTTATCAGTATGTAGACGTGTGTCTTGGTACACAGCTACGAACATGTAGCTATGTGGCTATGCTAACTAGCGCTAGCACTTATCCATGATAAATAAAAATCATCCACTAGATCTTCAAATCTGCAGACGTGGGGAGTAAAACCGACCTCTGCCAGAAAGGCAGCAGGACCTTTCTGAAGGATTGGTCACAGATTTAGTGTTTCTTGTTGTTTTATTTGTCAGTATGTCGACGTGTGTCTTGGTACGCAGCTACAGCTACAGCTATGAACATGTAGCTATGTGGCTATGCTAATTAGCGCTAGCACTTATCCATGACAAATAAAAATCATCCCCTATATCTTCAAATCTGCAGACGTGGGGAGTAAAACCGACCTTTGTGTTTATTAAGACAGCCTACAACTAGCATGCCTCCCTCCTAAGCTCCTTGTTAGCACACATGTGTGCAGGGAATGAAAAACAGAGGAGGGATTCAGTATTATTTTATACAGTCTATGGGCTGAACAAGCTCCGAGCTCTGACTCCGTTACAGACCGGATATTGTTGTGATGTAACAAAAACACTGAAGTCTGAAACGGCTGGTTTCACACACATTTACAGAAAGGTGGAGAAATCAGAACAGGGGCAGAATGGATTTATTTAATTCTTGGGGGGGTTTGTAGACATGCCAGGGACACATATTTCAGGTAAAGAACCATTAAAAAGTCAATTTTTGCATGATATGTCACCTTTAAAATGGTTTTAATATCAGTTGTGATCCAAACGTCGTCTAGTTGGTGGCCAACTTAGCTCTGTATGTCATGTTGGCACCCACAGGATGAGCCATGTTATTATTCCTGAATAGCAAGTTTGAGAGGTGTGGGGGAGCTTTGTTGAACCTCCTTGGTGGTAGCACATGCAGGCCTGGTTCAAGATTTAGATTCATTCTTAAGTAATATCTTGTCTCCTTCTAGAATATGGTCAAAATTCAAAACAGTTTATATATTTTACAAAGAAACTGCTTCAACAAAGTAGGTTGAAGCTCACCCTCATAAATAAAACCAGGGCATAAAATTAACTTTTTACCGCATCTGTCATTGGCTAGTGACCTCCAACAATGTACCGGCCAAAAATAATTTTCACCGGCCAAATAAAAAAAACATGCCTTAATTGATTTAAAATAATTACCATACGTTTTTTTTTGTTTTTTTTTAAATGAAAAACTAACTTATGCCAGGACTGAGGTTGACCAGCCTCGTCAGTGTTCCAGTTTTCTTAGAAACATGGTATAGTGACATTACTCCGTTTAGCTGTCTGTTCCTCTTCTTGATCGTCTCCTGCCTCTTTGTTTATCCTTTGTGTTTGTGGTGGCTTCACACCGGGAATGTTTCACCACATCTTCCTCCAAACATTCTTTTCCGCCGTGCTTCTTCAAGCAAAGGGAATGAATAGAACTCCAGTAGCTGATGTGACGCTGTTCCCTCCGTACCAAATCACAACTCAAGTACAGCACACCGCAAGGGTCAAAATAGCCTGACAGTCTGCAGAAATGGGCGAAAGTATGAAAAGAAAACCTCACATGCAATACAACATTTTCCATCGGCCACTGGCGGGTGTGTGGTTTTGTTTTACACGCCAAACAAATTTTTTACCTGCCATTGGCGCTTGGCAGGTGTTAAATTTATGCCCCGGATACAACACTAGCTGGAAGTTATTCAGATTCAGATGAATGTAAACATCAACTTGGCATTGGTATTGGCACATTTTAACTGATAAGAAAGCTTTGGATTAAAGGTGACATATCATGCAAAATGGACTTTTTAACAGTTCTCTACCTGAAATATGTTTCCCTGGCATGTCTACAAACCCCCTGAGAATGAAAAAAATCCATTCTGCCCCTGTTCTGATTTCTCCACCTTTCTGTAAATGTGTGCTGAAACCAGCCGTTTCAGACTTCAGTGTTTTTGTTACGTCACAACAATATCCGGTCTGTCACGGAGTCAGAGCTCGGAGCTTGTTCAGCCCATTGGCTGTATAAAATACAACTCAACTCCTCCTCTGTTTTTCATTTCCTGCACACGTGTGCTAACAAGGAGCTTAGGAGGGAGGCATGCTAGTTGTAGGCTGTCTTAATAAACACAAAGGTCGGTTTTACTCCCCACGTCTGCAGATTTGAAGATCTAGTGGATGATTTTTTATTTATCATGGATAAGTGCTAGCACTAGTTAGCATAGCCACATAGCTACATGTCGTAGCTGTAGCTGTAGCTGTGTACCAAGACACACGTCGACATACTGACAAATAAAACAACAAGAAACACTAAATCTGTGACCAATCCTTCATAAAAGGTCCTGCTGCCTTTCTGGCAGAGGTCGGTTTGACTCCCCACGTCTGCAGATTTGAAGATCTAGTGGATGATTTTTTATTTATCATGGATAAGTGCTAGCACTAGTTAGCATAGCCACATAGCTACATGTCGTAGCTGTAGCTGTGTACCAAGACACACGTCGACACACTGACAAATAAAACAACAAGAAACACTAAATCTGTGACCAATCCTTCAGAAAGGTCCTGCTGCCTTTCTGGCAAAGGTCGGTTTTTCTTCCCACGTCTGCAGATTTGAAGATCTAGTGGATGATTTTTATTTATCATTGATAAGTGCTAGCGCTAGTTAGCATAGCCACATAGCTACATGTTCGTAGCTGTGTACCAAGACACACGTCGACACACTGACAAATAAAACAACAAGAAACACTAAATCTGTGACCAATGGTTCAGAAAGGATCTGCTGCAGGCGCCTCTCCGTCAGGATCAGATTCTGGATCAGATTCAGAGGGTTGAAGTAACGCGGGTCTGTGAGCAGCCGTGTATATTCAGCCAACATGTAAACATTAGATCAACGTGCTGGAGAGCCGAGACCACACCCACTTCCTGAGGGGGCGGGGTCAGAGAGAAAACAGACCGTTCTGAGGAGGGCTGAAGAAGAGGGCTTTTCAGGCATGCCAAAATCTGATTTCAAAGTGTTTTTTTGATCATAAACTTTAAAGACATGTTTTGGGGACCTGTTAGACCAATATATATTGATGAAAAAAGCATGATATGTCACCTTTAAAGTCTAAGCAGAGCAAAACTATTTGCCAGTTCCTTTATCAACAATGTCCAATGAATTTCTTGGCACAGACCACCCAGTCTTATGAACACGAATGAGAACATTTGCATGTGGTTCAAATTACCGTTCATGCATGCCGCGATATATGGCTGCCTGTAATGTAATGAGTGTGTTCATGTCATATAAGTCACTGAGTATTCATTAAGAAGACCTAATTACCATTTCAAAGTCAGTAATAATGGCCACGTTGATATGGGAACAAGAGAGGCCCTCAGTGTAAATCCAAACAGTTTAAAGGGTTGAATTCCACCTCTGACTGCTGGTTAAGGTAATACAATGAATGTTGTGCTTCAGCAGCTCAGGAGAAGGAGAAATTTTTCTTTTTGTCCACTTTGAGTGAGAATTCTTCGTCTCTTGGCTGCAGATATATCTGCCAAACGGGAAAGGTCTCATCATGCAAACAATCAATCACAAGGCGACACAAGAGCAGCAGTGATCATTACCTGCACAAATCAAACATTTCAAAAGTGGTAAATCACAGTAAATCACCTCAACCAATGAAAAGTCATCCAACCACACTGACACAATATTAAGGTCAGTGTTTTTCTATTTAAATGCAAATGAAGTTACAGGTTTCCCCCTAGCACAGAGCCCCTGGCCAAGACGATTAGCTGAATTAAATATTCAATAAATAAAAGCAGTGTCATTTTTGGAGGACCAGGTTTCAGCAGGCACAGACATGAGCCCTTTTATGACATGCACATCCTAAAAACATACAGAAGGGACCCAAGTGAGCTGTGCACACAAACCACATTGTTCACCCCTAATATATCCAGAATGTCTCCTAATGTTCTGTTCACATCGCGCAAATTACATGTGACTCGTTGTAAGGATGCCATTAGATGAGACTTCTTGTCACGCAACGGGAGTTTTGCAAATGGAGTGAATTTTACTCAGCAACAAGTTCAATTCATTTTATTACTGGTCACGATCACATCACCTGCTAGCATGGTGACGAGGAAGTTCATTTATGTCTGGTAGACAAGAACTTGTCTGGCCCTTACAATTACATTTCTGCAGCAAGTTTAATTTACAAAGGAAAATAGTTATGTAGCTTTGAGCACTGCTACCAGACTTCTTTACAGAGTGGCAACAGGTGATTCCTTTCAATTCAAAATGACCTCTGAAGCCTCAGAAAAAAAAGCTGTGCAGAAAACGGCTCGACTGCAGCAGAAAGGCTCTCTGAAGATCCACAGTCGCTGAAGAAATGCCTTCTATGAAACTAGACTGGACGTCCATATATTCCACTTGTGTCACATTTTATTCTGTTGCTGGAGACACAACTTGAAGAAGAGGTGACGAGTCCTCTAGTGATCCTTCTCTGTTTGGTGATGAGATATTTGCATTCATATATGTTTCAGGAGCGAGGATAGTAAGGTGATACCTGCAGAGCATGAAGTCCTCTAACCTCACCAGGAGAAACAAGAAAACAACCCTCCGTCCTGATCTTCTTTACACGTAATTACTGTGCAGTCAACTTCTAAGACCCATTGTCTCATTGTCTTCCTGGTTGGTATTTTTATCACCTTGCATCCAAAATATTTCTTGTTCAGTTGCCAAATTGTAAAACAAGCTTTAAAGCCTCTGGAAACATAAATGGAATATTTAAAATTCACATAGAATATCAAAATGTAATGTGTAATCAAGCTTAAACAAAAATCTGAAAGAAAATAAACATCCACAACTCTGAAGTCACTCTGTTCAAAAACAGCTTCTTTTACAGGTCAGAGCATTTCTCAGGACTGTGTGGGCGTGGCCTAACTCTTTGATTGACAGGTCAAGAGAGAGTTCACAGCCTGCATGTTTGAGCCGTCTGACTCTGAATCTAAAGACATCAAAACTCCAGAATCTGAAAATTATTATTATCAGGACTTCTATCATTTATTAGTTTTATCACTCCGTAGTCTCCGGGGCATCAGGACCATGGGACGCCCTGAGCAGAGGAGGCTGAAGTGTAGTATGTGCACGCAGAGGAGCTCGGCTCGGGGTGTCAGACGGAGCTGTGTGTCTAAAATCTGAGCTGTTTGGGGAAAGTTAGTGAACCGGTCCTGGGGACAGTTAGTGAACCAGTCCTGGGGAAAGTTGGGAACTAGTCCTGGGGAAAGATAGTGAAGCGGTCCTGAGGAAACTTAGTGAACCGGTCCTTGGGAAAGTTAGTGAACCGGTCCTGGGGAAAGTTAGTGAACCAGTCCTGGGGACAGTTAGTGAACTAGTCCTGGGGAAAGTTAGTGAACTAGTCCTGGGGAAAGTTAGTGAAGCGGTCCTGAGGAAAGTTAGTGAAGCGGTCCTGAGGAAAGTTAGTGAACCGGTCCTGGGGACAGTTAGTGAACCAGTCCTGGGGACAGTTAGTGAACTAGTCCTGGGGAAAGTTAGTGAAGCGGTCCTGGGGACAGTTAGTGAACCGGTCCTGGGGACAGTAAGTGAACTAGTCCTGGGGAAAGTTAGTGAACTAGTCCTGGGGAAAGTTAGTGAAGCGGTCCTGAGGAAAGTTAGTGAACCGGTCCTGGGGACAGTTAGAGAACCGGTCCTGGGGAAAGTTAGTGAACCGGTCCCAGGGAAAGTTAGTGAACCGGTCCTGGGGACCAGTTAGATAACTGGTCCTGGGGAAAGTCAGTGAACCGGTGTTGGGGAAAGTTAGTGAACCGGTCCTGGGGAAAGTTAGTGAACCGGTCCTGGGGAAAGTTAGTGAACCAGTCCTGGGGACCAGTTAGATAACCGGTCCTGGGGAAAGTTAGTGAACCGGTCCTGGGGACCAGTTAGATAACCGGTCCTAGGGAAATGATTGGAGGATATGTGGGACTGCTTTAGTCACTCGGCCGTGGCTCAACTCAACCGCGTCCTTAAGTTTCCCCAAATCCACCACAGTTAGTAAAATAGAAGAATGACAACAAGCTGTCATCTTCACGGTGGATGTGCAGACAGGGACACACGAGCACAGCGGTGCAAAGAGCAGAGAGACAGCTATACAGACAGATTACAGGCAGTACATGATTAGCAAATAAGCTAACAGCTAAGACGACACTGAGGGGAGCTGGCTGAGACGTCAGGAGACGGTCTGAGCAGGAGCGGAGTAGTTTTGTTGAACATGTGTGCATGTGACTCTGTTTCATTTCTGATTGGTTGGATATGTATGACGTAATAAATATCAGGTTAAACCAGCCCCCTTAAAGCACAGTGTGAAAACGTGTTAAATAACGTATTTGAACCTATTTGAAGATGGATCGAAGATGAGTTCTAATATTTTTACAGAGTTTTTAGTATTTAAATATGGTCTGAAATATCATAAGTAGAACGTTTATGTTGATTTGGGTTCCCTGGGGCTTTAAAGAGCAGCCAGAGTAGGATAAATTAACCCATTACTCCCCAGGATGTTCGAGCCTTTTATAATAAAAGAATCACACACACACACACACACACACACACACAAAGTGAAAGTGAAAGTGAAAGTGAGTTTCAGTTAAATCGAGAGGAATACAACACAATGCACACACAAACAAACACTCAACACACACACAAACTGCAACCAGTGAGTTCATGAAAGTAAATAATAGCTTCAATGTCATCTCCTAACATCAGCGGATTACAAAAGCATCCAACAGTCAAACAGGAAAATGGGTGCTTTAATTAAACCGCTTACTTTCTCTGACTGCTTCCCCTGCAAACCGCTTTGCAACCAACTTCCACCCAGCACCTCCAATTATGTAACAAATATCAGGTTAAACCAGCCTTCTTAAAACCCAGGGTGAAAACATGTTAAATAACGTTATTGAACATATTTGAATAATGGTTCGAAGTTGAGTTCTAATATTTTTTACATAATTTTTAATATTTACATTTGGTCTGAAATATGAGAGATAGAACGTTTTTGTTGATTTGGGTTCCCAGAGGCTTTAAGCCCCTGCTTGCTCACTGACAGTCAAAGCGACAGGATTGTTATATAGAATGAAGAATGTGTCCAGTCTCGACATTAGTAGGCTGAAAACATAATGTGCAGTATCACTCACAGATATGAATATTGATTAGTGAGCAGTCATACTCCATACACTCCCATGCATTATACTTCAGCTTTCATTTTCCCAACAATGAGCAGAGAGTCGACACAATCTCTTTAATGGTGCTGCAGTCAATACAGAACTGACTTCCCCAATAATTTATGCCTCTCCATGGCTCATTGATTTTACATTATGTTTTATAATTCTGTGAGCAATGTGGCTACAGTCAAAATAATTGTTCTGGTGTCTGCAGAATGACTATAAGTGAAGCCTTGCTGTCAATCCTTTTAAGTATTTTGCCTTTGGTTCTTAACTTGCTACATTGAAAAACCCATCTGTTAGCCAAGAGGACAATGCATACTCATTGTTCATCCCTCTTGGTTGTCAGTTTTGGGTTTTATATGCATTGTATACGTATAGAAAGACAATTCCAGGCTCAGAGCAAAGTCACGGTGCAGCTACAGTATGCCATTATTACATGATGGAAAACAAGCTACTTTGCATATAAGAGTTATGTTATTCATTGGAAAATCTACCAGTGATATGGAAAACGTGTGAATTCTACTAACCATTATTGAGGTCTCAGCGTTCCTAACCTGCAGAGCCTCAGAGCACGCTGTCAACGCCAAGCAAACAAACATCCACTCCATGGCACATAGCAAATGTTTTCTCTCCTTTCAATGCTACAGAATACTTTAGAAATTATTCAGGGTGTTTTGCTGATAAGAATGTGAGATGTGCCACTTAAAAGCTCCAACGCATGATTTATTAATACACTGTGCAACAAACAGCCATCCAAAGCTGTAAAAACTCTGGCAAGCAAAAAGAGACACTCATTTAGTGTCAAATGATGTGACAAGGACATATGAGGAACCCTTATTTGATAAACAAATGATCTTGAAATTAGGCTAGATAGAAATCTAGCTCTCAAAGAAGATATCTCCAGTGAAAAGGGAACTCTTTTAACCCTAGATCTCATCGAGGATGTGGATTTCAGTGTGGAATAGGAGCGTGTGGAGGTAGAAGACATGCTCTTAAAGACGTGGGCCAGAGACACACTCTGCTCTGCGTTAAGATGGAGGCTTTCAGTATGTTCCTTGATCTCACAGCTTACATAATAATAATAAATTAAGCAGTTTAAGCTGGCATTATTGACGCAAGCAGTGAACGTAGCGGTGTAAAGGGGGGGAAAATCCCTTAAGATCCCCCCCCACACACACACACACACACATACACACTCCCCCATTCCCCTCCTCGGCATATGCAGATAGATAAAAAGGTCTTTTTTGCAGTGCCATGACAGGGATTGCCAAGAGGAATTGGTTTATTCCACAGCTCTCCACTCTCGTTGGCCTGCCAGCCTCAAGTCTTTACGGCTGCTACAGAGAAACCGTGAGGAGGTTGCCTCTCAGATATCATTCACAGGGAAAACAGGACAGCAGTTAAAGTGGAGTGTATACACAGACTGCGGGATCCATTCCATTTGATTATAGCGCCATTTGAATTATTTAACACAAATGCAGAATCGCTGGTGGTTGTGGGTGGAGGCAGAGTATCAGGCATAAACGAAGGGAGATGAGGAAAAAATATAACTGTGCAAATCAAACCCTCAGTGCTGAATTTTAAAAATGGCATGCATTATTCATGACTAATCACTTCTGGCAGTGATTGCATGAACACAAATTGCAAGTGGTGGGGAACTGACAAATGTGCAACAAACACAACACATTTAAAATGTAAATACTTCTATTAAGCCACCAACATACAGGAGATGAGGTTGAAATAATCAGAGGTGCTGTAGTTTGACTTTTGATGTACAGACACTCTGCAGGAGGCTCACACGTCCCCACAACAAAACAGCGTCCTTATCTCTGCAGAGCAAACTGAAGACGACTGACAAACTCTGCAAAGAGCCACTGATGGTGTTCTGTCTGTGCAGGGAAATTTCACAACCATAAACAAACTCCAGGAAGCTTATTTATCAGTATCAGAGCATAACAGAGCTGTATCCTACAACATTTGATTATATATAATATTCATTTATTTAGCTTGATACTTTTTAAATAAGACATGACTGCTAAAAGGTTCATGCTCCAGTCTCAGTGCAGAAATGCCAGGTTTGATTTGGGGTCTATGAAGCATAAAACTTTGTCATTCTCAGCCACAAGCTTCTAGGTTAATGCAACAAACACTAAAATGAAGGTTTATGGCAGAGCTTAGCATGAGTTCAACCAGGATGACAATTTCATGTGGTATACCACAACCGCGTCGGAAGCCGTCATGATGGCGGCTCGCTGCAAAGACACATTTCACATCCTGTTCTGAACTTATGGAATAAATGTTCACTCAGAATAAAGTCTCTCCTCACTTACATAGCTTAGTAAAATACAGTCAAGCAAGCCTACTCTAGGAAAGAAGAGGTTTTGAACAGAATCAGACTCATGTTAGAAACACATCTGCTGTGTGGGAGAGAGGGATAGAGGGAGATGAAGAGAGAGAGAGAGAGAGATGATAGTGGTGAGACGGATAGTAGTAGTTGTAGCCGCTGGAGTCTGGCACGTCCACAGCAGCAGAGATCCAGAGGAACCTACGAGACAAGGGAGAGTTAAAGTAAGTGATTGGTGGGGGATAGGATCCCAGTGTGTCAGGTCCCCCGGCAGTCTAAGCCTATAGCAGCGTAACTAAGAGCTGGTCAAAGCCTGAGGCAGCTCTATAAAAAAGGAAAGTGTGAAGCCTACTCGGACCCTGAATGGTAGATGATTCCAAAGCAGAGGGGCCTGATAACTGAAGGTTCTACCTCCCATACTACTTTTAGAGACTTTAGGTAAGACAAGCAGGCCTGCATGTTGGAGCGTAGTGTTCTAGAGAGGTAATAGGGCACTATGAGCTCTTTAAGATATGAAGGTGTCTGATCATTAAATACAGCAAGCAAATAACAGCTCCTAGCATAAAGTCAGGGTGAGCTCATGCTAGATCAGGATAGGATAGGATAGGATATTACTTTATTGATCCCCCGGGGGGGAAATTCAGTTGTTACAGCAACCCAGACATAAGTACAATCAAGAAAGAAGTTTCAATAAGTACAAAATAAGTACAATAAGTACAAAATAAGATTAAAAAAAAAAATAAGTACAAAATAAAAATAAAAAATAAAACAAAAAAAATAAAACAAAATAACATAAAAAAAATAAAATAAAAAATAAAATAAAATAAAATAAAAAATAAGTAAAATAAAATAGATAAATAAAGCTAGAATACAATTTAGATATATACAATGTTACAAATGGAATTTAAATTAAATAGCAGTAATTACAGGCAGTATTAAAAAATGTTTCAGTAGTGACAGGTTGACATGGTGTGATTATGGTTGGTAATGACAAATTAAGCAATAAATAGAAGAATATTTGTATGTAATATGACCATGGGTTGTACTTAGAATAGTAATAGGGGGGGGGGGGTCAGTGGTCAGCATGGTGCAGTCTGTGGCCTCCATTACTGTTCAACAGTCTGATGGCGGTGGGCACAAAGGAGCGCCTGAAGCATTCAGTCTTGCACCGTGGTGGAATGATGCGCTGAATGAACGAGCTCCCCATCAGCCACAGCTCATCATGGAGAGGGTGAGAGGGGTTGTCCAGGATGGCTCAAATCGATCATGTCTGATCATTAAGAGCTTTGTAGGTTAGAAGAATTCTACTCTATTCTAAGGTTGACTTCAAGCTATATGATATACTACATCATTCCTGTTGATCCATAAAGAGTGATAACAGGATTGGGTATCAGTCAGGTTACGTAGGATGAGGAAACGGTGACTTGTTTTAGCTGAGGTAAGGCCAACAGTGATTATTCCTGTTGGAGAAACACAATAAACAACATAAGGCACTGACACAAAAGTTAAATATAAATGCACTGATGCATAAATATATAAAAGAAGGTATAAACACAAAAGTTGTGACATTAGTTTCTTTTTAAAGGTGTGTGAACCACAGAGAAGAAGGAGAGCTGAATGAGGACAGTTTCATGTTCAGTCCACCACAACAGGCAGAGAAGAATCCATCACCATGGAACGATCACTGAGGAGGAATCACTGGGACTATTTTTAAAAACTGTAAACAGAAAACATTTAAATCAATAAAATCATATTTAATCAATGTTTTTAACAACATGTTTGTATCTTAAGTCAGTAGCTGAGTAAAATCCCTTAGCGCTGCTAGAGGAGGGAACCAAAGGATCAGGTACAAACTATCAGGTATGCTTTGGAGCAAACATAACTTGTGCTCTGTCAATCTCCTGGAACATGTGCACCATGTCCAACACACAATGGAGCAGGATCAATTAACCACTAGGAAGTTTGAGCCTTTTATACTAAAAGAATCACACATACACAAAGTGAAGGTGAGTTTCAGTTAAATTAAGATGCTAACTTCACACACACACAAACAAATACTCAACAAACACAAAAACTGCAACCACCAGTGAATTCATGAAACTGAATAATAGCTTCTAACATCAAATAGGAAAACCGCCTACTTCCTCTGACTGCTTCCCCTGCAATCCGCTTTGCTACCAACCTCCACCCCAGCTCCTCCAGTGTCATATATATACTGTCACTGATCACTGCTCTGTTCTTAATGCCTTGGGGGTGCCCTCCCTGCCTTGGCTTTTCATGTATGCTCATGAAAGAGGGGATTTGGACATGCAAGTAATGAATCCCTTTAATGGGGGAGGTCCCAACTGTAGTAGGGGTGATGGTAAGAGGTATTATTTTGTTGAGGATGCCAATAGTTACTGTTGCATTAAAACTTTAACATAAGACAGAATTCACCTCAGAGGTAAACTGAGTGTTAGTTGCAAATAACTTTTATCTATTTAATAATTGACTCAGTTACTTTTCTCAGCCCCAGCACTAAAGATACATCTCAGTCTGAACTTGTGGTTAAGGTGTGTGGAGAAGTTGCTCTGGATGTTTGGAGGATAACTGAATTAAGGAACAGTGTGTGGGACTGCTCTCTGCATTTGGTCCCACATGATGACTGTGCTTCAGCTGTTTCTCAGGAACATCTACACACACACCCACCTCATTGTGAATTCTCTTTAGACTTCTGACTAATGCAATATCAAAAACAAAGGCTGCTGCAGCTTTCGTCTGGATACATTCTTCTTATGAACTATCCAGAGAAGTGTTCAAGAGGCCCGGTTAGGTTTGAGCCTGACTAAATAGACGAGGGGTCATCAGTGGCAGGACTGTAGAAAATGGAGGTGACAGTTTGTGGCGGTTATGATCCATCATTCCTCCTCACCCCGCTGTTGGCTACTTATTAATATTTCAAGGGGTTTAGATCAATGACTCAGTTGAAAGCTGAATATTCTCTGCTGCAAAGTATTGTGAAACACATTTTGCAGCAGAGAAATAGAGTCATGAATATTGTTTAAAACAGCTTTAAATTACATAAAAGGAAATCTTAAAGGTGACATATCATGCAAAGTTGACTTTTTAATGGTTCTTTACCTGAAATATGTGTCCCTGGCATGTCTACAAACCCCCTGAGAATGAAAAGAATCCATTCTGCCCCTGTTCTGATTTCTCCACCTTTCTGTAAATGTGTGTGAAACCAGCCGTTTCAGACTTCAGTGTTTTTGTTACGTAACAACAATATCCGGTCTGTCACGGAGTCAGAGCTCGGAGCTTGTTCAGCCCATAGACTGTATAAAATAATACTGAATCCCTCCCCCGTTTTTCATTACCTGCACACATGTGTGCTAACAAGGAGCTTAGGAGGGAGGCATGCTAGTTGTAGGCTGTCTTAATAAACACAAAGGTCGGTTTTACTCCCCACGTCTGCAGATTTGAAGATCTAGTGGATGATTTTTATTTATCATCGATAAGTGCTAGCGCTAGTTAGCATAGCTACATAGCTACATGTCGTAGCTGTAGCTGTGTACCAAGACACACGTCGACATACTGACAAATAAAACAACAAGAAACACTAAATCTGTGACCAATCCTTCAGAAAAGGTCCCGCTGCCTTTCTGGCAGAGGTCGGTTTTACTCCCCACGTCTGCAGATTTGAAGATCTAGTGGATGATTTTTATTTATCATGGATAAGTGCTAGCGCTAGTTAGCATAGCCACATAGCTACATGTTCGTAGCTGTGTACCAAGACACACGTCTACATACTGATAAATAAAACAACAAGAAACACTAAATCTATGACCAATGGTTCAGAAAGGTCCTGCTACAGGCGCCTCTCCGTCAGGATCAGATTCAGAGGGTTGAAGTAACGCGATCTCTGAGCAGCCGTGTATATTCAGCCAACATGTAAACATTAGATCAACGTGCTGGAGAGCCGAGGCACATCCACTTCCGGAGGGGGCGTGGTCAGAGAGAAAACAGAGTGTTCTGATGAGGAATGAAGAAGAGGACTTTTCAGGCAGACCAAAATCTGATTTCAAAGTGTTTTTTTGAGCATAAACTTTTGGGGACCTCTTAGACCAATATATATTGATGAAAAAAGCGTGATATGTCCCCTTTAAAAATCCTTGTTTAACCTCCTTTTTCTACTGAGGTGATAACTAGTGGCTACTAATACAAGCAGCTCTGAAGGATCCACAAGCAGGTGGATGATGCACACCTGTATCACTAATGGCCAAATTCCACCGGATCTGTGTTTGTCTCCGATCCGTCACGGCACTGGATCTGATAGGTTTCTATTCTAGTCAATGTGTTAACTTCCACTGGATCCGCTCCATCCCGCTCTGTTGTGTTCCGGCTGCGTCTCTTATCCGGCAGGTTGGAGTCCTCCGGATCAGATACACAAGACTTCTATTTTTGCCGGATGCCGGAGCACGACGCATCAATCTCAACAGAGCAGATGGAGCGGGGCAGGAAGTCAGGTTTCACCAAAACAAAATGAAAACATCCTGTTAATTTTCAGAATAAAACACTCTGGGCCTGATCTAGTAAGATCCCAAATAACGAGCGCTAATTTGCTTGTGCAAGATATAAATTTGCACGTGCTATAAGTGGGCGTGTTGCGGGTGATCTACTATGATTGCTTGAGCAAATGATAACAAGTGCAAAAATGGTGCGGACTGCCCTTAAATGATGATTTTGCGTGTTCTATCGGCTGTCACCATGGAAAGTGACATTGATGTAGTTTAGAGAGCAATATGATGAGGCTAAGTCTGCCACTCTTGCTCTAGCTACTAAATTTGGAAGTCAACCGCAGTTTTGAAACAACCAGGGCCAGAAAAGTTAGGCGTCACTCTGATGAAGACAGTCGCCTCACTGACGCAGAGAGCACCTTTCGAGTGAACGTTTTTAATGCCTGATATCATCATCCAGCAACTGTCCCATAGATTCACCAGCTTAAATGGAACTGTGAACATGTTTGTGGCAATTCACCCCAACACACTGCTGCAAGCACGAGATGAGGAGTTACACCAAGCTGCCTGGCGCAGCTCAGTGAGCGCTACAGTCGGGACATTAGCCCCCCTCTTCGCTTGCCTGCTGCTTTCTTTAAGAACCTCTTTCAGGGACCAGATACCAAAGCAAAAGTCTGTTAGGGATCTGGCAAAAATTCTCATTGTCAACCACCCAGCAGTAACTTCTGCATTCAGTGAGGTTTGCACCCTCCTGTTATTTTTGACTCTTCCTGTCACCGTTGCATCTTCTGAGCGCTCATTCTCCAAGTTCAAACTAATTAAAAACACCTTGAGGAGCACGATGGGACAGAATAGACTGAGTGGACTTGCCATGTTGTCTATTGAGAATGACAGAGCAAAGACAATGGACATACAGCGCATCGTGGACAAGTCTGCGGAGCTTAAGGCTCGTCCAAACAGTGGTGAGTACTTCATATTGATTTTTTTGTTTGTATGTGAACATGTGGGCCGCTGTGCCAATTTTAATAAACTTTATAGCTGTTGATACAGTGACCTATACTTTGCTCTCATTAGTTGAAAAAGTCAAAGTGGGTGTCAGAATGATGCGGTCGCTATCCATGGTGCTGAACTGCTTTGAATGTGTGTTGTTTTATTATTAGCCTGATGTTTTGTTGTTCTCTTAGACTTCATGGCCGTTTGATTGACTTCAAAATGACATAACCGTGTGTAAAAAATGTAGTAATGTTGTAAGGTCAGAGGTTTTCAGAGGACCTGAAAAAAGGACCTGAAAGACAACTTGGATGAGGAGAGGAGGAGGAGAATCTTGTGGAAGTCTCAGGTAAGCTGACCGTCTTTCATGACAACAGATTAAACATGTAAGTGTTAAAGTCCAAACTTTACAAAGTTAAAGCTGGGGTTGGTAATCAGATTTAGATCCACTTTTTGTCATACTGGTTAAAATGATCTTTATGTCCTGATAGTAATCAATACATAATGTGTTCTTAAAAAAGAGGTAAAAAAAGCTGCTATCTACAGCCGGAGTAAACCTGGGAAAACACCAACCAAAATTTTAAACCATTCAAATCTCGTCCTGCTGTTCCTCCCGCCTCCTGCACGTACATTTCCCCGGCGTTCACTCCCCGTCCCCTGCCTCTACTTCCCCTGCCTCTATTTACTGCCCCTCTCGCTCAACCTCGGGCCTGTCCCCTCTGACCCGATGAGGTGCTTTGCTCAGGACTGTAGTCCGGATCAGAGTCTAAAAAGCTCTCACCACGGGGGCTCTGACAAGCAAAAGAACTAATGACATTTACTAAGTCCTACAGAAATGTAGATGTACTGTAGCGTCCGTCCGGACGCTGTAGGGATGAAGAGCCGATTCGTGAACACATTGAGTTTTAAAAACCGGTCACTGTCGGCCGTGAACACGCCAACCAACAAAGCAACAATCAATGTTTGAATGAATGAAGAACTTCTCCTCTTGTCTCTCCTCTCTCCAGCTCACACACTCTACACCTCTCCTGATGCCTTCACTGACTGTCAACACTGTAGGAATTAAGAACATCTACACTGAACACGTTAACAAACAGTAGAGTTGTTACAGTATTATATATGTGTTATAACTTTTCTCCTGATATCGTGTCACCATGACAACTGGATAATGCTAGAATGACAGTTGTGAGTACTAACAGCAGCCATGTTTGTTTGTGTTTTTAACTTTCTCTATGATAATGTTTGGTGAGGACCGGTTTTGAATCAGTCACCATCATATGGTCACAAGTCAGCGGTGCTCGTGCATGTGAGTGTGGGGGGGGGGGGGGGGGGGGGGGGCGTCGTTTTGGAGGAGCTCCGAGGGGAGGGGGGGGAGGGTTTAGACAGAGTCCTGAGGAAATGCTACATTCAAATTCATGCTAGTTTTCCGAGACTATCAACCCCAGCTTTAAAGAAAGCATCTAACAGAAAACCTGTCTGTATTTTCACATCAAGCTCTCATCATCACTCGACTGGGAGTTACATACACCTTACAACTACAGTAGCTGTGTAATTATAATTCTTGTGCCGATACCTTAAAGTATGTTGGTCAACCAATATTTTCCACCATGACATTACAGACTCTTTTTGTTGCTCCCATTGTTCCATGTCTCTTGTATCACCTCATATTTTTTTCCCACCCCAACAAAATGTTCCCTGATTGGCTCACACTGCAGCTCTTCAGAAAACTGATCGGCTTAGCTTGCTCTTCTCAAACAAACAAACACAAGTGCATTGCTTTTCTACCCAGGACACTGCAATTCACAGCTAAACATAGGATTATGTTAAATATAGTCTCTGTTGAATTTACCCACACTGTATATGAAAAGCAACGTTCTTTTCATTGAACTGTTTTAGACCCCCTACATTTCTACACTGGAGCAGTTTCTCTCTTTATTGTTGAACATTGTTAAAGGACATTGCAGCTGGAAGCCTCTTTTCCCTTTTCCACTTCCTTTCCTCTGCTCTTCTCTCAGCACAGATAGTTGGACCTCCTATCATCAGTCCATCAAGCACCTGTAGTCAGCGGATGGCCCTTTTTTTTTTTTTTTTTTATCAGACTCATCTATGATGGGGTGATAATGTCTCACAGGGGGGTACCTACCATCCTGTGACTGAACAAAACAATGCAGAACCCTCAGGGGAGAAGTGGAGTTCAGTATATGATCCTCGGGACTCCAGGGACCAGACATTAAACTTCTCAAAAAACACCGTGGAGTCTCCGCTTCCTGCAGACTGTACTAAAGTCTTAAATGGAGGGTGAACATCAGCACCTAGAGCCAGCTGAGGAAATGACCCTGCCAAAGACAATGGTCGTGCACCTGTGCACTGCAATTGTTGGGGCAGCCTCACCTCCTCCATCCTCATCTGGTACAGTGCTTACCCTGCCAAAGACAAGGGCAGATTAAAGTGTATCATCTGCTCTGCAGAGGGGACGGTCGGGAAACAATCCACATCTCCCTGTAAGTTATATTCCTGCAGGACCCAGAGGTTTGCTTGTGTGATTGCGGCCAACATTAACACACATTTTGAAATGGAATGGAATATCATCTCTTTATTTTGTACACTGACAATACAATTACCATAAAAGTCAGTTTGTATGTTGCACTTTTATTGCTTTTATATATATATATATATATATATATATATATGTGTGTCGTGCAAAAACAGAGGTGGACCCGTGTGCAGAAAGTGAAGGTTTATTGAAGAAAAAAACAAAATAAAGGGAAAAGATGAAACAAAACTCACTTAAAAGTGTCAGTTAAGCAAAATTCAAGAAAGTCCAAACGATAACACAAAAATAAACAATGACTGTGAACACGAGGAACGACTCGGGAGAGACTCATTGATCTGAAGAAAGGAGAGGGGGAACAGAGAAAGTAAAAATCATAGACTGTATAAATAGTGGACGTAGTATCCATGACTACACCATCTGTTTTGAAGCCAATCATCGGCGGGGGGCCATATTGGAAATGCTGAACTCAACCAAACTTAGGCTGTTTTCGAAACGGCCTACAACATACCACCTACGAATGTAGTAGGCAGTAGGTACTGCCTACTACATACTGCGTTTGAATTTAGTATGTAGTATGACTGTTCTGTTGGATCTGTTATGCAGAATGCTGAGCCAGACGTCACTGGATTTCTGGTTTTGGAAAGCTGAAGTAAACAGCAGCCAAGCTGATAGCGACACTTTAGCATCGCTTATGATTTAAAAAGTTAATAAGTGGTTTATATAGAATTTGATCATTTCCACAGCACCTAAAAACTGAGTTCTCTTGTCAAAAAAAGAAGAAAAAAGAAGAAGCAGAGAAGCGCTGTGCATTGTGTGAAACAGTACGTGAGGGAGACTGGTCTGATGCATACTGAGAAATTATTTAGAATCAGTACAACCAATCACCTTGGTTTCCATTGTGTATGATAAAAAGGTCAGAAATCAGCATTCTCCCAATCAGGTGATTTATTTCTGATGACACAGATAAACATGAAAATCAAGCTTCATTTCTGCCCACACCGTCTGTAAATAGCTCTTTATGTTTTCATCCACACTGATTCCTGACTAATCAGAACTTCTGTTTTACATTCAGTGAGGCTTCAACATGTCTGTAATCTGTAGTCTGTCTATGTGAGGAATTCAGCCCTTTACACAAACAGCTTGCCAACAAGGAGGGAGGGATCCCGGCCCCACCTTGCTCATCCTCAAATCGCCAACTGGTAATGGAAGAGTAAAAACTGTCAGCTACTTATCTTATCTTTAAAGTCTCTAAGATGTGTATTTATTTCTGTTTCTTTACAATATATAACAGAACCACGTTGATTGCATGATAAAGGGAGTAATCCATCATGAGTTACATGTAGAAACCTGGTAAGACCTTTTAAACAGACACAGTGACGCTGTGGAGTGTGTAAGGCAAGGCAAGGCAGCTTCATTTGTATAGTGCATTTCATACACGAGGTCAACTCAATGTGCTTTACATCAAAACATTAAAAGCATTGGAGACATTCAGACAAGCATAAAAGAACACAATTAAAATGACAGATATAATTAACATTGAAAAGAAAAGGAAAATTAGAAATATATTAAAAGTAAATTTAAAATTTGCATTTAAAGTGGGTTAAAATAAGTTAAGATAGGAAGGCAGTGTCAAATAAAAAAGTCTTAGTCTTTGATTTAAAGAGGTGAGAGTTGGAGCAGACCTACAGCTTTCAGGGAGTGTGTTCCAGATATGTGGAGCATAATGACTAAACGCTGCTTCACCATGTTTCATTCTGACTCTAGGAACTGAAAGCAGACCAGTACCTGATGACCTCAGAGGTCGAGGTGGTTCATAAAGTAGCAGCAGATCAGCAATGTATTTTGGGCCTAAACCATTCAGTGCTTTATAAACCATCAGCAGGATTTTAAAGTCTATTCTCTGACAGACAGGAAGCCAGTGTAGAGATCTCAGAACTGGAGTGATGTGGTCTACTGTTCTGGTCCTTGTTAGGACTCGAGCAGCAGCATTCTGTATGAGCTGCAGCCGTCTGATGGACTTTTTAGGGAGTCCTGTAAAGACCCCGTTTCAGCAGTCTAGTCTGCTAAAGATAATACATGCACGAGTTTTTCTGCATCCTGCTGAGACATAAGTCCTTTAACCCTTGATATATTCTTAAAGTGATAGTAGGCTGACTTTGTAATTGTCTTGATGTGTCTGCTGAAATTAAGGTCTGAGTCTAAGACTACACCAAGGTTTCTGGCTTGGTTTGAACATTTCATCTGTGCAGATTGGAGCTGAGCAGGAACCTTTAACCTTTCTTCCTTGGCAGAAAGTAGTCTATGTATAGTTTATGTGTCTTATAGTGAAAACAGTCACCTAGAGAAAATGTTGAGAGCCTGTTAGAGCCATGGAAATCGAGAAAGTGTTCTTTAACAGTACAATCACAGGGCACTGAATGAGTTAATGGAAAAACATCTTAAGGGATGTTCACAGTTTTCTACTATACTTAAGAACGGTGATGAACTAACTATCTGTGGCGTGTTGCAGCAGCTCTGCATAAGTTGAGTCCTGAGTTAGGGAGTAAAGTCCTCACTAAACCATACGTTGAAATTAGGTAGTTTGTAACTTCAATCAATCAATCAATCAATCTTTATTTGTATAGCGCCAAATCACAACAAACGTTATCTCAAGACGCTTTTACAAACATAGGAGGTCTAGACCACACTATGTCAAATTATGAACAGAGACCCAACACCAAGACAGGATAAGACTCAGTCTGACCCCACCTTAATCCACCATGAGCATTGCACATCGCAGTATTTAGCTAGTTACAGTGGTGAGGAAAAACTTCCTTTTAACAGGCAGAAACCTCAGGCAGAACCAGACTCATGTTAGACAGCCATCATGCCTCGACTGAGTTGGGTCTGGAAAGACAGATAGAGGGGAGTAAGAGAGAGAGGTGATAGTGATGAGACGAGTAGTAGAAGCTGTTGCCGCTGGAGTCCAGCACGTCCGTATCAGCTGGAGTCCAGATCGTCCACAGCAGGAGGACGTCTACGGCAGCTCAGAGGAATCTACGAGACAATGGAGCTCAGGGACTCCAGAAAGGTCTATGGTTAGTAACTTTAATGGGACAGGCAGAGTTAAAGTAAGTGATGAAGGGGTTGGGGGGAAGAAGGTGAGCTAGGATCCCAGTGTGTCAGTGTGCCAGTTCCCCCGGCAGTCTAGGCCTATAGCAGCATGACAAAAGCTGGTCCAAGCCTGATCCAGCTTAACTATAAGCTTTATCAAAAAGGAAAGTTTTAAGTCTACTCTTAAAAGTGGAGAGGGTGTCTGCCTCCCGGACCCTGACTGGTAGATGATTCCAAAGGAGAGGGGCCTGATAACTGAAGGTTCTACCTCCCATACTACTTTTAGAGATTTTAGGTACAACTAGCAAGCCTGCATGTTGGGAGCGTAGAGTTCTAGAGGGGTAATAGGACACTATGAGCTCTTTAAGATACGAGGGTGCCTGATTTTTAAGGGCTTTGTAGGTTAAAAGAAGGATTTTAAATTCTATTCTACATTTTATTGGGAGTCAGTGTAGAGAAGCTAACACTGGAGAAATGTGCTCCCTCTTCCTAGTTTTAGTCAATACTCGAGCTGCGGCGTTTTGAACTAGCTGAAGAATCTTTAGAGACTTATTGGGGCAGCCTGATAAGAGGGAGTTACAGTAATCTAACCTGGAGGTAACAAATGCATGGACTAGTTTTTCTGCGTCGCTCTGAGATAGGAAGTGTCTAATTTTAGAAATATTGCGCAAGTGAAAATAGGCTGACCTTGAGATTTGCTGAATTTGGGAATTGAAGGATAAATCTTGATCAAATAAGACTCCTAGATTCCTAGCCGAGGTGCTGGATGCCAGACTAATGCCGTCTAAGGTACTTATATTATTAGAAAAGTCTCTCTGTGTCATTTTTTTTTTCACCACAGAGACGGAAGACTCATCTTAAGTAGTAGACCGTAATGTCCAAACTGATCATCATATTGTCATGTAAAAAAAAAAGATATAAATAAACATGTAATTACACCCCCCAGCCACTTAAAATGGAAGGGGCACTAATGAGCCTAGTTGCCACCCAACATTAGACAAACGAAGAAGATGGCATTTAACAGCCAATCATGTCGTAGAGTAGTGAGAGGTAGGCGAACTTAAAGACGTTCAAAGCAGAATGTAAGCACAGCTGAACTGAGCGTCAGCAACACTGAAGGAAACTCTAAACCCAGCAGCTCAAAGCAGAGTCGTTAGTCTGACACTGTGTCAACTCTGAGTTAACTATTAAGACTGGGGTTGGTAGTCAGAATAAAATTATCTTTATGTCCTGATGGTAATCAATACATAATGTGTTCTTAAAAAAGAGGTAAAAAAAAGCTGCTATCTACAGCCGGAGTAAACCTGGGAACACACCAACCAATCCCTGCCATCAGGAACCAAATGATGAAACCAATCAAATCCTGTCCTGCCGTTCTGCCCGCCTCCTGCAGAGCGTACATTTCCTGTTTGTTTGTGTTTTTAACTTTCACTATGAGAATGTTTTGTGTTTTCTTACCGCTGAGTGAGACATGAGTTGACGTAGTGCAAAACACAAACCATGTGCTGAGGACCGGTTTTGAATCAGTCACCATCATATGGTCGTGAATCAGCGGTGCTCGTGCATGTGAGCGGGGGTGTCATTTTGGAGGAGCTCTGATAGGAGGGGTGGAGGAGTTAGACGGAGTTCTGAGGGAATGCTACATTCAATTTCATGCTAGTTTTCCGTGACTACCAACCCTAGCTTTAACTTGTAGACTGTAACGTCCAAACTAATCTAAATAATGTCAGAGATATGATGTTCACTCGGTTTGGCCACTCAGTGAACAGCTTTTTTCTCAATAGGGTGTTTGTTTAAGTGCTAACTCTCGTTAGCCTCATTGCCGCTAAATAAGCTAACGGCTAACCATAACTGCAATAACTCCTGTTAATCGCAAACAGCAACATAAAGGTGAAATATGACAAAGCATTTTGATATGTTGATAATTAATCTATAGAGTAAAATAACAACAGAAAACTACAACATACAGTACGTTACTATAACGGCACTCTAATGTTGTGCAGATGTATGGTACGCTGCTTTCCCTCATCATCAAATGATCCCGTCTTAGAAAACAGTGTGGAGGACTTTACTCAGAGCTGGGTGTAACATTTAAGATGTAACGTACGACTACATTGGAACTATCTCAGCTGTTGCAACGCCGGAAACATTAGTAGAGTGTATACCCAGTCCTAAATTAGAAATCAGGTTCAAACCAAGCGTGCCGGATACGGCCCTGGTGGTGAAGCTTTCAGCAGTGTGTCTGCCCCCTGGTGGCTGGCTGCAGTATAGGTCAAAAAAATCTGTCGCAATCAAACTTTAAAAAATAAATACATGTCGTACGAATGTTTCTCACATTCGTATGCTGTGGTGATATGTAGTTAGTATTTCAGTCCCTCCAGGATTTCGCGGGATTTTTTTGTGATTGTTGCGTCCCAAAAAGCCTGAATTTGCGACAGCTTTTTGAAAAAATTGCGGTGAAAGTTGCGATTTTTTTTTGTTGCTTTTTCCCCCCAATAACATCTCAGGGGCAAGTAAATATGCTAAATTACAGATGTTTTTAGAAAACATTCTTGATGTGGCCACTGTGACTGTGTTTTGATTCTCTTGATTCACAGAAAAATGCCATGAAAGGTCTGTATTGCACATTTACGACGGTCCCTGAATGCACCTCGCAGTGACAGAGGCACTTGACAGGCAGTTCACGCACTCTGAAATTAATCTGCATCTTTGTTGACCAGGAGTTGATCAAAACTTACTAAATGTGTCTGATGTTTCACCAAACTGGATTAAATCAAGCTGTAGATGAAGAGCTTTTTACGGGGATGGCGGCAACAACGTCAAACCTCAACTATTAAACAGACGTCCCCCGGTTGTGTCTTTGTCACTAACGCACACTGGGGGGTAAAAATCATCAATGAAGATGAGACAGATGCATGGAGGTGAGGAGAGCTGGTTCATAAAGCACACCTGCTGCAGGTAGAGACCAAGCTAACACTGAGCCCCTCAATCTATAAATAACAACGTTGTCATGGTCACTTGTCCTGCCTGCTGTCCCCTCTCTTCACCCGTTCTCTGTGCGTGTTTTGTTGTTGAAAAGTGCCGATCAAGTGAGGACTTACGTTTATGTTCCAAGGAAGTCAAACTGATGACGAAACCGATGACGTACAGGGGCTGAGATTGAGGTAATTGGTCAAAGTTGTGGTGATTGTATAAAATTGCAGGGCCGCGAAAAAATCGTGCTGATTGGTTGAATTTGCGTTGATAGTTGCGATCGCGAAATCGCAACTTCCTGGAGGGACTGGTATTTGACTGTTTTTTGTTCAAGGCCTCTTTTTTCTGAAAAGTTTCTTTTTCGTTAGTTATCAGAGTTTAAAAAACAAGGATTTACTTCCGGGTTTCCTTTGATTCACAGCCGCCGTAGAGAGAAACTTCAAAGGACACACAGCGTCTTATGACGCTACGCTGTAGGGCGGAGCTTATTACAGTGGCTTCACAGGCTCTGGCTGCACAATGGCGGCACCCAGGAGCGGGATTTTTTGGCTTCAGAACAGTACAACGGGAAGAGGCGGAGCAACGCTGTCCATTTTTATTTACAGTCTATGGTTTAAACTAGTCTATGCTTGAACTTACGAACAGCTGGTGCAACCCAGTGCTGGGCTTCACACCCATGTCATGTTGAAGAAAATGGAATACACTGCGTGCACAATTATTAGGTAAGTTACATTGTTGTGAATATTTTAAAAACTATATCAACAGTGGTTTTCAAATTTGTCAAGAAGTCAGATAGTGAATATATTTCTTCAACTGTGTGGTTAAAATGATGCTTTTCAAAGTACGTTGGCTGTATTTTTAAATAAATGCAGAATCTGCAGAAATGAGCGTGACAAATTATTATGCAAGTTGGTGATAAGAGCATATAACATATAAAAATTAAGAACTAGGCACCATTTTAACGTTTTATTGATTGAAAATAATAATATTTACTACAACTGTATTCAAACTTCAACAAAAACAATAGTTTTCCTTACATTTGTTTACAAAATAAAACTGTTAATGTCTTTAAAACATTTCAAATATAAGTTTTTCTCAAATGTCCAATATAACCTCCTTTTCTTTCAGTGAGGGTCAGAGGTCACTGTAAACTGATTTAGTTTCTGATGACTTCTCTGCTGACACTGTGAGCTGCACCTTGTATGGCTTTCCAAGAGGCCCTTTTGAGCTGTATTTCTTGCCATTACTGTGAATTATCTTCTTCAGTATTGACCACAAGTTCTCAGTCGGGTTGAGATCAGGTGAGCAGTCAGGCCAGTTCATGAGGCGATCCTCTTTAAAGCCCTGAGATGCCATCCTGTCCTGGGAATAACGTGAGGCATGTGACGGTGCATTGTGCTCATGCATGAACACTAGCATCTTTTTCACTTTAGCTGAATGTCTTTACCTCCATGCAGGAAAATACAAAAGAGGATGGCCTCATGAACTGGCCTGCCTACTCACCCGATCTCAACCTGACTGAGAACTTGTGTTCAATAATAAAGGAGATAATTTACAGTAATGGCAGAAATACAGCTCAAAAGAGCATCTTGGAAAGCCATACAAGGTACAACTCACAGTGTCAGCAGAGAAGTCATCAGAAACTAAATCAGTTTACAGTGACCTCTGACCCTCACTGAAAGAAAAGGAGGTTATATTGGACATTTGAGAAACACGTTAGATTTGAAATGTTTCAAAGACATTAACAGTTTTATTTTGTACACAAATGTAAAGAAAACTGTTGTTTTTGTTGAAGTTTGAAAACAGTTGTAGTTAATATTATTATTTCCAATCAATAGAACGTTTAAAATGGTGCCTAGTTTAAAATTTTTATAAGTTATATGCTCTTATCACCAACTTGCATAATAATTTGTCACGCTCATTTCTGCAGATTCTGCATTTATTTCAAAATACAGCCAACGTACACAGTTGAAGAAATATATTCACTATCTGACTTCTTGACAAATTTAAAAACCACTGTTGATATAGTTTTTAAAATATTCACAACAATGCAACTTACCTAATAATTGTGCACGCAGTGTATAAGACATACCGACTGCATGTTAATGGTTTGAGAAGGCTCTACTTGTCATCTGGCTCCAGACGATGTTCTTCTTGGTATAAGGTGATCCAAGGTTTCTGGTTTTTCTACCTCTCTCCGTTGTACGGATGCAAACTTTGATAGATTGCCCGGCATGTTTTCTGTGTAATGCCATCTCTAAAAACCCATTTTACATTCATAAAGAGGTGCTTATCTTGAAATGTCACTTAAACACTGAGGAGTCACAATCATTTAGCAAATTAATCAGAAAGCAAATCACAACGTGGAAATGAAACTATGTGACCAGACTTCAGAGGACATGCAGCACCGTCAACCTGCAGCACCGTCTTCATAAATCATACGACTGTTGTGTCTTTTTAAACCCCGTCTTATCATGTGGGGTCCCTCTTGTTTTGACATGCCACTTTCACACATGCCTGTGGGACGCCGGGGAAACAGACATTTACATAAGGATATTAAATTGCATTAATCATTCAAGCTGAAGAATTGTTTGCTTTGATTTATGGTGAGCAGCTTTTAAGTTAAAGATGGTGGGAATTGTTCCATCAGCAAACAGTTCAATCACTCAGTGACATTTTCTTATAGAGGGCACAGGGGATAAGAAACAGAGGGGGTGTACACTGAGTAGAGGTGCTTGATTAATTAACCAGGCCTCAGGGGAGGGCTTTGCATACTCTTCCACACTGCGGCGGGGGCTGCTGGTGCAAGAGAGAAGACTGCCTCATTCCTCATTCATAGAAATGGCCTGCCTCCTCCAAAGTCATATGGCTCCAGTCTAAAAATATTCCAGAGGTCATTTGCCTGGCTTATTACGATCAATATTTCCTTGCTGCCTCCCCCCCAACCCAGCTGCTCCCAGGTGGGATGAAGCTGCAAACAGAGAAGCTACGCAGCACCGTGGGGGTCCAGTAACTGCACGAGGAGAGAGCACAAGGGTCCGATTTTTGTAGTAGATAATAACAGGGAAAAACTCCAGATCTCTTATCAGAAGTTTTCTAGTTTCTGTATTACGGGGTAAGATGTGTATATCAGTTAATGGTTTTGTGTTACTCTTATCTTATACTGGGATGTTGCAGCAACCAGCTTCAGAATTGACTTCAGGATTAATTCAGTGCTAGCTTATCTTGAAATGTGACAGGCTACTGCTGGTCACAAATGCATGTTGTGTGATTACTTGTGTTCACTCCCATGCATCAACTCAAGGTTGAGTTGGTTTTGAATCTCAGTCGTTTACGATCCAATTAGGACCAGTTTATTTACAGCTCCAATATGGAACTTCTGGTACGTGTGGATTTTGGCGCCACCTGTGGAGAAACTGGCACCTCCCATCTCTTGATCCTCTACTTGTGTAAGAAGTGTCTTATCTTTAAACAATCAAATGTACCTCTTATTGAAGGCTCCCTCCAGACATAAGACGACTTTTTCACTGGTATCAGTTTATTTTAATTATTTTTAATACCTCTCACTTCAAGTTATCCATTAAGAAGTTCAGATCGTTTTCTTTTGACAGTACCATTTGCAGCCAAAGAAGTGGGTAAAAAAGCTTTTAATGTTTCAGTTTCAGGCTCCTTCCGACTGAAATAATTTCCCCTTAAATATTCATTCTTTATCTTCTTTTAAAAATTATTTGTGTTCTCATCTCAAGACAAACTGTTTATGTTTCCAGTAAAGCACTCACTGTTTCTCTACCTCCTTTACTTATTTATTTGTTAATTTATTATGACAATTATTATTATTATTATTATTATTATTATTATTATTATTATTATTATTATTAGTAGTAGTAGTAGTAGTAGTAGTAGTAGTAGTAGTAGTAGTATTATGTGTTTAATCGATGCTCCTTTAGTCATTGAATTTTATTCTATTTTTCTCTTGTCAATTGTAGCTTGTTTAAGGTTGTACCAACTCATGATTTGTTGTTGTTGTTGTTGTTGTTGTTGCTGTTGCTGTTGTTTTCGTCGTCGTAGTCAAGTCAGTTGATTGTTTGACCATTCAGGTTTTATTTTGTTTGTTTGTTATTTTTGAAGGATTCATGTTTTGTTTTGAATTGTTTTCTATTTGTCATTGTCTGTCTGGGACCCCTCTAAAACGAAATGGCACATCTCAAGGGGTTTATCCCAATAAATACATTTCTTTCAAATGTAGCACCTATTGAAGACTATGCTATGGACAATGTAGAAAAGAACGTTTTGTAGCGTGTAGTTTATCAGAAAAAAGGCCCAGCAGAGGATGTACTTCCTGCGTCAGCTCAGGAAGTTCAACCTGCCCCAGGAGCTGCTGATCATGTTCTACACCTCCATCATCCAGTCTGTTCTGTGCACCTCCATCACTGTCTGGTTTGGATCTGCAACCAAACTAGACAAACACAGACTGCAACGGACTATAAGGACTGCAGAAAAAATCATCGGTGTCGACCTGCCCCCCATCCAGGACTTGTACCGGTCCCGGGCCAGGAAACGGACAGGTAGCATCACCGCTGACCCCTCACACCCTGGACACAAATTCTTCAAACTCCTCCCCTCCGGCAGGCGCTACAGATCACTGTGCGCCAAAACAACCCGCCATAAGAACAGTTTCTTCCCCCAGGCTGTCACTCTGATGAACACTAAACCATAACAGTGTCATACCTGTCAGATAAATACTCTCTGTAAATATACATGTAGATATACAATGCAACAATTCTCAAAGCAGAATTCCATATTTCTATTTTTTTAATGTAAAAACTACCTCTGCTACTCACCACTGCACTTTATCATATTATTTTAACCTGTACATATTAGTCATGCCTATTTGTTGTTGTTTTGTATTTATAGCTGATGTTATTGTTATTATTTTTATTTGTATGTCTTATTCTTATGCCTTGTACAAAGAGAACACAGTTTTCCAAAGTCAAATTCCTTGTGTGTTCAAGCATACCTGGCCAATGAAGCTGATTCTGATTCTGATTCTGATCACTTCATCTGACACCTACACCATCACAGCAGTTTCAGACATTAAAAATAACATAATAGAAAAAATAGACCTCTGTGAATATGTTCTTAGATGCGTTTTTAGGTCATAGTGAGGTAACAGACTTGATTTCAGCCCCTTTCAAAAACCATTAAAAAATCCTTACAGGAGCTTTAAATATTCAATTAATTTCTATTTGCTATGACTTTTTCCATCTGATGTAAAGTGATAATTGAATCCCAAATACCCAGTATATAAGGGATATTAAAGGTGACATATCATGCAAAATTGACTTTTTAATGGTTCTCTACCTGAAATATGTTTCCCTGGCATGTCTACAAACCCCCCGAGAATGAAAAAAATCCATTCTGCCCCTGTTCTGATTTCTCCACCTTTCTGTAAATGTGTGTGAAACCAGCCGTTTCAGACTTCAGTGTTTTTGTTACGTAACAACAATATCCGGTCTGTCACGGAGTCAGAGCTCGGAGCTTGTTCAGCCCATAGATTGTATAAAATAATACTGAATCCCTCCCCCGTTTTTCATTACCTGCACAAATGTGTGCTAACAAGGAGCTTAGGAGGGAGGCATGCTAGTTGTAGGCTGTCTTAATAAACACAAAGGTCGGTTTTACTCCCCACGTCTGCAGATTTGAAGATCTAGTGGATGATTTTTATTTGTCATGGATAAGTGCTAGCGCTAATTGGCATAGCCACATAGCTACATGTTCATAGCTGTAGCTGTAGCTGTAGCTGTGTACCAAGACACACGTCGACATACTGACAAATAAAACAACAAGAAACACTAAATCTGTGACCAATCCTTCAGAAAGGTCCTGCTGCCTTTCTGGCAGAGGTCGGGTTTACTCCCCACGTCTGCAGATTTGAAGATCTAGTGGATGATTTTTATTTATCATGGATAAGTGCTAGCGCTAGTTAGCATAGCCACATAGCTACATGTTCGTAGCTGTGTACCAAGACACACGTCTACATACTGATAAATAAAACAACAAGAAACACTAAATCTGTGACCAATCCTTCAGAAAGGTCCTGCTACAGGCGCCTCTCCGTCAGGATCAGATTCAGAGGGTTGAAGTAACGTGATCTCTGAGCAGCCGTGTATATTCAGCCAACATGTAAACATTAGATCAACGTGCTGGAGAGCCGAGGCACATCCACTTCCTGAGGGGGCGTGGTCAGAGAGAAAACAGAGTGTTCTGATGAGGAATGAAGAAGAGGGTTTTTCAGGCAGACCAAAATCTGATTTCAAAGTGTTTTTTTGAGCATAAACTTTAAAGACATGTTTTGGGGACCTCTTAGACCAATATATATTGATGAAAAAAGCGTGATATGTCCCCTTTAAAGCTAGGGTTGGTAGTCAAGGAAAACTAGCATGAATTTGAATGTAGCATTTCCTCAGGACTCCGTCTAACCCCTCACCCCCTCCCCTCAGAGCTCCTCCAAAACGACGACCCCCGCTCACATGCATGATTGTCGCTGATTCGTGACCATATGATGGTGACTGATTCAAAACCGGTCCTCAGCACATGGTTTGTGTTTTTGCACTACGTTGACTCATGTCTCACTCAGTGGTAAGAAAACACCAACTAACTAAGAAAGTGTTTCCCTCATTTCCTCACCTGCCACCCAAAAGCCAACTAGACGACATCCTAGAGCTAGACCCCTTCGAGAAGAAACGTGTCTTTGCAACCTATACTTTGATAAATGGGTTAACCCAGATAACCTGGGAAAACACTAAAGCTGTATGGGAGAGTGATTTGGGTGTGGTGCTTTCAGAAGAGGCGTGGCGGGACAGCCTTACTCGTATTCACACCTCTTCTTTGTGTGTGCGACACAGGTTAATTCAGTTCAAGGTACTTCATCGTCTCCACTTTTCCAGGGACAAACTCGCAAAAATGTATCCCAACACAAACTCTGCCTGCCCGCGGTGCGGCAGTAGCCCAGCCTCAGTAGGACACATGTTTTGGGCATGTCCCTCTTTAAATAGTTACTGGGACAGTATTTTCAAAGTGCTCTCCCATATGTGTAAAAAGACCATAGCTCCTGACTTCCACACGGCCATCTTTGGTATAGCACCCCCCAATTTGTAAGCTTACAAATCTACAAGCGAATGCTTTGGCATTTGCTTCACTACTTGCTCGCAGACTAATCCTTTTTAACTGGAAGTCAAGTGAATCCCCGTCATTCTCACAGTGGTCAAAGGAGGTGCTCTCCTTTTTGCCTCTTGAAAGGCTCAGATATAAGATAAGCAAAAGATGCAGGGACTTTGCTGCGACCTGGAGTCCCTTTACAGCAGGGGTGTCCAAACTTTTTTCAAAGAGGGCCACATTTGATGCTGTCAGAGTACCTAAGGGCGAGTGGCTCCTACTGAGACTTCGTAATCATAAAAGCTATATATGAACTCTATTTAATAACATTTTTTTCCTCAATAAATCAGTAACTAGGTAGTCCTCGGTTCTCCACAAGCCACATAAACATTGGCAAACTTTATCTTCTTCTGGAGGAAAATGTTTTTCATTACGGTCGGGCAATGTGGGAAAAATATTCTCATTATTTTTCTATGGCTGGATTTCATCACACTTAGCCTGTACATATTAGTCAAGCCTATTTGTTGTTCTTTTGTATTTATAGCTGATGTTATTGTTATTATTTTTATTTTATTTTTATTTGTAGGTCTTATTCTTATGCCTTGTACAAAGAGAGCACAGTTTACCAAAGTCAAATTCCTTGTGTGTTCAAGCATACCTGGCCAATAAAGCTGATTCTGATTCTGATCCTGATCGTTTAGACTTTTCTGACCAGCAGACAACATTTTTAGAACAAAATAATTATTTTGAACAATTTTTATGCACCAAATTTGGCCTTTCTGTACAATTTCATAATTTTGATCTTGTCTTGTGTCCTATTTTGTGTCTTCTGAACTTTTGGTGTTCATCAAGAACATTTTCACATCATGATGAAAACATTAATTTGAAAACCTGTCAACTTTAGGAGTTATTGTGTTTCTTCTTTATTGCCGTCTTGCAGAATTCCCAGTGCTGATGATTCAGAATGTGATCAATATCTTTGCTATAAATAACACGTTTTAAGATGGAAGCTTGGGGCCATAAATAAATGGACCTTGGGCCGCGATTGGCCCCCGGGCCGTACTTTGGACATGCCTGCTTTACAGACTACATCGAAGGTTCCGCCTTACCTTAAGTGCCCTGCTCATCTATTAGTATTTTGCCCTTTTTGTCATTTTAATATTTCCATAGATCTGTGTTAACAGATCACATTTAAAAGTAGACACAGAATAGTAGGAGGAAGACCCTGTCTTGTTTGTTTGTTTGTTTGTTTGTTTGTTGTTGCAGAAAAAATCATCGGTGTCGACCTGCCCCCCATCCAGGACTTGTACCGGTCCCGGGCCAGGAAACGGGCAGGTAGCATCACCGCTGACCCCTCACACCCTGGACACAAATTCTTCAAACTCCTCCCCTCCGGCAGGCGCTACAGATCACTGTGCGCCAAAACAACCCGCCATAAGAACAGTTTCTTCCCCCAGGCTGTCACTCTGATGAACACTAAACCATAACAGTGTCATACCTGTCAGATAAATACTCTCTGTAAATATACATGTAGATATACAATGCAACAATTCTCAAGCAGAATTCCATATTTCTATTTCTTGTATTATTTAACTACTATTTTATAATGTAAAACTACCTCTGCAACTCTCCACTGCACTTTATCATATTATTTTAGCCTGTACATATTAGTCAAGCCTATTTGTTGTTTCTTTGTATTTATAGCTAAGGTTATTGTTATTATATTTTTATTTTATTTTTTATTGTAGTTCTTATTCTTATTCTTATTCTTATGCCTTGTACAAAGAGAGCACAGTTTACTAAAGTCAAATTCCTTGTGTGTTCAAGCATACTTGGCGAATGAAGCTGATTCTGATTCTGATTCTGATTCTGATTGTTGTTATTTTTAATATATCTGTTTCTTTTCTTTTCTTTTTCTTTCTTTGAGCCTCATGGAGGGGGGTGGGGGGTTAATACGTGTATTTGTTTTGTTTTTTGTTTTTGAATTGTACTGTGGTTGTTTGTATGTCATGTCTGTTTAAAATCTGAAAAGCAGAAAATAAAGTATAAAAAAAAAGAAAAGAAAACACCAAAACATTCTCATAGTGAAAGTTAAAAACACAAACAAACATGGCTGCTGTTAGTACTCACAACTGTCATGCTAGCATTATCCAGTTCTACCGGTGACATGATACCAGGAGAAAAGTGATAATACATATAATTAGTGCTGTCAAGAGATTTTAAAAATTGAGAGATTAATTAATTATGATCTGTAATTAATTGATCTAATTAATCTCTTTTTTTATCTCACCTAAAAAATTCTGAGAAATGCCCTCAACTTGAGGTATTTCTTCTTCTTCAGGTCACATTTTCTGGGAGCTAGTCCGCCCTTTTATTTTTAGCACATGTGGCCTGAGAGGCAAAACAGTCTCTCACAAGGTACGGAGGTTTGCCCAGGGAGGCCAGGTACTTGTGTGCTAGGGCTGACAGCTTTTCATAGGCTCCTGAGTGAGCATACCACCACTGCAGGGGACAGTCATCAATACTGATGCTGGGCTCTGCTCTGTAGCGCTGTAGGTATATTGCTAACGTCTTCGCTGCTAACGTCAGCTGTGGCTGCACTCGCGACTGGGTGCTTTGAGTTGATGTGGTTGGCTAAACTTGAGCTGCTTCAGTGGTAAGCAAACTCCTTCTTACAAAGAAGGCAATGGTGCCGCTGGGGCCTATCAGCTAAATGAAACACGCCCATTCACAATGACAGCCAATCAATGTCCATTTCAGCGTGTGAGTGACACCCCCAACACCTCAAGCACAAAAAGCCCCATGCTTAAAAACTGATTTTATAAAAAGGCAACATAAATACAGAAACAGTAAAGTTAGAGATTCAAAATTAGAGTAACATGATTAAAAAACATAAAGCGCTAAATATGACTGTAATTAATTAATCGCAATTAAGGCGATAATTTGACACCCCCACATATAATACCTATCAATTTTCTGTAGAGCTTTTTAGACTCTGATCCGGACTACAGTCCTGACCAAAGCACCTCATCGGGTCAGAGGGGACAGGCCTGAGGTTGAGCGAGAGGGGCACTAAATAGAGGCAGGGGCAGGCAGGAGGCGGGGAGAACAGCAGGACGGGATTTGATTGGTTTCATCATTTGGCTCCAGATGGCAGGGATTGGTTGGTGTTTTCCCAGGTTTACTCCAGCTGTAGATAGCAGCTTTCTTTACCTCTTTCTTAAGAACACATTATGTGTTGATTGACATCAGGACATACAGATCGTTTTAACCAGTATAACAAAAAGTGTATCTAAATCTGACTACCAACCCCAGCTTTTAGGTTTAAAAAACAGAAACTTTATGATACCTTGTAAGCCGGTCTCTTTCATGTAAACATATCTAACCTGATATAAAGTCAAAATAGCAGTTTGAAGGTTTCCTTGACTCCTGCAGGTTCCGTGTGCAGGCGGCGGTGCCAGTAAATGGCATGTATGTAATGGAAACCATGCTGAGATAATTGCAATGACTTCTGTTTCTTGACATGGTTTGCATGTTGTTGAGTGCTTAGTGCTAACATGCATTTGCAATAAGAGCAGCAACTGTCGGCGTTTAGGGTCAGGAAAGCAGCATGGAGGTCAGTGTGGCTGGTGGGAAGTTAGTGGTTTATAAATAATGCCTCCATGGTTTGGATGTAAAACATTCAGAGTGCAGATGACAGAAAATGTGAAGTGGTGATGTGGTGCAGATGTACTCACTTTCTTGGTTCACTTCCAGCTCTATAAAAGAGAAAGCACATGATGAGGGAATCCATGTCATGGGCTGCAGAGGTTGAGAGGTCCCTCTGCAGCCTCTCAGTGGTCACATTCTTTTCCCTCTGTGTAGACTCTCCTCTTGATCTCAACCTCTCCTTGGATTCCTGCAATTCATAAATTGCACACTTGTGACGACCCCGTTCCTCCCTGCATGCAGCTATTTGTGTCAAATTTTCTCTCCCTTCTAAAGGTCTGCAGGGGCAATTGACTGTTCTGTCTTGTATACTTCCATCAAATGACCCCTGGTCGACTCTGTAATCAGTGATCCAACTGAGATGGATAAAAGTCCAGAGTAACACACTCCCTCCATTCTGAAGTGTATGATTTTGACACGAAGAAAACACCAACTTCCAAAGCTGTTTGATATCCCTGCGTACTACCTCAGAAGACCCTGCTCTGTTAGCAGTGAACAGTAACTTTAAGTTTTCCTATCTGAATCTGAGTTATGATCAGAAGCAGTGTTGACTTCTGGGTAGGTACTGGGGTGAGTTCTCAGAGGAATGCTTGTTGTCTTTGTCACAATGAGTGCATTAACATGGACTTGATTTTTCCAGTTATGAGCCTTGTCCTGGATTTGATCATATTCATTATATGATGTTTACATGCACACAGAGAAATTCACAGTTATTCATCTCCCTGTATACATGATAAATAATTGTATTCCAGTTTCAGATAACTGCATCTTATTTGCCCGGGCGCCTGTGATGTTTATATTTTACAACACAAACCACAGCAATTTAGAAATTGGAGAGAAATGAGACCTCTGTGGTTTATTGCAAACTTAGCACTATTATAATGCCAGCATTGCTTTGCAGATATGGTGTACTCACCTTATTTCCAGCAATGGGAGAGAGCCATGGCAATCAGAGGCACTTTGAGGCTGTTCACACCTTGAGTCAACATGTGCTTTTAGTCATTGGAACACGAGTGACCAGCTTTAAGTAGGAGGGTTCACACCTTGAATCAACAATGGGTTTCCAGGGACCTCTCTATTTCCAGCTTTAGATACAAATTGACACGGAGCTCAATGTGTTCTCACCACACATATGGCAGCATAAAGTCATGCTGCTATAGGCTTAGACTGCCGGAGGAACTGGCGCACTTACACACTGGGATCCTATCTCGCCCCCTTCCCTCCAACCCCCTCATCACTTACTTTAACTCTCCCTGTCCCATTAAAGTTACTAACCATAGACCTTTCTGGAGTCCCTGAGCTCCCTTGTCTCGTAGGTTCCTCTGAGCTGCTGTAGACGTCCTCCTGCTGTGGACGTTCCAGACTCCAGCTGATACAGACATGCTGGATTCCAGTGGCTTCTACTACTCGTCTCATCACTATCACCGCTCCCTCTCTCTCTTATTCTCCTCTATCCCTCTTTCCAGACCCAACTCGGTCGAGGCAGATGTCTGTCTAACATGAGTCTGGTTCTGCTCGAGGTTTCTGCCTGTTAAAGGAAGTTTGTCCTCTCCGCTGAAACTAGCTAAATACTGCAAAGTGCAATGCTCATGGTGGATTAAGGTGGGGTCAGACCAAGCGGCAACCTCCGGTCTAAAAATATGAGTCCAATGCAGAAGTGTTAAAAACTGCAGTTCATTGAGGATCCGCTTGAGGCTGGCTCCGGAAGTACCGGAAACCACATACACACCCATTCAAAGAAGACGATCTATACAGCAGAAATAAACATGTTTACAGCCTGGGAAAAAAAACAAGTGTAGTATTGATAGCTCATTTCTCGATCGGCACACACTGTAAGGGGCAATTTTTTTTCTAACGAGGCAATTTCGAAGACATTGAGATTACGAGTCTTCCAAAGAGAGGCACAGCTGACTTGATTGACAGGAGGGAACACTGTAGCTGTTGGCTAGGAGGCTCAAAGCCCGTCTCTTTACGTCACACTCGCTCGACAGCAGCAATATGGCCGCCGACCATGATTGGCCTCAAAACAGTGCTTCAGAAACAGGTGGGTGACATCACAGATACTACGTCCACATTTTGCACAGTCTATGGGTAAGACTGAGTCTTATCCTGTCTTGGTGTTGGGTCTCTGTTCATAATTTGACATAGAGTGGTCTAGACCTGCTCTGTTTGTAAAAGAGTCTTGAGATAACGTTTGTTGTGATTTGGTGCTATACAAATAAAGATTGATTGATTGATTCATATACAGCATGTAAAAGTATTGATCATTTAGCCTATTACATCAGGCTGTGTTAAATACAGGGCTGATTACGTCGTTATCAGGCCCCTCTCCTTTGGAATCATCTACCAGTCAGGGTCAGACACCCTCTCCACTTTTAAGAGTAGGCTTCAAACTTTCCTTTTTGATAAAGCTTATAGTTAAGCTGGATCAGGTTTGGACCAGCTTTTGTCATGCTGCTATAGGCCTAGACTGCCGGGGGAACTGCCGCACTTACACACTGGGATCCGAGCTCACCCCCTTCCCCCCAACCCCTTCATCACTTACTTTAACTCTGCCTGTCCCATTAAAGTTACTAACCATAGACCTTTCTGGAGTCCCTGAGCTCCCATGTCTCGTAGATTCCTCTGAGCTGCCGTAGACGTCCTCCTGCTGTGGACGTTCCGGACTCCAGCTGATACAGACGTGCTGGACTCCAGCGGCAACAGCTTCTAATACTCGTCTCATCACTATCACCTCTCTCTCTTACTCCCCTCTATCTGTCTTTCCAGACCCAACTCGGTCGAGGCATGATGTCTGTCTAACATGAGTCTGGTTCTGCTCGAGGTTTCTGCCTGTTAAAGGAAGTTTGTCCTCACTGCTGTAACTAGCTAAATACTGTGAGGTGCAATGCTCATGGTGGATTAAGGTGGGGTCAGACTGAGTCTTATCCTGTCTTGGTGTTGGGTCTCTGTTCATAATTTAACATAGAGTGGTCTAGACCTGCTCTGTTTGTAAAAGAGTCTTGAGATAACATTTGTTGTGATTTGGCGCTATACAAATAAAGATTGATTGATTGATTGATTGATTGATTGATTGATTGATTGATTGATTGATTGATTGATTGATTGATTGATTGATTGATTATGTCGTACAAGACAAGCAGACAAACTTTATATGATTATTTTCATTCATCTGAAACAATACAACAGACTCTTCTCCTACTCTCCTCCTCAACATGGCATCATATATTGAGAAGTGAAGTGCAATTTTCTTTCACTGAATAAATACAGAGGTCATACAGGCCCACATATTCTATTTATTTATTCACTTACATGGTGGATATTAAGTCAGTTCCATATGGAGGGGAGAGAGGAGAAGAGAAACGTGTGGGTCTCTTCTCCTGATAGTATTGTTCATGTACAAGTCTTTAATTGGTCTGTTTGTGTAAATACAGAGCAGATTGTGACCCATGTGGAGAAGAGATCAGAGATCCTTGTCTTTTAATCTTTTAGGCTGCGTCTGCGTAAGTAGACGGCAGCTGTCAGAAACTGGGATAAGGTGTACACACGCATTCTCCAGGTAGCAAAAAAGGATTTCTTAAAACCTGGATTATTGTGGTGAACCAGTATTTTATCACCCATTGTTTTGTGTTTTACCTGTGCACTCTTGGTCTGGCTTCCCCTGTGTTTTTTTCTGCTCATCTATTTAACACCTGCTGCAGTTCTTGAACCCTGACTCTTCTCATTCCCTTCTTTTTTTAATCCTCCTTATTTTTCTTTTGTTTACCTTTTATTCCTCACCGTGCTTCCAGACCCTCTTCACCCTGCCTTTCACTACTAAGCAGTGAGTGTTTTGTTCTGTTCTCAGTTTTCTTGCAGTGATTTTTGATGACCTGTTTTACTCTCTACATTTTCCTTGAGGTTCACAGTCTTGTTTCCTCCCTGTGTATTCTGTTTGTTATAAGTTGACCTTATATGCACCTTGTGGTTTTAGTGTTTCATGTCTTGTGCTGTCTTCCTTGTGAGTGTTGTGTGATATCAATCAATCTCAATCAATCAATCTTTATTTGTATAGCGCCAAATCACAACAAACGTTATCTCAAGACGCTTTTACAAACAGAGCAGGTCTAGACCACTCTATGTCAAATTATGAACAGAGACCCAACACCAAGACAGGGTAAGACTCAGTCTGACCCCACCTTAATCCATCATGAGCATTGCACCTCACAGTATTTAGCTAGTTACAGTGGAGAGGACAAACTTCCTTTTAACAGGCAGAAACCTCAGGCAGAACCAGACTCTGTGTTAGACAGACATCATGCCTCGACTGAGTTGGGTCTGGAAAGACAGATAGAGGGGAGTAAGAGAGAGAAGTGATAGTGATGAGACGAGTCGTAGAAGCTGTTGCCGCTGGAGTCCAGCGCGTCCACAGCAGGAGGACGTCTACGGCAGCTCAGAGGAATCTACGAGACAATGGAGCTCAGGGACTCCAGAAAGGTCTATGGTTAGTAACTTTAATGGGACAGGCAGAGTTAAAGTAAGTGATGAAGGGGTTGGGGGGAAGAAGGTGAGCTAGGATCCCAGTGTGTCAGTGTGCCAGTTCCCCCGGCAGTCTAGGCCTATAGCAGCATGACAAAAGCTGGTCCAAGCCTGATCCAGCTCTAACTATAAGCTTTATCAAAAAGGAAAGTTTTAAGTCTACTCTTAAAAGTGGAGAGGGTGTCTGCCTCCCGGACCCTGACTGGTATGATTCCAAAGGAGAGGGGCCTGATAACTGAAGGCTCTACCTCCCATACTACTTTTAGAGATTTTAGGTACAACTAGCAAGCCTGCATGTTGGGAGCGTAGAGTTCTAGAGGGGTAATAGGGCACTATGAGCTCTTTAAGATACGAGGGTGTCTGATTTTTAAGGGCTTTGTAGGTTAAAAGAAGGATTTTAAATTCTATTCTACATTTTATTGGGAGTCAGTGTAGAGAAGCTAACACTGGAGAAATGTGCTCTCTCTTCCTAGTTCTAGTCAATACTCGAGCTGCAGCGTTTTGAACTAACTGAAGAATCTTTAGAGACTTATTGGGGCAGCCTGATAAGAGGGAGTTACAGTAATCTAACCTGGAGGTAACAAATGCATGGACTAGTTTTTCTGCGTCGCTCTGAGATAGGAAGTGTCTAATTTTAGAAATATTGCGCAAGTGAAAATAGGCTGACCTTGAGATTTGCTGAATTTGGGAATTGAAGGATAAATCTTGATCAAATAGGACTCCTAGATTCCTAGCAGAGGTGCTGGATGCCAGACTAATGCCGTCTAAGGTACTTACATTATTAGAAGAAGTCTCTCTGAGGTGTTTGGGGCCGATAACAATCACTTCAGTTTTTCCTGAATATGTGATCTTGTCAAGTCGTCCCCAGTGTTCCAGTGATTCCTACATCCCCAGTATTTTGTTATTTCATGGATTTTGAGTAAAGTAAGTTTTTGTTTATTTCTTTTGTAACTTAAAATGTTTTATTTTGAAGTCTGCACTTTGGTCCTCCTGTTGGTTTTCTGACACTGTGACAGAAAGCCATCCTTCAAACTTCAACCTACCAGGGCCTTCATATTGCCTTTCTCTCGTTGGTGCCAACCAGCCTCAGTTCTCCACATCAAGCTTGCCTCAACCAGACAGTTTTTCCTGAGATCTTGTTCATCAATAAAACCCTCTTCAACCCCTCTTCCCTGGTCTCTTGGTGTGCTTCTGGGTCCAAATGAAGAGTGTTAAAAATGACAACAATCATGCCAGTTTCTGAAATCAGGAAATTATGTTTACGTGCGCAAACACGAAACCTGACCACCACCAGGATACTCAAGTTTGGTTAGCTTCTAAGATAAGAGATAAGATAAGATACTCCTTTATTCATCCCACAACGGGGAAATTCATGGAGTTACAGCAGCAAACAAAAAGGTTTACAGTACAAGAATTCCAACAAGAATATATAGAGGAAAAAAAAGTCCATCAGAGACGACAGCTTGGCCATAATTCTCCTGTCAGCCACCACCTCCACAGGGTCCAGGACTGAGCTGGCCTTCTTCACCAGTTAGTTCAGTCTTGCTCTCCTGTCTCAATACAAACCTGTGTCTGTAGTTTTCCATTAGTCTGACAAAGTTTGCAAAAGTGGTCATCAAGTTAACTTCCCATATCCCAAAAATGAAGTTCCCTGTTCATATCTGTGAGTTAAAAAAGCATTAGAATGTACATTTGGATGGGCTACAGCACTCGCTGCTCAGCAATAATGCTACATTTAAAGGTGACATATCACGCTTTTTTCATCAACATATATTGGTCTAAGAGGTCCCCAAAACATGTCTTTAAAGTTTATGCTCAAAAAAACACTTTGAAATCAGATTTTGGCATGCCTGAAAAGCCCTCTTCTTCAGTCCTCCTCAGAACAGTCTGTTTTCTCTCTGACCACGCCCCCTCAGGAAGTGGATGTGGCATCGGCTGTCCAGCACGTTGATCAAATGTTTACATGTTGGCTGAATATACACGGCTGCTCACAGACCCGCGTTACTTCAACCCTCTGAATCTGATCCTGACGGAGAGGCGCCTGTAGCAGGACCTTTCTGAACCATTGGTCACAGATTTAGTGTTTCTTGTTGTTTTATTTATCAGTATGTAGACGTGTGTCTTGGTACACAGCTACGAACATGTAGCTATGTGGCTATGCTAACTAGCGCTAGCACTTATCCATGATAAATAAAAATCATCCACTAGAACTTCAAATCTGCAGTCCTGGGGAGTAAAACCGACCTCTACAGCAGGACCTTTCTGAAGGATTGGTCACAGATTTAGTGTTTCTTGTTGTTTTATTTGTCAGTATGTCGATGTGTGTCTTGGTACACAGCTACAGCTATGAACATGTAGCTATGTGGCTATGCTAATTAGTGATAGCACTTAAAAATCATCCACTAGATCTTCAAATCTGCAGACGTGGGGAGTAAAACCGACCTTTGTGTTTATTAAGACAGCCTACAACTAGCATGCCTCCCTCCTAAGCTCCTTGTTAGCACACGTGTGCAGGTAATGAAAAACGGAGGAGGGGTTGAGTTGTATTTTATACAGTCTATGGGCTGAACAAGCTCTGAGCTCTGACTCCGTTACAGACCGGATGACGTTGTGACGTATGAAAAACACTGAAGTCTGAAACGGCTCGTTTCACACACATTTACAGAAAGGTGGAGAAATCAGAACAGGGGCAGAATGGATTTTTTTCATTCTAGGGGGGTTTGTAGACATGCCAGGGAAACATATTTCCGGTAGAGAACCAATTAAAAAGTCAATTTTGCATGATATGTCACCTTTAATAAATAAATAGAGTTCATAACTTGAAGCACATCTGAATTTATATTTGACAATCACTAGCGTTAAAAAAACAACCTTCACCGTGTGTGTGTGTGTGTGTGGTTGTGCGTGTGTGTGTGTGTGTGTGTGTGTGTGTGTGTGTAAGTGTGTGCGTGTTTGTGCGTGTGTGTGTATGTGTGTGTGTGACCCTCTAGGACACGGCCACACATGAAGTCTTAGTCAACAAAATTTGTGCTTATACATACTTTTTAGCCGATACTAATCACTGCATACACATGAGGCCAGTATTATACACTCCATATATTGCACATGAAGCCACACACTAAATAAACACAGCATGTAGAAATATGAAATATAAGCCTGCTCCTGAGTTAGTGAGGGATAAACACAGAGGAAAAAGGCTGCAGAGCTGTGCATGCACTCATAGATTCTAAAGTTGTTGTTCATTTCTAACTTTCATGCCTTTTTATTTGAAGAGCCATGGGGGGGTCCTCCAAACTTGACTTTAAGTGAAGTTTAACCGCTTAAATAATTACTCAGTTGTTCAACCAGGGACAGAGTTTCAGTCTTACCAGGCTGGGCCCTTCTAGCTGAAAACAGCTGCCTCTATCAAAATAAGAAGCAGTGCACAGGACCCCACAGCTCTGTGTTCTTCATCTCTGAACTGTTTCTCTATGTTGTATCATCCTGACCTGCTCCAGCTGCTGAGCTGCTCTCTTTATTGTCTAACAATGTCTGTGCTGTCAGTACTCCTCTCTTTACCACAGTGTTTCTCAGGCTTGTGCTGTTTAGACCATGAATATCTCTGATTGTACAAATGGGTTAGTTAATAAACGACAGTTTTACTTTCTTCAATGTTCCATCACTGTCTGAGAAACAGAGAGAAGCACATTAAAAATGTCTAAGAGGGATTGTGTTCAGGGAGAGATTTACATTTATTTTCATTAAAGCAAGTGTCAATGTTTTCCTGAGTTATGTTTCCTTTTTTGCATCAGTTAGACTTTGGCTTTTTAAAAGTGCTTCACTTTTATGTCAACTGGATCTGGGCTGAACTTAATGGACACACTTAGGCACAATGGTGCACTGACCACAGCAGTTATCCTCTGATTTCTTTTAAGAGCTAATGAAGTGTGCCCCCCCCCCCCCCCCCCCCCTCTTCTGTTGTAAGTATAAGTGATCCATTAAGGCAGGTTCCCTGGAGGGGCCACACATACTCTAATGCTCTGCTGCGCATATGATGGAAGTGATAGGTTTGCCCTTTGTGAGACGATCCTCTACACAGCAGTGGTTCTCAAAGTGGGGTCCTCGGACCCCTGTGGGTCTGCGAACCATAGCGTGGATGTCCGTGAAATAATTTTAATACATTTCTAATAAATCATAAAATTGTGCTGTGTCATTAAAAACAGCATATACACAGATGAGGACCATTTGTGCCAATGAAACCAGAATATTGTCACAACTGTTCCTGTGACTACTTAGCTTAGCTTGGAGCATGGAGCCATTCCTAAATCAGTTCACATCATGAAGTGATTCTAAGCCCAAGCTAGCTAAATTAAGAAAATATGACGACAGGTATAGAGTTTGGTTTCATTGAGAACAGTGACAGGAGACCTACATGCGTCATGTGTCTTCAGGTGCTAGCGAACAAAGCTATGAAGCCAGCCAAGCTAAAGCGTCATCTGATCACAAAGCACCCGGACTATAAAGGACAAAACTAAAGACCCCAACTTCAGAGAAAGCACAGAAGGCTTCTTATTTAGTGGTTCGAAGCGATATGCCAGTCCTGCTACTGTTAATTTTCTGCAAGCTTTTAAGATCAATTTCGTTTAAAGTATAAATGCTGGCATGTTGAGTCCACAAGGAATAAAATGACCCTCTGTTTTAAAGTATACAAGTGGTATTTACATGATTCTCATGCTCATGCTTCAAAAGCTCCACCATCATCCCAGTCCCAAAGAAACCCACCATCACAGGACTCAATGACTACAGGCCCGTCGCCCTGACGTCTGTGGTCATGAAGTCCTTCGAGAGACTGGTGTTGAGCCACCTGAAGGACATCACAGGCCCCCAGCTGGACCCCCTGCAGTTTGCCTACCGAGCAAACAGGTCGGTGGAGGATGCAGTCAACATGGGTCTGAACTACATCCTGCATCACCTGGACTCCCCAAGGGCCTACGCTAGGATCCTGTTTGTGGACTTCAGCTCAGCATTCAACACCATCATACCAGACATCCTGCACCAGAAACTCACCCAGCTCACAGTGCCGGCCTCCATCTGTCAGTGGATCACCAACTTCCTGACGGACAGGAGACAGCAGGTGAGGCTGGGGAGCATCAAATCCAGCACCCGGACCATCAGCACTGGCGCCCCACAGGGATGTGTTCTCTCCCCACTGCTCTTCTCCCTCTACACCAATGACTGCACCTCAGGGGACCCCTCGGTGAAACTCCTGAAGTTCGCAGACGACACCACCGTCATCGGTCTCATCCAGGACGGAGACGAGTCTGCTTACAGACAGGAGGTGGAACAGCTGGCACTCTGGTGTAGTCAGAACCATCTGGAGCTGAACCCGCTCAAGACGGTAGAGATGACAGTGGACTTCAGGAGAAGCCCCCCCCCCACTCCCCCCCTTCACCATCCTGAACAGAACTGTGTCTACTGTGGACTCTTTCAGGTTCCTGGGATCCACTATTTCCCGCGACCTGAGGTGGACCTCCCACATAGACACAATCAGAAAAAAGGCCCAGCAGAGGATGTACTTCCTGCGTCAGCTCAGGAAGTTCAACCTGCCCCAGGAGCTGCTGATCATGTTCTACACCTCCATCATCCAGTCTGTTCTGTGTACCTCCATCACTGTCTGGTTTGGCTCTGCAACCAAACTAGACAAACACAGACTGCAGCGGACTATAAGGACTGCAGAGAAAATCATCGGTGTCGACCTGCCCCCCATCCAGGACTTGTACCGGTCCCGGGCCAGGAAACGGGCAGGTAGCATCACCGCTGACCCCTCACACCCTGGACACAAATTCTTCAAACTCCTCCCCTCCAGCAGGCGCTACAGATCACTGTGCGCCAAAACAACCCACCATAAGAACAGTTTCTTCCCCCAGGCTGTCACTCTGATGAACACTAAACCATAACAGTGTCATACCTGTCAGATAAATACTCTCTGTAAATATACATGTAGATATACAATGCAACAATTCTCAAAGCAGAATTCCATATTTCTATTTTTTGTACTATTTAACTTCTATTTTTATAATGTAAAAACTACCTCTGCAACTCACCACTGCACTTTATCATATTATTTTAGCCTGCACATATTAGTCAAGCCTATCTGTTGTTTCTTTGTATTTATAGCTAAGGTTATTGTTATTATATTTTTATTTTATTTTTTATTGTAGTTCTTATTCTTATTCTTATTCTTATGCCTTGTACAAAGAGAGCACAGTTTACTAAAGTCAAATTCCTTGTCTCTTCAAGCATACTTGGCGAATAAAGCTGATTCTGATTCTGATTCTGATTCAAAGTGTTTTCTGTTTATCAATATGGAACAGGTCTGAAGTATTGAGATTGATAAGTTTTACAATGCAAATAGTTCAAAGGGCATCTATGAGTGCAAATGGTAGTAAGCATGTGTTTAATCTATGCTACATCTATGTTTATGAGGGGTCCTTGGAAAATGTTCTCACCTGTAAGGGGTTCCTGGCCCCAAGAAGTTTGAGAACCCCTGCTCTACAGAGCCTCCACTCCACAGTAACACCTCATGCTCAGTGCTTTATCCCATAGTTCCTCATGCCCCAGTGCTCATTCACAATCACAACGTTTTGGCAAATGACTCTTCACCATTTGTATATTATTTTAATTTAAGTGTGAGTAATGCTGCATAATTAGAATAATAGCCACTGACACATTCAGAACCAGCATTAGTAGTCCAGATCCCCCCCTGGAAGTAAATATTTGATCTTGTCCGAGCAGTCATTGTGGTTGTGAGGTGTTAGACACAATTAGCTTCCATAATCGACCCGTCAGCACCCGACACTCTGAGGATAATAGCTGCCAGTTTGCGTTACTGCCTATAGTGGTGATCATAAAAGAGCAAGGTTGTGAAAGGTCTCACTGTGAGATAAATATTTGATGGGGATTTTAATAAAAGGCTTTACAAGCTGAATTATTGAGGCGACAAGTCTCCAGTGAACTGCACCCAGAACTAAACGGGTGTATGTTTAATTATTCAGCCCTCCACATTTCCATACAAAAAAACATATCAAGCTTACAAGTCAGATGACCTCCTGACTCCATGTCTGAGCTCTTCATAGGGATTCAAGGGCCTCTCTATCCAGAGGGCAGGGTGGTAACAGTTATTGTGCCTCTATGTGAAACTTAACATTTTATTTGAATTTGATGTGACATTAACAAAGACAACGTCATTTCTAAGTTATTAATATTCAGACAAAAGGGTACAAGAATGGTGACGTTATTAAATCATACTTTTATTTCAATTAAGTTATGAATGAAGGACTCACTTGTTACATGAAGTTACATCTCTACACTGTGAGTTCTTACAACTGTACAAAGTTATTTTTCTGGGCCCATTCCCGTTCATTAAAATCACATTTATATTCCAACATTTATCTCACTAGAAATAATCTTCAATCATTATTTTGATTTTATCCCAATATCATGTGAAATGTAGTTTTTTTATGAAGCTAACTCTAACTATTCCGCACTTCGGTAACACTTTACAATAAGGGTCCCTTAATTATTGCATTATTAAGCATTAATTAACAGTTTAATAATAGTTTAATAATCGTTACAATGTATTACCTAACATTAACTAACACATTAGTTAGTGCATTAATAAGCAGTTAATTAATGTCCACTGCTCAGAGTTAATTAATACATTATTAAGCATTAATAAAAGTTACAAAACTTAATTAGTTAACCATTAATGAATGCTTTCTGGACCCTTATTGTAAAGTGTAACACATGCATCACTTAGGTAACACATTATAAATGCTAAACTGCCTCATTAGCATCAGCATAAGCATAAGCGTGTGCATCAATTTTAAGTGTCCTCTGGAAACACTTCTGTTGTGTTGCTGTCTATTTGCAGCGCGTTTTTCTAATGTATTGTGTTGTGGTCTTTGCATCGCGTTTTCTAAATGCTGCGCATGTGTTGTCAAATTGATGAAGATGTTTTCTTAATTTTCTTGTGTTTTGTCTTTTTGCATGTGTTTTCTTAAGTTACAGTGCTGTGAGCTCTCAGGGCCACCGTACTTCTCTGTGCCAGTTGAGATGTTATCTGTGATTATCTGTTTTATTCTAAATAAAATGTGTTAAATTCTTTATATGTGTTGCTTCAACTACATTTCAACTCATTTTGCTTCAGTGTATGTGTTACCTAAGTGATGCATGTGTTACACTTTACAATAAGGGTCCAGAAAGCATTCACTAATGGTTAACTAATTAAGTTTTGTAACTTTTATTAATGCTTTATAATGTATTAATTAACTCTGAGCAGTGGACATTAATTAACTGCTTATTAATGCATTAGCTAATGTGTTAGTTAATGTTAGGTAATACATTATAACGATTATTAAACTATTATTAAACTGTTAATTAATGCTTAATAATGCATTAACTAACGCTAACTAATGGACCCTTATTGTAAAGTGTTACCGAATTGTCTACTTTAGGTGAAGACATTAGTTCTGGAATGTGTGGTTGTCAAGCTAGCTATCAGGACTCTAACTGTTACAGCATGTGTTGTTATGGTTGTTCCAGAGTGGAAAAAGGAAGTGGTTCACTTTACCCCCTTGATTTATCTGGCCTGTCTCAGTTTACCCCTAAGCTGGGGTAAAGTGAGACACAAGACCACTTTTTTAAAAACAATCATATTTTCACTGCCCTTCATCCTGAATACATTCTGATCATCTCCATTGCTAGGAAACATCCAGAATTGATGGGAAATGTGTACATTTAACTGATATATCATTTTAGCTCTCTTAGAGGGGAACAAATGTAAAAAAATGTCTCACTTTACCCCACTCTCCCCTACAGTCTGCGCTCTCCAAAAATCTACCCCGGATAAAAAGCAAACTGCGATACCTGTTTTTGCTAATGTATTTTTTTGTACCTTCTACACTTGTGATCTTTCCAGTCTTCATCCCTTGTGTAAATTCTGCCAACGGTGTCATGAACAGAGTGCCAAAGTGTTGGATGGAATCAATACATCACACAGCGGCACAGAACAGAGAGATCTGTCCATGTTCCTGAGAGAGCTGTGTTCATCTGTCTGAATGCTGCATGAGGGGGAAGAGGCTGGAGAGCAAGCTTTAAATATTTGATGGGTAAAAACCTGTGAGACGGTGGGTCATTACTACCAGAGTTAATACTCTGTTGTCTCAGACACTTCTACAGACTGAAGTGATAGATTCACGTGGATAAAGTTTTAATATTAAGTGAATAGCACCTGAGCACCTTTAAGCACATCAGCACCACATTGTCATGAATATAAGATAAGATAAGAGATAAGATATTACTTTATTGATCCCCCGGGGGGGAAATTCAGTTGTTACAGCAACCCAGACATAAGTACAATCAAGAAAGAAGTTTCAATAAGTACAAAATAAATACAATAAGTACAAAAAAGATTAAAAAAAATAATAAGTACAAAATAAAAATTAAAAATAAAACAAAAAATAAAACAAAATAACATAAAATAAATTTAAAAAAATAAAATAAAATAAAATAAAATAAAAAATAAGTAAAATAAAATAGATAAATAAAGCTAGAATACAATTTAGATATATACAATGTTACAAATGGAATTTAAATTAAATAGCAGTAATTACAGGCAGTATTAAAAAATGTTTCAGTAGTGACAGGTTGACATGGTGTGATTATGGTTGGTAATGACAAATTAAGCAATAAATAGAAAGAATATTTGTATGTAATATGACCATGGGTTGTACTTAGAATAGTAATGTAATTTAACAAAATATAATATAGCAAGATAATTATATAATACAGTATATTATACATTATAATGCCAGCAGCAGTCAAGAGAGAGTTCAGGATGGGATGATGGAGTGTGACAGACAGAGCAGGGATGTTATGGATCTGTTCATGGGGGGGGTCAGCATGGTGCAGTCTGTGGCCTCCATTACTGTTCAACAGTCTGATGGCGGTGGGCACAATGGAGCGCCTGAAGCGTTCAGTCTTGCACCGTGGTGGAATGATGCGCTGACTGAACGAGCTCCCCATCAGCCACAGCTCATCATGGAGAGGGTGAGAGGGGTTGTCCAGAATGGCTCGCAGTTTGTCCATCAACCTCCTCTCAGCCACTGACTCCAGACTGTCCAGTTCTAGGCCAACCACAGAGCGGGCCTTCTTTACCAGCTTGTTGAGCTTGCTGGCCTCACCCGTCTATCTCACCGAATATCAGGATTCTGAAGAGATGGTGTTAGACAATGAGCCTGCACATGCTTCTGTCTTCATCTAGTGAGTTTAACTTCACAAGATGGTCCATAGTCTTCATGATATCTCAGGCAGCTGGCTGTCCTAATGATAAAAGTAAACTTATACTTTGATCTATCTTTTCTGAGCACGCATAGCACTTTTACACTACTTGTCACAGTCACCCATTCAAACGCTATAATGTATGTTGTGATTTGGCGCTATATAAATAAAGATTGATTGATTGATTGACACAGACACATCAGATTTGGAGGGAAAGGAAGGCAAAGACCTGAGTGCAGGCTTTTATAATGTTGGGGGAGTGGCCTTGGTTGGTCAGGTGTGACCTGATTAGGTGTTTAGTCATCCAGGTGGAGTGGAGACTGCATCTCATACATTTAATACATGTCTTAAATGTCATTGACTACTTAATTTATTCTTGTAAATTCAAATATTTTTTTCATAAATGTACATTATTTTTCGAATAAAACATTATCATAATATTTTGACTATTCCTATTACATTATTCTTTCAATCTACATGTTTGTTTCATTTTTAAATCAGCCCTGATAAGTGGTGGACAAAGTTACTTATTATATTATTAATAATAATGATAACTTTATATGTATAGCAGCTTTAAAAACAGATGTTTACAAAGGAGTGTAGGAATTCTAATAATGCAAAACAAAATACGAAAGATTTGAAGGAAGAAATGCAAATTAAACTGAATAAAGTGGTGAGACAGTAGAGCATTAGATCGTTGTTATAGAGGGTTTTTTTCAAATACATAAATGAATCAATACAAATAGATAAGTAAATAAAAGCATTAAAGGTGACATATCACGCTCTTTTTCATCAATATATATTGGTCTAAGAGGTCCCCAAAACATGTCTTTAAAGTTTATGCTCAAAAAAACACTTTGAAATCAGATTTAGGCATGCCTGAAAAACCCTCTTCTTCAGCCCTCTGAAAAACAGTCTGTTCTCTCTCTGACCACGCCCCCTCAGGAAGTGGATGTGGCCTCGGCTCTCCAGCACGTTGATCTAATGTTTACATGTTGGCTGAATATACACGGCTGCTCACAGACCGCATTACTTCAACCCTCTGAATCTGATCCAGAATCTGATCCTGACGGAGAGGCGCCTGTAGCAGGACCTTTCTGAAGGATTGGTCACAGATTTAGTGTTTCTTGTTGTTTTTTTTATCAGTATGTAGACGTGTGTCTTGGTACACAGCTACGAAAAATGTAGCTATGTGGCTATGCTAACTAGCATTAGCACTTATCCATGATAAATATAAATCATCCACTAGATCTTCAAATCTGCAGACGTGGGGAGTAAAACCGACCTCTGCCAGAAAGGCAGCAGGACCTTTCTGAAGGATTGGTCACAGATTTAGTGTTTCTTGTTGTTTTATTTGTCAGTATGTTGATGTGTGTCTTGGTACAAAGCTTCAGCTACAGCTATAAACATATAGCTATGTGGCTATGCTAACTAGCGCTAGCACTTTTCCATGAAAAATAAAAATCATCCACTAGATCTTCAAATCTGCAGACGTGGGGAGTAAAACCGACCTTTGTGTTTATTAAGACAGCCTACAACTAGCATGCCTCCCTCCTAAGCTCCTTGTTAGCACACACGTGTGTGTAACAGGGTTAAAATGCAGTATTAATTATTATTTCTTTATAATTACACAAAGTATACCTGTGTGTGTGTGTAGAACCTCTTTGTATATTTCTTTTCCCAAAAGTATTTTGAAGTGCAGCCTTGTCTTCCGGTCATTTTCTTCTTCGTTGGTATCTTGACCTTTATATTTGATTTGCCCCCTTCCCTCTCCCCTTTTGTATGTTATCCCTTGGGGAGAGGTAGGTGTCCGTCACTTTACTTTTCTGTTTCCATATATTTACTTATTCTATGTCAATCAATCAATCAATCAATCAATCTTTATTTGTATAGCGCCAAATCACAACAAACGTTATCTCAAGACGCTTTTACAAACATAGGAGGTCTAGACCACACTATGTCAAATTATGAACAGAGACCCAACACCAAGACAGGGTAAGACTCAGTCTGACCCCACCTTAATCCATCATGAGCATTGCACATCACAGTATTTAGCTAGTTACAGTGGAGAGGAAAAACTTCCTTTTAACAGGCAGAAACCTCAGGCAGAACCAGACTCATGTTAGACAGACATCATGCCTCGACTGAGTTGGGTCTGGAAAGACAGATAGAGGGGAGTAAGAGAGAGAGGTGATAGTGATGAGACGAGTCGTAGAAGCTGTTGCCGCTGGAGTCCAGCACGTCAGTATCAGCTGGAGTCCAGATCGTCCGCAGCAGGAGGACGTCTACGGCAGCTCAGAGGAATCTACGAGACAATGGAGCTCAGGGACTCCAGAAAGGTCTATGGTTAGTAACTTTAATGGGACAGGCAGAGTTAAAGTAAGTGATGAAGGGGTTGGGGGGAAGAAGGTGAGCTAGGATCCCAGTGTGTCAGTGTGCCAGTTCCCCCGGCAGTCTAGGCCTATAGCAGCATGACAAAAGCTGGTCCAAGCCTGATCCAGCTTAACTATAAGCTTTATCAAAAAGGAAAGTTTTAAGTCTACTCTTAAAAGTGGAGAGGGTGTCTGCCTCCCGGACCCTGACTGGTAGATGATTCCAAAGGAGAGGGGCCTGATAACTGAAGGTTCTACCTCCCACACTACTTTTAGAGATTTTAGGTACAACTAGCAAGCCTGCATGTTGGGAGCGTAGAGTTCTAGAGGGGTAATAGGGCACTATGAGCTCTTTAAGATACGAGGGTGCCTGATTTTTAAGAGCTTTGTAGGTTAAAAGAAGGATTTTATGTGTGCTTTTGTCCTGTATAGTGTTCCTATGTGTATATTAAACAGCGTTTACTTTTATTCCTTTTTAAAGTCATGGTTAAGCAGACTAACTGAACATGCACGTGCTGGTTTACGTGCACTGAAGGTTTAAGCTAGTCGAAATGTGCTTTCATCTGTGCAGGAGCGGAGGCGGGCTGCATACTTTATAAAACTCTGAGGTTCTTGTCTGTGATTAACAGATAAGAAACGCAGAACAAACAAAGTCCTGGTGTTGGTCGTCAGTCAACTTTAAACAAACACAACGCAGATTTCCACCGGTTACATGTGCAGGGAATGAAAAACAGAGGAGGGGTTGAGTTGTATTTTATACAGTCTATGGGCTGAGCTCCGAGCTCTGACTTCCTGTTACAGACCGGATGGCGTTGTAACGTATGAAAAACACTGAAAACTCAAACGGCTGGTTTCAGCACACATTTACAGAAAGGTGGAGAAATCAGAACAGGGGCAGAATGGATTTTTTTCATTCTCTGGGGGTTTGTAGACATGCCAGGGAAACATATTTCAGGTAGAGAACCATTATAAAGTCGATTTTGCATGATATGTCACCTTTAAAGGACAATAAAAAGGTTTTCAGAAGAAGACGACATCACATCAGAGAAAACAGAAAATGGGAAAGAACACATTCGGAGCATTAAGGTAATAAATGGAAAAATAAATCCTAAAACAACCAATTATCAAATAAAACAAACATTTAATTACATGGATATAAAAATTAAATAATAATACATAGAAATAAATTACTTAAACACAAGTTCAAGTTGCCCAGTCAAATTATTTCTTGAGTTTAAGTGTTGGAGTATTTGCTTTTAAAAATACTGAAGTATTCAAGCCCTAAAAAAAAATTAAAGATGGGCCGTAGATGCTCAGGTGGAGACTCGTCTCTTTCTGCTGCAGCCGTCATTACCACTTCTGAATGAACTGAACTGAGTGACGTTCCTTCAACCATGGAGATGCTGTAAAAATGACAAGGTAAAATGAATGCTCAATTGTGATGGATCTTTTGCATCACTCTCACTGCTCTCATTGTTTCATTTCATGTTGTATTTTTCACTGAACAGCATTTAAACAAATCAAAGTACAATCACCATCTCTGTCACTGATGAACGTGGCAGAGATGCACGATAAAGTCCTTCAAGTTGAAAACTGTGATTGCATTCATATCAGCAGGTTGTTACCATCTTCTGTAATGAGATTTCCAAGCTACCATCTACCGGGGTGATTAGAATTCAGGAACACACTTGGCATTACAAGGCCCTCCAGATGATGTCAACATAATCAATAATGCCATTACCTTTCAATTAGCTGCAATCACGCTCAGTTTAGTAGATTAACACTGCAATAATATCCCTCAATAAAATCAGGCAATCTTTCCCTGAGAGTCGAGGGACGCAGCGTCCTCGTGCAATCTTCCCTTCAGTCTGCTCTTTACCATCTGTTTGACATCTTTAATGACATCCAGTGCATAAACACTGAACACTTCTTCCTGTAACGTCTATCATAGCTTTCAGATTTTACCCTTCATTAGCCACTGTGATGAATTTTTGAGCTCCCCGGCCCTGATGAAATATCATTTTACACTGTATTTGGAGTTCCTCCAGGTATTTTAGAGGAGCAGTTAAAATGTTACATTAAAGATCCTGCAGACCAGCCTACTATAAAGGCAGGGGGTTATTTTATCACCTTCAGATTTCCTTTCTGGAACACATCATGCTTTATTACTTTAAGCACTTCTGATGTACGATCAGACCCCCTGCTGCTATAAAACCCAAACTTTACCAAAGTTTTCAGAAGTCCTTTTTTTAAAGAGTGTACATAAGAGGCAGAATACAATTCACTTTCATCATAACATCTGTTCTGTATCACTTCTGTTCCTTGTTAAGCCATGGGAGAATCCATATCCTCTCAGAGAGAGCTTCTAACCAGGACGGGGTGTTCTCCTTGTTTATCCACCATGGTTTCCTGCTGGCGTGAAAGGGCTGATGGTAAATTTTTAATTTCATCCTTTGAAACACATCAGTAAAGTGGGTTTCCTAATTAACCCCATTGCCTATGCAGATTGAGGCAAGAGATGGCCTGAAACAACACAAGCCTCCAAAGTGTTGTCTGTTTTACTAAGACCTAGTTCCGTCCTCTAAAACCTTGCTTTTAACACTCACATGTAGCATGCACCAACATCCTTCAGAGGAAAACATCTAAATGAACACCACTTTATTCAAATGGTCAAACAACATGAAACATGGATACAATACTAAGAGTTAAAGAACCTCAGAGAGCGATCATTTTCTTTTATCTGTTTGGGTAGGCACCCTCCCTCCATCAGGCCCCCTGCTGTGGATCGGCCTTTTTCATCTCTCTTCATCTTTTTTTCTCTTCTGAAATGAGAAATAAGAGGAATTCAAATCTGTACACATCAAGCTGCCATGTCTCTTCATTTAGTTTGGAATAAGCCTGTTACCCTCGCTGCCACAGGGCTTAGCCCTGTCCCAAAAATACTGGAGACACCATGTTGGAACAAGACATGCTAAAACGTCTACTGGGTGCAACTGCTAAATTGTTTCATCAAAGTACTTGTTTGCATTTGACAAAGTATATAAAAGGAGGGTTTTGAATGGTATTTGTCTGTGATCAATACCTGGCTATCATAAATGTTGGTTAGCCTTTGATGGAGTAGATAGTTGGACACTCGTCTTCATAAAAAGTGCTGACTTGGATAAATTGGAACATCTCAGGATATGTATGGTTTGCATAATGAGTTTTGAAGTCTGATGTTACATGAAAACCCTCTCCAATGGTAGTTGTGATTCTTTTAAGTGGATCTGAATGACTTTTGAAAAGCTGGAGAGGCTGGAGTACCGTCTAAGTACTGCTGTGGTCAGGGGCAGCAACCAAACTAACTTTTTCAAATGAAAGCAGCCCACTGAAAAATCAGTCCAAGTGTTTGAACAGGATAAAAAGTAGAAACTGTGCAATAACATGATGTGGGTTTAGAAGCTGAACAGCTTGAGTACCAATGTAGAGCCCACGGCTTGTCTTGTGTTGCAAGGTGAACAAGCAGATAAACACAAGACAAGCCTTTCTTTGCATTAAACTCAGAAAGCAAACATTTCAGATGATGCTGCCCAGGATTCAGACTGAGCTGTGTTGTCTTCTGTACAGTAAACTGTTAAAGCAAGGTTGCTTGATGCCTTATGCCTTTTGCACTACTTTCAACACACCTCTGTAACACAGGACTTCCACAAGATCCGTCTCCTATCCGCTGCGGTTTGGCTCTTTGTTCTCTCATCTATTAACACCCACCCGTTGTGTTTCCAGAACGCAGCACGGAGCAGGACCTCCGGACAGCTGGAGTCATGTGACCGAGGTTTTCCCGCGGTAATCACTGAATCAAGGATTCTCCTCCTCCTCTCCTCATCCATGTTGGCTGATTCCGAAATCGCCTACTATACTAGCAGTACCTACTGATATGTCCAAAATTCAGTATGTAGTATGTAGTATGTGAACAAGAGCAAAATCTGCAGTATGCCAAAACTCCCCGGATGTCTACTGATTCGGGAAAATATCTCAGTATGCATCGGACCAGTCTGCCTCGCGTACTGTTTCCCATAATGCACAGCGCTCGTTCTGCTTTTTCTTTTTCCTCATTTTTTGACGGGAGGAAATCTGTTTTTGGGTGCTGTGAAAGTTATCAAATTACATATAAACTACTTCCTAACTTTTTAAATCATAAATGGATGCTAAATAAGCTTTTTATTTATCGGCTTCGCCGTTGTTTACTTCCACTTTCCAAAACCGGAAATCCAGCGAAGTCTGGCTCAGCATGCTGCATGACAGATCGGACAGAACAGTCATACTACATACTAAATTCAAACGCAGTATGTAGTAGGCAATACCTACTGACTACTACATTAGTAAGTAGTTTGTAGCAGGCCGTTTCGGAAACAGCCGTTGTCTTTCTGGTCCTCTGAAAACCTCTGACCTGTTGACTCCAGGCCTGGCTCCGCTCATCATGACTTTGGTTTGTTGTTGTAGTTAAGTGAAATACGATCTGTTGCCAAAATATAATTAAAAAAAGAGAAGAAAATTTGCCATTAATGAGATCTCTCATTTAAGTCTCAGATAAGACTCATGTCATGGACTCAACTATTTCTCCTAGTGAATTTTAGGATAAACTAATGAGAAACAAATGAGAACTATCTGAAACTTGAATGAGGCTGAAGTGAGAATCTCAATTTTGTCTCTGGAGACTTAGAAGAGAAAGCTTTGAGCAGTAAAATGTTCCTCTGGGCTGCTATAGGTGTGTGAGGGGGTGAATGTGATATCTACGTAGTGTAAAGCACTCTGAGGGGCTGGGAACCTGGAAACTGTCTGTACAGGTGCAGACTGATTACCTCTGAACAGCCATTAAAAAGAAAAGAAATCGCTTTCAGACTCTCAAACTTTGAAAATCTTTTCTCTGATGACCATATTCATTTTTCAACTTCAATAACAGCTCACCAGGGTGTGTTATACATTTGTTTCCTTTAAACAATGAGCTTTTTCCACATTTTGTATACGCCCTGGGCTTCCCTCATTCTATAAGCTCAGAGGCCCAACGTATATTCAGGTCCAGCCCTAAGGATGTTTCCTCTTTTTCTACCTGTTATTTCCTGTTAGCCTGTAGGGCCATCACAAACTGAGATCAAGCATCCCCAACTTTAGGCCATTTTTGGTCCCAGGGCCTAAAAAACTTTGTTTAGCTTCTGGTAAAGTGATGTCATGATACAGAAATGAAGGCGGCACAGTTGCATAAATAGTCAGCCGAGTGAAACGTTTGGCAAGAATATCATCAAACAGAGAGGAAGGGAGAGCAAGAAAAGATTCAGCTTTTTAAACATTTTTAAAAAAGACTGAAAGCTCTAAGAATTTTCATCTGAACAAAACATTGTTTGCACTTTATGATGTATTGACTTCTCCTTTCCTGCATTTATTGACAATTTTTCTAGTGCATAAACTTTTGGCCAACGATCACCTTTCTACCTCAAATATTCCCCTTTATGAGACCCTGAACACTTTGCCTCAGGGAGAAATGATCTCTCAGCCACCAGCTTGGTCGGCTTATTACCTGAATCATATGTGCTTCCTTTAATGCTATCTGAAATAAAGACCATGGACATTTCATTCTACTTCAGACATGCTTTTGAATCTAATGAAGAATAGTTTGGTTGCATTCATAATGTGAGCATGATGTACATATCAGCATGACTGTTGAATGCAAAGCCATTTGGAACTCTATTAACAATTGCTTATTGGTTTCTTGATTACACAAGGTTTTGACATGAAACTGCTCTGAATATGAAAAACTTATTTGGGAGAAACAACCAAAAATAAAAAACAGCTGTAACTCAGTTAGTTAAATTGGGTTAATAGTTCCAAAAAAGAGTTAAATATAAAGACAGTGTTTTATGTTGTTGGCTGTGGCTCAGTGGGTAGAGTCGGTCGTCTATCAATTTGAAGGTTGGCGGTTTGATCCCAGCCCCATCAGTCACATGCCGAAGTGTCCTTGAGCAAGACACTGAACCCCGAATTGCTCCCTCTGTTGTTCAGAGGTGTGTGAATGTGAACGAATCAGATCAACTTATACTGATGGTCCCTTACAGGTCCCTTACAGCCTCTACATCAGTGAGTGAATGGGTATGAATGGGTGAATGTGACGAGTAGTGTAAAAGTGCTTTGAGTGGTCAGAAAGACTAGAAAAGTCCATTTACCATTTACCCATGTTAGTAACTTCATTTATGATATCAAATGCTTTAGTTAAGATAAGTCAAATCTTTCATTTTTGCTAGTTTAAAAACGTAATTAACCGGAGGTTTTGCAGTGTACACTTTACAGTGTACAGGTACGTGCAGGAGAGAGGGTTTCTTTTCTTCTTGCAGACCCCATGCAGAAGTGGACATGTTGTCACGTTGTTACCATGTCGAGTCGCCGAAGTTAGAAAATGCTGTTAAAACAGCCAGGAAGTTTATATAAGTCATAGACTGTATAGATAATAGGCATAGGGCCTGAGCTACTAAGATCCCAAATAACGAGCGCTAATTTGCATGTGCAAATAATAATTTTGCACGTGTTATTTCTGGGCGTGTTGCGGGTGATCTACTATGACTGCGTGCGCAAATGATAACAAGTGCAAAAGTGGTGCGGACCGCCCTTTAATGAGCATTTTGCGTGTGCTATCGGCTGTCACCATGGAGAGTTTGAGAGAACAGAGTGGCCTTAAGCGATAAGTGAAGTTTGAAGACATGGAGTTGGAGGTCTTTGTGGAGGAGGGAAAGAAACACATCGGTGAACTCCAGCAGAGACATCTCAGCGCTGCCAGAATAAACGTGATTTGGGAGGCCATCTGTGAAAAGGTGAATGCTGTGAGAAAATATGTATTCTCACATATTCTATCTGTCTGTCTGTCTGTCTGTCTATCTATATATATATAGATATATAGATATCTATATATATATATTTTAATGAGCTTTACAGTGACCGCAGCCATGTGTGCGTAACACTGCGCCAGTTTGCACCTGCCTTTCCAACGTGCCAAATCCTCTCCCCTTCAACAGAAGACAGGATGCAGCATAGTTTTTTTTTTTTTTTTCTTTTTGGTAACACTTTACAATAAGGGTCCCTTAACTAGCGTTAGTTAATGCATTATTAAGCATTAATTAACAGTTTAATAATAGTTTAATAATCGTTATAATGTATTACCTAACATTAACTAACACATTAGCTAATGCATTAATAAGCAGTTAATTAATGTCCACTGCTCAGAGTTAATTAATACATTATAAAGCATTAATAAAAGTTACAAGTTGCTTTCTGGACCCTTATTGTAAAGTGTAACACATGTATCCCTTAGGTAACACAAACGCTGAAGCAAAATGAGTTGAAATGTAGTTGAAGCAACACATATAAAGAATTCAACACATTTTATTTAGAATAAAACAGATAATCACAGATAACATCTCAACTGGCACAGAGAAGTACGGTGGCCCTGAGAGCTCACAGCACTGCAACTTAAGAAAACACATGCAAAAAGACAAAACACAAGCAAATTAAGAAAACATCTTCATCAATTTGACAACACATGCGCAGCATTTAGAAAACGCGATGCAAAGACAACAGCACTACACATTAAAAAAAGCGCTGCAAATAGACAGCAACACAACAGAAGTGTTTCCAGGGGACACTTAAAAGTGATGCACACGCTTATGCTTATGCTTATGAGGCAGTTTAGCATTTATAATGTGTTACCTAAGTGATGCATGTGTTAAACTTTACAATAAGGGTCCAGAAAGCATTCACTAATGGTTAACTAATTAAGTTTTGTAACTTTTATTAATGCTTAATAATGTATTAATTAACTCTGAGCAGTGGACATTAATGAACTGCTTATTAATGCACTAACTAATGTGTTAGTTAATGTTAGGTAATACATTATAACAGTAAATTCTTCTGTTGTTTTGTATGTAGACCACTGTATGTGCAACTTTGTGTTGGTTGGGATGTACACTGTGTACATTGGTTTTTTGGGGGGGTGATTTAAATATATTTGTTACCGTTTATTTATGTGTTTTAAGTATAAAAGCAATATTCTAAAATATTTTACAACACACTGATAGTTGTGCTCATAAGTTTACATACCCTGGCAGAATTTATGATTCCTTGGGTAGTTTCTGTTGTCATTATGGCAGCCATTCTCAACCCTGGGGTCCCGACCCCAATGGGGGTCGCGAGATGATTTCTGGGGGTCGCCAAATAATTTGCTAGCTTTCTGATGCTGTAAAATGGAGCGATGGCTTAAGAGAAAAAGTGTTCCAGCTCGAGACTTGGGTCAGCAGCAGGGGTCTCAGAGTCAGTCACCAGACAGTCTGACAGCAGGACCACCCCCTGAGAAACGGAAGGCACTGGGGCCGACACCGGCTGACTCCAGAGCTTCGAGGCTCCGTAAATATCAGCCCGACTTTCTTAAATTTGGATTTTCGTACATGACTAAAAACAACGCAGAATACCCACAATGTGTCATTTGCTCTGAAGTGCTGGCAAACGAGAGCTTGAAACCAGTAAAACTTAAGAGACATTTGGAGACAAAACACAGCGGCTTCATTGACAAGCCAGTTGAGTTTTTTCGGCGCAGGGAGCAAGAACTAAGGAGCCAAAAAACGGTGGTCAGTGACTATGCTACAGTCCCAGCTAAGGCCCTGGCAGCTTCATATGAGGTGGCATATTTGGTGGCTCAATCGAAAAAGGCTCACACGATCGCGGAGAGTCTCATCCGCCCCGCAGCCGTAGCGATGACAAGAGCATTGCATGGAGAGAAAATATCTAACACTCTTTTAACCATTCCCCTTTCAAATGACACTGTGGCACGCCGCATTCAGGACATGGCTGATGACATTAAAGATCGGGGGGGGGTCGCGGACACCAGTGCATGTTAAATTGGGGGTCGCGACTCAAAAAGGTTGAGAACCGCTGCATTATGGTATAAAAAGAGTAAACACAGTTTGATGATGATTTGCATCACCCAACCACTAACCATGAGTGAAAAAACAAGTTTTTCTCTTATCTGTCATATTCTTTGAGAAAATGGCCCAAAAAAATCACAAATTCTGCCAGGGTATGTAAACTTCTGAGCACAACTGTATGTATGGACTGTCTGTAGTAAGTGTAACACTGAACAGAAACAAGGCCTGAGTCATTCTGATGAATGGAGAAGAAGTGTTTTCCATTCATCAGTGTTTTCCATTGAGCACATCAGTGTTCAACTGGTTCTTATAAATGTCTATTCATATGGTGGTTTGTGTGTGTCATTTAAAAACAAAATACCATTTACAGAAGAAATAACATTGTTTTGAATGTAAAGTTTCATTTTGCACGAGAACTGAGGGGTTTTACCCATTATGTGTGTGTTTTTTGATTTGTGTGTAGAGTTCTGCACTTCATGTGTCTTGGTAAGCTAACTTTCAGTTAGTTTTGCTAGTTTTGCTATGTGTTAGCAGAATAACTTACTTTATTTAGGTTATTCTAGCCTTTCACTGTTGTTATATGACTTAATAATATGTAAAGGAAAACAGTTTTATATTTAGTTTTTATGTCATTTCATGGTTAAAATCCTCATTTACTCAAAGATAAAAAAAAAGGAAATATCTTTTAGTGTGGAGTTTTGAGAATGTTTACTCCTCATGTACTAGAGGTGTTTCTGAGTTTTGACAGGTAATTCTGATTTAAAAATATAATTACAAAAATATAGTTTACTATTACTGGGATTTTGTAATAGGAACTGTTTACCTAATCAGCCAAAGGACACTTTGTTTTACAGGAGAACAGTTCTGCTTTCATTAAGAAATGTGAACATGTTTATTGTTACTAATGTTGGTAAAACTTAATCAGTTTATGATGGTTACAAAAAGTAAGTGCCTTCAAGTCACTAGAACAAAATAATTATACAATTGTTGAGACTTTTGAATTTTGAACTAGGGAGTAACTTTAATATCATGTAAGGGATAATGTATGGTTAGAAGGTTGTTATGGGGAAAAGAAATCCCTACAGGGTGAGGCAAGAACCCATCCTGAAGGGGTTCTTTTTCCCATAACGACCTGCTAACCATACATTATCCCTCTTATTACCTAGCAACTGACTTAAAATACAAACACGTTGTTAAAATCATTGATTAAAGATGATTTTATTGATTTAAATGATTTATGTTTACAGTTTTTAAAAATAGTCCCAGTGATTCCTCGTCAGTGATCGTTCCATGGTGATGGATTCTTCTCTGCCTGTTGTGGTGGATTGAACATGAAACTGTCCTCATTCAGCTCTCCTTCTTCTCTGAGCTCTGTGGTTCACACACCTTTAAAAAGAAACTAATGTCACAACTTTGAACCCTGCTGCTATCATCACCACCACTCATGGTTTAACTTTCTTTGTAGAGATCACTAACCTAAAGTTTCTCTCACCTGCTCCACTCCTTCACCAGATTGATGGACAGGATCCAAGATGAAAACATCCATAACCTGCTGATTCAGCATGCTAACAGAAGCTAACGTTTTAGCCACATTGTTTACCAATGTGATGCTAACGGGAGCTAACGTTTTCCCCACACCTTACGGTCTATGGTGTCAACAAGCAGAAGCTAAATGTGTCTGAACTCTTTTCTGTGGATTGATTTGACATGACGTGTGATCAGTTTGTCTCTGGTGTTGATCATGTTAGTGAAAGTTAATAACCATTGTCAGAATCAAGCTTCTTACACAACCAGAAGATGAGTAAGAAAGCCGGGTAGTCAGATCTATTATAATGTTGTACAACAAATGAGAAACATGAGATTAACATTTGAATCCATAAGATTTAAATATTAAGATATGTAGAACAAAGACCATCAGCCTATCTGTAAAAGCAGGTTAGGTTTTTGAGTGAGAGACGAAATCCTGAGGAGAAGAATCAACGATTCCAGTCAATGGCGAGCCTCCCAGTTAATGCAGAGAACCAGAGAACCAGAACCTTACCTGTGGTAGGAATGGAGAATGGATACACACAACTTGAAGAGTGCACTCACACACAATTTTGACTTATCAACAAACTTGACTGACTTTGGCAGAGTACACCTCTGTCTGACTAGAACGCATTAACAGTTCATCCTGACTCTGAATTCCCATGGAGCAAACCTACAAGGACAATTTATTCTCTCTTGTATTTAAAGGGCCCAGTTTATTATTTTCATGCACATGTAAATGGGAATGTTAATTGCTTGGTTAAGTCAGTAAACTGAGCTATTGTTACAGACCTCTTTGTGTCTGTCTATGGTTATTATGCTCATAACTTTGCTCCTTAAGAACCAAGAGAGACGTGCATCCAAGTGGGTTACACAGCCAAAGAAAAGGGAGCACCATAGTTACAGCTGTCGACCCTTTACAGCTTATAAAATCAACTTGTCAGAGCTGTGAGGTTTAAATGCAGAAGCAACCTTACTCACTTAGACCCCCGCTGCCCTGAAATCTTGAGGTAAGCCCACTAATGTAACGCCTATCTCTCCTTCCCCCATCGTCATTCACCTCCCCAAACCCCCCACATACTTATTTATCAACTAACCCCTTTTTATATTTCCTCCTCTCCACTTTCTCTTTCATTCTTAGTTCTTCCTCCCTCTTTTTCCTTCCTCTTCCCCATCAAATCATGTTAATACATTTAATTTATCTTTCTCTCTCTCTAGTAATATGCAATATTTATCAAGTTATATATTTATAAAAATGAAACACCCAAGAGCAAGCTTTTCTCTTTGACCTTTTTGACCTGATCATTGTTCTTTTTTTATATATATATTTGCATGTTGGGCATCCACCGAAGCATGTGCACTCCCCCTCATCCCCTCCTCCACAAGTCTACTCTCTCATGACTCAATAAATATTGATTACCTTTACCCGGCAATTAACAGGTACCATCAATGTTTTCCCACTTACTCTAATTCACTTAAGATACATAAATGGTCAATCTTTTTTTAAAGGTGACATATCATGCAAAATTGACTTTTTAATGGTTCTTTACCTGAAATATGTGTCCCTGGCATGTCTACAAACCCCCCGAGAATGAAAAAAATCCATTCTGCCCCTGTTCTGATTTCTCCACCTTTCTGTAAATGTGTGTGAAACCAGCAGTTTCAGACTTCAGTGTTTTTGTTACGTAACAACAATATCCGGTCTGTCACGGAGTCAGAGCTCGGAGCTTGTTCAGCCCATAGACTGTATAAAATAATACTGAATCCCTCCTCTGTTTTTCATGACCTGCACAAATGTGTGCTAACAAGGAGCTTAGGAGGGAGGCATGCTAGTTGTAGGCTGTCTTAATAAACACAGAGGTCGGTTTTACTCCCCACGTCTGCAGATTTGAAGATCTAGTGGATGATTTTTATTTGTCATGGATAAGTGCTAGCGCTAGTTAGCATAGCTACATAGCTATATGTTCATAGCTGTAGCTGTAGCTGTGTACCAAGACACACGTCGACATACTGACAAATAAAACAACAAGAAACACAGAATCTGTGACCAATCCTTCATAAAAGGTCCTGCTGCCTTTCTGGTAGAGGTCGGTTTTACTCCCCACGTCTGCAGATCTGAAGATCTAGTGGATGATTTTTATTTATCATGGATAAGTGCTAGCGCTAGTTAGCATAGCCACATAGCTACATGTTCGTAGCTGTGTACCCAGACACACGTCTACATACTGATAAATAAAACAACAAGAAACACTAAATCTATGACCAATCGTTCAGAAAGGTCCTGCTACAGGCGCCTCTCCGTCAGGATCAGATTCAGGATCAGATTCAGAGGGTTGAAGTAACGCGATCTCTGAGCAGCCGTGTATATTCAGCCAACATGTAAACATTAGATCAACGTGCTGGAGAGCCGAGGCACATCCACTTCCTGAGGGGGCGTGGTCAGAGGGAGAAAACAGAGTGTTCTGATGAGGAATGCAGAAGAGGACTTTTCAGGCAGACCAAAATCTGATTTCAAAGTGTTTTTTTGAGCATAAACTTTAAAGACATGTTTTGGGGACCTCTTAGACCAATATATATTGATGAAAAAAGCGTGATATGTCCCCTTTAATAATTGTTTTTTTCTTTTCATGTTGTTTAGATCAAGGTTTTATTTTCTCATTTTGTTCTTATTCATTAAACATGATCAGCTTCACTGTCTTTGTCGTCCTGTGTCGTAACATTGGTATGAAGGTCAATAAGTTGCAAAATGAACAAGCTTTTAGACTTGATGTGAGAACCTGCAGAATACCATTTGAGAACTTGTGGATCAAAAATCTGAACTTGTATGTTTCATTTTTTACTTGTAAAAAAAAATTCACACACATGAGCTTAATTTGAAGTTACACAAAAAAAAAAAACTACATGGGAGCTTGTGGAAAAAATGTGAACTTCCATCCATCTATTATCTTGACCACTTATGCCGTTAGGGGTCACGGGGGGCTGGAACCTATCCCAGCTGACTTCGGGCGGAAGGCAGGGTACACCCTGGACAGGTCGCCGACCTATCACAGGGTAAACACAGAGAGACAGACAACCATTCACACACACAACTTTAATTATAGAGCACATTTAAAACAACCTCAGTTGACTAAAGTGCTGTACAGATATTAAAATACAATATAACAATAAATAAAAACAATAAAAGAATAGTAAGAGCTCAATTTAGGAAATAAAAGAATAAAAAAGTAAACAAGCCAAGGATTCTTGTTTAGCTGGGACTGAACGCCAAGGAGGAAAGATAGGTTTTTAGGAGTGTTTTAAAGTTCTCAACAGACTGTGCAGCTCTAACCTGGAAAGGTAGGCTGTTCCACAGCTTTGGGGCCGCCACTGAGAAGGCTCTGTCCCCACGAGTAGAGAGTCTGGACCGAGGTACTCTCCAGGAGCAGCTGGTTTGACGACCTAAGTGCTCTGCAAGTACTGTGAGGCTGTACAAGGTCTGATAAATAGGACGGTGCCAGACCATTTATACAATCAATCAATCAATCAATCTTTATTTGTATAGCGCCAAATCACAACAAACGTTATCTCAAGACGCTTTTACAAACATAGGAGGTCTAGACCACACTATGTCAAATTATGAACAGAGACCCAACACCAAGACAGGGTAAGACTCAGTCTGACCCCACCTTAATCCATCATGAGCATTGCACATCGCAGTATTTAGCTAGTTACAGTGGTGAGGAAAAACTTCCTTTTAACAGGCAGAAACCTCGAGCAGAACCAGACTCATGTTAGACAGCCATCATGCCTCGACTGAGTTGGGTCTGGAAAGACAGATAGAGGGGAGTAAGAGAGAGAGGTGATAGTGATGAGACGAGTCGTAGAAGCTGTTGCCGCTGGAGTCCAGCACGTCCGTATCAGCTGGAGTCCAGATCGTCCACAGCAGGAGGACGTCAACGGCAGCTCAGAGGAATCTACGAGACAATGGAGCTCAGGGACTCCAGAAAGGTCTATGGTTAGTAACTTTAATGGGACAGGCAGAGTTAAAGTAAGTGATGAAGGGGTTGGGGGGAAGAAGGTGAGCAAGGATCCCAGTGTGTCAGTGTGCCAGTTCCCCCGGCAGTCTAGGCCTATAGCAGCATGACAAAAGCTGGTCCAAGCCTGATCCAGCTTAACTATAAGCTTTATCAAAAAGGAAAGTTTTAAGTCTACTCTTAAAAGTGGAGAGGGTGTCTGCCTCCCGGACCCTGACTGGTAGATGATTCCAAAGGAGAGGGGCCTGATAACTGAAGGTTCTACCTCCCATACTACTTTTAGAGATTTTAGGTACAACTAGCAAGCCTGCATGTTGGGAGCGTAGAGTTCTAGAGGGGTTATAGGGCACTATGAGCTCTTTAAGATACGAGGGTGCCTGATTTTCAACACTTAATACACTTAAAAACAATTAATAAGACCTTGAACTGGATCCTAAAGTTAACAGGCAACCAGTGCAAAGATGCAAGTACAGGACTGATGTGATCCCGCCGTTTCTTTCCAGTCAGCAGGCGGGCGGCTGCATTTTGGACGACTTGTAGACGCCGCAATGCTGACTGTTCAAGACCAACAAACAAAGAGTCACAGTAATCCAAGCGTGATGTAATAAAGGAGTGATCAATTAACCTGGTAAGCATGTTTTAGGACTGTGGGATGAAGCCGGAGAACCCGGAGAGAACCCACGCATGCACAGAGAGAACATGCAAACTCCACACAGAGAGGCACCTGCCCGGCCGGGGATTCAATCTAGGAAACTTCTAGCTGTGAGGCAACAGCGCTACCCACTGCACCACCGTGTAGCAAAATGTGAACTTGTGTTTTGAACTTGTAGAAAATATTCATACAACCATGTTCTGAATGTCACGGGGGGGGTTATCAGAAGAGGAAGCCCTACGTCTTCATATATTGGCACTATGATTGAGCAGTCAATAAAACAACGCCACCATAACTTTACATTTTTAATAACGCAATAATAATATTAAAAATGTAAAGTCATGGTGACGTTGATCTATTGACCACTCAATCATAGTGCCAATCTATCAAGGCATAGCTTTTAGAAAAACTTACCCCGGGTTGGTGAGCCATAGTGAAGCCTGCAGCCGCTGCTAAACAGGAGGAGGACAGCAGAGTAGAACAGCGCTTCCCCCCTCAGCCACAAGTGCAACTTTATTTTGCAACACATTATCGCAAGAGGTGTTGCAAAAGTCAAGCGCACAGATTCGTCACTTTGAAATGCGAGAAAGCTCATTCGGGAAGTTACAGGGACCGATTTGAGAGGTTGTAATCACCGACTTGTGGTTGTAAATATCAATCTAGATGTCTGAATATTTTTTCTGTGACTTCACATTCAGAACACGGTTGTATGAAAGTTTTGTACAAGTGAACATTTTCAAAATACAAGTTCACATTTTTCCCACAAGCTCCCATGTAGTCATTTTTTTCTGTAACTTCAAATTCAGCTCACGTGTGTGAATTGTTTTTACAAGTGAAAAATGAAACGTACAAGTTTAGATTTTTGATCCACAAGTTCTCAAATCGTATTCTGCAGGTTCTCACATCAAGTCTACAAGCTTGTGCATTTTGCAACTTATGTAGCGAGGACAGCACTGAGTTTTTCAAAATACCAGGAAAAACTTTTTTTTATCAAAATAAAGGATTAAAACTCCTTCCTTTGAGGTGACCAGAGACCAGGTCATCCCCAAAAACAGACCTACCCTAACCCCCTTTTAACATTCCGAACCATAAATGATGACACAGGAAGACCTGTCTCCCTGTCCAGATCCCCTTCTCCTGGTGTTTAACTTTTTCCAGATGTGTGCAATTAAATGCTTTCTTCATCAGGAAAGGACTTAGTGACATCGCCAGGAGAAAGGACGATAAAAATGTAATACAATGAATATTTAATAATGTTGGTTTGCTGTGTTATGTGTTTTAAACTGCTCTTAACAAAGATGCACCCAGACATAGACACACACACACACGCACACACACAGACCCTTATTTGTCTATCTAAATCAAGTCTTAAAGGTGACATATCACGCTTTTTTCATCAGTATATATTGATCTAAGAGGTCCCCAAAACATGTCTTTAAAGTTTATGCTCAAAAAAACACTTTGAAATCAGATTTTGGCCTGTCTGAAAAACCCTCTTCTTCAGTCCTCCTCGGAACACTCTGTTTTCCCTCTGACCACGCACCCTCAGGAAGTGGATGTGCCTCGGCTCTCCAGCACGTTGATCTAATGTTTACATGTTGGCTGAATATACACGGCTGCTCAGAGATCACGTTACTTCAACCCTCTGAATCTGATCCTGACGGAGAGGCGCCTGCAGCAGGACCTTTCTGAACCATTGGTCACAGATTTAGTGTTTCTTGTTGTTTTATTTATCAGTATGTAGACGTGTGTCTTGGTACACAGCTACGAACATGTAGCTATGTGGCTATGCTAACTAGCGCTAGCACTTATCCATGATAAATAAAAATCATCCACTAGATCTTCAAATCTGCAGACGTGGGGAGTAAAACCGACCTCTGCCAGAAAGGTAGCAGGACCTTTCTGAAGGATTGGTCACAGATTTAGTGTTTCTTGTTGTTTTATTTGTCAGTATGTCGACGTGTGTCTTGATACACAGCTACAGCTACAGCTATGAACATATAGCTATGTGGCTATGCTAACTAGCGCTAGCACTTATCCATGACAAATAAAAATCATCCACTAGATCTTCAAATCTGCAGACGTGGGGAGTAAAACCGACCTTTGTGTTTATTAAGACAGCCTACAACTAGCATGCCTCCCTCCTAAGCTCCTTGTTAGCACACATTTGTGCAGGTAATGAAAAACGGAGGAGGGATTCAGTATTATTTTATACAGTCTATGGGCTGAACAAGCTCCGAGGTCTGACTCCGTGACAGACCGGATATTGTTGTTACGTAACAAAAACACTGAAGTCTGAAACGGCTCGTTTCACACACATTTACAGAAAGGTGGAGAAATCAGAACAGGGGCAGAATGGATTTTTTTCATTCTCGGGGGGGTTTGTAGACATGCCAGGGAAACATATTTCAGGTAAAGAACCATTAAAAAGTCAATTTTGCATGATATGTCACCTTTAAATACCTTTCTTTTCAGCTCACAATCTAAGGGACAAGTTTTAGACATTTCCAAAATGTATATTAACACATGATTTTATCATTCTGAAGCTAAGATAGAAACTTTCATGTTGAGACTTTGATAAAAATATTGAAATCCCAGAGTTCTACGATGTATAATGACAAAGTTATGAAACATGTTTTAATTGTGTTTTCTTCCATGTGGTCAACACCGCCATCTAGAGGAGAAGACGTGGTAGATGTTGTATTGTGTAAACCCTGTGTTAGAAGTTCTGTTAGTTATTTTAACTTCTCACAAGTTCTGAAATCTGCATCCTAAAATAACGCTAATCATTAATGAGAACTCATCTTTGACGTTTAAGGTACGATGTATTTCCCCTGTGTCAGAGATTACTTTGAATTGTTTGATTATGAAGAATTGTGCTTACTGCCATTTATCTTTTAAATCCATGACTTGCTTTAATCTATTCATCATTTTATTTACATTAAACCTCATATAAAGGATTCTGTCTGTATATTCATTTCAAAGCAGGGTGGACCAATGTGTTTGTAAAGAATTCATGACTTCAGATTTAAATTGTACGAGACTGATTTTTATTTGATCCCCAGATTCCGACTCTGGGTGGTGCTCCATTGATTTATACGAGAAAAATTATATGAAATATTGATTTCATTAAAATATTTTTTTTCATTAAAATTGAAATATTAATTTCATATGTTAATATCTGAATTACCCATACACACCACTACACTTATTTAACTTCATACACTGGTACCCTCATTCATTAGCCTTTAAGTTAATCCCTTTCTGTAAAATATATTTATTGCACAATAAAAATAAAAAAAACATGAATATAAATATTATAATTAAGAGTTAAATGAAAATGAAAATTTGAATTAAAACGGAAATGCACTCCATTAGCTTAAAACTTCATGCAGACTTCATTTAATTCCTTTAAGTTACATGTATGTATTTAATGACATGCCATTGATGTATAATACATATTAAAACAAAGCCCAGCCTTAAGGATGTTACACAGACCACACCAATTACCAATTAGTTACGCAGCAAGCCATGAACAATTACAAATACTGCAAAGCAGTGTGTACTTCATCATAATACACATCTTTTTCATCTTTATCATCAGTTGTTTTTGTTCTGGTTTCATCTCCAAGGTCATCCTTGTCTGTCCCCTTTAAGATAAAAACATGAGCTTTAGGGGACGTACTGCAAACATTGTGGTTCTAACATGCCCCATAGCAGGCTCACGGCAAACAGAAGATAGTCAAAAGAGATGGCAAAAAAAAAAATATCCTGAGGGCTGACCCTGGTCTGCTTCAGGAGAGGAATGCTATGAATGCTTAAAATAGAAAAAAAAATAATATTCAATTGAAAATAAATACATAAAAATTCTAATAATAATTAATAATAATCATCATAAATAATAATAATAATAATAATAATAATAATAATAATAATAATAAAGTATACTTGTAAACCTCTCTTGTCAGAAGCAGCTAAACAGTGTGAAACAGGTATGAAATCCATGAGGCTCAGATCAGATGATTAGACCAGTTGAAGATGAAGGAGGTAGCAGTGCCTTCTTTCAGTCAAGTTCTGGCTCCCCACAGACATCTACCTTACACTCTACGGCTTCAGCTACCCGAAACCCCAGACAGTTGTTCATCAGGAGGTGAATCCTAAATGAGCTCCATCTTATGCAACTGTTGGTACGTTTTTAGCAGGGCCACTGACGAGAGGAAGTGTTCAGATATGGGTCTTTTGTAGGTATGTCAACGTTGATGTCAGAGGAATCCCAGAAAACAGCCTTTTGTCTCTGTGAGTTTTTCTTTCCGTTGGCATAACAGGATAACAGAGCCTTATTTTTTGTTTTTTTTTAATGGTTTTATACCAAGATGCAGGCAGAGCTGATGATATGAAGGAAATTTGAAGCCTTGATGTAAAGGAAGGTGTCTGTGGGCATGCTAGGTGGGTGGTAGGCAATTGTTCTTGCATTCTTGCAAATATCAATTGATGCTTATTTCCATCCTTGTAAAGCTGCAGTGTTTTTCTACTATTAGATCAGATTCCCCAGGTTACAGTGAAATATATTAATGCTGCATCTTTATGGATAACTACACTGATAAAACTATTGCTTCTGGTTTGTTGTTTGAGGTATCATTTAGTTCATTTTGTCTTTGCAATCTGATTCACTACACGTGGATGCACACACGATACATGCAGTTGTCTGCATTACTGCATTATTCTTGTGTTCCGGCTGATTTGTTCTGATTTTGCATACCTATGATGGAGCCGAAGATGTCAGTAATTACCCTGAAGGATGTCTGCTAATATATCTACAAAGATAAGCAGAAAGTGAATGCTTTTTATTCATCTTACTTAGATTGCAGATGAGTTAAAGTAATCTAAAAATATTAATCATTTCAAAAGGTCTTATCTGTATTTATGTGAAACTTGGAATCTCTGCACCTACATGATTCCTGTAGGAGAGTCTGGCTTGATGGTATGAGGCTCATTTAATGGTACACCCTGATCTTATTTTATACACTTCAGGACAATGTGACACAAGTTTTGGCAACGTGATAGTTTCCATGCACACTAAGGGTCAGATCTACTGAAGTTTTGTGTGTATAGAAACATGTGCAAACTTGAAAGCACGTGCAAAGCTGATGTACTATTCGGGAGCACCAAGGATTGCGTCTGTCAAATTAGCAAAATAGCACTCGCTATCCATTTAGCGTGTTTGCCTTCATGAATATGCAGAATATATGCAGATTATCAGAACGCACATAATACTGGGAGGAGGAGATGCAAATGTAATCATTTAGCACACGCAATGTGATTTATCAAACCTGAAGCAGATAGCGGGTGGTGTTTTTGTGTCAATATTTAACATGTTTGAAAGGCAGGGGCAAACTGGTACAGCGTTACGCACACATGGCAGCGGCCGTTGTGGCGAGAAGGAGGCAAAACTGAAATGACAGATGATGTAGAGAAATAACCTTCCATGTGTGTGTCAGAAATAAAAATAGTAGAGACATATGATCTATCCAGCAATGCCATTTTTGAGCTGCTGGATGACCTAATTAAGGGCTGATTTGGAGCCAGTCACAAAAAGGAGCCATGCCATATGTCCTATGGAGGAACTCCTTCAAAACTGCATTTCCTTGCGTTTGGATTATTCCAGCGCACCATCGCAGTTAGTGCCAGCGTCTCCCAGTGTCCACCCGTGCGTAATGAACGTTCATCTCCTGTGCTCTCCCTCCTCTTTATTCGCCAACGGCTCAGTTGAAGGACTGCCACTGAATGACCTTCTAACTGTTGCCAGGGCATTGACGGCCATTGTCAGCCCAGACACAGCACTGACCAGCTGCCTTAACGATGGGCCGAGTGTCCCGGCGGAGCGCGCGCCACATTGGACGCAGCTCTCACCTCCTGATCAATGGCCTGAAACCCATCTGTCTGATTTCTTTGTTGCTGCAGCAACTCCTGATCAATGTCAACGTAACAATCTGGATGCCTTCTGGGCTCAAAATCCCCAAAACACCTCCTTTGAAACCCCTGGTGCTTTAATGTGAATTTAAATGTATTGATGCAGTGGTAACAAGAGGGGGGTCGGGGGTCCTTCCCCATGAAAATACTGAGCATCTACCTCTTAATTCCTGCATCATGGTCAATATTTTTGTGAGCAGAAGTTAGGTTGAGTTCAGCATTTCCAATATGGTTCCCCCCTAGACAGTGCTTCAGAAACAGATGGGTGACGTCATGATGAGGAGAGTTTGTCAGATAGCTTGCCACTGTATCTGATCCCTCCACTGTGATGGCTCCATTAAGCTATGGGCGTGATTCCAAACAGAGTTCACTCTGTGAGTGAGGAGGGAGGGGTTTGAGGAAGGCCTGATATGTCCCCTGGGCGAAAGAGGATGGACAGCAAAACAAGTGTTACTGTGATGACCTCAGAGAGTCACGCCAGCTACTCAGAGGAGGCAGGGGAAGGAAAGTGCTGTCTGTGAACCTGACAGCTACTGAAGGACCTGAATCAAGAATGCAGGCAATGACAAGGGAAACTAAATAAGGTAATTAATTAAAGATCATTTAACACATGATATCCTGGGCGTTGTTAAGTTAGTGATAAGCAATTACAAGGTGTAATGACTGCAGGATTCAGAAGCAGAACACAGAACACAGTCTCAGGATGACAGTGACAAGTCTTCATTGAAACAGGCAAACAGATCCAAAGTAGGGCACAGGCAGGGCTGTTCAAGAAACACATTCAACATCAGTACTGAAAGGTTTTACATGAGGAACTAAGGCTGGAATGACGAACACAGGGGATGAGGACAGACTGAAACAGAATGAAGGGGGAGGTAGACTTACGAACATTCAAGTAAGGCAATGAGACGCATGTGGAGGAGACTCTTAGGTGTCTCAGACAATCACACAGGTGGGAAACACATGTAGGCCACATATCAGTGTCCACACTCACTGACTCTGAGGTGTGTGCCCACTAAGATTGTGAGGGCCTAGTGCTGTCCCACTGTGAAAATGTCACATGTGTGAGGGACTGCTCTCAGACTTTTTGAGCCCTTTATTCCATAAGTGGGCTTTTTTTTTTTTTTTTTTTTAGCATTGAAAGTTCTTTTTTTTTTTTTTTTTTTTTTATTACACAAAATTATAATACAACAACACAACTCTGACTGGACAAGGTCTAAACAAACAAACATACATACAAACAAATAAACTTGATAACCTACAACAGGACAAGACATGGGAGCAAGGGGTGGAGCGTAAATATTGTTCAGTGTATAGATAAAGAAAATTGAAAAATAAATAAATAAATAAAATGTATACATTCATGTTCATTCAAGAATTCATGGGGTTTAAAACTCAGGTCAAGTATCAATAGGAGCCATCAAGGTCTTTTATCCATCACTGATAAAATAAAATTCAAAGAGCCTAGAAGTGCTGATGCTGCTTGCTCCATAGAGATCAGTTCTAAATAATCTTTAAGCCAGCTGTCTATATCAAAACATTTTGCCTTTCTTACCTTCCAAATCATTAAAATTGTCCGTTTTACAGATAGAAATGCTAACGTGATCAAGTGTTGTAATTCTCTGGATGTTATTCCATCTATCTTGTTTTCCAGTAGGGCCACTGTAGGACATAATGATATATTGATATCAAATATTTTGCACAAAAAATCTTTAACATCAATCCAGAACCTTTGGATCTCTGGGCAATGCCATAGTTGATGCATTAGTGTTCCCGTCATCCCACAGCCATGCCAGCACAGATCTGAAACATGACAATTCATTTTCTTCAGTTTCTGTGGGGTGATATATGACCTCCACAGAATCTTCATTTGGATTAACTTGTATCCAACACATTTTGACAAATAGTTTGAACGTCTCAGAATTGCTTCCCATTGCTCTGCTTTGAGGGGAACGCCCAGATCTTTCTCCCATTGCGATAATCCAGGTGCATGACAGTCAAAACGAATGTGGCACATTCATTTATATAGTTTAGAAACAGTTCCTTTGCCAGTGGCTGCATCTCTTCATTGATTATCAGTTATTACCTAGGGTAACGTTTTAAATTTGTATTTACGTAAAATAGATTTAAGCTGCAAGTACTGAAAAAGGTCTGAATTATTTAAACCATTATCTATCTGAAATTCATGAAAGTCTATTATATTTCCATCTTTTAATAACTGACCTAGTTTAAAAATATTTTGGCTTTGCCATGTTTCATTAGAGAGAGGTTTATTACCGGCTGTAAATATGGTTTTTTTCCATATAGGACAAGAGGGCAAGGACAGACCACTAATTCTGAGATGTTTGTGTAACAGTTTAATGACTTCTATTGAGAAGAGAATTAAGGGATTTTTAATTTCATTGTCATGTTTGGGATAGTACCATAAGGAGGCAAGAGAAACATGCTGACCCTTTTTCAATACAATCTTTTGCTCCAGCCATCTCCAGCTGCCTGTATCTGCATGGTTTGTCTTATAGGACCAGGATAGTGGATATGCAGCATTATAAGCCAGATAATAGAGGTATATATCTGGTATCCCTAACCAACCTTTTTTTCCTAGATACAGATAACTTAGTAATGCTAATGCTGCATTTTGACTGACGAAGCGTAGGGGAATTACCCATAGTTCATAGCATTGTGACACTAGCAAAATTTCAGGAGCAGTGCCACACCCCAACCAACGCTTCCATTATTGCATAAATTCAAACCTAACCATTTCCTCCTTTCTCGCTCTCGTTTTCCGCATCAGAACCGAGAAGCACTCAAAAACACAAAAGAAGAATTACAACAGCTACCAGCTCAACATTCGGCTAGATCAGGGGTGTCAAACTCATTTCAGTTCAGGGGCCACATACAGCCCAAGTTGATCTGAAGTGGGCCGGACCAGTAAAATCAGAACATAATAACCTATAGAGAAGGACAACTCAAAATGTGTACCTTTGTTTTAGTGCAAAAAAAGTACATTCTGAAAATGTTCACATTACATGAACTATATTCTTATAAAAACAGCTGTTGTATTTTTCTCCATGGGTCTCATAGTGGGGCCAAATATTTACTCTGTAAGCCCTGAAACCTTCTGCAGACACACCACACAGCACACATTCACCTGACAGAGTGACATGAAAAACAGAGAGATTATAATAATGAAGAAGGTAAACTTGACCCCCTGGTCCAGCATGAATAGTTTGCTTGCTGGACAGTGTTGTGTGTAGGGTGTAGTGCTAGTGTTAGTAGTGACGGAGCGCACCTGTGACGCATGCGCATGATATGTGGCTCCTTTCGAAGATTGTGCACAGCTCCTGCTGTGACAAGATTACATATACCTGAACCTTTAGTGCTAATTGTGTCATGATCCTCATCATGGCAGCCCTCTCCTCTCCCTCTTTGTGTGTGTTTTGTCATTTACCTGTCTGTTACTCCTCCTCCTGTGTCTCTTCCCCTTGTTTGTGTCTTGTGGGTGAATGTGGGCGGGGTTTCCATTCTGCAGGCAGCACCAGGTGAAGCCACTCAATAATCAACCCTCTCCTATAAAGACTCCGGATTCTCTCCTACTCGTTGCCACATCGTACTTCAGTTTTAAGTGGTACACTGAGTCCGTGGCTCCTCAAGCATGTTTTTGTTTTGCTTGTCTTTGTGTGTGTCAAGCTGACGTCCTTGTGTGTTTTCATCTAGATTCAGAGTTTGCCGTGCATGCTTCCTGCTCTCGTGCTGATCGCTTCCCTGTCTGCTGCTGAACCTGCCTGCCTTTGCCTGAGCTCCAGTTACCCTCTGTGGAAGGACACTGGAAAGAGGGACTGCTCCGCTCGTTACCCACGGCGCCATTACCGCGGAGTTCACTCTAAATAAACACTTGTATTTTTCACAATCCAGCTTGCCTGAGTTCTGCATTTTGGGTCCAGTCCTAGTGACAATCATAACAAATTGAATCATGAAGTGCTCTAAAAAGTCTTTATGAATTTCAACTGGATTATGCAAACAGCAAGTATAATTTTTCCTCACTTTGAGGAAAAAAAGTCCCCATCAGCGCTATGATTGTGTTCGACCCCCAGAGGATCAATTTGAAATAGTTGTTACTTTTATTGAAATATTGCAGTTAATGTCTTCTCTATAATTTTTTTCACTTTGCAGAGTCATCCCATGGGCCGGATTTGGCCCCCCTAGGCTGGATAATCAGCCAAACACAAACTCACCAAAAGGATGGATTTCATTCTCCCCTCTCCGTGGGACAACAAACTTTTCAGACCCAACGAAGATGAACTTATTCCACCAGGCTAGCTGAAGCACCACTTAATAAAGTCTCCTCCATGGTCAGCATTCCACCCGGTTCATCTCTTCTCACCATCCAAGACCCTTATCGATTATTGTAATTCACTCCTCTTCGGTGTCCCTCACAAATCCCTCCATAAACTTCAACTGGTCCAGAACTCTGCAGCCCGCATCATTACCAGAACCCCCTCCTTCCACCACATCCACCGCCGGGAGCCAGTGGAGCTGCTGGAGGACGGGGGGTCCTCCAGCAGCTCCACTGGCTCCCGGTCATCTTCAGAATCAACTTCAAAATCCTCCTGTATACTTTTAAGGCCATCCACAACCTCTCCCCCCTGTATCTGTCTGATCTCCTCCCCATCGTCACCCCCTCTCGCTCCCTCAGGTCTTCCTCTTCCCTCCACCTCTCTGTACCCCCCGCCCGTCTCAGCACCATGGGGAGCAGAGCTTTCAGTCGCTCTGCTCCCCAACTCTGGAACTCACTCCCACCAGACATCCGTAACACTGATTCACTTCCCGTATTCAAATCAAAACTCAAAACCCATCTGTTCAAATCCATTCTCTGTTTAACCTCACTGCCTCATTTTAACTTGGTGTTACTCTGCTTGTTGTTTTTATTTATTTCATTGTGTTGTTTTTATTGTGTTTTATCCTCACTGTAAAGTGTCCTTGAGCATTTGGAAAGGCGCTTTAAATAAGATGTATTGTTATTATTATTATTATTATTATTATTATTATTATTATTAATAAGACAGTTATTTTTCATCCAACGACTCTTCTTCATCTTCAAGTAATAATAATAATAATAATACATTTTATTTATAACGCACTTTTCATTTCTAGAAATCTCAAAGTGCTACAGGCACACAGTAAAAACAAACTTTTAAAAGCAGTACTTAAAATCAGTTAAAAGCCTCTTTAAAGAGGAAGGTCTTTAAATGTTTTTTAAAAGCATCCACAGTCTGTGGGGTTCTGAGGTGGCTGGGCAGGGAATTCCACAGACGTGGTGCAGCAGCACAAAAGGCCCGATCTCCCATGGTCCGGGTGAGTTCCGGGTTGGGGTTTGCTGGGTGAGGAGTTCTTTGAGGTAGAGTGGGGCGTCTCCATAGATGCACTGATGGGTGATGAATGCGATTTTGTAGTTGATTCTTGCGGTGACGGGAAGCCAGTGAAGTGTGCGGAGTACTGGGGTGATGTGTTCGTGTTTTCTGACTCTGAGTAGGATCCTGGCTGCGGTGTTCTGAATTAGTTGGAGTTTGTGGAGATTTTTGATGGGGGTCCCGATGAGGAGGGCATTGCAGTAATCGAGCCTGGAGGAGATGAAGGCGTGGACGAGCTTTTCAGCGTCAGATACGGTGAGGGAGGGGCGGAGTTTGGCAATGTTCCTTAAGTGAAAAAAGCAGGATTTGGACAGGTGTTTGATGTGGTTGTCGAATGTTAGGTGAGGGTCCAGTCTCACACCGAGGTTGGTGACAGCAGATGAAATGGGGATAGATTGTCCAGAAAAGGTGATGGTGGTTATGGGGGATGATTGGACCTGGTGGGGGGTGCCAATAAGTATGGCTTCGGATTTGGAGCAAGTCACCCCCCATTGATTAAAAGAGGACGAGGGAATTCAGAAGCTTGCCGCCATCGTTGTCGTAATTCACCCACTCCATCGCCACGAGGAAGGATCCAGCCACGGTTCATCACTACAGACATCCTGGTTGTGCAACTTGCAGCGCCCCCATGCTCCAGCAAGGACCCAATCGCCAAGCTTCTTCTAAAATCTTCAGCTTGACCGTGGCTAAACTGAAACAGGCGTTTAAATAAAAAAGTATTCCTTTTCAGAGAGCGGACAACAAGACAAAACTTTTGATAGTCTAATGCATGTATGACAATGAAATGTACTGCCGCACTTTGCTGCTTGAACAGCTTTACCCTGCTCCTTGTGTGGTGCCCCAGCACACCCCGATACTTCTTACTCCATTCCTGCTCGTGCTAAATCTTACCAAAGTCAATCAAGAGTCCCAGTTTTCTACTGCCTGTCTTCAGCTGCCCCACCAAGACCCATAGCTCCAAATCCAGTTTCACCAGCTCCAACCATCAACTTCCCTGTAACTGGTGACATAGATAAGAAAGGCAGGCCCATCATGAACCAAGGAGGTCGTCTAATATGCAATAACTTAAACGACAAAGGATGCAACATGTCCCAGTGCCGTTTCCTCCATGCCTGTTCTTTCTGCGGAGGAGGCCACGTCTGCTTGTCAAGCCCTCACAATGTCTAGGTAAGCATCTATCCACACCCATCAAAACACTTGCTCTAGAAAAAGGGCTTCAAAACCACCCTGATCCAGCTTTGGTTCAGTTCTTCATCAAGGAATAACAACTCATCCATCCATTTCTTTTGAATGCAAAAACCTACTGTCAGCAATGAACTGTCCTAAGTCTGTCAAACACTTGCCAAAAAAAGGAAGTTAAAGATGATAGGTCCCTTTTCTTATCCTCCATTTCCAAACTTTTGCATCAGCTCCCTTGGTATTGCAACCAGGAAATACTCTGGAAAGAAACACATCACTATCGCTCTTTCAGCACCTCATGGCAGCTCCATACCTAGCATAAACAGCTTAATTCCAAGTGAGGATTACTTCCTTCAATATAGTACCATCAACCACGCCATTGCTCTCATCAAGCTTCCCGGAAAAGGGGCCGATCCCTGGAAAAGACAGAAGGCCCTTCCACATCCCTCAAGTTTCTCTGGATACATCTGGACACAAATCTGTTTCAAGCTTCTCTTCCTATCGAAAAATTAAATCGGATCAATCTTCTGATCGCAAATTTCCTCCTCACCCCTTGCTGTACAAGACACCAACTACTCTCCCTCTTTGGCCACCTCACCTACATATCATACCTCAAGGGCGATCCTTCATGTCACACCTATTGTGAATAGCTGCCTCAGTCCCATCACTCTTAGATTCAGTTTCCATTAATAATGCAAGTCAAAGCAATACCATACTAAACTGATACACTGAATATAATTTTATATGTATTTGTTGTACATTTAAAGGTGACATATCATGCAAAATTGACTTTTTAATGGTTCTTTACCTGAAATATGTGTCCCTGGCATGTCTACAAACCCCCCGAGAATGAAAAAAATCCATTCTGCCCCTGTTCTGATTTCTCCACCTTTCTGTAAATGTGTGTGAAACCAGCCGTTTCAGACTTCTGTGTTTTTGTCACGTAACAACAATATCCGGTCTGTCACGGAGTCAGAGCTCGGAGCTTGTTCAGCCCATAGACTGTATAAAATAATACTGAATCCCTCCTCTGTTTTTCATTACCTGCACAAATGTGTGCTAACAAGGAGCTTAGGAGGGAGGCATGCTAGTTGTAGGCTGTCTTAATAAACACAAAGGTCGGTTTTACTCCCCACGTCTGCAGATTTGAAGATCTAGTGGATGATTTTTATTTATCATGGATAAGTGCTAGCGCTAGTTAGCATAGCCACATAGCTACATGTTCGTAGCTGTGTACCAAGACACACGTCGACATACTGACAAATAAAACAACAAGAAACACTAAATCTGTGACCAATGGTTCAGAAAGGTCCTGCTACAGGCGCCTCTCCATCAGGATCAGATTCTGGATCAGATTCAGAGGGTTGAAGTAACGTGATCTCTGAGCAGCCGTGTATATTCAGCCAACATGTAAAGATTAGATCAACGTGCTGGAGAGCCGAGGCACATCCACAGGGGGCGTGGTCAGAGGGAAAACAGAGTGTTCTGAGGAGGACTGAAGAAGAGGACTTTTCAGGCATGCCAAAATCTGATTTCAAAGTGTAAACAAAGTGTAAGCATAAACTTTAAAGACATGTTTTTTTCGGGACCTCTTAGACCAATATATATTGATGAAAAAAGCGTGATATGTCCCCTTTAAATGAATTTACGTAAATAGGCTCAACCTGAGAAAAAGAAGAATGTACAAACTAAAACTTCACATAAATCTCATCTTCCATTAAAGACCTGCTTCCTGTTAGCACCGTCAGAAATGATGGATTCAAGAAGTTCATCAGAAACTAAATCCAGATACAAACTAACAAACTGTCTTCAACTTTCACTCAGGAGCAAAAATCTGAAATAGTGATTCGATATTTATCGAGACAATTATTGATATTGACGTCATTTTAATAGGTTTGCTCGTGGCAACATCAAATATATGAACAGAACTTGATGCAGTAATTATCACTTGTGTAACAGTCAACCAAGTTCTATTTCTCATTATGAGTTGTTAAAGGGGGCTGTATTGATGTTGCTTCCAGTGACTGACACTTAAGACTCCATTGTAATAATACTGCCTCAGACATCCCAGCTCCACTGATCAGTTAGATCTCAAAGTGTAGATGTTGTGTCTGATAGCAAGTGGTTTACAGCCACTGGCCTCCCTCTAGATAGATTGTATCCCTGAGTAACTGATGTCTGAGGAACATGTTGGGGAATCATAGACTCCTGCCAGCTGTTGTGCTGCTTTTGGTATTGAGATTTTGAGATTGCAAGCGATGAGGATGGCATACCATGGACTCCAGGAGAAATACCAGGGGATGAGGATGTAATAAAAGTTGAAAATGAAGATGTGAACAGCTGATGACAGCTTAATCCTAGACGACCCCAGACAATGATGATGTGAAATGTAGCTTGAGCATATGTGAGGTGGATGAATGCAGAATGTAGAATATATAAATGACAGTATGAAATAATGAATACCTATTAGTGCAGCTTAACAACATTGCATGGAATTCTCAAGTATGTCAGTAGTCTTTGCTCTGGTGGGGGGGTTAAAGTATATGGCAGTAAAATAGTGACACTGCATAAAATCAGAGAGTTCATTTATGTTGTTTCACATACACCAGAGATTTTCAACAGCTTGATGTTCGCAGCATCTCCTTCAGTGTCCGAAGGGTCCTCTTTTATCAGAGAAATATCATAATTCTTCTGAAGATGAAACTGCTCCATCATCACTGATATAAACTCCTCTCATCAACATCCATTAATCGCTACACAAGTCTCACTCAGAGCAGCAGTAGCCCTCTAAGTCTGTAAGCTTGTAGTTTACTCATGTGCTCCCCAAGTTAGCTTTCTCTCTTTCTTGGCTTCCAACTTGTTCTCTAGTTACAATATGTTCCTCTTCTCTGTCTTTTGGCTGCACAGTCTTCATCTGCAAACACTTCAAGACTCTGGTTAATAAAAGTATCCCCTTGTCTCTGCAGTGAAAGTACACGTGCCTGCTGTCATCATTTTTCAGTTTCTTTATATTTTCACTGTATCTGTCTCAGCCTTATATCGCCGGCCTCAACATTAAATATATGGCAGAACAGAAACGCTGAAGGTTTCACCACTGAGAAAACAGATAAACAGAAGAGAGGGATTTTCTATATATTTAATAGAGAAATATATGCTATGTAGATCCTACATTGTATACTGCTGCGTTATGGCCTTTCCTTTACATGGAAACAGTTTTCAGGCGGTAAACACGAACCTTTGAAACCAGGTGAACTGAACACTACTCAACTTCTGTCATCAATCAATCAATCAAGCTTTATTTATGTAGCTCCTTTCATACAAATGAAATGCAACCAAAAGTGCTTTACAGCAATTGAAAATAAGAAAGAAGCAGAAATAAAATAACGGCAAGACATATTAAAAAACAACAATTGATTTTAAAATAGAGACTCCGTACTAATGCACACCGTCTGCATTAAATATATAAAATAAAATATGTGTAATTAAAATAAGTGACAGTGTCAAATTAATATTAAGAATATAAATAGTTAAAATAATTTTAAAGGGTAAGGATAAGAGTTGAAAATAAAATTAAGGCTAAAATATAAAAAAAAAACTGAGTAGATAAAATACATAATTGAATAAACAAATAAATAAAAATAAAATAAGATACAAATTTAAAATTAAAGGCCCTGTGAGGAGTTTTGAACTGGCTGAGAAACAGACTGAAAATGATACTGATGCCTCTTTATGACCTTCAGCAGTAAACAAGACCATCAGCAACAACACTGACACCTTCTCTGTTGTCATTTTAATGTATGAAACCACCCTGAGGGGGTAGGTGTCAGACCAGATGATGGACATCTTGCTTCAGAAACAGCCTTTATTTGACTGTTTTCATGGAAAATAATCACATTGCCTGGTAAAGTTGACTGTTAAAAGACAACAGGATGAGGTTTTTCTTGAAAACACTGCTTTTGCATGTGTAGGACAAGAGATAAGAGGTATCACTTTGTCCACAAGGGGGCGCCAGAATCAATACAAAACAAAAGTTCCTCACAGCAGCTTTAATAAAATAATTTAAAAAATTAAAATTATTAAAATGATTATAAAAGGAAGAAGTAAGTAATACGATTATTAAACCCTACATAAAAGCCAGACTGAATAAATAATATAACAACAATAAGAAGTTATGTTGAGTTCAACATTTCCAATATGGCTGCAGCCGCCAATTGGTCTCAAAACAGCTCTTCAGAAACAGATGGGTGACATTACGGATACTACATCCATTATTTAAACAGTCTATGGGCAATACTCGGATCCTGTGAAAACAGGGACGGCAAAGCACCATTCACATGCATGTTACATTCCCAGTCAAATAGCCATGCATGAAAAGGAGGGCAAACAGGTGCTGTTCGTTAGTGGTGTTTCATTACACAGTTAGGCCGCCAGGCTGTTAATCTGCCCTGTTAGATTAAAGCCTGGTTTACACTTCTGCGTTGCATAGACATAGCCTATGCCATAGGTCTGCAAAGCCCTTTTTCAACACAGAGGCCTGCACGCATAGCCTGACGTGCACCTCCTCCCAAATATACACTACCAGTCCAAAGTTTGGACACACCTTCTCATTCAATGGTTTCCATTTATTTCAGTTATTTTCAACATTGTAGATTAATACTGAAGACATCAAAACTATGAAATAATCTGGTTTTGCCATAATCTGGATTACAACAGTAGTCAAATAGGGCTATCCATTGTGTACTAACCCTACCTCTGAACAACACAACTGATGGTCTCAAACACATTAAGAAGGCAAGTCATTCTACAAATGAACTCTTGACAAGGCTCATGTTCATTAGAAACCATTCCAGGAGACCACTTCATGAAGCAGACTGAGAGAATACCAAGAGTGTGTAAAGCTGTCATGAAGGAAAAAGGGGGCTACTTTACAGAATCTGAAATATAAAACAGATTCTGATTTGTTTAACACTTTTTAAAAAAATCAATAATTCCATATATGTTCTTTCATAGTTTGGATGTCTTCAGTATTAATCTACAGTGTTTACAATCATTACAAAAAATACAAACCCTTGAATGAGGATGAAGGTGTTTTCAAACTTTTGACTGGTAGTGTACACATGTTGAAATGACGTGGACCGCAAGCCCTGGGATTTGCACTTTGGGAAAAGCTGTTCATCGGCCGTACACAGAATAGTATTACAATAATGATTCATAATAACAATTGATACGCGCTTTTCTGGGTACTCAAAGACGCTTACATAAAGTGTGAAAAATGTAATAAAAAGTAAAGCAAAACAAAGACAGAGGTGGGGCTGGAGTGGAGGTTATGTGTTGTAGGCCTTTTTGAATATGAAGGTCTTAAGGTGGTTTTTCAGGCACGACTAAACCACTGAGACAAACAGAACTACACAAACACAGTTTACTGTCTTAGGATCAGATTTAAGAAATAGAAGGAAATTCATGAGCTGACTTCAAAGATAAAGTAGAGAGTAACTAGAGCACTGATAGAAATGTAGTGAAGTAATAAGTATGATAATTGTCTTCTGAATGTAATGGAGCAAAAGTAATGAGTACCCCAAAAAATAATACCCAAGTAAAGTACAGCTACTCAAAAAATGTAAGTACAATACTCAAGTGAATTTACTTTGTTATTGTCCACCACTGGAAGTATGTAACATGCTTTTAATATTTCAATATCAACTACACACACAGCTACTCTGACACATTCCCTCTGTCACAGGATGTCAAAAAAACATCAACACAACAAGTGTGTGTATTTGATTTGAGTTTATTTGATTAGGACAATCAACATTCCAGCAGTGTGCCTCAATGTAAATATGCTGGAATGAGCACAACAGTAACATTTAATCTGTAGTCTGGCAGTTACTTACAATGAACAAAAAACAAGATTTAAAATCCCAGGATGTCACAAGACAGTTAACAAGACACCATACAAAAGACTTTCAAACTATTTTACATAGATGCAAGAACAGATCCAAATACAGTTAACTCAGTAGAATGAAAGGTGATACCAGAGCCCCCTGCGAACAGGCATCACATGAGGAAACAGATATGTCACCATGTTCATTTTATGTTAAGTACTCAAATTTGCATTTGATGTGTGACTTGTTCTATCGTGTGACTTATGGATTTTGACTTCATAATGTGAGTGATGAGAGGGCAGGAATTCACCTTACTGGAGTGAAGTAAATATGCATATCAAATTGTGTTTGTGTCATTGATTCCTTTCATTCTGCTTGTAAACAGATCTCTCCCAGGAGAAGTCTGGTTGATTGGTCACATCATTGCTTTTTAAAAAAGGTGGTTCTGTAGCTAACAACAACATAGGAACCGCAGAAACTGTACCCCCTGAACTATGTGCATTTTGACCGAGGACCCAGGGTCTAAATTTAGTTAAGGGTTAGTCAAAGGGTGTCAAACTCATTTCAGTTCAGGGGCCACATACAGCCCAAGGTGATCTGAAGTGGGCCGGACCAGTAAAATCAGAACATAATAACCTATAGAGAAGGACAACTCAAAATGTTTCCCTTTGTTTTATTGCAAAAAAGTACATTCTGAAAATGTTCACATTACATGAACTATATTCTTATATGTTTTATTTTTCTCCATGAGTCTCATAGTGGGGCCAAATATTTACTCTTTAAGCCCTGAAACCTTCTGCAGACACACCACACAGCACACATTCACCTGACAGAGTGAAATGAAAAACAGAGAGATTATAATAATGAAGAAGGTAAACTTGACCCCCTGGTCCAGCATGAATAGTTTTATAGCATAGTTTTCTAACCGTAAGGGTTAGTCAGTCTCCCCCTAAAAGGCCCCTGCTAGGGGGGTAGTACTTTTCAAAGGTCCCAGGACTTTCGGGGGCAAGGTCTGCAATGCTGAACGTGTCTGATTGGTCCATTAACCGCAGTGTTTTTATTCCTCCCTCCGTCCACAATAACATCACACACATCTGTGATTCTCTTGATTTCTCTTTCTTTCATTAGTTTTTATTTGTTCTATCTTTTTTGTATGTGTGTGTACTTTTCAAAAGAAGAAGCTGTGATTCTCTTGATTTAGCAGCTTGTAACAGTAGTCTTCTCTCAGCCCACCGTGAATGTGTCTCTCCCGGTGTTCCGGTTTTAAAAGTGACCCTGTAAAGTGGAGACTTTCAGCTGAACGTATCAGTGTTTGTGGAGTTTACACAGCTGTTGAAACACAGAGGGAGTTCCTGGGAATGCAAACTAGTTTAGTTTTTATTAAGATTTCAAAATATCCTCATCAGATATTTAATGATGGTCTAAAGACGTTTATGAGGGATGCATCCGGCTGAGAGTCTCCAGCTAACAGGGTCGCTGTTTAAACCAAAACACCGGCCGATCTCTGCCACGGCTTTTTGAGTTCAAAAGGATTTTAAAGTCGTGTTGAAACGTCTTTGCTACTCGCGCTTATCTCCTCTCACGTGTTGATTCAGTGAATCCATCTGTGATGAAATATAGCACCATCTAAAACAGAGCCAGCTGAGTCTCTTCATGCTAACAGGCTAACTGTTGTGTTGCTCATAATGATACCTGCCTGTCCGTCTGCTTCTATGGTGTCATCTGTGATGAATGGCATTCCTCTTTGTTTTACTGCCCTCTACTGGTCTGGTGGTGTAGTGCATTTACTTTTTTTTCCTCCATACGTCACTGGCCTGATTTACACAATCTACCCGGGACTTCAGCCCGCGGTTGAAACACAGACAACAATGGGGGCCCAGGAACCTTTTAGTTCCAGGGGAAAGTAGTTCTGGGGGCTAAAAGACCCCGGAACTTTTGGTCGAAATGCACCTCATGACTCTGAATGCTCTGAAAAAAAGGAACAAATGAGTGTCCTTGTGTATCATTGCATTATTTGGTTACAATCCAAATTACATCCAGAACAAATGTGTTCAAATTTCAATTATTTCTTAAAATGTTTGCTTGATCATTTCAAAGTGTGCTTGGATAAAAGGAATCCCCAGCTGTACACACGGACTTTCCAAAGTAACCTTGAGACAGAGGACTGTTCTTGTTTGAGGAATCAAATTGTGTACATAAACACACCCTACTGCAGCACTGAAAATCACATGCTGATGACTCAAGGCCTCTGAAGGTTACTTTTTCATTACAAGGAAGATAAACTTAAACAAGTGGAAGGACAAAAACAGTCTCTGTTTACTTGGCCTTTTGAATTGTGGAGAGGTGCAAGGGTTCTCATCTCTTCCTCTGCTGCAGGGACGGCTTGAGTTTGGCTTCAGATAAATCCTGCTTTTCTTTTTCTGTTTGAAATATTCTGAAAAAAACGTTCATTTATAAAGTTATTTTTCATGTAGTAACAGTACAGTTATTTATTCTAAGTTTTATTATTTGATGGTTTTAATAAGTGTGCTTTGCTGCTTATATTATCATTAGTATTAGTATTTTAAATGTATTTCTTGTGCTTCCTCCTCTGCTCAGTGAAATGCTTCGGTTGCCTTTGGCTATAATATGTGTCATATAAATAAGTTTCTTCTGCCTCACCCTGCTTTGAATTTTACAAATATTAACAAATCCAAAGGTTTCCTTTGAAGAAGCAAAACATTAAAAGAAACTAACTTACCAATAGCTTGTGCAATTACAATATCCAACAAAGTAAATATGCAAACAGAATCCAAGGAATATTTTTACCAGAATTCAAAGCAGTTCATTATTTATCTAGGCTGCAAATAAAATGTCATATTATTAAAGGCAGTGTGACTGCACCGCTCTGTTTTTTAAGTGTTTTTACACTGTAATACTGCCCTAATTATCTCAACAAAGCCCCTTTGTCTCTGTTTTCTTCAGTGGAAACTTTGAGTCTTTGAGGTACCAAACAAAGGAAAACAAAAGGAAAAAGAGGAACACAAAAGAAAGGGGGAATCCCTGGAATGCATCGAGGAGTGTTGACTGACACCTGCCACAAATCTGGATCAAACCAAAGACAGGCTTCATTTGTCTTTAAGAATATGCGCTCCAACCAGGGACTGCACACTGAGGTGTTATTCTTTCAGCAGTTGTGTTTGAGATATTCAGATTATCTCATCGTGTGTGTGTGTTAAACAGCATCCTAAAAAGCTGTGTTATATTTGTATGTCAGTGCATGGGCGAGTTATTGTTTCCATGTGAATATAAATATCAGATTCTAACGTTGACTCTTTACCTGCACAGCCTGCGTTTCACTTCCTCATTTCATGTGATTTATCTGCTTTGTTTCAGGCGAGCAGACTGCACAAAGGGAAGAAGTCATCAACAATCTCAGCCTCACACAGGCGAGTACTGTTGGTACAATAATAAACCTCGTAATTCAACATCAGTCTTAACAAATTACAGGCATGGTTTAGTATTGAGGTGTTTTTTTTTAAGCAGAGTCAACCCTCTGGGCTCCAATCACTACAGCTTCTTTATGTAACTCAAAACGTATGAGTTATATAATGCAGAAATGAGCTGCATACAGCAGCTGTATGGTGTTTGTGAAGAGAAGAATTAACACAACAGTTGTGTATTTATACAATCACTGTCTTTCTTGAATCTTTTTTATATATCAATTATTTCTGTCAACAGATCCTCATGCCAACTCCTCACCTTGGGCAGATGCTTCCCTGGCTGATATTATTGCTCAACAGTTGTTGGAGGAGTTTTATTGAGGGTAATGAAGACATCTGGTTTTAAGAGAGAAGAACAAAAAAGACAACACATCTGGTTCTATCCTTGATAAATTGACAGAGTACAATTAAAGGAAGTTTGTCCTCCCTGCTGTAACTAGCTAAACACTGCGAGGTGCAATGCTCATGGTGGATTAAGGTGGGGTCAGGTGGAGTCTTACCCTGTCTTGAAGTTGGGTCTCTGTTCATAATTTGACATAGAGTGGTCTAGACCGTCTCTGTTTAGAAAAGTGTCTTGAGATAACGTTTGTTGTGATTTGGCGTTATACAAATAAAGATTGATTGATTGATTGAATGCTCACTTGAGTGTAGGAAATGACAAGAGGTGGTTTTGCTATGACGAGGTGTAAGAAAAGACAAATACTAGGACCTTATTGCACAACTGGTGCAAGTAACATGCAGGTCAAATATCAAATGCCCATGCAGTATTCTACAGCCAAATAAAGTAAGTAGTAAGATAGTAGTTTATATGACATAGTACAAGATAGTTTCATTTGCATGTATAGCTGACTTCTTAGGTCATCAGGTACTGGTCTGCTTTCAGTTCCTAGAGTCAGAACGAAACATGGTGAAGCAGCGTTTAGTCATTATGCTCCACATATCTGGAACACACTCCCTGAAAGCTGTAGGTCTGCTCCAACTCTCACCTCTTTTAAATCAAAGACTATCTTAGATTATTTTAACCCACTTTAAATTAAAATTTTAATGTAATTTTTAATATATTTCTAATTTTCCTTTTCTTTTCTGTTTTATGTGTTATTGTATGCCTGTCTGAATGTCTCCAATGCTTTTAATGTTTTAATGTAAAGCACATTGAGTTGCCCTCGTGTATGAAATGCGCTATACAAATAAAGCTGCCTTGCCTTGCCTTGCCTTGCCTTGCCTTGCCTTGCCTTGCCTTGCCTTGCCTTGCCTTGCCTTGCCTTGCCTTGCCTTGCCTTGCCTTGCCTTGCCTTGCCACGCTGTGCTGGTTGCAAAATCAGAGACACATCCTTTGCCAGCTATCCTTAAATATGATGTAATGTCCAAGCTGAAACAGTCAAATGGAGTTGTTAAGAACTTGAATAAGAAGATTTTGTTTTCATATCTCTTGACATCACTGCTGTCAGCATGAGGCCTGATGACAAAGATAATCACACTGCTACTTCCCCTCTCCTGTTTAACCTCAAGTAGATTCCTATTTGTGTCCTGTGAGCGTCAACAAGCTCCAGCCCAAGACCACCACCACCTCTCCATCATAAATACTCACTCTAACACATTTCTCTTTAATACAATAATGTGTGTTAATGCGCAGAGGCAACAGTACCCCAGGCAGGCAGTCAGGGTTCAAATCTGAGCCCTGGCCCTTTGCCACATTCTCTCTCTCCACTTTCCATCTCTATCCTCTGCCCTATCCTGTAAATAATGGCATGAACAATCCTGAGACATAATCTTTTCTTTAAAAAGTCAGTGGTTACACAGAGGGATTATATATAGTACTAATACTTGTAGGCATGTACCTCTAGTGTTCGCTCTCAGTGAGCACCGATTGCCTTAGAGGAGTTTTTAGTCGAGCTCCCCAGCTCTTTGTTTGAGCTATTACTTGGCAGAGCAGTAAATCTTGTTGTCTCTCCAACATAAGGATGAGTTATTGGATTTGGCAAAACTGTGACTCAAAGGATGTTGGGTATTCCAATATGCAGTAAAATGAACAAGGCATTATAAATTGGGCATAAATATTACCACTGAAGAAAAGGACTCTTTGGGCCCGATCTTCTAAAGGTTTGCGTGTTTAAAAAAAACATGTGCAAACTGGATCGCGCGCGCAAAGCCGATGTACTAACCAGGTGCACCCAGGAGTGCGTCTGTCAAATGAGCAAAATAGCATGCGCAATCCATTTAGCGTGTTCGCCTTCATGAATATGCAATATACCAGAACGTGCAAAATACTGGGAGGAAGAGATGCAACTGTAATTATTTAACACATGCAATGTGATTTATCAAACCTGAAGCAGATAGCGGGCGCTGTTTTTGCATCTATATTTAGCACGTTTGAAAGGCAGGTGCAAACTGGCACAGCATTATGCACAAATGGCTGCGGTCACTGTGGTGAGCAGGAGGCATAAATGTAATGACAGACGACAGAGAGAGAGAATCCTCCGTGTGCTTGTCAACATAGTGTTTTCATGACAGACAACTTACAAAAACACTTTTCAAATAATGAAATCACTTTTTTATCGATTCTCCCAAATCGTGTTTCTTCTTGCAACGCTGAGATGTCTCTGCTGGAGTACACCAATGTGTTTATTTGCGTCCTCCACTAAAACCTCCAACTCCATGGCTTCAAACTTCATTTTTCGTTTGCTGCCACTCTGCTCTCTCAAGCTCTCCATGGTGACAGCCGGTAGCACATGCAAAGTCCTCATTTAAGGGCGGTCCGCCCCACTTTTGCACTTGTTATCATTTGCGCACACAATCATAGTAGATCACCAGCAACACGCCCAGAAATAGCACATGCAATTGTTTTTTTTTGTTTTTTTTATTATTATTATTATTCTTTTTTTTTTTCAGAGTGTTGCAAAAAAACAAAACATTCTTCACATTTCAGTTTACATATTATTATTCCTTACAACAGGTATACATTAAAGTAGAACTTGACTTTTGGTTAGGCGAAAACAGCACTCATATATATATATATATATATATTTTTTCCTCTTTTAAAGCTCCTTTGAACTTCCCCCCTCTCCTCTCCCGACAAAGACATAAAAAATTCACAAGAAATGTACAATCCTGACCAGATAACATTTTGGCCACATATTAAATCAGGGAGTACAAGGAACAGCCCAACATACATTAGGTAGTGGTATAACAAACAAAAGTGTGGCCTGGTGCCGTGTGTAAACAGTTCTAAAAAAATGCAGCCACAGGCTTCTGTACTGTGAACTTTGGTCTTAAATTATTAACATGACTACTATTTAAGGATACACATTTTTAACAGCAATAACCTAGTATGTACTTAAATAGGATTGCAAAATTGAAAGATCTATTCAGATAATAACCAGTTACACACACACACACATATATATATATATATATATATATATATATATATATATATACATGCATACATACATACATACATACATGCACACACATACACCCACACATACACCTATATATACATACATACATACATACATACATACATACATACATACATACATACATACATATACACACACATATACATACACACATATGAACGCAAACATACATATATACATACACACACACACACATGCATACACATACACACACACATACACACACACACACACACACATACATACACATACATACACACCTATACGTACATACTTGCGTAGATACATACACACACACATACACACGCACATACATACATACATACATGCATACATACATACATACAGCACACATACAGCAGGAGTGTCGTCTGCAGAAGAGGTGGGGAGAGGGAGCAACAACATTTTTAAAGGATTTACTGAACCAGTAGAACAATATAACAGGAATGTGAGAGCACATTAGGGACCGGGCATCACAAATCTATATGTTTTTCCTAAAAAGTTCCCATTTTGACCAGCTTCTATTGAATTTGTCCATCTGTAGATTAAGTGAGTGTGTAATTCTTTCCATTTGATGTATTTCATTGATTGTCTCCGCCCATTCCTCTACTGTGGGAGGGTCAGAGTGCAGCCATCGCCTGGTTATATTCTTCTTTGCTGCTGATATCATTACCCTGAACAGATATTTATTTGCATTTCCTATAAGAAAATCTGTTTTGCCTAAGAAAAGGCTTTTAAATTGTTTGGGCATCTTCCTGTTAAATATTTGTTCCATTATTTTATGGACCTCTGTCCAAAAAAGTGCTATTTTTGGGCATTTCCAGAGTATATGCCAATGGCCTGCCTCCAGACTCCCACAGTCTCTCCAGCATTTAGGAGCATCTCCTGTAAAGTGGGTCTTCTGTTTTGGTGTCATAAAAAACCTCATCAAACATTTCCAGGTAAACTCCCCCCAGGTGTGTGAGCTGGTGCATTTCCATTGGGATTCACATAAGCTGTGCCATTCTTCCTGTGTTATTTCAAGGCCTCCTTCTTTCTCCCATTTGTGTTTTATATAATCTGTGGAATGAGTTTTGGATGTTAAGAATCCTCTATATAATCTTGAGATGGTACCTCGATTTAGTGCCCCTGAATATGCTTTCAGCATTTCTTTCAATACTGGTTCTTCCAAATCCAACGGGTTCACTTTGTTACATTTGTTGAAGTAGTTGCGTATTTGTGAATATCTATAAAGGTCCTGTTGATCTAGAGAGAAATCCCTTTTCAGGGTCTGGAAGTCCTTCAGTTGACCCTTGTGCGTCAGTGAGTAAAATGTAGTAATTCCTTTTTCTCTCCATGTTTTGAATCTAGTGTCTAGTTGGTTGGGTATAAAGTCTGGGTCATATGCACACCATCTTATTATCCACAACTTGTCCAGTAGTTTGGGAAACACTTTACAATAAGGGTCCCTTAATTAGCGTTAGTTAATGCATTATTAAGCATTAAGTAACAGTTTAATAATAGTTTAATAATCGTTATAATGTATTACCTAACATTAACTAACACATTAGTTAATGCATTAATAAGCAGTTAATTAATGTCCACTGCTCAGAGTTAATTAATACATTATTAAGCATTAATAAAAGTTACAAAACTTAATTAGTTAACCATTAGTGAATGCTTTCTGGACCCTTATTGTAAAGTGTAACACATGTATCACTTGAGTAACACATTATAAATGCTAAACTGCCTCATAAGCATTACTTAACCATAATTAAGCATTAGTGAATGCTTTTTGGACCCTTATTGTAAAGTGTAACACATGTATCCCTTAGGTAACACATACACTGAAGCAAAATGAGTTGAAATGTAGTTGAAGCAACACATATAAAGAATTCAACACATTTTATTTAGAATAAAACAGATAATCACAGATAACATCTCAACTGGCACAGAGAAGTACGGTGGCCCTGAGAGCTCACAGCACTGCAACTTAAGAAAACACATGCAAAAAGACAAAACACAAGCAAATTAAGAAAACATCTTCATCAATTTGACAACACATGCACAGCATTTAGAAAACGCGATGCAAAGACCACAACACAATACATTAGAAAAACGCGCTGCAAATAGACAGCAACACAACAGAAGTGTTTCCAGAGGACACTTAAAATTGATGCACACGCTTATGCTTATGCTTATGAGGCAGTTTAGCATTTATAATGTGTTACTTAAGTGATGCATGTGTTACACTTTACAATAAGGGTCCAGAAAGCATTCACTAATGGTTAACTAATTAAGTTTTGTAACTTTTATTAATGCTTAATAATGTATTAATTAACTCTGAGCAGTGGACATTAATGAACTGCTTATTAATGCACTAACTAATGTGTTAGTTAATGTTAGGTAATGCATTGTAACGATTATTAAACTATTATTAAACTGTTAATTAATGCTTTATAATGCATTAACTAATGCTAATTAAGGGACCCATATTGTAAAGTGTTACCATTATTTGAGTCAGATTCTTATTTCCTAATATTGCCTGTGCAGGGGTATCTTTAATCAAGGTCTTCACTATGTCCTTCCATCTAGCATCATATCCTTGATTGCATAGGTTTAGCAAGGGACGTGTTTGGGTTGAGTAGAAATAATCTTTTAAATTTGGTATTCCCTGCAACATGCAATTGTTTTGTTTGCACACGCAACTTAGCGCTCATTATTTGAGATCTTAGTAGATCAGGCCCTTTTTGGGTTAGTCTACATTTGGCAGCTTTCATGGAAGTTGTGGTTAAACTCCTTCCCTCAACTGTTGAAGAAACAAGGTTTATTTATTCATTCAGTTATTTATTATTTATTTAGTTCTTGGTCTTTGAATTCATGGTGCGTTCAGTGTCTTTCCCATTATTAGTATACAACAAGAATAAGGAAACAGACATAGAATCAATAAAGTCAACAATTTGTAATATGAAAGGTTCAGGTTGTTCATTAACTCATTAACTCAACCTTTAGATTGCATAATAGATTAAATATGATGATTATATATACAAATAGGGTGGTTTTGCTCTAAGGGATTCACACCTAAAACATGCTCCCAACCTTAGAGGTAATGTTTGAACATATATTTTCCTGTACTCCTGCCTTCAAATCCGCACTATGTCATTACACTACCACTTATCTCACCATTCTCCTACAGAGTGTGACTAATTTCTGCCTGAGCTGACTTGGAATGTCATAGTCAAAGTCAAACCTCCCACTCTGGACAATCCGCTACTCACTGCAGAGACCAAAGAAATCCAATCCAAATCCAATTTTGTCTGTGATTGATTACCGTGCCCGCTACTTAATTAGGTGAGCAGCTAGGCTAATAACTGATGTAGATACATAGAAGTTATTTCCTTCAGCTTCCATTTAAACACACTGTTGACCTCTGCAGCTGGCTATGGCCATGTGGAATCACTTATCTGATATCAGCTTGTGAAAGAATACATCTATCCCTAATTCCACTTCTCTGCAGTTATTTGACTTTTTCGTCTTGATTTAGCTGCACCTGCTCTCTCTTAGATCTGATTCATGTAAGAACACTTTTAGAAGGAAAGAAAACCTTGACCACTTGGCAATAAGCAAGAGTGTGTTCATGTGCTCTTCTCAGATAAATGATATTTGTTGGATGACAGCAGTGTTGTAGTCGAGTCCCCAAATCCGAGTTCGAGTCGAGTCCTCAGTCCTCTGTGTTCGAGTCCGAGTCCGAGTCCAAGTCACCAGAGAAAAATACGAGTCCGAGTCCGAGTCGAGTCCTCATGACTTGAGTCCAAGTCCAAGTCGAGTCCTCACAGATAATATTATATATTACAAGGACAGCAGCCGTTTGAATCCAAACTATTGACTGTTAGACTGGCTGTGTGGACCTGGTCTGGCTGTGTGGACCTGGTCTGGCTGTGTGGGACCTTTTGGATGTGTAGGAAACACATGTATTTCATTAACATTAGTGTTGGAGCTATTTCCATCATTTGATGTCATAAATATGAATTATTCTTATATATTCATAATCATTGTACTTTTTGTCATTTATATGTTGTTGTTTATATTAAGGGCAATGTCATGTGCATTATCATTATTTTATTTTAGTCTTATTTTGATAGTTTGATGGTTTTCACCTGGATGGGCAGATAAGATAGGAGGGGCGGACACAGGGAGAGGTGAATGTTGTTGTTTTTTTACCAGAAGAGGTTAGAGCATGAGGACGCTACACACTGTCTGGTGATAAAACTATCTTGTTTAATAAGACTTCAGAGAATCTGAAGTTTTTACTGGACATTTGAAATGTGTCTGATCCTGTACGATCCGCTCTCCCCCAGCGCCGTGGCCGGTTTGATTTTCAGTTTCGATTTTAGTAAATTGACGAGGTCTGACTGCCACTGCAGTGAGATTCTAATGAAATCCTGCAGGTGTGTCTGGAGATTAATTTATGAATGAAGTCACAGCGCTGTGCGACGTGCGTAAATGCACTTCAGCTGTGCTTCAGTTGATGAGGGGACGCGCTCAGAGATTCTGCTGCACTGGGATCACTGCCGGTGTCCAATAAACTCTGCCCTAACTATATCAATCTAACTCACAACAACTTAATAACTTTGGTTTAGTTATTTTAGTCGCTTATATTACCGTTACACTAACACAGTAAAGTGATGAACGGTCTCAAGAAACTTTAGCATCTCTCTCACTTTTGGGTTCATCCTGTACAGATGTCTGTTAAAGTTTGAGCTGGTCTCTTTCCTTGATGGGTCTCTTAAATCTCCAACATGTCGCTCTGCTCTCGCTGCATTTACTGTGAAATCTTTGAAAGAAAAATGCACGGCTGTTAGCGTCTTTTAATCCTGGCAGACGTCACGTGCACGTGCAGGCAGGCGAACACTCATGCCAGCCCTCGCTCTGAACGGAATACATCATATGAAACATACAAAATCTAACATGAACATTAAAACAGTCTGGATCAATATAGAAGCCCGAGTCCTCCTCTCTATCATCCCGGTCCTTTTGCAGTCAATGCTTGAGTCCGACCCCAAGTCCGAATCATCAGCGCTCGAGTCCAAGTCAAGTCATGAGTCATCAGTGCTCGAGTCCAAGTCCAAGTCACGAGTCCTGCAAAACGGGACTCGACTCGGACTCGAGTTCGAGTCCTGGACTCGAGTACTACAACACTGGATGACAGCATTTTAAAGTTAAGAGGAAGTACTGAGCCAGGTGATGAAGGTTTAGACCAGTGGTTCCCAAACTTTTTCTGACCCCCCCTTTGTGGGTTAAATTAATTCCATGTCATTTACAGCAGGCAAGAGAGCTCAGGGACTCCAGAAAGGTCTATGGTTGGTAACTTTAATGGGACAGGAAGAGTTAAATCAGCCCCAATATTTTATTTTAACCCAAGTCAGGCTCCTGAAAAGGCAAATGGTCAGATGGTTTAGGCTTTTGGGGAGGCACCTTGGGTAGCCGATCAGATTTCGCCACCGCTGGCCATCCTTACAACATGCTCCTGATTCATGTGTCTGTCACTTTTGGAGAGTAATGTTGGCAGTTTTTTGTGTTCAGTTGATGGACCGTAGCGATGTAGTCATTCTCATGTCAAACACACTGTTACTTCAAGGAAGGGAGGTATAATCTCAAGGTAGCCAAAAACATATTGAACATAGTTCAACTGTTACTCTGTAATTTATCTATTTCTCCTCCTCCATGTGTCCGTTAGACTGGAGGCTACATACAATGGCTGTTTTCATACTCGGCCTGCTAGATACTATCTACGAGTGTCATATGCAGTAGGTACTGCCTACTACATACTGCATTTGAAGGTAGTCTGTAGTATGACTGTTCTGTTGGATCTGGTCTGCAGTATGCTGGGCCAGATCCTGCTGGATTTCCGGATTCGGAAAGCGGAAGTAAACAACGACCAAGCTGTTAGATAAACTGCTTCTTTAGCATCACTTATGATGTAAAAAGTTAAGAAGTGGTTTAAGTGGAATTTGATAATTGTCACAGCACCTAAGAACTGAGTTCCCCCCGTCAAAAAAGAAGAAAAAAGAAAAAGTGGAGCGAGCGCTGTGCATTGTGGGAAACAGTACGTGAGGCAGACTGGTTTCGATGCATACTGAGAATTTTTCCAAATCAGTACGATATCCGGGGAGTTTTATCATACTGCAGGTTTTGTTCTTTTTCACATACTACAGTCATGGCCAAAAGTTTTGAGAATGACACAACTATTAATTTTCACAAAGTCTGCTGTTTCAGTTTTTATAATGGTAATTTGCATATACTCCAGAATGTTATGAGGAGTGATCAGCTCAACTGCAATTAATTGCAAAGTCCCTCTTTGCCTTGAAAATGAACTTTATCACCAAAAACACATTTCCACTGCATTTCAGCCCTGCCACAAAAGGACCAGCTAACATCATTTCAATGACACACAGGTGTCACACACATTAACACAGGTGTGGGTGTTGATGAGGACAAGGCTGGCGATCAATCTGTCATGATTGAGTGACTGGACACTTTAAAAGGAAGATGGTGCATGACACCATTGTTCCTCATCTGTTAGCCATGGTTACCTGCAAGGAAACACGTGCAGCCATCATTGCATTGCACAAAAAGGGCCTAACAGGGAAGTTTATAGCAGCGAGTAAGATTGCACCTCAGTCAACCGTCTATGGAATTATCAAGAACTTCAAGGAGAGAGGTTCAATTGTTGCCAAACAGGCTCCAGGGCGCCCAAGAAAGTCCAGCAAGCGCCAGGACCGTCTCCTGAAGGTGTTACAGCTGCGGGATCGGGCCACCACCAGTGCAGAGCTTGCTCAGGAATGGCAGCAGGCAGGTGTGAGTGCATCTGCACGCACAGTGAGGCCAAGACTTTTGGAGGAAGGCCTGGTGTCAAGGAGGGCAGCAAAGAAGCCACTTCTCTCCAGTAAAAACATCAGGGACAGACTGATATTCTGCAGAAGGTACAGGGACTGGACTGCTGAGGACTGGGGTAAAGTCATTTTCTCTGATGAATCCCCTTTCCAATTGTTTGGGGCATCTGGAGGAAGGCTTGTTCGGAGAAGACGAGGTGAGCGCTACCATCAGTCCTGTCTCTTGCCAACAGTGAAGCATCCTGAGACCATTCATGTGTGGGGTTGCTTTTTGGTCAAGGGAGTGGGCTCTCTCACAATCTTGCCTAAAAACACAGCCATCAATAAAGAATGGTACCAGAACGTCCTCCGAGAGCAACTTCTCCCAACCATCCAAGGGCAGTTTGGTGATGAAGAATGCCTTTTCCAGCATGATGGAGCACCTTGCCATAAAGCAAAAGTCATAACAAAATGGCTCGGGGAACAAAACATTAAGATTTTGGGCCCTTGGCCAGGAAACTCCCCAGATCTTAATCCCATTGAGAACTTGTGGTCAATCCTCAAGAGGCGGGTGGACAATCAAAAACCCACAAATTCTGATAAACTCCAAGCATTGATTATGCAAGAATGGACTGCCATCAGTCAGGATTTGGACCAGAAGTTGATTGACAGCATGCCAGGGAGAATTGCAGAGGTCTTGAAAAAGAAGGGTCAACACTGCAAATATTGACTTATTGCATGAATTCTGTGTAATTCTCAATAAAAGCTTTTGATACTTATGAAATGCTTCTAATTGTATTTCATTATACCATAGAAACATCTGACAAAAACACCTAAAAACCCTGAAGCAGCAGACTTTGTGAAAATGTAATATTTGTGTCATTCTCAAAACTTTTGGCCATGACTGTACATACTGAATTTTGGCCAAATCAGTACATACTGCTAGTATAATAGGCGGTTTCGAAAACAGCCAGTATATGCATTTTACCTTTGATCGATTAGAAGTACATTGTCATGTTGCATGCCCCTTCTGTCCAATAAGGTGTAATGAGGTCTGTTAAGGGCTGGTCTATTGATTCAGACAGTGTCAGTGAACGGCATAACTGAACCCTTGCTATTGTAAAGATACAAATGGCTCAGAGCTGAATTCAAACGAAAATGTTTCCTGCACAATTATAGAGCCTATTACAAATGTTCAAGAAATTCCAACCAGGTTTCCATCCGCAACCCAGAACCTTCCTTGTAGGACTTACAAGTTATATGAAGTTTTATCAGCTTCATGCTCCTCACTGAGGAGAGAAGAGATGACAGGCAGCGCTGCAGTAACTCAGCCATGGCATGCATGCTCTGCACGAGCTTCCAGGGCGTCCCACAGGGTCAAACCTTATTGTATCTTTAACAGACGTAAAATCAATATATGTCTGTATGTGACATTTAAGAAGCATGATGTTATATAATGTTCTCTTCACACAGATGACATTTAGCTGTGTTTCTCTTGGAAACCACAAGGTCTCTTGTCTGCATGGTTGTCTTGCTCTGGCTGTGAAACTGTCGCTCAAGACTTGTCTTTACCCCGTAGAATTTACAAAATAGATTCAACTTTTTATTTGTTTTAATCTGTTGTTGAATTAGTGAATTTAAATCATTTTCAATTGCTTTATTTGTTATTTTAATGGTATTCAATTTGATTTCATAATTCATAATTTCATAATTTGCACGGGGTTAGGCTGTCCTTCTTTATACTGTATGTAAGAATAATGTTCTTTGTTTAAATCTTGCTCTAATAATCTTAAAATCATTTATTCAGTTTGTTTAAAGCAGGTTCAAAATACCACGGTTGAAAAAATAGTAAACCTCAAGACCAAGTATTTTTATTTTTTGGTTGATTTTCCTATAAATGCCCTACTTTAACCCCAGTCAAAGTCAAATAAGACAAATATCTAAGCTCATCAATCAAATAAATCATGATGAAATTAAATCCTAAAACCTCACAGTCAATGAAAAGAAAAAGATTAAAGGAAAAAGGAAAGAAACAAAATCTAAACATCCAACAAAATCAAACTTCACGGGTAAAATGTGATGTCAGTTTCATCCCTGCTACACCAGTTCTCCACAAACACCACTGCTGCCAGCAAAGCTTTCTCTCACTGTAAACCTCCACCTTTGTAATATCAAGCCGGATCTCTGTACCAGGGATGATTTTACCATGTATTCCCTGGACTGTCCTGGCATGCAGCATGCCTTACCCAGGAAGCATTTCAAGAGTGGCAATAAATGGTTCAATCAATACTGAGCATGTTCCTGACTGAAGACATACGTATAAGTCTTTTGTATATTAGCCTGTACAAATATCAAGCAACATGCATTACATACTAGGGTCATGCAGTTTGAAACAAACAGTAACTGGAGTATATTAGACAGCAAGGGTCCAATGAAAGGGTCCATCAAGTTGCATCATGGGAATTGTAAGACAGAGTGGCTGTGGTGCTTTCATCAAATGATAACCTTCAAAAATGTAGATTTGTGCAGCCCATGGTTCAGACTATGTTGGTAGTAATTGTTCGCTATCCTCTTTGATTGATTGTCGAGCTCAGAGAGGGCATGTTTATTCAATAAGAGCCTCTCAGAAGGCAGTATTCAGGAGTAGGAGTAAAGGAAAAAGACAAGGCAGTGGCCTGCTATGAATTAGCAGAGATACATTTCCATATAAGTAAACAAAAAAACACAGTTCAACTAAAAGAGCACCTAAAGATTCATTAGAGTAATGTGCAAGCAACGGAAAAGAAAATCTGGACTGTCTTGTCACCATGTATGCAAATCTCAGAGATCCACATCAACATCTCCCCTGTTTTTGTAGTCGTGTGTTTGCAGTGGAGAGTGTTCTTCTTGAGTGACAAAACCATTTCATGCAGACTGGAGAGCACTGATTTATGCAGACTCTTGACTGATGTCAGCCGGACTGACAAGGGATGAATGCAAAGAAAAGCTGGGGGCATCTTACCCAGCAGCACTGAGGTGCCGGCACATCAAAGAGAGAAGCAAAGCTTTTTGATACAGAGGGGGGGATAGCAGGACAAGCTTCAACCCTGACAGTTCACCACAGTGTGCTTTTGTAGATTAATGTTTGGTCTTTCCCAGGCGAACGCCGCACAGAAGGTAAGCAGCAGACAAGCTGACAGAAAACACATTGGGGTATCTCCCTCCACACTAGCTGAAAGGAACAGCAGAAGTCAAAACAAAAGTTGTGTCAGATGTTTGCGGGGCCTGTAACTCAGGGTCAGCTCACAGCAGAGGGACGCACTTACAGTGACAAACTTTGATGATGGGATCAGTTTCTCAGTTGGTTCTCTCTACTGAAAACTTTATCAAAGTATCACGTACAAAAGAGGACACATGGGCATAGCACAAAGCAGAGAGATTCACATTTACAGCCCTGCTTGTCTTTAACATTTGAAAACAATCACAAAAGCAGACTGTTGTGCCCAGCTCTGATTTATTGGTCAGATTAGATTTTTTTGCTCTATTTTTCTTTTAATGCAGCCAGCATCAGATAGTTGAGAAAAACTGGTCTTGACCTGAACTGACCTCCATGTTACAAAACATCAATCATACTGAAGTCAGGCAGCATGCTGTTGGTCATAAATATTTAGAGAGACCTCTTGAAGTCAGCGTTTAAGGTTTAATGAGTTAATTTTCATTGTTATGCTGATGACACTCAGCTCTATTTATCAGTGAAGCCAGAAGAAACCAATCAGTTATCTAAATTAGTAGCTTGTCTAAAAGACATAAAGACCTGGATGACCAGAAATGTCTTACTGCTAAACTCAGGAAAAACTGAAGTGATTGTTATTGGCCCCAAACACCTCAGAGAGACTTTTTCTAATAATATAAGTACCTTAGACGACATTAGTCTGGCATCCAGCACCTCGGCTAGGAATCTAGGAGTCCTATTTGATCAAGATTGATCCTTCAACTCTCAAATTCAGCAAATCTCAAGGTCAGCCTATTTTCACTTGCGCAATATTTCTAAAATTAGACACTTCCTATCTCAGAGCGACGCAGAAAAACTAGTCCATGCATTTGTTACCTCCAGGTTAGATTACTGTAACTCCCTCTTATCAGGCTGCCCCAATAAATCTCTAAAGACTCTTCAGCTAGTTCAAAACGCTGCAGCTCGAGTATTGACTGGAACTAGGAAGAGGGAGCACATCTCTCCAGTGCTAGCTTCTCTACACTGACTCCCAATAAAATGTAGAATAGAATTTAAAATCCTTCTTTTAACCTACAAAGCCCTTAAAAATCAGGCACCCTCGTATCTTAAAGAGCTCATAGTGCCCTATTACCCCTCTAGAACTCTACGCTCCCAACATGCAGGCTTGCTAGTTGTACCTAAAATCTCTAAAAGTAGTGTGGGAGGTAGAACCTTCAGTTATCAGGCCCCTCTCCTTTGGAATCATCTACCAGTCAGGGTCCGGGAGGCAGACACCCTCTCCACTTTTAAGAGTAGACTTAAAACTTTCCTTTTTGATAAAGCTTATAGTTAGAGCTGGATCAGGCTTGGACCAGCTTTTGTTATGCTGCTATAGGCCTAGACTGCCGGGGGAGCTGGCACACTGACACACTGGGATCCTAGCTCACCCCCTTCCCCCCAACCCCTTCATCACTTACTTTAACTCTGCCTGTCCCATTAAAGTTACTAACCATAGACCTTTCTGGAGTCCCTGAGCTCCATTGTCTCGTAGATTCCTCTGAGCTGCCGTAGACGTCCTCCTGCTGCGGACGATCTGGACTCCAGCTGATACGGACGTGCTGGACTCCAGCGGCAACAGCTTCTACGACTCGTCTCATCACTATCACCTCTCTCTCTTACTCCCCTCTATCTGTCTTTCCAGACCCAACTCAGTCGAGGCATGATGTCTGTCTAACATGAGTCTGGTCCTGCTCGAGGTTTCTGCCTGTTAAAAGGAAGTTTTTCCTCACCATTGTAACTAGCTAAATACTGCGATGTGCAATGCTCATGATGGATTAAGGTGGGGTCAGACTGAGTCTTACTCTGTCTTGTCTCTGTTCATAATTTGACATAGAGCGGTCTAGACCTGCTCTGTTTGTAAAAGAGTCTTGAGATAACGTTTGTTGTGATTTGGCGCTATACAAATAAAGATTGATTGATTGATTGATGTAGAATGGTAGTCAGTGGATATCTAACCAGACTAAACACAAGGTTGTGCAGGAATTAAGCAAAGTATTGGATATTTGAAGGGGAATAGCCTCGACCCTTTCCCAAAGGTGTGTTTGGATACTGAGTCAGAAATGTTGGAATGCTGACCTGAATAGCTTCTCAAAAGAAAAAGAAAAAATTACAATGTCAAGGGCTACTTTTAGCTCCATCTGTCAGCACCTCTCCACAAGACTCTGGAGGCAAGACAGTCAACTCCAGCGAGCCATCTCTCCTCAGAAGTGAGTAGGAGTTGGGTTGTGTTGGCTGGCAACGGAGTGACAGGAGAAGAGTGACATAGACTCACATGAATCTAAGTAACTGTTCAGAGTCAGGACGCATTGCAAAAACCAGACCTGTTCCTGATCCGGGAGCTAAAGAATCACCACAGACCAATAAGAGTCTCCAGGTAGAGGACAGCAAGCACTAGTTGTATTGTTGGCAGAGGTGTCAAGTAACAAATACAAGTGCTTTGTTAGTACAAGTACTTTGTTACCTTACTAAAGAAGAAATTTAGGGTATCTTTACTTTACTAGAGTAATTATTTTTCAGCCGACTTTTTCCTTCTACTCCTTACATTTGCATGCAATTATCTACATTGACATTCCAATAAAGGCTGTTGATAACATGCCTGTGAAGTTTGACTTTTTGCACCGTTACAATACTTATAGGCAACTAATCACCATATCCTCTGCTCCATGAAACACGTTAATGCTCAGTAGTACACAAATATGTTCTTTAATGTGTTTGCATTGTACGGAAATGTGTTCATTTTCAATGGGCATAAATGAGGCTGAAACAGGTGCAACCCAACTATTTCAACATTAACACATTAATAAAACATTATAGTCATTATGGCCTTTAGAAACCTGTCTTTTGGGGGAGGTGGGGTAGTGCACTATAGGCCCCTGTGGCGCAGCCTAAGCTTTTGTCCTGAATGGCGTTTTTTCCCCCTTACATTACTTTGACTTTTATACTTGAAGTAGTTTTGAAACCAGAACTTTTACACTTTGACTTGAGTAAAAAGCTTGAGTTGATACTTCAACTTCTACAGAAGTCTTTTTAAACCCTAGTATCTATACTTCTACTTGAGTAGTGAATGTGAATGCTTTTGACACCTCTGATTGTTTGTATAGACACCATGCACATGCGACCACACAGTTCAGCCGGGCCCATGAGACGACATGTGTTTGCATTCCCACTTGATCTTCTTTAAAGGACTAGTGTTCACACTGATTTCATAGACCCACTTCCTTTGTTACCAGTTACAACTTACGGCCAGATTTCACCAGATCCGTCTCCAGTCTGTCTCCAATCCGTCTGTGTAATCACCAGATTGTATTTCACTTAACTTTTTCCAGACCCAACTCGGTCGAGGCAGATGGCTGTCTAACATGAGTCTGGTTCTGCTTGCGGTTTCTGCCTGTTAAAGGAAGTTTGTCCTCTCCGCTGTAACTAGCTAAATACTGAGAGGTGCAATGCTCATGGTGAATTAAGGTGGGGTCAGACTGAGTCTTATCCTGTCTTGGTGTCTTGTGATTTGGCGCTATACAAATATAGACAGATAGACAGACAGACAGACAGATTGATTGATTGATTGATTGATAGATGGACAGACAGACAGACAGACAGACAGACAGACAGACAGACAGACAGACAGACAGACAGACAGACAGACAGACAGACAGACAGACAGACAGACAGACAGACAGACAGACAGACCGACCGACCGACCGACCGACGGATTGACGGATTGACGGATTGATGGACTGATTGATTGATTGACTGATTGATTGATTGATTGACTGATTGACTGATTGATTGATTGACTGATTGATTGATTGATTGATTGATTGACTGATTAATTGATTGATTGATTGATTGATTGATTGATTGACTGATTGATTGATTGATTGATTGATTGATTGATTGATTGATTGATTGATTGACTGGTTGGTTGATTGATTGATTGATTGATTGATTGATTGACTGGTTGACTGATTGATTGATTGATTGATTGATTGACTGATTGATTGATTGATTGATTGATTGATTGATTGATTGATTGATTGATTGATTGATTGATTGACTGGCTGACTGACTGACTGACTGACTGACTGATTGACTGATTGATTAACTACAACAACAAACCGTCATGATGAGCAGGGCCAGGTCTGGAGTCAACAGGTCAGAGGTTTTCAGAGGACCAGAAAGACAACATGGATGAGGAGAGGAGGAGGAGAATCCTTGATTCAGGGATTACCGTGGGGAAACCTCAGTCACATGACTCCAGCTGTCCTGCTCCGTGCTCTCTCATCCGTCAACACCCACCGGTTGCGTTTTCAGAATGCAGCTCGGAGACGGACCGCACATTGATCTGGTGGAAGTCCCAGGGTTAAAGCAACTCAAACATGGTTGAGACATTTTGTGATTGTCTTCCAAATTGCCAAAAATGTACACACTGCCAGAGAAATATAGAGAACCATTCAAAACATTCAGTTGGTAGAAAGTTGCATCTCGTCAACTTCTCGCCAATAGCCTCTTAAGCATGACCTCATGCCATGTCATAACCGATGACTGGCACCTCAGAGACTAGATAAACCCGCTACAACCCTAGAGATCAAACTAAAATAAGTTTACACAAGGACAGTGAAACCAGTTCACATACAGGCCAGCCTTCTCCAGGGAAAGCCACTTCACTGCACTCAAAAACACGTTGAAGGGAATGACTTTTAGGTGCAGCGTCTAACCCTCACCCCCTACACACATCCATCTCCATGTATCTCAGACTGCGAGCTCCCTCGCCTTCAACCTACAAATAATGCAGTTTAATTACAAAGCTAACTACTGGCTCCACTCAAGCCGTGAACTACATTCCATAATGCTGTCTACTATCGATTTGTTATATCTCATGTGATTGCTATCAAGTGTTTAAATACAAGCAGCACTCAGAAGCTGAGGGCACTGTTGTTGTAAGATGGATGGCCTCTCAAGGCTTTGATCAATATGAATCAATCCAGTTGGGAATCAAGCCAAAGACAAGCTGCTTTCACTTCAACACGTAGAAAAAGATTCTGATGATGGGGTTTTTGTGACAGCCAACTTTTGTGCCCTGCCGTTTGAATATTTCAAATAAAATCATCTTTTTCTGTCTCTGACACTTAAAAAGATTAAGAGGAGGAACATTAATTCACTAATCTACTTTTCAGCATTTGAAGAAATAATATGAGGCAGTAAAGGCAACAAAAGGGGGACATTGGAGGGTCTTTTTTTGTTTCACCACCTGTTATGACTTTTCCTCCATTCAGTCCTATTCTCTTCTGTTCCTTCAACTCCAACCCAGATATGAGTATGTTAACTGTAAGGGCATTATGTTTGTTCTGTCTTCCTTCCCTCTCTGTCACCTTCATCCCTGCAGGTGCCTCTTAATTAAGGCATCGAGGTTCACCTGGTCTAGGGCCTTTAGAAGTCCACTGCAGCCTGCAGTTAGGGAGAGGCCATTTGCCTGTCTGCCTCTCCTTTTGGGGGTTTGCTTGTGCTTTTGATTAGTTTTTTAAACTTGATCTTGTTGAATTATTTCTGTCATTTTATATTAACTCCTTTTTGTGAAGCGTTTTAATATGTTTAGTTTTTTCATATGGGTCATTTGCAGGGTTATTGTTAGCCCCACAGGGCCACTATTGGGGTGTGGTGTAACATAACCAATCAGTCTTTATTTGTATAGCGCCAAATCACAACAAACGTTATCTCAAGACTCTTTTACAAACAGAGCAGGCCTAGACCACTCTATGTCAAATTATGAACAGAGACCCAACACCAAGACAGGGTAAGACTCAGTCCTATCTTACAGACAGGACTCAGTCTGATCTCATCTTAATCCACCATGAGCAGAGCACTTTGCAGCAAGTTACATTGACAAGGACAAACTTCCTTTAACAGGCAGAAACCTCCAGCAGGACCAGACTCATGTTAGACACACATCTGCTGAGACCTTGTTGGAGAGAGGGATAGAGGGAGATGAAGAGAGAGAGAGATGATAGTGGTGAGACGGATAGTAGTAGTTGCAGTAGCAACTGGAGTCTGGAACATCCATGGCAGCAAGAACCTACAAGACAAGGGTGCTCATGACGCCAGAAAGGTCTATGGTTATTAACCCTTAAGGCTGATTTATACTTCTGCGTCTCCCCTACTCAGCAGGGGCTGACGCAGACATGAGCCCCACATACTTGTGCGTCGATGTGTTCGTGTCGCGCAGCAATTCTCCGCCGAAACACTCCGCCGGCCGCCTGCTTCCGGTCTCGCTACGATCTCTGTTTCCTTTTCCACAGAGATTCAGAGCGTGTTCTGTTAATCTACAGCTGATACATGTTGCTGTTTATCATACAGACATGATTACATGAAGAATAGAGAGGAGGAGATGAAATACACAGACGATGTGCGGCCGATGTCCGGGATCCCGGAAGTGTTGTAAATGCGGGAAAGACAAAGCCGTCGAGCGGACCAATCACAGAGCTTGCGGTCCGCGTCGGCTCTACGCGTTGTTACATTTTGGAGGAGGTGCACGTCAGCTACGTGCGTAGGCCTCGGCGTAGGTTCGGGAGCTACGCGGACCCCCGGCGTAGGGTGCGCCGTTGATTCAATGCAGAAGTATAAATCAGCCTTTAGAGAGGGACAGGAAGCGGTAAGGTAAGTGATGGGGGGAGGGGAGGGAGATAGGATCCCAGTGTGTCTGTGAGCTCAGGGACTCCCGGCAGTCCAAAGGCTGGTCTATACTCCTGCGTCGCCCCTACGCAGCAAGTATATATCAGCCTTAAGCTTATAGCAGCATAACTAAGAGCTGGTCCAAGCCTGATCCAGCTCTAACTATAAGCTTTATCAAAAAGGTGAGTTTAAAGCCTACTCTTAAAAGTGGAGAGGGTGTCTGCCTCCTGGACCCTGACTGGTAGATGATTCCAAAGGAGAGGGTCCCTCTATGTTGGTAAACCTTGTTAAAGCTGGGGTTGGTAGTCAGATTTAGATCCACTTTTTGTTATACAGGTTAAAATGATCTTTATGTCCTGATGGCAATCAATACATAATGTGTTCTTAAAAAAGAGGTAAAAAAAAAGCTGCTATCTACAGCCGGAGTAAACCTGGGAAAACACCAACCAATCACTTTTTTTTGGGTGCCAAAATTTTAAACCATTCAAATCCCATCCTGCCGTTCTGCCCGCCTCCTGCGCGTACATTTCCCCGGCGTGTACTCTGAATCCCCGTCTCCTGCCTCTGCTTCCCCTGACTCTACTGACTGCCCCTCTCGCTCAACCTCGGGCCTGTCCCCTCTGACCCGATGAGGTGCTTTGCTCAGGACTGTAGTCCAGATCAGAGTCTAAAAAGCTCTCACCACGGGGGCTCTGACAAGCAGAAGAATGAATGACGTTCAGTAAGTCCTACAGAAATGTAGATGTATTGTAGCGTCCGTCCGGACGCTGTAGGGATGACAAGCCAGTTCGTGAACACGTTGAGTTTTAATAACCGGTCACTGTCGGCCGTGATCACGCCAACCAACAAAACAACAATCAATGTTTGAATGAATGAAGAACTTCTCCTCTTGTCTCTCCTCTCTCCCGCTCACACACTGTACACCTCTACTGATGCCTTCACTGACTGTCAACACTGTAGGAATTAAGAGCATCTACACTGAACACGTTTAACAAACAGTAGAGCTGTTACAGTATTATATATGTGTTATAACTTTTCTCCTGATATCGTGTCACCATGACAACTGGATAATGCTAGCATGACAGTTGTGAGTACTAACAGCAGCCATATTTATTAGTGTTTTTAACTTTCATTATGAGAATGTTTTGGGGAGGACCGGTTTTGAATCAGTCATCATCATATGGTCGCAAGTCAGCGGTGCTCGTGCATGTGAGCGGGGGGGGGGGGGGGGGGGGTGTGGAGGAGGGGTCAGGGGTCCTGAGGAAATAGTACATTCTAATTCATGCTAGTTTTCCGAGACTGCCAACCCCAGCTTTAAGAATAGATTTTGGGACTTCCTTTTTGCCAGCTGTATAAATGATAAATGTCCAAATAAAACAGCTGATAGAAAAAGTTACCAATTATTTGGTGAATGAAGATGAACACATCACAATATCCACAGGAGTTGTTGGAGAACACATCACAATATCCACAGGAGTTGTTGGAGACTCAAACCAAGATGTGAGGAAATGCAAACAAATGAATAAAACAACTAGTGTCTAGAAGATGATTGGGTGCATTTGCAAGTCTCTTACGTAATTCATACATTTGCAGATGCTGTCTTGGAAGTAATTGTTCCTTTCTGTCCTAGTCATGAAACAATCAGAATCTAACACCACACAGTACAAGATGTTTTGGGAATTGGTGATTGTTTAAACATGTAGTCCTGATTTCAGTTCAGTTATGTATTTGATGTCCTCTGCTGATCCAACCAGCAGGCATCTGAAGGTATTCCTCGGTGGATATCATGACTTTATTACCAACGCTGCTGAAGTTTTTCAATTTCTCAATCAAGTTGTGTTTGATTTGGCTGTATAAGTATGAAAAGCAGAATTATGCAGATTGGAGAAGAAACAAGCTTCACGACAGCACCGCAGGTTGTGTTTGACGCATTATGTGCAAAATGTTGTGAGCACAGCCAACAGAGAGAAAACGCTCAGCAGAGAATGAGATAAGGTAACGTCTTTCAGGCTTCTGTAAGCAGCCCTCCAGTCTGTCTTTTTTCTGATTTCAAATGCATATCAGTGTCACAGAACAACAAACACTTTGCACTGCCTGCAGAGCTGACTGTTTTTGGGTTGTCTTTGTTTCTCTTCCATGAGATTGTAGCTGCACTCGCTTCCAGCCCTCCAATACAATACTCTCTCAGTAGGAATAATTTAATTTGTTTCCACACAGAACATTATCTATGTGAACAACACTTGAGCAATTGCTCAGTAATTTTGTTCAGGCAATCCAAAGAGATTAAGAAGAACGCATCTTGGAGGACAGACAAAGAGTGTGAGGCTCCACATGCTGCCACAGTGTGAAATGATTTTGCAGAATACCAGGCTTAATTTGCGTCACTCCAAAAAAATCGGTGGCGATTTCTCCTCCTCCGCCCATTCACAACGCCTCAAGAGGAGGCCGGTAATCACTGCAATTAACGTCCGTCTAATTAAGGCTTTGCTTGGTAGTGCCTTAATGGACCGCACAATACAGACAAATTAATCCATGCTAAGATAATAAATCTGATTTTGACAAAGCACAAAATCATTAACCTCATGACCCAATGACAGTATCCAACAGAGTGTGTGAGAGGCTTTGATTGGTTGCAGCTGGGGACAAAGCTCTTGTTGGCATGTGGTTGCATGAAACAATTATAAGTTAGAATTTCCTGGTTAGTGTGTGTGTGTGTGTGTGTGTGTGTGTGTGTGTGTGTGTGTGTGTGTGTGTGTGCTATGATGTTTTTTTTATTCTGAGGATCAGTGTACGTTATCTTCCCTACATGTGTATGCATTTGTAGTATATTTTTAGATACTTCTTTACCTTGATTCTAAGCTGGTTTTGTAAGTTGTAAGCCAATATGTAGTGATATACTGTATCCTCAGGTATACATTGTGTGTTTGTTTGGCAGCTGTTTTCAGGGTTTAGAGGGGAACCCTTACTTCCGACTATGGAAATCATGATGCTACTACAACATGCTAACTGTCTCCAACAAAAACAAACTCATACGCACCACAAACACTGCCACCAAAATCATCCGCCTCCCCACACCCAACCTGTCTGACCTCAACAACAGAGCCATCACACGCAGAGCACGCACTATAACACTGGACCCCCAACACCCCCTCTACTCAGTCTTCACACTACTCCCCTCCGGTCGCAGGTACAGATCCCCTTACTGTAGGCGAGCCCGGTTTGGCAGAAGCTTCGTCCCATCGGCCATAGCACTGCTAAATAAAGTGCCACTGTAATGTGTCCGGTGTCTTTATATGTGTCCGGTGTGCATATTTGTGTCCAGTGTGTTCATATGTGTTCGGTGTGTTTTATATGTGCCCAGTGTGTGCATATGTGTCTGGTGTGTATATTTGTGGGATGCGGGGCACCATTGCTGTGAGGCTGGGTGGATGGTTATGGTTATTGTGTTCATACATGTATTCCTGTACAGACGGTGGCAACAAATCTCCTTATTAAGGACAAATAAAGATCTATCTATCTATCTATCTATCTATCTATCTATATCTTCAATAATGATATTCTTGTGTAACTAAGAAGTGCGTGTTGGCCTCTGTCATGTTTTCCCCTTGTCAGCGATCCTGTTTGTGATCTTCATGGACAGGATCTCAAGGCACAGGCAGGGAGGTGGAGGGTGTCTGGTTTGGGCCTCAGAATATCGTCTCTGCTTTTTGCATATGATGTGGTTCTGTTGGACCTGAAGCAGGCATTGCGGCAGTTTGCAGCTGAGTGCTGGGATGAGGGTCAGTCAAAGTTCTCTGCCAGAAAACAAGATGGAATGCACCCTCTAGGTGGGGAGTGAGCCCTTCCCCCAAGTGAAGGACTTTAAGTATCTCTGGCTCTTGTTCAAGGATTGTATGGAGACATATATGTTGGTCAGCAGTAATGGGGAGCATTGTACCAGACCATTATGTTAAAGAGGGTGCTGAGCCTAAAGACAGAGATTAGTTATCAAGGAAGCGTGTGCGGGGGAGTACGGCCGCTTCTCCTTGGCATCAAAAGGAACCAGTTGAGGTGGTTTTGAGCATCTGATAAGTATGCCTCCCTCTGAAGGTATTCTGTGCATGTCCAACAGCAGGAGACCCTGGAGTAGACCCACAATGCACAGGAGGGACTACATATCCCATCTGGTATGGGAACGTCCCAGAATCCCCCTGGATGAGCTGCAAAGCGTTGCACAGGAGACGGATGTGTGGGACAGCTGACTTAAACTGCTGCCACCAGGACCCAGAAGAGCTAGAAAGGAAAATGATGATATTCTTCAATAGTTTGCTTCCAACATTTTCACCTCAATTTGTTATTAAAATACTAATAATAACATGTTGGATAAGATGAACTGAATGCTAAAAGTATTAAACAAACCATGGTGTTTTCACCAGATACCCATTGCCGACCTCACTTTACTGATGTGATGGAATCCATCCCACAATTCTACATATTTTATAGCATACAAATTCTTATTCTTATTCTTAATATTATTATTATTATCAGTAGCAGAAGTAGTAATAGTATTTATTCAATTATTTATTATTGTTATTATTATTATTTCGATTGCTGTTACTACTTATAATAATATTAATAATTATGATGATTTTGATTTTATTATTATTTTTATTATAATTATTATTGTCAGTAGCAGTAATAGTATTTATTTGTTTATGTATTATTGTTATTGTTATTATGATTGCTGTTACTTCTTATAATAATAATAATTCTCATAATTCTTATTTTTATTATTATTACTGTTATTGTTATTGTTATTATTATTATTATTGCCATTATTATTATTACTGTTATTATTATTATTATTATTATTATTATTATTATTATTATTATTATTATTATTATTATCATTATGTACTGAGTTCCCAACTTTTTCCCAAATACAATTTTTCCCTACTTTCATATTCATTGTTTTACACCCAAACAAGATAAATTCCTTGTATGTGTAACCCTCCTTGGAAATAAATCTTATTCTCATTCAAGTGGAACCGATTGTACCATGGTTTTTAAACAACGTGTACAACAATTACATTTGGGCATAATGTGGGGCCCGTTCATTTGTTGTTTTTCCCCTCATGGCTCAGTAGTGTTGGATCAAAGTTTTTTTCTTTCCATGTAAAAAAGAGAGAAAACAGTTGTTGTCAGCCCCAGACAAAGAGGCAAGGCTTATTTCTAGACTCACCATTTTATGCCATCTTTGAGAAGTCTCTCAGCTTCAGGGCAGAGCTCTCTCTCTTTGTCTCTCTCTCTCAGTCTTTCTCAGATTAATCGCACTGCTTCTGTCCTTTTTTTCACCTACATGTTTACAATACAGACACGCTTTGGTAGATGCATTAAAAGCCGTTCTGAGTAAATTGCTTGCCCAGAAGTTGACAAGGAGGAAATGGGAGAATTAAAAACAAAATGACAACACCTAAGCACCTGGGATAGAGGTTGGAAACCAGACAATTTAATTTAGAACAGTGTCAGAGATTCAAATCTTTGCATCAGCAAACAAGTACCAAGGGCCGTGTGTAAGGCTCTCTATACATGGTTTCTGTTAGAGTTGTTTCCTCTCATGCTGATTTTCATCAAAGTGTTCACTTTTCTGAGAAGTTTGGTTTTAATTAGTTAGTTGATTTTAAAATGGGGATGGGATTATGGACAGCTCTGCTGACAAATACTTTCTACAGCATTCAGTGCTGGATGAGCAGAGTAGAGGGACAGACACTAAAGGCTGATTTATACTTCTGCCTTGAATTAACGGCGTACCCTACGCCGGGGGTCTGCGTAGCTCCCGTACCTACGCCGAGGCCTACGCACGTAGCTGACGTGCACCTCCTCCAAAATGTAACTCCCCGTAGAGCCGACGCGGACCGCAAGCCCTGTGATTGGTCCGCTCGGCGGCTTTGTCTTTCCCGCATTCACAGCACTTCCGGGATCCCGGACATCGGCCGCACATCGTCCGTGTATTTCATCTCCTCCTCTCTATTCTTCATGTAATCATGTCTGTATGATAAACAGCAACATGTATCAGCTGTAGATTAACAGAACACGCTCTCTGTGGAAAAGTAAACAGAGATCGTAGCGGGGCTGGAAACAGGCGACCGGCTATCAGAGGGACCACACTGCCCTCTAGTGTTTAGGAGGAGAATTGCTGTCCGACACGAACACATCAACGCACAAGTATGTGGGGCTCATGTCCGCGTCAGCCCCTGCTGCTTAGGGGAGACGCAGAAGTATAAATCAGCCTTAACACACGAGTCATTGATCGATCCACATCTGTGAGTCTCTGCTTCAAACCAACACAAGAATCTATGACGCTGAGGACTGGACCAACCAGGGGGATCTTCAACATTTCATTAGGGTATGACGTCAGGCCCAAAGCAGACTCTAGCAACCAGGTCATTTCTGCACCTTTCTTGGCTGCACTAGCTAATTGTTATGAATTGCACATTTTATTGTTTGTTATCTCAAAAGCATTTTAAAGTCCATATCAAGAATGTCAAGCGATTCCTACTAAAGTGTCCTGACCATAGACTGTAAAAAATAAATGGATGTCATCTTGCTCGGCTCGAAGTGAGGCCGCCGCAAAGAGCTGCTCCCCCTTGTGGCTGGCTGCAGTGTAGGTCAAAAACTCTGTCTCCCCCATTTCATAATGTGGTGACATGTAGTTAGTATTTGATTGTTTTGTGTTCAAGGCCTCTTTTTTCTGAACAGTTTTTTCATTAGTTATTAGAGGTTAAAAAACGTGTTTTTACATCTGGGTTTACTTTGATTGACAGCTGCCGTAGAGAGAACCTCAGTAGGACCCCGGGAGGGTGTGCTGTAGGGTGGAGCTTGTTACTGTGGCAACACAGAAATTCCCTACTGCTTATGTAGCACCTGTAAAAAGATGTTTTTGTATATTAATTTTATATTAATATTCAGTAATCTTTATGTACTGTTATGAAAATCGATGTTCTGTGTTTTAGGGTTAGTGACCAGTTAGGTTGTACTGCACTGTCCAGTAGGTGGCAGCATATACCGTTTTATAACACAAGAAGGGAAAACACAGAAGAAGTCCCAGGGAGTGGTCTGTGTCTTGTTGAAGCGTGTGCTCGGTGTTGCCGCACTTGTTGTATTCTCTCTGCCGACCATGCTGTTGAATAATAAAATGAATCACTTCTATACCATAAACGTTGTGGTAGTCTGGATGGTGTAACACTTAGACTCTAGCTGCAGAAAATGTACAGTCATGGCCAAAAGTTTTGAGAATGACACAACTATTAATTTTCACAAAGTCTGCTGTTTCAGATTTTATAATGGCAATTTGCATATACTCCAGAATGTTATGAGGAGTGATCAGCTCAACTGCAATTAATTGCAAAGTCCCTCTTTGCCTTGAAAATGAACTTTATCACCAAAAACACATTTCCACTGCATTTCAGCCCTGCCACAAAAGGACCAGCTAACATCATTTCAATGACACACAGGTGTCACACACATTAACACAGGTGTGGGTGTTGATGAGGACAAGGCTGGCGATCAATCTGTCATGATTGAGTGACTGGACACTTTAAAAGGAAGATGGTGCATGACACCATTGTTCCTCATCTGTTAGCCATGGTTACCTGCAAGGAAACACGTGCAGCCATCATTGCATTGCACAAAAAGGGCCTAACAGGGAAGTTTATAGCAGCGAGTAAGATTGCACCTCAGTCAACCTTCTATCCAATTATCAAGAACTTCAAGGAGAGAGGTTCAATTGTTGCCAAACAGGCTCCAGGGCGCCCAGGAAAGTCCAGCAAGCGCCAGGACCGTCTCCTGAAGGTGTTACAGCTGCGGGATCGGGCCACCACCAGTGCAGAGCTTGCTCAGGAATGGCAGCAGGCAGGTGTGAGTGCATCTGCACGCACAGTGAGGCGAAGACTTTTGGAGGAAGGCCTGGTGTCAAGGAGGGCAGCAAAGAAGCCACTTCTCTCCAGTAAAAACATCAGGGACAGACTGATATTCTGCAGAAGGTACAGGGACTGGACTGCTGAGGACTGGGGTAAAGTCATTTTCTCTGATGAATCCCCTTTCCGATTGTTTGGGGCACCTGCAGGAAGGCTTGTTCGGAGAAGACAAGGTGAGCGCTACCATCAGTCCTGTCTCTTGCCAACAGTGAAGCATCCTGAGACCATTCATGTGTGGGGTTGCTTTTCGGTCAAGGGAGTGGGCTCTCTCACAATCTTGCCTAAAAACACAGCCATGAATAAAGAATGGTACCAGAACGTCCTCCGAGAGCAACTTCTCCCAACCATCCAAGGGCAGTTTGGTGATGAAGAATGCCTTTTCCAGCATGACGGAGCACCTTGCCATAAAGCAAAAGTCATAACAAAATGGCTCGGGGAACACAACATTAAGATTTTGGGCCCTTGGCCAGGAAACTCCCCAGATCTTAATCCCATTGAGAACTTGTGGTCAATCCTCAAGAGGCGGGTGGACAATCAAAAACCCACAAATTCTGACAAACTCCAAACATTGATTATGCAAGAATGGACTGCCATCAGTCAGGATTTGGTCCAGAAGTTGATTGACAGCATGCCAGGGAGAATTACAGAGGTCTTGAAAAAGAAGGGTCAACACTGCAAATATTGACTTATTGCATGAATTCTGTGTAATTCTCAATAAAAGCTTTTGATACTTATGAAATGCTTCTAATTGTATTTCATTATACCATAGAAACATCTGACAAAAACACCTAAAAACCCTGAAGCAGCAGACTTTGTGAAAATGTAATATTTGTGTCATTCTCAAACCTTTTGGCCATGACTGTACAAGATGTCAGCGTTCTGGAACGGTATATTATGGCTTCAAAACCATACAATGGGAAAAGGCGGAGCGACACTGTCCATCATACAGTCTATACAGTCTATGGTCCTGACTTACAATGACTCTAAAAGGCTTTTTATGTACAGTCGTTGGCTGGGATGTAAATGATTTCATTCACATGTTAATCAACATGTCACCTGTCAGCTATGGCTGTTGAAAGGTTTTTGATTGTACAGTTGTCCAGGCGTCCAAAACTATCCAACGTGACCTTTGACAAGGGGGGAGGAGGGCTCTCAGGATCAGATGTGCTACACCAGCAGGTGGTACTTTCGACTCAGCATTAATTAGGATAAAGGTGTATGGATTCATGCATTATCATGTTAAGTTTGACAGCCTCTTTTTAAACCAGAAATGATAAATTAAATTTTTTTGGTCCAAGCCTGATCCAGCTCTAACTGTAAGCTTTATCAAAAAGGAAAGTTTGAAGCCTACTCTTAAAAGTAGAGAGGGTGTCTGCCTCCCAGACCCTGACTGGCAGGTGATTCCAAAGGAGAGGGGCCTGATAGCTGAAGGTTCTACCTCCCATACTACTTTTGGAGACTTTAGGTACGACCAGCTGGCCTGCATATTGGGAGCGTAGTGTTCTAAAAGGAGTAATAGTGCACTATGAGCTCTTTAAGATAGGAAGGTTATCTTCATACACATCTTCAACACTGGTATCCCCAATTTATTTTCCCCCCAAGATTGGGGCTGACCGACCATGACCAGTTTGGATCTGTTTGACCAAAAGGCGAGACTGAAGCAGCTCTCAAAAATGACACAAGCTGCCAACCATAGTCCTGGACCCTGCAGTTTTAAATCTGACTTATGACTTTACAGAAAGGCCTCCTTCTCTTGCATGGTCCACATTTGTTTAAATAGTAAATCCTCTCTGCTCCACTGTATATTGAATCTACTTATTGAGGTTTTGGGTGTAGGATCCACACAATAGATTGAGATACAAAAGCAGGTCAAGCAGTGCTTTATTTCACTGTATCAAGTACCATTTGTTTTGATCTATTCATCCCATGCACACTTGTAGTGGATGTATCTTAGTAACCATAGGGCATCCCAGAACCTGTGCATATCATTATCCTCAGATCTCTTTTAGAAACCAGACAGGCTCGGCTCACAATTCTTCTGAGACTCTACCACTGCACTCTGATCGCTAAATTAAGCAGCGGATACCATGCTTTGTGGTGCACATGACTCCCAACCAAAACAGGTCAGCCAGAAAGAGAACAGAGATCCACATCATGCTTTTGACTGCTTCCCCAAAGTCTGGCTTTTAAGTTTAAGTGCACACGCAGGGTGTCTGTGTGTTTATGTGTCGGTCTCAGAAAGTCCCTTCATACTGAAGATACTCATTAAAGGTGACATATCATGCAAAATTGACTTTTTAATGGTTCTTTACCTGAAATATGTTTCCCTGACATGTCTACAAACCCCCCGAGAATGAAAAAAATACATTCTGCCCCTGTTCTGATTTCTCCACCTTTCTGTAAATGTGTGCTGAAACGAGCCGTTTCAGACTTCAGTGTTTTTGTTACGTAACAACAATATCCGGTCTGTCACGGAGTCAGAGCTCGGAGCTTGTTCAGTCCATAGACTGTATAAAATAATACTGAATCCCTCCCCCGTTTTTCATTACCTGCACACGTGTGCTAACAAGGAGCTTAGGAGGGAGGCATGCTAGTTGTAGGCTGTCTTAATAAACACAAAGGTCGGTTTTACTCCCCTCGTCTGCAGATTTGAAGATATAGTGGATGATTTTTATTTATCATGGATAAGTGCGCTAGTTAGCATAGCTACATAGCTACATGTCCTAGCTGTAGCTGTGTACCAAGACACACGTCGACATACTGACAAATGAAACAACAAGAAACACAGAATCTGTGACCAATCCTTCAGAAAGGTCCCGCTGCCTTTCTGGCAGAGGTCGGTTTTACTCCCCACGTCTGCAGATTTGAAGATCTAGTGGATGATTTTTATTTATCATGGATAAGTGCTAGCGCTAGTTAGCATAGCCACATAGCTACATGTTCTTAGCTGTGTACCAAGACACACGTCAACATACTGATAAATAAAACAACAAGAAACACTAAATCTGTGACCAATCGTTCAGAAAGGTCCTGCTACAGGTGCCTCTCCGTCAGGATCAGATTCAGAGGGTTGAAGTAACGTGATCTCTGAGCAGCCGTGTATATTCAGCCAACATGTAAACATTAGATCAACGTGCTGGAGAGCCGAGGCACATCCACTTCCGGAGGGGGCGTGGTCAGAGAGAAAACAGAGTGTTCTGATGAGGAATGAAGAAGAGGACTTTTCAGGCAGACCAAAATCTGATTTCAAAGTGTTTTTTTGAGCATAAACTTTAAAGACATGTTTTGGGGACCTCTTAGACCAATATATATTGATGAAAAAAGCGTGATATGTCCCCTTTAAGAAGGAGCTAGATTTATTAGTAAGTTGAGGGAACCTCCTCCACCCGAAGAACGTTGTATCTTTTTAAAAGCTCAAACATACTGCATATTACTAATTAGGTTGTGTAAGGCAGCTTGCTGAGTCTCGGGTCTGAAGCCACTGAGCGCTTTATAAAAACTGAGATCTATAGAATCTTAAAATTTGATCCTCATATGAATTTTTTTGTAATTTCCAACACATTTTTCATAGCTTTGTAAAATCATAAGAAATGTTTCAGGCTCTTATATTTAACTTTCAATGTGACCTTTATTGGTATTTACTTCTATAATCCAACAACAGAGAAAGGCTCCCTGTGCCTTTCAAAGCAGCCATGCTCTGCTCTCCCACACATATGCTTTCTCAATAATTCAATGTGCTCCCAGGAGATGTTGGCAGAGGAATGAGCTACAATGTAGCCCGTATAGGGAATAGCACTTAGACCTCATCCTAGATATTGTTTGTATGGTGCATAGTCAATATGGTGGCAGCTCTATCTCTATGATTGATAAGGTCCTCGGTATAGACCCCAGCTTTCCATTAGAGGAGAATGCCTCCCACTGATTTATGTGGTCATGCGAGCGGCTCATTTCCTCTTAATCCTTTGTTTTTTTTTAACAGTCTCTACAGTTAAGCTCAGTTCTCCACGACAAGCTTCTTTCAACAAACCTCATCCTTTGTTTTCTTTGCTAACATCCCTTCATTGAAGGTTTCAAGAGTCTGACGTTTTTTTGCGCTCTTGGTAGGCAGAGGGGATGTTAACTACACTTCTCCATTTCATTTATTAACTCATTTGTGCAAAGCGCGTCTCCTCGTGCTAGGTGGGTTTGTTTGGTCGTGGGCTGAGAGACACATTTCACTTGGCACAGGGCCACAAGGGACACCAGTGAACAGATGTTCCTGGAGCGGTGTGTTCTCCCAGCAAGGCAGACGGAGCTACCGGTGCTGCAGAGTGTGTGTTTGTGAGTGTGTGTGTGTGTCTCAGAAACTTAACAGCCAAGAAGCCATATGGACACATTTATTTATTTTTATAAAGGGATGGATAGACTCTTTCTATCAGGAGCTAATTCAGCTGACTGCACTGCCTCGTGTCACAGTGTCATCTTTAATTTCAGCTTTCCAGTTTGTGTTTTGTAAAATAAATACAAAATAAACCACATTATTGAAATCGTTCATAACTGAAAAATTGAATTCTGTTCTTTATAGAGCTACTAAGGCTATGTTCACACAAACAAGATTCCGTTGTTCTTTTTTCATATCTGTTTAGTTCTCTTTGTATTTGGAGCCTGTCATGTCTTTTAATGACTCATTTGTTGGCCATCTACACCTAACTGTCTACGTTTGCAGTAGTGTTTTTACTATTTTTGTTCCTGTCTGTGGCCGGAGATCCTGCGTGTAACCATGGTAACATTGTTTACATACGAGATCAGCTGTTAGCTGCCCGTAGCATGTTGATGCTAAATCAGAATCAGAATCAGCTTTATTCGCCAAGTATGCTTGAACACAAGGAATTTGACTTTAGTAAACTGTGCTCTCTTTGTACAAGGCATAAGAATAAGAATAAGAATAAGAACTACAATAAAAAATAAAATAAAAATATAATAACAATAACCTTAGCTATAAATACAAAGAAACAACAAATAGGCTTGACTAATATGTACAGGCTAAAATAATATGATAAAGTGCAGTGTTGAGTTGCAGAGGTAGTTTTACATTATAAAATAGAAGTTAAATAATACAAAAAATAGAAATATGGAATTCTGCTTGAGAATTGTTGCATTGTGTATCTACATGTATATTTACAGAGAGTATTTATCTGACAGGTATGACACTGTTATGGTTTAGTGTTCATCAGAGTGACAGCCTGGGGGAAGAAACTGTTCTTATGGCGGGTTGTTTTGGCGCACAGTGATCTGTAGCGCCTGCCGGAGGGGAGGAGTTTGAAGAATTTGTGTCCAGGGTGTGAGGGGTCAGCGGTGATGCTACCTGCCCGTTTCCTGGCCCGGGACCGGTACAAGTCCTGGATGGGGGGCAGGTCGACACCGATGATTTTTTCTGCAGTCCTTATAGTCCGCTGCAGTCTGTGTTTGTCTAGTTTGGTTAAACGATGCTAGGCCCGATGTTCCCTGTGAGCTGAGGAGAAGGAGGCTAGGACGACGTGCTGGTACTGAGGCGCAAGCTAAAAAAAGACGACATGAACCTGTCCTTCCACCCACCGTTATGAGGAATGGAAGATCTATCTACGATAAGGTGGACGAGCTAACCCAGCACCAGAGGGAATACTGGCAGAGTAGCGTCATGCTAACAGAGCTAACACTGGACACGAACGCCACATTGGAAGGATTTCACCTGCTGTGGGCGGACAGGATACAGGAGAGCAAGACTGGACTAACTGGTGAAGAAGGCCAGCTCAGTCCTGGACCCTGTGGAGGTGGTGGCTGACAGGAGAATTATGGCATAGCTGTCGTCTTTGATGAACATTTCTTTTTTAGATATATATTCTGATAGATTAGATATATATTGACATAGTGTGGTCTAGACCTCCTATGTTTGTAAAAGCGTAGAGATAGCGTTTGTTGTGATTTGGCGCTATACAAATAAAGATTGATTGATTGATTGATTGATTGATTGATTGATTCACACTGCAGGCAAAAGTGGCCCAAATCAGATTTTTTTTTAGTTCAAGTGACCTGGTCAGATTTTCTAGAGGCAGTGGCCTCTAATCTGGCCCAGATCTGATTTTTTCAAATCCGATTTAGTCCACTTCCATATGTGGTCCTGAATCAGATACAGATCAGATTTTTTTCAATGCGGCCTCAGTGTGAACAACCAAGACGGATTTGATGCACATTTGATACTTTCACGTCACTTTATAGCGACACACGTCACAATTCTGTGTGGGGGTAGCATTGCAAAAATGGGGAATAGATAGATGGATAGATAGATCTTTATTTGTCCTTATTAAGGAGACTTGTTGCCACCGTCTGTACAGGAATACATGCAGGATGTGAATTGCCAGGATTTTTACATACCCCCCACTGGTGTTACAGTTTTTATCTCCGGGGGGATACGTCTCATTCCCCCCTCTGATTTTTACATACCCCCCTCTGGTGTTACAGTTTTTATCTCCGGGGGGATACGTCTCATTCCCCCCTCTGATTTTTACATACCCCCCTCTGGTGTTACAGTTTTTATCTCCGGGGGGGATACGTCGCATTCCCCCCTCTGATTTTTACATACCCCCCTCTGGTGTTACAGTTTTATCTCCGGGGGGGATACGTCTCATTCCCCCCTCTGATTTTTACATACCCCCCTCTGGTGTTACAGTTTTTATCTCCGGGGGGATACGTCTCATTCCCCCCTCTGATTTTTACATACCCCCCTCTGGTGTTACAGTTTTTATCTCCGGGGGGGATACGTCTCATTCCCCCCTCTGATTTTTACATACCCCCCTCTGGTGTTACAGTTTTTATCTCCGGGGGGGATACGTCGCATTCCCCCTCTGATTTTACATACCCCCCTCTGGTGTTACAGTTTTTATCTCCGGGGGGAAAAGGTCTCATTCCCCCCTCTGATTTTTACATACCCCCCTCTGGTGTTACAGTTTTTATCTCCGGGGGGGAAAAGGTCTCATTCCCCCCTCTGATTTTTACATACCCCCCTCTGGTGTTACAGTTTTTATCTCCGGGGGGGATACGTCTCATTCCCCCCTCTGATTTTTACATACCCCCCTCTGGTGTTACAGTTTTTATCTCCGGGGGGGAAAAGGTCTCATTCCCCCCTCTGATTTTTACATACCCCCCTCTGGTGTTACAGTTTTTATCTCCGGGGGGGAAAAGGTCTCATTCCCCCCTCTGATTTTTACATACCCCCCTCTGGTGTTACAGTTTTTATCTCCGGGGGGGATACGTCTCATTCCCCCCCTCTGGTAATATTAAATGCATTTTCTACCGCCAGCAGATGGTGCCAACCGACCCGCCTCCTGACAAGTGAACAAATATAAATAGAAACAATATAGTTTAGGCAAAGCTTTGACCGCGTTCCGGGGGTGGTGGGGGACATGGAGTCGGAATGGGCCCGGTTCAACGTTGCCATTGCTGAGGCGGCTGTCCGGAGCTGCGGTCGCAAGGCTGCTGGTGCCAGTCGTGGCGGTAATCCCCGAACCTGCTGGTGGACACCAGAGGTGAAGGGTGCCGTCAAGCTGAAGAAGGAGTCCTACAGGTCGTGGCTGGCTTGTGGGACTCCGGAGGCAGCTGACAGGTACCGGCAGACCAAGCGATCTGCGGCCCGGGCAGTTGGCGAGGCAAAAACTCGGGCGTGGGAGAGGTTTGGTGAGGCCATGGAGGAAGACTTTCAGATTCGGATCGAGAGGAGCCAGATGAGGTGGTTCGGGCATCTGGTTAGGATGCCTCCCGGGCGTCTCCCTGGGGAGGTGTTTCGGGCATGTCCGACTGGGAGGAGGCCACGGGGAAGGCCCAGGACACGCTGGCGAGACTATGTCTCTCAGCTGGCCTGGGAGCGCCTCGGTATCCTCCCAGAAGAGCTGGTGGAAGTGGCCGGGGAGAGGAGTGTCTGGGCTTCCCTGCTGAGACTGCTGCCCCCGCGACCCGGATAAGTGGAAGAAGATGGATGGATGGATAGTTTAGGCTACATTTTAAGTTTACTAGCAACGTAATGCGAGATGTCTACTGACATGAAACAGCAACAAAGCATTTCCTATTTTTTTTCAGCAAAAATTTAACCGAAAAAGGCAAGAACAGATAATGTGCCAGCATCTCTGGAGATTCCACAGGTGGAAGATGCAGCTTTATGTTCACCTATGCCTCCGCCCTCCTCTCCCTACTGCCAAAGCTTGGTGGTAGGAGGTTGCGTCGAGCCTCTGATGGATGGAGAGAGGAACGTGCATTGATCCAACTTATATTAACGGGAGGATGGCTAAAACTGCGAAAAAGTTGAATGACAAAATGAGTGTAACGCTGTAACTTGTTTAAGTATCTCTTCAGAACTGTTCAACTTCAACAGGGTTAACTAGAAACTTCATTAAATCACACTTGAGGGCTGTGGGGAAGAAAGACCACGGGACAACTTCTGCTGTGGGTCGTGATGCCTTTAAGGCCCCTGATCAACGTAGGACAACAGCACATTGAACTCATGTGACACCTTCACTTCAACTCAAAACCATGTCACCCTGAGCAACCTTAAAGAGACAGTGCAATATATGAAATATATGTATTTTGAACTTCACTAAAGAACTCAATGATACAAATAAAATTAGAATGAAACAAGGACTATTTGATGAGAAATCTCATCTTACACTGGCATGGCACTTGTTAGAATAGTTTAGGGTTGTATGTTCTAAAGTTGTTAATTTATTCTAAATGTTATAACTAATGTTAGATACTTTAAGTTCATTATTCTAAGATTAATACAATTATTAATATCATAGGAATATAATTTGTTTTCACATCTATTGTAATTTTGTGATAACTGATTACTTATGTGAATACATTAACTAATTAAAATACATAATGGCTACATGTTACTGAACTTTCAGCACAGAGCGCCTCGTCAGAAGTTGATCAAATTAATATAAAATTGCATATTGTTCAGTTCAAAGGGCGTACTGAACCGTGACCACTGTATCCAACGGTTTGATACAGATATACGGGTAACACTTTACAATAAGGGTCCCTTAATTAGCGTTAGTTAATGCATTATTAAGCATTAATTAACAGTTTAATAATAGTTTAATAATCGTTATAATGTATTACCTAACATTAACTAACACATTAGTTAATGCATTAATAAGCAGTTAATTAATGTCCACTGCTCAGAGTTAATTAATACATTATTAAGCATTAATAAAAGTTACAAAACTTAATTAGTTAACCATTAGTGAATGCTTTCTGGACCCTTATTGTAAAGTGTAACACATGCATCACTTAAGTAACACATTATAAATGCTAAACTGCCTCATAAGCATTACTTAACCATAATTAAGCATTAGTGAATGCTTTTTGGACCCTTATTGTAAAGTGTAACACATGTATCCCTTAGGTAACACATACGCTGAAGCAAAATGAGTTGAAATGTAGTTGAAGCAACACATATACAGAATTTAACACATTTTATTTAGAATAAAACAGATAATCACAGATAACATCTCAACTGGCACAGAGAAGTACGGTGGCCCTGAGAGCTCACAGCACTGCAACTTAAGAAAACACATGCAAAAAGACAAAACACAAGCAAATTAAGAAAACATCTTCATCAATTTGACAACACATGCGCAGCATTTAGAAAACGCAATGCAAAGACCACAACACAATACATTAGAAAAACGCGCTGCAAATAGACAGCAACACAACACAAGTGTTTCCAGAGGACACTTAAAAGTGATGCACACGCTTATGCTTATGCTGATGCTTATGAGGCAGTTTATCATTTATAATGTGTTACTTAAGTGATGCATGTGTTACACTTTACAATAAGGGTCCAGAAAGCATTCACTAATGGTTAACTAATTAAGTTTTGTAACTTTTATTAATGCTTAATAATGTATTAATTAACTCTGAGCAGTGGACATTAATTAACTGCTTATTAATACACTAACTACTTTGTTAGTTAATGTTAGGTAATACATTATTAAACTATTATTAAACTGTTAATTCATGCTTAATAATGCATTAACTAATGCTGATTAAGGGACCCTTATTGTAAAGTGTTACCATACGTATTGTTGCACCCCTAGTATATATTTATATAGGGCAGAGAGAGGATATTACCCCACCTTTCCTACAAGTTACTTAAGTTTTCATCATAAAATGAGAAAAGTACTCTGATTAGATGTAATCTGAATGCTTCTGTGGGAGTACTCTGATAACATGTAATCTGATGATGTTAGGAACAGTTACAGGATGGTAGTTGTAGAGGCCAAGCCAAAGCTTTAAGCCACTGAGGCGCTGCACCTGGAATACCTATCTGACGCGCTTGGGTTACCGTGATTGATGAATGAAAGTCCGAGTCATATTTCCCAGTTGAACTCTTGGTCCGTTTATTTTCGTGATATAAGCTCCAAAGGTGTCGAAAAACATGACATTTCATAGACAAACATACACGCATAACTCCCGCAGCACCACGCTGCTTGAGCGGTCAAAAACTGTATAACCATCCGGGCGGAACACCTGACCACACAACAAAGGTTCCTACCTAAATAGACAATGACCCCCGTACAACCTTAATTACGCACACAGGTCACACACATTCATTCATAATCTGCCGTTACAGTAGTCTTTCTGATTAGTTTGGCCAAAGAACTCGGATCATTACAGGCATGTCAATTGTGTGGTGGTTAGCAGTGACAATCTTCAACAAGATAATTCTTGGTTCACATCCTGGGCCGAGGCTTTAAATGTGAGAAACATTTTTTTCACACTGTCTAACGTGCTTTTAAAAATGTTTCAATGAAAACACCTAAATCTCAGTTAGATATGCACTGCCAGGCAGGCCTGTGGTGAGGTGGCAGGACCTGCGTGCTTTCAGTGATATAGTTTAGGGTTCAAATCCTGGACAGAGACCTATTGTGTGGTATACAGGTAATGTTTTCATCACTTAGGAGACAAGCTTTGCTTTGGGAGTGCCATTAAGATATACATGAAAAGACCTAAAGAGACAAACAGAGGCAAAGTGGACAGGGCTGCTGCCTGAATTCAATGCAACTGTGACATCATCACATTCCATAATAATGTAACTGTGATGTCACAGTACCAACACTGTTTCAGGAGAACATTTCAAATGTCTCATTTCACACAAACCCTCTCTACAAGCAAGTCACTGTTTGATCGTGTCTGCTCGTTGTGTTCGATTGTGTTTGAACTTTTGCTTCTTGCAAACTTTCACTGGAATCCACTTTGTTGAGATCATGAACTCCAACATGCAGAGAGCTGAGGCTCAAACCGGCGACAGCATCAACGCTTCCCCTGTGGAAGACGTTTCCAGCCTTTCTGTCCCTGCTGTGGTCACTGTCAGCACTGACCTGGTTGAGGATCTGCTGGTCCAGCTGCTACTGAAGCTGCACCCTCTGGAAAGATACAGTAGTGCTCATCTAGACCAACAACAACTGCTGACACACTGTCTCCACTTGAGTGCAACAACTCTGGAGACCCTGAGGAAAGACCCTGGTGTCTCTGTGGACGAAGACCTCCCTCCTCCTTCCTGTGAGGTTTGGAAAGCTGTCCCGCTTCTCGTCTGCAGCGTCATGGAGAGGTTTGGGACAACGAACAGGATAAGGAAGCTAGTGGTGAACAAAGACCCGGCCCTCCTGAGCTTCGTCCCGGACCAAATCATTGAGTCTGTCCTTCAAATCTACAAGGACCAGTCTGAAGATGTGTGGATTCCCCCACAGATACCCTTTGATGAAGACGGCCTACTGTTCTCCCAGTTTCTTCCTGAGAACATCAAGGAGGAAATGTTGGAGCAGTATGGACCCTGGATAAGACGCATGAAGGTCTTCCAGAGAGCGTTCCCAAAAACTTCTGACGAGGAGATCCTTGAGATCACGGACTCCAACATGCAGAGAGCTGAGGCTCAGAGCTGCGACAGCTTCAACACTTCCCCTGTGGAAGACGTTTCCAGCCTTTCTGTCCCTGCTGTGGTCACTGTCCCAAAAACATCTGACAAGGAGATCCTGGAGAACCAGAAACCTCTTATTGAGCCTGTTCAGTCCATCCAGGACATTGAGTCTGGGGATGAAAAGGACTTTGTGGTTAATTCTGACAAGGAGGAGAAAACTGCGGATGATACTGCAGAACAAAATCTGCAAACCAACAGAGCTGTGGTGGAGCAATCCACTATCAAACAAGTCCTGTTGAAGCTCTTTAAACCCCCAAACTTCTGCACACCGAGGAGCCAGAGGAGCCAGGACTTTGATGATGAGATGGTTGAGCACATCCACATGTTGCTCCAAAAGGAGGCTAAGAAGTACGAGAAGAACCGAATCTTTCTTGAACACCTCAACCGCCTCAAAGACCCGAAAGAAGAGGTCAAAATTAGCCGGAAACTGCATCGGCCAATCAAAGCCAGACTGAGAGATGTTTTGCCGAACGCCCGCCTGAAGAGAGATGACCTCATGGAGGACGCTCAGGCTGCTTTGTCAGCCTGCAGTCTCATATCTTCAGAGATCATGAACTATCTCAAGCCATCTGTGAGTTTTGCGCCGGACACAAAGCCAGGAGACGAGACCCCATACAGCCTCAACATTCCCATCAAGAGGGAAACGACAGAACCAGGCAGAGAGCTGACCCAGCTGGAGCTGCATGCTCAGGAGCAGCAGGCAGGAACCAGAGAGAAGGTCCATACAGAGGAAACCAAGAGGAACAGAATCATCTCTTGGTTCTGTAAACCTTTCAAGAAAAATAAATAGAACAAAGAACAAAGACAATAAGCCCAAGCATCAACAGCTGTGGCTCACTGCAAAATAAAATTTGGCTTTTGCCAGCATTAAGTTGTTGTAGTTGTTGTGAATGTGTTGCAATAAAATGTGTTTAAATGCATCATTGAAGTCAAGGATTTATGTTGTATGGCAGCTAAATGTCAAGGTCCAACTCACATCAGCTTATGGGTCTGTGTTCTTCTCAAAGGGCTAGTAACTCTTAACACCCAATACAAGTCAACTCTTTGTGTTTCAAAAAGAAAAGAATCAGGCCTACATTTAAAACTAACTTACAGAGTGGTTCCTTGCAACCTGCAGCCCTGGTAATAAATAATAACCTTAAGTAATATTAATAGATATAATCTTTAGTAACTGATTATCAACAAGTCTTTGATGACTAAATGCAAAAATCAAATGGTCAAAAACTAAATCTGGCTCCAGAGGTCAAACAGCAGACAGCGTTGGTTTCACAGCAGTTTTCTTAAAGCGATCCTGCTTCTTCCTCAGGACACTAAACTGCTCATATTTGTGACAGTTCAAATATCAGGGTTTGATTTCAGGCCCTTGAACCTTGAACCTTCTTATATAATGTGTTGATGCAGGTGTTCCATTCATCTTGATATTTCACTGATACAGTAACACTCATTACTTATTTTGATTTATTAGCCTTGTTGGTGTGCAACTGTGTTTGTAGACCACCCATCCATTATCTTGACCACGTATCCCGTTTTGGGTCACGGGGGGCTGGAGCATATCCCAGCTGACTTTGGGCGCAAGGCAGGTTACACCCTGGACAGGTCGCCAACCAATCACAGGGAAAACATGGAAAGACAGACAACCATTCACACACACTCACACCTAAGGGCAATTTAGTGTAACTAATTAACCTGGAGTGCATGTTTTTGGACTCTGGGAGGAAGCCGGAGTAGCTGGAGAGAACCGACTCATGCATGAGGAGAACATGCAAACTCCACAAAGAAAGACTCCACCTGGTCAAATATGAATCCAATACAAGTGGAAATTGTTCCATTAGATTATTACTTGGGTTACATGTATAAACACAATAAACAATAAACATCCACCCAGCCTTACAACAATGGTGCACCTCATCCCACATATGTACACGCCAGACACATATGAACACACCGAACACATGAACACACCGGACACATATATGCACACCGGACACATATGAACACACCGAACACATATGAACACACCGGACACATATGAACACACCGGACACATATGAACACACCGGACACATATATGCACACCGAACACATATATGCACACCGGACACATGGACACACCGGACACATATGAACACACTGGACACATATGAACACACCGGACACATATATGCACACCGAACACATATATGCACACCGGACACATGGACACACCGGACACATATGAACACACTGGACACATATGAACACACCGGACACATATATGCACACCGGACACATATATACACACCGGACACATGGACACACCGACACATATGAACACACTGGACACATATAAACACACTGGACACATATGAACACACCGAACACATATGAACACACCGGACACATATAAACACACTGGACACATATGAACACACCGAACACATATGAACACACTGGACACATATGAACACACCGAACACATATAAACACACCGGACACATATGAACACACCGGACACATATAAACACACGGACACATATATGCACACCGGACACATATGAACACACCGGACACATATATGAACACACTGGACACATATGAACACACCGAACACATATAAACACACCGGACACATATATGCACACCGGACACATATGAACACACCGGACACATATGAACACACCGGACACATATATGCACACCGAACACATATAAACACACCGAACACATATGAACACACCGGACACATATGAACACACCGAACACATATAAACACACCGGACACATATATACACACCGGACACATATGAACACACTGGACACATATGAACACACCGAACACATATAAACACACCGGACACATATATGCACACCGGACACATATGAACACACTGGACACATATATGCACACTGAACACATATAAACACACCGGACACATATATGCACACCGGACACATATGAACACACCGGACACATATAAACACTGGACACATATATGCACACCGGACACATATGGACACACCAGATACATATGGACACACCGAACACATATGAACACACCGAACACATATGAACACACTGGACACATATATGCACACCGAACACATATAAACACACCGGACACATATATGCACACCGGACACATATGAACACACCGGACACATATAAACACACCGGACACATATAAACACACCGGACACATATAAACACAACGAACACATATAAACACACCGAACACATATAAACACACCGGACACATATATGGACACCGAACACAAGTTAAACACACCGAACACATATAAACACACCGGACACATATATGCACACTGAACACATATAAACACACCGAACACATATAAACACACCGGACACATATAAACACACTGAACACATATAAACACACCGAACACATATAAACACCGAACACATATATGCGCACCGGACACATATAAACACACCGGACACATATGAACACACCAGACACATTACAATGGCATTTTATTTAGCAGTGCAATGGCCAATGGGACAAAGCTTCTGCCAAACCGGGCTCGCCCACAGTAGCGACGATGGAGCAAGTCAATGGAGGGACAGCGAGGTCTTGCACCTTATAAATATATGGGGTGACACTTACATACAAGCAAAGCTTGCAATGCACAAAAACTTTGTAACAAAGGCGAAAATGCTGACTTCCTCCATGTTTACGTTTGTGAAACAGCTGCATGTTAGGTCATTGTTACTGTTCTTTTGCGCACGGGGGGCAGTTCAGAGCCGCTAACAGTTCACACTAGAATTGGATACAGGTCACATTATATGTAATAATGTGAACAGGCAAACAAAAAATCGGATCTGAGCAAAAAATCGGAATTAAGCATTAAGCCTTGCAGTGTGAATGTAGCCTTAGAGTGCCACTGACTGTTGTCATTACACTGAAATGTAGGAAGAAATAAAATTGACCTATTTGGGTTTTTAAGAATAACAGGATTTTAACAGAATACTGGTAAAGTATACTGGTTGAGCTGAAGCCGGCCGGCTCGTCGGCCCGGGCCGCTTGATGTTCCTGCGAAACACTGGAGATTTAGGACGCACAGAGGCAGAGGAGGAGAGCTGGTATAAGAAGACGGAGGTTTATGGAGAGGAGATAGAAGCCATGTCTCTCCTCTCTCATCAAGGGCAACGTGAGATCTCTGGATAATAAGATGGACGGGCTAACAGGACTAGCCAGGAGTCAGACAGAGTTTCAGGAATGTTTCCCGACCACAACGTCTCCATTGACAGCTTCCAGACTGTCCGGGCAGACCGGGAGAGCAGGGAGAGCGCTGTGGGCCTCCGACCATATTATCTGCACAGGGAAATCTCACATGTCATACTGGTAGCTGTTTACATCCCCCCTCTGCCAACTCGACTACGGCGTCCAATGCTCTCAACGCTGCCATAGCCAGACTCCAGACAGACCACCAGAGTGCCCTCTTTCTGATCTCCAGACAGACCACCAGAGTGCCCTCTTCCTGATCTCCGGGGACTTCAACCATGTATTTTCTACATCATTTATTTTGTATTTATATCTTATTAATTACTTCTTCCAATAATATTATTTGATATTTTTAATTATTGTGTAAAGGAGCAACTTTAATGACTGAATTTCCCCCCGGGATAGATAAAGTATTTCTGATTCTGAAATCTTATGATATTGCTCCCTGTTTCATGACTACAGAAACAACGATAGAAATCCTTGGCCTTAAGCGCAGCAACGCCACAATCAATTCACTTTGAACCAGCACACCAGTGACATTCAAAAAAGGAGCAATCAAAGACTGTCAGCCATCCGTAAACTGAAAGGACTCTATGTCGCCCCTCCGTCTCCTCCTGCTGCTGTATCAAAGCATGATCCAATCCATCCTCCTGTACTGCTCCACCTGCTTCTACAACATGTTGTCTGTTAAAAACAAGGCCAAACTCACACACATAACCACCACAGCCTATAAAATAATCGGTCTCCCTACACCAAACCTCACAGACTTAAACCACAGGGCCATCAGACGCATAGCAACCTCAAAAGAACAGGACATCACACATCCACTGAACACCCACCTCATCCCACTCCCCTCAGGACACAGGTACAGGCTACAGAGGTGCAGAAGGGCTCGCCTTGGCAAGAGCCTGACCCCTGCTGTCATAGCGACCCTGAACAACAGGCCTCGCTGAATGATACAACTTTCTCTGTTTGACTGTTGATGTCTTTGTTGATAGTTGGCAATGTATGTTTTTTGTGAATGTCTATGTCTGTGGAAACGCAGAGGGTGCTGTGGAAAAGAATTTCCCCAAGGGGAAAATAAAGTATAAAGTCTAACCTCTGGTCTTAAAATATGAAGCCCATGCAGAAGTGTTATAAGCTGCAGTTCATGGAGCGTCCACTAGAGGCTGGCTGCAGAAACACCAGAAACCACATACACACCAATTCAAAGAGACGATCTTTACAGCAGAAATAAACATGTTTACAGCCTGGTTCAAAAAACAGTTAAGGTCTGACAGCTGAAGAGAGACAGGAGATGTGAGGAGTAGAAGGCGGGGGAGGACATTTAACAGGCGACCTCTGCAATAAGGTCTATAGCCTCTGGATGGGGGGCACTTAGACCGCTAGGCCGCCAGCGCCCCGGGGTTGAGTTTTTTAACTCATTCATTTTAAAGACATTGAAAAATTCACAAGTTTTGCCAAATAAGGGCATGGCTGACTTGATTGACAGGCAGGGACACTGTAGCTGTTAGCGAGGAAGCTAAAGGCCTGCCTCTTTCCGTCACACTAGCTCGACAGAAGTTTGGTTGAGTTCAACATTTCCAATATGGCACCCGCCAACTATCTGCTTCAAAACAGCACTTCGGGAACAGATGGGTGACGTCAGGGAGACTACATCCATTTATTATACAGTCTATGGAGATCTCTTCTTTTTAATAACTAACGTGTCGACAGCGCTGGTTCAGAGACAGTCACTGGAAAAGTACAAACTGAGCTGAACTAGCTTTGCAAAAGACACAATAAGCTCAATTTCCCCCCAAAAGTAAGACTATTTTAAAACAGTGGATCTCTAAGTTAACATTGTGATGGTTGGAACTGAAGAAAATGCAGTTACCAGGTGACACTGTGGTCTGTTTGTCTGTAACAGTTACAATAATAACCTGGGCATCTTTATGGGGCACTGAAATGTGGGGTTTGTGTGTCTGTGTGAGAGCTGAAGGGCTGACAGACAGAAGGCAGATCACAGAGACAAACACAGAGGGCAGGATGCAGTGCACCTGCATTAACACAGAATCCATCTCCCTCCTGCACATTTGGACTGAGCTGTGGATGTCTTTTTTCATTCATAAGAGTTTAACCGAACCGCCAGCCTTCAGAATGAGAGAAGACTGACTCTGCGCACTGAGCCACAGCCGCCCTGCTGCCACTCACTGCTCGCTCTCTCTCTCTCTCTCTCTCTCTCTCTCTCTCTCTCTCTCTCTCTCTCTCTCTCTCTCTCTCTCTCCTGCTGTTACTCAGCTCTGGGTTAAAAACTGCAGTATCTGTATTTCCCCCATTAGTTTGAGTACTTTTAGATCCTATTGTAACAGAGATTGTGCTGTGTTAGAAAATTCATAGTATAACAAAATGTATGTAGATTGCTTATATTCTTACATTTGTATGGAATTGAGAGAGCAGTGCTCTGCAGGGAGAAGGGAATTCCAATTATATGTCAGCATATGGATGCATTTACTTTCTTCGTTTTCTGAATTTATTGTGAAAGGCTGGAAATAAAGAAGTTTAAAAAAAAATGCTTTCCCATAGCAGAACGTGTCAGTGAAGAAAGATCAGCATTATGGTTTTGCCTGCATCATAGAACTAGCCCCCTCAAAGGTACCCTCTCACATCAAATCTACCTCCTTTTCAGCCAAAGCGAACCGGGTTGTATTTCCGGGCTGGTGCTCATGCTGGTTCCAGACAGGCACAGAGTTGGGGCCGCTCTGGAACTGGTTTTCCTGGCCAGGAGCCGGTTCACTCACAGTTGAAACACCAAAAAACAGTTCTCAATAAAGCGCCGGCTCTGAACCGGCCCTGAAACTGTCTCGGTCGAAAAGGGGTGTCTGAAACAAGAATTTGGACCCAAATGCAAAACTAAGTGGTTCCAAAGTTTAAATCTGTTTATTCAGGCCAAGGGTCGGTAAAAAGAGTTTAAAAAAAAAACAGCACAGGCAAAGGTTTCCAAATCACAAAGCAAATCGAAGTCAGACTTACAGAACTGGTCAAAACTGGAGAGCAAGGACGAGGAAACAACAAGGCTCAAACACTGACACAAGGTCCAAGACGAACTGATACAGAAGGGAGGGCAGACTGAGTTTAAATACACACAGGGACAAGGGTTAACAAGACTCAGGTGTAATACATCGAGGTAATCAAGGCAGCAGGAAACACATGGAACAGGAAGTCAAAGGACCTGGAATGAGGGACAAGGGTTGGTATCAAAATAAAACAGGAAACACCAGAAGCATGAGGGAATGAAATAACTTAACCAATCCTGAGCCGTGACACTTTTGTTGCATTCACACCAGACGGGAACGATCGTGCCAGCAATGTTTTGGGTTTTGAACTCTTGCAACTTATTCAGAGAAATTTATTTGCCATTCGTGCAAATTAAGTGGGTCTTGGATGGATGGAAACACTGACAATCTGGGTGATACAGAGTTCATAGCTTTTCCATCCTAGCATGTTTGCGCCTGCCTGCCTGCCTGCCTGCCTGCCTGTCTGTCTATCCTTCCGTTTGTTTGTTGTTCCTTTACTCTCCCCAAGTCATTGTCCATCCATCTCTGTCACCCTCCCGGATCCCCTGCAGTTTCTTCTGCAGTGTAAGGTCTGTGGGGGATAGAAACACAGCCCTCCACTTTGTCCATGAACACTCCCCAGGTACCTACGCCAGCATCCTGTCGGTGGACTTCCACTCTTAATGCAATGATTCCATCTCTGCCACAGGACAGTCTGCCCCAGCTATAAGAGTGCCCGGCTCCACCTGCAGTGAGATTTCAGTCTTCCTGCTCAACAATTGGCAGAGCGGGAAGCTGGGAAACATTTCTCAGACGAGCGGAGCATCTGCATCAGTTCCCCGCCGAAGGCTGTGTCCTCTCCCCTGCTCTTCACCGAGCACACCAACAGCTGTAATCTGCCATCACGTCCTCTAGGCAAACACATTTTCTGAAACACTCCAAACAACAACTTCAAACAAAAACAGTTTCTTCCTTAAGGAACTGGCTCTATAAGAAGACATGGGCCTCCCACTGAGACTAACTCTTAAACTATCCAATAGAAACTTTACGATACGTTCAAAGTCTCTGACACAATGCATCATCTGAACATATTCTTTAACTTATGCACATCCCCTGAACACATCCAGAGTTTTAAACAACAGTTGAATCATACATTTTGTGTACATTTTCTATCAATGTTGGACTTAAAGTACTTTCTTTTTGCCTTCTTCGTACTTTTCACCCACCACATTTATGTTTTGCACCAAAACACTAAGGTCATTTACTCTAAGCGACTGCCTCTGTTGTTGTTTTCAGCCATACATTGGACTGATTGCATCAGTTCCTAAAGATTAAGTTTGGAGGCACTTTCTTTACGCTCATGGACAGCAGGTGTGGTATTATATAAAAGAGACCAAACAACAGACAGAAATGTTTCACCACGAGCTCGGATGAGGAAGTCTGCAGGTTATTTTAGTTTCCATGAGGTGGCAGATACAGTGTAAACTCTATTATGTGTCTGTGACTGAACAGATGACAGTCGCTCTTTCACTGCCTCGTTGAGCAGTGATGTAAAAAGGACTACTTTAATTTCCTGCAAACAGTGTCTGATGCGCATATTGAATTATATTTTGACTTATTGAAGTTTCATATATTGTGCTTGAGCTCTTGCAATATTCCAAAGCTCATTTCTCCCTCTATAAAGTTTTGACGGTTGTGTCTGAAGTTTGAAACAGTGCGTAAACAAAGTTAATATCAAGCCTAATGTAAAATAAAAATGAGAGTGGTTGTTTATGAGATTTCCCTAGTCGCTAGAATAACCGTTGCCCTCAGGTGGTGTGTTAGCGTTATATAACAGACAATATAGGGCAGTGTGGGATGAAGCTGGAAGAGACTGGAGACAAGATAGCAAGCTGTGGCTTTCTCCTGAGACTGGCATAAGAAAACAGGGAAATGCTCTTCATCATGCAATGGGAAATGTTGTTTCAGTGTAACAGAATTGAAGGAGAAATACGGAGTGAAGAATGATAACATAATGAATAGTATTTTGAGATTAAAGCCTCTGGAAAAGTGAATGTATTTAAATTCACATAGAATATCAAAATGTAATGTGTAATCAAGCTTCAAGAAAAATCAGAGTGAAAATAAACATCCACAACTCTGAAGTCACTCTGTTCAAAAACAGCTTCTTTTACAGGTCAGAGCATTTCTAAGGACTGTGTGGGCGTGGCCTAACTTTTTGATTGACAGGTCAAGAGAGAGTTCACAGCCTGCATGTTTGAGCCGTCTGACTCTGAATCTAAAGACATCCAAACTCCAGAATCTGAAAATTATTATTATCAGGACTTCTATCATTTATTAGTTTATCACTCCGTAGTCTCCGGGGCATCAGGACCATGGGACGCCCGGAGCAGAGGAGGCTGAAGTGTAGTATGTACACGCAGAGGAGCTCGGCTCCGGGTGACAGATGCAGCTGTGTGTCTAAACTCTGAGCTGTTTGGGGAAAGTTAGTGAACCGGTCCTGGGGAAAGTTAGTGAACAGGTCCTGAGGAAAGTTAGTGAACCGGTCCTGGGGAAAGTTAGTGAAGCGGTCCTGGGGAAAGTTAGTGAACCGGTCCTGGGGAAAGTTAGTGAACTTGTCCTAGGGAAAGTTAGTGAACCGGTCCTGGGGAAAGTTAGTGAACTTGTCCTGGGGAAAGTTAGTGAACCGGTCCTGGGGAAAGTTAGTGGACTGGTCCTGGGGAAAGTTAGTGAACTTGTCCTGGGGAAAGTTAGTGAACCGGTCCTGGGGAAAGTTAGTGAGCTTGTCCTGGGGAAAGTTAGTGAACCGGTCCTGGGGAAAGTTAGTGAACCGGTCCTGGGGAAAGTTAGTGAACCGGACCTGGGGAAAGTTAGTGAGCTTGTCCTGGGGAAAGTTAGTGAACCGGTTCTGGGGACAGTTAGTGAACCGGTCCTGGGGAAAGTTAGTGAACCGGTCCTGGGGAAAGTTAGTGAACTGGTCCTGGGGAAAGTTAGTGAACTGGTCCTGGGGAAAGTTAGTGAACTTGTCCTGGGGAAAGTTAGTTGACTGGTCCTGGGGAAAGTTAGTGAACTGGTCCTGGGGAAAGTTAGTGAACTGGTCCTGGGGAAAGTTAGTGAACTGGTCCTGGGGAAAGTTAGTGAACTTGTCCTGGGGAAAGTTAGTGAACTTGTCCTGGGGAAAGTTAGTGAACCGGTCCTGGGGAAAGTTAGTGAACCGGTCCTGGGGAAAGTTAGTGAGCTTGTCCTGGGGAAGGTTAGTGAGCTTGTCCTGGGGAAAGTTAGTGAACCGGTCCTGGGGAAAGTTAGTGAACTTGTCCTGGGGAAAGTTAGTGAGCTTGTCCTGGGGAAGGTTAGTGAGCTTGTCCTGGGGAAAGTTAGTGAACCGGTCCTGGGGAAAGTTAGTGAACTGGTCCTGGGGACAGTTAGTGAACCGGTCCTGGGGAAAGTTAGTGAACCGGTCCTGGGGACAGTTAGTGAACCGGTCCTGGGGAAAGTTAGTGAACCGGTCCTGGGGAAAGTTAGTGAACTGGTCCTGGGGAAAGTTAGTGAACTGGTCCTGGGGAAAGTTAGTGAACTTGTCCTGGGGAAAGTTAGTGGACTGGTCCTGGGGAAAGTTAGTGAACTGGTCCTGGGGAAAGTTAGTGAACTGGTCCTGGGGAAAGTTAGTGAACTTGTCCTGGGGAAAGTTAGTGAACTTGTCCTGGGGAAAGTTAGTGAACTTGTCCTGGGGAAAGTTAGTTAACTGGTCCTGGGGGAAGTTAGTGAACTGGTCCTGGGGAAAGTTAGTGAACCGGTCCTGGGGAAAGTTAGTGAACTGGTCCTGGGGACAGTTAGTGAACCGGTCCTGGGGAAAGTTAGTGAACCGGTCCTGGGGAAAGTTAGTGAACTGGTCCTGGGGAAAGTTAGTGAACTGGTCCTGGGGAAAGTTAGTGAACTTGTCCTGGGGAAAGTTAGTGAACTTGTCCTGGGGAAAGTTAGTGAACTTGTCCTGGGGAAAGTTAGTGAACTGGTCCTGGGGAAAGTTAGTGAACTGGTCCTGGGGAAAGTTAGTGAACCGGTCCTAGGGAAAGTTAGTGAACTTGTCCTGGGGAAAGTTAGTGAACCGGTCCTGGGGAAAGTTAGTGAACCGGTCCTGGGGAAAGTTAGTGAGCTTGTCCTGGGGAAAGTTAGTGAACCGGTCCTGGGGAAAGTTAGTGAACCGGTCCTGGGGAAAGTTAGTGAACCGGTCCTGGGGAAAGTTAGTGAGCTTGTCCTGGGGAAAGTTAGTGAGCTTGTCCTGGGGAATGTTAGTGAACCGGTCCTGGGGAAAGTTAGTGAACTGGTCCTGGGGAAAGTTAGTGAACCGGTCCTGGGGAAAGTTAGTGAGCTTGTCCTGGGGAAAGTTAGTGAACTGGTCCTGGGGAAAGTTAGTGAACTGGTCCTGGGGAAAGTTAGTGAACCGGTCCTGGGGAAAGTTAGTGAGCTTGTCCTGGGGAAAGTTAGTAAACTTGTCCTGGGGAAAGTTAGTGAACCGGTCCTGTAGAAATGAGCTGAGCATGTGCAAGACTTCTTTAGCCACTCGGCCGTGGCTCAACTTAACCACGTCCCAAAGTTTCCTCAAATCCACCGCAGTTAGTAAAATAGAAGAATGACAACAAGCTGTCATCTTCAGCGGTGGATGTGCAGACAGGGACACACGAGCACAGCGGTGCAAAGAGCAGAGAGACAGCTATACAGACAGTTTAAAGACAGTAGATGATTAGCAAACAAGCTAACAGCTAAGACAACACTGAGGGGAGCTGGCTGAGACATCAGGAGACGGTCTGAGCAGGAGCAGTGTTGTTGAACATGTGTGCACGTGACTCAGTGTTTCATTTCTGATTGGTTGGATATTTATTACCTAATAAATATCAGATTAAACCAGACCCCTTAAAACACAGTGTGAAAACGTGTTAAAAAACGTAACATAACATATTTGAAAATTGATCAAAGTTGAGATCTAATATTTTTACATAGTTTTCAGTATTTACATATTGTTCGTCTTTAGCAGTCATTCTGAATATTTTAAAACTTGTGAGGGCTCAGATACCACAAGGTTTGTTGTATTTCATTCTATAAAGACTTTTGAACTGGAGTGAGTAATTTTTCTCTCTGTCTCAGTGAGACAATCAATGAAGGGCAGGCGGAGAGGAGAAAAGTGTCTGTGTATTATTCACTCTCACAGAGCCATATCAAGCCTTGTTGGGAACCCCGGTCTTCGTCCCAGGGGCAGAGTGTTGTGGTGTGCTAATGGATTTTGCAAGAAGGCATCTTGAGGCGGTTTGAAGATGCAATTATGCTGGTAATGGTGGTGCCACTGCAAAGTGAATACATCAGCAGGAGCAAAAATGATCATATACAAAGCCCAGCAGTGTGCAGCATGACAAGTTTAAGTGTGTGCCTCTAATCCTAACCTCAAATAACTTTCTGTGTAAACTGTTGGAGGCAAACTGCATTGACTTGATGACAAAGATAAATGACTGGAGACAATCAACATTCCTCACATCCAAACATTACGTTTCCCGGCTGGTTGTAAAGGCAGATGCAGAAGAAAGTCATGTTTTGCTCCACGGAATTGTCATATTGCATGTAACACACCCTAACATCCATTTTTCTGTTATTCATGATGAATGTTTTCACATGCCGGCTTTTCATGTGTCAACTGATAACACTCAACATGTTTCCTTCCCTGAACAGAATGTGCCCTGAAACAGAAAACACCCCAGACACAGGAGGGGACAAAAGGAGGTGAATATTTCAGTCCCTCCCTCTCCAGTATAGAGGAACAGAACATATTGTTTTCAGGGCTGAATACTGCAGATAACCTTCAAAGAGGCAGGTAATAATAATTCAAAGAATAGTAATGGTAGGCTTTGATGTTGAATTACAGGTCTGCTCTCCAAACATGTGTTTAACATGATGAACAATGATGCAGAGAGGATGCTGCCTTTCTCACAGTCTTCCCCCTCTGGACCCTGCATTTCAGTGAGAATAGAGCTAAGACAACATATCAAATGTCAGCGTGATATGAAAAATATATGCAAGCAATATGCCGATTGATGCCAGCAGCACTTTTTAAACACGTTGGGACAGGGAAGTTTACACTTGTGTTGCATCACCTCTTCTTTTAACAGCACTGTGTAAACGTTAGGGAACCGAGAAGACCAGTTTCTTGATCTCTGACGGTGAAATGTCCAAATCTTACCAAAAGGTTTGAGCGCTCCTTTTCGGAATTTTTTTTTTTTCATTTTGTGATGCACCAAATGTTTTCAATGGGTGACAAGTCAGGACTGCAAACAGGCCAGTCTAGCACCCGGACTCTCCTGACCCGTGTTCACAGACAATAGCTTTGGAAGTGATTTTGAGCCCATGCGGTGATTTCCACTACAGAGTCATGTCGTGTTTAATGCACTGCTGCCTGGTGACCGAAAATCACGGCCACCAGCCTTGCTGCTTTTGTACAGAGATGTCTCCAGATTATCTGAACCGTTGAATATTATGTACTCTTGACGATGATTTGTTCAATCAATCAATCAATCAATCAATCAATCAATCAATCAATCTTTATTTGTATAGCGCCAAATCACAACAAACGTTATCTCAAGACTCTTTTACAAACAGAGCAGGTCTAGACCACTCTATGTCAAATTATGAACAGAGACCCAACACCAAGACAGGATAAGACTCAGTCTGACCCCACCTTAATTCACCATGAGCATTGCACCTCACAGTATTTAGCTAGTTACAGTGGAGAGGACAAACTTCCTTTAACAGGCAGAAACCTCGAGCAGAACCAGACTCATGTTAGACAGACATCTGCCTCGACTGAGTTGGGTCTGGAAAGAGGGATAGAGGAGAGTAAGAGAGAGAGGGAGCAGTGATAGTGATGAGATGAGTAGTAGTAGCTGTTGCCGCTGGAGTCTGGAACGTCCACAGCAGGAGGACGTCTACGGCAGCTCAGAGGAACCTACGAGACAAGGGAGCTCAGGGACTCCAGTAATGTCTATGGTTAGTAACTTTAATGGGACAGGGAGACCATTGTCCCCGGGCTGGTAATGGATAGTACCTCTAAACTAAAGATGCCTGTTCTCTGTTACAATGATATTACAGAGATCTTTTAACTCCTAACTTCTTTTTTCATGATTGAATTAGTTCAGTAACTGTAAGGTGTGTGGAGAATTTCTAGTAAGTATTGTGGGTCACTTCCAGGTTATTTGCATATATTTCCAAGCAGACAGTCCTGCTGTTTATCAGTAGCTTTCCTTTAGTATTTATATCTGTGGTATAAGTGGTAGCAATCCCATGGGGTCATTTTGCCTCCAAATGTATATTTAGTTGCTACATTTAAGTTTAGGGAGCTGGAATTACCTGAAGTTTGAGAAAGTTGGTTTTGGAGAAGGGAGTCATTTTGATGCTAAAGGCTTCAAATAAAACCAAGTTTCAGTCCCTGTGGTGAAGTCACATGTGCTGATAGGGATTTAAAGATGTGCTGGTCATTACTTAAAGTCTCCCAACACCCAAGAGACCCAACAGCAAGACAGGATAAGACTCAGTCTGACCCCACCTTAATCCACCATGAGCATTGCACCTCACAGTATTTAGCTAGTTACAGCAGAGAGGACAAACTTCCTTTAACAGGCAGAAACCTCGAGCAGAACCAGACTCATGTTAGACAGCCATCTGCCTCGACCGAGTTGGGTCTGAAAAGAGGGATAGAGAATAAGAGAGAGAGGAGCAGTGATAGAGATGAAGCAGTCTCTACAAATGGAAGAGTTATACATGCAATTAGCACAAGTTACCAACCTGTTAACACTCTACTCGCTTCTATTAGGAGTAATGGGTACCTAAAGCCCCCCCTTTCTTTTCCCATCCTTTTTGTTTACTTTGACTAGTTCTCATGTGGGAAATGGGGATTGGGTTCAGTTGTCACTGGTTCGTCCAACACTGTTAAACGCACCCTTTTCCTGAGGTGCACCCATTGATTGTTTAAATAATGGACGTAGTATCCGTGATGTCACCCATCTGTTTCTGAAGAGCTGTTTTGAGGCCAATCGTCGGCGGCAGCCATATTGGAAATGTTGAACTCAACATAACTGCTGTCGAGCGAGTGTGAGGTAAAGAGGCGGGCTTTGAGCCTCCTAGCCAACAGCTACAGTGTACCCGCCTGTCAATCAAGTCAGCCGTGCCTCTCATAATGGAAAACTTGTAATCTAAATATCTTTGGAATTAGAAAAAAACTCACCCCCGTACAGTGTGTGCCCATGGAGAAATGAGCTATCCGAACTACAGTCAGTTTTTATACCAGGCTGTAAACATGTTTATTTCTGCAGTAGATTAGATAAGATTAGAACTTTATTTGTCCACAAAGTGGAAAATTGCCTTCGGCTTCACACAGACAAACAGACTATACAACATTTGTAGACAAGAACAGAGAGAGAGCTTGGGGTTCTTCCTATACGGTGAAGGCCAGCAGAATTCCTTAAAGGAGACGATATAAACTATAAAACATATACATACACATACACATATGCATACACATACATAAAGACTGTAAAAACTGTCTCTTTGAATGGGTGTGTATGTGGTTTCTGGTACTTCAGGAGCCAGCATCAAGTGGATCCTCGATGAACTGCAGTTTTTAACACTACTGCATTGGCCTCATATTTTTAGACCGGAGGGTGCCTCTTGGGTGCACCCAAAGAAGGTGAATGGTCAACTTTAAATAACATCACGTGATTGATGTGATCAGCCGCAGGGATGTGAGGAGGACGCCGACAGATAACCCCAAGACTCAACTGCAGAGAGACCCACACATTTTTGGAGAACCAGTACAGCTTTTTAAAACTCAATCCAACCAAACAAAAATAAAACTTGAACTCAGCTAAGAAGCTTGGGCTCACCACTCATCGCCATGCCATCCAGTGTACTCCGGCAGAGCGGCATGCAGGTGCCCATTCAATTTCCAGTACTGAGAACCAGTGACTTCCTTCACTCTTGCGTTTGTGTCACTCTTCATGTTAGGGCTGAGTATTACATTAGTTCATATCTCTACTCGAGGCAGTCCATAACACTTCATTCTTTATTCAGCTAGAGTTGAAAAATCTGATCTTCAGCAGTAAGCATAGAGATCCTCAATGACTTATGATGTGAATAATGTACAGACGGAGGTTCTTTAATATGGAAATAGAGGAAATATTATATATTATATTATATATATTATAACCTGTTTTTTTTTTTTTTTAATCAAACTGTTTTTATCAACATCTTACACAACTTTTTTGGAATCAGGATGGTAAAACAAAATAGGAAAAACAAACTGTGTCAAAGCCTAATATGTATGATAAATGACTTGTGTGCTTTGTGAATAATGTTGGTTGAAAATCACAGTTCTTGGAGCTACCGGGCATGTGCCTGTAATCATCTCAGAGGTTTTATGTGCACTATTTAGATCCAATGAGAAGCTTTCATCACTGTGTTCACATCAGGCATTAGAATGCGTCTCCACATGCATCTTCACTTCTGATCGTATCTCACTTCAGCACTTTATATGCAAATAAACACATACACAATCCAACTTTATTATAAAAACCATCAATTGATAAAAGACCGTGAAGCAGTTTCCAAAGGAGGGAGGGAGAAGAAGAGAGAGAGCGCTTATGTGGTGTCAGAGAGAGGGAGCAAGTAAATGTGAAAAACAGAGTTGACTTGACCTAAAAACTTTCTTAAATCATTAAGCTTTGTGTTACTCTACAGCTGAATGATTTATCAGTGAAGCGTATCAACTCCGCCACAAAAAGAGGTCTCTGAGACAACAGCTACAGCACTGATCTGTCTGTTTGTCACTGTTAGCACTCCCCTGCTTGCCTCTTCGAGGGATTATGTTGATGTGAAAAATAAAATGAACCCCTTCACAAAATCAAGACAGGATGTGATTTCTTTGATTGGGGTGAACACTCAAGTACTGACACTGACTTTAGAAATAACTAAACCAACAGAGTGTAATAGGACACAGTGTTAAGGTATTATATCAGACAAGAATGACTGGCAAGAGATGTGAAACTTGACGTCACTGCCTCCCTGGATACAGAGTAGGCGGTTGTTCAATGTGGCCCAGGACATATTTGCATACACGCTGCTGAAGAATGTGTGTCCAGTGTGGTCTAAGAGATCAGATCTCAAGTTGTCCTCCATGGATCTTGTACTTACAGATGTCCACTTGAAATCCGATCACTCAGGATGCATGTGACACCCAGGTGAGAAAAATCCTGACTGAGACTTTAAGTAATGACCAGCACATCTTTAAATCCCTATCAGCACATGTGACTTCACCACAGGGACTGGAAACCTGGTTTTATTTGAAGCCTTTAGCATCAAAATGACTCCCTTCTCCAAAACCAACTTTCTCAAACTTCAGGTAATTCCAGCTCCCTAAACTTAAATGTAGCAACTAAATATACAGTTGGAGGCAAAATGACCCCATGGGATTGCTACCACTTATACAGCAGATATAAATACTAAAGGAAAGCTACTGATAAACAGCAGGAAGACTAAACTGCTTGGAAATGTATGCAAATAACCTGGAAGTGAACCACAATACTTACTTGAAATTCTCCACACACCTTACAGTTACTGAACTAATTCAATCATGAAAAAAGAAGTTAGGAGTTAAAAGATCTCTGTAATATCATTGTAACAGTGAACAGGCATCTTTAGTTTAGAGGTGGGGACAAAGGTCTCCCTGTCCCATTAAAGTTACTAACCATAGACATTACTGGAGTCCCTGAGCTCCCTTGTCTCTTAGGTTCCTCTGAGCTGCCGTAGACGTCCTCCTGCTGTGGACGTTCCAGACTCCAGCGGTAGCAGCTACTACTACTCATCTCATCACTATCACCGCTCCCTCTCTCTCTTACTCTGCTCTATCCCTCTTTCCAGACCCAACTCAGTCTCAGCAGATGGCTGTCTAACATGAGTCTGGTTCTGCTCGAGGTTTCTGCCTGTTAAAAGAAGTTTGTCCTCTCTGCTGTAACTAGCTAAATACTGCGAGGTGCAATGCTCATGGTGGATTAAGGTGGGGTCAGACTGAGTCTTATCCTGTCTTGGTGTTGGGTCTCTGTTCATAATTTGACATAGAGTGGTCTATCAATCAATCAATCAATCAATCTTTATTTGTATAGCGCCAAATCACAACAAACGTTATCTCAAGACGCTTTTACAAACATAGGAGGTCTAGACCACACTATGTCAAATTATGAACAGAGACCCAACACCAAGACAGGATAAGACTCAATCTGACCCCACCTTAATCCACCATGAGCATTGCACATCGCAGTATTTAGCTAGTTACAGTGGTGAGGAAAAACTTCCTTTTAACAGGCAGAAACCTCAGGCAGGACCAGACTCATGTTAGACAGCCATCATGCCTCGACTGAGTTGGGTCTGGAAAGACAGATAGAGGGGAGTAAAAGAGAGAGAAGTGATAGTGATGAGACGAGTCGTAGTAGCTGTTGCCGCTGGAGTCCAGCACGTCCACAGCAGGAGGACGTCTACAGCAGCTCAGAGGAATCTACGAGACAATGGAGCTCAGGGACTCCAGAAAGGTCTATGGTTAGTAACTTTAATGGGACAGGCAGAGTTAAAGTAAGTGATGAAGGGGTTGGGGGGAAGAAGGTGAGCTAGGATCCCAATGTGTCAGTGTGCCAGTTCCCCCGGCAGTCTAGGCCTATAGCAGCATGACAAAAGCTGGTCCAAGCCTGATCCAGCTCTAACTATAAGCTTTATCAAAAAGGAAAGTTTTAAGTCTACTCTTAAAAGTGGAGAGGGTGTCTGCCTCCCGGATCCTGACTGGTAGATGATTCCAAAGGAGAGGGGCCTGATAACTGAAGGTTCTACCTCCCACACTACTTTTAGAGATTTTAGGTACAACTAGCAAGCCTGCATGTTGGGAGCGTAGAGTTCTAGAGGGGTAATAGGGCACTATGAGCTCTTTAAGATACGAGGGTGTCTGATTTTTTAGGTCTAGACCTGCTCTGTTTGTAAAAGAGTCTTGAGATAACATTTGTTGTGATTTGGCGCTATACAAATAAAGATTGATTGATTCAGAGATTAGTTTTATATATTTGATTATTTTTACTTTATTGAATTAATTTGTTATTATATCATTTAGGGTAAATATGTGATTAAGTTTCGTGCCTTAGGTGTAATTAATATACTTCGTTACTCACTTTATAGTTTGATAGTTTAGCACTGGCTGACCTGTATATAGATGGGCAGGTAAGATAGGAGGTGCAGACACCGGGGGAGGCGAATGTTTTCTACCTATTACTTGAAAGAAGTCATTTTTGTTGTTCAATAAAAAAAAACAAGAACCTGCATCCTTGGCTGGACATTAACAATCTTTGGATCCTGTGTATGATCCACTCTCTCAGTGCCCCGTGGACGTTTTTGTATTTTGTAAAGTTGACAAAGTCAAATTGCCACTACAGTCAGCTGCTTCCCTAAATAAGAAATGATAATAAATTACCTGGTAGAGTGAGACTCAACAGATAAGTCTACCAGACAGAAAGCAATATTAAAATAACTTTCTCTTCCTATTTTCTTTCTTGGGCCCACACTCTGCCACATTTCTCTCCCCATCCCTTACTTTCCTGTGCTTACCTTGTTATTTGTTTGGTAAAAGCAATGGAGAGCAGATCCTGGTTTCTAATAAATCACTGAAACTTTGATTCATGGCAGACAAAGCAAAGAAAGCTCCCACCATATTTCTCACATTATGAGCTTGGCACACAGAAAGCACAGGCCTCTTAGCTGCAGTCCCTGAGCAGCACGATGCCCCCCAACTCCACAGACTTCTTCAGATAATATCAGCTCATGAAATTGGGATTCATCGACCAGAAGTGGAGAAAGAGGTGAATGGACTTAGAGACTTTATACAAGTTGACAAGAGAATGCAGAAAAAAGACTTGAACAAAACAGGAGAGCTGTCTGTCTGGCAGTAAGTGTTGTCCTCTGCTGAACTGTCCTGGTGCAAAGCCCAAGAATAAATCAGTTCCCAGGGTAATGGGGGACCAGTGATAGAAGGAGCCCATCGTCCTGAGATTTGCAACACTACTTGCTGGCTGGCCTGCAGTACCATCCAGCAGGAGCGCCTCATCAATCAATGTGCATGGAGCAGGAAACAGCCTTGGTAAGTTGTAAAAGGAAGAGTCAAAAACAAACAACCTTAACAGCCAAGTGCACAACTTATGAAGAGATTTCCATCATTGCCTCAAGACCCTGCTGTCCAATAGATTTCTCTTGATGACCTCTCATCCTCATGAAGTGGAGGACCTGAAAGCAAAAGGATTTAGATTAGGCTTACTAACTCTGACTGTGAGGGATTTTTCAACTGTTTCCCCGAGGATACTGTATATAGTCAGTGACACAGCAGAGATAATCTCACATTCTCTGACTGCATGCACACCCAACTGTGAAAATAATTAATTCAATATATATTAGGACGAATGCAATTTAGAAGCAAATCACAGATTCTGAAAATCCATTTTACCAAACATCTGATGAAACTCAGCTCTGAGGTGCTTTTCAAAGGCCCTGTAAAACATGTGGCCTGGATTCACTGCACAGCACTTTACTGACAATGTTCCCTCCTGCAACATATCTGCTTCCTCTTTCAAGGATGAGAGATGTGTGGAAAAACTCAAGACATGGTACAGCATCTCAGAAACCTTGAGAGACAAAATTCAGAAAATACAGGGCATCCATCCATCCACTGTCTCTACCACTTATTCCATTCAGGATTTCAGATTTCGGGGGGGGGGGGGGGGGGGGGGGGGGGGGGGGGCTGGAGCTGATCCCAACTGCCATTGGGCTAAAGGAAGAGCACACCCTGGACAGGTGAAGAAAGGTACAACAGAGGCAAAAGATTGAGTGTCAACCTCAATTTTAAGCAACTGTTTCTAGGATTCAACCTCTTTAACCCCTCAAGTTCACCTGGGATCCCTCCTCTCAAGGGAACGTGGTCATCACAGAAAGGTCTGTCACAGCTAAAGCTAGACACACACTAGACCATTTTCAGACATGTGTAGGGCCTGTTTTCACACCCCCAATAATCAGGGTGTGACTTAGGGCTGGGCGATAATTCGATAACGTTAATTATCGTAATTTAATTTTTCTCAATATAATTATGAGAATTGTTCGATAAAAACTTGATATAAATAATCCTGTAATTACATCCCCCAACAACTTGAAAGGGAAGGGGGCGCTAATGATCCTTAAAAGCTAGTTGCCACCCAACATTAGACAGAAGAAGAAGACAGCATTGAGCAGCCAATCATGTAGCAGAGTAAGAGGTAGGTGGAGCTTAAAGATGTTTGGAGTGGAGTGTAAACACAGCTGAGATGAGTGACAGTGACACACAAACACAAAACCTAGCAGCTCAAAGCAGAGTCGTTAGTCTGACACTGAGTCGACTCTGCGTTAACTACTAACTTCATACACTTCATTAAAGGTGACATATCACGCTTTTTTCATCAATATATATTGGTCTAAGAGGTCCCCAAAACATGTCTTTAAAGTTTATGCTCAAAAAAACACTTTGAAATCAGATTTTGGTCTGCCTGAAAAGTCCTCTTCTTCAGCCCTCCTCAGAACACTCTGTTTTCCCTCTGACAACGCCCCCTCAGGAAGTGGATGTGCCTCGGCTCTCCAGCACGTTGATCTAATGTTTACATGTTGGCTGAATATACACGGCTGCTCAGAGATCACATTACTTCAACCCTCTGAATCTGATCCTGACGGAGAGGCGCCTGTAGCAGGACCTTTCTGAACCATTGGTCATAGATTTAGTGTTTCTTGTTGTTTTATTTGTCAGTATGTAGACGTGTGTCTTGGTACACAGCTACGAACATGTAGCTATGTGGCTATGCTAACTAGCGCTAGCACTTATCCATGATAAATAAAAATCATCCACTAGATCTTCAAATCTGCAGACGTGGGGAGTAAAACCGACCTCTGCCAGAGAGGCAGCAGAACCTTTCTGAAGGATTGGTCACAGATTCTGTGTTTCTTGTTGTTTTATTTGTCAGTATGTCGACGTGTGTCTTGGTACACAGCTACAGCTACAGCTACAGCTATGAACATATAGCTATGTGGCTATGCTAATTAGCGCTAGCACTTATCCATGACAAATAAAAATCATCCACTAGATCTTCAAATCTGCAGACGTGGGGAGTAAAACCGACCTTTGTGTTTATTAAGACAGCCTACAACTAGCATGCCTCCCTCCTAAGCTCCTTGTTAGCACACATGTGTGCAGGTAATGAAAAACGGAGGAGGGATTCAGTATTATTTTATACAGTCTATGGGCTGAACAAGCTCCGAGCTCTGACTCCGTGACAGACCGGATATTGTTGTGATGTAACAAAAACACTGAAGTCTGAAACGGCTGGTTTCACACACATTTACAGAAAGGTGGAGAAATCAGAACAGGGGCAGAATGGATTTTTTTCATTCTCGGGGGGTTTGTAGACATGCCAGGGACACATATTTCAGGTAAAGAACCATTAAAAAGTCAATTTTGCATGATATGTCACCTTTAAATCTACTTTCAGGACATGGGTAAATAAATGTGATCATGCAAGTGATCTAAACCTGACATATATACGAATCTACCAATTCAAACTTCACAAAAATCAAATTTTACACTTCCTGTTAGTTTCGTCAGAAATGATGGATTCAAGAAGTTCATCAGAGAACTAAATCCAGATACAAACTAACAAACTGTCTTCAACTTTCACTCAGGAGCAAAAATCTGACTTTAAATTTAAAAGAAATAATGATTTAATATTTATCGTGATTATCATCGATATCGACTGATATGAAGAAAAAAATTCGTGATAACATCATTTTTAATATCGTCCACCTGTAGTTTGACTTAATTCAGGTCCTGTTGTACTCAATTTTTTTGTTCAATTAATCCTCAAGTCTCTGGTTTAATACAACTATTTTACTGCTCCCGACTGGAGCCGTTCATTTAAATATTCTTAATATTTACATATCGGACGACTTCAAAGGGAATACCCACAATAAACAATGAGAGGAGCAGAATGGGAAGCCTCACCAGCCGGTCAAGCAGAGCAGCTAACGTAAACACAAACATGCCCCAGGCCAAGTGGAATATTAATAAAGAAGACCAGCATGTGGCATTATTTATCTTTATTCATTTAGTTTTTGTCACTGCATGACAGAACACATGCCAGGACAGCCAGCTGTTAGCGCCAATTGTCCGTGTTTGTTTATCTTCTGAAATCAAGGTTGGTCATGGGAGCTTCTGTGAGATCTCATGCCTGTGGAATCATTAGAAAGAAAGGTACTTTATTAAATTCAATTTTTTTTTTATTATGCTATTTTTTGGACATGTTACACATACAGTATTTTGGTATATACATACAAATGCACACACATGCAGTGAACATGCTTAGGGAGAGATGTCAGAGTGAGGATGCTGCCGTCAACCAGCGTTCTGTGCCTTGCTCAAGGGCACCTCGGCAGTGCCCAGGCAGGTGGACTGGTGGCTGGAGAGGTGCTGGTTCACTTGCCTGGGCATTGCCTGGGCTAGCACCTCTCCAGCCACCAGTCCACTTGCCAAACTTCGTCCATACTGGGACTCGAACCGGCAACCCTTCGGTTCCCAAGCCAAGTCCCTATGGACTGAGTTACTGCCGCCCCCACAAAGGTTAAGAGTGGTCTAGCTGTCTTAAGGAATCATCTAGTGTGTGTTCAGAGGATTGTGATGTTAAAAAACGGTTGGAACTGTCCTTATGTGTTGTTGTGACAAAGTGGACTCAATTATGCCATTTGTCACTTATGTTAGTTAATTTATATCAATCTCATTAAATCTCGTTAAATTATATGTTAACCATTAAAGTCTCTAAAATGACATAATACAAAATACTATCTTGGGTCTGTTTGTGTTTTAAGTTAAATTTAGTTGATGATTCCACCATATCTAAATACAGGTTGACAGAGTAATGGAAGACAAACATGGGTGATATTTAAAATACTTTTAGTAGTTGTTTCGTTACAGAGTTCTTTATCTAACAGCAAACTGACCTGCAGCAGGAAATGGGGATCAAAGAGTTATGTCCCTGCACATCCACGCCTTTTAAGCTCTAAGTGACATCATCCAGGTGGTTCAAGCTGCTACCATGTCGGTGGAAGAAGCTGCTGACAATATTAAAGAGTACACTTCTTTTATGTGCGCTCCGTAGCGAGATAAAGCGCATAATGTGATGCATTCGTGTACCGTGGGAAGTTTGACAATCTAGTGAGTATGTACAGTCATGGCCAAAAGTTTTGAGAATGACACAAATATTACATTTTCACAAAGTCTGCTGCTTCAGGGTTTTTAGGTGTTTTTGTCAGATGTCTCTATGGTATAATGAAATACAATTAGAAGCATTTCATAAGTATCAAAAGCTTTTATTGAGAATTACACAGAATTCATGCAATAAGTCAATATTTGCAGTGTTGACCCTTCTTTTTCAAGACCTCTGCAATTCTCCCTGGCATGCTGTCAATCAACTTCTGGACCAAATCCTGACTGATGGCAGTCCATTCTTGCATAATCAATGCTTGGAGTTTGTCAGAATTTGTGGGTTTTTGATTGTCCACCCGCCTCTTGAGGATTGACCACAAGTTCTCAATGGGATTAAGATCTGGGGAGTTTCCTGGCCAAGGGCCCAAAATCTTAATGTTTTGTTCCCCGAGCCATTTTGTTATGACTTTTGCTTTATGGCGAGGTGCTCCATCATGCTGGAAAAGGCATTCTTCATCACCAAACTGCCCTTGGATGGTTGGGAGAAGTTGCTCTCGGAGGACGTTCTGGTACCATTCTTTATTCATGGCTGTGTTTTTAGGCAAGATTGTGAGAGAGCCCACTCCCTTGACCGAAAAGCAACCCCACACATGAATGGTCTCAGGATGCTTCACTGTTGGCAAGAGACAGGACTGATGGTAGCGCTCACCTCGTCTTCTCCGAACAAGCCTTCCTCCAGATGCCCCAAACAATCGGAAAGGGGATTCCTCAGAGAAAATGACTTTACCCCAGTCCTCAGCAGTCCAGTCCCTGTACCTTCTGCAGAATATCAGTCTGTCCCTGATGTTTTTACTGGAGAGAAGTGGCTTCTTTGCTGCCCTCCTTGACACCAGGCCTTCCTCCATAGTCTTCTCACTCTGCGTGCAGATGCACTCACACCTGCCTGCTGCCATTCCTGAGCAAGCTCTGCACTGGTGGTGGCCCAATCCCGCAGCTGTAACACCTTCAGGAGACGGTCCTGGCGCTTGCTGGACTTTCTTGGGCGCCCTGGAGCCTGTTTGGCAACAATTGAACCTCTCTCCTTGAAGTTCTTGATAATTCGATAGACGGTTGACTGAGGTGCAATCTTACTTGCTGCTATAAACTTCCCTGTTAGGCCCTTTTTGTGCAATGCAATGATGGCTGCACGTGTTTCCTTGCAGGTAACCATGGCTAACAGATGAGGAACAATGGTGTCATGCACCATCTTCCTTTTAAAGTGTCCAGTCACTCAATCATGACAGATTGATCGCCAGCCTTGTCCTCATCAACACCCACACCTGTGTTAATGTGTGTGACACCTGTGTGTCATTGAAATGATGTTAGCTGGTCCTTTTGTGGCAGGGCTGAAATGCAGTGGAAATGTGTTTTTGGTGATAAAGTTCATTTTCAAGGCAAAGAGGGACTTTGCAATTAATTGCAGTTGAGCTGATCACTCCTCATAACATTCTGGAGTATATGCAAATTGCCATTATAAAAACTGAAACAGCAGACTTTGTGAAAATTAATAGTTGTGTCATTCTCAAAACTTTTGGCCATGACTGTATGTTGTCTTGTAATGAGTAGGGTCAACCCTGTAGGTGAGGATGTTTGTGTTGGTGATGGGTAATGCATGACTCTATAAATTGAGTTGGCTGTAAGAGGCCAAGGAGGGAAATGGTCAGTGAAGACACCAGGATCTACCAATAGTTTAGTTCTTTTTGTTTACATGTTCTTGTTTTGTATGCTACCTGTAAATGAATCTCCACTTATGGAACCTTCATTTCAGTGCTCTGAGTCTGCCTCCAGTCTTCGCCATAAACCCTCTTGCTCAACTCAGAGTGGTCACCCACGATTTTAAAACTGCGTAAGATCTAAAAGTTGTCTGGTGTGGTGTGGTGGTCCCTCAGCTTTGATGCCTTTTTATTAAAGCTAATGTCAAGGTCAACATGCCTCACATCAGACTCCTCGCTTTTGATTTTTTTAAACAATAAAAATGTAAAAGAAATTGAAGCGATTTCTCCTGAAAAGATAAAAACGTCACTTGGAGGCATAAAGCTCCATAAAGAATATTCTTCTCAAGTGCTTTCACTCATGCTTTCACAAGCCATAAAGAGAGAGGGGGAAAGTTGAGTTCAAATGGAGGAGAAATTATTATTTAGATCCTCAGTATTATCTTTAAAAAAAATAATTCAAAATGTGCAGTCCTGGTATAAATAAGGCTTCCTCAATTTAATCAGAATCAGGTTAGGAAATACCTAATTTATCCCCAGCAGGAGTTCTGGGTGCTACAGTTGATCTGATACAGAACATAAGCATATAGATGTTAGATATAAGCATGGAGGTATAAAACATAAGATATAAGGAACAAAGATATGTATCTGTAACAGGCTGCATGCATGTCTGACACACTAAACTCCGCTTCACATGTTTGTTCACCGTCCTAGATAAGCGAACCATACATCACGATCAGCCCATGATTTCCTCCCTTTTAATACATTATATTAAAAGAGACTTTTACAGTCAACATGAAATCCTCAGCGTTCAACTCGACCACTGCTACAGTTTCCCATCTAAGCTTTTTGGTTTGAACATCAGCATTCACGGCTATCAACACTCTGGAGATGTAGAGGAGCACCTTAGTTCAACCACCTGCTGTTTTGTCACCCTGCCAACCCCTTTTAGAGAAATGTTCTCCTGAAAATAAATGTGCCAAAATTCTCAACAAACTCTGTGAGAATGACATCCTGAAATTCAAGATGTCAAGCTCCGTCTAAAAGAGGCAACCTGTATCAGTCATGTTTGAATCAGACCTATTGTTAATCTCTAACCATTTATAGATAAAAACAATTAAGAGGGCTGATCAAATGTAAGACAAAATCTCAGCACTGACACCCTGCTGATAAAAGTGTCAGATGATTTTCTTCTGAATAGTAATTACTGAGTCATAGTTTTTATTCTGCTTGGTTCAGTTTATCCTTTGATATGTGGACTATGAAATACTGATGATGGTCTGGAAACCTGAGTAATGTTATCATTCTCTGTTGGTTCAAATCTTTCCTTTTCAGACATCATCACCACATGTTGAGTCCAGAAGGGTTCAACTGTTGGGCCAACATGCTACCTCACATTGATGCAGAAAAACAAGTCACTGCATTCATTACCTCTAAGTTGAATTATTGTAATTCACATAACTAAGTTTCTTCAGTTGGTCCAAAACGCTGCAGCTTGAGTTTTGACTAGAACTAGGAAAAGAGAGCACATCTCTCCCGCTTCTCTACACTGACTCCCCATAAAATCTTCCTATAAATCTCTTAATGGTCAGACACCTTTGTATCTTAAAGAGCTCACAGTGCCCTATTTCCCCTCTAGTACCCCTTTTCCACCTTTTCCTTTTCCAAGACAGTTTCAGGGGCCAGTTCGGAGCCAGTGCTTAATTGAGAACAATTCTTTTTTTTTTTTTTTCTTCTTTTTTTTTTTTTCTCTATTCTTTTTTCTTTTTATCCTTTATTTTTATTTTATTTTCTTTTTCCTCTTGTCTGCATATATATTTCTGGTTTGTGTCATGTTTGTCACAAACTGTCAAATATTAATGCAATTTATTCTTGCAGCAAAAGAAAAGAAAGAAATCCTTTTTCTTCTGTGCTTGTGACTGTGTGCATGCAACCATCACCACCCCTCTTAGAACTCTGGCCTATCTTTTATAGGCAGCTAATATCATGTTCTGTAAAAGAGGGCGTGCACACCTAGGTGGGCCAAAAACAAAATAAATAAATAAAAATAAAAATAAGAGAAAGTGAAAGAAAGATTACATAAGGATATACAAAGGGACAGGGAGAGAGAAGGAGAGAGAGACCTAACACACTTAGATGGAGAGGGACCATCTCACCATGATGCCAAAAAAAAAACTCTGTGTGGTGATACTAATGATTAAGCAACCCTTAGTGTCCACAATCATTACTGAAGCTTGGGTCGCAGAGGGTTGCCGCCGTGCTGTGTTCTATTTGTGTAACAAGACCACCACTGGTGCAGATGAAACCACCTGGGAAAGATCAGCCGAGCGGTACGGCCCGGCACCCGGGCCGCGAGAGCAGTCAGACCGAAGGACCCAAACCCGCCGCGGGAGACCCAGGCCAGGGGACAAGCCAAGGACCCAGACCGGAAGCAAACAGGTACCGCCGGAGCACCCAGGGCGACCCCCGGGTCACCCAGTAGGAGGAAAGGGGGGCGAGGGGGGAGAGATCCCGCAGCCCCCCCAAGGAAACCCCCACAACACCGCCCCCACAGCCCCCCAAGACGGAGCCAAAGGAGCAACCAGGGCCGAGGGGGCCCGGCACCAGGAGCAGACAGCCAGGCAGACGGGCAGGACCAGGACCAGAGCCCGCCAACCGGCGCGCCGGAGCAGGGGGAGGGCGGAGGCGGCAGGGCCAATCCCCCCCGCCCCCCCCAGACGGCCTGACCACTCCCCCCAGCCACGCCCTGCGACTGATTTTTTTGTGTTTCAACTGCAAGAGAACCGGCTCCCAGCAGGGAAAACAGGTTCCAGAGCAGCACCAACTCTTTGCTGGTCTAGAACCAAGAACTGCCTATGTCAGGGGCGAGGGGTGAGGGGCAGGTATACCGTGACCAAGAAGACAAACCAAAAAGGTTTCCGCCATTTTCCTGCAGCGAAAGCATAACAAAGACAAAGCTAATGGATTCCTAGGCTAAGCAGTGGTCGGTCTAGGAAACAAGCTGCCTCTTTGCGGTTTGGTCCTCACAGGAGATCCAATACAAGCTGGAGTGATCAACCAGGACTAAATCCCTTTTAGAAGAGATCCGGCACGAGCTGCCAATGGCTGGGTTCGACAGAAGCGTTGACCAATAAGTATCACGCTAAAAAAGCTTAGAAAGGATTACAGGGACTGAGAGATGTTGTTTGTTATTGTAGTTATTGTGAGGGAAAGTTCACGCTAGCGCTGCTGGGAAAAGTGGTCACTTAGAAATGATGTCATGGCGCTTCCAAGGGCTCGAGCAGGTGGGAAAACAAACTGGTTGAAAAGGGGTATAAAACACTACGCTCCCAACATGCAGGCCTGCTGGTCGTACCTAAAGTCTCTAAAAGTAGTATGGGAGGTAGAACCTTCAGTTATCAGGCCCCTCTCCTTTGGAATCATCGACCAGTCAGGGTCCGGGAGGCAGACACCCTCTCTACTTTTAAGAGTAGGCTTCAAACCTTCCTTTTTGATAAAGCTTATAGTTAGAGCTGGATCAGGCTTGGACCAGCTCTTAGTTATGCTGCTATAGGCTTAGACTGCCGGGGGAACTGGTACACTGGGATGTTGTCTTTCTCTCTTTAACAGTACGGTCTAACTAGACAGAAAGTAAGCATTTGAAGAAGCAGAAAAAAACCTCTGCGCTTTAAAGTCCCAACAATGTCTAAGAAGGTGCTGATTGGTTGGTGGCACAAAAGTTCATTAAGAACAAAAGCTAAGGCACACTTACTTAATCAAATGTTAAGAGCGGTTCACTTTCTTACAGCAACTACAGAGTTTGTTTTAACAGGTGATTGTGAGCACATCTTTCATCTCTTAGCCTCTTCTATCCCTCTTTCCAGACCCAACTCGGTCGAGGCAGATGTCTGTCTAACATGAGTCTGGTCCTGTTCGAGGTTTCTGCCTGTTAAAGGAAGTTTTTCCTCACCACTGTAACTAGCTAAATACTGTGAGGTGTAATGCTCATGGTGGATTAAGGTGGGGTCAGACTGAGTCTTACCCTGTCTTGGTGTTGGGTCTGATTTGGTGCTATACAAATAAAGATTGATTGATTGATTGATTGATTGATTGATTGATTGATTGATTGATTGATTGATTGATTGATTGATGCACTGTCAACCTTAGAAATTCCGGTGCTTTGATAAGGTTTGATAAAAAGAAACCACATTGCATCCATAACTAAATTAGCATTTTCCATCTAGAAGAAACATAAAACCAAATACAAGAATCCAGAGTCTCTTTCCTGGTCCAACTAAAAAGACCACCAGCCATGTTCAGCTCCTACCAGTGGACAAACAACTCTATTTATTAGACCGTTATCCTCTCCTCTTGTTACTGACTGAGCAAAATGTTAAAGGCTGCTGGTTCGTGAATGGCTTTATCTCAGGACAGAATCAGGTCTCATCCCCTTGAAGGGTTTTGGACCACTTCGGCCATTAAATCTTCAGCTGGTTGTCCTTGAAGGCAGAAAGTAACACATTGAGGCTATTCTTAGCTACTGTGCCACAAACAGATGGGACCAACCTCCTCATCATATTAAATGTCACCAACTTCAGCCAAATTCTGATATAAGTTAACATTGATATTTAAGATATTTCAGCTTGATATTACAGTTATTGTTCATTCCTTTTTAATGGTTTGATTTACTGTATTCTAGGTTTCAGATTGTGGTTTGTATTTATTCTTGTAGTTCTTAAATAGAAAATGGCAAAGTGCCAGAGCTCTTTGGATTGCCTGTTTGTTTGAAATGTGTGGTGTAAAAAAAGCTGCCATAGAGAGCAAGACTCAATAAACAACTCAAAATAAGTGATGATTTAACATTTAGTATAATGTTTAACAAAGTGAGAATCTGATCAAATGTAGTGACTTTTTAGCAGTGGTGTATAAAGTACTTGAAAGCCATACTTGACTAAAAGTAAAGATATCTTACTTTAAATCTACTGAGGTAAAAGTGAAAGTCACCCATTAAAAAAGCCCTGGAGTAAAAGTCTTAAAGGAGCGGAAATTAAATGAACTTAAGTATAAAAAGTCAAAGTACAAAGAAACAAAATAGATGGAAATTGTTCTTTCTCTCACAGGCTTTATTAAGTTTAATTATCCCTCCCTCTTGCCCCTCCCTCCTTCTCCCCCTGCTCCCTCCTTTTCTCCCACTGCTCCCTTCCTTCCTTAATTAAAGTCCACACATTTGCAGTTCATCTTCAGCAGAAGTTGGTTTTCAAAATTGTGAGAGTTCAGTCGTTCTCTTTGTGGGCTGAAGACAAGCCCTGCAATCAGGGGCAGTTTGACTTGGGTGGCCAAACTGGGTCACTGACTATTGAGGGGTTGGCCAGGTGGGGAAACCATTAGGGGCTTACCCCAAACCTAGGAGGGTTAGTTACAATAATCACATCTACTCTCTTACACTCTTTAAGGACACAAAATGAAGATGATAATTCAAAGTCAAAGCATCAACAAAAACAATAGAAACAATAACAGAAACTACTGTCTCTGCAGCTCGCTGAAACACAACAGCTGATCTGAATATAAGTAATGCCTCTGACATGACAAACAGCCAATCATGTCTAAGAATTTCAGGGTGGCCGCAGGGGTGGCCAATCAGTTTTCAGAGGTGGTCATGGCCACCCCTGGCCACCCCCTGGCTCCGCCACTGCCTGCCATGCTAAATATTGGTTGACAGGCTGCAGAGACAGGTTGAGGTGTGTTCAGCTTCACAGACAGCTTGCAGACAGCAAGGAAAGATTTCAGTACTGACAATATGGTATCCATACTTACAGTATTACTGCACTTACTTCACTCACTTACTGCAGTGTGTGTTTTTAGGTTTGACGGTTAGTTTTGGAACACCATTATTTTGGTGTTTTTCTGCAAACACAGGAGGGACTTCATCCTGTAGGATGAATCTTTCATCCCAACTAAAGTGAAAAGGTTTTTTTAGATATGGCCACAGGTGTCTGTCTTCTCCTGAAGCACAACTAACAGGCGGAGGTGTGGCGGTATCTCCACTATCACCAGTGGATGAGGCTGCTTCCATCATGCTGTTGAGACTGAAGAATGTTCACAGGCTGTGTGTGATCTCGCTGAGATGAGCCTCAGCTTGATTTGAGAGCACCAGTTATTCGTAGGAGAACACGCACAGTCCTGATAATCCAAACATCATGACACAATTATATTCACATTTTATTTTGGAACATGTAACGACAGTGACAATATAAATGTAGCGGAGTAAAAGTATCATCTTTTTCTTTTTAGTGTAGTGAAGTAAAAATGAAAGTTTCAAAAAATATAGAAACTCAAGTAAAGTATAGATACTCCCAAAACCTACTTAAGTAAAGTACTTTTACTTTGTTCCTTTACACCAGTGATTTTCAACCACTGTGCCATGGCACACTAGTGTGCCGTGACAAATCGTCAGGTGTGCCGTGGGACATTATCAAATTTCACTTAATTAGTCCAAAAAAATATGATTTATGTACTTCATATAATTTGCCATGTAGTGTGTCTGTGCCTGCAGTGTAGTGACTGGCAGAGAAATTAAATACTTGTCCATGTACTGACCTGCGCTACCCACCCACTGGGTGGCAATAAAGCACACTCATGACCTTGTTAATTTGAAACAATAGAATTAAAGATGCGCGTGTGAGGTGTACGTGACAAGACGTAGGCGTACAACAGTGATGGATAGATATTCAAAAATGAAAAATGAAAACTCCAAACTGGGCCCTGGTCAAAATTCTAACCTGGATGAAGAGCGTAATATGGGAGGTGGAAAAGGCAACTTTTATGATAAAAAATTATAACGGTGACTGCGAGAGCTCTCAAAGCTAGCTACTTAGTAGCTGAACTCGTAGCCAAATCAACAAAGCCACACTGTGGCAGAGACATTAAAGGGGACATATCACGCTTTTTTCATCAATATATATTGGTCTAAGAGGTCCCCAAAACATGTCTTTAAAGTTTATGCTCAAAAAAACACTTTGAAATCAGATTTTGGCATGACTGAAGATCCCTCTTCTTCAGCAGTCCTCAGAACACTCTGTTTTCTCTCTGACCACGCCCCCTCCGGAAGTGGATGTGCCTCGGCTCTCCAGCACGTTGATCTAATGTTTACATGTTGGCTGAATATACACGGCTGCTCAGAGATCGCGTTACTTCAACCCTCTGAATCTGATCCAGAATCTGATCCTGGTGGAGTGGCGCCTGTAGCAGGACCTTTCTGAAGGATTGGTCACAGATTTAGTGTTTCTTGTTGTTTTATTTATCAGTATGTCGACGTGTGTCTTGGTACACAGCTACGAACATGTAGCTATGTGGCTATGCTAACTAGCGCTAGCACTTATCCATGACAAATAAAAATCATCCACTAGATCTTCAAATCTGCAGACGTGGGGAGTAAAACCGACCTCTGCCAGAAAGGCAGCAGGACCTTTTATGAAGGATTGGTCACAGATTCTGTGTTTCTTGTTGTTTTATTTGTCAGTATGTTGACGTGTGTCTTGCTACACAGCTACAGCTACTACATGTAGCTATGTAGCTATGCTAACTAGCGCTAGCACTTATCCATGACAAATAAAAATCATCCACTAGATCTTCAAATCTGCAGACGTGGGGAGTAAAACCGACCTTTGTTTTTATTAAGACAGCCTACAACTAGCATGCCTCCCTCCTAAGCTCCTTGTTAGCACACATGTGTGCAGGTAATGAAAAACGGAGGGGGGATTCAGTATTATTTCATACAGTGTATGGGCTGAACAAGCTCCGAGCTCTGACTCCGTGACAGACCGGATATTGTTGTTACGTAACAAAAACACTGAAGTCTGAAACGGCTGGTTTCACACACATTTACAGAAAGGTGTAGAAATCAAAACAGGGGCAGAATGGATTTTTTGTAGACATGCCAGGGAAACATATTTCAGGTAAAGAACCATTAAAAAGTCAATTTTGCATGATATGTCACCTTTAATACTACCTGAAAAAACTATTGTAAATGAGATGCTTCACCCTGACACAGTTAAAGAAGTAGCCAAAGTCCCTCTCTCAGATAAATAGAGTCATATATTTAGAGATGTGTCATTTTGTAAAACTTTTGTTTGGTGGTGTGACTGAGGATTTTTTTTATGTATGAAATGTGCCTTGGCTCAAAAGAGGTTGAAAACGACTGCTTTACACCACTGCTTTTTAGAATGATGGAAAATGTATGCAAAGAGCATTAATATTTTTAAAAGCAAACTCAAGACATACCTTTTTAGTCTTGCTTTTAACTGAGTTTTATTCTTATAACAGTTGTATTTCAATTTACTTTATTTATTCATTTATTCATTTATTTATTTATTTATTTATTTATTATCTAGTTAAAAGTTTTGGGATTAGGTTGGGGGGTCTTTTTGTTTTTATTTCTATATCTATCTTTTTTTTTAATAACTTTGTTTATTGGAAGTAGTTTCAGTTGTAACAAAGGAAAAGTACAATGCAGTACAGAGAACTTCCATTCTTCCCATTTTTCCCTCTTTTTTCCCTCCCACAAACCCATCCCACTTGTACTTCAAAGAAAAATATGTAAACAATACAGAATACATACAACAATTACACAAATAAGGAAAATAAGAAATCCAACCCAAATGTAAAAATTAAGAAATAAAAAAAAAAAAAAAATGAAAGGGGGGGGGGGGGGGGGGGGGGGGGGGGCTCAGTCATCACAATCAGGCAGGGAAGTCAAAGATTCAATATGAGTCAAGAGAGGGCTCCAAGTCTTATCGAATGTGCTTGAGGAACCATTAAGGGAAAACCTGAGCTTTTCAAGTCTAATAGAAAGTAGCAACTCTTTCACCCATCTGTTATGAGACGGAGGTTGAGGGTGTTTCCATTTGAGAAGTATAAGTCGCCTGGCTAAGAGGGTAGTAAAGGCAAGAACAGTCTGCATGATTTTAGATGTAACAGGCTGCAGGGGGGCGCCAAACAAGGCCAGCAGAGGATCAGGAGCGATAGTTATAGAATATGCTCTGCTAAGCGTTTGAAATATTTCAGACCAGAATGTGGCAAGCCTGGGACAGAACCATTCTATATCTATCTTTAAGAAAATCTATTCTATTTGAAGTTGTTTTAATGTACAGCACTTTGTGTTACAATGTCATTGCATAAAAAACGCTTTGCAAATAAAGTCTGATTGATTGATTGATTGATTGATTGATTGATTGATTGATTGATTGATTGATTGATTGATTGATTGATTGATTGAAACTGTTTTGGTTGCTGTTGAGAAAAGACTGGAGGTAGCTGATGCAGATCATGAAAGAGGTTTCCATGAATGGTTGAATGAAATGTTTCCATCAGAGGTGATAACTCACTGATTAGTTCATCACAAGTTGCTGTCAGAGCCCTTTATTTAGGCCTTCAATTGAAATAATGAGATGTCCTTTCTATCTCCTTTTTAAATCAAGCCAAGCATTAAATTAAATGTAGGCTGGCATCATGACACTCAAAGACAAGAGACCACATGTGCTGATGAGCAAACGGATCATGTCCTATGAAGGGACGGTTCTCAGGCATCAGAAGGTCATCAATAAAATACAAAGGAAAGTGTTTTCTGCGTATGTAGAGCATGTTACAGTGACTCAGCTGCTCTCCTTTATTCTCTGTTTCATGTTTAAAAACACTGAGCAGGCATGCTTAACCTTGATTTTGTAACATCTCAGCTGAAGGCAAAGATCTAAGTGACTTTGAAAAGGAATTCAAAGGGCATCCACAAGCCACAAGCTCAGTGAGCAGTTTACAGAGTCTGAAATGATGTCAAGCATATGCTTTGGCCTTTACTGTAAGTAGATCTCATTCCAGTTGACCAACCGTGGGGGATTCTTTGAGCGCTGTGTTGGGCAGCAGTCACATTACTATCATCTCAAATTGAAGGACATGCCAAGAGGTAGGGTCTTGTCTCACCCTGTCGGGGTTCTTTTTCCCATAACAACCTGCTAACCATACATTATCCCTTACTTATACCATCACCTGGACAGAGCAGTGCTAAGATTCAAGCTTCCATCAGCTTCAGGGACTGGGTGTTAGTTCTATCAAAGGAAATGATAGTAAGAGTTGAGGGCTGTCTTTACAAAGTCAACATGTAATAATAAAAATAATACATTTTATTTAGAAGCGCCTTTCAAAACACTCAAGGTCACTTTACAGACAGATTAAAACACAATAAATAAAACAACACAATATAATAAATAAAAACAACAAGCAAAGTAACACCAAGTTAAAATGAAGCAGTGGAAATGAAGCAGGGAATGCAGTTTGAAACAGATGGGTTTTGAGTTTTGATTTGAAGAGGGGTAGTGAGTCAGAGTTTCGGATGTCTGGTGGGAGTGAGTTCCAGAGTTGGGGAGCAGAGCGACTGAAAGCTCTGCTCCCCATGGTGCTGAGACAGGCAGGGGGCACAGAGAGGTGGAGGGAGGAGGAGGACCTGAGGGAGCGAGAGGGGGTGACGATGTGGAGGAGATCAGACAGGTACGGGGGGGGGGGGGAGGTTGTGGATGGCCTTGAATGTGTAAAGGAGGATTTTGAAATTGATTCTGAGTTTGACCGGTAGCCAGTGGAGCTGCTGGAGGACGGGGGTGATGTGGTGAAAGGAGGGGGTTCTGGTGATGATGCGGGCTGCAGAGTTTTTGGACCAGTTGAAGTTTATGGAGGGATTTGTGAGGGACACCGAAGAGGAGTGAACTACAATAATCGATACGGGAAGTGACGAGACTGTGGACCAGGATGGCAGTGGTGTGAGGGGTGAGAGAGGGGCGGAGACGGTTGATGTCGCGGAGATGGAAATATGCAGACCGGGCTATGCTATTGATGTGAGAGTTAAATGTGATGCAGCTTTCAAGTTTGTCTTCACTGGAGCCATGCGTTCACAATGTGGTTGTACTATGTAGCCCTGCGCTTGTTACTTGTTAGATATTGCAGCACTTCAGTGTTAAACTAGTTTGCTAGATTTGAAGAGAAAATACAACTAAATGTTTATATTTTAAACATTATTGCCAGAACCAACGTTTTTGAAAAGATACTTCAAACACCAAAGCTTAATAGTAAAATAATTATTATTCTAAAGCAGACTACACTAGCGTTCAAAGGTGCATTATAAGATTTTTGACAACTAAGTATCAGAGACCACATGAGCAGCTCTGTGGGGCGGTTCTGCACATTGTCATGAAAACTAAATCAGGGATGGATAAAAGTGCATGTCCTCATTAGTCGGGCTTAATTTAATGTAAAAAGTGGCTGTTATGCAAACATGCCCACAATGGCAAAAATATCATGCTAAATTATGCAAACTAGGACTAAACCACAAAGTGCAGCTGAGCCACAGTGGGGCAGCTGTGGCTCGGAGTAGAGCGGGTCATTCTCGTCTCCTCTAGTCCACATGTCTAAGAGTCCTTGGGCAAGATACTGAACCCCTAATTGCTACTGATGGCCTAGCCTTAGTGTACGAGTGTGTGTAAATGTGATTAGATTAAACCCTTATGAGCAGCTTGGCACTTTGCATAGCTGCCTCTGCAATCAGTGAATGAATATGTGTGAAGATGGGTTCATATTGAGATGCAGTAAAAAGGGTTTAGAGTAGTCAGGAAACTAGAAAGGTGCAATGTATGTCAAATTAATTTATAGAAATGCATCTCTTCTTTTTCAGGTAGTTCCAAACACATTTGGTCCTATAGGATCTTTTAGAATAGGTTTTAAGATTATTTTATTGGTTTTTAAATATCTCTTTTGCTCCTTCTTATTTATCAGATTTGCTTTTTAATATGAGCCAGTGAGACCCCTCAGGTCTTCAGGTAGTGGACTTTTAATGGTACCAATAATTAGAACAATGACCCACGGTGAGGCAGCTTCTTATCTTGAGGCCAATGTCTGTGGAACACCCTTCCTGTAGATCTGAGGGCTGCACAGAGCATCAACATTTTTAAAAGCAAACTCAACACCGACCTTTTTAGTCTCTCAGTTGTATTCTTATAACTGTTTTATTCCATCTTAATGTATTTATCTATTATCTAGTTCAAATTTAAGTCACTTTTTTAAGTATCACATCTTTGTTTCTTTTAATGGTTTAATTTTAGTGTTTCATTATCAATTCAATTTTTTTTCAATTCAAATTTGCTTTATTGGCATGAACAACGACTTGTTATTGCCAAAGCACATAAATTCATACAGTACATTATATATATTCACAACACACTACACTCACTATATATACAATAATCACACACCATATTCATTACATTATAGTAATACATTATAATACATTATAGTTTCATTATCTCAGTAATGTATTTTATTTTGGTGAGTTGAATTTCCTGTGTTGAGTTTTAACATCTTATGTTTCCTCCAGTGTTTCCTGATTAAGATATCATGAGAGCGTTTCTTCAGTTCGTTCAGCAACTTCTTTTTTATTTTTCAGTTATTTATTTATTCTATTTTTATTATTATAATTTTTGCATATATCATGTTCCTAACCTTAGGATTGTGTGGTGGGTTTGGGGTTTGGGCTGGGGTTGGGGTTAGGATGGGGGGTCTTTTTGTTTTTAATTGATTCTATTTGAAGTTGTTTTTATGTACAGAACTTTGTGTTACAATGTCAATGTATGAAAAGCATGTTACAAATAAAGTCTGATTAATTGATTGATTGATTGATTGATTGATTGATTGATTGATTGATTGATTGATTGATTGATTGATTGATTGATTGATTGATTGATTGATTGATTGATTGATTGATTGATTGATTGATTGATAGGAAAATATTGGGCAAACTCAGCTGGACCAGAATACTGCACTGGATGAAAAGTTAGACCAAACCCCAGAGCCATGCTGAATGTGTCACAGTCTGGATCATATAAACCTTACTGACTCATTTTTGTGTTATCCGTCTTCATTTCAGTTTAAATTTAAGTCCTCAGGCAGTGTGTCATCAGAATCCCTTCATTTCCTCATTAAGCTTCTATTGAAAGAAAGAAGCATTAGTGTGTGGGAACATTTCAGCAATCTTGTCAACCAATACCATTCTCCATCTTACAGCACTTATACCGCTTTCCACTGAGGCAGTTTCAGGGCCACTTTGGAGCCGCTGCTCAATTGAGAAACAGTTTTTCGTGTTTCGACTAGGGCGAGGGGCGAAGTCGCCGTCCATGTGAAGCACAACAAGTAGTACAGGAGTGATGGTAAAGTTGGGTGAGTTCTCTTCGTGACCTCGTGTGATCATGAAAAGCAACACCAGCAATCATGCTACGTTGTCTGCCATCGATGTTATTGTGAGGGAAAGTTCAAGCTAGCGCTGCAGGGAAAAGTGGTCACGTAGAAGTGACGTCATGACATGGCACTTGACACGGGCAAGAGCTGGTGGAAAAACAAACTGGTGCCGAGTTAGTTTGGAAGTTTAACCGGCCACCGGAACCAAGGGAGAGGTTACGGTGGCTGGTGGTGAGGCTTTCAGCAGTGTGACTGACCCCTGGTGGCTGGCTGCAGTATAGGTCAAAAAATCCGTCTCCCCCATTCATTTGAATGGGGGAGCAGTCAAACTTTAAAAAATAAATACACATGGTACAAATGTTTCTCACATCCGTGTGCTGTGGTGATATGTACTTAGTATCTGAGTGTTTTGTGTTCAAGGCCTCTTTTTTCTGAAAAGTTTCTTCTTCGTTAGTTATTAGAGTTTAAAAAACGGGGTTTTACTTCCGGGTTTCCTTTGATTCACAGCCATAGACTGTATAAAATATGGACGTAGTATCCGTGATGTCACCCATCTGTTCCTGAGCGCTGTTTTGAAGCAAATCGACGGCGGCAGCCATATTGGTAATGCGGAACTCAACTGGGCAGAGTGTGACGTAGTGTGAGTCTCTTAGCCAATGGCTGTGTGTTCCCGACCGGGAGTCACGTCAGTCATGTCCTTATTTGGGCAAAACTCATAATCTTAATATCTTCTTAACCTTCATGTTAGAAAAAAATTCACCCCCGTACAGTGTGTGCCATTAGAGAGATTAGCGTTGTAGGGCCAAGCCGTTTTTTGAACCAGGCTGTAAACATGTTTATTAATGCTGCAAAGATCGTCTTTTTCCCATTCATATCTATGTGGTTTCCGGTGTTTCTGCAGCCAGCCTCAAGCGGATTTTCGATGTATTGCAGTTTATAACACTTCCGCATTGGCTTCATCGTTTGAGACCGGAGTTTGCCGCTTGTTCACAGCCAACGTAGAGTGAAACTTCAAAGGACACACAGCGTCTTGTGACGCCACGCTGTAGGGTGGAGCTTATTACAGTGGCTTCACAGGCTCTGGCTGCACAATGGCGGCGCCCAGGAGAGGGATTTTTTGGCTTCAGAACAGTACAACGGGAAGAGGCGGAGCAACGCTGTCCATTTTTATTTACAGTCTATGCTCGGAACCAGTTCAAGCACCAGCCAGGAACTAGAACCAGGTTTGAGCTGGTCGAAAAGGGATATTAGTTGTCGTGGAATTTTCATAGTCTTATATATATGTATCTAAGAATGTTTAACTATTGTATTCTTTCAGTCTAAATGTCATGCTTAGAGTAACTTGTTTCCTATGTCGTCTGTGACGGGCGAGATCGTGTCAGGGTAGTAGTCAAGGTCTCTCCCCCTGCTCCTGTCTTTATCTATGTGTTATGGCCGACTTACTGTCTCCAGAACTAGAGCACAGGTCTTCTTCCCACTTGTTGTGTTCCTATAGTCCAAACATGGTTATCTAACTTTAGTGTCGTCTTCAGAGGGAATAAATACCATGCCAAGGGTTTTGTCTGTCAGAACTGACTTGGCATTGCACTGCACTCTCCTGCCTGTGTACTGTTATGTTATTTCTCCTTGATCAAGTTCTACATAAACTATTTCAACGTAAGCCGTCCGAGTCTCCTGAGTCTTCTGTGTCCAGTGTCCAGTTTGTTGCTGAATTCCATCACATTATTGACATTGGGCTACACACATAGGAGGAAGAGGACCCATTTGATGATTAGTGAAGGTTTCTTAAACAGAAAAACAGAAAGGCAGCAGATGAAACAATACTGACTTAAAAACACAGCAATGTCCACCACAGGGAGCATGAGGAGAAACATTAAGAAAACTCAGAACATAGGCTGTTTTTGAAACCACCTGCTACATACTACCTACGAATGTAGAATGTGGTACGTACCACACAGGCCTACTGCATTTGAATTTAGTCTGTAGAGTCTGTTCTGTTGGATCTGGTCTGCAGGATGCTGGGTCAGGCATCGCTGGATTTCCAGTTTTCAGAAAGCAGAAGTAAACAACGGCCAAGCTGATAGATAAACTGCTTCTTTAACATCACTTATGATTTAAAAAGTTAAGAAGTGGTTTATATTTAATCATTTTGTGAGAGCCCCCGTCATATACGGAAAAAAAGAAGTAGCTTAACATTAGCACTGTGCATTGTGGGAAACAGTACATGAGGGAGACCGGTCTGCTGCAGACTGAGACATGTTCCTGAATCAGTACGACATCAGGGGAGTTCAGTCAGACAACTCACGTTTACTTAATAAGTTTATTGCAGCATACAGTATTGTGTTTGGCGTGTGGGCTCCGAATTTCATTACTCCTCGTAGATTATTTAAATGCAGACATTAGGAGCAATGAGATAGGACTAACCCCCTCGGAGCCCGCAGGTGGAAGCCGGGGAGGAGGTGGGGACAAACTTCACACAGCACTGAGCAGAACAGCAGGAGCACTGCAAGCAGAGGCAGAGACAGGGAGGCTTGCCGTTTAAATAGACCGCCGAATGAGGATGTTGAGATCAGCTGATGGAGAGGTGGTGACGTGTCAGTATGATGAGCGCGGCTCGAGTTGTCTGCCTGAACTAGCTTGCAGGCGGCGCTCCATTTTTGGCATACTGCAGATACTGAATTTAGACTGAAGCAGTACATATTACAAGTATAGAAGGCGGTTTCGACTAAATACTCCAGAGGTAATCAGACACAGGTGTGGTCACAGGACACAGGGGAACCTAATGAGGGTCATCAAAGTGGAGGGAAACCCACAAGGGCAGGAAGTAAGTCTAAAGCAGACACTGAGAACAAGCACTACAGAATAAACAGGAAACACAGGAGACTTAAGTAAGACACACAAGTGAAAATACACACACATGAATCACTAATAAACAACACAAGAATGACATGAGGACAACTTCTGACTAACGGCCAAATTCCACCAGGTGGGTGTCCCATCCGTCACGGCACCCAATCTGATAGTTTTCTATTCTAGTCAATGTGTTAACTTCCACTGGATCCGCTCCGTTGTGTTCCGGCTGCGTCTCTGATCCGGCAGGTCGGAGTCCTCCGGATCAGATACACAAGACTTCTATTTATGCCGGATGCCAGAGCACGACCATAGACTGTATAAATAATGGACGTAGTATCCGTGATGTCACCCATCTGTTCTTGAGTGCTTTTTTGAAGCCAATCGACGGCGGCAGCCATATTGGAAATGCGACACTCAACTAGTCAGAGTGTGACGTAAAGAGGCGGAGTTTGAGCCTCCTAGCCAACAGCTATGTCTTCCCGTTCGGGAGTCCAGTCAGCCATGTCCTTATTTGGGCAAAAACTTGCAATCTTAATATCTTCTGAACCATGGCGTTAGAAAAAAATTCACCCTGTACAGTGTGTGCTGATAGAGACATTAGCTACGCAGAGCCAAGTCGTTTTTTGAACCAGGCTGTAAACATGTTTATTAATGCTGCAAAGATCGCATCAATCTCAACAGAGCAGATGGAGCGGGACAGGAAGTCAGGTTTCACCTAAACAAAATGAAAACATCCGGTTAATTTTCAGAATCAAACACTCTGTGTTATCACCAGATCGTATTTCACTTAACTACAACAACAAACCAAAGTCATGATGAGCGGAGCCAGGCCTGGAGTCAACAGGTCAGAGGTTTTCAGAGGACCAGAGAGACAACATGGATGAAGAGAGGAGGAGGAGAATCCTTGATTCAGTGATTAATGTGAGGAAACCTCGGTCACATGACTCTAGCTGTCCTGAGGTCCTGCCCCGGGCTGCGTTCCAAAAACGCAACTGGTGGGTGTTGATGGACGAGAGAGCACCGGACCAAAGCAGATCGGAGAAGGACCTGGTGGAAGTCCCGTGTAATACAGAAGACCGACAGGGAGGAAACAAGACCTGAAACACAAGGTACATGTTGAAAATGAAACTGCATATCAAGGACAACAAAAACTAAACAAAGCAACTCATGACATCCAAGAACAGTGGGGCAGAGGTTTTCAAATGGACTGTATAAGATGAATCACTCTTCAGAGTAAGTCTTAGGCCACTGTTAGAAATACAAATACATGATGCTGTTGGGGTTGGATATAAAAGGGATATACTCAATAATGTTAAAGACACGGCAAGAAAAAGACGGACGTATTCAATCAATCAATCAATCAATCAATCTTTATTTGTATAGCGCCAAATCACAACAAACGTTATCTCAAGACGCTTTTACAAACATAGGAGGTCTAGACCACACTATGTCAAATTATGAACAGAGACCCAACACCAAGACAGGGTAAGACTCAGTCTGACCCCACCTTAATCCATCATGAGCATTGCACATCGCAGTATTTAGCTAGTTACAGTGGTGAGGAAAAACTTCCTTTTAACAGGCAGAAACCTCCAGCAGAACCAGACTCATGTTAGACAGCCATCATGCCTCGACTGAGTTGGGTCTGGAAAGACAGATAGAGGGGAGTAAGAGAGAGAGGTGATAGTGATGAGACGAGTCGTAGAAGCTGTTGCCGCTGGAGTCCAGCACGTCCGTATCAGCTGGAGTCCAGATCGTCCGCAGCAGGAGGACGTCAACGGCAGCTCAGAGGAATCTACGAGACAATGGAGCTCAGGGACTCCAGAAAGGTCTATGGTTAGTAACTTTAATGGGACAGGCAGAGTTAAAGTAAGTGATGAAGGGGTTGGGGGGAAGAAGGTGAGCTAGGATCCCAGTGTGTCAGTGTGCCAGTTCCCCCGGCAGTCTAGGCCTATAGCAGCATGACAAAAGCTGGTCCAAGCCTGATCCAGCTTAACTATAAGCTTTATCAAAAAGGAAAGTTTTAAGCCTACTCTTAAAAGTGGAGAGGGTGTCTGCCTCCCGGACCCTGACTGGTAGATGATTCCAAAGGAGAGGGGCCTGATAACTGAAGGTTCTACCTCCCATACTACTTTTAGAGATTTTAGGTACAACTAGCAAGCCTGCATGTTGGGAGCGTAGAGTTCTAGAGGGGTTATAGGGCACTATGAGCTCTTTAAGATACGAGGGTGCCTGATTTTCAAGGGCTTTGTAGGTTAAAAGAAGAAGAATCAGAGTTACCTCCGCACTGAGGATGAGTCCAAACAAACTCCATAAGATAAAAATAGAGCTGAACAATTCTGTACAGGGAATGTGCAAAAGTTAGCAGTGTGAAGTAATTCAAGTTATCTAATCTCTGACTAAGCATTCCTTCGCAGTCATTTCAGTCTGCTTTTTATGCATCTTAATGCAGAGGCACTTGCTCTGTAACGTGGCTTGCACAGATGCTCTGATACATAATGAATATCGCTGGTGGTGTTATCCTGGCTTTAAAGCTATGTGGCTGCTCACACTCACTTCTGCTTTTATTTCTATTTCTTATCCCAAGTCATTACTGAGCCGTCACTCTGTTCACATTTTCTGACCTTATTACATGGCTGTGCTGAGTACTTGATTCTGATTGGTCAATTACGTCATTGCCAGTGTCTAGCAGACTGTTGCCAGGAATAAGGCTCTAGTCACAGCTTCTGTAGTAGGACTAACTGTGATCACATCATGCTGCACAATGAGCCTGGTTGATGTGATGGGTTTTGTTTGTATGGGGGGAAAAAAAGAAAATAGTCAAAACCAGCGAATAGGTCAAAGAGGTTAAACCATCCCTCAAACTATGAAGACAACAGAGAGATCTGCGAAACTGAAGAAGGCACATGGATTTGAAAGTTAAGTGATAAGAGCATGGGATACAATGCTATTTAAAGACTGAAGAGTGGAAAAGAAAGTGTCAGCAGACTCTGACAGTGATGAGCTGAAAACTCAATAAGGTGCTGCCCTGATTCATTCTGTTGTTTTCACCTCAAGCCCCTCCACGAATAGTGGAAATGTCCCATTAAATGTGAGAAATAAGAGCTCATTTTACGATCTATGGATCTATTGAAGGTAATTAAGTCATTTCCAAATAAATATTGTGTGTCAAATTATTGCTACCTTAAATTAAAAGCAGAACATTATTCTGCTTATTACACAGCTTTTACTTCAAGGTATCAGTCAGCTCTTTTTCTCTTCCTTTGGAATCATCTACCAGTCAGGGTCCGGGAGGCAGACACCCTCTCTACTTTTAAGAGTAGGCTTCAAACTTTCCTTTTTGATAAAGCTTATAGTTAGAGCTGGATCAGGCTTGGACCAGCTCTTAGTTGTGCTGCTATAGGCTTAGACTGCCTGGGGAAATGGCACACAGGGATCCTAACTCAACCCCTCCCCCCCAACCCCCCCCCCATCACTTATTTTAACTCTCCCTGTCCCATTAAAGTTACTAACCATAGACCTTTCTGGAGTCCCTGAGCTCCCTTGTCTCGTAGGTTCCTCTGAGCTGCCGTAGACGTCCTCCTGCTGTGGACGTTCCAGACTCCAGCTGATACGGACGTGCTGGACTCCAGCGGCAACAGCTACTACTACTCGTCTCATCACTATCACCGCTCCCTCTCTCTCTTATTCTCCTCTATCCCTCTTTCCAGACCCAACTCGGTCGAGGCAGATGGCTGTCTAACATGACTCTGGTTCTGCTCGAGGTTTCTGCCTGTTAAAGGAAGTTTGTCCTCTCTGCTGTAACTAGCTAAATACTGCGAGGTGCAATGCTCATGGTGGATTAAGGTGGGGTCGGACTGAGTCTTATCCTGTCTTGGTGTTGGGTCTCTGATCATAATTTGACATAGAGTGGTCTAGACCTGCTCTGTTTGTAAAAGAGTCTTGGTATAACATTTGATTTGGCACTGTACTAATAAAGATTGATTGAATAATTAATTGATACCAAATTAGCCTCAACTTGATTAATTTGACTGTTTTTCTGTTATATTTCTTTTCCTGGTTCATGGAGAACAGTGAAACTGCAAACACAGAAACACAGATGTCTTTTCTTGCATTTGTCTAGTTGACTCTTTACCATGTCATTCCAGCTGAGTACATTTTGTTGTTATCTCTGTTGGATCGTTCAGGTTCTTCTCCACTGTTCCTGTTAGTTTCTGATTCTTCTTGTAACTTGAAGCACTTTGATAAAATAATTATGTTAAAAAGGGCTTTAGGAACAGATTTGACAAACATATGCGTCTTTGACAAAGATAAAAAATAACTTTAATGGGCTTTAATGGGTTTTTTATACAGTTAAACATTTGTCATTAATACTCTTCAATAATACCTTGTTTTTTAATCATAACTTTAGAAATATATGTGCGTTGTGATGGTGTGGTGATATTGCAATCCTAACTGGGTGAACAGGACTCAATTGTCCAAATCAGACCAAGTGCATGAGTGGCATTCTGCAACATCAATCAACCAATCAACTTTATTTGTATAGCACCAAATCCAGTCCCATCTTACAGACAGGACTCAGTCTGATCTCGTCTTAATCCATCATGAGCAGAGCACTTTGCAGCATTTAGCAAGTTACAGTGGCAAGGACAAACTTCCTTTAACAGGCAGAAACCTCCAGCAGGACCAGACTCATGTTAGACACACATCTGCTGAGACCGTGTTGGAGAGAGGGATAGAGGGAGATGAAGAGAGAGAGAGATGATAGTTGTGAGACGGATTGTAGTAGTGGCAGTAGCCGCTGTTGCCACTGGAGTCAGACACGTCCGTATCAGCTGGTGTCTGGAACGTCCACAGAAGAAGGAAGTCTACGGGAGCAACCAAGAGGAACCTACGAGACAAGGGAGCTCAGGGACTCCAGAATGGGACAGTAAGAGTTAAAGTAAGTGATGAGGGGGTTGGGGGGGAAGGGGGTGAAATAGGTTCCCAGTGTGTCAGTGTGCCAGTCTAAGCCTATAGCAGCATAACTAAGAGCTGGTCCAAGCCTGATCCAGCTCTAACTATAAGCTTTATCAAAAAGGAAAGTTTGAAGCCTACTCTTAAAAGTAGAGAGGGTGTCTGCCTCTTGGACCCTGACTGGTAGATGATTCCAAAGGAGAGGGGCCTGATAGCTGAAGGTTCTACCTCCCATACTACTTTTAGAGATTTAGGTATGACCAGCAGGCCTGCATACTGGGAGTGTAGCGTTCTAGAGGGGTAATAAGCATGACTGCTTTCAGTTGGAAACTATGAAAACATGATTAAAACTACACTTTTCTGCTTAAATTAAGAGCAGATGGACGAGGCAGAGACCCCCACACAGTGCTCTGCTGACGTCAACATGTGGACTAATCCGGTTTCTTGACATTTATATGGATCTTGTCCATAAGATGGGGAAGCACACGGAGCAAAGCCTGCAGCAAACTGTTATCTTGAACATTAACACATTGATTTTAAAATCTGACTTCTGCTGCTTCACATTTATTTTTAATTTGACAACTACACACCGTCCAACTCTTTAACATTAACAATGATACACATGACTTCAGAGGCGCAGACAGGCACTGAGATTAGGGTTTAGACCAAACTTCATTAAAAATACACAGACATAATTGTAATATTATAAAAAATGGAAGTCATGGTAAATTATTGATTGGATTCAAACTGTGATAAATACCTAGAGACTACTTAATTTTTAGCTCCCACTGAAAACCTCACTTTATACTGAATGAGCAGGGTTTCAGAGTCTAGCTTCAAAACACAGCCACTGTCCTTAGATGCTGTGTTCGTTCTTGACTGTTTGGGTGATCTGCTGAATTTCAAAGTGTTAATTTTACCTGAAGCCAACAGGTCAAAATCAGAGGTGGGAGACCTGAAGGAGGAAAGAAGCAACTCTGTGATGTGATGTATGCAGCACATGTTGCTGTAACTGCAAGGTGTCATTACACGCTCAATATACGGTATTGTAGCTGAGGATCTTAACTGCCCACAGAAAACATCAACTTGTGTAATGCATGATGAAAGGACGGTACTGTACAGCTGAAACGCACATAACTTCAGCGTCAGGTAGAAACCCTGCATCTCCAACACCACTATGTACCAGGTAGTAAGAAAAACTAAGTTTTTCACATAACACTGCATAAGATTCAACCACAAGCTTTTTCAAACACTTAAATCTCTTATATTTTAGAAAGTCTACAGACAGACAGAGAAAGATGAATATCTATCAATCAATCTTTATTTGTATAGCGCCAAATCACAACAAACGTTATCTAAATACGCTTTTACAAGTCTAGACCACACTTTTTTTTTTTTAAAGTTATATTTTTTTGGCTTTTTTGCCTTTATTGGATAGGACAGCTGAAGATTGATAGGAAATGTGGGGAGTAGAGAGCGGGGGAAGACATGCAGGAAATGGTCAACCGGCCGGGGTCGAACCGGCGACCCCTGCGACGAGGACTGTAGCCTCTGTATGTGGGGCGCCCAGACCGCTAGGCCACCAGCGCTCCGTAGTCTAGACCACTCTGTCAAATTATGAACAGAGACCCAACACCAAGACAGGGTAAGACTCAGTCTGACCCCACCTTAATCCACCATGAGCATTGCACCTCACAGTATTTAGCTAGTTACAGCAGAGAGGAAAAACTTCCTTTAACAGGCAGAAACCTCGAGCAGAACCAGACTCATGTTAGACACACATCTGCCTCAACCGAGTCGGAGAGAGGGATAGAGGGAGATGAAGAGAGAGAGAGAGAGATGATAGTGGTGAGATGAATAAGTGTATTTGTATCAGCTGGAGTCTGGAACGTCCACAGAAGGAGATCCAGAGAAACTTACAAGACAAGGGAGCTCAGGGACTCCAGAAAGGTCTATGGTTAGTAACTTTAAAGGGACAGGGAGAGTTAAAGTAAGTGATGAGGGGGGTGAGATAGGATCCCAGTGTGTCAGTCTGTCAGTTCCCCTGGAAGTCTAAGCATATAGCAGCATAACTAAGAGCTGGTCCAAGCCTGAGCCACCACTAAATATAAGATTGTCCTATCTGTGGCTAAAAACAAAACTGAACTCCCACTGCTATCATACTATTACCATCGTTTCTCTGCGTTTAACACCCATACACTTCATATTTTAAACCTCACACAAGTTCTATGCTCTGCTGTGTTGCTCGTAATATTTTGTGGGCAATCTGGAGATGGAAAATTCCTTCAGGATCAATAAAGCTTCATCTTATCTTAGCAAAACAACCACCATACTCGCGTTCTTACAGCTATAATGTGTATAATGGTGCTAATAAAAAAAGTAAATAAAGACTAAAAGCAATCACAAAAAATAATCCCTATCTATACGTAGATTAGAAGATTCAACTGCATTTTTATGGATTGTTCAACTTCTGTTTTTAACGTTCTGTGTCAAACAGTATAACTCTTTCACAGCTCTCACCCTAAAATCTGCTCACACAAAACACAACAGCGTCTGAAAATGTTCCATATTTGGTAGCAGTCATGCAGGTAAACAACAGTGCAGCCTGTCAAAAGTAACAGACATTTCTTTCAGCTTAAGCGATGACACCAAGCATTTTTCTTTTGACAGCCCCACCTCCTCACAAACTCATAAATTCCTCTCATCTCTCTCCCTCTCTCATCCTCACAGGGTGGAGCTGAGATGCAACGAAGAGATGCAACTGAGGGAAACCAGAAAAAGAAGTTTGAATGAAGTAAAGTACACATGGAGTCTAGACTCTGAGGGTGGCAGAGCAGGGAAGAGCTGGATGCATTTGATGTGTCGGACCCACTGAGCGCTCAGCCGGAGGACCCTGGGGCTTTAAGCTGTAATGAGGACTGGAGGTGAATAATTAATTTTAACACAGACATAAAGAATTATTGAGTCCATTTATTTGATGTATAGTCATAGTAGAAAAATGAATACAAGAACAGAAGATGCCTTGGAGATCTCATCTTCATCTTAAAGGGACACCACAGGAAGTTTGGAACAACTTCCCAAAACAGAAAAGATCCCAGTCTTACTGACAGCAACAGATCCAGATGAATGTCCAAATATAAGTCACTTAAAGAGTAAACCTATAGAACAGTGGAAAATTTAATAAGTCATACAATGTCTCTTGGTCTTGTTCAGGGGGGGGCAAAATGGAGCGTGAGATCGGCATGTGGATTTGTGCAGCGCCAGCAGTTATGTGGGCGCTGTACCGAGCCGTTGTGGTGAAGAGGGAGCTGAGCCGGAAGGCAAAGCTTTCCATTTACCAGTCGGTCTACGTTCCAACCCTCACCTTTGGTCATGAGCTGTGGGTCTTAACCGAAAGATTAAGATCTTTGATACAAGTGTCTGAAATGAGTTTCCTCTGAAGGGGGTCTGGGCTCAGCCTTAGAGAGAGGGTCAGGAGCTCAGACATCCAGAGGGAGCTCGGAGTAGAGCCGCTGCTCCTTCACATAGAAAGGAGTCAGCTGAGGTGGTTCGAGAATCTGATAAGGATGCCTCCCGGACGCCTCCCTTTAGAGATGTTCCGGGCACGTTCAACTGGGAGAAGGCCCCGGGGTAGACCCAGAACTCGGTGGAGGGATTATATATCCCACCTGGTCTGGGATCGCCTTGGGATTCCTCAGGAGGAGCTGGAAAGTGTTGCTGGGGAGAGGGATGTCTGGGTCAATTTGTTTGGACTGCTACCTCCAGGACCCGACCCTGGATAAGCAGAAGATAGATGGATGGATGGATGGATGGATGGATGGATGGATGGATGGATGTCTTCTCATGTTTGTATGATTATAAATGATGTTAAATAATCACCAAAGTGTGATGCATGCTGTCAGCAGGAACAGGGATGCAGTGAAGTAGGTCATTGATGACTTGGTAGCGATGAGTAAGAGAACAAGTTGGCCAGAATGCACTGAATAATAAATGAAGGTTCTGATATGATTTAAATGAGTGATAAACTCGGGCTGATGGGGATGCATGCGAGGATCAGGTTGGTCATGCTGGCAGATTTCAACCAGAAGTCTGGTCGCCCTGATGCTCCACCAGCCAATATATTTAAAGTTACATCCAACAGTGTGTCCTGCAGTCTGAAGCTGTGAGTGGAGCTGGGTTCGGGATGTATTTGGAAATATGAATGTCCATTATGTTGTGGTTAGTTGTTTTTATATAGGGTTTTTGTTCCCCGAGAAAAGGGATGCAACAAACTGACTACATTGTTCTGCTGCGTCAGTTTTGTAGGTCAGGTGATGTGAAAGCCTTCAGGGATAGGCCCTTTGACCCACACCTCACCGCTCCATTACTGTAGGCTTCTGACTAATCATGTGTGGAAAGTGTAAACAGTGCATAGTGTAACTTCAACTGGGAACATGGTACAGTTATTAATCTGCATCACCTCACTAGCTGCATGTACATGGAGCGTGATGTTCAAATTATAAACAGAATAATAAAAATGCTCCACATAAACACCTCAAGTGGAATAAACAGGCCAAAACCAAATTACATTGAATTTAAACCAAATTCAGAAACCGATTCAGATACCCATCAAATAACGCTTGTCTCATGTAAACAGTGCTGCTGATTGTCTTTGGGCTGTGTTCTTTGTGTGGTACATATGTAGTGACGAATGGTTTTCATCCATGGCTTTCTCGTTTGGGGAGGGGGGGGCAGCAGTACCTTTATGTTGTACTACAAAAGCTCTCATGGGCTCATCTCCTCCTCCATGCTCACAGTAGCAGTAAGGAGGCTTGGTTGATATCAAGCTGTTGATTCAATAACAGAAACTACCAGACTACAAGGAGAGAGAACTAGAGAGGCATGAGTTGGAATAACATCTCTTTAGCTAATGTCACACAGCTGGTTTATGGTCTCGGTTTAGTTTCGGTCTCAGACTAGGCGGACTACGTATTTTATATGGAGACCGGTCGAGACCACCACTGATGCTCTCTGTGTCCCTATCATTACTGTGATAAGAAAGACCACCACCTTTTTTTCAATTCATTAATTTTTTTCCTCATCTGTTAAAGCAGTGGTCGTGGTGCTGCGGTGAGTGATGCCCCCTGCACTCAGGCGTTAATGATGGAGACAGACGACAGGAGGAGAGACTGTGTGCCCATGACCAGAGATGTCTGCTAAGACGTTTCATTAATCAATAAATAGACATTCAATAACAAACTCTGGAGGTACACTGAGAGAAGGGCACAGCTAAATCCTTATTCTATCCTATTCCTCCTACACTCCATCATCCCATCCTGAACTCTCTCTTGACTGCAGCTGGCATTATAATGTATAATATACTGTATTATATAATTATCTTGCTATATTACATTTTGTTAAATTACATTACTATTCTAAGTACAACCCATGGTCATATTACATACAAATATTCTTCTATTTATTGCTTAATTTGTCATTACCAACCATAATCACACCATGTCAACCTGTCACTACTGAAACATTTCTTAATTTTTTAATACTGCCTGTAATTACTGCTATTTAATTTAAATTCCATTTGTAACATTGTACAGTATATATCTAAATTGTACTCTAGCTTTATTTATCTATTTTATTTTACTTATTTTTATTTTATTTTTTATTTAATTTTATGTTATTTTGTTTTATTTTTGTTTTATTTTTATTTTGTACTTATTTTGTACTTATTATGTACTTATTGAAACTTCTTTCTTGATTGTACTTGTGTCTGGGTTGCTGTAACAACTGAATTTCCCCCCCGGGGGATCAATAAAGTAATATCTTATCTTATCTTAAATACCTGCCACAGGATTACCACTGTCAACACCTATAACCCATCACATAAAAACACTACAAATAATAGAAAATGCACAACTAATGAGAAAAAGAAGCTTGACAAAATAATCCTGCTCAGCTACGACCTCCTACCTCTCCTGAGATCACAGGAACAGAACACACAGTTTAACTGTGATCTAAAGAGAAAGTTCAACTAACGACGACCTAATAGAAACTTAAGGAGTCAAAAGTCTCTCACAGTGCGCCAAAAGAAAGGTAACAAAGACAAAACCAAACCTTGTTTGTTGCTGTTAATTGATGATGAGAGAAAAACTTTTTTTTCCCTCATGGTTAGTGGTTGGGTGAAGCCATGTATTGTCAAACAACTGTGTTTACTCTTTTTATATCATAATGACAACAGAAACTACCCAAATGACCCTGATCAAAAGTTTACATACCCTGGTGATTTTGGCCTGATAACATGCACACAAGTTGACACAAACAGGTTTGAATGGCTATTAAAGGTAACCATCCTCACCTGTGATCTGTTTGCATGTAATTAGTATGTGTGTATAAAAGGTCAGTGAGTTTCTGGGCTCCTGGCAGACCCTTGCATGTTTCATCCAGTGCTGCACTGACGTTTCTGGATTCTGAGTCATGGGGAAAGCAAAAGAATTGTCAAAGGATCTGCAGGAAAAGGTAATTGAACTGTATAAAACAGGAAAGGGATATAAAGAGATATCCAAGGACTTGAGAATGCCAATCAGAAGTGTTCAAACTCTAATTAAGAAGTGGAAAATGAGGGATTCTGTTGAAACCAAACCACGGTCAGGTAGACCAACAAAAATTTCAGCCACAACTGCCAGGAAAATTGTTCAGGATGCAAAGAAAAACCCACAAATAACTTCAGCTGAAATACAGGACTCTGAAAAAAGATGGTGTGGCTGTTTCAAGATGCTCTATAAGGAGGCACTTGAAGAAAAATAGGCTGCATGGTCGAGTCGCCAGAAGAAAGCCATTACTACACAAATGATAACACAGTTTGTTTGTTGTAATAAATTGCGTCACCCAACCACTAACCATGAGTGAAATGAAATATTTTGTGTTATCATTCATATTCTCTGAAAAATGGCAAAGAAATCATAAATTCTGCCAGTGTGTGTAAACTTATGAGCACAACTGTATATGGTCTTGAGTCTTGCCTTGGTCTTGCCCTGCCTTGGTCTTGGTCTTGACTTGGTCTCGATCCCTAAATGTCTTGGTGTTGTCTTGGTGTCAGTGCACTCTGGTCTCGGACATGTCTTGTTCTCGGTTAATGTGGCTGAGTATAGACAGTATGCATGCAAGTCTTTCATGGCTCAGTGTAGACAGGAGGTTGGCATGCAACCTTGCAAATTTTATCAGGAATATCAGTTTCTTAGTAAACAACTAAATTGTCTGTTTTCACAAATAAAGTATGTGAGGAACCAACACAGTCACAGTACCCGGCAGGCTGTTCAGGGTCATTTAGTTAAGAAAAGACCCAGAACTGATGCGGTGAGCAGATCTGTTATGTATACGCCGCCGCGACATGCTTTACATTTGAATCAATGTGAGCTTTTCCATTTGAAGAGTTAATAGTAATAACTAGTTTTAATACAATTATATTTACGGTATTTTTTCCCTCTTTTGTGGCGCCCCCTAGAGGCCACGGCGCCCTTAGCATTTGCCTATATTGCCTATTGGAAGAGCCGGCCCTGATGACAACAGAAACTACCCAAATGACCCTAATCAAAAGTTTACATACCCTGGTGATTTTGGCCTGATAACATGCACACAAGTTGACACAAACAGGTTTGAATGGCTGTTAAAGGTAACCATCCTCACCTGTGATCTGTTTGCATGTAATTAGTATGTGTGTATAAAAGGTCAGTGAGTTTCTGGGCTCCTGGCAGACCCTTGCATGTTTCATCCAGTGCTGCACTGACGCTTCTGGATTCTGAGTCATGGGGAAAGCAAAAGAATTGTCAAAGCATCTGCAGGAAAAGGTAATTGAACTGTATAAAACAGGAAAGGTATATAAAGAGATATCCAAGGACTTGAGAATGCCAATCAGAAGTGTTCAAACTCTAATTAAGAAGTGGAAAATGAGGGATTCTGTTGAAACCAAACCACGGTCAGGTAGACCAACAGAAATTTCAGCCACAACTGCCAGGAAAATTGTTCAGGATGCAAAGGAAAACCCACAAATAACTTCAGCTGAAATACAGGACTCTGAAAAAAAGATGGTGTGGCTGTTTCAAGATGCTCTATAAGGAGGCACTTGAAGAAAAATAGGCTGCATGGTCGAGTCGCCAGAAGAAAGCCATTACTACACAAATGACAACACAGTTTGTTTGTTGTAATAAATTGCGTCACCCAACCACTAACCATGAGTGAAATGAAATATTTTGTGTTATCATTCATATTCTCTGAAAAATGGCAAAGAAATCATAAATTCTGCCAGGGTGTGTAAACTTATGAGCACAACTGTATATGGTCTTGAGTCTTGCCTTGGTCTTGCCCTGCCTTGGTCTTGGTCTTGACTTGGTCTCGATCCCTAAATGTCTTGGTGTTGTCTTGGTGTCAGTGCACTCTGGTCTCGGACATGTCTTGTTCTCGGTTAATGTGGCTGAGTATAGACAGTATGCATGCAAGTCTTTCATGGCTCAGTGTAGACAGGAGGTTGGCATGCAACCTTGGAAATTTTATCAGGAATATCAGTTTTTTAGTAAACAACCAAATTGTCTTTTTTCACAAATAAAGTATGTGAGGGACCAACACAGTCACAGTACCCGGCAGGCTGTTCAGGGTCATTTAGTTAAGAAAAGACCCAGAACTGATGCGGTGAGCAGATCTGTTATGTATAGAGCCATCACACTGTGGAATCATTTACCAGTCACTATTATTGAAGCCCCCAGTAAAGCCAGTTTTAATAAACACCTTAACAATAACCCTAACATTAATGAATTTTAATGCATTTTAGGGAACATCCTGTTTTTGTTTTTTTATTATTGCATGCTTGAAGCATTTTCATTTTTTTCTATCTTATGTTTGTAGCATTTTTCTGTTTTTGTATTTTATTTCTATATAGCATGCACAGTTTTTCTTTGTTACGTTTGTTGCATTTTCACTTTTGTATGTCCTGTTTTTTGCATTTTTAGTTTTGTATTTCATGTATATTTTGTATGTTATGTTTTGTTTTGTGTGGACCCCAGGAAGAGTAGCTTCTGCGTTAGTGGCAGTGAAGTATCTGATAGTTAATAAGTAACTGACGTAAAATAAGTCAAGGAGAAACCTATGCTGTCCCAGACGTTCAAGGAATTTTGGTTGAGACCCCCTTCCAATTTAGTGACATGCATGGACAAGTTTTGTAACCCTTAGGCTAGCAGAGCCCAGGAGAGTATAATAAATAACTAGAGGTTGAGATAAGTTTGGGCTTGGTAGTAAGCTATGTCATTGGCTCAAAGACCTATAAAAGGTGCTGGTCAACAGCATTCTGGGAGTCAGCAGATTTGCAGAGCTGTTCTCCCAAGCATTCCGCGGTGCTTGTTCAATACTGGTATTGTTTTCTTGTAATAAACGTATTACTATGCAAGCAAGCCAGTGTCACGAAGATTCCTTCTGCATCTACACATCACGGGCGGTCAAGATACAACAGCAGCTAATGGGGATCTGAATAAAGGAATGTGATCTTGACAACAACACTAAGCTGTTATGATTAGATTTTTCAGTGCATGTTAACACCAGACCTGATTAAATCAAATGACATGCAAGCAATTGAACTGTTTTCTCCAATCAGAATCATTTACATCAGAATAAAGAAATACTGTCCATGCAAGTGTTACTAATATCGAGAACAGAAGCACACCAGTCAGATAAAGAACTGCTCTTTTTCACCAAAAGCTGCAACTAAACCAAAGTTCACCACATCTGCTTTGAATGAAAGTATGCAGCTGTCATAAGTAAAATAACTTGCATGAACTGTATATCAATTTTGCTGCTATGTTTATAAATCCAAAATAAGAGACATACTGGGTTTTGGGTTGTTGTCTTCATTCATAAACAACCATCATGTCGTCTTCATTGAGACAACACCTCCACCGCTGATGAGAAACTGTCCTGCATGACTCAGGATGAAGTCATGCTCACAGATGGGATAATGTAGTGAGGACTTATTCACGTTGAGTTATGTGACATTTGCACTTCAGCTTCGGTGACAGAACATGCAGCAAATGGTAATAAAAACTGTGCTCCATCATGAGTGAGCAATGCAAATAATAGTTAACAGTTGACACACAGTTTCCTCCATCGCTCAGTGTTTGTGTTAAAGGTAATATGACTGCTTTGACATAGAGGAAACATGAAACACTGTTGCCTTATTTCTCTGGTTTGAACTCTGTGGTATCCATTTTTAAATGCAGTTTTATGAATCATAAATCAAGGTATGACTGTTTTTAGATATTTCATTTAGCAATGTTATGTGGTTAAGTGTTCAACTGTGCAGCAACATGGCTTTTACTGATACATCTCTGAATACCATCACTGGTCATTGTTGTGTATGGTACTGAATACACTGCAGCTGTTTTAGTCCACTGCAGTGTGTAAGAAGATTATGTTTGTAGAGTAGTTGCTCTGAAAAACTCCATCTTCCATGCACTCAGAGAATAGGCCTGTTATCACATTTGTTGCACCAAATTTATCAATCAATCAAATGAAGGTTTTGAAAAAGTTATTCAGCCTTGAGGTGGAAGGAATTTGCATTTAAGGTGACATATCATGCAAAATTGACTTTTTAATGGTTCTCTACCTGAAATATGTTTCCCTGGCATGTCTACAAACCCCCCGAGAATGAAAAGAATCCATTCTGCCCCTGTTCTGATTTCTCCACCTTTCTGTAAATGTGTGTGAAACCAGCCGTTTCAGTTTTCAGTGTTTTTGTTACGTAACAACAATATCCGGTCTGTCACGGAGTCAGAGCTCGGAGCTTGTTCAGCCCATAGACTGTATAAAATAATACTGAATCCCTCCTCTGTTTTTCACTACCTGCACACATGTGTGCTAACAATGAGCTTAGGAGGGAGGCATGCTAGTTGTAGGCTGTCTTAATAAACACAGAGGTCGGTTTTACTCCCCACGTCTGCAGATTTGAAGATCTAGTGGATGATTTTTATTTGTCATGGATAAGTGCTAGCGCTAATTAGCATAGCCACATAGCTGTAGCTGTGTACCAAGACACACGTCGACATACTGACAGATAAAACAACAAGAAACACTAAATCTGTGACCAATGGTTCAGAAAGGTCCTGCTGCCTTTCTGGCAGAGGTCGGTTTTACTCCCCACGTCTGCAGATTTGAAGATCTAGTGGATGATTTTTATTTATCATGGATAAGTGCTAGCGCTAGTTAGCATAGCCACATAGCTACATGTTCATAGCTGTGTACCAAGACACACGTCGACATACTGATAAATAAAACAACAAGAAACACTAAATCTGTGACCAATCCTTCAGAAAGGTCCTGCTACAGGCGCCTCTCCGTCAGGATCAGATTCTGGATCAGATTCAGAGGGATGAAGTAACGCGGGTCTGTGAGCAGCCGTGTATATTCAGCCAACATGTAAACATTAGATCAACGTGCTGGAGAGCCGAGGCACATCCACTTCCTGAGGGGTCGTGGTCAGAGGGAAAACAGAGTGTTCTGAGGAGGACTGAAGAAGAGGACTTTTCAGGCAGACCAAAATCTGATTTCAAAATGTTTTTTTGAGCATAAACTTTAAAGACATGTTTTGGGACCTCTTAGACCAATATATATTGATGAAAAAAGCGTGATATGTCACCTTTAAAGGATACTTAAATACTGATTGTTCAAACGATCTGCTGAACACTGCTGTCACAGAATCCTGACTTCTGGTGGAACACATCCAAAATCGAGTTATTTACTACATGTGACATTATTATTGTGCAAATTAAGAAGTATTTGCACGAGAAAAATATTTATGTAGCTATGGATATTGAGCACCAAGAACCAAAATATTTCTTCTCCCAGCAAGGGCTGAACATCTACATAACCGAACAATCATCCATGAACCGAACAATATGCAATTTTATATTTATTTGATCAACTTCTGACGAGACGCTCTGTGCTGAAAGTTCAGTGGATCTTGATGCATGATAACCCAGGTCAGGAGAAACCAGGCTGGGCTGCTGAATTGACTGAACTGATCAGAGCTGTGTCACTGCAATCGACACACAACAGCCCCAGTCCTCGCCAAAGCCTCCCTGTGTGCTGGACATGTGGCCAGCAGGGCTACATCAGCAGGCGGTGCCCGAAGCATGCTGGTGTCCCAGGAAACGCCTCGGGGCCTGTGCAGAAGGGACGACGCAGGCTCCTTTCTCTGCGTCCTTACCTGCCTCATTTCCAGCGGACGGAGCCCAACTGAACAGACAGGGGGGGCGGGGCTCCACTCCCCCCCAAAAGCAGACGACGGCACAGAATCTGCAAGGGTGGTGGGCTGGACCCATGCAGGGAACTTTTGCCATGTCTCCATCACCCTGGCAGGTGCTCCACGCACAGGGGTCAGGAGCAGGATACAGACCTCCAACCAGTGCTGCAGTGGGTGGAGTCCGGACAGAGGCCCCTGCTGAATGAGGTCGCCGGGTGCTCACCTGCCACTAAGGGACTCCTTGAGAAGTTTGCAGCTCTCCGACTTAAAGACGTGGTGCTTCAGAGAGCCTGGAAGGTGCCAGCTACAGGGGAGGAGAGGTGGCAGATGGTGGTCCCCAGGGCCCTAAGAGAGGCTGTGCTAAAGGCCTGTCATGGCACAGCTGGGGCGGGGCATTTTGGAGTCTCAAAAACCCTTCTCTGGCTACAGCAGAGTTTTTACTGGGACCAGCTCAGGACGTTGAGGACTTTTGCTGCCGCTGTGACCTTTGCACAGCGCATAAAGGCCCCCCTGACCAATCCCACGCCCAGCTTCAGCAGCTAGCGGTGGGAGCCCCGATGGAGAGAGTAGCCATAGACATATTGGGTCCATTCCCATGCACAGACAAGGGAACCGTTATGTTCTGGTTGCCATGGATTAATTCACAAAGTAGCCAGAGGCGTACGCCATACCAGACCAGGGGGCAGAGACTGTTGCTGACGTTCTGGTGGAGGGCATGTTTGCCAGATTCGGGTTAGCTGAGACTATCCACAGCGACCAGGGGAGGAACTTTGAGTCAGCTGTTTTCTCTGCCCTGTGTGAGCGCCTGGGAATGGATAAGACACGGACCACACCCCTGCACCCACAGAGTGACGGACTCGTCGAGTGGTTTAAAAGGGCTCTGGTGAAGCAACTGGCCATCCTCACCGCAGACCACCAGCATGATTTGGACATGCACCTCCCCCTCGTCTTGCTGGCCTACAGGTCTGCTGTGCAAGATTCCACTTCATGCACACCTGCCCTGCTCATGTTGGGACGGGAGCTGCGGGCCTCAGCAGAGATGGTTTTTTAGGAAATCCCCCAGACACACCAGTGGTTCCGCAGGAATACGCCAGGAGGCTCCAGGACAGGATGGAGTCAGCTCACGCTTTTGCCTGTGACCAGCTAGGAAAAGCAGGGATAAGACAAAAACGGAACTATGACCAAAGGGCCAGAGGGAGAGACTTCAGGGCCGGTGACTTGGTGTGGGTGTACAGCCCAAAAAGAAAGAAGGGACGGTGCCCTAAGTTAGACTGCCACTGGGTGGGGCCCTGTGAGGTGTTAGAGAGGTTGGGGGAGGTAGTGTATAGGGTCCAGCTGCCCCCTAGGGGGAGACGAGTGGCCCTTCAAAGAGACAGGTTGGCCCCATACAGAGGAGACGCGCACCTGCTTCAGCGCCCCAGGCCCCCAACACCCCCCCAGAGAAGCGAAACAGCATCACTCCTGGACTCACCCTCTGCGCGGCAGCAGGATACTGCAAGGCTGCTGACATGGACCCAGGCCACTTCAGAGACTTTGTTTGTGATCCCTCGGGGCGAGGGATTCAGTAAGGGGGGGGACAATGTAACAGCTCTACTGTTAGTGTTGTGTTCAGTGTAGATGCTGTGAATTCCTACAGTGTGAAGTTAGTGAAGGCATCAGGAGGGGGCGGAGTTGGGAGAGTGAGTGTGCGAGCTGGAGAAAGGAGTTGATTCTGGGATTAAGAGTTGGTTGTTTTGCTGCTTGTTGTTACTGTTGTAACTGGCATTGACACGGCCGACAGTGACCGGTGATTAAAAGGAGTTACTACTACTGTACTACTGATTTTCTACAGCGTCCGGGACGGACGTTACAATATATAATAACTTTAATATTTTTCCATTAATCAATGGAAAGTTACTAACCATGGACCTTTCTGGAGTTCCTGAGCTCCATTGTCTAGTAGGTTCCTCTGAGTTGTTGCCGTAGACGTCTTCTTGCTGTGGACGTTCCAGATTCCAGCAGCAACAGCCACTACTATCTGTCTCATCACTAACATCTCTCTCTATCCCTCTCTCCAACACGGTCTCAGCAGATGTGTGTCTAACATGAGTCTGGTCCTGCTGGAGGTTTCTGCCTGTTAAAGGAAGTTTGTCCTTGCCAAACTTGCAAAATGCTGCAAAGTGCTCTGCTCATGGTGGATTAAGATGAGATCAGTCCTGTCTGTAAAATGGGACTGGATCTGATCCTGTCTTGATGTTGGGTCTTTGTTAATAATAGAACATAGAGTACAGTCTAGACCTGCTCTGTTTGGAAAGAGTCTGAGTATAACATTTGATGTGATTTGGTGCTATATAAATAATGGTTGATTGACTGACACAATGAGTATGTTGAATGAGTAGTTTACGACGCATGTTTGAATAGGCTTGGAAAAGTAGTAATACAATTTGAAAACTCCCACATACAAAAGTTCAAGTCAGAGATTATGTCTTCAAAGATGATAATAGAGTACAATTATCAACATTCTGATGTTTCAACAATAATTGAAAATGTAGAAGCTTTGTGAAAGTATCATTTGTTGTCCTTTATCATTCAATCAATCAATCTTTATTTGTATAGCACCAAATCACAGCAAACGTTATCTCAAGACTCTTTTACAAACAGAGCAGGTCTAGACCACTCTATGTCAAATTATGAACAGAGACAGAGGGAAATAAAGGCTTTGGAAAAACTAGTTCCCTGGCAGATGTGTCAAGTTGGCAGTGCCACAACAACGATGTAGTGAGCACCCAAATGGGGGCATTAGTATTCTGCCAGTGCTTTTCAAATCTTCACAGGGTTACTGGGGTGATGTAAATCCAGCAGAGTAAGAAAAATGTTAAATTGAAGAACAATAACATGACATTATGTTACAGCTTCTCTCTGAAATATTTCCCTAACCTTGTCAAGAGATACTATGAGGATCGGTCATGATGGTGATGTGGGATTTTAATTCATCTACTTTTACTTGTTGATTCAAAAGAGCCACTCGACTATCCTAATTCATTTCTTAAAATAACATTGACTCATGATGCTCTTTGTGACCCCATCTTAAAGATGTTGAGGTCTGAGCCATCGTCATAGTGTACTAAAATAATAATCATCAATCAATCTTTATTTGTATAGCGCCAAATCACAACAAACGTTATCTCAAGATGCTTTTACAAACAGAGCAGGTCTAGACCACTCTATGTCAAATTATGAACAGAGACCCAACACCAAGACAGGATAAGACTCAGTCTGACCCCACCTTAATCCACCATGAGCATTGCACCTCACAGTATTTAGCTAGTTACAGCGGAGAGGAAAAACTTCCTTTAAAAGGCAGAAACCTCGAGCAGAACCAGACTCATGTTAGACAGACATCTGCTGAGACTGAGTTGGGTCTGGAAAGAGGGATAGAGGAGAATAAGAGAGAGAGGGAGAGGTGATAGTGATGAGACTAGGAGTAGTAGCTGTTGCCACTGGAGTCCAGCACGTCCGTATCAGCTGGAGTCTGGAACGTCCACAGCAGGAGGACGTCTACGGCAGCTCAGAGGAACCTACGAGACAAGGGAGCTCAGGTCTATGGTCAGTAACTTTAATGGGACAGGCAGAGTTAAAGTAAGTGATGAGGGGGTTGGGGGGGAGGGGGTGATATAGGATCCCAGTGTGTCAGTTCCCCCTGCAGTCTAAGCCTATAGCAGCATAACTAAGAGCTGGTCCAAGCCTGATCCAGCTCTAACTATAAGCTTTATCAAAAAGGAAAGTTTGAAGCCTACTCTTAAAAGTAGAGAGGGTGTCTGCCTCCTGGACCCCGACTGGTAGATGATTCCAAAGGAGAGGGGCCTGATAGGTGAAGGTTCTACCTCCCATACTACTTTTGGAGACTTTAGGTATGACCAGCAGGCCTTATCTCTCCTCGTATTGCAGCTAAAGGCTGTATACGTTGACGTACTGCAGCTTGTAGATCATACGTCGGGCATACACCTGCCATAAGTTGTAGGTAAGTTATGCAGTCATTGAGCTGTGTGTCTGTGTGAGTGTGTGTGTGAGAAACCTTGGAGCCAGAGGTTACGCTACACTTTTTCGTTGTCTGTGTTTTGCCGTGCCATCACACATCAAAATGATGAATACATTTAACTTTTTCTCCGCAGTGACAGAAACCACTGACTGTGGCCCCAGTAGAAAATCTTTTATCTATAAATGCAAATATTTTCAATTTTCAGATTCAGATTCAGATTCAGAGAACTTTATTAATCCCAGAAGGCAATTTGGTTTGCAGTGTACCAGCTTGTCGATAAACAACACAAACACTAACAAACAGACAAACAACACTCAACAGTCAACATGTCAGTGATCAGGGTAAGATGGGGCTTGTCATAAAGAGTAAAAGAATGTTAAAAATAGACTAAAATAACTTTTTTTTTTTTTTTTTAACACAGTAGCAAGGAATTTTGTCTGTTAAATGAACACATTGATTGAAATATTTTGTTCACAGAAAAAATATCCATCCAAAGCAGGAAGAGAATATTCTGACGTGTTGAAATGTTTTATGTTGTTAATACACTTTATTTGTAAAGATTTCCCTTAATTAAACAACAACTTTGAAATTATTTTTGTTGTGTCCTTATTGCACTCCACAGGAGAGATCTGTTGTTAAAATAAAAGTAACTAAGTAACTTTTACTTAAAGTACATTTTAAACCAGCTACTTTTTACTTTTACTTTGAGTACATTTTTAAACGGGTTCTTTTACTTGTACTTAAGTAAAATTTCATCAAAGTAACTGTACTTGTACTTGAGTAAAATATTTCAGTACTCTTTACACCTCTGGTTTAATGTCTCAGGTGGGATTGCTGCAGAGGCTGCTGACATAAGGTTTTGGACTTTTGCCTTGGACAGACGACTTCTCATGGCTGTTTTGATGTTGTCCTGGAGGCTGAATCTGCGCTCTGCTGTCACACTGGAGACTGGAAATACAAGCGTCACTTCAGCCAAAGTTTTGAAATTGATGAAAGGCACCTGACCGGCTGGGAATTCGAACCAGGAACCTTCTAGCTGTGAGGCAGCACCAGTGTGAAGCCGGAATAATAGTTTACTTTATATATATATATATATATATGGCAAGCCGTTCAGGAAATTAATATATATTGAATGAAGTCTGAATATATTGAATGAAACTTAATATATATTGAATGAAGTCTGAATATATTGAATGAAACTTAATATATATGGAATGAAGTCTGGATATATTGAATAAACTCGATAGACCTGTGTGATGATGCACACAGGTATGAGCTCCACCTGTTAACATTAAACAGGATGCTACATTATCACAAGTCATAACAAAAGTTAGTTAGCGAGCCACAGGACTGAACCACCTGAATAAAGAAGGGGCATTATCTTTAGCTAGGCAGTTAATTTGGTTTTTATAACATGGGAATTCATTTTGTACTAATTAAAGTTAAAGAATATGTTAAAAGCTGCTAAAAGTTAAAAGTGCCTGTAAAAGAGGTTTATTTTGAAAGTCGGTCATTTGATGACGTCACATCCTGTCAGGTCTGTTTCTGTTAGGTCATTTCCTGTTAACTTCTTTTCCTGGCTCATCAGAAAGCAAGGCAGACATGTGGAGCATGGTCTGAATGTTATCCGCCGCCATCTGCTCAAATTCATCATAGAGGCATTGCCGTAAGTTCATAAATGTGATGTTTAGGATGTTAAGAATATAAATAGTGATATATTGTTAAAAAACGTTTAAGGATAAAAGGTTAAAAATAGAGATTATTTACATTTATTTAAAAGCTTTTTAAAACATGCTAGCAGCTAATGTAGCTGGTACTCAAAGTGCATTGAGTGAAGTTAATTCATGTTTGAAGCCACTTAAAATGTAACATTAAGTTATATACAGTGCTTATTGTTTTGTATTGTTTTATTTACAGTTTTCACCAGCATGTCAGTGAAGGAACCCGAAGTAAACGGTCAATCTTGCTTCGACTCTGTCTTCATTGGCTCTGGTTTACCTTGGTGTTTAGTCAGAGTTTCAACACACTGCACGAGAACACTACAAAGTGTATAACCTGTGATATTTAATATTTTCACATGTTCACTTGTTTACTACCCTCCTAAATGCTTCTGCAGCCCACTGCTCCGTGTTCCTCTCTCGCCTCTCTGTGCAGACGGTCCAAGCATCACTTCTGGATGAAACCAACTTAATAGAGAGGAGGTGTGGGTTTATTTTTCCTATACAGATTGACTAAACAGCACATGCATTACCCAAGGGGTTGATAACCCCTTCTTTAATTAAAATTGCAGTGAAAACATCTCGTGCCTCCCTCATGGTTGCATTACTAAAAGCTACGTCAAACCGGAAAACAGCATCACATCCCAGAAACACAAGATGGTGCAGGCCACACATGACGTCATTTTTTATTCCATATTTTCAGACTTTCATTCCATATATATCGAGTTTCATTCCATATATTCAGACTTTCATTCCATATATATCGAGTTTCATTCAATAAATTCTGATTTTCATTCCCTATTTTTTTAGTTTCATTCCATATATTCAGACTTTCATTCCATATATTCAGACTTTCACTCAATATATTCAGACTTTCATTCAATATATTCAAACTTTCATTCCATATATTCAGACTTCATTCAATATATTCAGACTTTCATTCCATATATTCAGAGTTCATTCAATATATTCAGACTTTCATTCCATATATTCAGACTTCATTCAATATATTCAGACTTTCATTCAATATATTCAGACTTCATTCAATATATTCAGACTTCATTCAATATATTCAGACTTTCATTCCATATATTCAGACTTTCATTCTATATATATCGAGTTTCATTCAATAAATTCAGATTTTCATTCCCTATTTATTGAGTTTCATTCCATATATTCAGATTTTCATTCAATATATTCAGATTTTCATTCCATATATTCAGACTTCATTCAATATATTCAGACTTTCATTCCATATATTCAGACTTCATTACATATATTCAGACCTCCATTCAATATATTCCGACTTTCATTCAATATATTCAGACTTTCATTCAATGTATTCAGACTTGAATTCCATATATTTAGACTTTCATTCAATATATTCAGACTTTCATTCAATATATTCAGACTTCATTCAATATATTCAGACTTTCATTCCATATATTCAGACTTTCATTCCATATATTCAGACTTCATTCCATATATTCAGACTTTCATTCCATATATTCAGACTTTCATTCCATATATTCTGACTTCATTCCATATATTCAGACTTCATTCAATATATTCAGACTTTCATTCCATATATTCAGACTTTCATTCAATATATTCAGACTTGAATTCCATATATTCAGACTTTCATTCCATATATTCAGACTTCATTCAATATATTCAGACTTTCATTCCATATATTCAGACTTTCATTCAATATATTCAGACTTGAATTCCATATATTCAGACTTTCATTCCATATATTCAGACTTTCATTCCATATATTCAGACTTTCATTCAATATATTCAGACTTTCATTCAATATATTCAGACTTTCATTCCATATATTCAGACTTTCATTCCATATATTCAGACTTGAATTCCATATATTCAGACTTGAATTCCATATATTCAGACTTGAATTCCATATATTCAGACTTTCATTCAATATATTCAGACTTTCATTCCATATATTCAGACTTCATTCCATATATATTGAGTTTCATTCAATATATTCAGACTTCATTCAATATATATTAATTTCCTGAACAGCTTGCCATATATATATATATATATGTGTGTGTATAAACACCTGTCCTAAGCGTTAGCTTGCACAACAAGTAGCATCTCACTTCCTTCAGATACAATCACAGTCCAGTCTAATGGTCAGAGTCTCCTCATGTAATATCTTCTATTCATGTCATCATCACAACAGATCAATCACTTTGAAGTTTCTGTTTGGATTCGGTCTCTCCTCGGTGATATGATATACATTAGAAGAAACATATGAATGAACAAAGCAGCATATTGGTCTAACCCAGGTATAGAGATGTCAGAGGAAATGTAAAATTGCTTTGTGCCTGCCATTTTGGCACGACAGCGATGATACCTGAGGCTGCCTACAGGCCAGGTCGGCTCCCTTGGAGTTTCCCCAGGGCTTCTTCCCACCACCTGCTCTTCCAGCTGTGTTGGAGCGGCTCCAAAAGCCCTGCTTTGTATTCTGCCATTCACAAGAAAGGGAAAGGAACTGTAGTCCATCCTCATTTGTCTGTGTAACTCAGTAAGTGACATGATTGAAAAGTACAGAGAATAAAGGAGAGGGGATTGTCTGGAGAGCATGAGAATGGGGTTTAGGTAGATAATAGCTGCTTCTGTATTTTGACAGGCACCGAGCAGATATCATGTCTCACAACATCTGGAGATGGAGATTCTCATGACAGCTATGCTACAACGCTGTTCTGTTTTATTGTGTCTCTCCAGATGCACACTTGCATGTAAAGAACTAACATGTTTGCTTGTGTTCTCATTTGGATTCTTATCTCAGGAAGGATGTACCTCTGCTATGATACTGCAACTTTTGACCTAACCGGTATGTTACACGTAGGTTCATAAATATTTAATCACAGTCACAGCTCTGCAGTGACGGCTCCCTTTCTAGTTTCGTGTACTTTCACACACAGGACATAGAAAGACAAAGTGACAATATCCATTACTTATCTCTGAGCTTGTTTCTTGAGGCAGGAGCTTATTGCACTTTTTAAAATTGCCTCATGTAATACATCTTCTCCCCATCAGGAATCCAATCTCTTCTATGTGAAAAATACTCCAGCACTGCCAGTAAAGCCGGACTGTTGACCGAGAGTTTTGGATTGGATGAATACACCGACCTTTGTAAACTAGCCAGGTGAAACGCATATTCCTTTACAGAAGAGTCACCAAATGGTTGATGTCACATTTTCTGTCTTTTGACAGATAATCTTTATTTATTTATTAATCCTTTATTTTGTCAGGGAGGATCCACTTAGACCGAGGTATCTTTTTCAGGGTGCCCTGCAGCAATACAATAAAACGACTGAAACACATACTTCATACTTGCACACCCAAACTGTTCTCAAATAATTGCATATTTTTAAACATTTGCAAGTACTTTCATTAAAGCTAGGGTTGGTAGTCACAGAAAACTAGCATTAATTTGAATGTAGCATTTCCTCAGGACTCCCTCTCTGTCTTTGGTCTTTCCTGCGTTGAGCTGGAGGTGGTTTCTCTGGCACCAGACTGCAAAATCCTGCGTCAGCTCTCTGTACTCCCTGTCGTCCCCATTGGTGATTAGGCCAACAATGGCGGAGTCGTCAGAGAACTTTTGCAGGTAGCAGCTCGCTGTGTTGTGGGTGAAGTCTGCAGTGTAGAGAGTGAACAGGAACGGAGCCAGAACCGTTCCCAGGGGGACCCCAGTGCTGCATACGATGGTGTCGGACTGACACCTCTGGGCCATCACATACTGCGGACGATCGGTGAGGTAGTCAAGAATCCAGGCCGAGAGGATGTGATCCTTCAGATCCTTTAGACGTCATTTGAAAGTTATTCCACATCATGGGAGCAGCAACACAAAAAGCAGTCTTTCCCCAGTCGGTTGTAAACCTTCATGTTTTTAAAGTAATCCAGTTTTGAGATCTGGATGTACGCTTTGATGTGTTTGGAGACAAGAGATGAGTCACTCATGGAGGGAGTTGAGCTATGAGTGCCCTGTAAATAAACAAAATACTATCCTTCTTTCTATAAAGACCCAACGAGGACCAGCCCACGGTACGACATAGGTCACAATGGTGGGTTTGAAATCTGTGACCTGTAATAAGAAGGAGATCACAGTGATATATCTCATCTAATGGCTGTAATGCAGAAGCAGGTGCATGCATATTAAGTGTGTCCATAGTCCAAAACAGTTTAGTTTAGTTTAGTTTAGTTTATTTATTATTCATTGTGTCATGCACCGAAAAGGTGCCCAGCCCATATGGACTTACAAGACACTACAAAAACAAAACAAATTAAAGCCGCAAGCGGCGATGAATGGGCCCTCGCACACCCGCGGCCGCCGCCTACGCGAGCCGCCGCCACATGTAAACCGTCGCCTGATACTTGCCATCACATGATGCGAAAGCAAGATCTGAGAGTATATACTGCCTCAGGTGGTGCAAATGTTCCAAGTTTTTGGCAGATTGCCAAGAAAACCTCAAAACTTGACAGTGTGCCACGCCCACAATTTTAGTCAGAACAGAATTCCTTTAACAATAATTTAATCGTCAATATGTCTGCTATAGAATGTGCCTTGTTTGGACTGCATCAGAGAAAAACTCTAGGAGGAGCTCTCAAAAGTATGCAACCTTATATGGGCGTCATTCTTCACATTCAAAGCTGCGTTTGATGCCCCACCTCAACGCCTGCCACGCCCACATTTTTTGTCTGATCAAAATTTGTTCTGATAATTTTTTCTCGTCAAGGTGTCTACTATAGGTTGCCTTTGGTTTGGACTGAATCGGAGAAAAGCTCTAGAAGTTAATAGTGAAAGTATGCACCCTTATTTTGGCCCCGTTTTTCATGTTCAAAGCTAAGTGGCACTCTTCCTGTTGAGTTTGGGATATGGGTGCAAGAGGCTTTTTTGTGCATCCTGATGCCATGAATATGGGTAAAATTTTTCAAGCATGTAGCTCAAAATAGCCCCTATGGGGAGGGGTTTTTGAAAACTGTAGGGGGCGCTAGTGAGCACATTTTTTTGACTTTTTTTGTGAAACCCATTAAATGGCGCAATTTTTCCCCAGGACTGATGAGTGTGTTGGATGAGGTGAAATTACGTGCATTTTCAAGTCACAAAAATCCATTTTCCGACGTTTTTTTTTTATACCCCGCCCCAAAGTCTGCCACGCCCACAACTTTTGTCTGAACAGAATGCCTTTACTTTGTATTAATCGTCAATGGGTTTACTATAGAATGTGCCTAGTTTGGACTGAATCAGAGAAAAGCTCTAGGAGAAATTAGCACAAGTATGCACCCTTGCACTGACCCATTTTGGCCCCATTTTTCATGTTCAAAGCTAGGTGGCGCTCTTCCTGTTGAGTTTCAAATATGGGTGCAAGAGGCTTTTTTGTGCGTCCTGATGCCATGAATATGTGTAGGACTTTGCATGCATGTAGCTCAAAAAAACTCTATGCGTAGCATGTTATTTTTACCTCTAGGGGGCGCTACTGAAAATTTTTATGCAGACCTTTAATAACTTGCAATTTTCACCAGGCCCGATGAGGGTGCAAAAATATCCGCGCTTTCATTCACGTTGAGGGGTCCAAAAATGCGTATCTTTAATACCCTAACAATCCTTAGGGTTACAATAGGGCCTTCGCCACCAGCGGTGCTCGGGGCCCTAAATAGGAGCAACCACATAAGAAAAAGAAGTATGAACAGCAGTTACAATACTGTACATGTCCAGCAATGACCTAAAGTAATTCAAAAGCACAGTGGTACACTTCAGACATTTGACAGTGACAACAACTAAATCAGACATAGAGAGCCCAATCTGAGTGCAGGGGGCGTGTCACTCACCGACATACGGTGAAAGTTGCGGCTGTAGCAGGAGGGAAAAATGAATGAATTGAGGAAAATAAAGAGGGGGAGGGGATTTCTCTCTTATCACAGTAATGACAGAGACACAAAGTGCATCTGTGGTGGTCTCAACCAGTCTTAATTTAAAATTTTGAGTCCACCCAGTCTGAGACTGAGACAAGAGCGAGTAGAAATGCTTTCGATTCCAAGACGACATACCACATAAGTGGTCCCACGACCAATATCGATCTGGAATACTGCAACACTAGTGTGTACAATGGACATGTTTATTTTCTATTGATAACTGTGTACAATAGTCCATGCCATTTTAGTTTACATTTATCGGGATTAAAAAAAACAACAACCTTGGCTGTGTGTGAGAGTGTTTTTGTCTGCCTCTGTTTCTGCATGTATTCAAAAGCATGCTTGGCAGAGAGCTATGTGATTGTCTTGGTGAGGAGTATTTGGCCTGTGCAGGGCTGAGGTCAGTCAGGTGGGTGAGGAGAAAGCGATGAGTGTGTCCTCGTCTTCTGGCATCCTGAGATCGGCCCCATGCACTATCATGGTGAATAGACTTATACAAATGTACTTCTGTATCTCTTTTCTTTCTGAGCACTCAAAGCTCTTTCACTCTACTCCTCACATTCAGCCACATTCACACCACATTCACTCGCTGATGGTAGAGGCTGCTATAGTAAGGGACCATCAGTGTTAATCTCATTCATACACATTCACACACTGCTGAACAACAGAGGGAGTGGTTTGGGGTTCAGTGTCTTGCTCAAGGACACTTCAGCATGTGACTACCGGAGCTGGGATCAAACCGCCAACCTTCGGATTGATAGACGACCGACTCTACCCACTGAGCCACAGCCGCCTGAATGGAGAAAACACTGGCATCTCAGAGCCCTCTGTCCCAATAAACTAAATTTTACTCTATCATTAAAATTATATCTCCTTATAAGTGAGAGCATTACTGTGTATATGTCTGTATGTGTTGAAAAAGCAGAAGAATGCACGTTGTGAACTCTTTTGCCGTTGAAGTATCTGATAGTTAATAAGTAACTGACGTAAAACAAGTCAAAGAGAAACCTATGCTGCCCCAGACTTTCAAGGAAATTAGATTGAGAACCCCTTCCAATTTAGTGACATGCATGGACAAGTTTTGTAACCATTAGGCTAGCAGAGCCCAGGAGGGTATAGTAGATAACTAGAGATCAAGATAAGTTTGGGCTTTGCAGTAGGCTATGTCATTGGCTCAAAGAGCCAAAGGTGCTGGTCAACAGCATTCTGGGAGTCAGCAGATTTGCAGAGCGGTTCTCCCAAGCATTCCGGGTGCTTGTTCGATACTGGTATTGTTTTCTTGTAATAAATATATCACTAAATAAGCAAGCCAGTGTCACGAAGATTCCTTCTGCATCTACACATCACGGGCGGTCAAGATACAACACCGTCTTACTATCTCATTAATGAGCTCTCTAAACGGAAAAAAAGTGCTGCAACAAAGGCTTCAGACTCTACAGTCATGGCCAAAAGTTTTGAGAATGACACAAATATTACATTTTCACAAAGTCTGCTGCTTCAGGGTTTTTAGGTGTTTTTTTCAGATGTTTCTATGGTATAATGAAATACAATTAGAAGCATTTCATAAGTATCAAAAGCTTTTATTGAGAATTACACAGAATTCATGTAATAAGTCAATATTTGCAGTGTTGATCCTTCTTTTTCAAGACCTCTGCAATTCTCCCTGGCATGCTGTCAATCAACTTCTGGACCAAATCCTGACTGATGGCAGTCCAATCTTGCATAATCAATGCTTGGAGTTTGTCAGAATTTGTGGGTTTTTGATTGTCCACCAGCCTCTTGAGGATTGACCAGAAGTTCTCAATGGGATTAAGATCTGGGGAGTTTCCTGGCCAAGGGCCCAAAATCTTAATGTTTTGTTCCCCGAGCAATTTTGTTATGACTTTTGCTTTATGGCAAGGTGCTCCATCATGCTGGAAAAGGCATTCTTCATCACCACACTGCCCTTGGATGGTTGGGAGAAGTTGCTCTCGGAGGACGTTCTGGTACCATTCTTTATTCATGGCTGTGTTTTTAGGCAAGATTGTGAGAGAGCCCACTCCCTTGACCGAAAAGCAACCCCACACATGAATGGTCTCAGGATGCTTCACTGTTGGCAAGAGACAGGACTGATGGTAGCGCTCATCTCGTCTTCTCCGAACAAGCCTTCCTCCAGATGCCCCAAACAATTGGAAAGGGGATTCATCAGAGAACATGACTTTACCCCAGTCCTCAACAGTCCAGTCCCTGTACCTTCTGCAGAATATCAGTCTGGCCCTGATGTTTTTACTGGAGAGAAGTGGCTTCTTTGCTGCCCTCCTTGACACCAGGCCTTCCTCCAAAAGTCTTCGCCTCACTGTGCGTGCGGATGCACTCACTCCTGCCTGCTGCCATTCCTGAGCAAGCTCTGCACTGGTGGTGGCCCGATCCAGCAGCTGTAACACCTTCAGGAGACGGTCCTGGCGCATGCTGGACTTTCTTGGGCGTCCTGGAGACTGTTTGGCAACAATTGAACCTCTCTCCTTGAAGTTCTTGATAATTGGATAGACGGTTGACTGAGGTGTAATCTTACTCGCTGCTATAAACTTCCCTGTTAGGCCCTTTTTGTGCAATGCAATGATGGCTGCACGTGTTTCCTTGCAGGTAACCATGGCTAACAGATGAGGAACAATGGTGTCATGCACCATCTTCCTTTTAAAGTGTCCAGTCACTCAATCATGACAGATTGATCGCCAGCCTTGTCCTCATCAACACCCACACCTGTGTTAATGTGTGTGACACCTGTGTGTCATTGAAATGATGTTAGCTGGTCCTTTTGTGGCAGGGCTGAAATACAGTGGAAATGTGTTTTTGGTGATAAAGTTCATTTTCAAGGCAAAGAGGGACTTTGCAATTAATTGCAGTTGAGCTGATCACTCCTCATGACATTCTGGAGTATATGCAAATTGCCATTATAAAAACTGAAACAGCAGACTTTGTGAAAATTAATAGTTGTGTCATTCTCAAAACTTTTGGCCATGACTGTAGACCAGGTTTTGTTGGTCTAAGATGCTGATGCCGTCTCTGTCCTCAAGATTGCAACACGCCACCTTTGCCCCTGACCCCAACTCATTTCAAGACCAACACATTCATGAGTGCTAACATAGGCACAGGTCCATTTGTTACTAACACAACGTGAGTGCTGGACATAAAAATGACAAGTGTGTCAGGTGTAAAACAATAATGACACTTATGGAGCCCTTTATAGGGCCCTATGAAATCCTTTTTCTTTTTTCAAATTCTGTTTTTTCCATTTAATTTTTTTTGAATTCTGTTTTTTTACCCTTTACACTTATTTTAGCACCATGTAGTGTGTGCTATTTGTGACAGTGAATAAATGAAATGCAGAAACCCTTAAATATATTGATGCAACACATTTTTGCCTAGTATTTCAAGTCAAAACATAATGTTGTAACATAACAATGTACCACTAAGTGCTATAAGTACAAAGTGCTTAGCACTTAGCACTTATTGTTTTCCTCTGTTTTTCACATGGCTTTTGGACAACAAGTGGTCATCACACGTATTTTTACATTTCCAGTCAACAGTATGTTGGCAGAATGTTTAAAAAAGCATGTCACCTGACACATAGGAGTCCTTTGGAAACTGTTCAGCTGTGTATTTTGGAGTAAGAGATGAGTTTTGCAGCTTTTTGGCAGACTTAGTCGGTGTTTCTGGTGGCCGCTTCGACATGTTGTTAATTTCGGGAGGGGCGGTTGTGAGAAGATGCAAGGGTGGTGCCACAAATGAGCAGCCCCCGGAAACATTTCCCCAGACAAACGTTCCTTCTCCTCATGATGACAGTATTTCAGTCACATTATCTCAATTTCCAGGATATTCTACGTTTAACAGATTCTGTTTTTATTGGCCAACTCCACGATTACGTCAATGAGGGAATCACAAGGCCCTACCTATATATCTTCAAACTCTTCACTGCAATAAGATTAATTCAGCCGACGTCATAACCCACATGTACAGAGTCCAAGCACACATTTCATATCTCTAAATGGATCCTGGTGGTGTTGTATCCACTCCATCCAAACGGGAGTGATGAAGTCAATGGAGAGTGCATGTCCAGCTTGTCTTCAACCTTCATATTTTGCGGTAAAAGGTTTGACAAGGCCCTAATTGCAGCTAAGGGACTGTGATTAAGCAGGCAGGGATACCAACCATGTTATGTTCCAGAGAGCTGGTTTGTTACTCAGAGAGTTATTCTTTCACAGCCCAATGTGGAGGTGAATGGGGGGGAGTGAGGGTTTATACGGTGGACTCAAATATGTGGCTACCTGAGGAGCCATTGAAGAATTTTTAGCCCTTGGGCCACAGCCAGCAGGTGGGTGACACATCCATGGAAACACCTGCTGGTTTGGAGTGGGAGGCTTAATCACAGGCTAAAAAATTGATACAGTAAATTGTTACAACAATGAGGCTTAGCGTGCACAGTGCCCCTGCCTGAAAACTTTGATTTAAATGCCACGGTTCAGCTACAAATGAGACCTCTGAGTGTACTGCCGGTCATGCACACACTCAAAAGCCAGGTGTGAGCGTGACTTTCTCACCATAAATAGGATGGCTATTAATTCATGTATACATGGACAGCTCAGTTCTATACTTCTATGAGCTAACACAGCAAGGGCAGGGGATGAGTTCAACAACTCATCTTAATGCACAACAATTGTCACAAGGCATATCAATCCATCAATCTTTATTTGTATAGCGCCATCAAGACGCTTTTACAAACAGAGCAGGGGTCCGTTTCACAAAGCAGGTTCAATAAAACTCTGAGTCTAACCCTGAACTCTAGTTGATCTACTCTGAGATAGGAAACTCTGTGTTTTCGGTTCCACAACAGCTGATTTGAGTTAGTTAAAGGGGACATATCACGCTTTTTTCATCAATATATATTGGTCTAAGAGGTCCCCAAAACATGTCTTTAAAGTTTATGCTCAAAAAAACACTTTGAAAACAGATTTTGGCATGCCTGAAAAGTCCTCTTCTTCATTCCTCATCAGAACACTCTGTTTTCTCTCTGACCACGCCCCCTCAGGAAGTGGATGTGCCTCGGCTCTCCAGCACGTTGATCTAATGTTTACATGTTGGCTGAATATACACGGCTGCTCACAGATCGCGTTACTTCAACCCTCTGAATCTGATCCTGACGGAGAGGCGCCTGTAGCAGGACCTTTCTGAAGGATTGGTCACAGATTTAGTGTTTCTTGTTGTTTTATTTATCAGTATGTAGACGTGTGTCTTGGTACACAGCTACGAACATGTAGCTATGTGGCTATGCTAACTAGCGCTAGCACTTATCCATGATAAATAAAAATCATCCACTAGATCTTCAAATCTGCAGACGTGGGGAGTAAAACCGACCTCTGCCAGAAAGGCAGCAGGACCTTTTATGAAGGATTGGTCACAGATTTAGTGTTTCTTGTTGTTTTATTTGTCAGTATGTCGACGTGTGTCTTGGTACACAGCTACAGCTACAGCTACAGCTACAGCTACAGCTACAGCTACAGCTACAGCTACAGCTACAGCTACGAACATATAGCTATGTGGCTATGCTAATTAGCGCTAGCACTTATCCATGACAAATACAAATCATCCACTATATCTTCAAATCTGCAGACGTGGGGAGTAAAACCGACCTTTTTGTTTATTAAGACAGCCTACAACTAGCATGCCTCCCTCCTAAGCTCCTTGTTAGCACACATTTGTGCAGGTAATGAAAAACGGAGGGGGGATTCAGTATTATTTTATACAGTCTATGGGCTGAACAAGCTCCGAGCTCTGACTCCGTGACAGACCGGATATTGTTGTGATGTAACAAAAACATGGAAGTCTGAAACGGCTGGTTTCACACACATTTACAGAAAGGTGGAGAAATCAGAACAGGGGCAGAATGGATTTTTTTCATTCTCGGGGGGTTTGTGGACATGCCAGGGAAACATATTTCAGGTAAAGAACCATTAAAAAGTCAATTTTGCATGATATGTCACCTTTAAATCAACTTGGAGTAGTTTCACCTGGGGTTAAGCGCGTGCACCACAACTTTAAAAAGACAGCATCAATGGAGCCCCGATTCGACGAGTCACCATGGCAATGGAGAAGAAGAGGGCGGCATTTTTCACCCCACTGGAACTGGACATCCTTATTCGCTCATATGGCGAGTTTGAGCATGTTTTTTTAAAAAAAAGCAACACCGCTGCAGGTGCCAAACAGAGGGAGACGGCATGGGAGAACATTGCGGCTCGGGTCAATGCGTATGTTTAAATGTAGTCCTTTGCAATCACAGGGGGAAACTGCTTGAATGGTAGCCTATTAATTTATTTCATTTAGGTGCAATCACGCGGGGGAGAAGCGCACCTGGCTGCAGCTTAAGATGAAATATAAAAACATTGTTCAAACAGGTAAGACCTCGGCATAATATCATGGGGGTACCTCATTTTGATCATGTTTTACATTGTAAAGTAAATATTAAGTGGCTGTTTGACTGTGCAGTTGTTTTATCCCCAACATAATGCTGTTTTCACACACATGCATGTATTTTCATCTATATCATGTTCTGTTAAATAATTAAGCCTATTTAAACTAACACAGACTTCTACTCGGCCGAGCACCGCCACCTCTAACGGAGGCAGAGGAGCTGGCCCTGAGCTAGAATTTTGGAAGGCCAACGACTGAGGGAATCCCTGGAGGGAGCTCATCCTCTGAGCCCACCCCCAAGACACAAGTGCCTTTATAACATGTAATATTCCTAGACCTATATATCTTTTTTTAAGCCTATTCATACAAATATTTATTTCCCTTTTTCATTTTTTTTTTTTTTTCTCCCAACAGATTCTGATGGTGCGATCTGCCTGGTGGAGCCCCCTCACGCCACAACAGACCTTGTAACTGTAAGTAGGTAATACTCCAAAGATTTTGCCAAATGGTGGTTTAAGTATACTGAGACATATCACTCATCTAGGATGAAGAGTACGAGGAGACTTTGTCTGCTGCCTTCACAGAGGGGGAACCAGAAAGGCCTGTAGAGGTAACATTTGATATGTTATTGCTAGTTCTCTTCCCATTCACATTTCTTAACATTCTGGTGTAAAATAGAGTGTGACATTTAGCCTACACTGAAGTATTAACACATTCTCATCCTTTTTAACAGGGCATGGCTGGGCAGCAGCAGGAGGGTCCCTCAACTTCAACTGCACAGATTGACACAGTGAGATGGATGTTCAGTAAACACCAGAGGTTCATTCTGTGGAATTCATGTGCAACTGTATAATTTAATGTCCTCCTTATGTATTCCCAGTTACCAGTGAAAGACATCTACAAAATATTTCTTCTGAAAAAAATAGAAAAAACCAACAAAGAAATGCAGTTCTTGGACCGCCAGATGAGAAGGGCAGATCTCGAAATTGAATTACTAGAGCACAAGTTAGAGGTGGGTGCATGGTCACAGGTGAATTATGTTAATTATGTTAACTACAGGAACATTAACTCAACTATCTTTTGTATTTGTAGGAAATAAAGAAGACCAAATGAAATTTGTATTATGTTTTTATTTGACTGCTGCTGTGTTGGTGGTGGTAGTGGTGATGATATTGTCTTAATCTCTGAAGTGGATGCGGGATATGGTGTCTCTGACTGCTCTGGTTAGACTCACGATACATCCTTGAGTCGTGAACAGACCCAGGCCACTTGGCCTCCACATTGGAAATGATGTAGGCTGCATCACATATGATCTTGACAGTGCAGAGAATGACAGATGTTGAACTATGATGCAGTCTTTAACATTTTGAAACAGTAGTCAATCTACATTTACCTGCACATTTATGCTGTGAATGGACTTCCTGTTAACATAATCCGCCTCATTATGTGAGGGAGCCGTGATGGGGATTTGTGTGCCATCTATGCAGCCAATCACACTGGGAAATCCTAAAATAAATTAAAATTACTAATCCCAGTCTGAGGTTGCAGCACAATGTCATTAACAGAATGTAATTTAAAATGAATTTAATAGATCTCTACACCATTCACCTGCAATCCTGTGGAACTCCTCCTTGACGACTCTGACCGGTTTATGTCCAGGGAAAACGATGAAGGTGTTCAGTAGCCGTTTCAGGGCGAGGCACACTTTTCTGACCGTCCTGCATACAGTGGCCTTACTTAAGTGCCCTGCATCTCCAACATTATACAAAAAACTCCCATTTGCAAAAAAACGCAGAGCAACACACAATATCTGCTGGGATGTAAGAGCACGACTATGGTGGGTCCTGTTGCAAATGTACGGACGGATTAGGTTGTGTATGTAGATGAGCGACTGTGAAGTGAAACGGTACCACTCAAAAAGATAATTGGGAAATGCTAAAACATCTATGCGTGGTCTGATTATCATCTCCCGACGAATATTTAATTCTCTGCGCAATAATGCTGCACCTTCATCCACGGGATCATTAACAAAAGGACATGCCACTTTAGTGAAAAAAGTTGGCACCTAATATAGGCCTACTGATTGATTTTTGAATTATTATTTAAATAACAGACGGCAGAAATACGCTACGCCAACACTCGCCTGCCGACTGAATGAATGAGCAAATCAAATACCGTGAGTGGCTGAAAGGGGGCGGAGACTGAGAGAAATTCGAGGTTCATTGAGAAAAACCTGGTCCCGACCAGATTAGGTTCATAGAGTCTGTTACTACGTTTCCTACTCGTTGGGGGTCCACCCTACTCGTTGGGGGTCCATCGGGGCTGGGTGGGTGGCTGGTGTCCCTGTCACCCTCCGTCCCCCTGCTGCCCCCTCCCCTGTGGGGGCCTGGTCCGCGGCTGCCCTCGGGGCCGGGTTTCCCGGGGTTCCCTCGCGGCCCTCTTGGGGGGGTGGGGTGGTGCGCAGCTGGGGGGGTGTTACTACGGCAGCCATTGGGGTGTCCCTCCATGCCCCCGCGGCCTGGTCCATCAGTCGCAGGGCGTGGCTGGGGGGAGTGGTCAGGCCGTCTGGGGGGGGCAGGGGGGATTGGCCCTGCCGCCTCCGCCCTCCCCCCGCTCCGGCACGCCGGTTGGCGGGCTCTGGTCCTGGTCCTGCCCGTCTGCCTGGCTGTCTGCTCCTGGTGCTGGGCCCCCTCGGCCCTCGTGGCTCCTTTGGCTCCGTCTTGGGGGGCTGTGGGGGCGGTGTTGTGGGGGTGTCCCTTGGGGGGGCTGCGGGATCTCTCCCCCCTCGCCCCCCTTTCCTCCTACTGGGTGACCTGGGGGTCGCCCTGGGTGCTCCGGCAGTACCTGCTTGCTTCCGGTCTGGGTCCTTGGCTTGTCCCCTGGCCTGGGTCTCCCGGGGCGGGTTGGGTCCTTCGGTCTGACTGCTCTTGTGGCCCGGGTGCCGGGCCGTACCGCTCGGCTGGTCTGACCCAAGTGGTTTCATCTGCACCAGTGGTGGTCTTGTTACACAAATAGAACACAGCACGGCGGCAACCCTCTGCGACCCAAGCTTCAGTAATGATTGTGGACACTAAGGGTTGCTTAATCATTAGTATCACCCCACGGACTTTTTTTTTTGGCATCATGGTGAGATGGTCCCTCTCCATCTAAGTGTGTTAGGTCTCTCTCTCCTTCTCTCTCCCTGTCCCTTTGTATATCCTTGTGTAATCTTTCTTTCACTTTCTCTTATATATATATTTTTAGTCCACCTAGGTGGGCACACCCTCTTTTACAGAACATGATATTAGCTGTCAATAAAAGATAGGCCAGAGTTCTAAGAGGGATGGTGATGGTCTCATGCACACAGTCACAAGCACAGAAGAAAAAGGCTTTCTTTCTTTTCTTTTGCTGCAAGAATAAATTGCATTAATATTTGACAGTTTGTGACAAACATGACACAAACCAGAAATATATATGCAGACAAGAGAAAAAAAAAGAGTCTGTTACTACGGTAACTGACCGAGAGTTTAAGTTACCACCCTCTGTGAAACAGGCTAGAGTTACCCCTCTTTCTCTGGTTTGAGTTACCTCCCTTTGTGAAACGGAAAACTCAGAGTTTCCCTCATTTCAGGGTTAACAAACTCAGAGTATTCAATAAACCTGCTTTGTGAAACGGACCCCAGGTCTAGACCACTCTATGTCAAATTATGAACAGAGACCCAACACCAAGACAGGATAAGACTCAGTCTGACCCCACCTTAATCCATCATGAGCATTGCGCCTCACAGTATTTAGCTAGTTACAGTGGTGAGGACAAACTTCCTTTAACAGGCAGAAATCTCGAGCAGAACCAGACTCATGTTAGACACACATCACAGTTGGATCTGGAAAGACAGATAGAGGAGAATAGGAGAGAGAGAGATGAGAGTCCATGTGCTCACTGCTCTACAGGAGACATAGAGACAGAGATGCACTTCATCCTCCACTGCAGCAAGTTCTCTTTACTCAGAGATTCCCACTACAGAGAAATTACTAAGATAGGAACAAACTTCCCAACATTAACCCCAGAAGAGAAACTGTCAGTTCTCCTGGGGGAAGGGTCAGCAGCTCCTCTGGCTGCTAAATATGTGTCTGCCTGTCACAGTCTGAGGGACGCACCATCCCATAATATTTGATTTTAGGTGAAGGTTTTATGAGCATACCGCATCAAGTGAGGGCATTGAGATATGCTGTACACCATTGTTCATTAATGTGTATAAAATATGTAATATATATAATATGCAATGAATATATATGTAATGTATGTTTATGAATTTTATGTGCTTTGGCAACAACATGTCTTTGTTTGTGCCAATAAAGCAAAATTGAATTGAATTGAATTGATGACAATGAGATGAGTAGTAGTAGTAGCTGTTGCCGCTGGAGTCCAGTACGTCCGTATCAGCTGGAGTCTGGAACGTCCACAGCAGGAGGACGTCTACGGCAGCTCAGAGGAACCTACGAGACAAGGGAGCTCAGGGACTCCAGAAAGGTCTATGGTTAGTAACTTTCCCCCGGTAGTCTAAGCCTATAGCAGCATAACTAAGAGCTGGTCAAAGCCTGAGCCAGCTGTAACTATAAGCTTTATCAAATATACTGTTAGTTGTCAGTGTATGAACTTAAACAGTATAACATTTTGTTCACTCATTGTAAGACAGATACAGTGTGCACTCCATCATGTTTGGTGGCAGGGCATCCACTTGAGGGGGGGGGACAATCCTTTTCCCCAGCCTGCAAACATGTGGATTTTAAACTGCCATGCTAATGCTACCTAGCTGTCATGTCCTACATTGAGTCTCTGACAAAGACACTGAGAAACTTAACAGAATAGGATCAGATTGTTGGGCATGTGTTATGAAAGACTGGAAGAATGATCCCTCTCACAGAACCCAAAGATAACAATTGCTGCCTGGTTGAATCACCTGGTGAGAGAGATCACATTTGCAAAAGATACCAAGAATTAAACAAAACTAGCATGTTTAGAGTAGCATGTTGAGAGTAGCATGTTAGTAGCATGTTTAGATTCAGATGTTTGTAGGTTTTCAGCAGCCCTTTAGTGTTGTTGCTCGTGGTTTGTTTTCCCCTCAGCGTGAACTGGATGTGATGTGTTCTGGGATGTTGACTGCATCTGTATGCACTGATATATTGATAAGCTGCTGTAAGGGGTTTGAAAGGTACCTTTTAATTTAGTCTTTTTCTTTTCTTTTACTTTTTTTTTAACCAATGAGATCTACCCTCTGCTGAGACCCACTTCTTTAATCCCCAGCCCCTGCTGTCAACGTGTCCTTGGGCAGGACACTGACCTCCCGTCTTCAAGACTGTCTTTGTAGTGGAGGTATGAGGTGTTGCACTGAGTGGTTGTTCGACAAGAAAAAGAGGTATAATCCATTTAACAAAACCTTGCATTTAGTTCAATTGATATCAAATATGTTTTAAATACGCAATTTCTTTGCTATAAGATAATGGAATGTGAAAAAGAAGAAAATGAAATATGAAAAGTAGTAAACATTTGGCATAGACTCCTCATATGCAGCTTTAGCTGCTTCAAAATTCTGCTACTAGAATGCTGACAAAGACCAGACAGAGAGCCCACATCACACCAATATTTAAGTCTCTGCATGGCTTCCAGTATCTTTTAGAAGATTTTAAGATTATTTTGGTTTTCAAATCTCTTAATGGTCTTTATCAGATTTGCTTTTATAATAGGAGCCTTTGAGAGCCCTCAGGTCTTCAGGTAGTGGACTTTTAATTGTGCCAAAAGTAAGAACAGAGACTCACAGTGAGGCAGCTTTTAATCATCACGGCCCACGCCTGTGGAACACCCTACCTGAAGATCTGAGGGCTGCACAGAGCATCAACATTTTTAAAAGCAAACTCAAGACCAACATTTTTAGTCTCACTTTAACTGAGTTTTATTCTTATAACAATTTTATTTCCCCTTACTTACTTACTTACTTTTTTATTTATTATCTAGTTCAAATTTGTGTCACTTTTTATTTTATTCTATTTATCTATTTATTTATTTTAAATTTAGTATCTTATGTTCTTTTAATGGTTCAATATTTTAGTGTTTTATTATCTTAGAAGTGTATTTTATTTTGGTGAGTTTAATTTCCTGTGTTGAGTTTTAACATCTTATATTTCCTCCAGTGTTTCCTCATCACGATATCATGAGTGTTTCCTCAGTTTGTTCAGCAACTTCTTTTTTATTTTTTATTTTTTTATTTTATTTTATTTTCATTATTATTATTATTATTATTATTATTATTATTATTATTATTATTATTATTATTATTGCATATATTGTGTTCTTAACCTTAGGATTGTGGGGTGGGTTTGGGATCGGGGCTAGGGTTCGGATTAGGATGGGGGGTCTTTTAATTTTTATTTCTAAATGCTTTTGTTTTTTATTTATATTTTTTTGAAGTTGTTTTTATGTACAGCAATTTGTGTTCAATCAATCAATCAATCAATCTTTATTTGTATAGCGCCAAATCACAACAAACGTTATCTCAAGACGCTTTTACAAACAGAGCAGGTCTAGACCACTCTATGTCAAATTATGAACAGAGACCCAACACCAAGACAGGGTAAGACTCAGTCTGACCCCACCTTAATCCATCATGAGCATTGCACATCGCAGTATTTAGCTAGTTACAGTGGTGAGGAAAAACTTCCTTTAACAGGCAGAAACCTCGAGCAGAACCAGACTCATGTTAGACAGACATCATGCCTCGACTGAGTTGGGTCTGGAAAGAGGGAGAGAGGGGAGTAAGAGAGAGAGGTGACAGTGATGAGACGAGTAGTAGAAGCTGTTGCCGCTGGAGTCCAGCACGTCCGTATCAGCTGGAGTCCAGATCGTCCACAGCAGGAGGACGTCTCCAACAAATCTACGAGACAAGGGAGCTCAGGGACTCCAGAAAGGTCTATGGTTAGTAACTTTAATGGGACAGGCAGAGTTAAAGTAAGTGATGAAGGGGTTGGGGGGAAGAAGGTGAGCTAGGATCCCAGTGTGTCAGTGTGCCAGTTCCCCCGGCAGTCTAGGCCTATAGCAGCATGACAAAAGCTGGTCCAAGCCTGATCCAGCTCTAACTATAAGCTTTATCAAAAAGGAAAGTTTTAAGTCTACTCTTAAAAGTGGAGAGGGTGTCTGCCTCCCGGACCCTGACTGGTAGATGATTCCAAAGGAGAGGGGCCTGATAACTGAAGGTTCTACCTCCCATACTACTTTTAGAGATTTTAGGTACAACTAGCAGGCCTGCATGTTGGGAGCGTAGAGTTCTAGAGGGGTAATAGGGCACTATGAGCTCTTTAAGATACGAGGGTGCCTGATTTTTAAGAGCTTTGTAGGTTAAAAGAAGGATTTTAAATTCTATTCTACATTTTATTGGGAGCCAGTAGAAGCTAACACTGGAGAGATGTGCTCCCTCTTCCTAGTTTTAGTCAATACTCGAGCTGCAGCGTTTTGAACTAGCTGAAGAATCTTTAGAGACTTATTGGGGCAGCCTGATAAGAGGGAGTTACAGTAATCTAACCTGGAGGTAACAAATGCATGGACTAGTTTTTCTGCGTCGCTCTGATGTTACATGTTACAATGTCATTGTATGAAAAGTGCTTTATGAATAGTCTGACTGATTGATTGATGTCTAGTTCATCTCATAAACACAAAATCTTTCCTCTTGCTTTGCCCACATGTTCAAACTCCTGCTGGTCTTAAAAAAAACCCTGTAATGTAATGACTATGTTATCACTGTAGCAATCTCTGAATACATTCCTGGATATTAAGGCAGAGCTCTTGACAATTGCATATTTTCATGCTGAGCATCGTAAAGGTGTTAGAGCCATCAAAGAGGTTTGAGGTTTTAACGTTAAATTGTTCTTGGATTATTATTTTTCCACCTGGCCTTGGATTTAAATCCCCTCCCCTATGGGCAGATAAACAGATTACAGCAGGCGGGATTATTAAGGATAACACTGTTGACTTTTGAGGAATTTACGGAAAAAGATTAACCTCACTGACTCCTATTCTTTTCTTTTTTTTTTTTTTTTACATATCTCCAGGCTGAGGATTTTTGTTTCATCTATTCTGGAACCCAGAGTGGATACATGTTTTATTTCAGCTCAAATAAAATGCCAGTGAAGTGATGAGATTTTACAATATACTGTAGGATGATGGAGAATATGAAAGAATGTGACGTTATGTAGTTTTATCTTACTTTTGTTCATGTTGTACTTCTTTCTTTCTTTTATCAGCTCAGTTTATGAAGAAATGGGTTGCACAGAATGGATGCATTACCTTCACAAAAGACAAAACAATTCTCATAACAGACTGCTTACCATAAAAATTGACTCTGCATCTCATAATGATGGGATTTCATAAAGACTTCACTGATCTCAGCCACAGAAATGAAGACAATCCAACCAATCAAACGTTCATTTTCTAGGGCTTATCCAGGCCAGGTAGCAGCAAACTGAGCAGGTTAACTAGACCGCTCTCTCCTCAGACCCAATTTGCAGCTACTCTTGGGGAATCAAGAGGCTCCAGACAGATGAGCTATTCAATTCCTTTCCCATGTTTCTATTCCCAGCATCTTCTACTAGTTATACATGCCTTGAAAACCTCAAAGTGAAGGCACACAGAAGGCATGCTAATCAGATGCATCACCTACCTCATGGAAAGAAGCACCTATCAGCCACCTCTGCTAAATACGTTACACTTAGCATTATTTTACTCATCCTATAATTAGAAGTGCTTCAAACTATCACTAAATTCATGCTCTCATACTTCCCTCATACTGCCACCTTTCATGCTTGAAAGTTTCAAGCAGTCCACTCTTTTCCTTCAAACAACCTCAGACTTGGAGTTTCTAAATCTAACCCCCACCATGTAACACCCAGTTGCAACCATTGCAGTGCATACTGGGAATAATGTTTTAATCCAGTAAAATAATGTAATGAAAATAAGAACCACTACCTGGGGCTGTAAACCAGCTGGAACCAGGAGCTAACTAGGATCATAATTCAGACTGAGTTTGGATCAAGCGGCAACCTCCGGTCTTAAAATATGAAGTCCATGCAGAAGTGTTATAAACTGCAATTCATCGAGAATCCACTAGAGGCTGGCTGCAGGAACACCAGAAACCACATACACACCCATCAAAGAAGACGATCTTTACAGCAGAAATAAACATGTTTACAGACTGGTTCAAAAAACAGCTTGGCTCTACATAGCTAATCTCTCTATCAGCACACACTGTACTGACTTGACTGACAGGCAGGAACACATAGCTGTTGGCTAGGAGGCTCAAACCCCGCCTCTTTACGTCACAGTCTTTTGGATGAGTTCAGCGTTTCCAATATGGCTCCCGCCAATGATCTCCTTCAAAACAGCGCTCAGGAACAGATGGGTGACGTCACGAATACTAGGTCCATTTTTTATGCAGTCTATGGTTTGGATCCATCACAGGCCAGTCTGTCCACATGAACCACTTTATGTGTGTGGGACGCTGCATAGCTGTTACTGGGCCAGTCATAATATTAAGGTGAGTGTGATCCATAAATTAGATGTAGGCTACTGTGTGTGCACTTTCATTAGCTTCTGCTATCTTTGACTGGTTGAAGCACACTGCCTCTGATGCTAGTTGATGACTCTGTTGCATTCATTGCTGTTATTTAATTTCCTCCACATAGACACATGCTCAGTCTGTGGCACACTGTTATTAGCAGGGCTCCACTCAAAGAAATAAATTGTTGGGTGAACTTTATAAAATTATTGAAAGAATTTCCACCTAATTAAAATGCTTTCATTTAGCAAGACACAATTTTGTTGAACCAACTAACTGTAAATATTTTAAGTGAACATAAAGTATTGACGTTACCATTACTTATTTACAATGTTTGGGTCCAACTTAATGTGTAAAGGTTGTTTCAACATATTTACTGAGGTAGGATCTGACTTCCTTGTCTTGGGTCACAATAACTTGTGTAGGGGAGAGTGGGGTAAGATCAGCCAATTTTTACTTATGTTGCTCTCTAGGCTAGAAATAAATAGACAGAAGTACACTTAAAACATATAATATATTTCAGGATGTTTCCTATCAATTGCAATTGTAAAAATGCTTCTAGTACAAAGAACCCTGAAAATATGACTTCCCAAAAAAAAGTGTAACTGTGGCTCAACTTGCCCCAGGTTAGGGGTAAGTTGATCCAAGTCAGTGGGTAAGTTGAGCCATCATGAGGTAAATTGACCTTCTGATTTTTTTAGTTTAAACCTGAGCCATCTCGACCTAAAACAATATAATTCATACTATCAAGATATAAGTTAGCCTTTGCAGACTTTCAGAATCATGTAATTTCATGCACACCCTACCTGCTAAACCCTTTTCGTTCCAGTTATTGGGTACAGGAATGTTGTTCCTCTCTGCTAGTTCTAATGCCAGTTCACAGCATTTCTTTGGAGTAAGGCCGTGGAACTGCTCAGCTAGCTTTTTTATGTGGTCTGCTAGATCCTTCTCCACCTCCTTTGTGAAGACCCTCTTTGCTTCTGCTGTTCCACTGTACCCTACTGATTTTACTTCCTTTACCTCCTTCTTTTTTATGTATCTCCGCAGGGTTGACCTGTCAACATTTCTGTCTTTAGCCACTGATCTGATGGATTTTCCACCCTTGACATCAGCTGCTGCTCTCTCCATCTCTTCAAGGGGTGTTGAGCCCCAGTTGATCTTTCTTTTGTAGCTCCTTGGAATGATAGCTTTTCTAAAATGTTTAAAACCAAATCAGGTGTGTCATTCTACACTGAAATACAGTTTTATACTTCAGAGACTTTACTTAACTTCAGTGCATGGTGGCGAGGTAAATTGAACCAGTGGCTCAATTTACCCCACAGCATATGGCTCATTTTGCCCCATAGACGCCATTTTGGAAAAAACAGCCTAGCTAAGCCATTTGGGCTAATCTTTAGCTAAATGCTTCACTTGGTTTTATACGTTAGCAAATCACCAACATGCATAATATGCATTTTTAGACCTATATACATTTGCTTTGAAATAATATTCATTATAGCTGACATGCAGAAAATGTACTTCGACTAGTAAAAACATGTTTTTTGTGAAAAAAAATACCAACCAATTGTCCCATGTGCTTCTCTTGAACAGTGCCAGGTACAAATGATGGGTGCTTCCTGAATTTATGGTCACATGACAACAAATGTACACAGTTGCCTAGAAACAAGGGGTGGGTCAACTTACCCACTGGCTCATCTTACCCCACTCTCCCCTACTATGATTATAGATAGCTTATTATTTTATTTTTTTGTAAGTTATATTTTTGGGCTTTTTTGCCTTTATCGGACAGGACAGCTGAAGAGAGACAGGAAACATGGGGAGTAGAGAGTGGGGGAAGACATGCGTGAAATGGTCGACCGGCCGGGAGTCAAACCGACAACCTCTGCAACAAGGACTATAGCATCGATACGCGGGGCGCTTAGACCGCTAGGCCACCAGCGCCCCAATTGCAGTCAGTCACAGCCGCCCTGTCCCAACTCCCCGTAATGGCTCTTCTTTGCCAGAGGCACGCGACCTTGGCTGATGAATAGGGCCTGTCGCACGTTACTGCCACCTTCTGCTCTGGAGAGGTATTGCAGATTGGATTCCTACCTAAACCCATTACGTTGTGTTGACATAAAGCAATCTTGTAGTTTGAAGGATTTTGCATGTCGTGTTAAAACTACATGATTTAAAAATGTTTCACCACTAAACATGAATTTATATAATAGAAGCTACATGTTATACTTATGTTGATAAAACAGACACCCAGGTTGCTTCTTTTTTTTTTTACTGTACTTAGCTAGTCATTCTGGGTACGTGTAGATTAACCCAGTCCCTCACTGGTGACATGTCACATGTCACTTATTTGGTTGCATTTCATTAAAGCACAAGCCTTCCTCTTATTAATTCTCTTCCTTTCTGCTCCACCTTTTTTCTTCTTTTCCATTTTAACTGGCGGTAACGTCATCTCTCTCTCTCTTCATCTCCCTTTATCCCTCTCTCCCACTCGGTCTCAGCAGATGTGTGTCTAACATGAGTCTGGTCCTGCTGGAGGTTTCTGCCTGTTAAAGGAAGTTTGTCCTTGCCACTGTAACTTGCTAAATGCTGCAAAGTGCTCTGCTCATGGTGGATTAAGATGAGATCAGACTGAGTCCTGTCTGGAAGATGGGACTGGATCTGATCCTGTCTTGATGTTGGGTCTTTGATAATAATAGAACATAGAGTACGGTCTAGACCTGGGGTCTCATTTATAAAACCGTTCGCACGCAAACTTTACGCAATGCTTTGTTTATAAATCACAAACCACCTGGAGATATGCTCACATAGTTCAGCCTTGTGTTCCGCCCTTTTCACACCCACATTCAACCATATACGGTCAATGCAAAGAGCTTTATGAATGAACATGCATACAGATGAGCCGGAAGATCACAGGTTCGTACGGTGAATCACGGCAACAACAGAGAGGAAGACGGAGAGAATAAAGTTTCTGACACACAAACCGTGGTCCTCCAGAATGAAGCAGAGGTCAGAGAGCACGCATTGTTTGTTTCTTACAGCAGCAGAGACACAATACCAATAAAGATAAAAATAAAAACATGGAGTGACTCCTCGTCGCTGCAGCTTTCATGTATCCGTCAGCAGTGCCAGAGCATCCATCATTCATCATTACCCACAGGTCTCGCTGCAGTGTTTCATGTTTACAGGACACACACTTTTATTTCACATTACAGAGAGCTCACGTCCTTCAGAGATCTCCTCTCTCTGATATTATCTGACAGAAGTTTGATCCATGGTATGTAAGTGTTAATGTGCTGGTTTCATTACCGGCAGCTTGACCTGCGCTCTGACTGAATATGATGATATGTAAGATAATAACTGGGAGAACCGGGCATGGCTTTACTCCACATTGTTCTCATTAACACAGTAAACACATGCAGGTGAGGAAGATGTGGTGAGAGTGTGAGGCAGCCAGGGCCGTGTCTCTGCTCTCCGTGTGCGTCGTACAGCAGTCTTTATTAAAAGTATAACTACACTCAGTGACTCTGTACAACAGTCTTTATTAAAAGTATAACTACACTCAGTGACTCTGTACAGCAGTCTTTATTAAAAGTATAACTACACTCAGTGACTCTGTACAGCAGTCTTTATTAAAAGTATAACTACACTCAGTGACTCTGTACAACAGTCTTTATTAAAAGTATAACTACACTCAGTGACTCTGTACAGCAGTCTTTATTGAAGTATAACTACACTCAGTGACTCTGCACAGCTTTAGAAACATTAAAACATGACTGTCACTTTGCTCCGTGGCTTGTTTACGTCTTCTGATGTTACTTTGGTTTCACCTCCAGACAAACACGTTAGGATACGGCCCGTTGTGTTCCTCTACACTTTGGAGAAATGTGAAGGTGAGACGAAGCTGATTGAATATTTGATGAAGTTTAAGACAGGCTGCCCCAATAAGTCTCTAAAGACTCTTCAGCTAGTTCAAAACGCTGCAGCTCGAGTATTGACTAGAACTAGGAAGAGGGAGCACATTTCTCCAGTGTTAGCTTCTCTACACTGACTCCCAATAAAATGTAGAATAGAATTTAAAATTCTTCTTTTAACCTACAAAGCCCTTAAAAATCAGACACCCTTGTATCTTAAAGAGCTCATAGTGTCCTATTACCCCTCTAGAACTCTACGCTCCCAACATGCAGGCTTGCTAGTTGTACCTAAAATCTCTAAAAGTAGTGTGGGAGGTAGAACCTTCAGTTATCAGGCCCCTCTCCTTTGGAATCATCTACCAGTCAGGGTCCGGGAGGCAGACACCCTCTCCACTTTTAAGAGTAGGCTTCAAACTTTCCTTTTTGATAAAGCTTATAGTTAGAGCTGGATCAGGCTTGGACCAGCTTTTGTTATGCTGCTATAGGCCTAGACTGCCGGGGGAACTGGTGCACTGACACACTGGGATCCTAGCTCACCCCCTTCCCCCCAACCCCTCTCATCACTTACTTTAACTCTGCCTGTCCCATTAAAGTTACTAACCATAGACCTTTCTGGAGTCCCTGAGCTCCCTTGTCTCGTAGATTTGTTGGAGACGTCCTCCTGCTGTGGACAATCTGGACTCCAGCTGATACGGACGTGCTGGACTCCAGAGGCAACAGCTTCTACTACTCGTCTCATCACTATCACCTCTCTCTCTTACTCCCCTCTCTCCCTCTTTCCAGACCCAACTCGGTCAAGGCAGATGGCTGTCTAACATGAGTCTGGTTCTGCTCGAGGTTTCTGCCTGTTAAAAGGAAGTTTGTCCTCTCCACTGTAACTAGCTAAACACTGCGATGTGCAATGCTCATGGTGGATTAAGGTGGGGTCAGACTGAGTCTTATCCTGTCTTGGTGTTGGGTCTCTGTTCATAATTTGACATAGAGTGGTCTAGACCTGCTCTGTTTGTAAAAGAGTCTTGAGATAATGTTTGTTGTGATTTGGCGCTATACAAATAAAGATTGATTGAGATTGATTGATTGACAAGCTTTTATCTTTTAATGACAGCTTATTGGAAACGACTCACCACAGACACATTCAAATAGAATATGTAGATTTTAGTGATGATGGTGCCGCGGGTCTGTTAATGTTGTTATTCAATAAATGAAATGTGTAAAAAGCATAGAGAATATAATCTGACTTCAGTTCTCCCTCTCACCAACTGCGTCACCAATTTCTCCCTGCCTCTAAAATTTATGTACGCCTGGGTCAGAGTTTGTTTACCTGTAGTCACATTTTCACGTCAAGTTTGTTTTTAGAAATCACAAACTTGGCTTGAAAACTGGCGTACGCCAATTTCAGGCCCCATTTTGTGCATAAGCAACCTTTATAAATGAGACCCCTGCTCTGTTTGGAAAGAGTCTGAGGATAACATTGGTTGGGATTTGGTGCTGTTTAAAAGGTATAAAGGGTATAAAGGTCAATTGATTGATGATAATTCTGTCCTGTGTTAATTGAGGAGCAGTGAGTAGACAGTTGCCATGAGCGTCTCTATGATTTCATATTTGGCAGATGGGACACTACAGCAACTGACTGGCTGAGCACAATAAACCAATGAGAGTCACACTCGCATGTGATGATGTGAGCTTACAGAGAGGTCTATTCTTGCCGTTCACACTGAGTGCTCATGGCAGGCCGAACAGACCCTGAGGCCACCAGGAAATGTCCTGGTGCTCCTGATGTACAATCTGTGTGCGGCTGGTATTGGATGCTGAAAATGATCAGCCGATACAGCCTGATCATTTACAGCATCTCAAAACAATCAACAGCTCTTCCTGCTCTGCAACGTTTCTGCATCCAACCCCCAGGGTCCACAGGTTGGCTGCTCCATGTGATTCTTTTGGGTTGTACCCAGCTGAGTGTGGGTGAGCCCCTGGCCTCCCACACAAAGCTGGCTAGGGGCAAGGTTTTTATGGTGTTTCTGTAGACTCACACGCCCCAACTCAACAAAAGAAAACACTATGAAGCTCTCACTTCCTCTGATGGTGAGATAATGATTCAGCACAGAACATTCAAAACCTAAGGTATAAATAAGCTCCCCACCCCTGGTCTTAATCAGGGCCAATTACACACACACATACACACCTGACCCCCTGCACTGAGACAATCCCCACACCTAACTCCAATGAGAGGCCAGTGGCTAATTTTGAAGTCAGTGTTTTTTTGTGACAGAGGGATGAAGCTGACAGGTTTGACTAGAACTCATGTCTTGTGTGCTTCTTTGTTCAGTCTCAGTGTTTCCTGTTTCATTTTGGATCACTTGTTCCTTGTGGGTCTGGTTTAGTTTTACTTCCTGCCTTTGTTTCCCTCAAGTTTCGATTGCACCCTGATTATCTTCACCTGTGTCTCATGTCACACCTGTGTTATATTACCCTGTGTGTATTTAGGCTCTGTTTCCCCCTTGTGTTGTCAGTTCATTGAAAGTCTTACCTGAGTTTGTTTCCCTCCCTCTTCAGTGTCTTCAGTAGGTTTTCTTGTGGATTCTTATTCTTTGGATTTTGATTTAGGTTTTCGTTGATCACCCGTTTCTTTTATTTATTAAAACCTCAATGCAGTTTGGGTCGTCCTTTTGTTTTCTTCAAATCATGAGAAAGGTCTTGAGAAATGAAGCCAACAAAGAGGTGCTAAAAAATGCCTTTCCTCATCAGCTTGACCAGGGATTTCCACCAGACCTGTGTCCGGTCCGTCTCCAATCCGCTGCAGTCTGGCTCCGTGCTCTCTCGTCCGTCAACGCCCACCGGTTGCGTTTTCAGAACGCATCACAGAGCAGAACCTCTGGACAGCTGGAATCATGTGACAGAGGTTTTCCCACAGTAATTACTGAATCAAGGATTCTCCTCCTCCTCTCCTCGCCTCATCCATGTTGTCTTTCTGGTCCTCTGAAAACCTCTGACCTGTTGACTCCAGGCCTGGCTCCGCTCATCATGACTTTGGTTTGTTGTTGTAGTTAAGTGAAATACGATCTGGTGATAACACAGAGTGTTTTATTCTGAAAATTAACCAGATGTTTTCATTTGTTTTGGTGAAACCTGACTTCCTGTCCCGCTCCATCTGCTCTGTTGAGATTGATGCGTCGTGCTCCGGCATCCAGCAGAAATAGAAGTCTTGTGTATCTGCTGCGACCTGCCGGATCAGAGACACAGCCGGAACGCGATGGAGCGGATCCAGTGGAAGTTAACACATTGACTAGAATAGAAACCTATCAGATCTGGTGCCGTGACAGATCAGAGACGGACTGGACACGGATCTGGTGGAATTTGGCGATGAGACTTACTGTAATAGCCTGACGATGGAATCTGACGATGGATAAGATACATGAAAATAAAACAGCATAGGTTGCACTGAGTTTTCACCTCATGTTCACGATGTAAACTGCAGACAAACTACTTAAAGGGCCAGTACAACGTTATACTAAAGGAACATGTTTATAACAAGAAAACACTTCTCTTTAATTACTTTTTATGAATATTTATATATTTGTTTTTCCTTTTATCTCATTTAAGCAGAAAACCTGTGTTTTTTTTTGTTTTTTTTAGTCATGGTGTATTTATTGAGTTTTCCATACAGACAGACAAATACAACAAAGACAATACAGAAATAATAAAGAGAAAACCTGACAAAATTAAATACAACTGGCTTCCAGTCACTGGACAGCCAAGACAAAATGATATTAGAAAACAAAAAGCAAAATAAAGACAATAACAATTTAAAGGAGAAATATATAAATAAATTACATAAAAATAAATTAAAAAGTGCACCAGATTGCAGAGTTGGAGATTTTTACAGAGCCATACCCCTTTTTATCCGTTAAGCGGCACTGTCAATCGTTCCACGTAGGAAATAAAAGGATACCATATTGTATCAAATTTCCCAGCTGATCCCCGTAGTGTGTGTCTTATCTTTTCGATTTTGAGAAAATACATCACCTCACAAATCCACCTGCTGAAAGTAGGAGGACGGTCACTCTTCCAATTCAAGAGAATGAGACGCCTCGCAAGAAGGGCTGAGTAGGCTATACGACTGTGGTTTTAAATGTTTTAGATGAAACTTAAATTACAAAAGGCTACATACTTACCAAGGGAATTTACAGCCATACTCCTTATTGCTGTTTACATTCCTCCGAGCTCCAATTGAAACCATGTCATTTTGACCAATTACTTGTCCACACATTGGACCAACAGGCATTGACATGTACGTCACATTATTCCTTTTTTCAATATTCTAAATATAGATCTCCTTAGTTCTGTAATGCTGTATAAACATTACTGGATTATTATGTCTGCTACATCTGTCACGTTACATACTAGAGACTTCCTTGTGTTTAGCTACGGATAGACAGCAGCTTTATCAACACTCTGAAGCCTGTACTACAAAGAGTGCTCCACATACCCTCTGGTATCTTTGTGTCATCTAGCTTCTACTTACCCTGACAAAGGGGGTCGCAGTAAACGGTCTAATGAAGCTGTTTAAAGACACAATAAATCAACCCGGAGCTGCTGTGAGCATGTTGACATGAAAGGGGAGGATACAGAAACATACAACCCATCACAAACATGATCAAGTTTGCCATCTGCAGATTATCATATTTATAAAGACGTGAAACACATGATCCAGATGAAAATCAACACAGCTGCGAAATGCAGGAAGGACTGGAAGAGAAGACGTGAAGATATCTCATTAAGGCTTAAAATATCACTTTCCTATCATTAATCAAACTGTCTATAATAACACTCATTACATCTTTTAATTGGTTGATTTGATTTATTCCTGTGTATGATGGTTTGGTGTGCATGACATTTTAAGATTCAGAAATACAGCACAGACAGAATCATATTCAGATACATACATGTTTAACTTCTAATAAGTACAACTCAAAGGCTCTGGTGTTAAAGCTGACATATCATGCAAAATGGACTTTTTAATGGTTCTCTACCTGACATATGTGTCCCTGTCTATAAACCTCCAGAGAATGAAAAAAATCCATTCTGCCCCTGTTCTGATTTCTCCACCTTTCTGTAAATGTGTGTGAAACCAGCCGTTTCAGACTTCCGTGTTTTCATACGTCATAACAATATCCGGTCTGTCACGGGGTCAGAGATCGGAGCTTGTTCAGCCCATAGACTGTATAAAATACAACTCAACCCCTCCTCTGTTTTTCATTACCTGCACATGTGTGCTAACAAGGAGCTTAGGAGGGAGACATGCTAGTTGTAGGCTGTCTTAATCAACACAAAGGTCGGTTTTACTCCCCACGTCTGCAGATTTGAAGATCTAGTGGATGATTTTTATTTATCATGGATAAGTGCTAGCGCTAGTTAGCATAGCTACATAGCTACATGTCGTAGCTGTAGCTGTGTACCAAGACACACGTCGACATACTGACAAATAAAACAACAAGAAACACTAAATCTGTGACCAATCCTTCATAAAGGTCCTGCTGCCTTTCTGGCAGAGGTCGGTTTTACTCCCCACGTCCCCAAAGACATGTTTTGGGGACCTCTTAGAAAAATATATATTGATGAAAAAAGCGTGATATGTCACCTTTAAATATTTTAGTCTGTCAAATAATGATTTCATGAAAGCACCAATAATAACTTTCACAAATATGTAAGATCATATAATTAAACAAAGTGTCCTGTCAGTCCCTCCCCACCTCCTCCCTCCATGGTTTATGTATTTAATCCCTGTGTTGAAAATGTTTAGGACTCCACATTAGAGACTCCGGTCTAAAAATATGAGTCCAATGCAGAAGTGCTAAAAACTGCAGTTGATTGAGAATCCACTTGAGGCTGGCTCCGGAAGTACCAGAAACCACAACACATCAATTCAAAGAAGCCGATCTTTACAGCAGAAATAAACATGTTTACAGCCTGGTTCAAAAGATGAGTGTAGTCTGGATAGCTCTTTTCTCGATCGACACACACTGTAGGGGGGGTGAATTTTTTCATAACGCGGTAATTTCAAAGATATTGAGATTACGAGTCTTCCAATGAGAGGCACAGCTGACTTGATTGACAGGCGGGATCACTGTAGTTGTGGCTAGGAGGCTCAAAGCCCGCCTCTTTGCGTCACAATCACTCAACAGAAGTAATGTTGAGTTCAACATTTCCAATATGGCTGCCGCAGCCGACTAGCCTCAAAACAGCGCTTCAGAAACAGATGGGTGACGTCACAGATACTACTTCCATTATTCTTACAGTCTATGGCTGTGTTGTGTCTATTGACCAATCGGAGGCTGTGTTTCAAAATTTCCATCAACTATAGGCTCTGAGTCATCGCTGATCTCAAATAGTGTTTGTATGCCATCAAGAGTTCCATTACAGGAATACCCAAGATAACTAGAAGTACAGTATTAACCTATATATATATATATATATATATACATACATACATACAGTGGGGCAAAAAAGTATTTAGTCAGCCACTGATTTCGCAAGTTCTCCTACTTAGAAAGATGAGAGAGGTCTGTAATTTTCATCAGAGGTACACTTCAACTATGAGAGACAACATGAGAAAAAAAATCCAGGAAATCACATTGTAGGATTTTTAAAGAATTTATTTGTAAATGATGGTGGAAAATAAGTATTTGGTCACCCACAAACAAGCAAGATTTCTGTCTCTCACAGACCTGTAACTTCTTCTTTAAGAAGCTCTTCTGTCCTCCACTCGTTACCTGTATTAATGGAACCTGTTTGAACTGGTTATCTGTATAAAAGACACCTGTCCACAGCCTCAAACAGTCAGACTCCAAACTCAACCATGGCCAAGACCAAAGAGCTGTCCAAGGACACCAGGAAGAAAATTGTGGACCTGCACCAGGCTGGGAAGAGTGAATCTACAATAGGCAAGCAGGTTGGTGTGAATAAATCAACTGTGGGAGCAATTGTAAGAAAATGGAAGACATACAAGACCATTGATCATCTCCCTCGATCTGGGGCCCCACGCAAGATCTCATTCCGTGGGGTCAAAATGATCATGAGAACGGTGAGCAACAATCCCAGAACTACACGGAGGGACCTGATGAATGACCTGCAGAGAGCTGGGACCAAAGTAACAAAGGCTACTATCAGTAACACACTACGCCGAGAGGGACTCAAATCCTGCAGCGCCAGGTGTGTCCCCCTGCTTAAGCCAGTACATGTCCAGGCCCGTCTGAAGTTTGCCAGAGAGCATATGGATGATCCAGAAGAGGATTGGGAGAATATCATGTGGTCAGATGAAACCAAAATAGAACTTTTTGGTAAAAACTCAACTCGTCGTGTTTGGAGGAAGAAGAATGCTGAGTTGCATCCCAAGAACACCATACCTACTGTGAAGCATGGGGGTGGAAACCTCATGCTTTGGGGCTGTTTTTCTGCAAAGGGGACAGGACGACTGATCCGTGTTAAGGGAAGAATGAACGGGGCCATGTATCGTGAGATTTTAAGCCAAACCCTCCTTCCATCAGTGAGAGCATTGAAGATGGAACGTGGCTGGGTCTTCCAGCATGACAATGATCCCAAACACACCGCTCGGGCAACGAAGGAGTGGCTCCGTAAAAAGCATTTCAAGGTCCTGGAGTGGCCTAGCCAGTCTCCAGACCTCAACCCCATAGAAAATATGTGGAAGGAGTTGAAAGTCCGTGTTGTCCAGCGACAGCCCCAAAACATCACTGCTCTAGAGGAGATCTGCATGGAGGAATGGGCCAAAATACCAGCTACAGTGTGTGCAAACCTGGTGAAGACTTACAGGAAACGTTTGACCTCTGTCATTGCCAACAAAGGTTATGTTACAAAGTATTGAGTTGAACTTTTGTTATTGACCAAATACTTATTTTCCACCATCATTTACAAATAAATTCTTTAAAAATCCTACAATGTGATTTCATGGATTTTTTTTTCTCATTTTGTCTCTCATAGTTGAAGTGTACCTCTGATGAAAATTACAGACCTCTCTCATCTTTCTAAGTGGGAGAACTTGCAAAATCAGTGGCTGACTAAATACTTTTTTGCCTTGGCTCACAGACCAGGCTTGGTGAAAATGTTATGGGTCTTGCCCACAACTTCACAAAAATGTCTCCATACAAACCTTGAGACAATTTGCCAGAAGAATTGAAAATCCTAATAGCTCTCATGCAAAATGTTTATTTGAATCCATCTGAAATTAACATGTAAAATAAGAGTCCCAAGATTTACACACTTACATGCAAACATTTACCTATCACCATGACCCCCATTGCCAACATGAAAATTACATTTTACACTCCTTCATGTAATTTTCTTCCTCTGTTGAACATATTTACTTCATATTTGGTCAGGAAAAACTTCACATCTTCATGGAGCATTAATGTTCAGAGTGATTTTGTGTAAAAGGTTGGGTCTCTGGCTGCGTATTAAACACTAAACTTATATATATTTCAGAGCACTCAATATCCAATACTCAATCACCAACTTACCCATTGACAATGGATAAAGAATGAGCAGGAACCCTTACAACATGCTTTGTGTTGGGGGCATAGAAACACGAGCTGCCTTCCTGTGTCCTGTTCAAGGCAAGGCAAGGCAAGGCAGCTTTATTTGTATAGTGCATTTCATACACGAGGGCAACTCAATGTGCTTCACATTAAAACATTAAAAGCATTGGAAACATTCAGACAGGCATAAAAGAACATAATTAAAATGACAAATATGATAAAACAGAAAAGAAAAGGAAAATTAGAAATATATTAAAAATTACATTAAAATTTTAATTTAAAGTGGGTTAAAATAATCTAAGATAGGAAGGCAGTGGTAAATAAAAAAGTCTTAGTCTTTGATTTAAAGTGGTGAGAGTTGGAGCAGACCTACAGCTTTCAGGGACTTTGTTCCAGATATGTGGTGCATAATGACTAAACACTGCTTCACCATGTTTCATTCTGACTCTTGGGACTGAAAGCAGACCAGTACCTGATGACCTCAGAGGTCGAGGTGGTTCATAAAGTAGTAGCAGACCAGCAATGTATTTTGGGCCTAAACCATTCAGTGCTTTATAAACCATCAGCAGGATTTTAAAGTCTATTCTCTGACAGACAGGAAGCCAGTGTAGAGATCTAAGAACTGGAGTGATGTGGTCTACTTTTTTGGTCCTTGTTAGGACTCGAGCAGCAGCATTCTGTATGAGCTGCAGTCGTCTGATGGACTTTTTAGGGAGTCCTGTAAAGACCCCGTTACAGTAGTCTAGTCTGCTAAAGATAAATGCATGGAGGAGTTTTTCTGCATCCTGCTGAGACATGAGTCCTTTAATCCTTGATATATTCTGAAGGTGATAGTAGGCTGACTTTGTAATTGTCTTGATGTGTCTGCTGAAATTAAGGTCTGAGTCTATGATTACACCAAGGTTTCTGGCTTGGTTTGAACATTTCATCATTGCAGATTGGAGCTGAGCAGTAACCTTTAACCTTTCTTCCTCCAAAAACAATCATTTCAGTTTTTTCTTTGTTTAACTGAAGAAAGTTCTGGCTCGTCCAGTCATTGATTTGTTCAATGCATTTACTCAGTGTTTGTATGGGACTATAATCCCCTGGTGATATGGTGATGTAAATGTGTGTGTCATCTGCATAGCTATGGTATTTTATTTGGTTGTTTCTTATTATCTGACCTAAGGGGAGCATGTAGATGTTGAATAGTAGAGGCCCCAGAATGGATCCTTGAGGTACTCCACATACGATTTTCATCCGCTCAGATGTGTATTTACCTATAGACACAAAATAGTCCCGGTCATTTAAATAGGACTTAAGCCAATTTAGTACTGCACCAGAGATTCCCACCCAGTTTTCAAGTCTGTCCAGTAGTACCTTGTGGTCAACTGTGTCAAAAGCAGCACTAAGATCAAGTGATACCAAAACTGAAATTTTGCCATTGTCTGTGTTTAAATGAATATCATTGAGGACCTTGACAAGGGCGGTCTCTGTGCTGTGATGTGATCGGAATCCTGATTGGAAGACATCAAAACAGTCATTTATCATTAGATAATTGTTCAGTTGTTGAAAAACAGCTTTTTCAATAATTTTACTTAAAAAAGGGAGGTTTGATATCGGCCTATAGTTGTTCATTTCTGATGCATCTAAATTGTTCTTCTTCAGGAGTGGTTTAATTACTGCTGTTTTCATGGCCTGGGGGAAGACACCTGTAAGAAGAGACATGTTGACAATTTGAGTTCAAATGTTGTTGTGTTTTTTCTTCAGATCTGTCTGAAGTGGAGGAATAAAAGAAATGTGGTCCGAGGGCGATCTGTGCAGACAAATCTTGAGCCTTCTCTAATTTTAACTGAGAAGGCAAAGGAGAAAAAAGTTAATGTATTCTTTTTACAAAATACAAAACCTTTTTAAAAAGTCAGAAATTAGAGAACTCCATCCAGATATCATGTCACAAGTCAAATGTGAATGAGTCATTTAGGGCTTTCTTGTTGTTATCAACTCATAACTATGCAGAACACATGTTTTATACCAAAGACAGTTTATTCATCCACACACCACCTTCAACCATGGCCATTAACAGAGCCGGAGCTAATCATCCTGCACACTCCATACTGCTCTAGTGTCTCCCTCCATCTCTGCCTCCTCCTTTCTCAGTACTTATACATTACTATTAATTAATAGTGTGTTGGATAAGTAGGGGTATGTAGTGCAGGTTGTCTTTGTAATTGCTACTCTGAGCATTCTGGGATTACAGCCACATGCTTCATCATGATGAGAGTGGTCTGACTGGAAGGATCAAAATTGGCATTGCACCCGTTCAATACTTTGTTTTTATCATGACCTGCCATAAACCCGCTCTACTTTAATACTGTATTGATTTGGAATCAGTCAAGAACCATTCTTGAACTTTCATTCGTAGCATGGACTCTATGGATTTGTTATATGCACTATAAAAGAACAATTTCCACATTATGTTAAGGTCCTTTTTCACTTCTCTGAATGGATTTGGCATTTTAAAGATAAAAATAACTAGACCCGCTATGACACAGTTTACATGATAGAGCATTCATTTCACCCAGGTGAACAATGCACATACACCAATGCATGCTTTTGCTGATATACATTTTGTTATATGCTGTGTTTATTCATAAAATGTGATAGAAATAGCATCAAACTAATCAAACGTTAGGTGCTTTAGCAAACATAGGACTGGGGCGGCAGTAGCTCAGTCCCTAGGGACCTGGCTTGGGAATCAGAGGGTCGCTGGCTCAAGTCTCAGAGTGGACAATGCTTGGCAAGTGGACTGGTGGCTGGAGAGGTGCTGGTCCATCTGCCAGGGCACTGCAGAGGTGTCCTTGAGCAAGGCACTAAACCCCCAACTGCTCGGGTGGCGCTAGTTTTCGCACATTTCTCCAGTGCTAGCTTCTCTACACTGGCTCCCAATAAAATGTAGAATAGAATTTAAAATCCTTCTGTAGGAAAGCCATTTAAACGTCCTCAGAAAGTCAGAATATATAACAGTTGTATCATTGTGTTTCTGTGTTGTTACTGGCATATATCTTTGTATTCATTCACTGGGAAGGTCACTGTCCCTTTAACAGAGCAGAGGGTTAACAAGCGGCTCCAGTAAGTCTGGGTCTGTGAGGCTCTCAGTGTGTTCATGACTGGTGAGCTACAGACTTCAGGGAAGATTTGTGTGTCATTGCCAGATGTAAGTACCTCAATTTAAGTATGTTGTGACAATTATTATGCCAACTTTGAAATGTGTTACAGTTTCTTTATTGTTGTGCTGTGAGCTGTTTTGTGGAGGCCTACAGATTTGATTACGTGTTTGATAACAGTATAGTTACGTGTGCAGTGTTTTTCTCTCGTTGTGAGCTATCGTTGCTAATCTAATTCTTATTGTAGTTGTTGTAAATTGTTTATTGTATCTCCCACAGATACCACATTCATCTCTGAATAAATCACCTGAACTAGAAGCTCAGCCTCCGCGAGTCTTTTACAGGATTCACACCACCATAGTGTTCACCGCTCTATTCCGCGCAACTGTAGAGGCCCTAGACCTCTGTTACACCTTCTTTTAACCAACAAAGCCCTTAAAAATCAGGCACCCTCGTATCTTAAAGAGCTCATAGTGTCCTATTACCCCTCTAGAACTCTACGCTCCCAACATGCAGGCTTGCTAGTTGTACCTAAAATCTCTAAAAGTAGTATGGGAGGTAGAACCTTCAGTTATCAGGCCCCTCTCCTTTGGAATCATCTACCAGTCCGGGTCCGGGAGGCAGACACCCTCTCCACTTTTAAGAGTAGGCTTAAAACTTTCCTTTTTGATAAAGCTTATAGTTAGAGCTGGATCAGGCTTGGACCAGCTTTTGTCATGCTGCTATAGGCCTAGGCTGCCGGGGGAACTGGCACACTGACACACTGGGATCCTAGCTCACCCCCTTACCCCCAACCCCTTCATCACTTACTTTAACTCTCCCTGTCCCATTAAAGTTACTAACCATAGACCTTTCTGGAGTCCCTGAGCTCCATTGTCTCGTAGATTCCTCTGAGCTGCCGTAGGCGTCCTCCTCCTGGACTCCAGCAGCAACAGCTTCTACGACTCGTCTCATCACTATCACTTCTTTCTCTTACTCCCCTCTATCCCTCTTTCCAGACCCAACTGGGTCGAGGCAGATGGCTGTCTAACATGAGTCTGGTTCTGCTCGAGGTTTCTGCCTGTTAAAAGGAAGTTTTTCCTCACCACTGTAACTAGCTAAATACTGCGATGTGCAATGCTCATGGTGGATTAAGGTGGGGTCAGACTGAGTCTTATCCTGTCTTGGTGTTGGGTCTCTGTTCATTATTTGACATAGAGTGGTCTAGACCTGCTCTGTTTGTAAAAGTTAATTTAGCTCCAAAACGTCATAAAAACGTAGAGTGATTTTTTAAAAGTCACTTTTTTTCATCACATTTAGAGAAATATTTGTGATCTTCTTCACATTTAATTTTGTTGTGAAAAATATATTAAGTTGAAATAATTGTTAAATCCAAATGCTAAATGTAAATCTAAATCTAAATATTAAATCTAAATGTTAAAACTAAATCTAAATATTAAATCTAAATCTAAATGTTAAATCTAAATCTAAATGTTAAATCTAAATCTAAATGCTAAATCTAAATCTAAATGTTAAATATAAATCTAAATGCTAAATCTAAATGTTAAATGTTAAATCTAAATGTTGCTCTGCGATCCTAAATATTTAGCTGATATGCAAATTCACACTGCAGCCCAGCGGAAATACCAAAATAAAAGCTTCAGAAAGAGATACAGACTTAGCAATAGCAACTTAGCTTGTTCGTACCTTAGACTGGGTTAGTTCTGTCTCTGAGTGTTGTGAAATCCCTTTATAGCCTCCAAAACTGCCTATGCAGCATTTTTACAGCGGGCAGTCCGGCTATAACCCGTAAGAGTCAGTACTGACAGACTATAGTTAGGATATATGTATACATTTTTGAAGCTTTTATTTTGGTACTAACAGCGCCCAATACAAATTCACACTGCCGCCCGGCGGAAGTACCAAAATAAAAGCTTCATAAAGCGATACATATATCCCAACCATAGTCTGTCAGTATGACTCCTACGGGTTACTAGCCGGACTGCCCACCATAAAAATGCCGCATAGGCCGTTTTGGAGGCTATAAAGGGATTTCACAACGCTCAGAGACAGAACTAACCCAGTCTAAGGTACGAACAAGCTAAGTTGCTATTGCTAAGTCTGTATCTCTTTCTGAAGCTTTTATTTTGGTATTTCCGCTGGGCTGCAGTGTGAATTTGCATATCAGCTAAATATTTAGGATCGCAGAGCAACATTTAGATTTAACATTTAACATTTAGATTTAGATTTAGCATTTAGATTTATATTTAACATTTAGATTTAGATTTAGCATTTAGATTTAGATTTAACATTTAGATTTACATTTAATATTTAGATTTACATTTAACATTTAGATTTACATTTAACATTTAGATTTACATTTAATATTTAGATTTACATTTAACATTTAGATTTATATTTAGCATTTGGATTTAACAATTATTTCAACTTAATATATTTTTCACAACAAAATTCAATGTGAAGAAGATCACAAATATTTCTCTAAATGTGATAAAAAAAAAGTGACTTTTAAAAAATCACTACGTTTTTATGACGTTTTGGAGTTAAATGTGGAGAAATGTTGCTGTTAATTTCGGTGTGCACAACTTTACAAACGGCGCCCCATATGAGATCACGTTTGTTGTGATTTGGCGCTATACAAATAAAGATTGATTGATTGATTTATTGATTGTTGATGGCAGCCCCCACACTCTGTCATCTCTCCTAAGTGCATGTCCATAGCATGTTTGTGCATGATTGTATGCATATCAAACTATGTGTGTATGTAGCACGATCAACAAAAGAACACAAGTGAAAAATTGAATTTCCCCATGGAGATTTACCTTTACCTTATCTAACACTGTTTTGTTTCCATTGCATTTACCTCTCAATGATGAGTGGAGTTCTCGTGAATCTCAATCAAAGAGTCAGTGTATAACACCGTAAAGAAGGCTTGTAACAACTTCAAGTCTCTGAAGCAGGTGTCTTACCATATGCTGCATTAATTACACTAAAATCTTTAATGACTTATAACGTAGCTCGTTACTGAGCTGTATGGCAGCATGCCCTCTATCCCTTTTCTCTGGCCCTGGTGTTATTTATAGCACACATTAAAGCCTTAATAGATGGGGAGAGACGTGAGTGCTCGGTATAAAGCAGAGAAGTGAAATTTCATGTTCAGGGAGGCCCAGGGAGGGTATGAGCTGGAGTAAATCCAATTGTATTAGAATTATTCCCATGTAGAACTGACTCAGAAGCAGACCAAAAAAAATAGTCCATAGGGATTACTTTCTCCGCCACTATGCACAGGCAGTGAGGAATTACAGTAACTTCAATTCAAGGATAAAGGAATGGTTACTGGTCCTGGTGCTGGCCATGCAATCACTAATATTCTCCCAGAAGAAGCAAACGTGTATTTCCGAGGTCTGATCAACCCACAGGTGATTAAAGAGTTGGTAGTGTAATAACACAGTACATGCTCAGTCCATTAAGAGGTCCTACTGCTCTCTTAAGGGGGGCTTTCAGCACCACAGACAGCAACACAGCAGGAGGCAGCTGAACCAGAGAGAAAGCAAACCCTGACCACAGCAGACCAGATCCCACACATTACCAATGTCTTAGAAGCCTGGACAACCGAATGTAGCAGATCAGTGAGATGCTTGGCAGTTTCATAACACAGTCACTCAGCTGTTGGAGTGATTGTTGTCCTGGTTTACCCATGGCTGAAAGACTCCCCCTGTGGAAAAAGTGTTACCTCCTCTCTCTGCAGATCTCTCTTGTTCATGTAAGAGGTGAATTCTGACAAAAATCACACCCTGCTGTCTTTTAATGATCACTGGTCTCACACACTGTAAATCTTTGCAGCCGAAATGTAACACGGGACGTCCACCAGATCCGTGTCTATTCTATCTTCAATCCGCTGCAGAGATGCTCTCTCATCCATCAACACCCATCGGTTGCGTTTTTGGCCCTACAGCTGGAGTCATGTGACCAAGGTGTGCCAGCAGTAATCACTGAATCAAGGATTCTCCTCCTCCTCTCCTCCTCCATGTTGTCTTTCTGGTCCTCTGAAAACCTCTGACCTGTTGACTCCAGGCCTGGCTCCGCTCATCATGACTTTGGTTTGTTGTTGTAGTTAAGTGAAATACGATCTGGTGATAACACAGAGTGTTTTATTCTGAAAATTAACCGGATGTTTTCATTTTGTTTTGGTGAAACCTGACTTCCTGTCCCGCTCCATCTGCTCTGTTGAGATTGAAAAAAAAATAGAAGTCTTGTGTATCTGATCCGGAGGGCTCCGACCTGCCGGATCAGAGACGCAGCCGGAACGCAACGGAGTGGATCCAGTGGAAGTTAACACATTGACTTGAATAGAAACCTATCAGATCCGGTGCTGTGATAGATCGGAGACAGACCTGGTCAAATTTGTCCATAAGTGAGGGCAATTTCTGCAGCATGTAGATAAACGCCTCATCTGACACCAGACTAATGGCAGCACTGCCTGGTTTTCAATTAACTTATAGAAATATCTATCTTATGCTTACTCTTGTTGGTCATGCATTCTTTTCAGTCCTCAAGCAGAGAAACACTCCTCACAGGTGCTGTGAAGTTCAATAAAAACAAAACAGAAGTTGTTTTTCTCTACATATGTCCTGTACTGTCACCTTTATACCAGTGACCAGCCCATCAGAGACTAAAACACAAATATCAACTCTGAATGAAATCGCAGAGGAGCAGAGTCATCCATGGACAGGCACTGTGATAGTGATTCAACAGTGAGAGATGACTTCAGGCGTGTGTGCCACAGGGTTTCCACCCTGTTTTATGTATTTTCTTTGTGCTTCTGTTCAAAACTTATAAAAGCTGAGGTTGTAAAGTGCTTGAGTGCTTTCTGAGTAAATGTAAACGCTAAGTGGTATCTAAGTCCTCATGATCATTCTGTATCCTCAGGAAAAGGTATAAGAAATAAGTCTTAAGAAGCATTAACATATTATTATTAACATCTTCTTAAAAGTAAGGCCTATTACAGAAGCAGAAACTGTGGGCAATGATAGAAACATTTGGAAGTGATCAATGGAAAGGAGTGGCCTGCTCAATCTGAGCCCAGTTGGTGTGTTGTTATTGTACTTTGATGCAGTCACAGATTAGCCGACACCACATTCAAGCATACGGTGAGTTATACTCACACACTTGGTCCCAGAACACCCTGGGTCAAAGATTGATGATCTATTTTGTTCACCACAGATTTGTTGTATCATCAAACCTTAATGTGTAGTGAAGGTGAACTGGGAACATCTGCTGTTCAGCTGCCACACTGAATAAAGAGGGTTCTCAGACTCAGTCAGCCAGGGCTCTACGAATGGAAGTAGAAAGGACCCGGGTGGCTGATTTGAAGCAAAAACTTGGTGAGAGGGGATTTAAGAGAAGCTACTGAGGAGGACTTTCAGTTCAAATAGGTTCTGATAGAGTTCTCAGAGGGGAGGGGGAGCGTGTTTTACTAACACAAATTTGGAAGAAGAGCACACTGAGGAACTCCAAAGCCAATCTGGCACATCTGCTGATTAAGTGTTTCCAAGGGAAGCTTAATCAATATCCTCGCTACAGGTAATGTAAGTAAGTAAAAACCTCCTCTGTGACAGGCAGTAGGTGAAGGTGAGATCCATCCTGAGGTGCTGAAGCCATATTCCAGGGAGCTGGAAAGCAGCCTCTGGACGATTGTACGGCCTTGATGCAGATGACGTCCTGATGGTGGATCACTGGACCAACTCTTTACCCTCACAGAGCAGCAGGGACGTTGGGTGGGTTATTAGAGTTTCTGTTATGTGAGCTTGGAGATAGTGATTGTGTCACTCTGGAGGTCCTGTGGGTGGTACTAGGGAAATATGGGGTACTGAGGCCACTCTATGAGCATCCCCCTTTTGTCTGTTGGTTGCATCAAACTGTGATCTCCTGCAGGTCAGGTACTGCAGCAGCTTGCAGCTCAGCATGAAGCAGTGGAAATGAGATCAACCTCTTGAAGTCTGGGGCTTGGCTCTCTGCTGGGACAGGGTCCATTCAGCTAAGGTGTGAGTTGTTGTAAGCAAGGGAGTTTTGGTAACTTGATCAGGGTTTTGTCCACTGAGGGTGAAATACAAGGCGAGATATGAGCAAGTTGGTGCAGAAATAAGAGGGACACGTGAGATTCAGTAAACTGTCATGATTAAGACGGAGCTGACACAGGAGTTTCAATTGATGAGCCAGTCTGTGTTCCAACCCTCAACTACGTACATGAAAATAAGCTTTGGGTAGTGACTAAAACTGAGTCTGGTTCTGCTCGAGGTTTCTGCCTGTTAAAGGAAGTTTTTCCTCTCCGCTGTAACTAGCTAAATACTGCGATGTGAAATGCTCATGATGGATTAAGGTGGGGTCAGACTGAGTCTTATGCTGTCTTGGTGTTGGGTCTCTGTTCATAATTTGACATAGAGTGGTCTAGACCTCCTATGTTTGTAAAAGCGTCTTGAGATAACATTTGTTGTGATTTGGCGCTATACAAATGAAGATGGAATGATTGATAAAACAATGAGACTGAGAAACTAAATGAGTTTCCTCTGCAGACTGGCTGGGCTCAGCCTTGGAGGTACAGAGCTCAGTCTTCCAGGGGAAGCTCAGAGCTGAGCTGCTATTCCTCTGCTTTAAAGGGGCCAGTAGAGATGGTTCAGGTATCTGATTGGGACGCCTCCTGGGTGCTGTACCCTGGAGTATTTCAGGGAACAACCAGCTGGGAGGAGACCCCGGAGTAGTCCCAGAGCTTGTTGGATGAGTTATATGGTAACGCCTCAGGACCCCAGAGGGAAAGATGTGTCTGGTTAGCTTTGATAGCCTGCTGCCAGAACAACTCAACTCGCTGTAAGCTGAAGTAAGTTATTAAATGAAGAGATTTCACCAAAGCTGTGAGAAACTTTGCAAATTCCACAGCCAATTCAGATCTGTCTTATCTTGTGATTATAGTCCCTTTGCCAATACTTTAAGATTGGTAGTAACTTCCTAGTTTCTAGAAGATTAGTGTGCTGGTGCAAGACCTAGTCTGCCATGTTATCGTTTGCTCTCTCCACATCCAGGAGCTGCAGCTGGCTAATGTGGCTAACTACCTGGCACCACTAGCTTCAAGCAACTAATACAACCATCACCAATCTGTCAAAGATAATTTGAAGTTTATCTTTGTCTTTTATAACATTTAAAAATTTGTACTATTGAGTTCTCAGCAAATAAACTGCATTACCATTTCATTTGAATTTGCGTGCAAATAATTATGGGATATGTTGGGCCATGATTATGTTGGGACTCCTGTTGTATCCTTCGCAGCTGGGAAAAGTAGGACACATTTGTCAGATGCATTCAGGGGGAACTTTCAAAGCAGCCATCGACGCGTTCGGTCTTCAAATCCAGCCTGGAACGGCTGCAGCCCCTGAATTGAGACACAGCTGCTGTCTTCTAAATCATGGCCTTGTGATGACTTATTGTCAGAACTGCAACCAAGATACACAAGAAGTGTTTCGTTTTATTGAAGGTGTGAACTTCCTTGGTTGCAAGTTATTGGCTCCGTCATTGGATGAGAATGGTAGCAGATTAGTCGAGCCATCTGGACATTAGCCTCCTGCTGCCATAGGTCTTTGTTGGTCTGGAAGAAAAAGGAAACTAAGCTGCTAAAGGGAAAGCAACCTTTGAAGTCTCATAAGAGAAAAAATGTTTTCATTTGGTCAGTTTCGGTCGAGAGACGACTGCCTTGACGGAAAGCCTATTTCAGAATACTGTGAAGAGTTGAAATGTTATTAGTCACACAGAAGGGTTGATCTGACTAAAGATGCTGCTGGGTGCTTTGTAGGAAATGTAGAACTCATTAACAGATATTAGATATCGAGATAAGTCACCACTGCAACTCATGGTTAAGTGCAACATGAAAACACTGGAGTACCCATTTACAGCTGGACTGTTAGTGTTTAATCATCTACACAAATACAGCTCCTGAAGGATTCAAACTCCCCTAAATAACAGTAACCTAATAATGAACCTGTTATCTTGTGGATGCAATCGACAACTCAATTAAGAGACTGATTCTACTCTAGATACAAAGAGTCTCGTCCCTAATGGGTGGATCCTTAACTGTGTGTGAGCGCTCTTATCTGTTGTAGCCAGAGTCAAATATAGTACAGTTAGCTCACTAAACCACAAGACTTCTATCTACAGTTGAGTCTCTGAGTCTTGTGTTTCAGTGTGGACAGGCCAACATTTATATGAACTGTGAGCCTGTCCGCACACATCAGATCATTGTCTGTCTTAGGGGTAGATGAACCTCCAATGACCCAGAGCTCTGGACCCTGAGTGAGGGTCTGTGGAAGGGGAAACTTGGCCGTGTGCCCAGAGCCAGGACACGGAGTTTCTGTGGTCTCAGGGCATAGAAACTCCACTGACCTTACGTAACATACAGTACTCTCAAGTCTGCAGAGCTAACAGATCAAATACAGGCTTGATTCCTGTTTTAGGATTGTGACATGCAGGGTTAATAAATTCAAGAATGAGAGATGCTGGGTAGTTAAGTAGTGTAATTAGAGGAAGTGTTTGAGATCACAAAGACGTCTGGAGCTTGTAAAAAGGAAATGACAACACCCACCGGCAGGAGGAAAATCAAAAGCTAAATAGGAAAGGACAGCTTGATGACAATACAGTCAGCAACGCTAACACAACTCACATTAGAGTCTATTCTGTAGATCCACAAGTCATACTCTGCCCTCCGGCATGCAGATTTCAGTTCCAGTAAAATGACATGAGCAGCCACATTTTGACTAGTCTTGAAAACATGTAACAGTTGACATGAGTTCTTCTTTCTTTCCTTTGTTCATCATACACTTTGAGGGCATATCCTTTCAAAATGAATTCAGGTAGCTGCTCAGGAGTTGACAATGTATGCAATTTTTCACATTTTGATGAATAATAACAAAAAGACCAGCTCCTTCTACAACTGTAACAACAAGGATATCTGAATGAAAAATACAAGACACAGTAGACCACAGCCTGCTGATACAAGCTTTACATCAAATTGGCTTATCTAAACATGCAGCTGCCTGGTTTGCCAACTACCTATCCAATAGAACACAATGTGTTCAGGTGGCGGGAACTAAAGGGGTGCCCCAAGGTTCAGTGCTGGGACCCATTTTATTTTCAATTTACATAAACAATCTCTGTAACAACTTGTCAAATGCAATGTATCATTTTTATGCAGACGACACCATTATTTATTGCTGTTCAACCTCATTTACTCAGGCGTTTGAGTCTTTACAGGCTGCTTTTAATGTTATCCAGTCTTGTCTGAATGATCTAAAACTGGTTTTAAATACAGATAAAACCAAGTTCATGGTTTTCTCTCACTCAAAGGCGCTACCACAGAACACTACAAACATTGTTACATCCAAAGGAAATCCTATAGAGCAGGTTTTAAATTACAAGTACTTGGGTTTTATCCTAGATCAGGAGATTTCATTTAAAGCCCATATTAATAATTTGCGTACTAAACTTCGTGTGAAGCTTGGGTTCTTTTTTAGAAACAGAACCTGCTTCTCTCTCAGGGTCAGAAAGAAACTAGTGACAGCGACCTTCTTACCCATTCTTGACTACGGGGACGTGCTTTATCTGAGTGCGTCATCCAAATGTCTCCAGTCTTTGGACACCGTTTTTCATTCGGCACTGAGATTTGTCACTGGCTGTAGTCGTCTCACCCACCATTGTGATTTGTATGTGAAATCAAATTTGCCTTCTCTGAGTGCACGTAGGTATAAACACTGGCTGACCCTAATCTATAAGGCTCTTTTAGGCTTGATTCCTCAATATTTGTGCGCTTTAGTGCAGAGAAAAATCAGTTCCTATACCCTGCGTTCCAACACTACTCTTGTTTTATCTGTTCCTCGGGTAAGGACTGAATTCGGAAAAAGAGCTTTCAGCTTTGCTGCCCCTATGGCATGGAACGCTCTACAGACTTCATTGAAACTCTCTGAACTTATGACTCTTGGAGCCTTCCGTTCTATCCTGAGGGACAGACAGCGTGAGAGCACTGAACAGTGCCTGTGTTTTAAACCTTAAATTATTGTTTGTTGTTTTGTTACAGCTTCCACTCCTCTTATTCATACTGTAAAACACTATGTATTTATAAAGTGTACGTTTTAATTTGTGCTGTCATTTTCGTGTGACTGTTTTGTGACATGTGCTGCTGACCTCTTGGCCAGGTCACCCTCGTGAAAGAGATCCTGATCTCAATGGGTTTTACCTGGTTAAATAAAGGTTCAATAAAACAAGGCCAATGGAAGAAGATGTCTACGCTAAGTTGGAAGGATTTTGGAGAGGGGGTTATTCTGAGAAGGATAGAGCTTAAAAAGATAATGATAAATAAATAAATACCTCAGGTAAGGTCTCTACGGGTAAGGGCTGACGCAGGTCTGTACGTTTTTTGTAAGATATCAGGGTGTGGACCAACCAGCAGGGGCAAAGGTCAGATTGGCAACAGGACATGACTGAGCAAACCGTAACAGGTCCTGAAGCAGCAAGTTTGTGTGCAGTTAATGTGGTTTGTTGAACAATTGCAGTGAAAGTAAGCAGGAACCTTGGCAAATAGATAACCATTAAGTCTGAGGGACAGGAGATCAAGAGTGAGGAGAGGGAGCACCATCAACGCTCCACGCCCCAAGTCTCGGTTCTGGCAGTTCCTCATACCTACCTCTATCCATGCTTTAACTGAGAGTCCCTGTGCTTTTATTTGGGAAGGTGCAGGCCAGATCTATGTGTTGTTGTGATTGTAACACCAGGGTTCGATGTGTGGTGGTTGGATCACTCTAATAATAAGAAACAGCAGGATGGAGATGGATAACTTTCTCTAGAGCACTTAACTGTTGCCACACTTGATTGGCATCACACCAACACTTCCTTGTTACTCAATCACATGTCACAAAACCAACCAATCAGAGGCTAGGATGACGAAGCTCCAGGTAAACGTGTAAACGAGGACGAAGAGTTCCAGGGTCTATTAGCCCAAGAACTACATTCCCTGGAACGTAAGTATTCCCCAGGTTCCTTTGCCCCCATTGTTGTCTGCGTTTCGACCGCGGGCTGAAGTCCCGGGTAGATTGTGCAAATCAGGCCAGTGACGTAAGGAGGGAAAAAAAGTAAATGCACTACACCACCAGACCAGTAGAGGGCAGTAACACAAAGAGGAATGCCATTCATCACATATGACACCATAGAAGCAGACGGACAGGCAGGTATCATTATGAGCAACACAACAGTTAGCCTGTTAGCATGAAGAGACTCAGCTGGTCTGTTTTAGATGGTGCTATATTTCATCACAGATGGATTCACTGAATCAACACGTGAGAGGAGATAAGCGCGAGTAGCAAAGACGTTTCAACACGGCTTTAAAATCCTTTTGAACTCAAAAAGCCGTGGCAGAGATGGACCGGTGTTTTGGTTTAAACAGCGTCCCTGTTAAATGGAGACTTTCAGTCGGATGCATCCCTGAACTAAATTTAGACCTTGGTTTCTCTGGTCGAAACGTAAGTAATTCCGGGGTAAAGTTCAAACATTGTAAATACACAAATAATAAGTTCTACATTTTGATGTAAATCTTTCACTGTATGAATAATGTAAACATATTTTATCCCTAACTCAAATTATGAAGTGACTTTGTTAAACCTTTATATTAACTACACACTTTTAAGCATTAGTTAAGCATTAATAAAGTATTAGTTTAGACTTAACTCATCATCTGTAAAGCATTGTTCATACATTAATACTCATTTGTATATGATGTACAAACACAGTTATAAATGTTTTATTATTGATGAATATGACTCTCTATAATGTGTTAACTAACTCTTTGATCATACTTTATAAATGATGGATTCACCAATTACAAATGAGCTGTTATGGTCATTATAAACCAGTTATAAACACATTTACAGATTATGATTCTAACATTTAGTAAGGGTTAGTGAACATCTTATTACACAGCAAATTATGATTAATTAAGGTAGTCACAAAGGACTTATAAGCTGTTTGTTCATTGTTTTGTGAGCTGATCTAAAGTGAGGACTTTTTATGCTTTACAAAGAATTCATTAATGAGATTTAAGACCAGCAGCACCTTAAAACACAGAGTATTAATGTATGAACAATGCTTTACAGATGATGAGTTAAGCATTAATTAATACTTAATTAATGCTTAACTAATGCTTAAAAGTGTGTAGTTAATATAAAGGTGTTACCGTGACTTTGTTGTTAAATTTTACACGTGAAAAAGGTACAAAAGCCCACTTTATGACTATGACACTTTCCTGCCTGGGTGAAAGGCCCAAAGTCAGTCACACGTGTCTCACTCCTAAGGTTTATATTCCAGATGTTTTCTGCATCACTGTAAGGGGAAATATTCTGTTTTAACTGAAGGGTTATACAAGACAAGGAGAGAAAACAACTTCATTTATCAGTTATTTCCGATGAAATTATGTTACTGATAGAATTAAACTAGAGACAGTAATAGAGCCAGTCTTCCGGCAAGAAACATTTTTACATCATTCATGCTCTTTTTGATTCGGTCACATGTAAGACTGATACATTCTGAATGCTGGGTTTGATATGTGTTCCATCTTTCATATTTTCACTGAAACATTCAGCCAGATGAATTATTGCCAGTGTTCAAAAGACACCGTTTTCAATTCTAGAGTAATAAGGAGAGATTTCACAAACAGATCATAAATACAGATGCAAAAAACACAGCGGCTCCCTATTAGTGGAAATGGTTTATTTGCCGGCATGACAGTGCATCAGTATCATTACTTCAGTATCAGTATCTTATTTATCAGATTTGTTTTTATCATATGAGCAAGTGAGAGCCCTCAGGTCTTCAGCTAGTGGACTTTTAATGGTACGAAAAGTAAGAACTAAGACCCACGGTGAAGCGGCTTTTTATTATCACGGCCCACATCTGTGGAACGCCCTACCTGAAGATCTGAGGGCTGCACAGAGCATCAACATTTTAAAGAAAACTCAAGACCGATCTTTTTAGTCTCACTTTAACTGAGTTTTATTATTCTTATATGTTTTAATTCACCTTACTTTATCTATCTATCTATCTATCTATCTATCTATCTATCTGTGGTGCACCCAAATATGTGCAACCACATTTGTTGTGTATTGAGTAACTGAACTTTGTTTAATAAGCACTTAGTGTTTACAAACATGCTCTGATAATCAAGACAGGTATTATTTTACATTTATGAGATGTAGTCCTGTGTGAATATTGATAAGTCAAAGAGAGAAACAGTAAACGGAACCTTTGTCACTGTAGTCACGCACCTCAGTTGCCTACTGTGGACGGACGTCACGCCCCCCTCAGACGGAATCTGAAGAAAGATACCAGTTCTTCTTGCTCTGAGACTTTGCTTTTATTCTACAGGTTAGTAGTGACTCAAAATCGCTATAAAATGAAAGCTTTAAGCTTTGTGTTACTTCTGTGAGTGACAGGCTGTAACGTTTGTATGAATGTGATGACTCTAGAGTTAAGTTTAAGTGAACCGCGGTAAGCTAACGGCCGCTAAGCTAACGGCGTTGCGCCGGAAGTCTCGCGTGATTTCGCGCCGTTATCGCGAGAGTTCGCCAGCTCACGCGAAATACTGTATAATCTCACAGTGCTATGTGTGTTAGTTTGTTTACACTTAGTAATGTGCTCCTGTTTATTTTGCAAGGCTCCTGATGTGACTTAATGTGTTTGATGATTACAGAATGTATATTTGTTTGATGTATTTGGTTAAGACAGTCATGTTAAGCCAATTAATTCACAGTCTAGTTGCAATGTCCATATATGATTAAGTTACAGCACTTATATAAGAGTATGGATGAGTAATCCTGAGTTTTTGCACTATGTTCATTGAAGTCAATGAAAGATTAAAGGTGCCATATGTGATTTGTAAGTCGAGTTTGTAAGTCCCCTTAAAAGTGTTTTAGGCAACAGTTTTGAGTATTTAAACATGCTTATTGTGACAAAGGGAACTTATTTAGTGTTTTTTTTAGAGTTTATATTTACAGGACAAGGAAATGCACTGACTGTGAAATGTAAATAGGTTTAAGAAATTAAAAGACGGAATCTGGAGAAAGATACGAGTGCTTCTGTTCTTCTTGCTCTGAGACTTTGCTTTTATTCTACAGATCCGTTCTTTTTGTTATTGTTGTCACCGTGCCCGGGACCTGTAACATATCTATCTATCTATCTATCTATCTATCTATCTATCTATCTATCTATCTATCTATTTATTCATTTATGCATTTTTTAATTATCTATTTAAAAATGTTTGTCACTTTTTATTTATTTTATTTTATTTATTTATTTTATTATTATATTATTATTTAAAGTATAGCATCTAATTTTCATTGAATGGTTTAATATTTTAGTGTTTTATTATCTTTTATATTTTGGTGAGTTTAATAAGAGTTTACAAAGTGCACATGTGTAGAGAAACAAACCTTAGAGCTTTAAATCCATGTGGCAGCTGTTCCAGCTGTGATCAGCTGCTGTAATTAATGGGTTCTGCTTCATGTGACGCTTCAGAGGAAAGGATGTCTCATTTCTCTTAAAGCATTTCTGTTGTTTCTCACATACACAGAACAGTATAAGCATTGTTTTGAGGCCATATTACTAAATCACCAAAAGTATGTATGTTTTTTCTTTCCTTTTTGATAAAGCTTGTAGTTAGATCTGGCTCAGGCTTGGACCAGCTCTTAGTTATGCTGCTATAGGCTTAAGGCTGATTTAAACTTCTGCGTCGAAACGACGACGTAGCCTACGTTGGGGGTCCACGTAGCTCCTGTACCTACGCAGAGGTCTACGGACGTGCACCTCCTCCAAAATGTAACTACCCGTAGAATCGACATGGACCTCAAGCCCCGTGATTGGTCCACTTGGTGGGATTGTGTTTCCCCCATTTACAGGATCCCGGGCATCGGCCGCACATCGGCCCTGTATTTCATCTCCTCTCTATTCTTCATGTAATCATGTCTGTATGATAAACAGCAACATGTATCAGCTGTAGATTAACAGAACACGCTCTGAATCTCTGTGGAAAAGTAAACAGATCGTAGCGGGGCCGGAAGCAGGAGACCGGCTATCAGAGAGACCACACTGCTTTCAAGCATTTCGGAGGTGAATTGCTGCGAGACACGGACACATCGACACACAAGTATGTGGTGTTCATGTCCGCGTCGGCCCCTGCTGTGTAGGGGAGACGCAGAAGTATAAATCAGCCTTTAGACATGCCGGGGGAACTGGCGCTCCGACACACTGGGATCCTAGCTCAACCCCTTCCCCCCAACCCCCTCATCACTTACTTTAACTCTACCTGTCCCATTAAAGTTACTAACCATAAACCTTTCTGGAGTCCCTGAGCTCCCTTGTCTCGTAGGTCAGTCCCTCCAGGATTTGGCAGGAGTTTTTTGTGATTGTTGCGTCCCAAAAAAGCCTGAATTTGCAACAGTTTTTTGAAAAAATTGCGGTGAAAGTTGCGTTGTTTTTTTTTTTTTTGCTTTTTTCCCCCAATAACATCTCAGGGGCAAGTAAATATGCTAAATTACAGTTGTTTTTAGAAAACATCCTTGATGTGGCCACTGACTATATTTTGATTCTCTTGATTCACAGAAAAATGCCATGAAAGGACTGTATTGCACATTTACGACAGTCCCTGAATGCACCTCACTGCGACTGATGCACAGTCAGTTCACGGCACTCTGAAATTAATCTACATCTTTGATGACAAGGAGTTGATCAAAACTTACTGAATGTGTCTGATGTTTCACCAAACTGGATTAAATCAAGCTGTAGATGAAGAGCTTTTTACGGTAACCACGGCAACAACGTCAAACATCAAATAGTAAACAGACGCCCCCCAGTTGTGTCTTTGTCACTAACGCACACCGGGGGTAAAAATCATCAATGAAGATGAGACAGATGCATGGAGGAGGGAGAGCTGGTTCATAAAGCACACCTGCTGCAGGTAGAGACCAAGCAAACACTGAGCCCCTCAATCTATAAATAATAACGTTGTCATGGTCACTTGTCCTGCCTGCTGTCCCCTCTTTTCACCTGTTCTCTCTGCGTGTTTTCAATCAATCAATCAATCTTTATTTGTATAGCGCCAAATCACAACAAACGTTATCTCTAGACCACACTATGTCAAATTATGAACAGAGACCCAACTTCAAGACAGGGTAAGACTCAGTCTGACCCCACCTTAATCCACCATGAGCATTGCACATCGCAGTATTTAGCTAGTTACAGTGGAGAGGACAAACTTCCTTTAACAGGCAGAAACCTCAGGCAGAACCAGACTCATGTTAGACAGACATCATGCCTCGACTGAGTTGGGTCTGGAAAGACAGATAGAGGGGAGTAAGAGAGAGAGGTGATAGTGATGAGACAAGTGTTTTGTTGCTGAAAAGTGGCGATCAAGTGAGGACTTGCGTTTTGTGTTCCAGGGATGTCAAATTGATGACGAAACCGATGACGCACAGGGGCTGAGATTGATGTAATTGGTCAAATTTGCGGGAAAGTTGCGGTGATTGTAAAAAAATTGCAGGGCCCCGAAAAAATTGCGCTGATTGGTTGAATTTGCGTTTATAGTTGCGATCGCGAAATCGCAACTTCCTGGAGGGACTGGTAGGTTCCTCTGAGCTGCCGTAGACGTCCTCCTGCTGTGGACGTTCCAGACTCCAGCTGATACGGACGTGCTGGACTCCAGCAGAAACAGCTACTACTACTCGTCTCATCACTATCACCGCTCCCTCTCTCTCTTATTCTCCTCTATCCCTCTCTCCAGACCCAACTCGGTCGAGGCAGATGGCTGTCTAACATGAGTCTGGTTCTGCTCGAGGTTTCTGCCTGTTAAAATAACGTGTTTGTAAAAGCGTCTTGAGATAACATTAATTGTGATTTTGCGCTATACAACTTTTGTGTGGATTGATGTTCAAAGTACATACTCCTTTTAGGTCTGTTGGGGTCTTAGCAAACTCCTAAAGGTGTAGTTTGGTCTGGAGTGGATAAAGGAATGCTCCTGTACTAGTTGCTAACTCCTGTTGTTTGGTGCTTGTCAGGTAGCACACAGTTGTTTCATGAGAGCTGTTTTCCAGATAGAACTGCCTGCTGCTGCTGCTGCTGGAAACCAAGTTGATTAAAGCTTGCTAAAACACTCCATGAGGCTGACAGGAGCCGCAGAGTTGGGTATAATTATTTGTTGTTTTATTGCTGTTGATTGTGACATTTTGTACTGTGAAAGCTGTGTCACAATGCAGACCTCTAACACCAGTTTTCAAACAGGAAAATGAGCAGAAACACAGTATGAGGATGAGTCCGCCAGGGGTGATCTGAATAAGGTGGAAAATAAGAGAGGAAATAATTCCGCTAACATGAATGTTGACAGCTAATTCTTATTGACAGGCGAACCTCCTGCCGGACTGGGTCAGTGAGGAAGCAGGAAAACCTCCAGGGGCCTCATTCTTTGCTTTAACGAGTCCCTGCTGACAGCGAGGGGCGGGGAATGATTTAAGGTGAGAGCTTTCCATTCGGTGTGGGATTTTATGGAAAGGTTTTGAACTGCCTCCATTCCGCTGTAAGAAATTACCTGAGCTCTGACCTCTCACTTGATAAGGTGGACACACAGGCGAGGGCCCAATTTATCTACCAGGGCCCTGCTGCTCACTCATGAATATTTACAATCTGTCTAATGCAGCGCACTTAGGTCAATTGGACTGCTCTAAATCAACAGTGAAGCTATAGGTTAATAACTTGTCGTTTATTTTTGTCTCCCTGACTAATCTGATTAGGTTACAATACATTTTCCTGCTGCAGTCGATCACAGGGATATGAATTGAAGTGCACAGAGTCCAGAGATAATCTTTGTGTCTTTCTGACACACAACGCTTTGACTTTAAATGCTATGTGTAAATGTAAAAGGACAAGGCAGAGGCAGGAGGCAGCTTCCAGTGTCTCTGATGTGACTGATAATGTTTCTGTACACCCTTGCCTCATTAAGTAGCTCGCCCTGGTGTGCAGTGCTTACAAAATGAGGCAAATCGGTCTCCAAAAGGTCTGAGCGTGTGAAGTCAAAGGAAAAATAAAGGGTATAGCTTGGGGCTTTGAGCACGGTGCTTACTGCTTCTATTTTCTTTTTTACTATCCGGCAGAAAGTACATGCCCAGTAATGCTGTCATGATTTGTCCTCTCCCTCCTTTCTTACAGTAAGTATTTTACACCAGAAATCCAGTGGCTGATTTTCTAAAGAGACTTGATTAAACCTGGGGCGTGGGGAATGATTTCACGCTTTAAATTCAAGTCAGGCTAACACTTTGGTAATTTAAATCCCTCTACCGTGGGTAAGGTAATCAGATTGAATAATTTCACTAAAGTGCATCAATTAATTTCAGTTCAATATGAGAGCAAGCAAACTCAATCTGAACATCCTTGTGTTTTTTTTTCTTTTATTATCTTGAAAAAAAAAAAAGGATTCCATGATGTAGTGCTGATCATAATTATTTTGTTCTGACCTTCCAGCTGCTTTAACTCCACATTAATGCTAAAAGATGCTTTTCCTATTACAGTGGTGAATATATGTTTTTGATACACCGCCGATTTAGCAAGTTTTCCCCCTTACAAAGAAAGGAGAGGTCTGTGATTGTTATCGTAGGTACACTTCAACTGTGAGAGACAGTATCTAAATGAAAATCCAGTAAATCACAATGCATGATTTTAAATAATTAATTTGCATTTTACTGCATGAAATAAGTATTTGATCACCTACCAACCTGCAAGAATCCTGGCTCTCACAGACCTGTTAGTATGTCTTTAAGAAGCCCTCCTATTCTCCCCTCATTACCTGTATGAATGTCACCTGTTTGAGCTGGTTACCTGTATAAAAGACACCTGCCACACACTCAATCATTCAGAACACAACCTCTCCACCATGGGCAAGACCAAAGAGCTGTCTATGGACACCAGGGACAAAATTGTAGACCTGCACAAGGCTGGGATGAGCTACAGGACAATAGGAAAGCAGCTTTTGGCTAGAAGGAAAAAAATGTTGCTGCATTTATTAGAAAATGGAAGAAGGCTTTTCTGCAAAGGGGACAGGACGACTGCACTGTATTGAGGGGAGGATGAGGGGGACATGTATCACAAGATTTTAGGCAACACCCTCCTTCCCTCAGTAAGAACACTGAAGATGGGTCGTAGCTGGGTCTTCTAGCATGACAATGACCTGAAACACACAGCCAGGGCAACAAAGGAGTGGCTCCGTAAGAAGCATTTCAAGGTCCTGGAGTGGCCCAGCAAGTCTCCAGACCTGTACCCAATAGAAAATCTTTGGAGGGAGCTGACACTCTGTGTTGCCCAGTGACAGCCCCTAAACCTGAAAGATCTGGAGAAGATCTGTTTGGAGGAGTGGGCCAGAATCCCTGCTGCAGTGTGTGCAAACCTGGTCAAGAACTACAGGAAACGTCTGACCTCTGTTATTGTGAACAAAGGTTTCTGTACCAAATATTAAGTTCTATTTTTCTGTTGTATCAAATACTTATTTCATGCACTGAAATACATATTATTTATTCAAAAATCATACAATGTGATTTTCTTTATAGATTCTGTCTCTCACAGTTGAAGTGTACCTACGATAAAAATAACAGACCTCTCCATTCTTTGTAAGTGGGAAAACTTGCTAAATCAGCAGTGTTTCAAATACGTCTTTTCCTCACTGTATTTAACCTGACTGCTTATGATTGGTGGAGCACAATGACCAGATTTGATTGATTCAAAGTAGAAGAGTATCATTTTCTACAACTCCTAAAATGAATGCTGTTTCTTGCTTCAATGCACAATCTGTTACCACAAGAGTGAAGCATCAATTAAATCATTGAAATGAAAGCATGATAAATCATGCTGCATGTGTGGAGACTCTGTAGGGACCACATTAAAGACAGGTGATCGACAGGAGGTTCAATATTTGATAGTGAAGTGGACTACCTCAGAGCCTCCCTGCATACTCCTTATTTTGATTTTTTTTTTTTTTTTATTAAATTTTAAAGGGACAGTGAATATTAATGAACATTTTGGTAACACTTCCCCATGCACTGCGATCGCCCCGTGAATGTTGATGCTTGTAAAGATATCAAACAGGAATATGTTAGACCCTCAGTGTTCCCTTTGATCCGAACCACTCATTTAATAAGCCTCAGCAAGCAATGTCTGTAACAGCATATTTTCATCTTAGATATATCTCCAGAATACGTAATTACCCTCCACCTCTCTAATGTATGGAGACAGAGCCATGCTTCAGTGCTACAGTCCTGTATTCTGCGTCAGTATTCACTTTGTGTAACCACTTCTCCTGTAAAATTGTTCAGAGGGCACTTGCTCAGAACAGAACTACAACGGCTTTATTGTTCTATAAACAAACATGGACTCCATCTTTAAATGACTGCAGGATCACTGTCTGCAAGAGAAGCACATGGCTATGGATGGAAGGAGTTGTAACACTGAGGTATTCTGAGTTTATGCTGCTCAACTTTTTGATCAACTCTTCCCGTTGCAGTGATTTCCAGTTCTTATTTATGAATTTAACTGACACTCAAACTAAAGATAATTAAGTGGTTTAAGAACATGTCACTAGCAACAGACACTAGCTACACTCATCACAATGAACCTGGCTGGGATGAGCTACAGGACAATAAGCAAGCAGCTTGGCGAGAAGGAAAAAAATGTTGCCACATTTATTAGAAAATGGAAGAAGGCTTTTCTGCAAAGGGGACAGGACCACTGCACTGTATTGAGGGGAGGATGAGGGGGACATGTATCGCAAGATTTTAGGCAACAACCTCCTTCCCTCAGTAAGAACACTGAAGATGGGTCGTAGCTGGGTCTTCAAGCATGACAATGACCTGAAACACACAGCCAGTGCAAATAAGGAGTGGCTCCTTAAGAAACATTTCAAGGTCCTGGAGTGGCCCAGCAAGTCTCCAGACCTGTACCTAATGGAAAATCTTTGGAGGGAGCTGTGTTGCCCAGCGACAGCCCCTAAACCTGAAAGATCTGGAGAAGATCTGTATGGAGGAGTGGGCCAGAATCCCTGCTGCAGTGTGTGCAAACCTGGTCAAGAACTACAGGAAACGTCTGACCTCTGTTATTGTGAACAAAGGTTTCTGTACCAAATATTAAGTTCTAGATTTTTTTCAAAAATCATACAATGTGATTTTCTGGATTTTCTTTATAGATTCTGTCTCTCACAGTTGAAGTGTACCTACGATAAAAAATAACAGACCTCTCCATTCTTAGTAAGTGGGAAAACTTGCTAAATCAGCGGTGTATCAAATACTTCTTTTCCTCACTGTATTTCACCTGACTGCTTATGATTGGTGGAGCACAATGGCCAGATTTGATTGATTCAAAGTAGAAGAGTGTCATTTTCTGCAACTCCTACCATGAATGCTGTTTCTTGCTTCAATGCACAATCTGTTACCACAAGAATGAAGCATCAATTAAATCATTGAAATGAAAGCATGATAAATCATGTTGCATGTGTGGAGACTCTGTAGGGACCACATTAAAGACAGGTGATCGACAGGAGGTTCAATATTTGATAGTGAAGTGGACTACCTCAGAGCCTCCCTGCATACTCATTTAGATTTTTTTTTTTTTTTAATAAAATTTTAAAGGGACAGTGCATGTTAATGAACATTTCAGCATTGCAGTAATGTAAATAAGCAAGAGTTAAATGGTAAATGGACTTGTACTTATATAGCACTTCTCTAGTCTGTCTGACCACTCAAAGCGCTTTTACACTACTCGTCACGTTCACCCATTCATACCCATTCACTCACTGATAGTAGAGGCTGCTATGTAGTGAGGAACCATCAGTATTACTCACACACCTCTAAACAACAGAGGGAGCAATTCGGGCTTCAGTGTCTTGCTCAAGGACACTTTGCCAACCTTCCGATTGATAGACAACCGACTCTACCCACTGAGCCACAGCCGCCCCCATAAGGCTAACTTTTATTTATAGTCCCTGTGAGGTCAAAACAGAGTTCATAACAAACGATCAACAGATGGAAACCGCACATCATGATAGCATGACAATGAAAACAAAAATACATCACAAGAGCATATAAGCTATACAAAAGTGCCAGTAAGTGCAATAAAGTGGCGTTCAGCGTAATCGGGAGATATGTCCAGAGTTGGACCAAATAAACATGGACCAACATATCAGAATATCACACAAGTAAAAATGTGATATTTAGTGTGTTACATTAAACCCGTAAAATAACACACACACACACACACACACACACACACACACACACACACAGACAGAGAGAGACAGAGACAGGTAGAGACAGAGACAGGGAGAGAGACAGCAATGGATACAGGTTGGTGATTACAAACCTGAGGGGTATACTATGAAGACGGATTTGTGGTTATCGAGGTAACTTCAGGGTTAACTCTGGATTTTCTGTACTACAAAGGTGGTTCCCGTTTTACCTGGGTAGATCACCATGGTTACTCATGCTGAACTCCTGTTCAGGATCAGAGATCAGTTTGGAGAAAACTCCGTCCACTGACCAATCAGCTCGCTCGATCACAGAGCTCTGTGGGCTGTCTACCTGTATGATTTTATATATAAATACTGATGACAGTTATATGCTTGTCTTTCCTGACATCATACTAAAACAGAGTGTGAAATAATAGTCAGATTAAGTTTTTGTCCTGGATTAAATACAAAATTGCGCGTGCTTATTACTTTGAATGATGTTCTCATTTTATTAGTCCTATAGGCTAACAGCAGCGCTCAGTTTGATATCGTCAGGGCTGCAGATGTAATTTTATGTCTAAAACTTACACACACGACACAAAATGAAATCAGAGAGAGAGAGATCACTGTCAGGGAACAAACAGAGTTATTATAGTCAGATATATCTAATGATGAACAAACAGAGTTATTATAGTCAGATATATCTAATGATGAACAAACAGAGTTATTATAGTCAGATATATCTAATGATCAATAAACAGAGTTATTATAGTCAGATATATCTAATGATCAATAAACAGAGTTATTATAGTCAGATATATCTAATGATCAATAAACAGAGTTATTATAGTCAGATATATCTGCACTAATGATAAGAAATAAGACGTCATTTTCACATTCAAACAGTTTTTGTCCTCTCTCTCAGTTCTTCCTTCATGTTTCAAACACAGCTGTGTTGAAGTTAATCTGGATTGTGTGTTTAACTCCTTCATATTTTCCTAATATCAGTGCAGTGTTTGAAAAACATGTGGATGTGCTGACGGCAGACTGTCCGTGTCTGCGATTGGTCACATGTTGCCTTCTCCGCCCCGTTCATGTGAACGCGCTCAGGGTGATTCTGGATTGACTCAACATGTTGATAACTAGCTTCGTGTGACAGATAAGCACGATCTCCTTTGTCAGGTTCAGTGAAGCCGGATCAGGAGAAGATATCTAGGAAATGCTGAACTCACTTCGTAGTATACCCCTCTGTGTCTTGAGCCGTCGTTTCAGATGGGTTGTGAATTTTTTGACGTAAATGGGGCATTCCCTTATTGTGACCTGCATTTTGTTCCAGACCTCACCTCCCTTAACAGACAGTGCAAGCTCTGGTCGCGGTTCTGTCACTAGATTCAAGTTTAATATATTCACAGAGAGGCGGTGGAGCAAGTCCATGTAAGATTTTATAAATCGAGCAGGAAACTTAAACTTTTTAAGATTTTCAAAATTGAGGAGGTGATGTTTCTGAAGTAGGACGCAGTGATGGAAACTCAATCAATCAATCAATCTCTATTTGTATAGCGCCAAATCACAACAAACGTTATCTCAAGATGCTTTTACAAACAGAGCAGGTCTAGACCACTCTATGTCAAATTATGAACAGAGACCCAACACCAAGACCGGATAAGACTCAGTCTGACCCCACCTTAATCCACCATGAGCATTGCACCTCACAGTATTTAGCTAGTTACAGTGCTGAGGACAAACTTCCTTTAACAGGCAGAAACCTCGAGCAGAACCAGACTCATGTTAGACCGCCATCTGCTGAGACGAGTTGGGTCTGGAAAGAAAGATAGAGGGGAGTAAGAGAGAGAGGTGATAGTGATGAGACGAGTAGTAGAAGCTGTTGCCGCTGGAGTCCAGATCGTCCGTATCAGCTGGAGTCCAGATCGTCCACAGCAGGAGGACGTCTACAGCAGCTCAGGGGAATCTACGAGACAATGGAGCTCAGGGACTCCAGAAAGGTCTATGGTTAGTAACTTTAATGGGACAGGAAGAGTTAAAGTAAGTGATGAAGGGGTTGGGGGGAAGGGGGTGAGCTAGGATCCCAGTGTGTCAGTGTACCAGTTCCCCCAGCAGTCTAGGCCTATAGCAGCATGACAAAAGCTGGTCCAAGTCTGAGCCAGCTCTAACTATAAGCTTTATCAAAAAGGAAAGTTTTAAGCCTACTCTTAAAAGTAGAGAGGGTGTCTGCCTCCCGGACCCTGACTGGTAGATGATTCCAAGGGAGAGGGGCCTGATAACTGAAGGTTCTACCTCCCATACTACTTTTAGAGATTTTAGGTACAACTAGCAAGCCTGCATGTTGGGAGCGTAGAGTTCTAGAGGGGTAATAGGGCACTATGAGCTCTTTAAGATACGAGGGTGTCTGATTTTTAAGAGCTTTGTAGGTTAAAAGAAGGATTTTAAATTCTATTCTACATTTTATTGGGAGCCAGTGTAGAGAAGCTAACACTGGAGAGATGTGCTCTCTCTTCCTGGTTCTAGTCAATACTCGAGCTGCGGCTAAACTAAGTGGCTTTCTGTCAAAGACTTTTAGTGCTTTTTTGAAAAGAGGTTCTATTGGTTTGAGTGTTGTTGCATTTGTTTGTTATACAGTATTCTATATGAGACTCCTGATTTTATCTTATTCTTTGCAAGAGCAAATTTCAACCTTACAACGTGAAGTTGTGCAGACAACACCAAATTACCATCTCAACCCTGATTAACATGTTCCTCCCTGTAAAGTTGAACCTTTGCCCTTTAAGCAGTCATTACTCATCTAGACTTCTCAACAAATCATCAAAGGCATGCTTCTCCCTCCGCTCTAACTTAAAGAGCATCGGTAATGTGACTTTTTTCCAGTCTATATGAAAACACTCGTTTACCCAGGCTTGATCGGGCCCTTTAATTTACCAGAGCAGCATGATGTACGGAGACTCTCTGTGCCTCTCATTTCACATATAAAAGGCTTCTATTCAAACACAGACAAGCAATTTATATAATACTCTATAATGAACTCTAGCTGCATGCGTCATCATAAACATCTAGAAATGCAAAAAACTAATTCCAAAGCAACTCCACTCACTCACACACCTGCAGCACACGCTCAGGATAACATGTTTCAACAGCACAAGGTAGAATGAGCTGAATGTGATGAATTGAAAAATATAAGAAAATAACATATATAACTGAATAAAAAATAAAGAAGCTCTTAATTTAAACAAATACAAGCAGCCCGCTGGGTAACACGTCCCCATGCACTGCGATCGCCCCGTGAATGTTGATGCTTGTACAGATATCAAACAGGAATATGTTAGACCCTCAGTGTTCCCTTTGATCTGAACCACTCATTTAATAAGCCTCAGCAAGCAATGTCTCTAACAGCATATTTTCATCTTAGATATATCTCCAGAATAAGTAATTACCCTCCACCTCTCTAATGTATGGAGGCTGAGCCATGCTTCAGTGCTACAGTCCTGTATTCTGCATCAGTATTCACTTTGTGTAACCACTTCTCTTGTAAAATTGTTCAGAGGGCACTTGCTCAGAACAGAACTACAACGGCTTTATTGTTCTATAAACAAACATGGACTCCATCTTTAAATGACTGCAGGATCACTGTCTGCAAGAGAAGCACATGGCTATGGATGGAAGGAGTTGTAACACTGAGGTATTCTGAATTTATGCTGCTCAACTTTTTGATCAACTCTTCCCGTTGCAGTGATTTCCAGTTCTTATTTATGAATTTAACTGACACTCAAACTAAAGATAATTAAGTGGTTTAAGAACATGTCACTAGCAACAGACACCAGCTACACTCATCACAATGAACCACTACAGATAAAGAATGATGTGTCTCTTGAGGACCATTATAAAATTGTTGAAGACATTTATCTCACACTATACAATCATTAAGTGTAATGAGCATGTACTGTTGAAATGATATACATCATCGGGGCACATAGGAAATGTTTAGAAGGGGTCTTTTATGCCTATTTCCATCTGGGATTCCATTTGAGTAGCTTTATTTGATTTACAGTTCTGCAACAAGCTGTTTCAGCTCTGGTCTCTTTAAAGCTGCTGTGAGGAACTTTTGGTTTGTATCGATTCTGGCGCCCCCTTGTGGACAACATGATACCTCTTATCTCTTATTCTGTACATGCAAAATTTGTATCATCAGACAATAACCTCATCCTGTTGTGTTTAACATACCAATGTATCACACGGTGTGATTATTTGCCATGAAAATAGACATAACGGGGTGTTTCTGAAGCGAGATGTCCATCATCTGATCTGACACCTACCCCCTCAGAGCGGTGTCAGGCATTAAAAATGACAACAGAGAAGCTGTCAGTGTTGTTGTGGATGGTCTTGTTTACTTTTGAAGGTCATAAAGAGGCATCAGTATCAGTTTCAGTCTGTTTCTCAACCACTTAAAAACTCCTCATAGTGCCTTTAAGCCCCTCCCCCAGATGACTACCTCATTCTGATTGGGCGGCTCTTTATTTGTTTTTATTTTTCATTTATAAGGACCGTGCATATTAATTAACACTTGTGTAAATATGCCAGAATTAGACAAAAGGCTAGTTTATTACATCCGTTGTCCCTTGCCAGATGTTAAAAAGGCTCCCTAAAAAAAATCAAGATTAAACAAAAAAATAAAAATAAAAGAAAGTCAAATAAAATAAAATAAGAAGATAGAGGAGAAACCAAAATACAAACAGAAAAATAAGAAAAGAAAAGTACAAATAGCACCATATGATTTAAACTGACTATAAGCTACATATATAGAGATGACATGACAGTTTTTGAGAAAGTGTCCATGGACATAAAATACACGGAGCAATCAATCAGAAAGCAGCAATGAGGAAATGTTAAAGAAGACACAAGCAGACACAACAGGACAACAGTTAACAGTGCTGTACATATGTGCATCAGACAGTGACTATCAATCATTAAACTAGCGGCATACAGTTCACATGGAGCAACGTATAGACTGAGCAACAGATGCACACAACAAATCCACAACACAAGCAAGTTGAAAAACACAGGACAGATTCACAACAGATACAAACACTGTTGATGGTGAATGTCTTCACTGGCTTTATCTGCAGACAATCCTTATTCCCAAAATCAACAAGTACATTAACTACTGTGTAAAAGTATGGGGGAAACATCAAGTGGCAACCTCCGGTCTAAAAATATGAGGCCAATGCGGAAGTGTTGAAAACTGCAGTTCATCAAGGATCCACTTGAGGCTGGCTCCAGCAGTACCGGAAAACACAGACACACCAATTCAAAGAAGCCGATCTTTACAGCAGAAATAAACATGTTTACAGCCTGGTTCAAAAGACCAGTGTAGTCTGGATAACTCATGTCTCTATCAGCACACACTGTACGGGGGTTGATTTTTTTCCTAATGCGGTAATTTCAAAGATATTTAGATTACGAGTCTTCCAATAAGAGGCACAGCTGACTTGATTGACAGACGGGAACACTGTAGCTGTTGGCTAGGAGGCTCAAAGCCCGCCTCTTTACGTTACAATCACTCAACAGCAGTTATGTTGAGTTCAACATTTCCATTATGGCTGCCGCCGCCGACTGGCCTCAAAACAGCGCTTCAGAAACAGATGGGTGATGTCACGGATACTACGTCCATTACTTATACAGTCTATGGGGAACATATACAAAGCTATCACAGACCCCATCTTCATCCTAAAAGAGCAATAAGAATTAAAGCCGCAAGCTGCGATGAACGGGCCCTCGCACACCTGCAGCCACCGCCTACGCGAGCCGCCGCCACATGTAAACCGCCGCCTGATATTTGCCATCACATGATGCGAAAGCAAGATCTGAGAGCATATGCAGCCTTAGGTGGTGCAAATGTTCCAAGTTTTTGGCAGATTGCCAAGAAAACCTCCAAACTTGACAGTGTGCCACGCCCACAATTTTAGTCTGAACAGAATTCCTTTTATCATTTTTACATTTTCACATTGAAATCTGTATGTATTTTCATGCACTGCCTGATAGTCAGCATCGCCTGTTCTGGCCACTGCCTGATGCTTTTTGGAGAATTTGGCATTTGAAAGTCTTAAAAAAACATTTCTTTGGTTTATGCAGAGACTTTCGCTTTAATTTGAATGCAAAGTTATTTGGAGAAGTGTTTCGGCGGTTTGATGTTAGTGTTTGGAAGTTTGTTTTTACTGTCCTGGTCAATAGAATGTAAAATACATATTATTCACATTCAAAGCTGTATGTGCGTTTGATGCCCCGCCTCAACACATGCCACGCCCACAATTTTGGTCAGAACAGAATTCCTTTAACACTAATTTAATCGTCAATATGTCTGCTATAGAATGTGTCTTGTTTGGACTGAATCGGAGAAAAACTCTAGGAGGAGCTCTCAAAAGTATGCACCCTTATTTAGGCGTCATTCTTCACATTCAAAGCTGTATGTGCGTTTGATGCCCCGCCTTAACACATGCCACGCCCACAATTTTTGTCTGATCAAAATTTGTTCTGATAATTTTTTTCTCGTCAAGGTGTCTACTATAGGTTGCCCTTGGTTTGGAAAGGATCGGAGAAATGCCTTTGGAGAAGATAACGAAAGTACCCTTATTTTGTGACCCCGTTTTTCCTGTTCAAAGCTAGGTGGCGCTCTTCCTGTTGAGTTTGGGATATGGGTGCAAGAGGCTTTTATGTGCGTCCTGATGCCATGAATATGCGTACAATTTTTCAAGCATGTAGCTCAAAAAACTCGATGCATAGGGTGTTATTTTTACCTCTAGGGGGCGCTACAGACATTTTTTTCTACAAGACCTATAATAACTTGCAGGCCTGATGAGTAACAACTAACCATAAGGGGGCGCCACATCCTCAGGTTTGAATCCACTGAGCCAGCACCTTGGTCAGCTGTTGCTGTTTTTAAAATGTGTTTTATAATGAAGTTAACTTTATTTGACTTCATTCATTTTTCCCTCCCAGTCCTTGATTCTCACTCTTGCACTCTATGCACTTTGCATATTATATGTGTGAGGTTTGATACCACATTTTATACAGTTCTCGTGTGTTATGTTGTTATTGTTTGAATTTGGCATATTTTGCTTTTTTTTTTTTGTTCTATGACATTTTTAAAAAAACACCAAAAAAAACCCATGTAATTCTTGAAGTGAGTCAGAGGCAAACGGAATGGAATGAGTACGCATTGTAAAGACAATGATGTACTCTGATGTCACAAAGGGCACTATGTAAACCAGCAGCTTTTCCTCAGTCTGATCATTTTGAATCTGTTGTAGGTGAGATTAGTGAGACGTCCACATTCAACCAAACGATCAAAATGCCGAAACAATCGCAGAAAACCACCAAGGCTGCTAAACGCAAACCGAGACATCAGGAGGAACCCATCGATGTTTCAACACTTCATCTGGACTTAAAAAAACATGATGAAGTCTTGAATGCAGAGCGGGAAATCTCTCCCAAAAAGAAGAACAAGAGACCCATACTCACGCAAGAGTTGAAGAATGAAAAGGAGTTCACTGCACGAAATCCACAGGACCAAGGGGACCAAGAGGAGCCGTGTAATTCCACTGGTGATGAAACTCCTGTCCTAGACGCTGAGTTGATTGAGTCCATCAAGAGAATGCCAAAAAAGCTACTTCAAGAGGAGTATCTGGAGCTGATGAAGGACTATATCATCACCAAGGGGAAGCTGGAAGCTTTTGACGCTGATATCCAAGGCCAGCAAGTTATCGTCAACCTAACGGCTGAACGGGATACCCTCAAAAAGAAAATGAAAGAGATCAACATCCAGAAGGGAGAGGCCATCAAGAAGCAGGAGAAACTCTTGGAGGAGGTGGATGAGCTGAAACAGAAACTCAGCCCCCAGGAATGTCCTTCCCAAGAGAACCCGGTGCTGAAGAACACACTCGAAAACATCCAGGAGGAGTTCAAAAACAAGCTCATCCAAGAGGTTCAGGGCACCCTTAGAGTCTCAAACCAAGAGTTCAGTGAGAGGTATCAAACAGAGGTCGCCACTTTCAGACATCAGGCTGAGATACTTAATAGTGAGCTGGAGAGGGAAGTCCAGGCAAATGCAGACAGGATGGTTGGAGACCAGCAATTCATCAAGAACTTACAAGTGGAACTGAACGCCCAGCATAGAAAAATGACAGAAACCAACATCTCCCTGCAAAACACCCTGGACAAGGAGAAAGATCACATGAGAGAGATAGAGGAGTTGAGAATTCAGCTCAACTCTCACAAACAACTTCTGAAAGAACATGAGGAGCTGAAAGAGGAACACAAAACCACCAAGGAGAAGTTTGACGCTGAGCTTCAGCTAGAAAAACAGAAATATATGCTTCTCCAAAAAGAACACAAGAGCCACAAGGCAATGGACGACCAACAAGACCAGATGAACCTGACAGCTGAGAAGGAAGACCTGATTAAGAGTATGAGTGAGAAGGAGGAAGAAGATAGAGAGATTACTGAAGCTGTCAAAGTCCAAGAGGAGGCTGAGGACTCAGAGGAGCAGATCCCCAAGCAGGAGTCGTCTATCACTGAGGGACCAGCCATCCAACTCCAGGAGGGGCCTGAGGACTCAGAGATCACCAGTGCTGAGACTTCTGAATCAAGTGCAACAACCCTCACCCCCCAGGAAGAGCCCCAAGATTTGACTGGAGTCACTGAGATAGCGCCTCAAGTCAAACCTTCATCCTGGAAAAGGTTTCGACATTTTATTGGATTGAGGAAGCCAAAGTCCTGGAAGAAGAAGAAGAAGAAAGAGCCTACAATAACTCCTCAGCCCCATCCCTCTGACCCCTAACTAACCTTCCTCCCCCATTTCCTCACCCCCATCTTCACCCTCTTCACCCTTTTCTGTCTTAGTGGGTTTCCCCCGGGTAACTCCGGTTTCCCCCACTAATCAAACAAATACAACAAACAATTAAATAAAACAACAACTAAACAAACAAATGTGGATTTTTAAAGTGTCTCTTTTATTACAGAGAAAAAGTATAAGTTTTTCCTAATTTACAAATGTGTGTCATGAGTCTTCATACAGTCAAGTTAATTATTATACTGTTGTCAGATAGGTATGAATTTAAAATCCTTAACCTACATGAATAAAGCATAACACTACCATTAGGTCTTTTTTTTGTTAAGAGTAATGTCAGAACCAGGCTCTGAAGGTTGATTCAAAAGTGTTTCAGTGTGTGGGGGAACAATGAACCACAATGTACATGCACATGTACATTATTCACATTAAAAGCTGTATGTGCATTTGATGCCCCGCCTCAACACATGCCACGCCCACAATTTTAGTCAGAAAAGAATTCCTTTAACACTAATTTAATCGTCAATATGTCTGCTATAGAATGTGTCTTGTTTGGACTGAATCGGAGAAAAACTCTAGGAGGAGCTCTCAAAAGTATGCACCCTTATTTAGGCGTCATTCTTCACATTCAAAGCTGTATGTGCGTTTGATGCCCCGCCTCAACACATGCCACGCCCACAATTTTTGTCTGATCAAATTTTTTTCTGATAATTTTTTCTCGTCAAGGTGTCTACTATAGGTTGTCCTTGGTTTGGAATGGATCGGAGAAATGCCTTTGGAGAAGATAACGAAAGTATGCACCCTTATTTTGTGACCCAGTTTTTCATGTTCAAAGCTAGGTGGCGCTCTTCCTGTTGAGTTTGGGATATGGGTGCAAGAGGCTTTTTTGTGTGTCCTGATGCCATGAATTTGCGTACAATTTTTCAAGCATGTAGCTCAAAATAACCCCTATAGGGAGGGGTTTTTGAAAACTGTAGGGGGCGCTAGTGAGCACATTTTTTCGACTTTTTTTGCGAAACCCATAAAATGTCGCAATTTTTCCCCAGGACTGATGAGTGTGTTGGATGAGGTGAGACTACGTGCATTTTCAAGTCACAAAAATCAATTTTCCGTCGTTTTTTTTTTATGCCCCGCCCCAAAGTCAGACACGCCCACAACTTTCGTCTAAACAAAATGCCTTTACTTTGTATTAATCGTCAATGGGTTTACTATAGAATTTGCCTAGTTTGGACTGAATCGGAGAAAAGCTCTAGGAGAAATTAGCAAAAGTATGCACCCTTGCACAGACCCATTTTGGCCCCATTTTTTCATGTTCAAAGCTAGGTGGCGCTCTTCCTGTTGAGTTTTGAATATGGGTGCCACTGACTTTTTTGTGCGTCCTGATGCCATAAATATGTGTAAGATTTTTCATGCATGTAGCTCAAAAAACTTGATGCGTAGGGTGTTATTTTTACCTCTAGGGGTCGCTACAGACTTTTTTTTACGAGACCTATAATAACTTGCAATTTTCACCAGGCCCGATGAGTGTGCAAAAATACTCGCACTTTCATTAACGTTCAGGGGTCCAAAACTGCAATCTCCTATAATATGAAACCCTTAGGGTTACAATAGGGCCTTCGCCACCATCGGTGCTCGGGCCCTAATTATATGTAAAAAATCTAACAGAGAACGCGCAAACCCACTATTCATCAAACTGAAAACACTGAAATGTAAGGATCTGGTTGACTTCGAAACAATCCAGATTATGTACAGAGACACAAATCAACAACTTTCTGACAGTATCCAAAGGTTTGTTACACATAGGGAAATTAAATACAACCTTAAAGGAGCATACATGTTTGAAAAACCAGCAGCGAGAACAAATTTAAACCTACATTGTGTCTGGACTAAAGGGGCAAACCTCAGGAACTTTATTGCTTTTAATTTGTCTTTCAAGATGTTTGAAATAAATTGAATTGAATTAAAACATGAGCCGAAATGAGCTTTCTCCGCAGGGTGTCTGGGCTCAGCCTTAGAGATGGGGTCAGGAGCTCAGACATCCAGGAGAGGCTCAAAGTAGAGCTACTGCTCCTCCGGATCAAGAGGAGCCAGATGAGGTGGTTCGGGCATCTGGTCAGGATGCCTCCCGGACGTCTCCCTGGGGAGGTGTTTCGGGCATGTCCGACTGGGAGGAGGCCACGGGGAAGGCCCAGGACACGCTGGCAAGACTATGTCTCTCAGCTGGCCTGGGAGCGCCTCGGTATCCTCCCAGAAGAGCTGGTGGAAGTGGCCGGGGAGAGGAGTGTCTGGGCTTCCCTGCTGAGACTGCTGCCCCCGCGACCCGGACCCGGATAAGTGGAGGAAGATGGATGAATTAAAACAAGTCAATCATCAATCAATCAATCAATCAATCTTTATTTGTATAGCGCCAAATCACAAAAAATGTTATCTCAAGACTCTTTTACAAACAGAGCAGGTCTAGACCACTCTATGTCAAATTATGAACAGAGACCCAACACCAAGACAGGATAAGACTCAGTCTGACCCCACCTTAATCCACCATGAGCATTGCACCTCACAGTATTTAGCTAGTTACAGCAGAGAGGACAAACTTCCTTTAACAGGCAGAAACCTCAAGCAGAACCAGACTCATGTTAGACAGACATCTGCCTCGACCGAGTTGGGTCTGGAAAGACAGATAGAGGAGAATAAGAGAGAGAGGGAGCGGTGTTAGTGATGAGACGAGTAGTAGTAGCTGTTACCGCTAGAGTCCAGCACGAGTCTGGAACGTCCACAGCAGGAGGACTTCTACAGCAGCTCAGAGGAACCTACGAGACAAGGGAGCTCAGGGACTCCAGAAAGGTCTATGGTTAGTAACTTTAAAGGGACAGGGAGAGTTAAAGTAAGTGATGGGGGGGGGTTGGGGGGAAGGGGGTGAGATAGGGTCCCGGTGTGTCAGTGCGCCAATTCCCACGCAGTCTAAGCCTATAGCAGCATAACTAAGAGCTGGAACAAGTGCAGGAGAAGACGATGTCCTGGTTGAGGTTGGGGCTGTTGCAGTGGAGGAATTCCCCCTGCCGTGATCCAAGCTTACATACCGTGGTTTTGCCACATCCATTTTTCTCTAGCAAAGAGTTTGTAAATGTAACCCTGCAGGTATCATTTTTAAACTCAGTACTAGTTTTCTTCTTAAACTTAACTTGTATGCATCTTTAAAAAGACAAACAGAACATTGTTTTATAAAATGTTCTGTTTATTAAACAGAGCTGGGCACAGGTCCATAAATTCTGTTAATAATTGGCGTTACTTTTCCAATAATGATGTTAGCTTCACGTCTCATGATAGTAGAGGGTGGAGGTGTATTTTCATTACAGATGCCACAAGTCTCAATATAATATAATATAAGGTCCACTGATCAGTATGCACTTTTGACTTGCTTTGTTTGTTTGTTTGTTTGTTTGTTTGTTTGTTTGTTTTGCTTTGCTCTCTCTAGCCTCCATGCATTATATTCCTCTCTAACTGACTGTGTGTGTTTGTCTGTGAGTCCATGCACTGCCTACCAAATGCTGCTCACTCAAGGCAGTGCAAATATCACCACTGCTATTAATGTTGTTTTTATGGATGTGTCATCAATTTTGACATTAGGTTATATTAAATAAGTCTGAAGCATTAATGTGCATTGTAGCTTTAACTCACCATCAGTGTACCCAGCTTCCACTGTCTCTAAAATGCAAGAAGAAGAAGAAGAAGAAGAAGAAGAAGAAGAAGAAGAAGAAGAAGAAGAAGAAGAAGAAGAAGAAGAAGAAGAAGAAGAAGAAGAAGAAGAAGACGACATACTTTAATAATCCTCAAGGGGAAAGTCATTTTTTACTGCATGTTCCCATCAAGTTTAAAGTAGTGAGACTCCAGCAATGTGAACTGCTGTCCTGGACACCAAATCAGGCCGTGGTAATTTAAAGAGGAGACAGCATTAATTTCAACATGTTCATCATTTTCTATGTGTCCCTGTTAAGAGGTGAACATGAGGGAAACACACAGAACTGCAGACTGAAGTGAAAAACATTTCCAGTCAGTTTCTGGCTGTAAGACCATTCAACATTGGAGAACATCACATTTGTAACAGGACTGAACTCGACAGTTTGGCTTGAATATATTAATCCAAGTATGAGGAAGTTTGGGTGTCTTGATAAATCACTCCTTAATGCTCAGGATGTCTGTACGCCCTGCACTGTGTGAACCTTGTGTCTCTTATTCCTGCAGGTGGTTCTGTTAGCTCAATTAGCCGCACCTGGTCTTAGAAACTCTGGTGCTGACAACAGTAGACCAGAGCCTCTGAAGTGGGACTGCTGTCTTGCAGCCTCTGAGTCATGCTTTCTGTGTTCTGTGTTCTGTTTTCTTCCTTTTTTCTAACTTGGTGTTAAATTAATGTTTTTTTTTGTAATAGTCCCATGGATTTGAGTTTTCATTTAAACTTGTTGATGTCTTGAAGCTAAGAGAACTTTAATTTCCCCTGACCTGTAAATGCACCTTAATCTGTTGAAACATTTGGTGTAATTCTGCTTCATTGAGGCTGTAAGAAGATTGAAACAGGAGCTGAACCCTTCAGCATGCATGACTGACCGTCCCTGCCTAACGGCCAAATTCCACCAGATCCGTCTCCAGTCCGTCTCCGATCCGTCACAGCACCAGATCTGATCGGTTTCATTCTAGTCAATGCGTTAACTTCCACTGGATCTGCTCCGTTGCGTTCCGGCTGCGTCTCTGATCAGGCAGGTCGGAGCCCTCCGGATCAGATACACAAGACTTCTGTTTGTGCCGGATGCCGGAGCACGACGCATCAATCTCAACAGAGCAGATGGAGCGGGACAGGAAGTCAGGTTTCACCAAAACAAAATGAAAACATCCGGTTAATTTTCAGAATAAAACACTCTGTGTTATCACCAGATCGTATTTCACTTAACTACAACAACAAACCAAAGTCATGATGAGCGGAGCCAGGCCTGGAGTCAACAGGTCAGAGGTTTTCAGAGGACCAGAAAGACAACATGGATGAGAAGAGGAGGAGGAGGAGAATCCTTGATTCAGTGATTATCCTGAGAAAACCTCGGTCACATGACTCCAGCTGTCTAGCGGTCCTGCTCAGTGCTGCGTTCTGAAAACACAACCAGTGGGTGTTGAAGGACGAGAGAGCAGGGAGCCAGATCGCAGCGGATCAGAGACGGACTGGTGGAAGTCCTGTGTAAAGCCAAACTGCCGAGGCCCATATGAACAAACCCTAAAATTATCAATAGGATCTACTGAGTCAGGGTTTTTCCTGCATGTTAACTTAGAAGATGTACAGCCCCTGCCTCCTGCAGAATCACATAGGTGTTTTCATGGAGGCCTCGTTTAGGACCTTACTTTGTGGATTTGTCATTTTTAACTGTAGTTAGAGCACAAGGCCTGCAGAGAGTCTTGTCTATGCATTAAAAACTATGCGTCCCACTGATTGTTGTGTCTGAAAATCTAAGATTAGTAGGAGGGTCTCTGGATTTACTCAGTACTGGATGACTCTGTGTACCATGATGCATTGCGGTTTGTGTCTGGTTTAGGATTCCGCACACATCACTGTATCTTGTATGTAAAGGTAGGCTTATCTTCCTTACACAACAGAAGAATGGAGCATTGGTATGACTTTCTTTAAAGGCTGTACTACAGGAACTGCCGTCTTATTTATGCTCCTTACTGACTCCTAAAGTTGTCAGTGGCTGTAATCTTCGGTCCCATGAACAAATTATTTTTGTTGTACCTCGGACTCGCTCTGTCTTTGGTAAAGCTACAGTTGACTCACACTGTCCTGCTCTACTCGGGGAATCTGTGTTCAGCTCTGGAGTGACCCAGCACTTGGTACTTTGGTCATTATTGTGCTACTTTCTTGCCTGTACTTGATTATGGCGATGTTGTGTACGTGTGTGCTTCATCCAGCTGCCTGCAGACCTTGGTTAGATGAATCGTTACACCCCTATTATCGTGGCGTTAAAGCTGACAGTTGTTGAGCAGAGGTTGATCAGTAAAGAGAAGTAGAGGAGACGTCAAAGCAGGTGGAATGCATGGCTGCTAAATCAGTGAAAGCAGAGAACGATGGCAGCGATACCAGAGACGTTGTAAAAGTAGAAATACAACACAGACTGAGTTGTTTCAACTTGTAGTTATATTTTTGAGGAGGTTTCTGCTTAGGCACAGGGCTAAATCACGCTTCAAGGGAAGCTTACACTCATATTCAAATATGTCCATGTTCAAATCTATCTGTCTGCCGCCCTCTCTCTCTCAGGCACCTTTTGAGTGTACGTGTATTCATTATCAACTAATTTAATATTCAGCGCCCTCACGTCTTGTTTACACAGTGTTAGCATGTCATTAAAAAGCTCTTACATGCAAACTATTGTAGAGGAATAGAGCTACTTGTTACTGATATATATATTCACAGAGGCAGAGAGACACAGAGGTAAGAGTTCATAATAGTAGGCTACAGGTCATGTTTACAACTTAGCATATCAATAGCTGTATTCCAGACCCTGGGGACTGCCTTGAAAAGAAGCATATACCTGTAGTGGATACATTCACAATAAAGTTTTCCCACTGCAATATATGTATATATATATATATATATATATATATATACAGTCATGGCCAAAAGTTTTGAGAATGACACAAATATTACATTTTCACAAAGTCTGCTGCTTCAGGGTTTTTAGGTGTTTTTGTCAGATGTTTCTATGGTATAATGAAATACAATTAGAAGCATTTCATAAGTATCAAAAGCTTTTATTGAGAATTACACAGAATTCATGCAATAAGTCAATATTTGCAGTGTTGACCCTTCTTTTTCAAGACCAAGACTGATGGCAGTCCATTCTTGCATAATCAATGCTTGGAGTTTGTCAGAATTTGTGGGTTTTTGATTGCCCACCCGCCTCTTGAGGATTGACCACAAGTTCTCAATGGGATTAAGATCTGGGGAGTTTCCTGAACAAGGGCCCAAAATCTTAATGTTTTGTTCCCCGAGCCATTTTGTTATGACTTTTGCTTTATGGCAAGGTGCTCCATCATGCTGGAAAAGGCATTCTTCATCACCAAACTGCCCTTGGATGGTTGGGAGAAGTTGCTCTCGGAGGACGTTCTGGTACCATTCTTTATTCATGGCTGTGTTTTTAGGCAAGATTGTGAGAGAGCCCACTCCCTTGACCGAAAAGCAACCCCACACATGAATGGTCTAAGGATGCTTCACTGTTGGCAAGAGACAGGACTGATGGTAGCGCTCACCTCGTCTTCTCCGAACAAGCCTTCCTCCAGATGCCCCAAACAATCAGAAAGGGAATTCATCAGAGAAAATGACTTTACCCCAGTCCTCAGCAGTCCAGTCCCTGTACCTTCTACAGAATATCAGTCTGTCCCTGATGTTTTTACTGGAGAGAAGTGGCTTCTTTGCTGCCCTCCTTGACACCAGGCCTTCCTCCAAAAGTCTTCGCCTCACTGTGCGTGCAGATGCACTCACACCTGCCTGCTGCCATTCCTGAGCAAGCTCTGCACTGGTGGTGGCGCGATCCTGCAGCTGTAACACCTTCAGGAGACGGTCCTGGCGCTTGCTGGACTTTCTTGGGCGCCCTGGAGCCTGTTTGGCAACAATTGAACCTCTCCCCTTGAAGTTCTTGATAATTGGATAGACGGTTGACTGAGGTGCAATCTTACTCGCTGCTATAAACTTCCCTGTTAGGCCCTTTTTGTGCAATGCAATGATGGCTGCACGTGTTTCCTTGCAGGTAACCATGGCTAACAGATGAGGAACAATGGTGTCATGCACCATCTTCCTTTTAAAGTGTCCAGTCACTCAATCATGACAGATTGATCGCCAGCCTTGTCCTCATCAACACCCACACCTGTGTTAATGTGTGTGACACCTGTGTGTCATTGAAATGATGTTAGCTGGTCCTTTTGTGGCAGGGCTGAAATGCAGTGGAAATGTGTTTTTGGTGATAAAGTTCATTTTCAAGGCAAAGAGGGACTTTGCAATTAATTGCAGTTGAGCTGATCACTCCTCATAACATTCTGGAGTATATGCAAATTGCCATTATAAAAACTGAAACAGCAGACTTTGTGAAAATGAATAGTTGTGTCATTCTCAAAACTTTTGGCCATGACTGTATATATGTGTGTGTGTGTGTGTGTGTATGGTTCAGGCTGTGAATGATGACACTTTAAACCATGCTAGAAGGAGACAATAATAACCAGCTATATAATGTTTCAATTGAATATTTTCACCTTAAAAAATGTAAGATAATCTCTTTTTTTTTTGGGTGCATTAAAATACACTTTAAAATCGTATTTCTTTTATTAAACAGGTTGCTTGTTAAAGTGTTTGCTTGAGCCTCTCTACACATGCACATGTGCACACAGGTTGAAGGTGTTAGCTCCTATTTAAGCCAGGAAAATACACTATGGGCCTGTTGGGAGCAGAACAGAGGAGGGTAAGGTTTTTCATATTAAAGTCGTGTCACACAGGAGCTCAGAATGAGTTTGCTGTTTCCTGTTTGCTTTGCAGCTTCTGCAGTTGTTGCTTGGTAGTGCTTTGGATTCTTGACAATTTGTATTTCAGCCAGATACAACATGGGAAAAAAAGCAAGAGCCTGTGTCTAAATAATATAATAATAGGCTGCAGAGGGACAAATAATTCAGGGGAGGATCCAGTGAAATATTGTGATATATGGTGAGGGATTAAAGTAGCATAGAGATTTTCAAAATGAAGATCTTATAATCAAAAAACATTTCATTTCTGTGACGCAAGATAGATACTCATTAGGGAAACCAAAAGGTATTATTACTAATCCATTGACTGTTTTACTTTCCAATATTCAGACAGGTTTTTTCAACATAAGTCCTTCACTTAAAAAATGGCCAGACTTACACAGGACTTCCACCAGATCCGACTCCGTGCTCTCTCGTCCGTAAACACCCACTGGTTGTGTTTTCAGAATGGAGCACGGAGTAGGATCTCCGGACATCTGGAGTCATGTGACCGAGGTTTTCCCACGGTAATCTTCTCCTCCTCTCCTCATCCATGTTGTCTTTCTGGTCCTCTGAAAACCTCTGACCTGTTGACTCCAGGCCTGGCTCCGCTCATCATGACTTTGGTTTGTTGTTGTAGTTAAGTGAAATACGATCTGGTGATAACACAGAGTGTTTGATTCTGAAAATAAACCGGATGTTTTCATTTTGTTTTGGTGATACCTCACTTCCTGTCCCGCTCCATCTGCTCTGTTGAGATTGTTGAGCAAGAAGTCTTGTGTATCTGATCTGGAGGACTCCGACCTGCCGGATCAGAGACGCAGTGGAAGTTAACACATTGACTTGAATAGATAACTATCAGATCCGGTGCTGTGACGGATCAGAGACGGACCGGACATGAATCTGGTGGAATTGGGCCGTTAAAGTTAGGACCACCTTTAATTTCTTTCTGCACACTATACATGAGTATAAGACATGGCTAATGTCTATCACATTATCAGCACATGGAATGCAGAATCAATCAATCAATCTTTATTTGTATAGCGCCAATTCACAACAAATGTTATCTCAAGACTCTTTTACAATCAGAGCAGGTCTAGACCACTCTATGTTTTATAATCAAAAAAAGAGCCAACATCCCATTATAATCTTTTTCACTATTACACCAGCAAAAAAATGCTGCCATTGAAGGTGCAGTATATTCAATAACAAGTCTCACGTCTCATTTGGCCTATTTATGATCAGGTATAACAATTGCAATGCAACAAGTGCAGCTTAATGTTTCTTTGTTAATAATGCCACACTTATTACCAATATGGTCAAAACAAAGTTTTATATCTAACTGCATGATACATGGCTGTATTTTGAGGCCTTTGTGCAAACTAGCTTCCTCAAAAACAGGCTAATGTAGCATTGAGTGCTTCAAAAGTGTAATCACAAGGTACACTACCAGTCAAAAGTTTGGAAACACCTTCTCATTCAAGGGTTTGTATTTATTGTAATGATTGTAAACACTGTAGATTAATACTGAAGACATCCAAACTATGAAAGAACATATATGGAATTATTGAATGAACCAAAAAGTGTTAAACAAAGCCGAATCTGTTTTATATTTTAGATTCTGTAAAGTAGCCCCCTTTTTCCTTCATGACAGCTTTGCACCCTCTTGGTATTCTCTCAGTCTGCTTCATGAAGTGGTCTCCTGGAATGGTTTCTATTCAAGGGGGAATATTTTGCTGACGTTAGTAATGACTGCTCGTAGTTGTTGCTCTTGAGTAAGGCCTTTCACAGGCTGAACAGACAGACTTTTTATGGAGTAGTAGCAGAGCTGCAAATCCAATATCATACTGGGCTCCGTTGAAGAAGGCACAGCCTATTAAGTGGTGTGAACAACAAGCACAGAGATAAAGTGTTGTTGAGAAAAGAAAACCGGTTTGCAATGTTGTCTGGTTCACTCTCCTTTTGAGAAGGAAAACAACTTAAACTCTCCTTCAGAGAAAAGGGGCACTCCACGAGATGGACCGAAGAACTCCAGGAGTGGTCCTGTGGAGGGTGGTCGAGCAGAAAATACCCCAGTGAAACCGAGCAGGTGGATGGGAAGGGCCTTTGACTTGGTGTGGTTCGGTGCCTGGGGCAGATGACTGTGACAGAAAGTATAATAGGTCCCCCCTTAGAGTAATACAGACATACGCTTTGGAATGGCAGCACAATGTGTGTATGCTCTCTGATGATGGCTGTAGCCTCTGCAGTGCTTTATTTGTCTTTAATGGTTTTATTGTGTAAACCTCTGATGTCTCTGAACCCACATGGCAATACAGACCTACGGCACCCATTAAAACACAGAAGTCAAAAGATTTCAGTGGTGTAAAAGCTTCAGGTCTCACAGTTTGAACATGGCAGACCATGAACTACCGTGGTTTCTTGCAGTTACTATTATGTTCTTGGAGTGGCTTAAATTTCAGGTTTTATTCCTCCCCTGTAGCAATCAGCCCACACCAGCACAAGCCCTCATATTTCTACAGTCTGAAGGTACCCTTAACATCAATCTTCTCAGTGGGCAGTCGGCCTCAGTTTAAACATAATCATAGGCTGCTGTGAAAAAAAAAAAAAGAAGAGGAAAAGAATTGACTTTTAAATTAGTCTGATGAAACGGACAAAATGTAAATAGTTGGTTTTGAGGCAGTTCCTCTAATTCTAAAGTACAACTATTTAAAACAAGACATGATGAGAAGCGTTGGCGGAAAATGTTCTACTGCAAGGTCCACAGGGCCATCTTAACCAGGGGGGGTATCACCTTGGGGACATAAACGTCCTTAGCAAACTGCATGTTTAAATCACCAGACCACACCGTCTGGAGACCATTCAATTCCACAGCACATTTCATGGGATTCTGGCAAGTGGCTGGCGGTAATTTGCTCTGGATTAAAATCATTATAAAATGGAGACACTCGGCTAGTCTATTCAGTCTATTCATATGATAATAACATAATAAAATACCTTTAAAAAAGCCAGATGAAATGGCATGCTGTGACGAGTAAATGATCTGCATATACAACAGTATTTCTAATGTCAGTGCAAGACATTACAATTCAGGCACAGTCACCATTACAGCTCAATTATTATCATTACAGCACTCTGCCAGTGCCTCTTATCTTCTGTGGGGGGGAATTTATCATCATTACCATTGTGTCAACATGAGTCCTGCATTATCTGCATCAGGGTGTTAGCTTAGCTGAAGTATGTTGTATGTACAAGCAGACCATAAACACAGGTAACCTAGTATACATTCTTAAAAGCAAACTCAAGGCTTAGTTGAGTTTAACAGTTTTATTTCACCTTACTTTATTCATTTGTTCATTTATTTATTATCTAGTACATTTTTTTGTCACTTCTTATTTATTTGAAGTATAACATCTTATTTACTTTTAATGGTTTAATATTTTGGTGTTTTATTCTTTTAGAAATGTATTTCATTTTGGTGAGTTTAATTTCCTGTGTTGAGTTTTGACATCTTATTTTTTCCTCCAGTGTTTCCTCATTAAGATATCATGAGAGCGTTTCCTTGGTTTGTTCAGAAACTTCTTTTTTATTTTTCACTTATTTCTTTATTTTATTTTCATTGTTATTATTATTGTTGTTGCATGTATTGTGTTCTTAACCTTAAGATTGTGTAGGTGGGTTTGGAGTTGGGGCTGGGGTTGGGATTAGGATGGGGGTCTTTTATTTTTATTTTTATGTGTTTTTTTTTTAAATTTATTCTATTTCCAGTTGTTTTTATGTACAGCACTTTGTGTTACAATGTCATTGTATGAAAATTGTTTTATAAATAAAGTCTGATTGATTGATTGATTGATTGATTGATTGATTGATTGATTGATTGATTGACTGAAATAAACTAAGACTGTAGCCGGTGTTGTAAGCTGCTGTAACAAAATAATTTCCTCCAATGGAGGACCAATAAAGTATATCTTATCTTATCTTCTTATCTAAACCACTTCACGTTCAGGCACCAATGATCCTGGTCCTTGGATTTATTCTCCGGGGTCTGGTTAGTTCTATGAGGATTGACTGTGTTACATTTTAGAGCAGACACACTGCTCTGACCCAGTGGTAGAGGAAGGTCAGGGGTCCGAGCTCAGGCCCTGCTGCCCATGTGCTGAAGTGTTGGGCAAGACACTTCACCCCAAAACTGTGGCTGTGCCAGTGTGTGTGAATGGGATTAGTTAATGTTGATGGGTTCTTTATATAGCAGCCTCTGTCATCAGTGTATGAATGTGGTGTGAATTGGTGAATGTGAAATGAAGTGAAATAAAAGCAATATGAGTATTCAGAAGACTAGATGAAGTGTTATATGAGCACAGTCCATTTACCAGGAAAATAAACAGTTATTTAGATAGATAGACAAAGACAAATGATCTTAGTTGTGTTATAATGATGGAACCCACAAATTGACTACAAATTCACAGTGGAGCACAAAGAACTCAGAGAAGGAAGACACTGCGTTAACAGGACAAAGACTGGTATGTGCCTAGCTAACTGACTTGGGGCCCGATCTACTAAAGGTTTGCGTGTATAAAAACACGTGCAAACTTGATAGCGAGCAAAGCTGACGTACTAACAGGGAGCACCGAGGATTGCGTCTGTCAAATGAGCAAAATAGCACTCGCAAATCATTTAGCGTGTTTGCCTTCATGAATATGCAGAATACATGTAGATCATCAGAACGTGCAAAATACTGGGAGGAGGAGATGCAAATGTAATCATTTAGCACACGCAATGGGATTTATCAAACCTGAAGCAGATAGCGGGCACTGTTTTTGCGTGCAAACTGGCACAGCGTTACACACACATGGCTGCGGTCACTGTAAAGCTCATCATAACTTTACAACATGCCCACAAAAGCTGGGCTTACAAGCATTACTAAATGTTTTAGTCAATCAAACCAAGAGATCAAAATAATAATAATAATAACAATAATAATAATAATAATAATAATAATAATAAAACAACACAAATTCAAAGCAGTTCAGCACCACGGATAGCGACCGCATCATTCTGACACCCACTTTAACTTGTTCATATAATGAGAGCACAGTAGGTCACTGTATCAACAGCTATACAGTTTAGTAAAATTGGCACAGCGGCTCACATCTTCACATACAAACAAAAAACAATATGAACTAGGCCTACTCACCACTGTTTGGACGAGCCTTAAGCTCCGTGGACTTGTCCACGATGCACTGTATGTCCATTTTCTTTGATCTGTCATTCTCAATAGATAACATGACATGTCCATTCAGTCTATTCTGTCCCATCGTGCTCATCAAGGGGTTTTTAGTTAGTTTTAACTTGGAGAATGAGCGCTCACTGAGCTGCGCCAGGCAGCTCTGCGTGACTCCTCATCTCGTGCTTGCAGCAGTGTGTTTGGGTGAATTGACTCAAATGTGTTCACAGTTCCATTTAAGCTGGTGAATCTCAGAATCAGAATCAGAATCAGCTTTATTCCCCAAGTATGCTTGAACACACAAGGAATTTGACTTTAGTAAACTGTGCTCTCTTTGTACAAGGCATAAGAATAAGAATAAGAACTACAATAAAAAATAAAATAAAAAATATAATAACAATAACCTTAGCTATAAATACAAAGAAACAACAAATAGGCATGACTAATATGTACAGGCTAAAATAGTATGATAAAGTGCAGTGGTAAGTAGCAGGGTGCAGTGGAGAGTAGCAGGGTGCAGTGGTGAGTAGCAGAGTGCAGTGGTGAGTAGCAAGGTGCAGTGGTGAGTAGCAGCTTTGGGATAGTTGCTGGATGATAATATCAGGCATTAAAAACGTTCACCCGAAAGTTGAGGCGACTGTCTTCATCCAAGTGACGCCTAACTTTTCTAGAGCAAGAGTGGCAGACTAAGCCTCATCAAATCGCTCTCTAAACTCCATCAAAACACTGATTGCATTTTGGAGTAGAGTAGATGTGTTTATTTCATCGGCAGATCTTTTTCTCACATCATTCACCTTTTCACAGATGGCCTCCCAAATCACGTTTCTAACGCTGAGATGTCTCTGCTGGTTTATTTCCCTCCTCCACAAAGACCTCCAACTCCATGGCTTCAAACTTCATTTATACATTTTAACTCTCCATGGTGACAGCCGATAGCACACGCAAAATCCTCATAAAATAGGGCGGTCCGCACCACTTTTGCACTCGTTATCATTTGCGCACGCAGTCTTAGTAGATCACCCGCAACACGCCCAGAAATAACACGTGCAAAATTATTATTTGCACACGCAAATTAGCGCTCGTTATTTGGGATCTTAATAGATCAGGCCCTTGGTGTTTATCTCTCTCTGGCTCTCTCCCTTTCTCTTCCATACACACACACACACACACACACACACACACAGCCACTCTCTCTCTCTCTCTCTCTCTCTCTCTGTCTCTCTCTCTCTCTCTCTCTCTCTCTCTCTCTCTCTCTCTTTCTCACACACACACACACACACACACACACACACACACACACACACACACACACACACACACACTTAAACACAACAAATATTGCCTGCAGGAGGTCAACAGTTCAATCACAGCACAGCACTGCGACCTGGTCAAAGAGGCTCACTGGGCTTTATGCTTTCCTAAAGGGTTCTGATAAAGCAGCAAACATCCAGCATGGAGAAATGAAGAGAATGCAGAAGCACAAAAAGCTGAAGTTCCTCGATGGTCCACTTGAGGCTGGCTCTGAAAGCCCAGGAATACCTGTTCACACCATAGACTGTATAAATAATGGACGTAGTGAGCTGAGTGTACGTCCATGTTTTCATACAGTCTAAGACGGTTATTGTGTTTCTCTAATATCTCCTGACGATTATTCCTCACTCGTTCAGTTTTTAAAGAGATTTAAATAAAAACCAATCACATGACTTATCACCAAGAATCTGTCGGTGTGTTTTTGTAACCCAGGCAAGAAAAAGATAATAAAAGAGGTGATAAAGCTGTAAAACTGTATTTTTGATTTACATGAAGATTGACCAATCAGTGTCATTCATTGTCTAGCTGATGGTGAACTCCCAGCATTAGCAATGTACCTGTGTTCACCTCAGCTAAGATTTAGTATGTATTTAAGTTAAGGAACAGTAGTTATATGTCACTTTTGATAAGTTTTCTTTATGTTTGAATCCATTTTGTTCTCCTGCTGTGGAGTTAGTTCCCGCTGTGGAGGTTGCTCTTCCACACAGAGCATCCTTGTTTCACAGTGGAGTTTTTGGAGAGAGGTATCACAATGTGCCTTATAAAGTGTAACAGTACAATTATTAGAGTTGCTTGTAACTTTAAAACAAGGTAATTTCTGTTATGAATACAGATACTGTTACGTAGTTATGAGTATTTAGATTGAGTTACAATGTATTTGAATTAAGAATGTATGATTTTAATGATAATTAAACCATAGGTTACACTGGTACTTGGTGCATGCTGAGTACTAGGAGTTAGGTGTAGCCTGTGTTGGACTGATGTGTGGATGTAATTTTCTTTGTATTGATGTGTGACCTGTCTATACAGGACTGTCTCAGAAAATTAGAATATTGTGATAAACGTCTTTATTTTCTGTAATGCAATTAAAAAAAACAAAAATGTCATACATTCTGGATTCATTACAAATCAACTGAAATATTGCAAGCCTTTTATTATTTTAATATTGCTGATTATGGCATACAGCTTAAGAAAACTCAAATATTCCTATCTCAAAATATTAGAATATCATGAAAAAGTATACTAGTAGGCTATTCAACTAATCACTTGAATCGTCTAATTAACTCGAAACACCTGCAAGGGTTTCCTGAGCCTTGAAAAACACTCAGCTTGGTTCAGTAAACTAAATCACAAGAATGGGGAAGACTACTGATCTGACTGCTGTCCAGAGGACCATCATTGTCACCCTCCATCAGGAGGGTAAGACACAAAAAGAAATTTCTCAAAGAGCAGGCTGTTCACAGAGTGCAGTTTCAAAGCACATTCACAAAAAGTCTGTTGGAAGGGGAAAATGTGGCAGGAAACGCTGCACAACCAAGAGAGATGACCGCAGCCTTAACAGCATTGTGAAGAAGAGCCGCTTCCAGAATTTGGGGGATCTTCAAAGACAGTGGACTGAAGCTGGAGTCCAGGTATCAAAAGCCACTGTTCACAGATGTGTCCGGGAAATGGGCTACAATAGCCGTATTCCCATGGTCAAGCCACTTCTGAACTCAAGACAACGGAAGAAGCGTCTGACTTGGGCTATGGAAAAGAAGCACTGGACAGTTGCAGAGTGGTCCAAAGTCCTCTTTTCAGATGAAAGCAAGTTTTGTATTTCATTTGGAAGTCAAGGCGCCAGAGTCTGGAGAAAGGCTGGAGAGGAGCAAAATCCAAGTTGCTTGAAATCCAGTGTGAAGTTCCCACAGTCAGCGATGGTTTGGGGAGCCATGTCAGCTGCTGGTGTTGGTCCACTGTGTTTCATCAAGTCCAGAGTAAATGCAGCTGTGTACCAAGAGATTTTAGAGCACTACATGCTTCCGTCTGCAGAAAAGCTCTATGGAGATGATGAATTCATTTTCCAGTATGATCTGGCACCTGCCCACAGTGCCAAAACCACCAGTAACTGGTGTACTGACCATGGCATTACTGTCCTCGATTGGCCTGCCAATTCCCCTGACCTGAACCCCATTGAGAATTTGTGGGGTATTTTGAAGAAGAAGCTCAAAGACACCAGACCCAACAATGCAAATGAGCTAAAGGCCGCTATTGAAGCATCCTGGGCATCCATAACACCTCAGCAATGCCACAGGCTGATTGCCTCCATGCCACGCCGCATTGATGCAGTAATCCGTGCAAAAGGATTCCCAACCAAGTACTGAGTGCATTAATGGACATTTTCAAATGTTTGATTTTGTTTTGCTGTTATACTTTTTTTTTTACTTGGTCTGAGGAAATATTCTAATATTTTGAGATAGGAATATTTGAGTTTTCTTAAGCTGTATGCCATAATCAGCAATATTAAAATAATAAAAGGCTTGCAATATTTCAGTTGATTTGTAATGAATCCAGAATGTATGACATTTTTGTTTTTTTAATTGCATTACAGAAAATAAAGAAGTTTATCACAATATTCTAATTTTCTGAGACAGTCCTGTAGGTCAGGTTTTGGTAAAGGGACGGAGTACTGAGGAGATTCGGCACCCCGAGTTCATCCATCGAACAAGGATCATCCACAGAAGAAAGAATTTCCAGTTAACTGGATGGCGAGCCAACCTACAGAACTCTGAAAGGAGATTGCAAAGACTACCTCATCTAAGACCGATTTCCTTCGGTGCTTCTCTTGGTGCGGTAGGACAGATATCGAAACACACACTCACCTGGATTGGGCCCCAACGATCGATCCAACGACTTAACAAAAAGACTAAAACAAACTGACACGACTGGACTCAAAACACTTTGAAAGGGGGGAAATTATTTTACGCGCGCACTTTATTTTTCTTTTGTTATTGTCATTTCTAAATTGTGCTCTGTTAACTTGACACTGCAGTTATTGTGTTAATACACGCATTGTCAAAAAGCCATCTTTGTGTTGTGCCTCTTTACTAATAATCAGGCCCTGGGCTCCAGGCGTCCCTAGACTTCTGATATTGGTCCACCTTTAATATTTTGTTGAAATTGTTCAACGTAACCAAAAATAGGGGAAGGGTTACATTTTCTTGACGGCAGGGTATAGAGGCCACTCATCTTTAAGATTTCAGAAGAGAAGAGCCAAGTTTGAAACTTTTGTTTATTTGTTGTTGGTGTTGTTTAATTTTTGTATTATTTGCATGCCACTGCTCTCCAGAGATAACTACTACTTGAATTTTCTTACCTCACATGAAGACCTATGTTTATATGATGAAGATGAAATGATTCAATCGTGGACTTTTATCAGGCTGAGCTGAATTTCTGAAATTAAATCAATTTTGCGAGGGTTGAGGTCAGTGGCGGTTTGTCAAAAAGGGGGCACTGGAACTACTTCTACTGTCCACTTTAATATAATCTAATGAGATAATCTGAAATTGATTTGCTAGTATACTGTGTGCCTGGTTACTCTGGTAGCTCTTGTCAGCCTTCAGTGAGAATGTATTCATCAATGGATTGGTTTCTTTCTGGGTGGTCTATCAGCTTTCCATACAGTGTGTGCACCTGTTCTCTAACGTGATTGGTCCTTTCTTTACACAGGCAATGTTAAATAGAGGCACAGCTGACCCCCTGCATGGCATCTTCAAGCGCACTGGCAGAGAATTCAATTGCTTCTTTGAAAAATGACCCTTTCACCAGGCATACACGTGAAGAAATAAAGAGGATAAAGGAGCTTGGCTGGACCGACCTGATTTACAAATTCGGCAGTAGACAGGTAACAAAGGACGATCTTACACACAGGGCTTCTCCCGCTCCTGCTATGAGACATGGAGTCGGCTAATTGGACGTGGTGTGAGTAATGCCCTTTACTGCTTTCCCTGTTTGCTGTTCCAAAGCGTCTGCACCACATTATTGTGGACAATGACGGGGGAATAAGAACTAAACAAACCTCCGTCTGAAAAATGTAAACGGTATGAAAGCAGTCGAGGCCATCCAAACACTTACACTTACACTTTTTGAGAGGAGGTAACATTTTGGCTGTGAGCACAAGGTACTGACTTAGTTATGACTGACCAGTGAAGCAAGACCTGCAAAATGCTGGCAACAGACTCGTACCCCTTTTGTCAAGCACACCAAGAGTAGGAAAGACACAGTTGTAGATTTATTTTCATGTATTAGATAGATAGATAGATAGATAGATAGATAGATAGATAGATAGATAGATAGATAGATAGATAGATAGATAGATAGATAGATAGATAGATCTTTATTTGTCCTTAATAAGGAGATTTGTTGCCACCGTCTGTACAGGAATACATGTATGAACACAATAACAATAAACATCCACCCAGCCTCACAGTAGTGGTGCACCTCATCCCACATATATACACACCGGACACATATAAACACACTAAACTCATATGAACACACAGGACACATATAAACACACTAAACTCATATGAACACACAGGACACATATAAACACACCGGACACATTACAGTGGCATTTTATTTAGCAGTGCTATTGCCGATGGGACGAAGCTTCTGCCAAACCCGGGCTCGCCTACAGTAAGGGGATCTGTATCTGCGACCGGAGGGGAGTAGTGTGAAGACCGAGTAGAGGGGGTGTTGGGGGTCCAGTGTTATAGTGCGGGCTCTGCATATGATGGCTCTGTTGCATTTCTTGCTAAATCTGGCATACTTACATCTTCTATTTCTTTACCAATATTAATTAACATGCTCTCTCAAATCAACAAACAAATGCATGCAGGCCTGCTCTTTGTACCAAAAGTCTCTAAAAGTAGTATGGGAGGTAGAACCTTCAGTCATCCGGCCCCTCTCCTTTGGAATCATCTACCAGTCAGGGTCCGGGAGGCAGACACCCTCTCTACTTTTAAGAGTAGGGTTAAATTTTCCTTTTTGATAAAGCTTATAGTTAGAGCTGGGTCAGGCTTGGACCAACTCTTGGTTATGCTGCTATAGGCTTAGACTGCCGGGGGAACGGGAGCACTGACACACTGGGATCCTGTCTCCCCAACCCCCTCATCCCTTACTTTAAAGCTGCTGTTGGTAGTCGTGATAGAAACATCAGTTCAGAGAGAGATTTTGAATGTTAACACTACCCCTCCCCTCTCTGCTCCCGTAACCCCGCCCACAAAAGATCATTGTGCGTGCTCTATGAGGAAGTAGTGGCTTCCCCGCTAATCAGGGCGACGTAGTGGGGCCGCCACTCGACCAATCAGGGCGAAGGAGTGGAGATTAGCTATGATTGGTCCATCATAACAGGAACAAGGGGACTAATAGCATTGCTTTATACTAGGGATGACCACAATTAATCGATTATGGATTAATTGATTGTTAAGAAATTACTCGAAACACACATTTTTGTTTTCAATTCTCCGTCACGTGGAACAAACATCATGTGGTCTCATATTACACTCATCTATCATGAAGGTGTTTTAAGTTTAAAGCATGTTTCGATGTGAATCAGCTGTTAAAGGTGTTGCGCACAGCGGAGACGCTCAGCTGGAGGCTGCGGCTGTGCGTCAGGTCTCCACGTTGCGCTTTTTTTAAAGAGGATCAATACAAAACTGCTGCCAACAACAACACGGACACAAAGAGTGACAGCTTTAAACAGGATATTTTAACCTTTGGATACGAAGGCAACAGACAGGTGGGAAATTCAGGTACGCTATGTTTGCAGACCAGCAGCATCAGATCCGTCTGAGCTTTTCTGCAGCTGGACTGATTCAATCAATCAATCAATCTTTATTTGTATAGCGCCAAATCACAACAAACGTTATCTCAAGACGCTTTTACAAACATAGGAGGTCTAGACCACTCTATGTCAAATTCTGATTATGACCCGGTTGCGCTCCCGGCTGACACCTGATTGAATACACATGATTATTTTTCTCAATAAGAACGAGTAGACAGAAAACTGGACACTGTGAGTCTGAAGTACTTTTCTGTTAGTAGTCTCAGCCTTCAGTTTATAAGATTATGTACACGTAGAATATTTTAATGAGCCTGATCGTTGATATTCTGCGTGTCAAACTTGTACCTGTATTCAATCCCGTCAGTGATATGCAATTTGTTGCTATAGAAAATATAATTTAGGGGGAAGACCCTAACCCAATTAATCGATAATTGATCATTAACATTTCCAAAGATGGATCACGGAAAATACTTAAAATGTACATCCCTACTTTATACATAGGCATTGGAAAACACAGAGATTTCACAATAGTCTCAAATTACAGATGGGTATCATGACCTTTTCTCCAAACCTAGCAGAAAAAAAAGTAACGTTTTTTTACACCATTTCTACCAACAGCAGCTTTAACTCTCCCTGTCCCATTAAAGTTACTAACCATAGACCTTTCTGGAGTCCCTGAGCTCCCTTGTCTCGTAGGTTCCTCTGAGCTGCCGTAGACGTCCTCCTGCTGTGGACGTTCCAGACTCCAGCTGATACGGACGTGCTGGACTCCAGCGGCAACGGCTACTACTACTGATCTCATCACTATCACCACTCCCTCTCTCTCTTACTCTCCTCTATCCCTCTTTCCAGACTCGGTCGAGGCAGATGGCTGTCTAACATGAGTCTGGTTCTGCTCAAGGTTTCTGCCTGTTTAAAGGACGTGTTTCACAGACATGTGGTGATGATTGAAGCATGTTAGTGATTATCCCCAGTGGCACAAGACATCTGTGTGACTGTGCCCCGTTCAACAGATCGTTTGGAGAGTCATTTTACAGTCAAATTTGAGTTACCCATGAAATTTTAACTTTGAAGGAGGCTAATCTAAAATATAACATGTGCCTGATCCTCAAACCACTTGTAAGTTAGAGCAGAAACATCAAACACAGCCAGGGAGCAAACGAGGAGAGGGAGGAGGAGACAGGCGGGAGAGGACCTGTGTTTTACCCTCCATTAGACATTAAACTACCTTACCATTAAACTCTTTCATTTGGCCTTTTCCAAATGGAAACACAGTCTGCTTTGTTTACTTGTTTCCAAACAAGTAATCAGAGCACACATGAGGGATCTATCCACCAAGAAAATATGAACTGAAGAAAGCTCTATCTAAAGCTCTCACTATACAGGCCAGGTTACTGGTGATTCAGGATCATTTGCCATCAGAGGTTATAGCTCATTACCTTTTTTGTTAGCTTGTGCTTTGTAGCATGGGTGGGTGGTGAAAACAGCTGTAGACATGTGCTGTGTGTGTAAGGCTGCCACCTACTGAGAGCTGTCTTCACACTGGATGTGTGTTTGCACTGAGAGGAACAGTAATGCTCCCTCACCCAAACACATTCCCTCGGTGCTCGGCAGTCATGGCTGAGGGAAGGTCCTGCTGTGACGGGTAACGAGGTAATTGAATTTCAATTTGTTAATAGCTCCTTCTTGCACTTCACATCTAATCTGACCCATTTCTCCCTCCCGAGATGAGATGAGACAACTGCTTTCACTTCATTTTGCCTTTCATTTTTCTCTCTTTCTTCTCCCTCTTTCATTGTAAGAGCAAAAGCACATTTTACATTAATTCCATGTAGAAATTTCAATGATGAGTTTAAAGAAGTTTGTTGGGACCTTCAGAGCATGTTGCAGCTCTAACCACCCCTCCTTCAGTGATGCCACAGCCTGTGTTTTGCTGTCTCCAGCTGTAGAAACATCAGCTGTGATATCACAGTTTAGAGCAGAGGTTCCCAAACTTTTTAGACCCAAAATATAGGTGCCAAAGACTGTGACCCCCACTGTCCCTCAAAGTGATTTAATGTGGCTTTATTTAGCTGGTCTGCAGAAAACCTATATAATAATAATAATAATAATAATAATAATAATAATAATAATAATAATAATAATAATACATTTTATTTTGGGCGCCTTTCAAGTCACCCATGGTCACCTTACAGATAATAAAAACAGTCATCATTAAAACATCATAGAGACAAACAAACAAACAAACAAACAAACAAACAAATGGAAAGAGTCATAAAAAAACAAAAAACTAGTGAAGTGCAGAGAGTCCAGTTAGAGGGAGTAAGCCAGTTTGAAAAGGTGAGTTTGGAGTTGGGATTTGAATGATGTTGTGGAGTCCGACTGTCTTATGTGTGGGGGGAGGGAGTTCCAGAGTCTGGGTGCTGAGCAGCTGAAGATCTCGGGCATTCATGGTACTGAGGCGTGATGGTGGGATGGTTAATAGTCCAGCAGAGGTTGAGCGGAGGGAGTGTATTCATGAAGGAGGTTGCAGAGGTAAGTGGGGGGCCAGATTGGTGAGAGCTTTGTAGGTGAGGAGAAGGTTTTTGTAATGGATGCGGTGTTGGACAGGGAGCCAGTGAAGTTGGATGAGAACAGGAGTGATGTGGTCAGATGATTTGGTGCTGTATGAGCATGTGGCTGTGTTTCCTGTGCTGTTATGAATTAACCTGCTGCTATTAGGGATGTAACGGTATTGTAAATATCACAGTATCTCGGGTTCAAAATGATCACAATAATGCCGTGGCATGTGACGGTATCAAACAGGAACTCGGGAGTACTCCCCCAAGTGTAGTTTTTTTCTGACGCTATTGAGTGGGTCGGTCTGAGAAGCAAACATCATCTCCCATGATCCCCTGCGCAGTGCAGGAAGAGATGGTGGAAAGCACAGAGGGGGAGCAGAGCGGAAAACTTTAACTAGTGGAACCTCCTGCAAAGTTTTTTTTTTTTTTTTTTTCTTTTCTTCTTTTTTTCTTTTTTTTTCTTTTCTTTCTTTTTTTTTCTTTCCTCTTGTCTGCATATATATTTCTGGTTTGTGTCATGTTTGTCACAAACTGTCAAATATTAATGCAATTTATTCTTGCAGCAAAAGAAAAGAAAGAAAACCTTTTTCTTCTGTGCTTGTGACTGTGTGCATGCAACCATCACCATCCCTCTTAGAACTCTGGCCTATCTTTTATTGGCAGCTAATATCATGTTCTGTAAAAGAGGGCGTGCACACCTAGGTGGGCCAAATAAAATAAAATAAGAGAAAGTAAAAGAAAGATTACATAAGGATATACAAAGGGACAGGGAGAGAGAAGGAGAGAGAGACCTAACACACTTAGATGGAGAGGGACCATCTCACCATGATGCCAAAAAAAATCCGTGGGGTGATACTAATGATTAAGCAACCCTTAGTGTCCACAATCATTACTGAAGCTTGGGTCGCAGAGGGTTGCCGCCATGCTGTGTTCTATTTGTGTAACGAGACCACCACTGGTGCAGATGACACCACTTGGGTCAGATGAAACCACTTGGGTCAGATCAGCCGAGCGGTACGGCCCGGCACCCGGGCCGCGAGAGCAGTCAGACCGAAGGACCCAACCCGCCGCGGGAGACCCAGGCCAGGGGACAAGCCAAGGACCCAGACCGGAAGCAAGCAGGTACCGCCGGAGCACCCAGGGCGACCCCCAGGTCACCCAGTAGGAGGAAAGGGGGGCGAGGGGGGAGAGATCCCGCAGCCCCCCCAAGGGACACCCCCACAAAACCGCCCCCACAGCCCCCCAAGACGGAGCCAAGGGAGCCACCAGGGCCGAGGGGGCCCAGCACCAGGAGCAGACAGCCAGGCAGATGGGCAGGACCAGGACCAGAGCCCGCCAACCGGCGCACCGGAGCGGTGGGAGGGCGGAGGCGGCAGGGCCAATCCCCCCCGCCCCCCCCCAGACGGCCCGACCACTCCCCCCAGCCACGCCTCCCACCCACGCCCTGCGACTGATGGACCAGGCCGCGGGGGCATGGAGGGACACCCCAATGGCTGCCGTAGTAACACCCCCCCAGCTGCGCGCCACCCCACCCCCCAAAGAGGACCGCGAGGGAACCCCGGGAAACCCGGCCCCAAAGGCAGCCGCGGACCAGGCCCCCACAGGGGAGGGGGCAGCAGGGGGACGGAGGGTGACAGGGACACCAGCCACCCACCCAGCCCCGATGGACCCCCTCCTGCGAAGTTTAAATCAGAAGTATGGACACATTTCGGTTTTGCAGTAAACAAAAACGATTGAGGAGAAAACATGATGGACATGCAAAAAGAACTGTATGCAGACACTGTCAGACCGCCATCGTCTACGAGTCGGGGAATACAAGTAATATGAGAAGGCACTTGATGGATCATCACCCTGCAGCTGTTTCAGTGGTGGACAATGAGGGATTTAAAAGGTTGGTGAACGCTATTGAGCCAAGGTACAAAATTCCAGTCAGTTTAAAGACACTCAACTGAAAGGTTTTATTTATTTTCTTGTTACTTGAAACACTGGATGTGCCTGCACTGTTCTTTGCACTTGAAAACACCTGTTGGTAATAATAACTGTGATTAGAACATCTGAGCATTATGTGTGTGTTCAATTACAGTAAGTGTGTTTATCCTTATCATTCCTGGCACTTCATTTTCAACACTATGACATTTTTTCAGTCATCTTATTTTTTTGACAATACCGCAATAATACCGTACCGTGGCCTTAATACTGTGACGATATCGTACTGTGAGATTTTGATATCATTGCACCCTTACTACTACTGATGCTTTTGATAATTAACTGTTCACTAACAAGAAACTTAGTTCAGTCAGACAACTCACGTTTAAATTGTTTATTGTAGCAGCAAATACATATTCATGTTTGGCGCCCAGGCTCCGGCCTCATCACTCCCTGCAGATAAGTTTACATGCAGACATTGAGGAGAGATGAGCAAAACATACTGAACACCCCCCGGAGCCTGCAGGTGGAAGCTGGGGAGGCGGCGGGGAAGAAGAAAATATCAGAAATATGCATGCAGCAGCAGAGGCGTTGACAGGCAGAGGGAGAGATGGGAGATTTTTCCCCAGTTTAAATAGACCGCCAATTTGAGAGGCAGAGGGCAGGATTGGATGATGGTTATGAGTGGGACATGTGACGTGTATGGCATTGCAGCTCGAGTTGTCTGCCTGAACTAGCTCGCAGGCGTCGCTCCATGAGTCATCTGGCAACAAAAAAAGACAGAAAACTCATTACATTTTCTATTTCCAAGGTTTTATTTCTAGTTTAGCAACTATTTTTGTCAATAGATTTTACTACGATGGGTAAAATTGACTATTTTTAGATACCTTTTGTTATCAATTTTGTTTCAGTATTTCTTTGTACACCACCAGTTTAAAAATTATATATAAGCAATATAAAACCAACAAAGAGAAGAAAAATAAATACAAAAATAAAATAATACTAATTATAAATAAATAACAATAATAATAAACAGTACAAATAAAAAGGAAGATTAACATAAGAAAACAAGGTAATAAACAAAAAGAAATAATAATACATATTTTCAGATAACTTTCAAAAAAACATTCTGGAAGACATCTCACGACCCCCCATTTGTGTCTTACGACCCCCCAGGGGTTCCCGACCCACATTTTGGGAACCCCTGGTTTAGAGCATGAGGAGCCATGAGCATGTTTTGACTTTCCTTTCAGAGATTTTTGAGCGGATTGCTGTAGAAACACTCTCCCCTCACTGTATGATTGCCAATCTAGGCCAGCGGTGCACATGAAGAGGAGGGCTGGTTGCTAGGTTGCATATTCCTTCAGTTACAAACCTCTTTGATACCTGTGTCGCTGTTTTCTCTCATGGACATGCACCCACTCAGATGGATCCGGCAAGGAGTGTACACACACAAAAGGCTGTTAAACACACAGACATGCACCAGCAGGTAGGCGTGGTTCACTCCAAATCAAGGCAATAACAGGTGGCCTTTCCACCTAACAAAATATCAAGGCAGCTTCTCCGCTGGGCAGCTACATGAGCCGTCTGAACACACTAACAAGGTGAGCAGACGATGTGAGCTGTTGTGGCTGGTGTCTGTGCTCCTTCAGGAGGAACCGACAACAACTGGACTGGCAGCGCTAATAAGGTGTCAGCGCAGCTCTGCCCCTCGCTGAGAAAACAACCATGCAGCTCACTCTGAAGGCTGCTGCTCCAACCACCATGCACATATCAAAACTGCTACGGGGGAGATTTTTCACACAATACAACCTGCCTCATCAGTCGACAGTGAGTCACATGGTAGGGCTCCAACAGAACGCAGCACCTCAGCCCTACCACAGAGACGCTGGTTCTTCTGCCCAAATTGGGGATGGATGGCAGCACAAGATGTTCTCCACACACAGGTAGTCAAGCATGGAAACATGACAGCTGTTCACCATCTCCATCCCGACAGACACAGAGAACATGCTGTAAAGACTGTGATCAAAATATTTAATACCTTGTGCTGCAGATTTTGGGACAGCTTTGGACATTTCAAATCCGTCTTGCTTGGAAATGTGCACAGTAGGCATGCATTAAAAAAAGGTTCTGTCATTTTAATAATTTGTCTTTGGGGCTGTGAATTCATACTTTCCTAAAATAACTAACACAATCTAAAGTCCTCATTTTGTACAAACATCCATAGGTGTGCTTTAGCTCAAAGGGAGGATACAGTTCAAGATTTCTGTGTCACTGCCAAAGGCTCACATTTGAGTTGAGTCCCCCAAGTTGCAAAAAGTCAGAACTTTCTGTGCAGACTGTATAAATAATGGACACAGTGTCCGTGATGTCATCCATCTGTTTCTGAAGCGCTGTTGTGAGGCCAACCGGCGGCGGCTGCCATATTGCTGCTGTCAAGTGATTGTGTTGTAAAGAGGCGGGCTTTGTAAAGAGTGTTCCCGCCTGTCAATCAAGTCAGCTGTGCCTCTCATTGGAAGACTTGTAATCTCAATATCTTTGAAATTGCCGCCTTAGAAAAAGATTCACCCCCTGTACAGTGTGTGCCGATAGATAAATGAGCTATCCAGACTACACTCGTCTTTTGAACCAGGCTGTAAACATGTTTATTTCTGCTGTAAAGATCAGCTGTTTTGAATTGGTGTGTATGTGGTTTCTGGTACTTCCAGGGCCAGCCTCAAGTGGATCCTCGATGAACTGCAGTTTTTAACACTTCCGCTTTGGACTCATATTTTTCGACCGGAGGTTGCCTCTTGGTGCAGAATGAAGCACGGAGGAGCCTCCTATAGAGCCAGGTCGCTACCTGAGTGCCAAATGTGCTGCACTTATACAGCTCCTTTCTTCTGACCACTCAGGGTGCTTTTCACTGTATTAACCAGCAACCTTTTCACCAGCATTAACCCCGAATCATCCATACAGGAGTCAAGTGCAATCACAGCCACTAATCACATGATCATTCACCTCCTATATACTCTGTAGGCAGTGCCACTGAGTGCAATCTTTGGTGCAGGACTTAATAAGAATGGTTTTAGGTCACACAGACAGAAGGAGCCAAGAACTGAACCACTGCTTTATAAAGTACCCACTCTACCTCTTAGCTATAAAGGGTCAAACAAAAGTGGACACAAAGACTGGGACTAACATGGATGCATTGATGAGACTGATGAAGTTAAATATATTTACAACTGTTTACAAATCTGAATAAAAGAACATTTTTCTCCTGGTTGGATCAAAACACAATTAACTCCTTCCAAAGAGAGACTGAGATTTCTTTTTAAAAATTGCTATATTTAAGGCCATCCACAACCTCGCCCCCTGTATGTCTGATCTCCTTGGCACTGCCACCCCCTCTCTCTCCCTCAGGTCTTCTTCCTCCCTCCACCTCTCTGTGCCCCCTGCCCCTCTCAGTGCCATGGGGAGCAGAGCTTTCAGTCCCTCTGCTCCCCAACTCTGGAACTCCCCCACCAGACATCAGAACAATTGATTCACTACCCCTCTTCAAATCAAGCCTCAAAACCCATACTAGCTGCATTCTCTGTATAATTTCACTACTTCATTTTAACTTGGTGTTACTTTTGGTTGTTGTCTTTATTTATTTTTAATAAAGGGTAACACTTTACAATAAGGGTCCCTTAATTAGCATTAGTTAATGCATTATAAAGCATTAATTAACAGTTTAATAATAGTTTAATAATCGTTACAATGTATTACCTAACATTAACTAACACATTAGTTAGTGCATTAATAAGCAGTTCATTAATGTCCACTGCTCAGAGTTAATTAATACATTATTAAGCATTAATAAAAGTTACAAAACTTAATTAGTTAACCATTAGTGAATGCTTTCTGGACCCTTATTGTAAAGTGTAACACATGCATCACTTAAGTAACACATTATAAATGCTAAACTGCCTCATAAGCATCAGCATAAGCATAAGCGTGTGCATCAATTTTAAGTGTCCTCTGGAAACACTTGTGTTGTGTTGCTGTCTATTTGCAGCACGTTTTTCTAATGTATTGTGTTGTGGTCTTTGCATCGCGTTTTCTAAATGCTGCGCATGTGTTGTCAAATTGATGAAGATGTTTTCTTAATTTTCTTGTGTTTTGTCTTTTTGCATGTGTTTTCTTAAGTTGCAGTGCTGTGAGCTCTCAGGGCCACCGTACTTCTCTGTGCCAGTTGAGATGTTATCTGTGATTATCTGTTTTATTCTAAATAAAATGTGTTCAATTCTTTATATGTGTTGCTTCAACTACATTTCAACTCATTTTGCTTCAGTGTATGTGTTACCTAAGGGATACATGTGTTACACTTTACAATAAGGGTCCAAAAAGCATTCACTAATAGTTAATTATGGTTAAGTAATGCTTATGAGGCAGTTTAGCATTTATAATGTGTTACCTAAGGGATACATGTGTTACACTTTACAATAAGGGTCCAGAAAGCATTCACTAATGGTTAACTAATTAAGTTTTGTAACTTTTATTAATGCTTAATAATGTATTTATTAACTCTGAGCAGTGGACATTAATTAACTGCTTATTAATGCATTAACTAATGTGTTAGTTAATGTTAGGTAATACATTATAACGATTATTAAACTATTATTACTTAATGCTTAATAATGCATTAACTAACGCTAATTAAGGGACCCTTATTGTAAAGTGTTACCTAATAAAGTAATAATAAAATAAAAATATCAAGTTATGGTGGCGTCCTTTTATTGACTGCTCAATCATAGTGCCAATCTACCAAAACGTAGCTTTTGGAATAAACGTTGGTGGAACAGGGGAGGACAGCAGAGCAGAACAGCGCTTTGTCTTCTGATTTCTAATTGGTCAACCCCTCTACCACCGCTACCGCTACCGCCCCCGCCCCCTACCACCGCCTTTCCCAGCAGCGCTAGCTCAAACTTTCACTCACAACAAAAAAACAATTGCGGACAACGGCAGCTTGTCTCCTCAGTCTCCCGCTGCTTTGCCTTGGAATCCATTAGTCTCTTTTATTTTTTCACTGCAGGACAATGGAGGAAACACGTTTGGTTTGTGTTTTTGATCACGGCGACCCCGCCCCTCGCCCCTCACGTGAGTGGTTCTAGACCAGCAAAGAGTTGGAGCCGCTCTGGAACCTGTTTTCCTGGCCGGGAGCCGGTTCACTCAGAGTCGAAACACGAAAAACCGGTTCTCAATTGAGCACCGGCCCCGAACCGGCCCTGAAACTGTCTCGCTCAAAAAGGGGTATTAGCGTCTACACAAGTATCAGAATTTAGCTAAACCAAGCAGGCTCACTCATTCAAGAAAGATATTTTTAATGCTTTGAGTCTGTACCTTGTGAAAAAATGTACATGGTCTAACTAACTAAAGCTGCAGAACCCTCATGTCAACTTAACCATCATTTCATTACACAGGATGAGGAACGTGTGTATATTGCCCTTTATCCATTACACACTATTCATGCTAGGAAAACATGTACTTCAGGGCCGGTGTGGAAAGAGGAAACCTAATAGCAACCACCTACTCTTTCAACATACATACAGCACATAGCAATCCTATTTAAAGTGAGTAAGATGCAAACTCATCCTTTAAGCTCAAGTGTCCCTGAGTACCTATTACTACAAGAACAAGGAAGTCCGAGGCGAGGAGGAACAAATTGAATGAATCAAGCTCGAACAAGAATCTCAGTAAGCTGTTAATATGTGAACATAAGAGGAGAAGACAATGAGGCTTCGGTGTAAGCCCAAATGTTACATGAAGTGCGAGTGCTCGGATGCGATCTTTTTATTAGCCTTTGCTGCTGTAGTGAAGCTTATTTTGCAGCCTGCATTCTAATGAGAGAGAAGGCGATGAGGGAGGGGATGGAGCATGAGGGGGGGGGGGGGGGCTTATGTAACTTGGTGTTATATAACCCAATGTGCACGGCCTTCTCTCTCTCTCTCTCTCTCTCTCTCTCTCTCCCTCTCTCTCTCTGTCTCACACAGCGAGACACACAGCGGGGCAAGCAGCAAGGAGAGGATGGAGGGGTTTAAAAGGGTGCTGGTGTTAATGAGGGCGATCTGAAGAGATATGCGCCTGGCTGCAGAGACATACCTCATTACAGCACTGTTTCTAATAATGATGGTGATGAGGATAAGTTGTTTTGGGATGCAAGGGGACCCAGAGAGTGGACCCCTAACTGGTCTTAGACCGAAAATCCAGCCATCAAGTGGCATTCAAGTGGGTGTGCTGGGTAATTAAAGTCGATAAAATGTTATTGCTTTCACCCTCGGCCCACCTGCCGACATTTTAGAAGAGGACAGATGACAATTGGGATTTAGCCTTGACACTGATGTTGCAGCTTTCCTGCTTTGCTGATTAAAACAAGAAGAAACAGAACCTTCTGATAATTTAGTCGATTTTTCTGTTTTCTTGTTACCTAATTTCCGCTGCTAGTCATCAAAGTCAGGTTCCCGCCTCTCTCTCGCGTGTAACTTGTGCTAGATTGTGTCTTCTAAGCTTTTTGGAGTTCGCTGATTCTCCTGCTTATTTTGAAACCATCATGTTTGATTCTTGAGATGTGACCTTATTTCAGTGAGGCCCAGCAGGCACAAAGCTTCTCATTCATTCATACAATACAGAGCTCGTACAAAAGACTCCAAATTTCAATTTCTGTGATAAAAAAAAGCATTTATTCTGTCTGACATCTGATCTTATACAAAATGACACACACTAAGTAGAAAAATTACAGCTCGTTTGTACTCATTCCAGTTCATTTGACACTGGGGAAATATATGTGAAGGACAGATCAGTCAGCGTTTTCAGGGAGCAAGCTGTTTGGAATGAACGTCATCAGTTTAGGAGTAGTTGACCTTCACGCAGAACGTCTCCTCCGTCTTCTCCTCCAGGTTGTTCACGTACACCAGTATCTCCACTGAACCGGGACTCTGGCTAGGGGCGAACCGTAGTCCAATGGTATAACTCTCTCCCCCGCTGATCTGAAGAACGTGAACACAATAAAACATACTTCATATTCATCTCCATACAACGGTGCTTTGTGGCGGTGAAATGTTAAAACTCTTTCTGCACCTCCAAACTCCACAGAGGGATGCTGAGGACCGACTCTGCATGAAATCATTTAGTATAATTGGAAGTGGAAAGGTTGATCAGATTCTGGATTTTAGATCTGCTGTTCAGTTTCAAACTGAGACAGTAAAATGTCATCAGTTGTTCCTTTTTGCCTGTGTTGAAGTGCTTCTTCTTGTAGCCGGAGGCGACTGCACCTTTGCTATCAGACCCTTTGGAATTACTGGGTGGAGACGTGTTGGAGGAAACCAGAGGAGCTGTGTGCTCTTACACCTCTTCTGTTTCTCCTTGTGTTAGTTCAATTAACCCTTTATTCTTTCTTGTTCTAATAAGATCCTACACAAAGCTGTAGATTATATATTCATCACGTCACTTTATCATACTCTGTTCTTATTCTGCTGTTGTAATGTGCACTCTGACAATGTGTTCATAGGTGGTATACATCTAAGTGTTAAATTGCTGTTGTTAACCAAGATACACAGCCATTTCCATCAGCATATTCTATGTGCACTGCATCAGAAGAATTTCAGGCCTATTGAGGTGCATTTCAAACAAGAGTTTCGGGGTCTTTTAGCCCCCAGAACTACTTTCCCCTGAACTAAAAGGTTCCTGTGCCCCCATTGTTGTCTGTGTTTCGACAGCGGGCTGCAGTCCCGGGCAGATTGTGTAAATCAGGCCAGTGACGTATGGAGGGGAAAAAAGTAACTGCACTACACCATCAGACCAGTAGAGGGCAGTAACACAAAGAGGAATGACATTCATCACAGATGACACCATAGAAGCAGACGGACAGGCAGGTATCATTATGAGCAACACAACAGTTAGCCTGTTAGCATGAAGAGACTCAGCTGGTCTGTTTTAGATGGTGCTATATTTCATCACAGATGGATTCACTGAATCAACACGTGAGAGGAGATAAGCGCGAGTAGCAAAGACGTTTCAACACGGCTTTAAAATCCTTTTGAACTCAAAAAGCCGTGGCAGAGATCGGACGGTGTTTTGGTTTAAACAGCGACCCTGTTAACTGGAGACTTTAAGCCAGATGCATCCCTCATAAACGTCTTTAGACCATCATTAAATATCTGATGAGGATATTTTGAAATCTTAATAAAAACTAAACTAGTTTGCATTCCCAGGACCTCCCTCTGTGTTTCAACAGCTGTGTAAACTCCACAAACACTGACACATTCAGCTGAAGGTCTCCAGTTTACAGGGTCACTTTTAAAACCGTAACACCGGGAGAGACGCATTCACGGTGGGCTGAGAGAAGACTACTGTTACAAGCTGCTAAATCAAGAGAATCACAGCTTCTTCTTTTGAAAAGTACACACACATACAAAAAAGATAGAACAAATCAAAACTAATGAAAGAAAGAGAAATCAAGAGAATCACAGATGGAAAAAAATGACTGTGAATGGTTTTTGGAAACATTTGAAAAAAAAAAAAATTGAAGGAAAAAATAAATAAATAAAAAATTTTGACAAAAAAAATTTTGAATTTTTTTTTTTTTGAAAAAACATTTTTGAAAAAAAAAAATTGGAAAAAAAATTGACAAAAAGAAAATTGAAAAAAAAAAATTTGAAAAAAAAAAAATTGACAAAAAGAAATTTGAAAGAAAAAATTTGAAAAAAAAATTTTGAAAAAAAAAAAATTGAAAAAAAAAATGGACAAAATAAAATATGCAAAAATGTATTTCCCTCAAATTTGAAATTGTGCTACAAAAACAGAAAAACTTGAAAAAAAGTGAAAATTTTGCGCCTGCGGTTAAAACATGTAAAAAGCAATGAATGAATCACATACACACACATACAAGAAAGATAGAACAAATAAAAACTAATGAAAGAAAGAGAAATCAAGAGAATCAAAGATGTGTGTGATGTTATTGTGGACAGAGGGAGGAATAAAAACACTGTGGTTAATCTACCAATCAGACCCTGCCCCCCAAAGTCCCGGGATCTTTGAAAAGTACTACCCCCCTAGCAGGGGCTTTTTAGGGGGGAGATTATTTACCCCTGAACTAAATTTAGACCCTGGTTCCTCAGGTCGAAAGACGTAGTTCTGGGGTAAAGTTCCTGCCATCGACAAATGCCTTTTGCAGCTATTAATTCCTTCAGCTTTGATGAGACGTGGCAAACCTGCGCTTGTGAGCTCAGAGTGGTCTGCCTTTGTGGAGTAAATTGGACTTCCTGTGCAGAGCTCATAAAAACTTGTGGGCCAAGGCCGAGCTGACCTTTGAAAACAAAGAGGCTCCTGGCCACATGACTTGAAAATACCATGTACACTGAGTGTTAGTCATTAGTCATGCTGCAACACTGTTTTTAGCATCCTCCCAAATATACTGAGCGCGCTAATGGAAACTGCAATGTGATGTAGTGAAGTGGTTGTGTGCCAATAGGTGGGAAGTTGAAGTTGTTTATCTCAAATATGACACATTTTTAAAGTTTTTTTGCTGATAAATGTTAAAAAAAGAATAAATATTAAGGGAGCATGACAACCTTACTGTCGGTCCTTTGTTTTCATTCTGCTGCATTATATAGTCAATCAATCAATCTTTATTTGTATAGCACCAAATCACAGCAAACGTTATCTCAAGACTCTTTTACAAACAGAGCAGGTCTAGACCACTAGACCCAACACCAAGACAGGATAAGACTCAGTGTGACCCCATCTTAATCCACCATGAGCATTGCACCTCACAGTATTTAGCTAGTTACAGTGGAGAGGACAAACTTCCTTTAACAGGCAGAAACCTCGAGCAGGACCAGACTCATGTTAGACAGCCATCTGCCTCGACCCACTTGGGTCTGGAAAGAGGGATAGAGGAGAATAAGAGAGAGAGGGAGCGGATAAAGAGAATCAGAAACTATAAAATGAAACAAGGAACCCTCCATTACCTTAACATTCATTCCTTAATTATATAACCTCTTGATATCAAATTTAACAGCTTTGTGTTGCCACCAGTTCTTCCCAGTGTTTTGAACAGATATATTGTGAAGCCAACAATGGATTCATTGATCAGTTTGGGGGATTTATGATGTAATCTCTCTCCAAAACATAGCAATATAGATATCTGCCTTGCCTGATATTATCCTAGCAGGGTAGTTACTTTAGAGAAGAAAAGAGTGTCTTCACATTTGCTTAATGCTGTGGGCACAGTAAATACTTTATAAGACACCTGCAGCCGTGCTGACAAGATGAAAAACACAATGGGCCTTTTTCAATCTCCCCACCTTCTTTTGTCTTATTGATGCAGTGTCTGCTGGACAGCAGCAGGGAGACTCCTAAATAGTTTATGTGGAAGCAGACTCCCATTGCATCTCATTCATTTATTTGCTCATTTAAAATGCTGCTTTTCCATTTGTTTTTCCCTTTTATCTACCTTAACTAATGAAATGCAGTGACAGTAGTGGCTTCTGTTCTTCAAGTCTATGTGTGTGAGAGTCAGCTATTAGAGACACTGAAGCTGACAACATAATAAAACATCAGCAGTAATGTCTTTGCTGTGTTCCCTCTGTTTCTGTCTGTAGGCTAATGAGAAAGTCATTCACTTGTCTAACAGCTGAGTTATAAGCAGTCAACACGTGAGGTCAGGAATCAGTAATGCTTTTTACTCTCCTGTCAAGATGACACAAAAGTCATAAACAGCTCTTCTCATCAGTCACAGCTGACACTTAAAGTTTATTTTCCTGTCATTAAGTCTTTTTTCACCTTCAGCGTATCAGGGGAAACTTTCTCCTCTGAGTCTAACACTGTCAGTCTAGAAGGTTCTTCATGGGGGTGCTGCAAAGTCAGTGGGGATGCAGCATAGCCAAATCATGATTTCAGCTGAGAGAGAACCAAATCTGATTCTGAGGCTGATACCAGACTAAATGTCAGTGAGTGACATTGCTGAAAAAAATGCAATCCTAAAAAGTCTATCACCTCAGGACCACCTCATCGGGCTCTGGCTGCTCTACAGCTCCATCATTACCCTGTCACAGTTGAAATTCCCAGTGGAATTAAGAGTTACGGTACAGTATGTCTGCACAGGAGGCAAAGCAGACACGTTGTTCAGTGGTCCATCTTCATGTTCCTTTGTAACACTCTGAGCATGGAAATAACACATTTCAAGTAATCGTGTTTTATGTTCCTTTTTAGTCTTGCTTTTAACTTAGTTTTATTCTTATAAAGTTTAATTCACCTTACTTTATTTATTTACTTATTATACAGGTTCAAATTTTAGTTACTTTTATTTATTTTATTTTGTTCTATTTATTTATTTAATCTATAACATATTGTTTTCTTTTAATGGTTTAATATTTTAGTGTTTTATTACCTTAGAAATGTATTTTATTTTGGTGAGTTTAATTTCCTGTGTTGAGTTTTAACTTCTTATTTTCACCTCCAGGTTTTCCTCATTAAGATGTTCAACTCAACTCAACTTTATTTATAAAGCACTTTAAGAACAACAGCAGTTGGACACAAAGTGCTGTACAGAAACATAATGGATAAAAACAAACAATAAAATCATAAAATCAATAAGAACAATAAGATAAAATAAAGTTGAAAAATAAAAATAAAAAGGCACTGAAACAAGAGCAGGGTCTCATGCTGAGTCGAAAGCCAGGGAATAAAAATGGGTTTTCAGACGACTTTTAAAAGTGGACAGTGAGGGGGCTTGTCTGACGGCTAAAGGAAGATCGTTCCACAGTTTGGGAGCAGCGACAGAAAAAGCCCTATCCCCCCCTGAGCTTCAGCTTGGACCTCGGTACCTCCAGGAGCAGCTGATCAGCTGACCTGAGGCACCGAGCAGGGGCGTAGAGATGGATCAGCTCAGAGAGGTAGGGCGAGGCGAGACCATTTCAAGATTTAAAAACAAATAAAATAATCTTAAAATGGACTCTAAAATGCACAGGCAACCAGTGGAGGGAGGCTAAAATGGGCGTTATGTGCTCCCTTTTACGTGCTCCAATTAAAAGGCGAGCGGCTGCATTCTGGACCAACTGGAGACGTGCGAGGGAGGACTGACTGATTCCTAAATAAAGTGCATTGCAGTAATCCAGCCGGGATGTGACAAAGGCATGGATTACTGTTTCAAAGTGCTGTCGTGCAAGGAAAGGCTTCACCTTTGCCAGCTGCCTAATGTGAAAAAAGCTGGACTTTACTACAGAGCTGATCTGCTGATCCATCTTAAAATCACTGTCAAGCTTAAAACCCAAGTTTGAGACTTTCGACTTAAAATAGACGGCCAAAGGGCCCAGATCAACCGGAGGGACTTCACAAGGGCCACTGGGACCAAACACCATTACTTCTGTCTTCAGCAACTTCTTTTTTAGTTTTCATTTGCTTATTTTCTTTTCTTTATTTATTCATTTATTTATTTCATTTATTTCATTTATTTCATTAGTTTCATTAATTTTATTTTTATTGTTATTATTTGTATTGTTGCATATATTGTGTTCTTAACCTTAGGATTGTGGGGTGGGTTGAGGTCAGGGCTGGGGTTGGGATTAGGATGGGGGGTCTTTTTATTTTTATTTTTATTTTTATATATGTATATATATATAGTTTAATTTATTCTATTTTAAGTTGTCTCTATGTACTGCACTTTGTGTTACAATGTCTTTGTATGAAAAGTGCTTTATAAATAAAGTCTGATTGATTGATTGATTGATTGATTGATTGATTGATTGATTGATTGATTGATTGATTGATTGATTGATATACTACGTCAGAATTTTAAGGATGTTAAAACATGCTTTTACTCCAATAATGCACCTGTGTACACATGTGAGGTATGAGTCATTTACTGTGGTGTTATTTGTGCTCCTTCTTCTGCCTGTGACAGATAATTTTAATATAAGCTAGTGCTCAACTCAAGGGATCGGTCTAAATATTTCCTGGTTGAAAATATCATCAGCCTGTAGGCTCCCATATGGATCCTTATTTGGCAGAACATGTGACAGAAAAATCACCAGACTGTAATGCTTGTGTTGTCACTGTGGAGACAGGAGCAGAGAATATGCAATAACTAATCATAAGCAACCTTGAAAAGCCTTTCCAGGTGTCACATACTTAGCCCTACAGCAGAAACAGATAATAAATAAAGGTCATCCTGTGAGGTAACTGAACCTTGCTGCAGAAAAGACTTCAAAGTTGTATTTATAGTCGAGCTCCCTTGTCTTGTAGGTTCCTCTGAGCTGCTGTAGACGTCCTCCTGCTGTGGACGTTCCAGACTCCAGCTGATACGGACGTGCTGGACTCCAGCGGCAACAGCTACTACTACTCGTCTCATCACTATAACCTCTCTCTCTCTCTCTCTTATTCTCCTCTATCCCTCTTTTCAGACCCAACTCGGTCGAGGCAGATGTCTGTCTAACATGAGTCTGGTTCTGCTGGAGGTTTCTGCCTGTTAAAGGAAGTTTGTCCTCTCCGCTGTAACTAGCTAAATACTGTGAGGTGCAATGCTCATGGTGGATTAAGGTGGGGTCAGACTGAGTCTTATCCTGTCTTGGTGTTGGGTTTCTGTTCATAATTTGACATAGAGTGGTCTAGACCACGTTTGTTGTGATTTGGCGCTATACAAATAAAGATTGATTGATTGATTGATTGACTGACTGATTGATTGATTGATTGATTGATTGATTGATTGATTGATTGATTGATTGATTGATTGATTGATTGATTGATTGATTGATTGATTTGAGTCAACTACATCACTCACATCATCAGTGACAGAAGCTGCGTCTGCACTGGGTTGAGCTTGAATAGTGTTGTTTGGTGGTACTGTGGTATCTCTCAATATATAACATTTATTTTGAGTTCATTATTTTTCCTTCTGTAGTTATTTTCTATCATTTTATCCAAAACTAGAATAAAAAAAGGACAAAAGGAAGTATCCGACCATTCAACAGGTCATTTTTCTGATCTCCTCTCATGCTGATTAATTAAGGGTTAATGACATCACATGGCAGCATTCATCCTATGAAACCATCTGTACTAATGCTGGTCTTCGTGTCCTCCAACAACAAAGATAAAGTGTAGTCAAGGAGAAATGTTCTCTCTGGTGTTATTCAAGCTATTGATTTTCTGAGAGAAAGAGAACTGCATGACTTCCTTCCTTATCTCACCTGGAACTGATCCTCTTTGAACTGGAGCAGGTCTGGATGGTCGGAGCGGAGCAGGAATGTGCGGCTGCGGGTGTAGGGGTTGGTGTAGGTGATTTTCCTGGAGCTGCCACGCCCGCCACCAACTGGGACGCTCACTTCAAATGCCTGCACACACACACACACACACACACACACCCACACACATCCACACACACACACAGAGAGAGCACAAACAGTCAGTTAGTGCAGTAACTGGAGTCACTTAACCACGAGGCTGTGCCAAGAGTGTCTCGCTGTGCTGCTAGTCTACTGTCAGTTAACTCTTGGTGCATTAGGACTTTTGTTGAACATGTTAAAGATGAAGACACTCCTTATATAGATCATTCACATGTAGAAAGGCTGCCCTAAGCTCTGCCCCATGAACCTTCATTCCTAAAACACTTAAAACTGTTATCTAATAGTCATATTTGGATGTCCTGAAGACTACCGTCGATACACTTTGAAGCTGTTTGATGTTACAGCTTTCACTTCCTTATCAAAAAAACAGAAAACAAAACAGTTATTTAAAGCTGGGGTTGGCAGTCTCAGAAAACTAGCATGAATTTGAATGTAGCATTTCCTCAGGACTCCGTCTAACCCCACCCCTCCTCCCTCAGAGCTCCTCCAAAACGACGCCCCCCCCCCCCCCCCGCTCACATGCACGAGCACCGCTGACTTGCGACCATATGATGGTGACTGATTCAAAACCGGTCCTCACCAAAACATTATCATAGAGAAAGTTAAAAACACAAACAAACATGGCTGCTGTTAGTACTCACAACTGTCATTCTAGCATTATCCAGTTGTACTGGTGACACGATATCAGGAGAAAAGTTATAACACATATATAATACTGTAACAACTCGACTGTTTGTTAAATATGTTCAGTGTAGATGTTCTTAATTCCTACAGTGTTGACAGTCAGTGAAGGCATCAGGAGAGGTGTAGAGTGTGTGAGCTGGAGAGAGGAGAGTCAAGAGGAGAAGTTCTTCATTCATTCAAACATTGGTTGTTGTTTTGTTGGTTGTCGTGATCACGGCCGACAGTGACCGGTTATTAAAACTCAACGTGTTCACGAATCGGCTCGTCATCACTACAGCGTCCGGACGGACGCTACAATAAATATACATTTTCTGTAGGACTTAGTAAATGTCATTCATTCTTCTGCTTGTCAGAGCCCCCATGGTGAGAGCTTTTTAGACTCTGATCCGGACTACAGTCCTGAGAAAAGCCCCTCATCGGGTCAGAGGGGACAGGCCCGAGGTGGAGCGAGAGGGGCAGTCAGTAGAGTCAGGGGAAGCAGAGGCAGGAGACGGATACTCAGAGTACACGCCGGGGAAATGTACGCGCAGGAGGCGGGCAGAACGGCAGGACAGGATTTGAATGGTTTAAAATTTTGGCACCCAAAAAAAGGTGATTGGTTGGTGTTTTCCCAGGTTTACTCCGGCTGTAGATAGCAGCTTTTCTTCACTCTTTTTTAAGAACACATTATGTATTGATTACCATCAGGACATGAAGATCATTTTAACCAGTATAACAAAAAGTGGATCTAAATCTGATTACCAACCCCAGCTTTAATAGTGACCAGCTGATGAAACTTAACAGGATCAGGACCTTGATGGAGAAGCTTTGTCCATATGCTGTCAATATGTTTCTATTTGAAACAACATCACAGGGTCCTTAACTGATAACACTGTTGACCAAAGTATAAGAAGACCCTGACTTTAAAGACCCCCCCCCCCCTTTCACGGCCCCCTGTAATGAAAAACTTTTGATGGAAAATAATGATGAAACAAACTCAGTAGATAAAAAGGTCAGTTTTTGGTTTTGTCACCTTTTGAATGAAATCATATCTTTGTTTCTTCTTCAATTAAATTGTCCCATTAAGATGGAATTAAATGTAATCCAGTGTCTCCTTTAACATTATCAATAATAATAATAACAATAATAATACATTTGGAATTTAAATTCCGTTAATATTAAAATGACCTGTAGCCTATGGCAGGGGTTCCCAAAGTGTGGGTCGGGACCCCCTGGGGGTCCCAAGACACAAGTGGGAGGTCGTGAGATGTCTTCCAGAATGTTTTTTTTAAGTTATCTAAAATATGTATTATTATTATTATTATTTATTTTTGCTTTGTATTTTTGTTTCTTTGTGAAGCACTTTGGGCTGCATGCTTGTATGTATGAACGGTGCAATCTAAATAAGATTAGATGAGTTTTTTCAACTCCTTCCATTTCCCCTTTTCTCAATAAAGGCTCAAAAAGCCTATAAAAAGGATCCCTATAAGATGCATTGAGAGTTGTTCCGACTGATAGCAGCCCCTGGAGTATGACCTGCATGCGCATGAATAAAAATGATGTAGACAGTTATCTTCAATGTGAAAATAACCTTTGACACTGTGTTTGGAAAGCAAAGTGGCAGTTCAAGTAAGGATTGATGAGTCTAATCCAGGATACAGCTGTGCTTAGCCTTTGATTGACACTTCCCATGTGAGGGGCAGGAAGGTTCAGCTGACCCAGCAGAGCACCAGTATGGTTCAATAGGCACTAAATGTGACTGAGTCACCAGTAGCTTCAAGGTAAAGAGACCTTTAGAGGAGCTGTCCATCATGTCACTGTACTCAAGAAGGGCCAAACTTGAGCTGCAGAGAGAAGTGAAGCTATAAAACCATGTTGTCATTGACCACACCGCAAATGGACTATAACGACCAAACGATTTGAGGTGCTGACACTGAAGTCATCACAAGAAGAAAAATGGCCATATGCGTTTATAGACCGCAGGAACTTTACCCTGGAACTACGTGCGTTTCGACCGGTGGACCCAGGGTCTAAATTTAGTTCAGGGGTAGATAATCTCCCACCTGAAAAGCCCCTGCTGGGGGGTAGTACTTTTCAAAGGTTCCAGGACTTTCAGGGGGCGGGGCCTGCAATGCTGATTGGTAGTTTAACCGTGTTTTTTTATTCCGCCTGCCGTCCACAATAACATCACACACATCTGTGATTCTCTTGATTTCTCTTTCTTTCATTCATTTTTATTTGTTCTATCTTTTTTGTATGTGTGTGTACTTTTCAAAAGAAGAAGCTGTGATTCTCTTGATTTAGCAGCTTGTAACAGTAGTCTTCTCTCAGCCCACCGTGAATGCGTCTCTCCCGGTGTTCTGGTTTTAAAAGTGACCCTGTAAACTGGAGACCTTCAGCTGAACGTGTCAGTGTTTGTGGAGTTTACACAGCTGTTGAAACACAGAGGGAGTTCCTGGGAATGCAAACTAGTTTAGTTTTTATTAAGATTTCAAAATATCCTCATCAGATATTTAATGATCGTCTAAAGACGTTTATGAGGGATGCATCCGGCTGAGAGTCTCCAGTTAACAGGGTCGCTGTTTAAACCAAAACACCGTCCGATCTCTGTCACAGCTTTTTGAGTTCAAAAGGATTTTAAAGCCGTGTTGAAACGTCTTTGCTACTCGTGCTTATCTCCTCTCACGTGTTGATTCAGTGAATCCATCTGTGATCAAATATAGCACCATCTAAAACAGACCAGCTGAGTCTCTTCATGCTAACAGGCTAACTGTTGTGTAGCTCATAATGATACCTGCCTGTCCGTCTGCTTCTATGGTGTCATTCTGCTGATTGGCATCCCTCTTTTTTACTGCCCTCTACTGGTCTGGTGGTGTAGTGCATTTACTTTTTTTCCCCTCCATACATCACTGGCCTGATTTACACAATCTACCCGGGACTTCAGTTGAAGTGGTTGAACACAGACAACAATTGGGGCACAGGAACTTTTTAGTTCAGGGGAAAGTAGTTCTGGGGGGTAAAAGACCCCGGAACTCTTGTTCGAAATGCACCTTATGTGTTTTCGGCAAACCTTCTCATACCTTGGACAGAACAGGCCGATGGGTGTTGAGACAGAGCAGCCAGGCTGTGACGATCTGTCGTTGCTCCACATCCACCGCGTTCACGTAGAAGAAGCGACTGCCTGCTTGCCATGGTTGCACCTTCAGCTGCAGCTCCTGAACTGCCGCAGGAGGCAAAAGGAACACGCTGTCCGGGTCCACCTTAAGAGAAGAGATTGAGGCTGGAGGTAAATTGATTGAGTTTGGCAGTAGGGTGTGAAGAAGTTGTGTATTGGGTGGAATGAAAAAGAGACAATAAAGAGAAATAGAGGCATTGAGCAAATGACACAAAGAATTCGACACAGTGTGGAAGAAAAAGGCATTTTATAAGTGGTAGAAAGAAGGTGTAGAAAAGGACAGAATTAATGGAAAAAGGTGGTTAACAGAGTCAGTGGAGAAAAAAGGAGGCGTACAGATTACAGGAGCGAGTGGGTGAGGGAGAGGGTGAATGAGGTATGTTGAAAAAGCAAAGAGAGGGGGCAGACAATGAAATGGGAGAAAGTAGAGGCTGGAAGTGACAGAGAGACAGAGGGATGTGAGAATGAGATTTACTGTGCAGCTCCTTTTCAATCTGTGGAGAAAAGCAGAGCTATTCTCTGGCGGTGAGCTTTATCCTATTTTATAAGACTCCTCCGATGCATTCCACAGTGAGCTAACCTGCCGAGAGTCAGATCAAAGCCGCAGCTGATGCATACAGTGAATTAAAAAAAAAGAAAAAGACATCTGTCACTCCTTCAGCCAGTCCCCCTTCTCTTTCATGGAGAATATGTTTATGCTGCAATGTGTAGCTTTGAAACGGTGACAGTCCATCACTCCTCTTTTTGTTTCTGGATATGAGAAAGTATTATTCAATGCTCTTTATTGCCGCTCTATGAGAAGCATCGTAAAACTCTCTCTCCTCTTGGGTCGGCTCATGAATAAGAAATGCTGTATTTTAAAAATACAGGGGTCTATCTGACACCCTGGAACATGGTTTATACGTTCAGGGTGCACAGGACCGTGCTAATGCTTTTGTATTGAGCTAACTTGTGTCACGACACGATCAGGCATGATTGTAGGAAGTCGTAGGGGATCCTATTAAAATGTGAAAAGACATGAAAAGAACATTATACAGTCTTGATAATGAGTCAAATATCAGCCTGGGGTTATAACCCACAGTATTGTCCCTATTTTATGGAACACTGCTGAAAGAAAGATGCGCAACAAAGTCTTTCTGATATCTGATCATAACACTGCCAGCACAGGAACGTCTAACATCTGTTTTGTATGATCTGAGCTGATTTGATTCATGTTCACTCTCCTCTTTATGTTGATCTAACGTGCGTCAGTCTTTCCAACTCATTAAGAAAAGACAATATGGAGGAGTAAAGAGCCACGTAAAAGGAAACAGCATCGACACTGCAAGAGATGTGTGCACATGTAGATCTGCCATGAACACCGACTTAACCACCAAAGATCAAAGAGTTCAATTTCAATTCAGTATCAGAAACATATCTTTAATCACAGAGCCAAACACTCTGTATGGACTCCTGCTGTTGTTGGCTGTCATTAGGAATCTCTATTAGAGGTCTTCACAGACACAAACTTTAAACCAGACCTGACACCAACTTGATCCTGAGGTTCATAAATGAATCTTAATACAAAAGAAAATGATCAGCAAGAAACCAGGGAAAGTTAGGCTGGATCCACACAGAGACAAGATTTACAAGATGTAATTCAAAATGTAGCTGTTGCAGGCAATGGAAATATAAAGAAAACAAAAAACATACACACAAAAAAACAAAACATGATGTTCCAATAATTAATGAGCTGCTTACATTCAAATACATGTAATCCCTGAGCACTTATAACCCACTACATGTACTTAAATAAGAACTATTTTATAACTGCCATCAGTGTCATGTAAACAAGAGAAGACCTTGAAGACGCTCTGTCCAGAGTCACTGCAATCAAACCAAGCAGCAACCTCTGGTCTCAAAATATGAAGCCCATACGGAAGTGTTATAAAATTCAATTTATCAAGAATCCACTTGAGGCTGGCTGCAGAAACACCAGAAACCACATACACACCCATTCAAAGAAGACGACCTTTACAGCAGAAATAAACATGTTTACAGCCTGGTTCAAAAACCGGCTTCGGTCTGAAGATATTAAGATTACTAGTTTTTGCCCAAATAAGGACATGACTGACTTGACTGACAGGTGGGAACACATAGCTGTTGGCGAGGAGGCTCAAACCCCGCCTCTTTACCTCACACTAAGTTTGGATGAGTTCAACATTTCCAATATGGCTCCCGCCGACAATTGGCTTCAAAACATCGCTCAGGAACAGACAGGTGAGGACACGGATACTATGTCCATTATTTATCCAGTCTATGATTCAAACCCACAGTAACACAGTAACACCCACCCTGACCTGTCCATTGATAAATATGAAATGGACCTGACATGACTCTCCAACTAGGTTGGGGTATGTGCCACAATATATAACATCAGTCGATTCACCGAGCCTCTGGTGGATTTAAATTGTAAAGTAAAAAAAAAGTTCACACACAAATGTCATGAAGTGTTTCCAGAGCAAAGGCTTTGCACAGGCGGCCACCCAGCCACACAACCTTGCCAAATATGCATACAGAGTGGCTGTGGTCGTAAATATGGCATTCAGTGGGCCAGGCCAGCAGTGACAGGGTCAGGAAGAGCCGGGTGACTGATTTTACTCTGATTGTACAGACTCGTGTCAACTTGATTGATTTATTGTTTGAAAGGGGAATTGCCTGAAATTGACTCTATCAATCTTCTAAAGATAAAAAGTCCTGGTGTTGAAGACTATCACTGGGCACCAACATCCTCTGAAAGGGAAAAGGTATTAGTGCAAACAACTGACACAAAAAACTTGGCTCAGGTTAAGTCACTCTAAAAGAAGCATACCTCGATCTCCTTAGGGTGCGATGAGAAACATTTGACCTTGCGGACAGCCTGCTTCCCCCTCAACACCAGGGATTGACAGCTTCGCTGGCCAGTCACACAGCTGACATCCACCCGCTCCAGGAAATGCACATAAATCTGCCAGATCTGGGAGGGTGCTGCCATCCACTTATCACTACAGAGAAAAACATCATCAGGAACAATTAAGCTGAGGCCCACTAGAGATGCAGCAGGAACAGCATGAGGTCGAATACGAGGAGGGCTGATCTAGTGCTGTGCTCGCATTTTAATAAGCACCAGCATCTCCATCACCCTTCTCCTCCTCCTCCTCCTCCTCCTCCTCGTCTCACTGCTGAGAAGAAGGGATTCAGTCTCAGTGGCCCTCTGAGTGCGGTGAGTGGGCGGCGATGAACCTCACCTGTCACTTATTCAGTCCTGCTCTGTGACAACAGCACTCAAGGAGCGTTTGGGGATATTAAGAACAGAATTCATGTGATGTGGGTTTTTGAAGGCAGAGAAAATCTCTGGTGTTTGATAGATGGAACCTATAAGTGCTATTTTCAGCTAATACTTGGCAATTTGAACATGTTGCACTGCCAAACCTCATACATTTCACTCTGGATTGGATGTTTCCTGTTTTAATCAAATCTTAATATGCTCCTCTAAAAGAAGGTTAAATGACCATTTAAAGGAAACACATGACTGAGCCTCACACCTCCAAAGACACCAGAACTCCCAGGTTTAGTCTGCATTGAATTATAGTGTAATTGGACTGTTGTTTGGTTATGGCTAAATAGTGAACATTAGGGGTGTAACGATTCATCTACTACATCGATGTATGGATTTATATTCCTATGATCCGACTACATCGATCTGTGCTCGGCAAGTGGGCCTTCCAGACGACATATATCAATTCAATTCAGGCTGCCTGTCTGTGGCATCATCGCCACGCACCAGCAGACAACCAATCATAGCATGGTGGATGGCAGAGGAGAAGCCGGCGAGCGAGAAATGATCAAGCCACCATTGCAGTCCAGCGTGTGGAAACACTTTGGCTTTTGCAAAGACAGAGATGTTCTAAATAAGTCGCTCTCTGTTTGTAGGATATGTAAAGGTCAAGTAAAGTTACCACGGCAACACTACAAATCTATCCAACCACCTACTACGGTGCCATGGGATTTCACACAACGCCAGCCGTCCAGACACCTCATGCAGCGTTCATCAAGGTAACATCAGGAGACTAGGACAAAACTCAGCTCGGGCCAAAAACATCACAACAACAACAACAGGAATCTAGGACTGTCCAGTATCAAGGGATTCACAGTCACACTGGTGGAACTTTTGGCTAAGAAGTTAGTAAGGACGATATTTGTTCATTTAGAACGATACGATCCGAATGGATTTCAAGTCACTTTTTGGATCGTATCGTTCTTAATGAACCAATATCGTCCTTTTTATCAGCAACCAGGAATCATGATACAAATCGAATCATTCTAAAAAAGAATCATTACACCCCTAGTGAATATGCTTCATTTTAAAATGACACAAAGTCCAGAGGAGCATGTTGTATGCCTTTATGGGACATTCATACATAATATGTAGTTATGAAATGATGAACAATTGTGAATAAGTTGAATTTACTCATAACACCCTGACCAACAAAGTGAAGAAAGGTTGTTTCACTGTGTATAACATTAATATTCTCACTGCATAGGGATCTAATGAAGCTGCCATGTGCAGTCAGTGTGCTCTGTATTTAACCTGTCATCATTAGCTGTGCACTTGATTCTCTCAATTTCCTGTACAGATTTTTCTTTGACTCTGATAAGGGGGAATCCTGTGAAGAAAAAGTTAAGATGCCGCAGTTTTTTACTCTTGTGCAGAAATGTTTTATGAGCATATTTCCATTTTGTTTGTCTTCAACCCACTTGCAATAGGATATACTTATGTGAACACAAGCTGGATGATGATGCAACCCTTCCGTCTGCAGACAAATTAGCAGGACAATATTTTTATAAAATGTCCTTGCACATTTCCAAAGATGAAAGAAGTGCATTCAGCACATTAGCCTCACCTCAAAGCCAGAGAATATTAACATGAATACCAGAAACTCATGAAGGTGACAGTGAAAAGTGCTTCCAGTAGAGAAGCAATCTAGTGCGGACCAGTTATGCAAGATATACGTAGCCAGTCAAAGCTCCTTCATACCCATTGTATCAGAGTCTAAAGGCTTTTTATTTGAGGCAGATGTGGGCCATGCATACAAAACAAATCTCATATAATGTTGCTCTTATCCTGATGGAGATAAGTGGATGGATTCTATAACTTCAGGCAGTCAGACCACCAAATCTCCATCTGATAAGTTAATTAATTCAAGCCTGCGTGAACAATTTAATTACTCCAAAATAGATTTCTCTTCAGGTTAAGCTCTGTGTGTGTGTGTGTGTGTGTGTGTGTGTGTGTGTGTGTGTGTGTGTGTGTGTGTGTGTGTGTGTGTGTGTGTGTGTGTGTGTGTGTGTGTGTGTGTGCGTGTGCGTGTGTGCGCGTTCATTGTGCTTTTTGGGTAGATAATACGTACGTAAAAACCATCACAAAGAACATTTTTATGTTTGGACTGGGACTCCCAGGCACTTTCAAGTACACATCCTGCGGCTCCCCTGGCACCTGGATAAAAAACAAAGAATTGAAGGATAAAAATTGCAGGAATCAAAGAGACTGCATGTCAGCACTTTCAAATAAAAGGCATAGTGTAAGTGCAAACTTTTTAGGTTTGATAATTTGCTGTTAAATTCCTTCATTCTCTTACCAGCATCCTTGTCTGGCAGATGACGTTTGGGTCACTGCAGCACACAGATATGTGATTCCTAGCATCTGGTTCTCCAGCTGGTCAAACCAGGGACAAGACAGAGATGAAACGGTTATGTACCAATAAAACAGGTTCCACCTCGTAAAACCCAAACTGTCAGACCCTCCCGTGCTACCTGTGGGGTTGTGCCATGGTGGCAGGCGGATGGCTTTCTTCAGGAAGCAGAGCTCAGGGTGGTAAAGCCGGAACGTCTGATCGACAACATGAGGCGTCGGCTCCACGTTGACTTGGCAGATGGCCATTGGTTTGCCATCTTCTCCTTTAAATGTAACCTGAGGGGGGAGGTGAAAAGTCAGCAGTGTTCACAATAGTGTTCACCTTGGGTCTTACCCAAGTGGCAACCTCTGGTCTCAAAATATGAAGCCCATGTGAAAGTGTTATCAACTGCAGTTCATCAAGAATCCGCTTGAGGCTGGCTGCAGAAACACTAGAAACCACATACACACTGTGGCATCACGAGGGGACAAGTTGTGGATGGGTGCTATATACCACTGTAACTAGCTAAATACTGCGAGGTGCAATGCTCATGATGGATTAAGGTGGGGTCAGACTGAGTCTTACCCTGTCTTGAAGTTGGGTCTCTGTTCATAATTTGACATAGAGTGGTCTAGACCTCCTATGTTTGTAAAAGCGTCTTGAGATAACGTTTGTTGTGATTTGGCGCTATACAAATAAAGATTGATTGATTGATTGATTGATGATGATATATGATCCATGGATATCAGCACCCAGACAAAATGGCCGCAAGTAAGCACACTACAACTCCCAGCGGCCACCACTACCTGGACAGCTGCAGGTGCTTAAGAGCCTTGATTGAGGCAGGACAAAGGAGCTGGAAATCAGACTGGGAGAGGGGAGCACACGGCTGGAAGAGGAGAAGGAACACTGAGAAATGACCACAGGAAAGTGACTAAAAGGAACCTTGTTTTTTTCATAACAGAGACTTTAAGTTGAATGGACTAATTTTTTGATTACTTTCAAAAGGAACTATTTTCTCCTGCTTTAAGTTACCATTGAGACCTTGTTTGAAGATTACCTGAGTTACCTTTTTGTTTCGTGTGATTATACCTGTGGTTGAATAAACCCTTCCTTTTTGTTGAACCTGACCTGAGACTGTTTTGGATTGATTTTACACTTTCCCACCTCATACCGCCCTAGAAACCTCTCATGATGTCACAGCACCCATTCAAAGAAGACGACCTTTACAGCAGAAATAAACATGTTTACAGTCTGGTTTAAAAAAACGACTTGGGTCTATGTAGTTCATTTCTCTATCAGCACACACTGTACGGGGGTGAATTTATTTCTAATGCAACGGTTCAGAAGATATTAAGATTACAAGTTTTTGCCCATATAAGGACGTGACTGACTTGACTGACAGATGGGAACCATAGACTGTATAAAATATGGACGTAGTATCTGTGGCGTCACCCATCTGTTCCTGAGAGCTGTTTTGAAGCCAATCGACGGCAGCATCCATATTGGAAATGCGGAACTCAACCAGGCAGACTGTGACGAAGTGTGAGCCTCCTAGCCAACAGCTACAGTTGAAACCAGAAGTTTACATACACTGTATAAAAAGACACATCATCTTTTTTTTTTCTCACTGTCTGACATTAAATTAGACTAAACGTTTCTTGTTTTAAGTCAGTTAGGATCACCAAAATTATTTTTATTTGCTAAATGTCAGCATAATGAGAGAGATCATTTATTAGAGATTTTAGTATTGCTTTCTTCAAAGTCAAAAGTTTACATACATTTCCTGAGTATTTGGTTGGATTGCCTTTAAACTGTATGACTTGGGTCAAATGTTTTGGGTAACCTTCCACAAGCCTCTTACAATGGTTAGCTGGAGTTTTGTCCCATTCCTCCTGACAGAACTGGTCTAACTGAATCAGGTTTGTAAGCCGTCTTGCTCGCATACGCCTTTTCAGATCTGCCCACAAATTTTCTCTAGGATTGAGATCAGGGCTTTGTGATGGCCACTCCAAAACATTGACTGTTGTCCTTAATCACTTTGTTACTAATTTGGCAGTATGCTTAGGGCCATTGTCCATTTGGAAGACCCATTTGCTCCCAAGCGATAATTTCCTGGCTGATGTCTTCAGATGTTGCTTCAATATTTTCACATAATGTTCTTTCTTCATGATGCCATCTATTTTGTGAAGTGCACCAGTTCCTCCTGCAGCAAAATACCCCCACAACATGATGCTGCCACCCCCATACTTCACAGTTGGGATGGTGTTCTCAGGCTTGCAAGCTTCCCCCTTTTACCTCCAAATGTAACGATGGTCATTACGGCCAAACAGTTCAGTTTTTGTTTCATCAGACCACAGGACATGTCTCCAAAAATTAAGGTCTGAATTTCCCATGATGTCTCACAAGGAAGCAGTGTGTTTGAGTTTAGTGCCTTTAAAACACATCCACAGGTGTGCCTCCAGTTAACTCAATAGTTGTCAATAAACCTATCAAATGCTTCCAGAGCCATGACACCATCATCTGGGCTTTCCCAAATTGTTTAAAGGTGACATATCATGCAAAATTGACTTTTTAATGGTTCTTTACCTGAAATATGTTTCCCTGGCATGTCTACAAACCCCCCGAGAATGAAAAAAATCCATTCTGCCCCTGTTCTGATTTCTCCACCTTTCTGTAAATGTGTGTGAAACGAGCCGTTTCAGACTTCAGTGTTTTTGTTACGTAACAACAATATCCGGTCTGTCACGGAGTCAGAGCTCGGAGCTTGTTCAGCCCATAGACTGTATAAAATAATACTGAATCCCTCCCCCGTTTTTCATTACCTGCAAAAATGTGTGCTAACAAGGAGCTTAGGAGGGAGGCATGCTAGTTGTAGGCTGTCTTAATAAACACAAAGGTCGGTTTTACTCCCCACATCTGCAGATTTGAAGATCTAGTGGATGATTTTTATTTATCATGGATAAGTGCTAGTGCTAATTGGCATAGCCACATAGCTACATGTTCATAGCTGTAGCTGTCTACCAAGACACACGTCGACATACTGACAAACAAAACAACAAGAAACACAGAATCTGTGACCAATCCTTCAGAAAAGGTCCTGCTGCCTTTCTGGCAGAGGTCGGTTTTACTCCCCACGTCTGCAGAATTGAAGATCTAGTGGATGATTTTTATTTATCATGGATAAGTGTTAGCGCTAGTTAGCATAGCCACATAGCTACATGTTCGTAGCTGTGTACCAAGACACACGTCTACATACTGATAAATAAAACAACAAGAAACACTAAATCTGTGACCAATGGTTCAGAAAGGTCCTGCTACAGGCGCCTCTCCGTCAGGATCAGATTCTGGATCAGATTCAGAGGGTTGAAGTAACGCAGGTCTGTGAGCAGCCGTGTATATTCAGCCAACATGTAAACATTAGATCAACGTGTAGGACAGCCGAGGCACATCCACTTCCTGAGGGGGCGTGGTCAGAGGGAAAACAGAGTGTTCTGATGAGGAATGAAGAAGAGGACTTTTCAGGCAGACCAAAATCTGATTTCAAAGTGTTTTTTTGAGCATAAACTTTAAAGACATGTTTTGGGGACCTCTTAGACCAATATATATTGATGAAAAAAGCGTGATATGTCACCTTTAAAGGCACAGTAATCACAGTGTATGTAAACTTTTGACTTTGAAGAAAATAATACTAAAACCTCTAATAAATCATCTCTCATTATTCTGACATTTAGCAAATAGAAATAATTTTGGTGATCCTAACTGACCTAAAACAAGAATCGTTTAGTCTGATTTGAGGTCAGACAGTGAGACAAAAAAGATGATGTGTCTTTTTATACAGTGTATGTAAACTTCTGGTTTCAACTGTATGTGTTCCCGACCGGGAGTCACGTCAGTCATGTCCTTATTTGGGCGAAAACTCTTAATCTTAATATCTTCTGAACTGTCACATTAGAAAAAAATCCCCCCCCCCCCCCGTACAGTGTGTGCTGATAGAGAGATTAGCTTGAACCAGGCTGTAAACATGTTTATTAATGCTGCAAAGATCGTCTTTTTCCCATTCATGTCTATGTGGTTTCTGGTGTTTCTGCAGCCAGCATCAAGCGGATTCTCAATGTATTGCAGTTTATAACACTTCCGCATGGGCTTCATCGTTTGAGACTGGAGGTTGCCGAGGAACACATAGCTGTAGGCTAGGAGGCTCAAACCCCGCCTCTTTACGTCACACTAAGTTAGGTTGAGTTCAGCATTTCAAATATGGCACCCGCCAATGATTGGCCTCAAAACAGCTCTCAAGAACAGATGGGTGACAGATACTACATCAATTATTTATACAGTCTATGGTCTTACCTTCGGCCACTACACTCAGTTCAGCAACAATAACCAACAAACCAGTAACAACATAGTGTGAGGTTCAAAACAAGATTATGACCAGGGCAATGAAAACAAGACATTATCCTAACCAATCTAACAAAAAACATTGGCTTGCAACCCCATTATGTAATCCTCTACATATTTTAACCCCTTGTCAAAACTCTATGGTCTTACTGTCCACTTACTCTGCATAGGAGCTTGTATTACTTTTACAAACAAAAGGAGGATGCAGAAATGAAAAAAAAAGTATAAATTGTACACCAGAAAAAATTCTAACTGCAGGGTTTCATCTCTAAGTATGGATGATTTTTTTTAACTCCTAGCACATCATGGCCCACAGCTTGGGACAGACTGATCCAAAGGTAAACATTTCCTTTTATATTGAACTTTCCAACAAAAAACTGCACTCACAAACTCCAAGTACAGAAGATCAAGGCTGACTGTGAGGGATGTCAGCTATGGTTTGGTATCAATACTGCATGTGTACTTGTTTGTTTTGTAATGTGCCTTATTATTAGTGCTGCTGTTGGCATGCTCCATGATATCAACATTGAACATGTTGAGAAGAATAAATAATTTGAACAGATTACAAATGAAGTCATTTGATGGAAATACAAACTGAGGTTGAGATAGTTTGATATGAGTACAGCTTGAGGTTTGTGCTGGCACCAGTACAAACCTATTTCTTGAGCTCATTATTGCTTTTCTTTACAGCTTCTGTTTGTGTTTGTGTTAGAAGAGGAAAGAGAGAGAGAGAAAAAGAGAGATACACACACAGAGAGAAAAAGAGAGGGTGTCCGTATGTAACTCAACAACAGTATTGGTCCTGTGTCATTAGACAGAATATACCTACCGATTCATTAGCTCTGTTTAGTGACATAAAGAGACTCTTCAGTGGTGTATGAAAACTGGGCTTTTCTTCTTGGGGCACTATAGCTCTAAACAACATATGCAACTAAGAAAAAAAGCAACCTTTCAGAAGATGTATTTAAAAATTCACTAGAGAGTACGATGGTGATGGAGAACGCTGTTTGCTAGTTTTGAAAGTTGGCTTCAATCCGACTTCTTAAACCCCCACAGACCATCTGAATGTGCTTTGAAGTTTGCTGCATTCAAATCGCCCTCAGGATCTGTGCAAATCAACACAAATGTGTTCATACATATACATCATTTACATATGCTTACATATGATAGCTGACATATACTCAAACATATTGGAATTGCTAACCATCTCACGCACCAATCAGATGGGTACATGCTTCTGATGATATGTTACACATAGCTAGGATTCATTTTAGATATTATACTTTACATTAAAAATAAATGTCAGGATATGAATTATGAAATAGCATTGACTCTGAAACACCACAGAAGCCAAATTACAAGCAACAGAACCAAGTTTTTATGGAGCATTTCAGACAATTATTAGCTTTAGAGCTTCAACAACTAAGGTTAGTAATGTCTCTTAATCCTGTAAAGCCTGAACCTTCAAATCAGTGTTTATTGGACCTTCTGAAGAATAAAAAAAAAAGAAAAGAAAGATCAATTTTCATATATGAGTTTTAATTTGTATAATATTTGATAAATCAGGCATCTTGGTGCACATTTGTTGCTCAAAGTTTCTTCTTTTTTAAACAAATTGAAACATATAAAAACAACATTGTTAGTCTATTAAACTTTAAATTCCTTCAAATTTTTCCCAAAGTAATTTCAAACATAGAACTTTTTTTTTTTCCATATTGCACGACAACCTCATACATATTCTGTATCTACTACACAGCAAAAAAGAATTGTTCAGTTTTTAGTGGAATTCAATGAGCAAAAGATAATTATTTACTAGGGAGCCATAGCAACATTCAACCAGTCATCAATCATCATGATGCAGCAAGTTGTATATATAAAAATACAATATACTAGTTTATACTCTAAATATACCTCATTATGTCATTTAAACATGTTCTTAAATAATAAAAAGACTGTATGTTGCTTTATGGAACGCATAATGTATGACATTTAATGAATTGATGATTGACAGGTCTGCATATAAATGACCTTATATACCTGCTGTATTAATTTTATACACACATTTTCAATACGGTTTGTCTATAAATGAATTAATGAAATATTAATTAGTTTAACAATGCATCAATCCAGTAACTATTCCTCTTGAAGTTTCAGGAACAATTTGAAAGTTTTTTTTAATCCAAACTTTTTCAAACTTGGTAAAAATATCCCTGAAAAATCTGGGGTGGGTCTCTGATCCACAGCTGACATTTTGGATGTCTCAAGCGACGTCCTTCTGGTGCATGAATTACTCACACCTGGTGGATTATCCGTGCACTGCATGTATCTGATCATATACATCAGGTTTTTTCTGAAAACATATATCACACTGATGATGTAGAGGTCTCAGAAACTGATGCATCAAATATGATATGCTTGGTGTTATAGGGTTTAAGATAGCATCGTTAGCTTGATGGTGAAGCTGTCTGACATTGTGAGTCTAATACCCCAGCGACTACATTGTATGAGACTGTGGGGCCATCACGGTATGAATGTGGTGTGAATGGGTGAATGTGACATGTAATGTAAAAGCTCTCTGAGCAGTCAAAAGATAGGAGAGAGAGCTATATAAACACAGTCCATTTACCATCTATTAGACTTTCTGTGGATGTTCATGGCACTGAGAAGATTGTTTTTTGGTGAGCTCCTGACATTATCTCATATCACTTATTCTGTCATTATAAGGTCAACTTGAATTTTATGTAACACCTAAATCAAGGAGAGACAGAATCTGCTGTGCATATTCATATATCCAGTCTCAAGCCTCCAAGGAGATTCAAGCTTGGCAGTTGGTGGAATTATTTTGTGCATTAGTTTGTAGAAATAAGGAGACTGAGAGGACTGAGACGAGTGAGAGAGAGAAAGAGGAGAAAAGGAAATACTTTATCAATGGAAACACAAAACCTCAAGTCAAAATCTAAATCTTAATCTTTGGTGCTTAAATGTAATGAAGGCAGATATCTTGTAAATGTTAATACATTCAAATACCTAAGTGTGTGGTTAGACTCTGAACTGAATTATAAAACACATAATGAGAATATTATTAAAAAGTTAATTATTGTAGCGGTGTCCTGCATCGATCCAGGCAGGGCTTTACATTCAATGTTCGAAAAAGACTTGTCACAACTCATTTCCTATCATGGATTATGCTGACATTGTTTATAAAAATGCAACTAAAATGAATCTTCATCCTCTCAATGTTGTTTAAAATAACAATTTATTTTTATAACGATTTTCATTATTATTATTTTATGTGTTTAATCAATGCTCCTTTAGTTTATTGTATTCTATTTTTCTCTTGTTGATTGTAGCTTGTTTAAGGTTGTACCAACCCCTGTTTTGTTGTTGTTGTTATTGTTGTTGTTGTTGTTGTTGTTATTGTTGTTGTTGTTGTTGTTGTAACTGTCGTCGTCAAGTTGGTTGATTGTTTGACTGTCCGTGTTTTTTTTGTTTTTGTTTGTTTGTTTTGAAGGATTCATGTTTTGTTATTTTTACATCTATTATTATTATTATTATTTTGTGTGTTTAGTCAATGCTCCTTTAGTTTATTGTATTCTATTTTTCTCTTGTTGATTGTAGCTTGTTTAAGGTTGTACCAACCCGTTTTGTTGTTGTTGTTGTTGTTGTTGTTGTTGTTATAGTTGTTATTGTTGTTGTTGTAACTGTCGTCGTCAAGTTGGTTGATTGTTTGACTGTCCGTGTTTTTTTTTTGTTTGTTTGTTTGTTTTGAAAGATTCATGTTTTGTTATTTTTGTATCTATTATTATTATTATTTTGTGTGTTTAATCAATGCTCCTTTAGTTTATTGTATTCTATTTTTCTCTTGTTGATTGTAGCTTGTTTAAGGTTGTACCAACCCCTGTTTTGTTGTTGTTGTTGTTGTTGTTGTTGTTGTTATTGTTGTTGTTGTTGTTGTTACTGTCGTCGTCAAGTTGGTTGATTGTTTGACTGTCTGTGTTTTTTTTTTTTGTTTATTTTTTTTTTGAAGGATTCATGTTTTGTTATTTTCATAACGATTATTATTATTTTGTGTGTTTAGTCAATGCTCCTTTAGTTTATTGTATTCTATTTTTCTCTTGTTGATTGTAGCTTGTTTAAGGTTGTACCAACCCCTGTTTTGTTGATGTTGTTGTTTTTGTTGTTGTTGTTGTTGTTGTTGTTGTAACTGTCGTCGTCAAGTTGGTTGATTGTTTGACTGTCCGTGTTGTTTTTTTTTGTTTGTTTGTTTTGAAGGAGTCATGTTTTGTTATTTTTATATCTATTATTATTATTATTATTATTATTATTTTGTGTGTTTTTTATCAATGCTCCTTTAGTTTATTGTATTCTATTTTTCTCTTGTCGATTGTAGCTTGTTTAAGGTTGTACCAACCCCTGTTTTGTTGTTGTTGTTGTTGTTGTTGTTGTTGTTGTTGTTGTGGTTGTTGTTACTGTCGTCTTCAAGTCAGTTGATTGTTTGACTGTCCGTGTTTTTTTTATTTTGTTTGTTTGTTTGTTTTGAAGGGTTCATGTTTTGTTGTATATTTTGTATAGTATTGTTTTCTATTTGTCATTGTCTGTCTGGGACCCCCTCTAAAACAAGATGGCACATCTCAAGGGGTTTTTCCCAATAAATAAATTTCTTTCACGTGCACTTAAAGGATTCTAAGAACACCCACCAATGGACAATGTCAGAGTGTGGGGGCTGCACACTAACAAGCAGCTCCAGCAGTTGGGGGGCCCTGTACTGTGCTCAAGGGCACTTTGGTAGTACCCAGGAAGTGAACTGGAACCTATTCAGCAGCCGGCTCAATTTCCGTACTTGGACTGTTCTGGGACTTGAAGCAGCAACCCTCCACTTCCCAAGCCAAGTCCATACAGTCTGAGCTTCTGCTGCCCCAAAGCATGGGTGTAAGTATATATATATATATATATATATATATATATATATATATATATATATATATAAATAACACGCAAAAAGATGAACAAGAAGTGGAGATTTGTACAACTGATCTAAATCTCTAGTTATGAGTAATGAGCTACAGTCTGAAGTTAACTTTCATTTTGGTATCCGTTTCACGGTCTCAGACGTTGATCCCTGCCAATCAGCAGCAGTCCATTATGTCAATAGGTCATAATAGTGGGCCCATGCTGTCCTGCAAGAGTGGCCCATATCCCGCTCTGATGATGTGTGCTGACTGACAGCCGTGCCAGGGCTGGCATCCTGACAGCTCTGCTGTTGGGGCTTGTCAGTTTTAGCGGGACACAGATTTGATCCAGACCCCACCCCTTTGACCTCTTGACAGGATTTTTGCTCAGAGCAGCAGTGCTGACACTGACGCGCAAACACACACACATACTGTAGGCAGACACACACAGGCTTGGCAGACTGGCAAATATTTCATCACTCTGTGCAATGGGAGAGCTTCAGGGTACTGTACTCAACACGAACAACAGGATTATTGCGAGCTACTGCAGGTTAGCACATACACCATCTGATATATTTTTTTAGCAGCATAAATCTGACAGTAATATAAGCCCAGATGTAAGCTCACACGTGGAGAGAAAAGAGCCCAAATTTCAATTTGAAAGGATTCACGAGGAACAGAAGTTAATGTTGCTGACAGCTGTAGCACACAGGGGCTGCTGAGCACATTACATCAAATGGAGACACGGAGCACGTCGACTTATCTTTACATGTGAACAAGCACATTCTCATTGTTACTCCCCTTCATAAACTCTTCCATATCATGAACGGTTGAACAAGTGCATGATGTGAGAAAGTAACTTCAGCGTAATGCCATGTATGCATGCTTCATTTAAAGTAGATTAGCCAGGCGTGTCGAGCTGTCCTCCAATTAGAGATAGTTTAACTCCCCAGCCTGACATTTGCCAGTTTGAGAAGATAAACAATGTTCGCGTAAGATAAAAGTAATTTTCAGCATATAATTTTGCTTGACAATCTTGTCTGGCTAGTGTAACTTTTTAAATAGTTGACACTTCAAAGGGTTCTTTGTGTCTGAGCTGTGACTGTGTGGGAGTGGAGAGGAGGGAGGAGGCGGTGCACTGCCACTTCGCACAGAGTTGTCTGAGCGTGTGTGTACACTAGATGTTTTTGGACTTGGGGATGTTAACCCTACTAAATACTAATTCCAAGCTTCAAACTGTATGCTTAGTTTTGATGGCTTAATGACTCCTACTCATCTGAATCTTACAATTAGTTTAGATACACCAGGATGCTAAAAATGTTACAAACAGACCACATTAAAGCTCTTTTCATGGCAGAAAAACATAGTGTACATTCACATTGTAACTCAAATCCATAGCTTACTATAATTCCAGCCTGGAGACAAACTGCTAAGGGATTAAGAGGCAGAAGAATACAGGAGATAAACATGGTTCAATACACAGAAACAGTATTGAACCATCATAAGACGCACATGCTGTACCTTGATAGTCTTGGCAGCAACAATATTGGACAGATTCTTCTTGGCCACACGAAAACCTTTGCCTGTGGGGAGGAAGCTCGGCCCCTGTGAGGATTTGGTTAGAGATACAACTGTTATCAAAATTGATCATCAGTCAAAAGCAGCATATGACTGTAGAGGAAATATTATACAAACTGTAAATGATCACAGATGCATAAAAAGAATCAGAAGGAGATATATGACTGCTCTTTTGGTATCACATACATTCTCAAGCCTGAGCTTCTGTTACCTGCGTATGACTTTCTTAGATCAGATCATTAGTTAATATTTCTTAAGGTCTGAATTTCAACATCTTATTCTCACAGTGCTTTCATACCAGCAACACTTCTGTGGACCACTCAAGGCCAATCTATTGTTGAACGATTTTCTTGAAATGGAATCAATGAGACAGACGTGGGAAATACTGTTTTATCTAAAGACTTTGATTTGATCTTTTAAAAATGGTAATTGAAGTACGTGACGTCTACATCTGAACACAACCCGCTCAACAATCTTCCTGGGATTAGAGCAAAACATGTGACTGATGAAACACATTAATGTTTGACAAAAACCAACTGACTCTAAATGTGGTTTTAAAAGCTATAGAATTCATATGGAGCTATTTTTGTTGCAAAAGTATTTGTAAATGTGTATTATGATCCACAAATGCGAACACAGATTCACAAATGTGTACATGAATCCACAAACCTGTACACAGATCTGTAAATGTAGAAGTTACAAATGAAACTAGTGATGACTCTCTTAAAAGTCTAAGTGTTTTTCAGCAATGACCTAAAAAAACACACAAGTCCTCGCTTACAACTGAAGCGTTCCTCTCATTGGCTGTCTGTCTGCACATGACTTTTGCTACAGTTCTGCCATGTGTCATCCACAAATGCGTACACAGATCCACAAATGTGTAATAAGATCCACAAATGTATAATAAGATCCACAAATGTGTAATAAGAACCACAAATACGTACACAGATTCACAAATGCACACAGATTCACAAATGTGTAATAAGAGCCACAAATGTGTAATAAGATCCACAAATGTGTAATAAGATCCAGAAATGTGTAATAAGATCCACAAATGTGTAATAAGAACCACAAATACGTACACAGATTCACAAATGTGTAATAAGATCCTCAAATGTGTAATAAGATCCACAAATGCACACAGATTCACAAATGTGTAATAAGAGCCACAAATGTGTAATAAGATCCACAAATGCACACAGATTCACAAATATGTATTAAGAACCACAAATACGTACACAGAATTACAAATGTGTAATAAGAGCCACAAATACGTACACAGATTCACAAATGTGTAATAAGATCCACAAATGTGTAATAAGAACCACAAATGCGTACAAAGATTCACAAATGTGTAATAAGATCCTCAAATGTGTAATAAGATCCTCAAATGTGTAATAAGAACCAGAAATACGTACAAAGATTCACAAATGTGTAATAAGATCCTCAAATGTGTAATAAGATCCACAAATGTGTAATAAGAACCACAAATATGTACAAAGATTCACAAATGTGTAATAAGATCCTCAAATGTGTAATAAGATCCACAAATGTGTAATAAGAACCAGAAATACGTACAAAGATCCACAAATGTGTAATAAGAACCACAAATACGTACAGATTCACAAATGTGTAATAAGAGCCACAAATGTGTAATAAGATCCTCAAATGTGTAATAAGATCCACAAATGTGTAATAAGAACCACAAATACGTACAAAGATTCACAAATGTGTATTATGATCCACAAATGCGAACACAGATTCACAAATGTGTACATGAATCCACAAACCTGTACACAGATCTGTAAATGTATAAGTTACAAATTGCAAACTAGTGATGACTCTCTTAAAAGTCTAAGTGTTTTTCAGCAATGACATAAAAACCCACACAAGTCCTCGCTTACAACTGAAGCGTTCCTTTCATTGGCTGTCTGTCTACACGTGACTTTTGCTACAGTTCTGCCATGTGTCATCCACAAATGCTTAAAAACACACTTGTGTGAGGCGACGGTTTTAATGCCCCGAACTCAGGCTCACAGGCGCCGGCTGCCGTGCTGTGTCCCACTTTGCTCTCACTAAAGACGTACCACTTGTTGTAATGTGGGCTTCACTGCTCTTTGTCTGGAAGGAAGACCTTGATGGATCGTCCGCCACCTGCTGGAAGTACTAGTTTGTGGTTTTGAATCAGGTTTCAGTGGTAGTATTACCTGTCTTGTAAAAGGAAACTTAAAACAGCGTAATATTAGGTAAATGTTAAAATTATACGCTTGTTCAGCTGTTACAGCCCAAAAGCTGGCGCCTGTGAGCCTGAGCTCGGGGCATTAAAACTGTCGCCTCATACAAGTGTATTTCTATGCATTTGTGGATGACACATGGCAGAACTGTATGAGTGTATGCATTTGTGAATCAGTTCATGCATTTGTGGATCTTTGTACACATTTGTGGATCTTTGTACACATTTGTGGATCTTTGTACACATTTGTGGATCTTTGTACACATTTGTGGATCTTTGTACACATTTGTGGATCTTTGTACACATTTGTGGATCTTTGTACACATTTGTGGATCATAATAAACATTTACGAATACTTTTGCAACAATAATAGCTCCATAAGTTCAGCAGTCCTATCCAACACTGACATTCACTTTACCTGGACAGCCATGGTGTGGTCACAGAGAAAGCTCTGGTATTTCAGGGGAATATGAATGCTCTCTTTTGGCCGGAGGTAAACTCTGGGTCCTGGGGCATCCTCCTCCAAGTGGAACATGTTGTCCTCCAGTGGGGTCGGAGTTTTGGTTAGCGCTTTGAAGTACCCCCACTCCTCTGTGTTAGTGAGAACACTAGATAGAAAGATAAAAGGACGTAAGTGAGATGAAAAGAAACCCTCTCTCTTTAAGGGATCCATCAAGGATTAGAGTTGGACTTGTTACACGATCAGAGAAGAGGGAAATGTTCTCTTCATCCGACTGTCTAAAAAGACGGTGCTGAGTGGAGCAAGAAACATATTGATGTCTTAGTTTTATTTCAGTCTAGCTAAAAGAAATAATAATAATAATAGCGGCACAAGAAAGGCCATGGGATTATAGTATAAAAAATGAAATATATACGGAAGCACTCATCATTGTTTTGTGTGTGCAGAAGGGAAGTAGGCTGACGGTCTACACTTTGATGTATAACTGAATATTCACAAAACACTTTGTGGTGAATTGAGTTTTATATTTTTGAGTTGAAAACCCAACAGACACCAGCATGCTTTAAAATAAACACAATGTATGACAGAAATAAAATAAGTATCCTTGAAATCTAGTAAGGCACACATTCTTAAAGCTGTGAGTCAATGGAGAGCTACAAAAAGGGAATGCTTGAATGAAACGCTGCAAAAGAGGTTGAGACGGTCTGACTTAAAATGTGCTTTGAAGAGTTTTTAAGTGGTTATGAAACAGACTGAAATGAATACTAATGCCTCCACATGACCTAAAAAAGCAAAACAGAAGAAGATAATGTTTAGATAGTTCTTGAAATGTCCATCAAGCTTCCACCAGGCTAGGCTAGGCTGTTTACAACAAGCTGCTGAATGAGTCTCTACTGACACTTTCAACGGCAGAGCTTCACCAGAACTGATATGTTGCACGGTTAAAAAAGAGATGGACTGAGATGTTTCTGCAGATAAATCTCTTTGCTGACTCTGTACAGGACAGAGAGATCAGCGAAGAGATGAGGTCTGAAGCTTTGACCACATGGGCCGACAGTACCATAAAATTAAAGTTCCACACAGCTGCTTTAAGTTAAAGTTAGACTTAGTAGAACGCATGGGTCTCTTCCTGTCCCATTAAAGTTACTAAGCATAGACCTTTCTGGAGTCCCTGAGCTCCCTTGTCTCGTAGGTTCCTCTGAGCTGCAGTAGACGTCCTCCTGCTGTGGACGTTCCAGACTCCAGCTGATACGGACGTGCTGGACTCCAGCGGCAACAGCTACTACTACTCGTCTCATCACTATCACCACTCCCTCTCTCTCTTACTCCCCTCTACCTGTCTTTCCAGACCCAACTGGGTCGAGGCAGATGGCTGTCTAACATGAGTCTGGTTCTGCTCGAGGTTTCTGCCTGTTAAAAGGAAGTTTTTCCTCTCCACTGTAACTAGCTAAATACTGCGAGGTGCAATGCTCATGGTGGATTAAGGTGGGGTCAGACTGAGTCTTATCCTGTCTTGGTGTTGGGTCTCTGTTCATAATTTGACATAGAGGGGTCTAGACCTGCTCTGTTTGTAAAAGAGTCTTGAGAGAACGTTTGTTGTGATTTGGCGCTATACAAATAAAGATTGATTGATTGATTGAATGATGGGTCAAGCTGCAAGATCACTGTTGGCTATACTCCCACAGTGTAGCTGTAATGGGGTGTTCACACCAAACGCGAATAACATCATTTGTGCGAATGAATTACATGTAAAGACAATGTAGAGACGCCAAAGAGTAGTGTACTGGCGACGCAAGAGTGCCCTCTTACTGATCTCCAGACAGACCACCAGAGTGCCCTCTTCTTGATCTCCAGACAGACCACCAGAGTGCCCTCTTCCTGATATCCAGACAGACCACCAGAGTGCCCTCTTCCTGATATCCAGACAGACCACCAGAGTGCCCTCTTCTTGATCTCCAGACAGACAACCAGAGTGCCCTCTTCTTGATCTCCAGACAGACCACCAGAGAGCCCTCTTCCTGATATCCAGACAGACCACCAGAGTGCCCTCTTGCTGATATCCAAACAGACCACCAGAGTGCCCTCTTCCTGATCTCCAGACAGACCACCAGAGTGCCCTCTTCCTGATCTCCAGACAGACCACCAGAGTGCCCTCTTCCTGATCTCCAGACAGACCACCAGAGTGCCCTCTTTCTGATATCCAGACAGACCACCAGAGTGCCCTCTTCTTGATCTCCAGACACACCACCAGAGTGCCCTCTTCCTGACATCCAGACAGACCACCAGAGTGCCCTCTTCCTGATCTCCAGACAGACCACCAGAGTGCCCTCTTCCTGATCTCCAGACAGACCACCAGAGTTCCCTCTTCCTGATCTCCAGACAGACCACCAGAGTGCCCTCTCCCTGATCTCCAGACAGACCACCAGAGTGCCCTCTTCCTGATCTCCAGACAGACCACCAGAGTGCCCTCTTCTTGATCTCCAGACAGACCACCAGAGAGCCCTCTTCCTGATATCCAGACAGACCACCAGAGTGCCCTCTTGCTGATATCCAAACAGACCACCAGAGTGCCCTCTTCCTGATCTCCAGACAGACCACCAGAGTGCCCTCTTCCTGATCTCCAGACAGACCACCAGAGTGCCCTCTTCCTGATCTCCAGACAGACCACCAGAGTGCCCTCTTTCTGATATCCAGACAGACCACCAGAGTGCCCTCTTCTTGATCTCCAGACACACCACCAGAGTGCCCTCTTCCTGACATCCAGACAGACCACCAGAGTGCCCTCTTCCTGATCTCCAAGGACTTCAACCATGTATTTTTTTTCTACAAAGCTTATAATTGTATTTATATAACTTATTGTGTATAGAGCAACTATATGACCGAATCCCCCCCTCCTCCTTAGGAGAAATAAAGTATTTCTGATTCTGGTTTCCTTGATGTGTCCACGGGAAGCCTTAAAAAAGAACTTAGATAACCAACCTGATCTTTTCAAGGTATCCAGCAAAGCATACAAAACAATACAATCCACTTTGGTACTGAAAACAATACTGACCTTCCATTCTAACAAACCAATGCAATGTTTAAGCATGCTGTATGGTCAAGAATTGAACAATTGAAGTGAGCTAATTCCACGGTCTAGCAGTCAACACACAAACACAAAGCTTTCTTGTTCTCTTTTTTTCTAAAGGCTTTCAGAGAGGTATATAAAGGTCACTGATCCTGCCCCCCTTTTCATTCCTTTCCACAACAAATGGATTTCCAGGGAGAGAGCAACAGGAACATATAACAGGTTTCAACAGAGGGAGGTCTTGTTTGCTTTTTTTCTTTTCCATGCACAAGTACATAAATGGAGAGCTGCTTCAAACATCAAAGGAGTCAAACAATAGGCATGGAGAGGGGAATTTCTCTCAAAATGAGAGCAAAGGTGTATGAATCTTTCAGGGGCATATCTCACTCACATTAGAGTTTGAGGCAACAGTCAATTCCATGAAACTTATTTTAGGATTCTTAGCTGTTAACGGGGATATAAAATATTTTGCCTGTGGCTTATCACGACAACAAAGAGCCTATGATTGTGTTTCATCTGAGCCTCAATGAAAAAACAAGGGTTGGTTCATTTTTACAGAAAGAAAACAAAACAAGGTAGGAAGTGAAAAGAACAAACAGAACGGGGCACATGGGGAAAAACAGAGAACAAATGATGATGATTAAAAAGATATCAAGAGAAAGGATTGAATGCATGTAGAGTTGAGGAAGCACAGAGGAGAAGACAGATAATGAGAAGGAGAAACCCTGAGAGAGAGAGAGAACAGGAGCAAAGCTGTGTGGAGCTGTTGTCTCCTGTCTCTTTATAACCAGCAGCTGTCACGGCTCACACTGGGCTCTGCTGGGCTGTGTGTAAAGGTAGCCTCGTAAAGTGAATAAAGAAACCTGACACTGAATTATCAGGCTGAGGGTCAGACTGTTCTTTTTTCTTCATGTGGAACAAAGAGCTAACCCAAGGCTTTGCTTGTGTGAAAAAAACAGCCTCTGTCAAACACTGCTTTAAATATTTACAACGCGATAACAGCACAGTTGCCTTGGTGCACTGACCAAACCAGGTTCATGCAGCGCTGAACGAGAGAGGTAGGAAGACAGGTTTGTTGTGTGTGTAGATATTCTCTTTTAATTTAAAGACTCAGACGCTTAGAATGAAATATATGACAGGCCCTTATTAAAAGTATTATATCAGACGTATGGACTGCTTTGTAATGCCAATGTGTGAGCATATGGTGCTCCCAGAATGCAGCATGCTTGTGGTACCTATAGTCTCATAAAGTAGTACGGAGTAAAACCTGCAATCATCAGGCCTGACTCCTTTGAAAACATTCACCAGTGGAAATCTGGGGCGCATATGCCCGGTCTACTTCAGAGAGTAGTCTTCAAACTCTTCTTTCTGAGGAAGCTTTTTAAAGCTTACCTCTGACCAGCCTCTGGCTATGCTGCTATATGCTTATGCCAGGGGACATGACGCACACAGGTCCAGACACCTTATAATACTCTCCCACTGTTCTCATTCATGCCAAGTAACGTGTGCAGGTAGCTCTATATCCTGAAGTAGGTTTTGGTGCTACCATGTCTGTAGATAATGGTCGTTTTATTTAAACTGCTTCAGCCTGCCTTCCCTTGCTGCTTCCTCATACGAACCACTTTACAACCCTCCTCCATCCCAACTCCTCCTTCCTGCTGTGTCATTTTAACAGGGTCATATGTATTGTCGCTGATGCTCGCTCTGGTCTGTAATTGTGGGGGTCTTTGCTGCTGCTCTCCCTGCCTTTGTTTTTGCGCTTGAAAGAGAGGGGAGGTGTTCTCTCCCCACCTCAGGCTTTGGCATTCCACGTAGGCACATGGAAGGGCAGGAAGTGGTCGTTGTAATTTTGACTATACTATGCTGAGAGTAAGTGTGCCCCTCCTCAGCAACCAATCTGCATTACAAATCCAACCATGTGAAACATTAGCTCAAACAAAGCACATAAAAACAAAGTTAAAAAGGGGTATTATGCTTTTTTTGTTCAAGCTTTCTGCTGTCCCTCTGGTACCTCTGTTGTAATGTTATATGGTTTACAGCTAAAAATAAATCTTATTCTTCTCAAACTGGTGTTTAAAAAAAACTAATTTCAGCCTCCATGTGAAACACTTTGTTTTAGCTACTGTCTCTTTAAGGCCCCCTGCTCCACAAACCCCCTTTACTCTGATTGGTTAGCCCTCTGGAGGCCTGTTGGAGGCGGAGCTACGGGCAGAACTTTTCCATTGATATTGCCAGGGGAATGCTGTTCCCCGTATTGCCAACATAGGCCTGATTTACGCCGAGGCTACTTCCGTGTACAGTATTTCATCTCCTCCTCTCTATTCTTCATGTAATCATGTCTGTATGATAAACAGCAACATGTATCAGCTGTAGATTAACATAACACGCTCTGAATCTCTGCGGAAAAGGAAACAGAGATCGTAGCGGGGCCAGAAGCAGGGGACCGGCTATCAGAGAGACCACACTGCCCTCAAGTGTTTCGTCGTAGGTTCCTATGTGTAGTTATAAACATATTTGGAGTGTTTTTTAACCTCTTTTTGTCTCTCCCTCAACATAACACGTCTCTCCACAGCATCCATTACAATTTAAATTATGTAAATTAAGTGATGACATCATTTAGTGACTTCTAGCGACTTTGAGGACAGCCAATAGCTACTTTCCTCACTGAGGAGTTGGCCACACTGGGTGTTTCACTGTGCCTGTAACACACACGAACCAGTTAGGAGATCCTAATGTGATGACCTCATCATCTTAGAAAGTCTCATGAAGATCTCGTGGTATCTTAAGAACTGTTACAGACAAATTCAGATATTACTTCAACATTAGCATTCATAGACATTTAAAAATGTGCACACGTTCAGTATGGACTTCAAACATTGCTACTTCATATCTGTTTTAGATATAAGAAAGTGTAATACCCCCTCTTTAAGTCAAGTTCCCCTGCTAGACATACACTTGAGGTCAAAATTATTAGCCCCCCCAGGAATTCTGGAACATTTTCCTTAAATTCTGCCCAATGTTTGAATCATTGATAAAACTTAATATAAGCAAACATTCACCAGTGTTCTTTAGTTGCTTTGGTACATTTGGGAATGTAAAATACATTTTTAGGATAACTTTATATCAAATATAGTGAAAAATGGGATGGTCAAAATTATTAGCCCCCCTGTGAATTTTTACTTTTAAAACACCTGAGCAGTCAGCTGGTTTCCTAACAACACCTGTAGGTCTGTTGGCTTCCTAGCAACACTTGAGCATTCAAACAGCATTGAGATTTACTTAAGGGACTCCAAACAGGGCACTTGAACACGTTAATGTTATGCCAAAGACAATAGAAATCAGTCTTGAGCTCAGAAAGAAGATAATGGAGGCTCATAATAAGGGGGAAGGCTATACTGTAATTTCCAGGTGTTTTACAGTGTCTAGAACAGCTGTATGTTGCATCATTGCAAAGTACAAGGAGACAAACTCTGTTAGAAACAAACCTAGGCGTGGTAGAAAACACAAGATTTCAAGAACTTTGGAGAGGAAAGTAGTCAAAGATGTCAGCAAGAAGCCCCGGACATCTGCCAAGGTGATTGTTGCTGACCTGACCTCCTCTGGAGTTGATGTTTGAAGGAGCACAGTTGTGAGGGATCTTCATCATAGTGGGCTTCAGGACCATCGTCCCAGAAGAACCCCTTTACTCAAAGAGCGGCACATCAGAGCCAGACTGAGGTTTACCCGAGAACATTTGAAAGGTAGAGATGAGTTTTGGAAGTCCATCCTTTGATCTGATGGAACTTTTTGGGCATATGGATGTTGTTCATGTTTGGCCAAGAAAGGGAGAGTCCTTCAACCCTTAGAACACGGTCCTCAGAATTAAACATGGTGGAGGGAGCATCTTACTGTGGGGCTGTTTTGCAGCCTCAGGCACAGGAAACCTTGTTTGGGTGCATGGCATCATGAAAAAAGAAAGTTATGTTGACATTTTGAGGGATAATGTGAAGAACTCTGCTCTTAGTCTAGGCTTTGGTCGGTGCAGGGTCTTCCAGCAAGACAATGATCCAAAGCTTACGTCAAAATTGGTCAAACAGTTCTTAAAGGACACCAAAACCAAGGTCCTGGAGTGGCCCGTACAGAGCCCAGATCTAAATCCTGTGGAGAATCTGTGTGCTCAAAGTGAATGTCCATGCTCAGAAACCATGTATTTTGGACCAGCTGGAACAATTTGCATTGGAAAAATGGTCCAAAATCCCTCCAGAGACATGTGCCAACCTTGTAAAGAACTACTTGAAGAGGTTGTTGTCAGGTGTGGCTCAGAACGGGCGCACTATTGACTACTTAGGGTGAGGGGGCTCATCATTTTGGACATGCCATTTTTACCTTTTCTTGTTTCAATTCATTGCATCAACAAAATATCCCAGTCAAACATAGTGAACATTTTGTCTTTGTTATTTTGTAAACACATAAACTATAAACACTTGTTTTTAATGCTCATTTTCATGGAGAAATCAAGGGTTTATCTGATTTCACAAGGGGGGCTAATCATTTTGACCTCAACTGTAAGTGTGGTTAACATGGAGGTAAACTTAATGTCGGACTGTGTTGATGAACTTGACATGAGGCCTGGACTAAAAAGTAGATCATCAGTTAGCAAGGTAACAGTGGTTCACTTCTTACCTGTGTACACCATGATAATAACTAAAGCTGCCCTCCAAACCTGCTTTGGAGCTGTTCGAGATTAGAGATGAAACCCGTATAGACGAACAACCCACTGACTTATCAATTCTCTTGATCCCAGAGCTCAATGAGTGGATCAAGAGGGGAGGGAAAGAGTGTTCAGAGACCAGCACAATCCTAGCTCTCCTGGTTGTTGTTTTTTTTTAACATAAAGAGATAATCATTTTTACTTCATATAATTTACCCTCTCATAAAGTCCAATTGAAGCACTAAAGCTGTGTCCTTGTATTTTTAGGATAGAGAGGGTTTTGTCTGCCTAACACCCAAGTATTTTTTGTGTTGTGGATTTGAAATGGCCGGTGTAGTGGTTTAAAGATTAACCCAACACTCTTACATGTCAACATAGTCAAGCAACAGTTTTGGGTTGATGACCGGTCTATTTGACCTGTTACTTTGAATCCTTCTGTTAGGCTATGTGAGACCAGGTCATAAAAACACATCTGTGGAATGTGGAACTCAGTTCATAGTTCATTTCTCAGCTGCTCTGTTGTGCAGCTACTATGATGACATCTCCTTTGAAACAGCGAAACATCATCATCGACGTGTGAAAGTTGCCTGCCATCAAATCAAATCTCTTCACACTGGGCTCTTCTTGTTGTAGTCAGTCCACCAGGTCTTAGACTCTGTCACATGAGGATGTCACTCTCCACTAATCTGATTCTATCTCTCAGGTGAGCGGGGCAGTGAACCGTGTAGTCATATAAGGGCTCTAAGGCTGTCATACTGTCCATCCTTAGGCTAAAGTCTCAAGCATGTTATACTCCACACACCTTTATGTCAGACGAAGCAGTTCAAACTAGTCAGTGGATCTGGATGAGGAGGGGTAATATCAGCTGGGGGCCAAAACAGAATAAGAGAAATACCCCCCCCCCCCCCTTCCCCCTTTAGATGGTTTGATCCAAAAGACGCTGCATGAGATGTTTTTTGACAGCAGGTGTCACAGACATCGAGCGACAGGTAGATCTGTGACACCGGTAGCTGGAGTGTTTATTAGACAAATTGTTATGATTTCAACAAACTTCTGCACCTTCCTTTATAGTGTATAACCAGTGTGTGTTTCTGTGTCTGTGTGTACTGATGCATTTTGATTCCAAAAACTCATGTTTGAACTAAAAGTAAACAAACACTTCAATCAGAGTGGAAATGTGATTAAATGGTTATAACCACAGAAATCTCTGGGCTGCAGTTGTTTAAAATATACAAAATCTGAAAGACAAACTTTGCAGGGAGTTCAGGAGAAGAGATAAATCAGTGTTGCAGGCCTCACTGTTGAATCAGAGCAGAACTTTCCTTAAATGTAAAAATTCTATCCTGAGAAATACTGAGCACTCGGTGTGTAATCCAAGGAAATCTAGGGAGGTGAACATGAACAATAACTGTCCTACTACAAACCAACGTATAGACTTCTCAGCCATAGTATGGCTTCATATCCTCTATAGCTATAAATAGTATGTAACAATAGCTACATAAAAGTACTGTGGAGCTTCAATAAAACACCAGTGTCATAAAAATCTGCTGTGGTCACTGCTGTGCCAAGTCAACTGTTTCCACCTCCACACTGACCTGCGTTTGACTCTTAAAAACCCACAGTCTTGCAGCACAAAGATATGCTTAAGCTTTCTTGTTAATTTCTGTATCTCTGGCTCTTAGTGGGGGCGGCAGGCGGCTCGGTGTGAAGAGTGACGCCGCCTCTTCAAGAATGAAATAAATAAAGGAACAGGGTGCAGGGCTGACGAGAGGACAGATGCAGGGATTGATGACTTTCAATTATATCTGCTAGGCCTGGTGGCTGGGCTAATGCCATAATGATTCATCCATGGCGCACTCCAGCCTTTGTTGATCAACATGATATATGCTAATCCAAAGCAAAGGCGTGAGCAGAATCCATAACAAAGGATCTGTACTGGGGGATTAACGACAATGCTAACTTAAGGAAACAAACACAACATTGATACCAAGAACGGGTGATTCAGGAAACGTCAGCCATAATGGCTGCTATACGTGGATTAAAGGGGGTATTTAGTATCTCACAAGCATGCAAGAATGTCCGCATTTGTGTCAAGGACAGTTCTTTTTGCTGCTGAAGGAGCGAGAAGCTACTTTGTGTATGAGCCTTCAGCATGTGTTTAAATAGTGGAGTGAACTACAGCTACAGAGTGCTGAGGAGGTTAACAGAGCTGAAGATTCTCAGTGTTTTCTACTTATTCATGCAGATACACACATGCAAACTGTGCTTTAATGTTGCAGACACTTGTACAAACAGTTCTTCAAATTGTGTACTGAAGTTGGATGTATGGGGCATGCAAACAACATACACATATTCTTCAGATTTCAATAAACACTGAACCAATGACATGCAAACAAGATGTGTCTAAACACTGCACACATGCATACGAACACATGAATACATGTTTTTACATAATGTCACAAACAAACACGTGCATCATAAAACAGCAAGCAGGCAGTGAAGAGGACTCCCACAGCCATTCACTGCACATACACAAGTACAGACATAGACTTCAGGTTTTCTGTGCTGGTGTTTCATTACCTCTATAAACCGACTGAAAGTACTTTTTATAAAGAAATACAATTAATATTATGCAGAATTGAGTTCAGCCTTTTGGCCCGGCCCTCCACAATATTTTCAGTTTCTCATGTGGCCCCATGGAAAAAATAATTGCCCAGCCCTGCATTAGTTGGTCCCAAGATGTGATACAGTTCTGGAGTGAAATATAAAGTTACTTCAGTAATCTGCACACAACTGTTTCATCAGGGCGACTATTAATAGGCTGCTTGTAACATTACTGCCAGTGGAAAACTTCAGCTGTTCGCCATGAATGAAGTCATTTCTTGTTCTTGCTGACTTTGAAATTGTTCAGTTGATAGATTCTAATAGTGAGAAATAATTAACATTTTAAATTCATTGACTGCTCCTCCAATTATGAAATGAATTTGATTGATTTTTACCCAAATTGCTGGGATATTAAAAAGTACCAAAAATGATACAATGAGAATATGGAGAACACAGAAGCACATAAAAAAAGTGTAAGTGATGCAAAGTCATTAAAAAAACAACAGGAACAACTGACAGGTAATAAAAACCCAACTCAGGAAAAGCAGTTTCTCTGTTCTGTTGCAGCATTTCTTTTAAGAGCCTTGAACTCTCCAAGAACAAAAAAAATCATTACGCTGTAGAGTGTTAGGGAGGTTACTCCATGACCAGGGTGCAAAGTAGGGGAAAACTGCTCAACCAAGTCCTGAACCAATCCTGGGTACTTGTTAGTCCAGAGAAATCCTAACAGCTGTTGGATATCAATATGAGATTACACAGATATTAAGGTGAGAGATCCCAGTGTGGCTTTGTAAATACAAACATATCACTGCTGATGCCCTTGAAAGCTTAGGGAAGGCCAGGAGACCAGAGGAACACAGACATGTGGATGTGCCATTGAGCTTGAAACAAAACAGACTGGAGTAAATAAGAAATATCTTTTAGTAAAGATATTGAAACTGTAAAATATATAAGTTACTTAATTATATCTTAACTAAAGCAGGACTTCTTATCAGATCATGCATAGTTACATTTCATTCATGATTGACAATGTCGTAGAAGTGAATTCTGGGTAATTTGATGATTTTCAGATGTTAGATTTCAGGTTTTCAGGAAGATCTGAATCCCTTTATCATCACTTCCTTTCACTCTTTTCATAGAGATACCCTCTTGAGAATTAAAGGTGACATATCATGCAAAATGGACTTTTTAATGGTTCTCTACCTGAAATATGTGTCCCTGGCATGTCTACAAACCCCCCGAGAATGAAAAAAATCCATTCTGCCCCTGTTCTGATTTCTCCACCTTTCTGTAAATGTGTGTGAAACCAGCCGTTTCAGACTTCAGTGTTTTTGTTACGTAACAACAATATCCGGTCTGTCACGGAGTCAGAGCTCGGAGCTTGTTCAGCCCATAGACTGTATAAAATAATACTGAATCCCCCCTCCGTTTTTCATTACCTGCACAAATGTGTGCTAACAAGGAGCTTAGGAGGGAGGCATGCTAGTTGTAGGCTGTCTTAATAAACACAAAGGTCGGTTTTACTCCCCACGTCTGCAGATTTGAAGATCTAGTGGATGATTTTTATTTATCATGGATAAGTGCTAGAGCTAGTTAGCATAGCCACATAGCTACATGTTCGTAGCTGTAGCTGTAGCTGTGTACCAAGACACACGTCGACATACTGACAAATAAAACAACAAGAAACACTAAATCTGTGACCAATCCTTCAAAAAGGTCCTGCTGCCTCTCTGGCAGAGGTCGGTTTTACTCCCCACGTCTGCAGATTTGAAGATCTAGTGGATGATTTTTATTTATCATGGATAAGTGCTAGCGCTAGTTAGCATAGCCACATAGCTACATGTTCGTAGCTGTGTACCAAGACACACGTCTACATACTGATAAATAAAACAACAAGAAACACTAAATCTGTGACCAATCGTTCAGAAAGGTCCTGCTACAGGCGCCTCTCCGTCAGGATCAGATTCAGAGGGTTGAAGTAACGTGATCTCTGAGCAGCCGTGTATATTCAGCCAACATGTAAACATTAGATCAACGTGCTGGAGAGCCGAGGCACATCCACTTCCGGAGGGGGCGTGGTCAGAGGGAAAACAGACTGTTCTGATGAGGAATGAAGAAGAGGACTTTTCAGGCATGCCAAAATCTGATTTCAAAGTGTTTTTTTGAGCATAAACTTTAAAGACATGTTTTGGGGACCTCTTAGACCAATATATATTGATGAAAAAAGCGTGATATGTCCCCTTTAAAGCATTTCAGACCCTAAAATGAAGTCACCTGATCCTAAATGTTCAAGGTTCAAAGTTCAAGGTTTTATGGTTCACTTTATTGTCACTTGATCATATCAAAACCAAGTGGCAACCTCCGGCTGAGAGAATTGAAGCCAATGTGGAACTGTTAAAAACTGCAGTTCATCGAGGATCCACTTGAGGCTGGCTCCAGAAGTACCAGAAACCACATACACACCAATTCAAAGAAGACAATCTTTACAGCAGAAATAAACATGTTTACAGCCTGGTTCAAAAGACGAGTGTAGTCTGGTTAGCTCATTTCTCTATCAGCACACACTGTACGTAGGGTGATTTTCTTCAATTTCGAAGATATTAAAGCTGCTGTGAGGAACTTTTGTTTTGTATTGATTCTGGCACCCCTTGTGGACAAATTGATACCTCTTATCTCTTGTCCTAAACATACAAAAGTAGTGTTTTCAACAAAACACTCATCCTGTTGTTTTTTAACAGTCAACTTTATCAGGCAATGTGATTATTTTCCATGAAAACAGTCAAATAAAGGCTGTTTCTGAAGCAAGATGTCCATCATCTGGTCTGGCACCTACCCCCCCAGGGCGGTTTCAGGCATTAAAAATTACAACAGAGAAGGTGTCAGTGTTGCTGCTGATGGTCTTGTTTGCTATTGAAGGTCATAAAGAGGCATCAATATCATTTTCAGTCGCTTTCTCAGCCAGTTCAAAACTCCTCACAGGGCCTTTAAGATTATGAGTTTTCCATTACAAGAGGCACAGCTGACTTGATTGACAGGCGGGAACACTGCAGTTGTTGGCTAGGAGGCTCAAAGCCCGCCTCTTTACGTCACAGCAGTTATGTTGAGTTCAGCATTTCCAATATGGCTGTCCTCGACGATTGGCTTCAAAACAGCGCTTCAGAAACAGATGGGTGACGTCACAGATACTACGTCCATTATTTATACAGACTATGGTTAAAACATTAAGAAGGAAAACGTTACTCAGGTCCAGCAGTGCACCAAATACCTAACAAGCTATAAATAAACCCGTTAAATCAGGGGTTCCCAAACTTTTCAGCCCGCGACCCCAAAAATATATGTGCCAAAGACTTGTGACCCCCACTGTCCCTCCAAGTGGTTAAATGTTGCTTCATAATTTATTTACTTCATGCTTCAAAATTAGTTCAAAACATGTGGCTGTGTTTCCTGTGCTAATGTGAATGAACCTGCTGCGACTGATCCTTTTGTTAATTATCTGTTAGTTATCCCTAACCCTAACTTTAGGAGTCATCTGGCAACAAAGAAAGGCAGGAAACTCATGAAAAGTACTTATTTGCATGGTTTTATTTCAAATGTTACTTCTTTATGTGTCTAAATTTGTACAATAATGGGTAAAATAAGCAAATTTAGATTACTTAAAAAAAATACAAAATCTGGAAGATATCTTACGACCCCCCCAGGGGGTCCTGACCCATACTTTGGGAACCCCTGCTATAAATAACTAAATAAATAACTTAAAAACCTAAAAACCTATCATAAATGAATAAAAAAACATAGTTAAAAACCAGCATTTTAAAAAGAAACGTTTCTGTCTACCTTATGAACCAGCCTCATTTAAATGCTGAGGTCGGGGAATCAATGAAACACCTTGAAATCAGTGTCCTGGCGAGCCCGAATGACTGTTTCTCACTTCTACCTCATTTCTACATCAGATCTAATAAGACCTGCAGAGATGGAATAAACCCCCACTCTCTTTAATTGGTCGTATTTCCACTGACAAAGTCAATGTTCTCCTGAAAATAATCTATTTGCCATGACCCCTGTTAATCCACCCCTGGGCTGGCTCTCCTCCCTTAATCAATAAAGTCAATACATTTCACTGGGAAGAAAAAAAGGGCCCAAATAACTACACTCCATAATTCCCAAACAAAACGTCCCGTCACTGAAAGTGCCTCAGACCTAGCCAATAACTGGAGTTCTGCCTGATACTGGACAGCCTATCTGTAAGGCTGTGTTATTCATGGAGACATCAGTCAGAGCCGCTGGCTGAGCAAACTTTAACACTATTATTCCGCCTCTACCCCGGAAAGTAAACAAAGTACTTAACTGTGCCAGTTGTGTTTCCCTATCATGCTCAGCATACACAGTTAAAAGGGGCCAAAAGATATCAAAACCTCACACTGTTTCAATAGGCTTCAACTATCCTGTCCCACCACACCTCAAAAAAAAGTCTAATCGATGCACTCAATTTGTTCTTTAAAGGTAGAGATGGGAATATTTAACGATACTGCTCACCCCTCCTGTCTATGAAGTAAGTGGCCGTTAAGTAAAGAAGCTCCTGTGATGCATGATAAGTATGATCCTCCATTTGTCAAGTGTATACCATTACAAATGTGTATCAATGCAAAATGCACACAACAACAACCACTCTCTTCTTCCTACTCTATTAGAGCGTTCACACATCTGTGCAAATTAATTACATGTAAGTTCTACACAAGTTTTGGTCTGGTGGTGCAGGAAACACTGATTGTTTGCACAAATGAAGCAAATTATGCTTATACTAATTTGCGTGAAATGAAAAACCTGAACTCCAGCGAATCTATCACGCCGCAAGAGCCAATTAGCGTGTATCTTCGGTGACGTTTGGTGTGAGGTACGGACCGGTGGAGGTTCATTCATCTGGAATATATGGGATACATTGATCTCTGTGCAGCTTCTCTGAGCTCTGTGACTCTACCTGTTTTTATGGGATCAGGAATAAACAGGAGCTGACTGTGAGGACAGAGAGGGAGGAGGATTATCTGCTGAGTTGTGAAAACCTTTATCTGTCACTAGATTCTAGCTATCGGTCGTAATAGGAAGTTAGCTCCGCCCCTTTAGCATAACTGGCTTTACCATTCAGAGTAGTCAAGCTCAACCTTGTTTGATGACAACAGACTGGTGTGGCGTGGGAACCCCTCCCCTCTCGCGCAAATTTGGACCGTGTGCACTCGTGTACACGTGATTATGACATACGAATTGAGCGAGTCGTTAGCACAAATTAAGCAAGTACACACAAAACACGTTGGTTTTGACGCTACGGTGTGAACGTGACATAACATATTTTTGGCAGAATAAAACAAAATGCTGTATAGTATGTCCGTTCTGTGCTACTGTAGAAACATGGCGGTGCAAGATGGCGGCCTCAGTGGAAGTGGACCCGCCCCTTATCTAAATATAAAGGGCTCCCTTTAAGTTAACAAAAACAAAATAACTTACAGTATATACTGTGGTAATTATACACTAATTTAAACATATTTATGAATATTATATTCCATTTCTGAGAAGTCTTTTCTGCTATATGTTGCTTAATTCTACACACTGCACCTTTAAAAAGTTAAAGGTAGTCTTTGTGTTGGTTTAAAGTAAAATCAAATATTACATAAAAGAGTTTGATGATATTTTAGGACCCTGCCCATAAACACGGATTCTAAACAGACTCACAGTTGGACAACTTTGAGTTTATGTAAGTTATATTTTCAGGGCTTTTGTTCCTTTTTTCTAAAACAATTGCGAAATAATGGACATAGTATCCGTGACGTCACCCATCTGTTTCTGAAGCGCTGCTTCGAATCCAATCGGCGGCAGCAGTCATATTTGAAATGCAGAACACAACCAAACTTTGTTCAAGCTAGTGTGAGGTAAAAAGGCAGGCCTGTAGCCTCCTCACTAACAGTTATAGTGTTCCCACTTATCTTTAAAGTCAGTCATGCCCTTATTTGGGCAAAACTCGTAACTTTAATATCTTAAAAAATGAGTAAAAAAAAAAAATGAGAGAGAAATGAGCTCTTCAGACCTAAACTGTTTTTGAACCAGGCTGTAAACATGTTTCTTTCTGCTGTAAAGATCGTCTTCTTTGAATGGGTGTGTATGTGGTCTCTGGTGTTTCTGCGGCCAGCCTCTAGTGGACGCTCGATGAACTGCAGTTTATAACACTTCTGCATTGGCAAGACCGGAGGTTGCCGCCCTATTTTAAAAGAACAGGACCGTCAAAAGAGCAGGAAACTGGGGGAGAGGATCGGCAGTGACATGTGGAAAAGAGCCGCAGGTTGGAATGGAAGCCAGACATCTCCCACATGAGGTCATAGCCTCTGTACACGGGGCGCACCACTAAACCACCAGGCAAACCATCGCCTTGGAGAATTATGAATATTTTGAATCGTAAATCTTGTACATGTGTTGATCATATCTGCTGCTATTCTCCCACTATGACTTTAACTTTGACTATTAAAGGTGACATATCAGGCTTTTTTCATCAATATATATTGGTCTAAGAGGTCCCCAAAACATGTCTTTAAAGTTTATGCTCAAAAAAACACTTTGAAATCAGATTTTGGTCTGCCTGAAAATCCCTCTTCTTCAGTCCTCCTCCTTTGGTACACAGCTACCAACATGTAGCTATGTGGCTATGCTAACTAGCGCAAGCACTTATCCATGATAAATAAAAATCATCCACTAGATCTTCAAATCTGCAGACGTGGGGAGTAAAATCGACCTCTACCAGAAAGGCAGCAGGACATTTCTGAAGGATTGGTCACAGATTTAGTGTTTCTTGTTGTTTTACTTGTCAGTGTGTCGACGTGTGTCTTGGTACACAGCTACAGCTACAGCTAGAGCTAGAGCTACAGCTACAGCTACAGCTACAGCTACAGCTACAGCTAGAGCTAGAGCTACAGCTATATAGCTGTAGCTATGTAGCTGTAGCTGTAGCTACGAACATGTAGCTATGTGGCTATGCTTATTAGCGCTAGCACTTTTCCATGACAAATAAAAATCATCCACTAGATCTTCAAATCTGCAGACGTGGGGAGTAAAACCGACCTTTGTGTTTATTAAGACAGCCTACAACTAGCATGCCTCCCTCCTAAGCTCCTTGTTAGCACACATGTGTGCAGGGAATGAAAAACAGAGGAGGGGTTGAGTTGTATTTTATACAGTCTATGGGCTGAACAAGCTCCGAGCTCTGACTCCGTGACAGACCGGATATTGTTGTTACGTAACAAAAACACTGAAGTCTGAAACGGCTCGTTTCACACACATTTACAGAAAGGTGGAGAAATCAGAACAGGGGCAGAATGGATTTTTTTCATTCTCGGGGGGTTTGTAGACATGCCAGGGACACATATTTCAGGTAAAGAACCATTAAAAAGTCCATTTTGCATGATATGTAACCTTTAAAGGTAACTCCTCATAAGAAATAGAGCAGCTGTTTTGGAACAGAGAAGGAGCTCAACCATAGTTGAAAGAACAGAGTTACACATGGATATGTCTCATAGTGCAGGAGGTGAAACAGTGTAAATGTTTGTTATGCCACAGAGAGGAAGTTGCGTGACCCTGTGCCGTGAAAGCCTATCAGCACTTAGATATTCTTGGGGTATTTTGGTTGCATCAGAAATGGCTTGTTTGCTTGTCCCTGTGTACAAATCTGCATCATTACAAAGTTATTCCTGCATCTTTGATTCATTCCTTGCTAAAACAAGTTTATCTGTTTATTCTGGGCTCATACTTCTGCAGTAAACTCGAGCACAGCCTCTGTGTGACTTATTGCTTAGAAAATCTGAAGCCTGCTACAGACAGATGAGCAGGCGTTCCCCGGCTGAAACAAGACGCCATTACTCCTGGAAACACATTCAGGATGTGTGAACACAATGTCATGGTGGGGCTAAAGTCCAGGAGATGCTGTCAGATGCCCCTTTTCGACCAAGGCAGTTTTAGGGATGGCGCTCAATTGAGATCCGTTTTTTTGTGTTTCGACTGTGAGTGAACCGGCTCCCGGCTAGGAAAACCAGTTCCAGAGCAGCACCAACTCTCTGCTGGTCTAGAACCGTGAACTGCTTCTGTCAGGGGGGAGAGGGGAAGGGCGGGGTTGACATGTTACAATGTTACAATGTCATTTAGCAGACGCTTTTATCCAAAGCGACGTACATACGAGAACAAGAACAACACAAGCAAAGATCTAGACAAGAGGAAACAAGATCAGTAAGAGTAACAAAGTGCTTCAAGTCCATTTGGGTGCAGGTACTGCCAAGCAGTGTAAAGGCAATGCACAAAAGTAAGTTTGTAAAATAAGGAACATCTACAATGAAGCAACCAAACAATTTAAGACCTTCCATTATCATCATCAACAATTAACATCACCACAATAATGACCAAAGTACCAAGTGCTGGGTCCCTCAAGAGCTGAACACAGATTCCCAGAGTAGAGCAGGACAGTGTGAGTCCACTGTAGCTGGAAGACATGATCTGCCACTGGGGACAACAGTGGAGAACAGTCTAGCTAAGTGCGCAGTGCTTCCTAAAGAGCAGGGTCTTTAGCTGTCTTTGGAAAGTAGAGAGGGACTCTGCAGATCGAATGGAGTTGGCCAATTCATTCCACCATTTAGGAACAACAGAAGAGAAGAGTTGAGCTAGTGATTTTGAGGCCTTGTGTGGTGGAAGCACTAGGCTCCTTTCAGAGGCTGAGCGTAGCGGGCGAGAAGGGCAGTAGACCTGGATGAGGGGTTCCAGGTAAACTGGAGCGGTTTTGGTTACTGCTTTGTAAGTAATGATTAGAGTTTTGTATCTGATGCGAGCTGCAACTGGAAGCCAGTGTAGCGAGATGAGCAGGGGAGTGACATGAGCTGTCTTAGGCTGGTTGAAGACCAGACGTGCTGCTGCGTTCTGGATCATTTGCAGAGGTTTAACTGTGCATGCAGGGAGGCCTGCCAGTAGAGAGTTGCAGTAGTCAATGCGTGACATTACAAGAGCTTGAACCAGGAGCTGTGTTGCGTGTTCTGTCAGGTAGGGTCTGATCCTCTTGATGTTATAGAGGGAAAAACGGCAGGACTGAGCAATCGAGGCAACATGAACCCTGAAGGTTAGCTGGTCATCAATCATGACACCCAGATTTTCGGGCAGACTTAGTGGGCATGAGGTTTTGTGATCCAAACTGGATATTGATCTGTGGGTCCATAGTGGGACTGGCTGGAATGATAATAAGCTCAGTCTTGGACAGGTTGAGCTGTAGGTGACGTGACATGATCAAAAACACAAACCAAACATGTTTCCTCCATTGTCCTGCAGCGACTAAATAAAAGAGACTAATGGATTCCAAGGCAAAGCAGTGAGCGGCCGAAGAGACAAGCTGCCACTGTCCTCCATTGTTGTTGTTGTGAGAGAAAGTTCGTGCTAGCACTGCTGGTAAAAGCGGTCACGTAAATCTGACCTCATGACGTTCCTCTTCCACGGGCTCAAGCGGGCGGAAAAACAAACGGGTGCTGTGTTGGTTCACGAGTTCATCCAGCTCTGAACCAGCGCAATCACCAGCCCGGAAATACAACCCGGTTCGTGTTGGTCGAAAAGAGGTAAGAGAGGTTGTGTCATACAAACCTGTAGAAACCGCCCTACTCTTAAAACGTTACACATAACTCAAACATGAACACTTTTCCAAGATGAACCCTTTGAAGCTCATTACAGAGCGATGGTCTTACCTGAGCTCAGGGTCGTCGCTGTGGATGGTGACAGTCTGAGGGATGTTATAGGGATTCTTCAGGACATACTCCATGTACTCTGCAGAGCCCAGGCTGGCATAGAGCAGGTGCTGGGTGGTGATGGCCTGGCTCAGCATGTTGGCGATGCCTTCTGCCTTGCTGCGCTCTTGGTTGGGTTTGCTCTGATCCTGCTCTCTGGCTAACTGGGCTTCCTTACTCCAATCCTAAACCCCAAAGAACAAAGGTATGTACCGTCAGAGTCAATCCAGTGTTAATCAGATAAAACATCTTAAACTAATGTAAGATATGTTATTACAAACTTTTTTGGTGTATTCACTCTCCATTAGGGATGTCAACAATTAATCGGCTATCGATTAAATGAGGCTAGACTGACATCTGTTAGTTGTGTTGCTGTGTTCCCACATCTCAGCACTAACTTTGTTATTAGGCATGAAAGTTGAGGTCAAATCAAAGAAAATAAAATGTAAGTTTTTTCTCTGTGACATATAACTGACTGTTTGAGGCATTGTAGGAACATGCATTTAATTGGAGCAATCCCTCTACAGTGTATGCTCTCAGCTCAGCAGTAAAGCATTGCAAACATAAACTGATTTTTAAAATCTGCTGAGCCATTTGTGTAACAAATTTACCTTCATATAAAAGCTTCAAATTCACTTTGTTGTTAAACTGACCTGACTAATAGGGAAGTGATTTATCTCTTCTCAGTTAGTTTTGGAATACTTCACTTTACACAAAATAAAATAAATATCTGTGTAGTTCAAGACAGCATTGAGAGTGTGCAGCATTTAAACAGTCTTTTTATTCTGAGCAGAAGGATGGAGAGAAGGATTATTATTATTCCAAACACCCCTTTCTGTAATCTGTACATGCATTGAGGGAGCTCTGATTTGATTGGAGGAGGGAAGCAAGTCTTTGTGTAAGGAAGCCCTGAAAGGTAAATTCCTCCAGTCTGGCTGTCTCAACAATTTTTCAATATGAGCCACATGTTTTCATGTGATTGTCCAAGAGACCAATCATTTCAGTACAGGAAACAAAAACAGCACAATGCCAGGGATTCTGGCCTGTAAACACACCTGACTTTAAATTCATGAAACATCTCAAATCAGGTTTCATAATCTTATAGTTAGAGCTGGATCAGGCTTGGACCGGCTCTTAGTTATGCTGATATAGGCTTAGACTGCCGGGGTAACTGGCACACTGACACACTGGGATCCTATCTCACCCCCTTCCCCCCCAACCCCCTCATCACTTACTTTAACTCTCCCTGTCCCATTAAAGTTACTAACCATAGACCTTTCTGGAGTCCCTGAGCTCCCTTGTCTCGTAGGTTCCTCTGAGCTGCCGTAGACGTCCTCCTGCTGTGGACGTTCTGGACTCCAGCTGATACAGACGTGCTGGACTCCAGCGGCAACAGCTACTACTACTCATCTCATCACTATCACCGCTCCCTCTCTCTCTTATTCTCCTCTATCCCTCTTTCCAGACCCAACTCGGTCGAGGCAGATGTATGTCTAACATGAGTCTGGTTCTGCTCGAGGTTTCTGCCTGTTAAAGGAAGTTTGTCCTCTCCGCTGTAACTAGCTAAATACTGTGATGTGCAATGCTCATGGTGGATTAAGGTGGGGTCAGACTGAGTCTTATCCTGTCTTGGTGTTGGGTCTCTGTTCATAATTTGACATAGAGTGGTCTAGACCTGCTCTGTTTGTGAAAGAGTCTTGAGATAACGTTTGTTGTTATTTTGGCGCTATACAAATAAAGATTGATTGATTGATTGATTGATTGATTGATTGATTGATTGATTGATTGATTGATTGATTGATTGATTGATTGATGATCAAAGTATCAGAGGTAAGAGTGTAAAATTGTGAAGCACATGCTTAATTTGTGGTCTAGCATGCTAATACAGTGGGATGGGGATATTCCTAGACTCAGTTATATTGGATTTACCATAAAGTCAAATGTTCAGATCAACATTATAATCCTGAGTGTTACAATATTCACCACAGTACTGGCTGGTACAGTGGTGTTTAATAGCTGAAACACAGTTCTTCATAAGTGGAATTGTAATGTGTAAAAGTCTGAGACAGACATGCACACCAGCCAAATTACATTTAACATGTGCACCCAAGGGTGAAAGTACAAGATGTGCCTTCAGGTAGAAGAACAATTAACGCCTCCTCCTGCAGTCACTAAAACACAGAGGGTTGAAGGGCACATTGCTACGAGAACTGTAACAACCCCAGGTTGTCTCGGAGAGGCTTCACACGTCTATAAAAGCTCCCTCATGGAACAGTTTCAAGCTGAATGAAAGCTGCTGCTCTGCTTTAGTCGTGCGCTTGAGATGTAAGGAAAAAAGACACGCAGGGAAAGACCATTGTGTTCCTGCTTCAGAGATAAGCTGCTATTCTTGTCCCCCCCCCATTGGCTATGTGCAAAGTTTGACCTTACCATGACCTTAGCTGCTTTAGCATCTTCCTTGCCCTCCCGATGATGCACAGCAGCCATGCAGTCGAGCTTGCGACTCGCACCGTCAGTCTCGTTTAGGTTGTGCTCTCTGGGCATGATGATGTTGCCTCTGATCCCATGTTTGTGCAACGGCACACGATCCCCATCTATCTCCAGTCTGTGTGCTTGTGCAGTGTTCCTTGCTGTGAAAACGGAACAAGCCATACTCATGAATGTATTTACTGAACAGAGTGGAATCTAATCTCTTTGCCATTTTGACCATATGTTCTAAAAACCCTCCAAATGTCCAAGGGAGAGAGGCACTGACAGATTAAAGTATTGTTGGAGCAAGAGAAACAACAGCTTGTACACAGACAACGGTCCAGTAAAACAACTGGCATCGCTACAACTGAGAGGAAGCCTTACTGATGGAAAAACAGACTTGCTCTCTCCCAAATTATGCTTCACCCTCCATCCTCTGCACGTACCAAAATGTCCAATTAAAATTTCTGGTTCATCTACTTGTCGCTAAACAATTTATCCTTATTTGGAAAGCCATTTTATTCAAATCTCCACAGAGAGTGCCCACCAATGATGGAGTTTACAGACATCCAACACCCACCCAGTTTCAAGAAGCGCACAAACTGCACATTATCTATCAGGAGTTACGATAGATCCCTGAGCAGTCAATTTGTGCTGGCAGCTGGTAAAGAAATGCAGTGCTACTTACTGTGGTTTTAGAAAGACTGATGTTTTGGGCATGACTTTATCTTTAGAATAGATTTTAAGATTCTTTTATTGGTTTTTAAGTCTCTTAATGGTCTTGCTCCTTCTTATTTATCAGATTTGCTTTTATAATAGGAGCCAGTGAGAGCCCTCAGGTCTTCAGGTAGTGGACTTTTAATTGTGCCAAAAGTAAGAACAAAGACTCACAGTGAGGCAGCTTTTAATCATCACGGCCCACGCCTGTGGAACATCCTACCTGAAGATCTGAGGGCTGCACAGAGCATCAACATTTTTAAAAGCAAACTCAAGACCAACATTTTCAGTCTCACTTTTAACTAAGTTTTATTCTTGGAACAATTTTATTTCACCTTACTTTATTTATTTATTATCTAGTTCAAATTTCCGTCACTTTTAATTAAATTAAATCAATTAATTTATGTTAAGTATAGCATCTTCTTTTATTTTAATGTTTTAATATTTTAGTGTTGTATTATCTTAGAAGAGTATTTTATTTTGGTGAGTTTAATTTCCTGTGTTGAGTTTTAACATCTTATTTTTCCTCCAGTGTTTCCTCATTAAGATATCATGAGAGTGTTTCCTCAGTTCATTCAGCAACTTCTTTTTTATTTTTCATATATTTATTTATTATTATTATTATTATTATTATTATTATTATTATTATTAGTAGTAGTAGTAGTAGTAGTAGTAGTAGTAGTAGTAGTAGTAGTATTATCAATGTTGTTGCATATATTGTGTTCTTAACCTTAGGAATGTGGGGTGGGTTTGGAGTCAGGGCTGGGGTTGGGATTAGGATGGGGGGGTCTTTCTTTTTATATATAGAATCTTTCTTTTTTAAAATCTATTCTATTTAAGTTGTTTTTATGTACAGCACTTTGTGTTACAACGTCATTGTATGAAAAACGCTTTATAAATAAACTCTGATTGATTGATTAAGTTAATTGAGTCACATATAGACTGACTGAATTTCCCTCCACGGGATAAATAAAGTATTCCTGATTCTGATTTATCGATTCATTTTCAATTTTTTCAGTCAACATTGATAAACCTTGGCCTCCCATTTGAAGGTCCTGTGTTTGATAATCAAACATACTGGACTTAGTCACTCTCTATACTCTACACTCGTACATTATAACTCCCTGAAGCCATCCAGAAACCCCAGGAGACTAACTTCTTCCAATGTTCTGGGCTGTTCAGCTGAGCGGTGTCACATGTCCAGGGGGGTCACATGTTTGATGCACTGATCGGTGCAACAGAATGATGAGTTGGGTGCTTTTTGGTAAATGAATGGTTGGTGGTAGTTTTGTCCTCGCCACTGTTGCCAAATGTTGCAGAAGGCAAGTTAAAGTAATACTGGGTCCCTCTAAGGATAATAACATAATGATTGATGCACTGAGTTTGTGCAGTTTGTGTCTAGTTTCTGAAAAGATGATGTCTGGAAACTGAAAAGTTAGTGTCTAGTTTCAAAAAGCTGGTGTCTGGTTGCTGTAAAGTTGGTGTCTAGAAACAGGTAGTTGGTGACTGATTTCTAAAGTTGGTGCATGGTTTCTAAAAACTTGGAGTCTAGAATCTGAATAGTTGGTTTGCAGTTTTGATGGGGATTTGAATAAAATGGCTGTCTATAAGATCATGCAAATTCCCGCAGCCATTAAAAGACTTTGACAAGAGAATTTGCGTAATCCCATACTTTGAACAACACTCAATTCAGCTCTGCTCACATTATATGTTTGTCATCTTAAAACAGCTTTACCCTAATATGATAGAGCACGCTTTGCAGCATGAAACCAGATAAACCTGGACTTACTAAAAGTGGCCACCAATCTTACTGAAAGGAGCAGAGCAGATAAGTTAAATGAGTTCTACGTTGATGAACACAAAGATGATTAGATAGAACAGACACAGACGGACATAATTAGAGCGAATGTGTTTAAGCTTGATTTTAATCTTCTTAAACACATTACCAACCTTAGTATGACAACAGATTTATCATATAACAGCCACTGCCATTTTTCTTACCTACTAATACCAATGTAGTTATATTAGAGGCTGCATATGGGGCCATGATACTTTTCTAGGCATGACAGAAAAGTGTCTGAAGTCATTTACTGAAACTGTCATGTACCAAAAGCAGATATCAGATTATGTAGCAAACTTAGAAGCTGTGAACTGATTCATGGATGAACAAAGATTTTATAAGGCAGCCTAGATTTAGATGTTGGGCTGCACGGTGGTGCAGTGGGTAGTGCTGTTGCCTCACACCAAGAAGGTTCCTGGTCTGAGTCCCCGGTCAGGCAGGTGCACTTCTGTGTGGAGTTTGCATGTTCTCTCTGTGCATGTGTGGGTTCTCCGGCTTCCTCCCACAGTCCAAAAACATGCTCTTCAGGTTAATTGGTCACTCTAGATTGCTTTTAAGTGTGTGTGTAAATGGTTGTCTGTCTCTCTGTGTTAGCCCTGTGATAGGTTGGCGACCTGTCCAGGGTGTACCCTACCTTCTGCCCGAAGTCAGCTGGGTTTGGCTCCAGCCCCCCGTGACCCCGAATAGGTTAAGCGGTCAAGATAATGGATGGATGGACATTTAACAACCTAAGCTTGTTAATGTAAAGTACACTACCAGTCAAAAGTTTGGAAACACCTTCTCATTCAATGTTTGTATTTAGTGTAATGATTGTAAACACTGTAGATTAATACTGAAGACATCCAAACTATGAAAGAACATATATGGAATTATTGAATTTTTAAAAAAAAGTGTTAAACAAAGCAGAATCTGTTTAATATTTTAGATTCTGTAAAGTAGCCCCCTTTTTCCTTCATGACAGCTTTGCACACTCTTGGTATTCTCTCAGTCTGCTTCATGAAGTGGTCTCCTGGAATGGTTTCTAATGAACATGAGCCTTGTCAAGAGTTCATTTGTAGAATGACTTGCCTTCTTAATGTGTTTGAGACCATCAGTTGTGTTGATCAGAGGTAGGGTTAGTACACAATGGATAACCCTATTTGACTACTGTTGTAATCCAGATTATGGTAAAACCAGATTATTTCATAGTTTTGATGTCTTCAGTATTAATCTACAATGTTGAAGATAATTACAATAACTAAAAACCATTGGATGAGAAGGTGTGTCCAAACTTTGGACTGGTAGTGTGATAAAGAAAAGTATTGTCTTAAGATATTAAGACATTATAAGTGGTTGAGGATCCTGATACAGCTGATACTTGCTTCAAACAAGACCACTTGTGACTTCCTCATGTGTTTCTTCCCCATGAAGCTTATGTTTTGTTGAATAGTATATGTGTATTTGCTTGTGTCTTCCTTTCTGCAGATTGGGCACAGTGGGAATGGCGTTTCCTTCCTTTTGCTTGTGTTTTGCCAATTAGCATTATTTATTTCTGCAGCTTCGGGGAGTTGAGCATTATGCACTGGTAGAATGAAAAAGAGGCATTTCTAACCAACTAGACGCAATCATCAATTACCATCATCACATTATGAACACACAGAAATACATGTAGAGGGGAAATGATCACTGATTACTTACGTTTTTTTTTCTTTAACTGTGGCAACAATGTGATACCTAAAATTTCCCTTTTACTTTTCTAACACATTAATCCCTGAAAACACCTTTATCTCATTGTTTCCCTCTCCCAGTGTCACTCTTAATCCCTGGACATTTTTCCAAAGTCACCTTATCACAGAGGCATTGGAGCAACTGCCAATCACCTGACCAGATAGTGTCTGGCTACACCGCTTAGTTTGGTGTCAGACAGACGGGAGTGTGACCGAGTGCACACACACTCACACACACATACATAAACACACACACACACACACACACACACACACACAGCATAGTCTCAGTGTGGCTTACTGTTGCAACTAGACTCCAGTGAAAGCAATTAAGTACAGTGTATGTTCAAATGCTACGGGATGCTGTGGTGCAGAGAGGAGTGGGTTTGGTGTGTTAGAGACATAACAACAGTGGAGAAGGGTAGGTGGTGGGAGGAGCTGAGATAGGCAAGTAACAAAGCAAACAGTGGAGGGGACCTGTTTGCACTGTAATAAGAGCAATGAATAAATAATGGCAACAGTTGAGGGAAAGCATTTGGATTGAACGTATGCATGTATTCATTAAGTACATGTTTGTTTGGTCATACTCCTATATGCAGATTTTATATCAGTGGGCTGAGCAAATGTTTGTGAATGTAATTACACAGCATTATAAAGGCCCTTTCTACTCAGGGTGTGATATAATTCTAGACCTGCCAGACTTTCTTTCTAACAAGCAATTATCCCCTTATTTGCAAATTCTTCTAATGTGATGCTTACTCTTTGTGTGTGTGAGTGTGTTTGAGTTGTAGTCTATATTTTAAGGACAAATTCAAAAATAAACACAAGTTGACTGGTGGTGGCTTCCCTAATTGAAGAAAAAAAATGTTTCCCCCAGTGTGTGCATCTCTGCTTGGACTCTGTATGCATGCAAGAACACACTGCCACACACACACACTGCCACACACACACCAAAATGCAAACAGGGCTGTGGCTAGCCACCAGAGATGCTTCTGCAAGCTCAATTAGGCTGAAAATTGAGTGGTTCAGCAGTGCAGCCAACAGAAGGATGGGGAATGGATCGGGTTGGGTTGATTAAGTCAGGAGCAAGGTCCCCGCCCAAATGTAGACACTAATTGCTCCATGTGCTGGAACATGCATATGCACCTGTGTGCTGAGAAACACATCAGACACCCTGACGTGGAAAGGGAAAGTGCTTGCCGTTAAGTTGGAGGATGTTTCTGGAAGACAGGCTTCCTCCTCTGAATCCACCCGTGACCTCTCGAGGTGTGATGATGTGAGAAGGAGCTGGCATTGCGTCTGCTGCTCTCCTCTTGCCGGGGTCTACGGGGCACCCTGTGGAGGAATGATAGAGTTTTTAATACAGTTTATAAAAGTCATTCAAAAACAAAAATACACATTTTAAACAGGCTGAAGGTCGTCTTTCACAAGATGCCTCTATTTTTATCACTGTCACGTCACTTCTGCACATCACGCAACCAGCTCCACTTACAGGTACTTTAGGAAATAACTGCTGATATATGCTGTCTTTGGTCCAGCCTGTAGAAAGATCTACTAGAAGAGTTAAGTGCACCTGTCAACAACCTTTAAATGAAGTCTGAGTAATACCTTTTTGGATCAGCTCATAACCCCTCAAATTTCAACCTGCCCTCTTTCACTCTGCTACAGTTCCCTCTCTGTCCAACCATGTTTCAAGTTCTAATATTTCTGCTCTTCACTCATTTTTAGTTCCACAATATTGTTTAATTATATTAAATAGTTGCATGTTTTAATCATTGACTGTATATGAATATGGATGATGTTTCTTCATCTCTTTCCACTGTAAAAAATGAAGCAAATATACTGCAGCAAAGTGCACTGGCATAATGCACTTGCAATGTTTTTTGAAGCCAAGGCATGCATGTGCAGAAGCGAGCTGGCAGGTGGAGCCGTGGGATTGATGTCACACCCCTTCAGTCAGCAAAACCTTCAAATTTCACCAATAAACATAAAACAGATCCTTCAGGTCAGTGGAGTCAACAGCAGGATAGATTCTTAAGGTGGTTTGAATCATAGACTGTATAAATAATGGATTATCCGTGACGTCACCCATTCTGTTTTGAGGCCAATCTGCAGCGGTTGCCAACAGCTACCACTTGTCCCACTTGCCAATCAAGTCAGCTGTGCCTCTCATTGGAAGACTCATAATCTCAATATCATTGAAATTGCCGCTTTATGAAAAAATTCACCCCCCGTACAGTGTGTGCCGATCAAGAAATGAGCTATCCAGACTACATTCGTCTTTAGAAACAAGCTGTGAACATGTTTATTTCTGCTGTAAAGATCGGCTTCTTTGAATTGGTGTGTATGTGGTTTCCAGTACTTCCGTAGCCAGCCTCAAGTGGATCCTCGCTCCAGTTTTTAGCACTCCCGCATTGGACTCATATTTTTGACTGGAGGTAGCCGCTTGGTTTGAATCAGATGCTCATGGTCATGGAAAGCTTAATGACGCTGAAGTACGCTACAGGATCACGCATTTGTCAACAGAGCTGTAAATCATGATGTCATATCCACTCTTTATGGCCTCAAACACTCAAAGAAACTTCTCCAAAAATGGACACTTAACATAAATCTGCATGATACAAACTAACTGTCATGACATAAAGAAAGTTTGAGAAAAATGTATTCGGCTTGTGTTTTATTTTTCTAGTTTGGCCCATGTCTCATCTGTTACAATGGAGGAGGCAGGGCTTTATGACCTATTGTGCAGGCACAGTCACAGAGGGAGCAAATGTGATATAAATCTTCTTATTACCCGGCTTTCTTACTGATCTTCCAGAAGGGTAAGAAGCTTGCTTCTGATTGGTCAAAACCCCTTGACAACAGTTATGAACTTTCACTAACATGAGCACCACCAGAGAGAAACTGATCACACGTCATGTCAAATCAATCCACAGAAAAGAGTTCAGACACATTTAGCTTCTGCTTGTTGACACCATAGACCGTAAGGTGAGGGGAAACCGTTAGCTTACATTAGCATCATATTGGTAAACAATGTGGCTAAAGCGTTAGCTTCGTTTAGCAAGCTAAATCAGCAGGCTACGGACATTTTCATCTTGGATCCTGTCCATCAGTCTGATGAAGGAGTGGAGCAGGTGAGAGAAACTTTAGGTTAGTGATCTCTCCAAAGAAAGTTAAACCATGAGCAGTGGTGATGATAGCAGCAGGGTTCAAAGTTGTGACATTAGTTTCTTTTTAAAGGTGTGTGAACCACAGAGCTCAGAGAAGAAGGAGAGCTGAATGAGGACAGTTTCATGTTCAATCCACCGCAACAGGCAGAGAAGAATCCATCACCATGGAACGATCACTGACGAGGAATCACTGGGACTATTTTTAAAAACTGTAAACAGAAATCATTTAAATCAATTAAATCATCTTTAATCAATGATTTTAACAGTGTTTGTATTTTAAGTCAGTAGCTGGGTAATAAGAGGGATAATGTGTGGTTAGCAGGTTGTTATGGGAAAAAGAACCCCGACAGGGTGAGACAAGACGAAAAGAGGAGGGGTCTTAAACCCCCTGACTTATACAGTCTTTGGTTTTCAATTTTAAGTTTTGAACGACTGTTGCTAAAGCTGCTGTTTTGTATTTGTTTCTGCAGATTAAAACATCAACACTGAATGGGGGTTTAATATAATATTTAGTAGAACCTATCCAGTGTTTATACTTCAGGACATTTGAATAAATGTGTAAAACTTGTATTATTCAAGGATGCCTCACAACACCAGGGAATGGGTCTTTTGATGAAGACCGGCCTGTCGGCTCACTCTGATGAATTTCCACCTGATTAATGTACATTGTGCCTTTTCAAATAAAGACATGTAATAGTTTTAGGTGCTTAGCTTTTTGACAATAGTGTCCTATTTATTACAAAGAAGAATAAATATTGAGAGAGGCTCCACATCTGACTAAAACACAATTTCCTTTGTGATAAATGGGAATAAAAGAGAATTGGTTAACAAGGCGAATAATAAGCCAGTGACCAGGGGAGCGTTCAGAGAGGAATAAAACCCTTGTTTCATCTTCAGTTTCAGGATCATAATAAGAGACGCTTACAAACTCTGCAGGTTTTGTGTTGATTCACTGTATTTAAAGACTCATTCTGTGCACCTCCAGCAGAGGCTGGTGACATGGGTGTTTGCCACTACTTGAACTCACATGCCAGACAAAGATCCAAAGCCTGATCTGGCCTGTTTCCTAAAGAAACAACAGCTTTTTGGCCAAAGATCTCTTTGAAGTCACATGAGAAACAATACATTTTCAGTGTAGACAGCGCCAAAGTGGACAGTTTCCAGGTTAAACCCTGGATTAGGAAACTTGAGGCACGATCAATACATGAGTACGAGCCTGCAGTGGTTAATTAGTGGTCTGAAATTGCCAGAGAAGTCTGGACACAGAAAGCCTGCCACGCTCTGAGTGTTACGCTGATTGATGGTAAGTGTTGGCTTCTGCCCGGTTTGGCTGTGTGCTTGGCTTCAGGGATTCAGAGGGACAATTAAACATTAAGATACATAAATATCTGCTGCAAACGGTCACAAACATATGCAGAGCGGGAGACTGACCACATCATTACAGAGCTTTGGATATTCAGATTGTTCTGCACATAATAAGTTTAGTCGGTACAAAAGCTTTATGTCATTGTTAAGATGGCTGAGCTGACAGTTTGGGGTTATTCTGCAAAGCCTGCCGCTTTACAACCAGACTGCCTTCTGTTTTCAGGCTTATTTGTCTCCCCTTCTGTTCCTAAATGGCAAAATCATCATTTTCCCTCTCTTTTTAAAGGCAAGTGGATAAGTAAACACTCCAGGGTGTGCTTGTACACAGACAGTGAATGATGGTCGATATTAGGTTTGCTTCGAACATTAATTCTCCCTGCGCCGAGCCCCTATGGATAGTAGCTCTGGGAGAAAGTTGCTTATTCTTTTGAACAACGCTTCATACACAGAAAGCCCAGCAATGGAAGTGTGACAGATAATTGCTCACAGGGTCAACACAGCCTACAGCCTACAGACATGTACCATCTCCACAGAAGCACTTGCTAAGAGAATACTTGTAGATCCATTGCACATCCTTTACTCTGAGTATGAACTTTTACCGTCTGGAAGACGGTACAGAGTCCCCAAGTGTAAATTGAATCATTTTAAAAACTCCTTTGTGCCGATCTGCATCAGAGTTTTAAATAGTAAATAGCCTGATGTAGCTCTAGTGAAAGTTCAGACAGGAAGACTATAAAAGCAATCACAGCAGTTGTTTAACTCTCCTCTTCCTTTGTTCAATAGCTCACCTGCTTCCACGGAGCTGTCATTGGTTAATCAGCGGCGGCTGTCATCCAATAGCTCAGTGGCATGCCCTTATCGTCAGCCTATCAACTTTCTGCTGTCTCTTTAAATGTGTCTCTCTCTCCAGCTTGGTCCTTCTTGCATTGATGGTGCGCACCCCTCCTCCTCCCCATCTCCACCTGGTCCCTGCAAAGTCTTCAATTCCTAGGATTCATCAACCACCACCACCAGTGTCTGGACTATAGGGGGATTTCTTCTGCTGCCAAACTCACACATCCTGCGCTCACAAAATGAGTCCTCACGCCAAAGATTTCTGTCAAGTTTCATTATTCATTAAGTTGTTATAAATAACATTTAATCTTCAAACTGTGTCTCTCCTGATTGAACTATGGTTGAGACAGTGTTATGGTGTTCTCACTGTGTGCTGTATGAATGTGTATTATTTATTGTGTTTTTCTTATTTTTATTTATGTGTTCTTGTGTCATTGTGGGGATTTTTTTAAAGGGCAGATAACATGTGCAGCACTGATGTCAAAGACAAATTTCCCTACGGGGACAATAAAGGACATTGTATCAAATCCTATTGTATCGTATTGTATCGTATTGTATCGTATTGTATTGTATCGTATCGTATTGTATCGTATCGTATTTTATCGTATCGTATTGTATCGTATCGTATTGTATTGTATCGTATTGCATTGTATCATATCGTATCGTATTGTATCGTATTTTATCGTATCGTATTGTATCGTATCGTATTGTATCGTATTGTATCGTATTTTATCGTATCGTATTGTATCGTTTTGTATCGTATCGTACCGTATCGTATTGTATCGTATGTTATCGTATCGTATTGTATCGTATTTTATCGTATCGTATTGTATCGTATTTTATCGTATCGTATTGTATCGTATTTTATCGTATCGTATTGTATCGTATTGTATCGTATTTTATCGTATCGTATTGTATCGTATTGTATCGTATTTTATCGTATTTTATCGTATTGTATCGTATTTTATCGTATCGTATTGTATCGTATTGTATCGTATTTTATCGTATCGTATTGTATCGTATCGTATTGTATCGTATTGTATCGTATTGTATCGTATCGTATTGCATCGTATTTTATCATATCGTATTGTATCGTACCGTATTATATTGTATCGTATTTTATCGTATTGTATCGTATTTTATTGTTTCGTATTGTATCGTACCGTATTGTATCGTATTGCATCGTATTGTATCGTATTGTATCGTAATTTATTGTATCGTATTGTATCGTACCGTATTGTATCGTACCGTATCGTATTGTATCGTATTGTATCGTATTTTATCGTATCATATCGTATTGTATCGTATCGTATTGTATCATATCATATCGTATTGTATCGTATTTTATCGTATCGTATTGTATTGTATCATATCATATCGTATTGTATCGGATTTTAGCGTATCGTATTGTATCGTATCGTACCGTATCGCATGTTATCGTATCGTATTGTATCGTATTGTAGCGTATTTTATCGTATCGTATTGTATCGTATTGTATCATATTTTATCGTATCGTATTTTAACGTATCGTATTTTATCGTATCGTATTGTATCGTATTGTATCGTATCGTATTGTATCGTATTGTATTGTATTGTATCATATCGTATTGTATTGCATCGTATCATATTGTATCTTATCGTATCGTATTGTATAGTATCGTATCGTATTGTATTGTATCATATCGTATTGTATCGTATTGTATCGTATTGTATCATATCGTATCGTATTGTATCATATCATATCATATCGTATCGTATCGTATTGTATCATATCGTATTGTATCGTATTGTATCGTATTGTATCATATCGTATCGTATTGTATCATATCATATCATATCGTATCGTATCGTATTGTATCATATCGTATTGTATCGTATTGTATCGTATTGTATCATATCGTATCGTATTGTATCATATCATATCGTATTGTATCATATCATATCATATCGTATCGTATCGTATTGTATCGTATTGTATCATATCGTATCGTATTGTATCATATCATATCATATCGTATCGTATCGTATTGCATCGTATTGTATTTTATCGTATTGTATCGTATCATATCGTATCGTATCGTATCGTATCGCATCGTATCGTGTCGTGTCGTTTCGTATCGCATCGCATTGCATCGTATTGTATCGTATCATAAATACCACAGGTCAAAGGATTGTTTGGCTCCTTGGTTGTCTGTTACACCGAGGCCAGTGCTCACAATACACTTCAAAACAGTTGACTGAAGAAGAAATTAAAACTAAAGTTTACAGCTCTTAAAATTACAGTGTACTTTGACACAGTGCTTCCATTACTGCCACCGGTTACTAAGCTTTGGAACATCACAACATCCCCAACTGAAGTGCTTAATTGTAGTGTGAGAAGTTTCAGAGTTTTCTAAGAGGCTCTAGGATACCTCACTTGGGATGCTTTTATTTGAAAAATGGTGAGTGCAGCAATTTAGTGGCTTTACTGCCAAGAACTGACACCTCAGTGAGCTTGTGAGAGTCTGAGAAGGGGAGGCTAAAGTACCATCCAAATCTTTTAGAGGCAGAGTCCCTCATAAACAAACTGATAATGGGTGGCAGCTAAATGAGTAATGGGGGGGCTGATGTTGCCATGCAAACAGACACAGACAGCGCAGCTCTGCAGATTAATGGGAGAGGTGTGTGCCGTCCCAATGCATTCCTCATATCATCCATCACCCTTCCCTGGCCACACTTCTCAGGCGAATGTATTTGTTTGAGTAATATTTCCTAATTATTACCATGAAGACAATACTTCAGCTGTTACATAAACATCTCCAATCAATAAGAAAGCCATTGAGATCTCATTGCCAAAGTCTCATTATAGGCCTTTCAGCCAGCTTTCTTTGTGTGGAGAAATGCTCTGATGATGAATCTATCTCAACCAAACGGCTGCGAGGGGGAGATAAGATGAACCCCTGGTGCTACTGCCCAGAGTAAAAACAAATGATGAACCTGATGTTGACCCTCTGATTTAATCATTTCATCATTTTAATTAATCAGCTATCACTAGAGCCATCATTAGCATCACCAGATAATAGGCACAGTAGTGCTAATCCAGGTTGACGTGTATGTCTTGCTCTGTGTAACACTATCCATCCCTAACTGCACTGGCATGTTGTTAAGACACAGCTGATGATCCTCATCACTGAAATGAGAGCTGATACTCCGGGTTTGTGTTGCAGAGAGAAAGCCACTGCTGATGCGTGTTGTCTGTGTGGAGAAGAGTAATTGTGAACAAAGTGCCAGGGGGCTGAACTCTATCACATTTATTGACTACCTCTCTCTGTTGCATGACAATAACACTACTCGGCACTGCCCCCACCTGCCCGCCTTCTTTGCTCTGCTGGCAGTTCTTGAGGTTAAGGCCACAACAAACCACTGATTTACTGGCCCCAAGAACAAATGGGAGCAAGCACCTGGGGGTTTCAAAGCAGTCTGCAATATTCGATTTCTCCTGCCTCCCTGTTCCAGGCCACTGACCTTTCAGAATAAGCAGAATCCCCTCACCTCAGGGCTCAAAGCAAGGTTGATAAAGTCGGGCCTTAATGCCTCAACAGCTAGACCTTTTTAATGAGCGAGGCATACTGTCCCTCTCTAAAGGCTGATTTATACTTCTGCGTTGAATCAACGGCGTACCCTACGCCGGGGGTCCGCGTAGCTCCCGTACCTACGCCGAGGCCTCGGCACGTAGCTGACGTGCACCTCCTCCAAAATGTAACTCCCCGTAGAGCCGACGCGGACCGCAAGCTCTGTGATTGGTCCGCTCGGCGGCTTTGTCTTTCCCGCATTTACAACACTTCCGGGATCCCGGACATCGGCCGCACATCGTCCGTGTATTTCATCTCCTCCTCTCTATTCTTCATGTAATCATGTCTATATGATAAACAGCAACATGTATCAGCTGTAGATTAACATAACACGCTCTGAATCTCTGTGGAAAAGGAAACAGAGATCGTAGCGGGACCGGAAGCAGGCGGCCGGCTATCAGAGAGACCGCACTGCCCTCAGGCGAATTGCTGCGCGACACGGACACACCGACGCACAAGTATGTGGGGCTCATGTCTGCGTCAGCCCCTGCTGCGTAGCGGAGACGCAGAAGTATAAATCAGCCTTAAATGTGTTCTGGTCTGAGGTATTTGGAACGTTGACTATTGTAACTGGGGTAAGACTGGTCCCTAATGCTTGTACTGTTTTGTTTGGTGTGTCTCCTCCTCTATCTAATCTTTCATGTTAGCCTATATGACTTTGTGGGCCAGATGGTTGAAACTGTTGAAATGGAAGTCCTCTGAATTAAGAGTGTGCTTTATTTTCTCAAGCTTGTAAAGATTAGGCTGACCCTAAGTGGCAAAGCTCATATCTTTTTTTTTTTTTTTTTTTTTTCCTCTTGTCTGCATATATATTTCTGGTTTGTATCATGTTTGTCACAAACTGTCAAATATTCATGCAATTTATTCTTGCAGCAAAAGAAAAGAAAGAAATCCTTTTTCTTCTGTGCTTGTGACTGTGTGCATGTGACCATCACCATCCCTCTTAGAACTCTGGCCTATCTTTTATTGGCAGCTAATATCATGTTCTGTAAAAGAGGGCGTGCACACCTAGGTGGACTAAAAATATATATATAAGAGAAAGTAAAAGAAAGATTCCATAAGGATATACAAAGGGACAGGGAGAGAGAAGGAGAGAGAGACCTAACACACTTAGATGGAGAGGGACCATCTCACCATGATGCCAAAAAAAAAATCCGTGGGGTGATTCTAATGATTAAGCAACCCTTAGTGTCCACAATCATTACTGAAGCTTGGGTCGCAGAGGGTTGCCGCCGTGCTGTGCTTATTTGTGTAACAAGACCACCACTGGTGCAGATGAAACCACTTGGGTCAGACCAGCCGAGCGGTACGGCCCGGCACCCGGGCCGCGAGAGCAGTCAGACCGAAGGACCCAACCCGCCGCGGGAGACCCAGGCCAGGGGACAAGCCAAGGACCCAGACCGGAAGCAAGCAGGTACCGCCGGAGCACCCAGGGCGACCCCCAGGTCACCCAGTAGGAGGAAAGGGGGGCGAGGGGGGAGAGATCCCGCAGCCCCCCCAAGGGACACCCCCACAACACCGCCCCCACAGCCCCCCAAGACGGAGCCAAAGGAGCCACTAGGGCCGAGGGGGCCCGGCACCAGGAGCAGACAGCCAGGCAGACGGGCAGGACCAGGACCAGAGCCCGCCAACCGGCGCGCCGGAGCGGGGGGAGGGCGGAGGTGGCAGGGCCAATCCCCCCTGCCCCCCCCAGACGGCCCGACCACTCCCCCCCGCCACGCCCCCCCACCCACGCCCTGCGACTGATGGACCAGGCCGCGGGGGCATGGAGGGACACCCCAATGGCTGCCGTAGTAACACCCCCCCAGCTGCGCACCACCCCACCCCCCCAAGAGGACCGCGAGGGAACCTCGGGAAACCCGTCCCTGAGGGCAGCCGCGGACCAGGCCCCCACAGGGGAGGGGGCAGCAGGGGGACGGAGGGTGACAGGGACACCAGCCACCCACCCAGCCCCGATGGACCCCCAACGAGTAGGGCCGAGCCAAACACTAAGGCCCCGCCAAACCTGATCTGTGTGTGTGAGATATGATTTGAATTTTGTTTTGTTTGTTTTTTTGTTGTATGTATGTTTGCTAGTGAGGTGGATTAAAATAGGGGGGGCAGGAAGGGAGGCGGGAGAGAGGGGGGAGAGCCGCAGTGCACTACTGCATCACAATCCGCCCCCCCCCCCGTGTATAAAACCCGCCCCCCCGACCCTATATCTTTACCTATATCAGTATCTAGTGAGGTGCATTAAAATAGGGGGGGGGGGCTTTAAAACAATCTGGGATCCTTTCTTATCTTATGTAGATAGCTCAGCTTGCTGTATGTCTTCAGATTGAGCATCACCATGGTATGTCTTAGTATGTTTAGATTATTGCTTTCATTGGTTTATTTTTAATATACTTGCCTTTTGTCTTGTGTTCTCCATTTCTGAAGTTCTATTTAGTTAATCTGGAGGCAGTATGTGTCGGGGGGGGGTTAATTGTTGTTTTGTATTTAGTATGTCGTCTGTGTTTTTCTTTGTTCCAAAAAAAAAGGAAAATGTACGAACCTCTAATTTTGGATGTGATCATTTTTTTATGTGAAAATCAATAAACAAAGTTAAAAAAAAAAAATCATAGAAATGAGCGAGACATGCTGTATGTGTTCCCTCAGGGAGGTCACCGAACAAACTAATTGTTTGGTAAATTTCACTCATATTTTGTTCCAGCAGTGGCAGCTTTAAGGCAGGATTCTCTTTACTCTCCTCTGCTGCGGCAGTCAGTCTCTCCAGAGTCTCTTATCAGGCTGCTGCAGATGAAGAGCACTGTGAGGTTTGGAGAAGGTTCTAATCTGTCTTCTCAAAGCCATAGCAGAAACATGTGTTCTGTTGAGTGTGAGAGAGCGTGCATGTGTGTGGACAGACTACTCGAGACAGCAAGAGAAAGTGAGAGTTATTTCAAAATGATACAAACAGTGAAGTCAGCAAAACTATTTATATCCACGGGTTTGCCTTTTTTTGCCCCTTGATGAGTCTATTAATCGGTTGGCAGCTATGACAATAATGATTTGTGTTACTTATTAAAGACATAATGTTTACGATCCCAATCTCTGCAGAGCCTCATACAGGATTTCCACCAGATCCATGTCCGTTCAGCCTCCAATCCGCTGTGGTCCGGCTCCGTGCTCTCTCGTCCGTCAACACCCACCGGTTGTGTTTTCAGAACACAGCATGGAGCAGGACCTCCAGACAGCTGGAGTCATGTGACCGAGGTTTTCCCACAGTAATCACTGAATCAAGGATTCTCCTCCTCCTCTCCTCATCCATGTTGTCTTTCTGGTCCTCTGACAACCTCTGACCTGTTGACTCCAGGCCTGGCTCCGCTCATCATGACTTTGGTTTGTTGTTGTAGTTAAGTGAAATACGATCTGGTGATAACACAGAGTGTTTTATTCTGAAAATGAACCGGATGTTTTCATTTTGTTTTGGTGAAACCTGACTTCCTGTCCCGCTCCATCTGCTCTGTTGAGATTGATGCGTCGTGCTCCGGCATCCGGCACAATTAGAAGTCCTGCGTAAGCGCCGCACGAGTGTCTGCTTGTTGCAGCAGCTCTCTCTTCATTGTTCTTTTTTCATATCTGATTAGTTCTCTTTGTATTTGGAGCCTGTCAGGACTTTTAATGACTCATTTGTTGGCCATAGACACCAAACTGTCTACGTTTGCAGTAGTGTTTTTACTCTTTTTGTTCCTGTGTGTGTCCTGAGATCCTGCGTGTAACCATGGTAACATTGTTTACATACGAGCTCAGCTGTTAGCAGCCCGTAGCATGTCGATGCTAAACGATGCTAGGCTCGATGTTCCCTGCGAGCTGAGGAGAAGGAGGCAAGGACGACGTGCTGGTACTGAGGTGCAAGCTAAAGAAGACGACATGGACCTGTCCTTCCACCCACCGTTATGGGGAATGTAAGATCTATCTACGATAAGGTGGATGAGCTAACCCAGCACCAGAGGGAATACTGGCAGAGTAGCATCATGCTAACAGAGCTAACACCGGACACGAACGCCACATTGGAAGGACTTCACCTGCTGTGGGTGGACAGGATACAGGAGAGCAAGACTGAACTAACTGGTGAAGAAGGCCAGCTCAGTCCTGGACCCTGTGGAGGTGGTGGCTGACAGGAGGATTATGGCCAAGCTGTCGTCTCTGATGGACATATTTTTTTATATATATATATTCTTGTTGAAATTCTTGTACTGTACTCTTTTTTGTTTGCTGCTGTAACTCCATGAATTTCCCCGTTGTGGGACGAATAAAGGAGGATCTTATCTTATCTTATCTGATATGTTGCATTCCGATCTGCCGGATCAGAGACGCAGCCGGATCACAACGGAGCGGATCCAGTGCTCCGTCCAAGTCAACACATTGACTAGAATAGAAACCTATCAGATCCAGTGCTGTGACAGATCAGAGATGGACCGGGTATGGATCTTGTGGAAGTCCTGTGTTAGTCTATGTCAAAGGTTCTGATGACTCATAGGAACTCAATGTAAAATGTCACAGCGCCTGAAAAAGAACCCACGGCTGTTCAAGAGGGAGCAAAGCCACGTTGTCAGTATTCATGTTTGTGATTTTATCGAGTCACCACACTTTGAGCACTACAGCATGTCAGGAAAGCCACGAACACACCTAAATCCTAAACATATATTCTACTTCAATCCATGCTTGGTTCTGACTGCGCATTAATCAGCGTCTGATGGGGACACTGGCTGATGATGATGACTCCACAGAGAACAAACACCAAACTCTGCAGCTCCCCCATCTTTATGCAACATTTAACATTGAACATGTTGTAGGGCCATGTTTTGTTTTTCTGCCATAAAGTTTCTGCTGTTAGAAAGATGCTTCACATCATCTGCTTGTAGTTCTTATCATTGCATAGGTCTGATTCACTTTCTGAATCTCTGTTCGGTGTTAAAACTGAGCAATAAATAAAACATGTACAAATATCCAAAATCAAATTTTCAAATAAATGTGATGTTGGTCTATGCCTGCTGCATGCACTCGCTGGCACTGTTGTTGTACCCTTTTTGATAGGACAGCCTACGGTGACCCTGAAGGCCAATAGTAATAAATATTTCAAAAGCACAAAAAAATAAAAAAATCACTGCACAAAAATACATTTCATACATCACAAAATAAATTTCAAGAAAACAGAAAGGGTAGGACCATGGTACTTGTTTGTGATTGGCTAAACCCAAGTCTGTCCGGCATCAATCATTTATCATTTCATTTTTACACTGGATACATAGCAGAGCCAGCGCAAAATCACAAGTGTCTACCAGGATGGAAGAACAGCTTGAGTTGAGCGCAATACCTCAATCAATCAATCAATCAATCAATCAATCAATCAATCAATCAATCAATCAATCAATCACTCACTCACTCACTCACTCACTCAATCAATCAATCAATCAATCATTCAATCAATCAATCAATCAATCAATCAATCAATCAATTAATCAATTAATCAATTAATCAATTAATCAATCAATCAATCAATCTTTATTTGTATAGCGCCAAATCACAACAAACATTATCGCAGGAAGCTTTTACAAACATAGGAGGTCTACCCACTCTATGTCAAATTATGAACAGAGACCCAACACCAAGACAGGATAAGACTCAGTCTGACCCCACCTTAATCCACCATGAGCATTGCACCTCACAGTATTTAGCTAGTTACAGTGGAGAGGACAAACTTCCTTTAACAGGCAGAAACCTCAAGCAGAACCAGACTCATGTTAGACAGCCATCATGCCTCGACCGAGTTGGGTCTGGAAAGACAGATAGAGGGGAGTAAGAGAGAGAGGTGATAGTGATGAGATGAGTTGTAGAAGCTGCTGGAGTCCAGCACGTCCGTATCAGCTGGAGTCCAGATCGTCTGCAGCATGAGGACGTCTACGGCAGCTCAGAGGAACCTCAACATCCAAACAGTTGTCCAGGTCCCAGCAGAGCAGATCTGATGATAATGTAACAGCTCTACTGTTTGTTAAATGTGTTCAGTGCAGATGTTAATAATTCCTACAGTGTTGACAGTCAGGGAAGGAGGGAGGGGCGGAGGTGTGAGAGCATGAGAGAGGAGAGGCAGCGCAGGAAAAGTTATTCCTTCATTTAAAGATTCTTGTTTGCTTTGTTGGTTGGCGTGATCACGACCGACAGTGACCGGTTAATAAAGCTCTTGTGTTCACGAACCGACTCTTCCATCCTGATTGACACAGCACAGAGCTGGAGCTGACATATAGAGGAATGCACAGCTCATTAAAATTTGAGCATAACAGAAGGGTTAAAGCTTTCTCTTCAGGTCTTGAATGACCAGGGGGACCAGGGAGTTATCTGGCTTCCCCGACTCGAGTCGGGGAAGCCAGATAACTTTTTATGACCTTCAGCTGCAGAGAGACGTGAAGCCACGTCTGTCTCAGAGAAGGAGATGAAGCTGCACCTTCGACCTCCTGAACTGTTTTACAGATCTGTATCACAATGTCTGAGCTGGGCGTGAAGCTGTCTGACCTTCCTGACAGAACTTCAGCCTGGTGTCCAAAAACAGCAGCTCACCAGAGCTACCTTGGAGCACTACAGGTGTTACAACAGAATGCAATCAGCTTCCAAAGACTGAACTCTTGTGCAGCTTTCAGCGGGTCAAACAGCCTCGCTTCGATGTTTCTTTTCTCTTGCCTTCCTCTTTATTTACTGCTCAGCTCATGTGGATGTAACAGATGAAATCGATAGAGCAGTGCAGATTTTCACTGCATTCGCCAGCCGATCAGTTTCGTGGGACGAGCATCACCTCCTCCAAAATGTAACTACGCGTAGAGCCGACGCGGACCGCAAGCTCTGTGATTGGTCCGCTCGACGGCTTTGTCTTTCCTGCATTCACAGCACTTCCGGGATCCCGGACATCGGCCGCACATCGACCGTGTATTTCATCTCCTCCTCTCTATTCTTCATGTAATCATGTCTGTATGATAAACAGCAACATGTATCAGCTGTAGATTAACAGAACACGCTCTGAATCTCTGTGGAAAAGGAAACAGAGATCGCAGCGGGACCGGAAGCAGGCGACCGGGTATCAGAGAGACCGCACTGCCCTCAGGCTTATCGGAGGAGAATTGCTGCACGACACGGACACACCCACGCACAAGTATGTGGGGCTCATGTCCGCGTCAGCCCCTGCTGCGTAGGGGAGATGCAGAAGTATAAATCAGCCTTAAGAGAGAGAGGTGATAGTGATGAGACGAGTTGTAGAAGCCGCTGGAGTCCAGCACGTCCGTATCAGCTGGAGTCCAGATCGTCTGCAGCATGAGGACGTCTACGGCAGCTCAGAGGAACCTCAACATCCAAACAGTGGTCCAGGTCCCAGCAGAGCAGATCTGATGATAATGTAACAGCTCTACTGTTTGTTAAATGTGTTCAGTGCAGATGTTAATAATTCCTACAGTGTTGACAGTGAGGGAAGGAGGGAGGGGCAGAGGTGTGAGAGCATGAGAAAGGAGAGGCAGCGCAGGAAAAGTTATTCCTTCATTTAAAGATTCTTGTTTGCTTTGTTGGTTGGCGTGATCACGACCGACAGTGACCGGTTAATAAAGCTCTTGTGTTCACGAACCGACTCTTCCATCCTGATTGACACAGCACAGAGCTGGAGCTGACATATGGAGGAATGCACAGCTCATTAAAATTTGAGCATAACAGAAGGGTTAAAGCTTTCTCTTCAGGTCTTGAATGACCAGGGGGACCAGGGAGTTATCTGGCTTCCCCGGCTCGAGTCAGGGAAGCCAGATAACTTTTTATGACCTTCAGCTGCAGAGAGACGTGAAGCCACGTCTGTCTCAGAGAAGGAGATGAAGCTGCACCTTCGACCTCCTGAACTGTTTTACAGATCTGTATCACAATGTCTGAGCTGGGCGTGAAGCTGTCTGACCTTCCTGACAGAACTTCAGCCTGGTGTCCAAAAACAGCAGCTCACCAGAGCTACCTTGGAGCATTACAGGTGTTACAACAGAATGCAATCAGCTTCCAAAGACTGAACTCTTGTGCAGCTTTCAGCGGGTCAAACAGCCTCGCTTCGATGTCTCTTTTCTCTTGCCTTCCTCTTTATTTACTGCTCAGCTCATGTGGATGTAACAGATGAAATCGATAGAGCAGTGTAGATTTTCACTGCATTCGCCAGCCGATCAGTTTCGTGGGACGAGCAGGCATTCGTCACGGTTTTATACTCCCCTCATCTGCTGCTGCAGCTCTCTGCGTGGGAGTGCTGTTTCCTTCCTCATCACCTCACATGGCAGCAAAACTAAAAACCTCTGTGTTCTCGACACACATTTACAGCTCTCAATTACTCTGATTAAGCCCCCTGCTTTAGTCCTTTACGAAGAAAATTAATAAAAGCAGCTGCACAGATTGATTAAAAGAGCCTGACAGCATATACAGCCCGGCCATTTATTGAATTACTTGTCAATCCCACCTCGAGGTGATTAAAGAAGATATCTTTTTGTGTTTCGCTCTTTTTCATCTTGCAAATGCAGTCTGCCACTCACATTCAGCAGGACAGCGTTACTCTGAGGAGCTCCTGACAGGGAGAGTGGAGAGCAACATTAACGATATGCCGGAGAGAGAGAGAGAGAGAGAGAGAGAGAGAGAGAGAGGAAAGAGAGAAAACCGAGGCATAGTGTGTTGTCAAGGTTGCACTGCTTGTGAAACATAATGGCATAGGGAGACACATCATGACTACATAATTATATAACCTAACACGCAGCATACTGTGTGTTTTATAAGCATTATGTGACTGATACAGTTTATTAAACGTCAAACTGGAGGGGTTTATTAACTTGAAGTCCTTCTGTTGCAGAGAAAGTAGGTTACAAATATTCAAAGCAGCCTACATTAGATCAGCAGGAGTCAGAGGAAGATTTAAGGCGTTTTTCCATCGAGGGAACTTTACCCTGGAAAGACGTGCGCTTCGACCGGTGGACCCAGGGTCTACATTTAGTTCAGGGGTAGATAATCTCCCCCCTAAAAAGCCCCTACTAGGGGGGTAGTACTTTCAAAGGTCCTGGGACTTTCTCGGGGCAGGGCCTGCAATGCTGAACGTGTCTGATTGGTAGATTAACCGCAGTGTTTTTATTCCACCCTCCGTCCACAATAACATCACACACATCTGTGATTCTCTTGATTTCTCTTTCTTTCATTAGTTTTGATTTGTTCTATCTTTTTTGTATGTGTGTGTACTTTTCAGAAGAAGAAGCTGTGATTCTCTTGATTTAGCAGCTTGTAACAGTAGTCTTCTCTCAGCCCACCGTGAATGCGTCTCTCCCGGTGTTCCGGTTTTAAAAGTGACCCTGTAAACTGGAGACCTTCAGCTGAACGTGTCAGTGTTTGTGGAGTTTACACAGCTGTGGAAACACAGAGGGAGTTCCTGGGAATGCAAACTAGTTTAGTTTTTATTAAGATTTAAAAATATCCTCATCAGATATTTAATGATCGTCTAAAGACGTTTATGAGGGATGCATCCGGCTGAAAGTCTCCAGTTAACAGGGTCGCTGTTTAAACCAAAACACCGGCCGATCTCTGCGATCACGGCTTTTTGAGTTCAAAAGGATTTTAAAGCCGTGTTGAAACGTCTTTGCTACTCGTGCTTATCTCCTCTCACGTGTTGATTCAGTGAATCCATCTGTGATGAAATATAGCACCATCTAAAACAGACCAGCTGAGTCTCTTCATGCTAACAGGCTAACTGTTGTGTTGCTCATAGTGATACCTGCCTGTCCGTCTGCTTCTATGGTGTCATCTGTGATGAATGGCCTTCCTCTTTGTTTTACTGCCCTCTACTGGTCTGGTGGTGTAGTGCATTTACTTTTTTTTTCTCCATACGTCACTGGCCTGATTTGCACAATCTACCCTGTTGTTGTCTACTTCAGCCCGCAGACAACAATGGGGGCACAGGAACCTTTTAGTTCAGGGGAAAGTAGTTCTGGGGGCTAAAAGACCCTGCAACTCTTGGTTGAAATGCACCTTTAGAGCAAATCAAGAGCAAATTAAAAGGGAATTAGATTAGAATCTTATGACAAACAGGAAGAGGGTATATGACAAACCTGCCTGTTTCACACACATGAGGAAATGAAATGCCCTGGTCATTCAAGACTTTATTGATCTCATTAAAGAGTATTTTCATACAATAATGCTTTGCTTAATTAAATTAGCACATTAATTAAAATGACAAGAGCCTTTCAAAATACAAGTTTAGCCTCAGAGAAAGCGCTCTGCTTCTTTAACTAATCCTGTCACACTGCCAGAAACTCCCTCTCATTCTCACTGTCTGTGTCACGGAGCATTTTCAAGCAACCTTCCTTCACCTCTCAATTTGAAATCCAGAAGCTGTTCCTGCACAGTGTCAACACAGAAATACAGCCTGCCTTTCAGCACGGACTGTCTGCATTTTTGTGTCCATCCACCAAGGATTTAGGAGTCCTAGAATTTTTCCAATCCATAGAAAATCCATGTAATCCCTCTATTGAACTTCAAAACCACCAAAATGTCAGTTACAGGCTTCTGGCATGATGTCATTGATATACTCTACCTGTCCACCTCTCAAATCTGTCACCCTGCCTCATCACACACCCTGTCCACGCTCGGCTACACCAGACTGTCTGTACGTCTGCGTGAGCACATGCCTCTTTTGGAATGTGTGACAATTTGACGTGCACACGTGAATGCGCGCGTGTCTCTGCCTGCATGTCTCGCTGCATCAAATCTCTGTCAGAGTCTTAATACAGGAAATCCATCTGTCTGTGGGTGTGTTCCCCCTAAGGCATTAATGACCCAGCTTCACATCCTTTACCACCTACCAAATTAGAGCGCTGATTTATTATAGCTTAATGAAAGACGCAGAGAAAGAAAGAGAAACACAGAGAATACAGGAAGAAAACAAACAGCCAGATAGACAGCGAGGGAGAGAGTAATGAGATAGAATGGCAAGAGGTAAATAGATGAAAAGGAGAAAACAGGAAGACAGTGATAAACAGCAAAGCGAGAAGTGGGAATGTGAGGAAGGCAGCGACAGATGGAAGCAGAAACAAAGAAAAGTGCTTGCGAGTCCTTCTTCCACAAATTGATTCTGACTGTCTGCCAGGGCGCTTGATGGATATCTGGGCCTTGATTGGAATTTACATGCCAGACACAAACCTCTCCCTTCCATCTCAAGCACTACCAATAACCTAGTGTGCTCTCAACCTGCTTTGAGTGATAAGTGCTGGCATATTTAGCCTCAACAATGGCAACTGAGTTCCCGAGGCCTGTCGAGTGATGTATTGTCTATGAGAGAAAGCATCGTTTCAACAGTTGATAAATGGCAAGGAAGCTATCGTCAGCTGCCATCGCGCCGCAGGGGCACGCCAGACCCAAATTGGATGAGTGCAGTGGAAGAGGAAAGGTGCTCAGTTGCTAGACGGAGTGGAACTATCACATCAAGATATTTCATTTTGGCACAGTGTTTGCTTTGCATGCCTGCACACCTCCTGAAAAAAAAGGTAACTTTCAACAACAGCAGCTCAGCTCAGGGGATTCACTGTCATCTCCCAACTCTACACATCAATAAGGGTAAACAGACAACATTACTTCATAATCTGAGGCGCCAAATGGAATATGACCTGAATATGAGAAAAGTCTTGTACATTTTTCAGGAGTAGACAAGATTTAGGTGATAATGAAAACAGGATTTTCTCCTGACAGTCAAACAAACACAAGTTATTCTTCCCCTGGCTTATCCAACATTTATCGTCCCTTTTTTGGTGATGCAATTACTTTGCCATTCCCCACAGCTCTTATCCCAGGATTTTACACTAAACCATGTTCAATCCCAGCAAGCACTGGACCAGATTTAGTCTATTTGATTCTCAGGTTTCATCACAGGAGTGTGTACAAACTACAACTTCTACATAGAATACAGAATGTAATGCTCACTCTCCAGCTGCTGCATCAAAGTGGATCTTCACAAAAGTCTTGATATAAATGTTAATAAGTCATTTCACCATTATCAAAATCAGGGACAGCGTCTGACAGTACTTGCCTATGTTGCCCGTGCGTATGTGCAGATGGCCTCTGACGATGGTGTGAACCGTGACAGGGCTGATGGTGGACTGTTGGCCTAAATTTGCACTCGTCAGCAGGGGGTCCTCTCCCACATAATCGGTGGTCAGCACCTCCACCTCATGCAGGGCCTGCACTGCTGCTTTCCCCTGACGCAGGAGATACTGGTGGATGTAAAAGAGGGGCACGAGAAAAGGGAAAAGATGTGTTTTACACGCAAATATAAAAAACAAAAACAATAAGAGACGACACACGCGTGAGGAAATTAAAACAGATTTAAGCTTGGAATGGTTAGGACACTTCTAAAAGGTTGTAAATATCTTCTTTTGTTATTTATTTTTAAGTGCCTTAAAAATTTTAAGACACTAAACAAACAGATTTTTCACCAAGGCTGTTAAATCAGGTTTCTGGCTGATAAATAAATAGCAGGGCTGAAGAGATCAACACTGAACAAGCCCTCGTCTCTGGTTCTTTTTTTCCCTCAGACGTGAAATTAGAATGCTTGCATGGATTTCCTGAACACAGAGCACACAGGAAGAAACACTTCATAGTTTGGGTTTCTTATCAACATCAACTAATAAAGAAGCACTTTTTAAAAGCACGTCTGTTCTTTCCTTAATAAATGAGGTGAAGTAAAGTTTGTATAAATCATCAGAACATAAAAAGGATGAGTTGTACCTTGTCTGGTGCTGCCTATCACTTTAACATCTGTTCAGTGTTTTAAGGAAACGTATCACCCGGCTTTCTTACTGATCTTCCAGAAGGGTAAGATGCTTGATTCTGATTGGTTGACGATTATTAACTTTCACTAACATGATCAACATCAGAGACAAACTGATCACACGTCATGTCAAATCAATCCACGGAAAAGAGTTCAGACACATTTAGCTTCTGCTTGTTGACACCATAGACCGTAAGGTGAGGGGAAACCGTTAGCTGAGGTTAGCATTAAAACAAGCACGTCTTGTCAACCAAGTCAGGATTCTATTTTCCCTCACTACCTGCTAACCATTCATTATCCCTTAATTAATGATTGTATAGTTAATGAATTTTCTATTTGACATTCAGTTGTAAGTATTAGTTCTCTGCAGGACCTGGTTCACCCTTTAAAATGTCTTCAAAGCATCACATTGCAATGGAAAGAAACCTCAGTCCTCTACCTTGAGCTCGATGGCCGTCGAGCCGATGAGGAGCAGTGAGTTGCTGTCCCAGATGTCGATGTGCATGGTGTGGAGAGCCAGGTAGCGCAGGAACCAGCGCTTCTCTCCCGGCCTCAGGAAACCCTCATCAACTCTGAACTGCACCTGTAGGCCTGGAGAGTCTGAACAAGGAGAGAGGAGACTTCAATATGAAGGGCTGCAGAGAGTGTATACTGTTCAAAACCCTGAACTAAATATAAGAGGGATTACACTGTTAATCCTGGATACATGTGAACACCTTGAGCACTGAAACAAAGAGTAAACAAACAAAATGTGTCCTTTTCTATATTATTGGATGGCAATGTCTATAACACCATTAAAGGGGACATATCACGCTTTTTTCATCAACATATATTGGTCTAAGAGGTCCCCAAAACATGTCTTTAAAGTTTATGCTCAAAAAAACACTTTGAAATCAGATTTTGGTCTGCCTGAAAAACCCTCTTCTTCAGCCCTCCTCAGAACACTCTGTTTTCTCTCTGACCACGCCCCCTCAGGAAGTGGATGTGCCTCGGCTCTCCAGCACGTTGATCTAATGTTTACATGTTGGCTGAATATACACGGCTGCTCAGAGATCGCGTTACTTCAACCCTCTGAATCTGATCCAGAATCTGATCCTGACGGAGAGGCGCCTGCAGCAGGACCTTTCTGAAGGATTGGTCACAGATTTAGTGTTTCTTGTTGTTTTATTTATCAGTATGTCGACGTGTGTCTTGGTACACAGCTACGAACATGTAGCTATGTGGCTATGCTAACTAGCGCTAGCACTTATCCATGATAAATAAAAATCATCCACTAGATCTTCAAATCTGCAGACGTGGGGAGTAAAACCGACCTCTGCCAGAAAGGCAGCAGGACCTTTCTGAAGGATTGGTCACAGATTCTGTGTTTCTTGTTGTTTTGTTTTTCAGTATGTAGACGTGTGTCTTGGTACACAGCTACAGCTAGGACATGTAGCTATGTAGCTATGCTAACTAGGGCTAGCACTTATCCATGATAAATAAAAATCATCCACTAGATCTTCAAATCTGCAGACGTGGGGAGTAAAACCAACCTTTGTGTTTATTAAGACAGCCTACAACTAGCATGCCTCCCTCCTAAGCTCCTTGTTAGCACACATTTGTGCAGGTAATGAAAAACGGGGGAGGGATTCAGTATTATTTTATACAGTCTATGGGCTGAACAAGCTCCGAGCTCTGACTCCGTGACAGACCGGATATTGTTGTTACGTAACAAAAACACTGAAGTCTGAAACGGCTGGTTTCACACACATTTACAGAAAGGTGGAGAAATCAGAACAGGGGCAGAATGGATTCTTTTCATTCTCGGGGGGTTTGTAGACATGCCAGGGACACATATTTCAGGTAAAGAACCATTAAAAAGTCCATTTTGCATGATATGTCATCTTTAAAAGACTGATTAGGGAGTGCAGTTTCGCTTTGATGTCTTTTTTTCCAACATGTCAATAAAAATAAAATAAAACAACTAAGATAAAAAAAAAAATTAAAAAAAATCCCTCAGCAAGCATTTACACATTTTAACTTACATCTGTGTAAAGGAGTTAAAAAAAGATTTAATCCTACCCATTTATAAATAAATAAACAAATAATCAAATTTTAATTTTATTGTAAAAGTAAAAAATCACTGTTAACTTTGTATTTTTCTGTATCTGATAAAGAATATCATCTGATCCATAGATTCATTTGAAATTCAAGGTGCAATGTGACATGCAGTGGCAACCTTAGCAGAAACCTTCTTGGCCACTTCTGCAGCACGTGATATTTTTGACTCAAGCTTTCTAAAACAGGTTTACTCCGAAACAGATGGCGTATAAAATTAAACAAACTGAGAATTTATCAAAAATATATATAATATACAGGGGTGTAACGATTCATCTACTACATCAATGTATTGATTTATATTCCTATGATCTGACTACATGGATCTGTGGTCGGCAAGTTGCCCTTCCAGACGACATATATGGATCTAACATCGTTTTAAAAGGTAATAAATGGATTGTATCCATACTAGGAAATAACACATTGGATTTAAGCACGGCACTCCAAACGTTACCCAATTCAGGCTGCCTGTCTGTGATGTCATCGCCACACGCCAGCAGATAACAAAACAGAGTGCAGAGGAGAAGCCGGCGACCGAGAAATGATCAAGCCACCATTGCGGTCCAGGCACCTCCTGCAGCGTTCATCAAGGTAACATCAGCTCTGCAGAAGCCTCAGACCTCTCCAGCATGTTTAGTCAGAGACGAGGACAAAACTCAGCTCGGGCCAAAAACATCACAACAACAACAGGAGTCTAGGACTGTCCAGTATCAAGGGATTTATCTCACAGTCACACTGGTGGAATTTTTGGCTAAAAAGTTACTGAATCGATTTCAAGTCACTGAATCGTTTTAGATCGTATCGTTCTAAATGAACCAATATCGTCCTTTAATCGTATCGGCAACCACGAATCATGATCCGAATCGAATCATTGTTAAAAAGAATCATTACACCCCTATTAATATACAGTATATACAAACATAAATCACTTCTCTAGTCACTAATAACTTCTATTTCCACAAGCGACCATACTATAGAAAACTAAACAAAGCTACGGTTAGAAAATATGTTGCTCCTTGTCCTGCTCAGATTAAAGCACACACTGCAGTGCACATGCTCAGTTGCTCCCACTTAGCAGCACCAATTGCCTGCAGCATGACAATTACAGGGACATACACTCAAATGACTCTACGGCTCTAACATGACATAAGAAATCACAAGAAGTTGCAATGGACAACCATTACTACACAACGGAACTAAGCCATCTTACTACTGACAAATCATCCACTAAACCTTATAAACATATAACTTAAAACATTTCACTCATGTTCTACACAAACTAATGTTTCCAAAACAGTCCCTACTTTATAAATAATACCTCATTTAACCCTTAGTGCAACAGAAACAGCCTGGTTTGGGATGAGTTGTGTGTTGAGAGGCAGGTGAAGAGGACAGACAGCTGCAGAGCATGGAGGAGCTCTGGAGGAGATATAAGGGGGTCGGTTTCTGGAGGAATATTTACACAGAGCCACCCGGGACTCTGCTCTGACCTGGAGCCATTCACCAACCAAGTTCATTTTGTCAAACTTTTAGGATTAAAAAGTGGAGATATGTTCAATCTCACTCCACAACCCATCTGCAGGAGTGAGCCGCAGAGGTGCCAGTCGGTTGTTATAATGTAATTAGTCTCTCTTGGTCCATGTTGACTGCTAACTGGAGTAGCAATTTTAGCCTACCCTACTTCATGAACATACAGCGAGGTGAGGAGGAAATGAAGAGAGACTGCAGGGAAATAACAGAATGAACCACAGTCTCCAGTGAGTGATGAGTTCACTCAGAGGCTGAACTGAACACAAACTCAGACACACACACCGTCTGACAGTCGCTGCCTGCCGCTGCTGGCGAGGAGCTATTTCTTCAATCTGCTGAGTGACCTTAATCCATGTTACATAATTATTTGCTTGATAGCTCCCCTGTCAGTGGATGCTTCCTAAAACACCAAGTTAAATACGCTGCAGGTAGCTGAAGTCTGAAGGATTTGACTGAATTTGAAGACTGAACTCTGCCATCTTGCTTTTGCAATGCTGCGTGGGAGGGTGCTTGTCTTTATAAAACAGTGGGCAAAGGGCAACAACCTCCATGCTGGAGCTCGGGTGTAAGGCTGAAAGGTTTAGTTGGTTTATTTATTACTTGCCTAAAGGTGCTGTAGGTAGTTGTGATATAAACATCAGTTCAGAGAGAGATTTTGAATGTCAACACTACCCCTCCCATCTCTGCTGTCATAAAACAGCAGAGATTATTGTGCGTGTTCTATGAGGAAGTAGTGGCTTCCTAACCAATCAGGGTGACTGACGTAGTGAGGCCACCACTCGACCAATCAGGACAAAGGGTCGGGGAGTAGCTCTGATTGGTCCGTGATAAAGGGAATGAGGGGAATAATAACATCGCTTAATACAAAGGCATTGGAAAACACAGAGTTTTCGCCATAATCTCAAATTACTCCACTTACTTATGAGTACCGATGGCTGTTATGTTCTTTTCTCCAAACCAAGCAGAAAAAAATATTTTTTTACACCATTCCTACCAACAGCAGCTTTAACTGGACAACAGTTTCTATGGGACAATGATCTGTTGATGTATGAACACTGGTTATTTCAGCCCTTCTGCAGATGACACACACATTTACATCACCATATCACCAGGGGATTATAGTCCCATACAAACACTGAGTAAATGCATTGAACAAATCAATGACTGGACGAGACAGAACTTTCTTCAGTTAAACAAAGAAAAAACTGAAATGATTGTTTTTGGAGGAAGAAAGGTTAAAGGTTACTGCTCAGCTCCAATCTGCAACGATGAAATGTTCAAACCAAGCCAGAAACCTTGGTGTAGTCTTAGACTCAGACCTTAATTTCAGCAGCCACATTAAGACAATTACAAAGTCAGCCTACTATCACTTTAAGAATATATCGAGGGTTAAAGGACTCATGTCTCAGCAGGATGCAGAAAAACTCCTCCATGCATTTATCTTTAGCAGACTAGACTACTGTAACGGGGTCTTTACAGGACTCCCTAAAAAGTCCATCAGACGGCTGCAGCTCATACAGAATGCTGCTGCTGGAGTCCTAACAAGGACCAACAAAGTAGACCACATCACTCCAGTTCTTAGATCTCTACACTGGCTTCCTGTCTGTCAGAGAATAGACTTTAAAATCCTGCTGATGGTTTATAAAGACCTGAATGGTTTAGGCCCAAAATACATTGCTGATCTGCTACTACTTTATGAACCACCTCGACCTCTGAGGTCATCAGGTACTGGTCTGCTTTCAGTCCCTAGAGTCAGAATGAAACATGGTGAAGCAGCGTTTAGTCATTATGCACCACATATCTGGAACACACTCCCTGAAAGCTGTAGGTCTGCTCCAACTCTCACCTCTTTTAAATCAAAGACTAAGACTTTTTTATTTACCACTGCCTTCCTATCTTAGATTATTTTAACCCACTTTAAATTAAAATTTTAATGTGATTTTTAATATATTTCTAATTTTCCTTTTCTTTTCTGTTTTATCATATTTGTCATTTTAATTGTGTTCTTTTATGCCTGTCTGAATGTCTCCAATGCTTTTAATGTTTTAATGTAAAGCACATTGAGTTGCCCTCGTGTATGAAATGCGCTATACAAATAAAGCTGCCTTGCCTTGCCAAAGCTGCCTTCTGTAAACTGAGGCGTGGACATTCGTATTAAAATCCAGGGGTTTGCATCTGAAAGTGATGTTTCCTCTGTATTTTGAAATGTGACCAGTTCCATGGAATATTAAGCTCACAGCTTTCCTGCATTAGTTTTGATGATTCTTTTGAAATGTCGGCCTCTGAAAGTCTTAATTGTGGAACTTTAGCACTTCTCTAGTTTTTGAAATGCCACTCTCCATTGATGTGAATAGCAAGACGATATAACAACACCATGGACACAGACAGATGAACGACCCGACTGTGGAGTCACAGATCCGATCGCTATTCCAGCCTTTCCTCCCATCCAGATGGCTTTAAATTTGGTGGAAGAGCTATAATCTGCACCCAGCTGTCAACTTTTGTGGACAAATCTGAACTGGTGCAGCAGCAGTCTACTCGGAGTCATTAGGTCTGATGATTGCACTGCAGGGGAGTACAATAACAATGTAGTGCAATGAGGGTGTATGAGGCCATTCCAGGAAATCAGAAGCCCCCTAGGGTTCCCATAATTCAGGTTGATAATGGTGCCCAAAATACCATCCAGAAACCTCAAGAGTGATTTTATTAATGGTGGGATAAAGTCGTGGCTTTAATCAGCAAATCCACACTCTTTTTTTTTTCTTTAGGAGTGGATTCCCCTCTTTATCCCAAATAAGCAAATACTAAGCACACCAACTGGAAACTAAAGGAAAGGAATCAAAGACTGGTTTAAAATGGGGGAGACAATGACAAACCTATGACCTGCCATGTAGGGGGTAAGGACTGGCTCAGGAGAAACACTGAAAAACCTGAAACCAGGTGAGTTTTGTTGTTCTTCTATTGACAGACATTCGCTTTAAAAAGCACTTAAAGGGTTATATATGGTCGTCACATGAATGACTGGTCAGTGCAACTAATTATTGATATTAACTATCAATAATTACTGATGTTTTTATTATGTAGGCCCATAGTGTGGATTAATTGTTGAGTACAAGCTGTAATGCATGAACCTGACACCGGCCAGGTATGTGGCTGTTGTTGATGCGCCTGCTCTCGCTGCTCCACGGCCCAGGTCTACAGTCATGGCCAAAAGTTTTGAGAATGACACAAATATTGCATTTTCACAAAGTCTGCTGTTTCAGTTTTTATAATGGCAATTTGCATATACTCCAGAATGTTATGAAGAGTGATCAGCTCAACTGCAAATAATTGCAAAGTCCCTCTTTGCCTTGAAAATGAACTTCATCACCAAAACACATTTCCACTGCATTTCAGCCCTGCCACAAAAGGACCAGCTAACATCATTTCAATGACACACAGGTGTCACACACATTAACACAGGTGTGGGTGTTGATGAGGACAAGGCTGGCGATCAATCTGTCATGATTGAGTGACTGGACACTTTAAAGGAAGATGGTGCATGACACCATTGTTCCTCATCTGTTAGCCATGGTTACCTGCAAGGAAACACGTGCAGCCATCATTGCATTGCACAAAAAGGGCCTAACAGGGAAGTTTATAGCAGCCAGTAAGATTGCACCTCAGTCAACCGTCTATCCAATTATCAAGAACTTCAAGGAGAGAGGTTCAATTGTTGCCAAACAGGCTCCAGGGCGCCCAAGAAAGTCCAGCAAGCGCCAGGACCGTCTCCTGAAGGTGTTACAGCTGCGGGATCGGGCCACCACCAGTGCAGAGCTTGCTCAGGAATGGCAGCAGGCAGGTGTGAGTGCATCTGCACGCACAGTGAGGCGAAGACTTTTGGAGGAAGGCCTGGTGTCAAGGAGGGCAGCAAAGAAGCCACTTCTCTCCAGTAAAAACATCAGGGACAGACTGATATTCTGCAGAAGGTACAGGGACTGGACTGCTGAGGACTGGGGTAAAGTCATTTTCTCTGATGAATCCCCTTTCCCATTGTTTGGGGCATCTGGAGGAAGGCTTGTTCGGAGAAGACGAGGTGAGCGCTACCATCAGTCCTGTCTCTTGCCAACAGTGAAGCATCCTGAGACCATTCATGTGTGGGGTTGCTTTTCAGTCAAGGGAGTGGGCTCTCTCACAATCTTGCCTAAAAACACAGCCATGAATAAAGAATGGTACCAGAACTTCCTTCGAGAGCAACTCCTCCCAACCATCCAAGGGCAGTTTGGTGATGAAGAATGTCTTTTCCAGCATGATGGAGCACCTTGCCATAAAGCAAAAGTCAAAGCAAAATGGCTCGGGGAACACAACATTAAGATTTTGGGCCTTTGGCCAGGAAACTCCCCAGATCTTAATCCCATTGAGAACTTGTGGTCAATCCTCAAGAGGCGGGTGGACAATCAAAAACCCACAAATTCTGACAAACTCCAAGCATTGATTATGCAAGAATGGACTGCCATCAGTCAGGATTTGGTCCAGAAGTTGATTGACAGCATGCCAGGGAGAATTGCAGAGGTCTTGAAAAAGAAGGGTCAACACTGCAAATATTGACTTATTGCATGAATTCTGTGTAATTCTCAATAAAAGCTTTTGATACTTATGAAATGCTTCTAATTGTATTTCATTATACCATAGAAACATCTGACAAAAACACCTAAAAACCCTGAAGCAGCAGACTTTGTGAAAATGTAATATTTGTGTCATTCTCAAAACTTTTGGCCATGACTGTACACCAGCACAGTGCACAGATGGAGTAGGAGCTGTGAGGCAGTATCTTGATCTTGAAATATAGAGTTCGTTAGAGAAGTCACAGTTAACGATGGAGGTCTCAACTTTAACCAAATGTTCAATAACCCAAGTAAGTACACCTTTACAGTACATGTGTGTGTGCTGTGGCCTACTGTTTAAAGTTGACTGACGACAATAAAACAGAGATTCTTCTCATTGGTTCCACATCCACTCTAGCCAAAACTAACAGCTTCACTCTAACTATCGACAACTCCAAAGTCCCTCTCTCCCCCAAAGTCAAGAGTCTGGGTGTCATCTTGGACAGTACACTCTCCTTTGAAGTCCATATCAATAATGTCACCCAGTCTACTTACTTTCACCTGCATAATATCAACTGCCTCTGCCCATCCCTCACACCTAACAACACCGCTATTCTCCTCAACTCCCTGGTCTCCTCCTGTATTGATTATTGCAACTCCCTCCTCTTCGGTCTTCCCCACAAACTTCTCCATAAACTTCAACTGGTCCAGAATTCAGCTGCCCGGATCCTAACCAGAACCCCTTCCATCGAACACATTACCCCTGTCCATAGACTTTAAGACCCTTCTGCTCACATTCAAAGCTCTCCATAACCTCTCAACTCTAAACCTCTATGATCCCCTTCAAACATGCACGTCTACCTGCACTCTCAGATCCTCTTCCTCCATGCTCCTCACTGTACCCCATGCTTGCCTAACCACCATGGGGCCTCAAGCTTTCAGCCGTGCAGCCCCTAGTCTCTGGAACTCCTTAGCACTAACCATCCATAACTCAGACTCTCTTCCAAATTTCAAATCTCACATCAAAACCCAGCTTTTCAGAACAGCATACTCTCTGTAAACTCCTCACATGCATCTTTTTTATTGCATTCACCCTCCATTAATTGTCTCATCACTATCACCTCTCTCTCTTACTCCCCTCTATCTGTCTTTCCAGACTCAAATCAGTCGAGGCATGACTGTCTAACATGAGTCTGGTTCTGCTCGAGGTGTCTGCCTGTTAAAAGGAAGTTTGTCCTCTCTGCTGTAACTAGCTAAATACTGCGAGGTGCAATGCTCATGATGGATTAAGGTGGGGTCAGACTGAGTCTTATCCTGTCTTGGTGTTGGGTCTCTGTTCATAATTTGACATAGAGTGGTCTAGACCTGCTCTGTTTGTAAAAGCGTCCTGAGATAACGTTTGTTGTGATTTGGTGCTATACAAATAAAGATTGATTGATTGATTGATTGATTGATTGATTGATTGGATTGATTGATTGATTGATTGATTGATTGATTGATTGATTGATTGATTGATTGATTGTGTTCTTTTCATATTGTATTGTTTGTTTTATCCAGTGCTTTTTTTGTCATATTGTGTTTTTATTATTGTTACATTTGTAAGGTGATCTTGCGTGTCCTGAGAGGCGCCCATAAATAAAATGTATTATTATTATTAACAGCACGACGCCGTTCATCAGCCTTAAAATGTCAATCTAGGCGTAGGTTCATCCACAGAGTGACTGTAGCTCAGCGGTGAAGCTGGACATCTCTTAATTGGAAAGTTGAAATCTGAAAATGAAACACTCAAACAACGCCGGTTTGTCTTTGTGAGCTTTATTTAGGCCTTCAGTGAGCTTTGCAAAGCGGTCAGCTGGCAGAGTGATCTAACAGGCGAGACAAGGTCTGCACAACGGACCCAGAGTGAAGATTCAGCATGGTATTTATCGTCTCCAGAGTAGATGATGATCTCATCGTTAAACATGAACTTTGTTTTGACCTGCCGGGGACTATGGAGGATAATTAGCCTTATGGCTAACTGGCTTATTTACATGGATGCTATGCTGAAATGTTCAATAATATGCACTGTCCCTTTAAATAAAAAAATAAACATTAAGAGCTGTGAGACAAACCAGAGAGCTTTTGGCGACCTTACCCTTCCTGGTCACCTTCTTGACCTCTCACATACTATCTCCTACTATCATGTCTGTATTTCTCCCATCACACACCACATTCATACACTGCTGGCAGAGGCTGCTATCATAAAGAGCCTGCTAATATTAACTAATCCAGTTCACACACTCCTGGCACAGCCACCGGGGGCAGTTTGAGGTCAAGTGGATTGAACCCTTAACCTTCTGATTGAGAGACGACTGACATAACCACTGAGCCACAGCCGCAAACAGCAAACCCTCTCATCAGGAAGAATATCATCTAACTACTTCTGTTCAGTTTAACTCTCCTCACTACTGCCACAGTTTAAACACAGCAGGATGATTTTGAGCATGTGGGAACTCTTCTTATATTTAACAGGACAAGGACATCAAATATTCTGTCAACTATGATGTCACCATGTCATTTCTGAGCCAGTCACCCTGAAGTCTGTTTACTGCTGTACTGCAGTCACATGTCCATTGTCAGAATGACATGACTGCTGTTATCAGTGATTAGTAATAGGTGTAATATCAGAATGTTCATTATAAAATGTACTGATGTTAGGTTTAATGTACTGTAAGTCCTTCTCTCATGCAAACTAGATCTGGAACTGCAATTCAAAAAATCAAGCAGATCAGGAACGACCCAACAAACGCAGCCTTCTAAACACTGTGAATTTAGGAAGTGGCTAACAGTTCCCACTGGATCAGTCTCAAACAATGTCATCAGACACACCATCATTGTCCCAACAAAGAAAGTATGCTAGCTTTAGCAGCCTTAAAGTTTTGAATGTAGAGTGGTAGTCAACACTCTGTACTGGGCATAGGGTTGCCACCTTGGATTTGTGAAAAAAAAGGGACACTGGACCAATTGTTTGGGGCGGAGGGCTCGGCCACTATGACCAGTTTAGACTGACCAAATGAACATTAAATTGGGACATAGGACACTGGTAAGCTCTGCCGCTGCAATCTTGTCTTCTTCTGGTGAACCTTTTTTGGTCATAAAGTTGCAATGGCTGCCTGTTTTTGTTTGTTTCATTCCACAGCTTGATGCTTTTTTGTTTTTGCATGGATTTCCAATGTGTTTTTCTCCTCATATTTAGGAGATTTTCGCCGGATAACAAAACACGTGGCAGAAAAATAGTCTCACTGGGTCGTCCTTACCCATTCGCCCAGTCAGGATTGTAACTAGTATATGGTTTATTCACACTCTGACAGTGTCACCCAGTCAGGATTGTAACTAGTATATGGTTTATTCACACTCTGACAGTGTCACCCAGTCAGGATTGTAACTAGTATATGGTTTATTCACACTCTGACAGTGTCACCCAGTCAGGATTGTAACTAGTATATGGTTTATTCACACTCTGACAGTGTCACCCAGTCAGGATTGTAACTAGTATATGGTTTATTCAAACTCTGACAGTGTCACCCAGTCAGGATTGTAACTAGTATATGGTTTATTCACACTCTGACAGTGTCACCCAGTCAGGATTGTAACTAGTATATGGTTTATTCACACTCTGACAGGGTCACCCAGTATGGATTGTAACTAGTATATGGTTTATTCACACTCTGACAGTGTCACCCAGTCAGGATTGTAACTAGTATATGGTTTATTCACACTCTGACAGTGTCACCCAGTCAGGATTGTAACTAGTATATGGTTTATTCACACTCTGACAGTGTCACCCAGTCAGGATTGTAACTAGTATATGGTTTATTCACACTCTGACAGTGTCACCCAGTCAGGATTGTAACTAGTATATGGTTTATTCACACTCTGACAGTGTCACCCAGTCAGGATTGTAACTAGTATATGGTTTATTCACGCTCTGACAGTGTCGTCCAGTCAGGATTGTAACTAGTATATGGTTTATTCACACTCTGACAGTGTCACCCAGTCAGGATTGTAACTAGTATATGGTTTATTCACACTCTGACAGTGTCACCCAGTCAGGATTGTAACTAGTATATGGTTTATTCACACTCTGACAGTGTCACCCAGTCAGGATTGTAACTAGTATATGGTTTATTCACACTCTGACAGTGTCGTCCAGTCAGGATTGTAACTAGTATATAGTTTATTCACACTCTGACAGTGTCACCCAGTCAGGATTGTAACTAGTATATGGTTTATTCAAACTCTGACAGTGTCGCCCAGTCAGGATTGTAACTAGTATATGGTTTATTCACCCTTTGACAGTGTCGTCCAGTCAGGATTGTAACTAGTATATGGTTTATTCAAACTCTGACATCGTCGTCCAGTCAGGATTGTAACTAGTATATGGTTTATTCACACTCTGACAGTGTTGCCCAGTCAGGATTGTAACTAGTATATGGTTTATTCACACTCTGACAGTGTCGCCCAGTCTGGATTGTAACTAGTATATGGTTTATTCAAACTCTGACAGTGTCACCCAGTCAGGATTGTAACTAGTATAGGTTTTTTTGTGCTGGTGTCTTGCATGTATTTGCTCCATCTCCTTCCTCGTCAGTCGTCTCTCCTTCCGTTTCAAAAGGAGACACCAAAAGCTAGTGAAAAGAAGACCTCAGCGTGGAGTACGTCGTTCAATTCAGCTTGCTGTCTCTCTCTGGTCAAGTTTCCCGCCCTGTTTGGGCTGCTTTGAGGTATAGGGCCCGAGCGTGTGACATACGCATAGACGGGGAAGAATGTTTAAATAGCCGCAGAAGCACGGGGGACCTTTCTAGACTACAGAACGAAGGAAATCAAATGAGGTTTTTGAAGGGACAGCTGGTGAAAAACAGGACGGGTGGTAACTCTAACTGGACACACTGGAACCCTTAAGGCTGATTTATACTTCTGCGTCGAATCGACGGCGTAGCCTACACCGGAGGTCGGCGTAGCTCCCGTACTCACACAGAGGCCTACACACATAGCAGACGTGCACCTCCTCCAAAATGTAACTATGCATAAAATCGACACTGACCGCAAGCCCTGTGATTGGTCCGCTCGGCTGCATTGTATTTCCCACATTTACAGCACTTCCCGGATCCCTGCTCATTGGCTGGACATCGTCCGTGTATTTCATCTCCTCCTCTCTATTCTTCATGTAATAATGTCTGTATGATAAACAGCAACATGTATCAGCTGTAGATTAACAGAACACGCTCTGAATCTCTGTGGAAAAGTAAACAGAGATCATAGCGGGGCAGGAAACAGGTGACCGGCTATCAGAGAGACCGCACTGCTTTCAAGCATTTCGGGGGAGAATTGCTGCACGACACGAACACATCGACACACAAGTATGTGGTGCTCATGTCCGCGTCAGCCCCTGCTGCATAGGGGAGACGCAGAAGTATACATTATTCTTTAGTTAGCCATGAGTACCATTTCTGCTGTTTTGACCGAATTTAACTGACATTACACAATGTTTATTTATGGGAAAGAGCCACTAAGGCATAATGCATGCTGAAGTTAGTGACAGCACTTTGTTATCTTTATTTGTCACTTCCCTTATTTAATGCATACCTGCCTACATTTGCTGTGGATAGGGAGCACGAGTGATCTACACTGATGTGGTTTCTCTGGGTGTCTGTCATGTACATCGCCATGCAAGCCTTATGTGACTCACAGGTGTGAACACCCTTTTCATTTTTGCAGGACTGTCTCACATCATAAGTGCTGGAGCTGCAGATATCTAAGATTTTGTGTGCAGTCCTTGCATTCCCACGCCCCAAAGCCCTGTATACAATATTACACTGTTTCTAATAACAGTAGAAAAAAGTCTACTTTGATTGCTTTGTAAGTGTTGTCTTAACTTGAGATTTGTCTGCTCCTCTGAATTGAAGTTTCTGTTGAATCAACAGGGAAATGAGTCATTAGGAACATCCTGATATATTTCTGCTGGCGTGTCCCTCTTACTTAAGAATTGAAGCGTTTTAGGCTTCAGAAGTGGCACAAAAGCAAAGTGAGTCGCTCAGAGTTGCCTTGTGACCTGCTAATACTCGATATCAGTACCTTTATAATGACCCCATCACTTGTAAACTAACAGTTATTAAACGACCCTTCATAAAATGTGACCTCAAAATCCCATTGATGCACATTCTTACAACTGCTGCTGCTCTGAGGGCGACGGCTGGGCATAAATCTAATAGCCTTTTACTATCTATAGTACCCCATTTGTTATTTTGTCCACTCCAGCAAGGTCACATGCAGGGACACAGACACCATCCATTTCATTTTGATCAAATCAGTTCTAAGTAAAAGCCCAGATTCATTTTTAGAATGTAAAACGAGCGCCCTGTGACTCTCTGATGACAGTTCTGTAATGTAATGACTTGGAATCTGACTCAGCCTCTGACTCTCAGCGGTTGAAATGAAACTGACCCCCTCAGTGATCCAGCTCAGCTGGTGAGTGGGTACAATGTACGGTCAGCAGCAGACCAAACCCAACCTGCTGCAGCATGGTAATGTTATTGCATGTGTGTATTAAAGGTGTGAGTGTGCTTTGACTCCCAGAATTCTATCCTCGCAGCATCCCTCCAGCTCTGTATCAAAGCCCCCATGCTGTCTTTATTCCCTCAAGCTGAATGTGCTGAGAAGCAGCTGGATGGATAGAAGTGGAGTAATGAGGACCTTTAGGTGACAACCCTGCTGCGTTAAAGAGACCAGCTACCCCCTCTGATTCTCTTCACACGTGAATTGATACAGAACTCTTTGCTGTTTTTCAAATACACACACTAATAGTATATCCATAATGCATGTTGTCAGAACTGCAGCATATTGTGAGGCCACTGTGATACCACCAGGTGCTTTTTAGGGTTCAATTATAAAGGTTTGATGAGGGCATATGATAACTGTTAAGTAAGGGTTATATTAAATCAGGCTGTGCATATTTGTGAAGCTCTTAGCAGGTAGCTTTCACTAGCACCATTCCAAGTGACGGAGATGAAAATGAATATGTGTTTAGTGTATGAGAAGTCTTACCAGTTGCACCACATGTTATGGAGCTTTTTATAGCAAATGAACTTCATCAGCTGTAAGTGCTGTGACTTTATTTTTTTCCAATATTTGTAAGTAATAAATAATTTCATGTTTTGAATACATAAATAAGAGTTACCATGAGAAAAGTCAAAAGGTTGAAAGCACTGAACAATTACCTTTTAAAAGTGGAACTAAAGTTCTGGGTTTTTGATTCCGCTATGACAGAGTTCAGGGACGGACTGCATGCAAAGGCAGATGCTCCTTAACTCCCATGCTTAGCAAGACAGTCATGCAGCATGATCGCAACAGCTCATGGTTACAGCTAAGAAGACTTTAAGGACATTGCAAAGGATCAAGAATGGCTTCTATACCTCTTTGCTTTCTGAGCACTCAAAGCGCTTTTATACTACTCGTCACACTCACCCATTCACACCACATTCACTCTCTGATGGTAGAGGCTGCTAATAGGAAGGGACCATCAGTGTTAATCTCATTCATACCCCAAACTTGGGGGTTCAGGGTCTTGCTCAAGGACACTTTGGCATGAGACTGCAGGAGCTGGGATCGAACTGCCAACCTTCTGATTGAGAGACAACCCACTCTACCCACAGTCGCCCCTGATTAAAAGAGCCTCTTTTCACTACAAGAAGCCAACGATGTATTTTATTTTAGATTATGAAAACGCACTTTAATTTATGATTGTACTAAAAACCTTTTATTACTTTTATACTGATGTTTATAATGTACAATGTGATGATGCAATTTTGATTTGTTCATGTTAACTGCAGGTCTCACGGCGTCTTGATGCTCCACAGAATTAAACGTCCACTTAAAAGAACTAACCTGTGTCTGTGTTGTTTTGATGAGAGCTACATTAGCTTTGCTGACTCAAGGGATTTGATGATTATCTTTATTTCTGGGTACTTATAAAACTCTCTCTTCTCTTAAATTTAACTGATTCCGTTTAAAATAAATTAGAGTTTTTTCTTGTTGAAACTAATGCTCAAGAGCATTAGTTTCCACCAACTGGAAGATCAGGGCTTATAACTCCCACCTTTCACATGTCACATGTCCAAAATTGCATGTATCCTTTAGGAACATGGGGACCAACTAGAAGGATAAAAAAGACTAAATAAGTGTGCATCCATTTCATCTGCTGTTTATGTAATGTTGTTTGAAATAAATTCAGCTCAATACCTCAATAAATGACAGCATCAGTCATGCTAACACAGGTGATAGTGCACAGTGAGTGGGTAGTTATGTAAACTAGAATCCCAACAAGGTGAGACAGGACACCAGCGAGAGGCAGAGTGGTATGTCTCACCCTGATGAGTTTATAATTTACATAACTACCTGTTCACCATGCATTATCCATTACCCAGGTACTGACTAAGGTCAAACACTAATCCACCTTCCTGCAGCACACACATCAAACAAAGCATTTCAATGAGCTGGCAAGCTAAAGCATTAGCATGCTAATAAGAATCATTGAACTGAGCATGTCCGTTGAAGGTTAGGTGAAACAAGGTGAACAGGACTTCTGCAGGAATATTTGTACCCTGCTTATTTGTCCTAATAATTCACATTAAACTGAACATTTCAATTCACGGTCAAGTCATGGTCAAACATTAGTCTGCTTATTAGTCATTATTCACATTGAATTGAACATTTCACCAGTGGTTACTTTGGAGGAGGTGAATGGACCTTCTGCAAGATTATAAATGTTGACCTCTGTCCTCATTCAGCTCTCCTTCCTCTCGGAGCTTTGCAGTTGGCACATCTTTAAGAATAAAGGAGGCGGAAGTCACGACACTCTCGCTATCATCACTACCGCTCATGTTTTAAGTTTCTTGAAATCGGTAACGGCAGCTTGGCTGCCTACGCCGGGATTGACAAGCAGATATTCTGAGCTCTTTTCCATGGATTGATTTGACATGCTTTTTGTGATCTGGTTTTCTCTAGCGTTGCTCTTGCTGTTCAATGTTAATCAGTGTTGTGAAGGGGTTCTGACCAATTAGAACCCAGTATTTAACCCAGCTGTGTGATCAGTAAGAAGGCCGGGTAATAACATGATTGTGGGTACACGACTTGTTTGGTGATGTTCATGGCTTTTTTGAGATGCAGCAGGAAGGAGAGAGGATTGTGATGTTCTTGTTATTAATTAAGAGAAGCCTCCACAATGGTTATAATAAGCAAAAACTCTGCACTGATAGGAGAAATACATTTCATGAAGCCGGCTGCAGCTCCTTAAACGGGTTAAAGCAGGTTACAGTGAAGGTTTTTACAGAGTGAAATCCTCCCACACTGGAATGTTTTTTCTAATGAGATATCTGAAAAGGAAAAAAGACACACTGCCAAGGGTAAACACATTTCATCCAAAGTAGACAAAAGCACACGGCAATGATAGAAGATATTTACCAAAAGGCCATCACACTCTTGTTCGGCAGTATTCATGGAATGATAAAGAGAGCAGAAAGACCAAAGCAGTCTTTAGATTTCTGATCTGCTCCAGAACTCCTTTTCCTTTAAAAGAACCTAGACTCATGCGCACCCCCCTCTCTCCCTCCCTACTCCCTAGCCACCCGCCAACTCTCTCCCCTTGGCCCATTAATTCTCCCAGCATGCTTTGGGCTTGTGTGCAGTGGACGGGTTGCAATGAGAACACAGAGGGAGAGTGGGAGAGGGAGAGAGAGCGTGAGTGTGTGTGTGTGCTGTGTGTATTTGTGCTCACAAGCAGGGAAGAGCTGACAGATCTGGCCCAAGGGTTCTAAAGGGTTGTGTTCGTGTGTGTAGTTAGGTCTGCAGACAAGGAGTGGCACCAAGCAGACACCCCCCACCACCCCCCTCCCTAACCTGAATGGCCTGCATGGTGTGTACACAGCAGACGAGGCTGGCTGAGAATCCTGCTGGGGATCAACAACTCTCAACAACGCTGTGAAGGCTGCAGGCGGAGAAAAAAGCAGCAAGGATGCACAGAGCGGAGAGACAGATGTAGAGGCTGACGCAAACCACAGCATCACGGTAGACAAAGGCTATATTTACCAATGTATCTGCAGGAACAAATGTTGGTCACTGAGGGTGTCTCTCTGCTTTTCCAGGGATGTGATGCACTTCATTGGATTCATGTTTTTTTCTAAATTAGTCACATGTCTCATGGATTTCTACAGGTGCTCCTAAAATAAGCTGAACATGAGGTGAGTGCATTCACATTTGGCATCGCCTCGAGTTAGCAGCCCACGTATTTGGATTTTAAAGGTACAGGATACAATAGCCAGTGAGTACATAAAACATGATATAGATTCTGAAGAGAGGCTTTATCCTTTAGAAGCCTCAACCTAACCAAGCCCTATTAGAACCGTAGCGTTATCATATGATGAATTGCATTTAATTTTGTTTCAGCAAAAACAGCAGACTGACTGAGACTTTCCATCAGGGGCATTAACAGGAGGTCAGATAAGAGTAATTAAATCGTATCATCTTGGGGATATCTGGATTAAGAGGAGGAAAAAAAATGCAAAAAAAGTCAAATTATTGTTGCTTCACTGAATGCATATGTCATAGACAGTGCATATGTTTTCTAATATAATATAGGAAGAGGGAGCACATTTCTCCAGTGTTAGCTTCTCTACACTGGCTCCCAATAAAATGTAGAATAGAATTTAAAATCCTTCTTTTAACCTACAAAGCCCTTAAAAATCAGGCACCCTCGTATCTTAAAGAGCTCATAGTGCCCTATTACCCCTCTAGAACTCTACGCTCCCAACATGCAGGCTTGCTAGTTGTACCTAAAATCTCTAAAAGTAGTGTGGGAGGTAGAACCTTCAGTTATCAGGCCCCTCTCCTTTGGAATCATCTACCAGTCAGGGTCCGGGAGGCAGACACCCTCTCCACTTTTAAGAGTAGACTTAAAACTTTCCTTTTTGATAAAGCTTATAGTTAGAGCTGGATCAGGCTTGGACCAGCTTTTGTCATGCTGCTATAGGCCTAGACTGCCGGGGGAACTGGCACACTGACACACTGGGATCCTAGCTCACCTTCTTCCCCCCAACCCCTTCATCACTTACTTTAACTCTGCCTGTCCCATTAAAGTTACTAACCATAGACCTTTCTGGAGTCCCTGAGCTCCATTGTCTCGTAGATTCCTCTGAGCTGCCGTAGACGTCCTCCTGCTGCGGACGATCTGGACTCCAGCTGATACGGACGTGCTGGACTCCAGCGGCAACAGCTTCTACGACTCATCTCATCACTATCACTTCTCTCTCTTTTACTCCCCTCTATCTGTCTTTCCAGACCCAACTCGGTCGAGGCATGATGTCTGTCTAACATGAGTCTGGTTCTGCCTGAGGTTTCTGCCTGTTAAAAGGAAGTTTTTCCTCACCACTGTAACTAGCTAAATACTGCGATGTTCAATGCTCATGATGGATTAAGGTGGGGTCAGACTGAGTCTTACCCTGTCTTGGTGTTGGGTCTCTGTTCATAATTTGACATAGTGTGGTGTAGACCTCCTATGTTTGTAAAAGCGTCTTGAGATAACGTTTGTTGTGATTTGGCGCTATACAAATAAAGATTGATTGATTGATTGATTGATAATATGGTGATACCTCACTTTGGTAGTGCTCAAATAATACGCCTCTGTTCCCTGATGTCTGAAACATATGGCATTTTAATTTCCTTGAAATAAGACTGATGAGGTCAGATCAGAGCTGTGTGATATGTATGAGACCTGTTGGCTCTAACGGCTAAAATCCACCAGATCCGTGTCCGGTCCGTCTCTGATCCGCCGTAGCACCGGATCTGATAGGTTTCTATTCTAGTCCATGTGTTAACTTCCACTGGATCCACTCCATTGCGTTCCGGCTGCATCTTTGATCTGGCAGGTCGAAGCCCTCCGGATCAGATACACAAGACGTGCCGAAGCACTATGCATCAATCTCAACAGAGCAGATGGAGCGGGGCAGGAAGTCAGGCACCAAAACAAAATGAGAACATCCGGTTCATTTTCAGAATCAAACACTCTGTGTTATCACCAGATCGTATTTCACTTAACTACAGCAACAAACCAAAGTCATGATGAGCGGAGCCAGGCCTGGAGTCAACAGGTCAGAGGTTTTTTAGAGGACCAGAAAGACAACATGGATGAGGTGAGGAGGAGGAGAATCCTTGATACAGTAATTACTGGTGGTGTTGACGGACGAAAGAGCACGGAGCCAGACCGCAGTGGATCGGATACGGACCGGACACGGATCTGGTGGAAGTCGTGTGTTACTGCCTTAAGTATTAAGATCAGTCTATTATGATTCCCTAGGACCGGTTCAATAACTTTCCCCAGGACCAGTTCACTAACTTTCCCCAGGACCGGTTCACTAACTTTCCCCAGGACCGGTTCACTAACTTTCCCCAGGACCAGTTCACTAACTTTCCCCAGGACCGGTTCACTAACTTTCCCCTGGACCAGTTCACTTACTTTCCCAAGGACCGGTTCACTAACTTTCCCCAGGACTGGTCCACTAACTTTCCCCAGGACCAGTTTACTAACTTTCCCCAGGACCGGTTCACTAACTTTCCCCAGGAACAGTTCACTAACTTTCCCCTGGACCAGTTCACTTACTTTCCCCAGGACTGGTCCACTAACTTTCCCCAGGACCAGTTTACTAACTTTCCCTAGGACCGGTTTACTAACTTTCCCCAAGGCTGGTTCCGTCTGACACACAGAGCTGAGCTCCTCTGCGTTCACATACTCCACTTCAGCCTCCTCTGCTCCGGGCGTCCCATGGTCCTGATGCCCCGGAGACTACGGAGTGATAAAACTAATAAATGATAGAAGTCCTGATAATAATAATTTTCAGATTCTGGAGTTTTGATGTCTTTAGATTCAGAGTCAGACGGCTCAAACATGCAGGCTGTGAACTCTCTCTTGACCTGTCAATCAAAGAGTTAGGCCACGCCCACACAGTCCTGAGAAATGCTCTGACCTGTAAAAGAAGCTGTTTTTGAACAGAGTGACTTCAGAGTTGTGGATGTTTATTTTCACTCAGATTTTTGTTGAAGCTTGATTACACATTACATTTTGATATTCTATGAATTTTAATATTCCATTTACGTTTCCAGAGGCTTTAACGCCGTCATGTAAACAGGAGCTACAGCTCATTTTTAATTGTGCAACAAAGACAAAAACATTGAGGCAGGGTCCCATCCTTAAAAACTTTTGTTAGCTTGGACTTCAGGGGATAATTTGTGCAGATCTCAGCTGTCAGTGGCACAACATCAATGGAGAACTTGAACCCCTGGTAGGTTTCACAGCATTACGAGTGAACTGGTTCAATTTTAAAAACAATAGACGGCTTCCCTTCAAACTGAGTTCATCTTTGCAGATCCATCAGAAAACAAAAGGGAAGTTACGAGCATGTCAGTCAAGCACTGTCTGTACACACCCACGCAGTCCTGAGAAAAGTTCTAGTCACGAAGCAAATTAAAACAGCTGTGTGGGTGGAACCTGGCTGAGTGGGACATAAACAGGATTATTCCTATCCCTGGCCAATAATTGCTAAAAATAACACAGTTCGTGTATTGATCTGCTCACTATTCACAAAGTCCAGTGTTCAACTGTTCTCTTTGAAGAAAAACAGTCCTATTGCATCAAAAAAAAAAGGCTTTTTCCATTGCTCTCTGGTGAATTCTTATAATTGTTACTACCAACAACAGAGCATTTTAACTGCCTGCACCTAATTGGAAAAATGAGCTAACTCACTTGAGGTAAACAGCAGGATGTAGAGAGTTAGGTAGTAAAGGGGCTGATTGTGTGCTGTTATATGAGTCATAAAATGTTGGGGGGAAACATATCAGTGGTGGGAAGAAATTACAAAAGTTGGAAATGCATTTAATGCTTCTGAAGGAAACCAACAACTGAAGTGGGCTGTCAGAGAAGTAGGATTTAAACATGCTCTCATTAAACGAACAGCAGACCTTCAAGTGTATTGTTAAAGGTCATTGAGTTGAACGGGGCTTCTGTGTCATTTGCAGATTGAGACAAGACTAAATGAGGAGAGGATGACACCATGCAGGGAAACAAAACAAAGAGGAAACAGAAAATGACAGCTTGTTTTTAAAAAGGCCAAACTGACTGCCAATGGTTCACCTCATTAATAAAGTACAGAGGAAGAAGCAGACAGAACCGTCTCCAGGTATGTCAACTGCAGACCACCGAGAAGAAGACAACAAACACAGAGTTTCCTTCTGTGTGATTGTTGGGTCACATGTCTTCACAGTGACCCAGAGCACAGTGACAGAATGGCTTTAAGTGTGCAGGAGAAGAGCTCAGAGGATTGACATTTTGCAGTGTGTTATATATAAAAAAGGAAATCGTGACCTTAAGTCTGTTAAGGTACCAAGACTTGAGCTTAACCATTCATAAACAAATCCAACACGTGAAAAGAACCAAAACTGCACACCCCCAATGGGCTGTCTATGCTGCTACACATGGGTTGTATCTCTGCTTTTTAGCATGACCAGTTTGTTTGGAATAGGACATTTATTAAAGTTATTTTTTCCCAGACCAGTGCCGTGGTTTGGTCACGTTTATGGATTTTTGTACTCGTCACCAAAGAGCACCTTTGCAATACTTTGTTTGGATTTCAAATCGCTTTAAACTCTCTACTTTTACAAGAACTAACACTGCACTTGAAGAAGGAAAAATTGCCCTTGACTACAAAACCTCTTTATAGTATTATTCGGTTGTTATGTTTTATCGGCATATCAACAGGCTAAAAACCCTCCACTTTTAGCCCCCAGAACTACTTTCCCCTGAACTAAAAGGTTCCTGTGCCCCCATTGTTGTCTAAGTCCCGGGTAGATTGTGCAAATCAGGCCAGTGACGTATGGAGGAAACAAAAGTAGATGCACTACACCACCAGACCAGTAGAGGGCAGTAAAACAAAGAGGAATGCCATTCATCACAGATGACACCATAGAAGCAGACGGACAGGCAGGTATCATAATGAGCAACACAACAGTTAGCCTGTTAGCATGAAGAGACTCAGCTGGTCTGTTTTAGATGGTGCTATATTTCATCACAGATGGATTCACTGAATCAACACGTGAGAGGAGATAAGCGCGAGTAGCAAAGACGTTTCAACACGGCTTTAAAATCCTTTTGAACTCAAAAAGCCGTGGCAGAGATCGGACAGTGTTTTGGTTTAAACAGCGACCCTGTTAACTGGAGACTTTCAGCCGGATGCATCCCTCATAAACGTCTTTAGACCATCATTAAATATCTGATGAGGATATTTTGAAATCTTAATAAAAACTGAACTAGTTTGCATTCCCAGGAACTCCCTCTGTGTTTCAACAGCTGTGTAAACTCCACAAACACTGACACGTTCAGCTGAAGGTCTCCAGTTTACAGGGTCACTTTTAAACCGTAACACCAGGAGGAGAGACGCATTCACGGTGGGCTGAGAGAAGACTACTGTTACAAGCTGCTAAATCAAGAGAATCACAGCTTCTTCTTTTGAAAAGTACACACACGTACAAAAAAGATAGAACAAATAAAAACTAATGAAAGAAAGAGAAATCAAGAGAATCACAGATGTGTGTGATGTTATTGTGGACGGAGGGAGGAATAAAAACACTGAGGTTAATCTACCAATCAGACACGTTCAGCATTGCAGGCCCTGCCCCCCGAAAGTCCCGGGACCTTTGAAAAGTACTTCCCCCCTAGCAGGGGCTTTTTAGGGGGGAGATTAACTACCCCTGAACTAAATTTAGACCCTGGGTCCACTGGTTGAAACGCACATAGTTCCAGGGTAAAGTCCCTAGTACTAGGGTAAAGTTCCTCTGGTCAAAAACGCCTCTTTATTTGGAAATGGGAGGGGTTCTATAAGAAGAGTGCCCCTTCAGCCTTTTCATAGACAACCAACATGGCAGCTTCCACTGCAGGGACGTCTGCTTGATTCCACTAGTCCAGCTAATTTAAAGGAACTGGGTGACGCATTTTCATTAAAAGAACAAATATTCTGCCACTCTCCACTATGTCACACATTGCGGCGCTCTGATTGTAGGTCTGTCCAGTCACTTCCAGAGGCACTTCAGCATGCAGCTGTTGCTAAGTTACTGTGCCCACTGGAAAAAGGAAATGACTTGAACGGATCCAGATCCATTCAGCAAGGTGAACTGGTCTGTTGATTTCAGGGGATATGAGTTCAGTCAAAAGATAAGACACAGACAGGCATTGAGGAGGAGAGGGACAGGACACGGTGTGCAGTGTAGTAAGAGAGGAGAGGTGCAGGTTTCAGGGTGGTGAAACCTGATTGGACACCTCAAAATGAAATGCAGAAAGTGACTTTTGGTAGCAATCATTGTGGACACTCAAAGTTAAAAGATACAGCGACACAAATATTCTTACAACCTCTCTAGGTGTTCATGATGCTCTTAATGGGTTTGTTTTTTGGAGCCTAAGTGGTTAATTGATGATGACCTGCTGATCATAGCTGATTAGAAAAGTAAAGGATGATGCATAGTGAACAACTGTTTACTAAAGACTGTATGAAATGATTTCCTAGGATTAGATTTCTTCTGTTGAAAATAATCTGGCATGCTCATGCTTTGATCTGAGAGGAGCTGATGGAGATATTGAGACTTTTAAACGTAAACTAAAAACGTATTTATTCAGTCTGGCTTTTATGTAGGGTTTAACAATTTTATTACCTACCTTTTACTATAATATTGATTTAAATGTTGCTTTATTATTTTAGTAATTTTAACTGTTATCTTATTCTATTTTTATGTATTTATTCATTCATTTATTTAATTTTATTTATCTACTCAGTTTTATTGATATTTTTCAGCCTTAGTTTTATTTTTCAACTCTTATCCTTACCTTTTAAATCTATTTATTTTAACTATTTTTATTTCTTAATTTTGATGCTTTAACTTATTTTAATTACACATATTTTATTTTGGTGTGCATTGGTCTCTATTTCATTTTATTTTTATGTTGTTCTTATTTTTAATTTGTATTTTTATTAGTTTTATTATTATCATTATTATTATCTTCCACTAAAATGTCTTAGCATTGTTTCATTTCTGCTTCTTTCTTGTTTTCAATCGCTGTAAAGCACTTTGGGTTGCATTTTATTTGTATGAAAGGTGCTATGTAAATAAAGCTTGATTGATTGATTGATTGAAATGGGTGCACAGCAGGGGTTAACTCTTCAGCCTCCCGAAATGAAGCTAGTTGTCAGTACTGACATTAAACTGAACATTTCTTAAAGTGAGCAAACTTGGCTGTTTTTATTAAATTGAACTTTTCCACTCAATGTGAAGTACAACAGGTAAAAAGGTCATTATCATATCACACACTTTGTTCTCTTAAGTTAATAATTCATGCCCCATCTTCAACCTTGTAGATGTCTCAGTCCCTGTCTCTGTGTCTCTAACCTCTCTAACCTTTCTCTGCTGTTTGTGTCACTTTGTTTTGCCAGAGGAAACTTTACCTGAGGGTCTATTTCTTAATAAAGAACTGTTTTCTAAACAAGAATTTTTAATTAGAAAAGTTCAATTGGATAATGTTAATGCTAATATATAGCTATTGAATCAGGGTGACAGAAGCAAATGGAAACAGGTACATGTCCTGGATGTGTACACGTGCTTCCCCTGTGTTTAAGTGTAGTGGTGAAATGATTTTAAAGTGCTTATGTGATGCTGAAGGTAACAGCTGCACGAGTAAAGAGTCAAAAGACATATGTGTAAGTTAAAGAGCAACATCTGTAATGTTTGTGAATGTAAACTAACATTATCCAATTCCAGCTATGGATCATTTTAAAGCAGGTAAAGCTGCAGTGAGACACCCCAGAGTGAGAGGAAGTCACTTGTTTTTATTGTGTTGCTTTTTGTTCCACTCTATTTAACCGTGGAAGTCAGTAATTGTGTTTTAAAATGTGCAAAGTCTCACTTTAAATAACGTCTAGTGCAGCTCTGTGATGTTTCAGGAGAAAAACTAGATGTAAAAACAAGTGGTGTCCTTGGTGTTCTGTCTGCAGTCTTCTCTGATTCAGTAAGTAACTGCATAGAAATGAGACTTTCACTTTTTATTATTCCTTCTTTTGTGCTCTCTGTTAATTACCTCCCAACTTTAATGAATGATCATCCTTGCACACCCGCATTGATCCAGAGAACTGTTTCTGTAAATGTTTGTGCAGACTGAGTTTATGATCTCATTTCTAATTGATGGAACTTGTATTTTTGGTCGCATCCAAAACAAAAACTTCTAGTTTTCAAATGTTCACAGACCTCTCTCAGACAGCACCTTCCTGCAATGCAGAAGAACTAAAGAAGGTTGTTTGTGTGCAGAATCTCCTCTGAACAGAGTCACTTCTCAAGTTAACTAACTCAATTAAAATCCTGTGTCCTCCTTTAGGAAACCCATTTTTCAACTTTTTATTCAGTAAGATTTCCAAAATAAATGTGTCAGATTTTTATACCTGAACAAACAATCACCTAGTAAAACACTGAGAACAGCTGAGAGTGAACACTCAAATCATAACCCAGGTCTAATCAGTAAATAGGTGGAAGGACATATAGCTTTACAATTTATAGAGGGATTTGTCTGGGTGCAGGAGGGATTTGTGGAAATGCACCCAGGATGATATAGATTTAGAGAGAGACACAGAGACAGACAGAGAAATATTGACTGAGCCAGACTGGGGTGTCTATCTGGGGAATGTAGAATATGGGTAGGCGTAGGTAAGGGTTTGGTGGTGTGGGTGGTGGTGTGGGAGGTGGTGGGCTGTTTGTGTGTTCAATATAACACTCTGTCAGAAGCTGTAATATCTCTTCCATTTCATTAGCTGCTACATGACGAGTCCTGACATCAATCAGCACCCTATCAGCTGATTGAAAGGGAAGTGTCTGAGTATCAGAGATCACGTGGAGCATCATGGAGAAGCTTTGCAGTAAACCTGGAGAGCAGAAACTCAATACCAGTAAAGCTTATGCAAAACTAAAAATGAGTATGATGTTTTTAATCAATGACAGGAAGTCAGTTTGGGCATGGCTATGTTGCTTTTCTATATGTTTAAATTTTCCAGCATTCAGGCATGAACCATAGACTGTAGAAATAATGGACGTAGAATGCGTAATGTCACCCATCTGTTCTGAAGAGCTGTTTTGTAGCCAATCGTTGGCGGGAGCCATATTGGAAATGTTGAACACAACATAACTGCTGAAGAGTGATTGTGACCTAAAGAGGTGGGCTTTGAGCCTCCTAGCCAACAGCTACAGTGTTCCTGCCTGTCAATGGAGTCAGCTGTGCCTCTCATTGGAAGACTCATAATCTCAATATCTTTGAAATTACAGCGTTATTACCAGTACAGTGTGTGCCAATAGAGAAATGAGCTATCCAGAGTACACTCGTCTTTTGTACCAGGCTGGAAACATGTTTATTTCTGCTGTAAAGATCGGCTTCTTTGAATTGGTGTGTATGTGGTTTCTGGTACTTCCGGAGCCAGCCTCAAGCGGCCTTACATTTTTAGACCAGAGGTTCCTGCTTGGCATGAACCCAAAACAGCCTGGATTTAAACATGTCTTTACTTGATTGTATACAAGTGTGACAGAAAAGTAATCTCAAGCAGGAGGAAATGTATATCAAAAACCTGTTACCCACTAAGATGCTCAACATGCATCAGAGTTGAAGGTAAGGACTCATGTAACATGGTCTATGTGGGGCCACACTCAGAGGCGAACTAATGGCATGACTCTCCGTCTCAGGAAATGATCTGAGTTTTGTTTTGCACCCGTGGATCCTTACCCGAGTTGACAGTGCCATCTTTGTTGATGGAGGCCAGGACACAGGGCAGCAGATTGCCAGCTTTCTGTTGAACTTTTCCACTGGTCAGCAGTTTGAGCTGCTGCGATGTGACTGGCGGGAAGCGATAAAACTGGAAGGTGAAATAGATGTTGTCCGGCCAGTCAGGACCGACGCCCGCTGTTGGTGTTCTGTCAAGAAACAGAGGTCAGTGATTACTGTAATAACCAATCATAGAGGAGAAAAAGGCAACGCAGCAATGCAGCGTGCAAATAAATGTACAAGTGATTGAACACTAACTGTGATAGCTTTACTACAAAATCTATGTGGGGAGTAGAGTGGTACAGATTTTAGAAAATTAATGATTGAAAATGTCATAAAAAATATGGGTATGCTAATTCAGGACATCATTTACTTCAGACAGCTCCAGGAAAGTAAAAACCAAATATGCATGCTCTGCATGTCCTATCAGAGATGACAATTCAGATTTATAGCTACTTGAAATATAAAACCCACTAATCCAAATAAGGATAAGAAAGAAGGGAATAAATCATGTCTTAAAAGTGGCCATAAATTGTCTCGCTGATTGAGTAGGTACACACTCAGCAATACTCTTTTTATTCACAATAAGAGGACAGTTTGGCTCCATTCAAAAATCCCTTAATACATCTCTGAAGGTTACAAGACAAATGTTATTGGTCGAGGTAAAGATGTGTATGAATATGGCTGTACTGCGCCAATCAATCAATCAATCAATCAATCAATCAATCAATCAATCAATCAATCAATCAATCAATCAATCAATCAATCAATCAATCAATCAATCAATCAATCAATCTTTATAAAGCACCAAATCCAAACAAACGTTCTTCTCAGACTCTTTCCAAACAGAGCAGGTCTAGACTGTACTCCATGTTCTATTATGAACAAAGACCCAACATCAAGACAGGATAAGATCCAGTCCCATCTTACAGACAGGACTCAGTCTGATCTCATCTTAATCCACCATGAGCAGAGCACTTTGCAGAATTTAGCAAGTTACAGTGGCAAGGACAAACTTCCTTTAACAGGCAGAAACCTCCAGCAGGACCAGACTCATGTTAGACACACATCTGCTGAGACCGTGTTGGAGAGAGGGATAGAGGGAGATGAAGAGAGAGAGAGAGAGATGATAAGAAAGAAGGTGTAGTTTTGTTTCACTGAGGAGAAACAATCTTTGTGACGAGGGGAAACGTCTGGTGTTGGTTACGTTTTTCACACTATCATCACCCTCTGAGTGTGATTTCACACACGGATATGGATCCAAACACACATGTTGAACAGCTGACGGCTCTCAAGAAGTCCCGGTGAGCCTGCAAACCATGAAAAAAATGAGCAAGCATATATAAATAATACTGAGCATTAATTAATGAGCAAGTCTCAGGGTGAGCTGCTTCCTGTATCACACTGGTGAACTGATTAGCAATCATTCACCTGGTTTTCAATAATGAGGGGGTAGAAAAGTACTTGAAAGCCAGCAGGGAGTCCTGGGGGGTTCCAGAAAAACCACAGACAGACTATCAGAGGAAAGATTTCAAAGTGGAATCTAATAAAAGGGATGTGCGACCTCCCAGTCAATCACAGCATTTGATAGTCTGCTGGTAACAATTCTATTCTACATCGTTGCAGACGAGCTGGCATTAATATTCATTCTGTAAACAGACAATATGGATAATTATGGCACCCGGGTGAGCGGTAGAAATTACATTGCCATGCACATACTCTCTGCTTGCCTAAGTGCTGCTGCTGTCTAAATTCCTGCCTGCCCTACCTGTTTGTCATAATTATGAGGCAACCTCCCACCCACACTACAGCAGCCACAGGGAGACACAATGTATGTTTACATACAAACTGTGTCAGGTTGTGCTTCAGATTGCCTTGGGGTAGACATAAAAAAACAGAACAATAAAATAACCTTTCAGGCCTCCACAGCACACAGATTAATGTGAAATCCCACACTTTCTGATATTAAAAAATATGCCTTTTTCTTCCCCGTGTTCATCTGATGCATTGGAGTTTAAAGTCACCCAGAGGCTGTGAATGTTTGTTGTTTTCATCTTATATGTTGTTATAACTAGCTTCCATTGCTGCGTTTCCTTGCAGGAAGGAAATGATATAATTCCCTGAATGGAATAAACAGGAAAGTGATGCTGTGCTCGAGAAAGCTTGTGATTGGAAAAATAGAGCCATAGCTGAGTGCTGAAGAAAACAGTTTTGTGCATGACTTCAATGTCTTTTCATGATGTGAACACCCACAACTACAACAGTACATTAGGTTGAACCAGGACACCAGTCTGTGAAACTAAAATGCCAATGTTTATGATGTTTGTTGATGTTTTTGCCTGCAACAAAATGTGATTGTCACTGTTTATCCATGATGTGCCTCTTTACTGACACTTTTAGTAGCTCAACATGGTTTTTATGCTCCCGGTTCCCTCTCTACTGCAAAAAGAAACAGCAGGACGTTTAATTTGATAGAATCATATAACATTGTATCATATAATCAAATTTGGATCACATCAGACGGACAAAACCAGGGCGTAAAATTAACTTTTTACCTCAGCTGCCATTGGCTAGTGACCTCCAAAAAAGAACCAGCCAAAAATATTTTTCCCGGTCCAATTAAAAAATGCCTTATTTGATTTAAAATAATAACCATACGTTTTTATTATGAAAATCCAACTTAAGCATCACATAAAGAATACAGACAGCTGTCACTGACTTGATGACATGGGTTGAGCTCACAGGCTGCAAGGTTTTTAAGCTGTCACTGTGGCATTTTGACTTTTCATGGTCCCTAATACCAATGAATTGGTTGTGCTTCTGTTTGCCCTTCGTATGTTTGCTGCAAAGACTGCAGCTCATGCTGTGGTTTGTCGGGTCATAAGTCAGCCAGGACAGAGGTTGACCAGCCTCGTCAGTGTTCCAGTTTTCTTAGAAACATGGTATAGTGACATTACTCCGTTTAGCTGTCTGTTCCTCTTCTTGATCGTCTCCTGCCTCTTTGTTTATCCTTAGTGTTTGTGGTGGCTTCACACCGGGAATGTTTCACCACATCTTCCTCCAAACGCTCTTTTCCGCCGTGCTTCTTCAAGCAAAGGGAATGAATAGAACTCCAGTAGCTGATGTGACGCTGTTCCCTCCGTACCAAATCACAACACAAGTACAGCGCGCCGCAAGGGTCAAAATAGCCTGACAGTCTGCAGAAATGGGCAAAAGTATGAAAACAAAACCTCACATGCAATACAACATTTTCCATCTGCCACTGGTGGGTGTGTGTTTTTGTTTTACACGCAAAACAAAGTTTTTTACCCGCCATTGGCGCTTGGCGGGTGTAACTTTACGCCCTGGACATACAAACTGAACAAGTACAGTCATGGCCAAAAGTTTTGAGAATGACACAACTATTAATTTTCACAAAGTCTGCTGTTTCAGTTTTTATAATGGCAATTTGCATATACTCCAGAATGTTATGAGGAGTGATCAGCTCAACTGCAATTAATTGCAAAGTCCCTCTTTGCCTTGAAAATGAACTTTATCACCAAAAGCACATTTCCACTGCATTTCAGCCCTGCCACAAAAGGACCAGCTAACATCATTTCAATGACACACAGGTGTCACACACATTAACACAGGTGTGGGTGTTGATGAGGACAAGGCTGGCGATCAATCTGTCATGATTGAGTGACTGGACACTTTAAAAGGAAGATGGTGCATGACACCATTGTTCCTCATCTGTTAGCCATGGTTACCTGCAAGGAAACACGTGCAGCCATCATTGCATTGCACAAAAAGGGCCTAACAGGGAAGTTTATAGCAGCGAGTAAGATTGCACCTCAGTCAACCGTCTATCGAATCATCAAGAACTTCAAGGAGAGAGGTTCAATTGTTGCCAAACAGGCTCCAGGGCGCCCAAGAAAGTCCAGCAAGCGCCAGGACCGTCTCCTGAAGGTGTTACAGCTGCAGGATCGGGCCACCACCAGTGCAGAGCTTGCTCAGGAATGGCAGCAGGCAGGTGTGAGTGCATCTGCACGCACAGTGAGGCCAAGACTTTTGGAGGAAGGCCTGGTGTCAAGGAGGGCAGCAAAGAAGCCACTTCTCTCCAGTAAAAACATCAGGGACAGACTGATATTCTGCAGAAGGTACAGGGACTGGACTGCTGAGGACTGGGGTAAAGTCATTTTCTCTGATGAATCCCCTTTCCGATTGTTTGGGGCATCTGGAGGAAGGCTTGTTCGGAGAAGACGAGGTGAGCGCTATGTTCGGTCCTGTCTCTTGCCAACAGTGAAGCATCCTGAGACCATTCATGTGTGGGGTTGCTTTTCGGTTAAGGGAGTGGGCTCTCTCACAATCTTGCCTAAAAACACAGCCATGAATAAAGAATGGTACAAGAACGTCCTCCCAGAGCAACTTCTCCCAACCATCCAAGGGCAGTTTGGTGATGAAGAATGCCTTTTCCAGCATGATGGAGCACCTTGCCATAAAGCAAAAGTCATAACAAAATGGCTCGGGGAACAAAACATTAAGATGTTGGGCCCTTGGCCAGGAAACTCCCCAGATCTTAATCCCATTGAGAACTTGTGGTCAATCCTCAAGAGGCGGGTGGACAATCAAAAACCCACAAATTCTGACAAACTCCAAGCATTGATTATGCAAGAATGGACTGCCATCAGTCAGGATTGGGTCCAGAAGTTGATTGACAGCATGCCAGGGAGAATTGCAGAGGTCTTGAAAAAGAAGGGTCAACACTGCAAATATTGACTTATTGCATGAATTCTGTGTAATTCTCAATAAAAGCTTTTGATACTTATGAAATGCTTCTAATTGTATTTCATTATACCATAGAAACATCTGACAAAAACACCTAAAAACCCTGAAGCAGCAGACTTTGTGAAAATGTAATATTTGTGTCATTCTCAAAACTTTTGGCCATGACTGTAGAGCGACTGTCATGTGGGATATTCTGCCAAGCTACCATAAAGCCCTGTGAGATCAGGACACAACGTTAGTTTTCATTAAAATAACTGCTAATTTGATCCTTTAGGGTTACCTGGAATCATGTGGAATATCAAATATAAATCCAAATCACTGTTTTGAGTCTGTTATCTTTTCTCTGATTCAAAGGATTAAAGTACCCTGATGTGAATCTATGGGAAGTCTATATTTATTCATAAAGAACCTAATATTTTGACCTACATACAGCGGAAAAAGAAAAAAAAACCCAAGCAGATTTTTCTATTCTCACATAATATTGAATAATTATGCATTATGTCTTTTTACATGGAGAAACGACAGAGTTTTGAGGCTGACACATAAGAAGTCAGCAGTACGGTGCCGAGTCTATGATGAACACCATAGAGTTGGGTGTATCAAACTGCTGACAGTGCTGATGACAAGATAGAAGGACAAAAAGAGTTGTGTGTTTTGTACCCATCCTTCAGCAGCCTCCTCCACTGTCAGCCCCTGACAGAGGGGACGCTGGCTCCAGGGCTTTTGTGATGAGCCACTGACAGAAGCACTATTCAGCCTGTGCTGACGGGAAATGTGTTTATGTGTTTTTCAGCAATTGTGAGCGTATGCCTCATGCTGTGTTTGGATACGTACTTGACATGTGTGTAAAGTGTAACTGGCAGGACTTTAAGCATGCGTGGCTTAAGTGCATTGAAGATTTGGCTGCAGTTCATAAGAAAAAGTAGAAATTTCAAGGCAGGTTGGGCTTTGTCCTTGACTGTGAACCAAAATGCATAAAGGATGTATCTATTCCTTCAGACCGTTAAATGGCCAGTGGCTCTGTGCACACTGAAATGCAACTCAAATGCTGTCATATCAGTGACTGCAATGGCAGTAGTTCTGACAGTTCTTGAGACACAGATTATTATATCCACAGTAATGCTTAAGGAGCATGTAATCACATACAATCTATCCTGCTCAGCCATTGTGCAGCTGAGCCACTATCAGTCAAAGGCAACACTGAAGCCTCATGTGGCCCAGCACGGCAGGTCTCACCTGGTAAAGGCCAGAAACTGGAACACCAGCAGGTTGCCCTGCAGAAGGTCAGCCTCCTCACGTTGGGGGTCAAAGGGCATGGGCTCAGTTGGGTCCAGGACTTCTGCTACCTGCCCACTGTGATCCACAATGTTGGGGAAGCCAGCAGAGTAAAGGTGAGCCAGTGAACTCCTGGAGCTGACTGTGCAGGAACTAAAGGAAAAGGGTTGAATTAGAGGAAAGTCACAGAATCATGAAAGCACATCCATCACTCCCCAAAGCTCAAAGACTCCTGACTCTTTATGAGCAGCAGGAGGTAATGCGTTTAGTCCCCCATGCACCAGCCTCACTCGGGTGATTTGTGGTTTTAAATGAGGCAGAAGAAATGTTTGGGTCTAATTTGAATACTGCGCTGTTTTATCATTTCAGACCCAGCTCACTTTATCTTGGATCAGTTCCATTCTAACTCATGCAAAATGTTATATCTTTTGGGAGATAATTTCAGTGTACTCACTTTATCCTGTTAAACAGACTTCACAAAATTGCAGTGAAACACTGATTAGACAGCATGAGGTTGTCAGCAATATTCGTCAAGCAGTGGCTTGAAGAGTATGCGTACAGGGGAGACGGAACCAGTGCCAAAGCGCTCCCTCAGGATTTTCAAGCATAATTGGAAGTTATCTCTAATCATGATGGCCACCTGTTTTTCCACAACTGTGGATACATTCATAACTTATACTTTAAATGCTGACACCGACCGCGTTGTGCAGGATAAACACAGTGCACAGATGGCTGGCAAAAGTGCAAGCACAGGAAAATAAACACCAATATTTGAACTTATCATAACTTTCTGTGTCCAGCTGATGAACACAGGAACTCACAATGTCACATTTGTGAAAGGAGGAAGTCTTGATCAAACCAATTAAGGCAACAGCAGTTGAATAGACAGTTTATTGGTTTCCCCTTCTTTACAATTTCATGCTTTCCCTCTCTCCACTATCGCTCAAAGTTGTATCTCAATTTAGCTCAGTAGATTAATATTTAAGCCATCATTTTTGTATTTCAAATAAGATACATCAGACACGCAGAGCAACTTCAATTAAAGTTCTTTAGACTTCATTGTTCTTTTCAAAGAAGTGGGTCATTCCACGCTGAAAACAGTCAAAAAGATGTTTTGGCTCCGAGTGAAAAGGCATGGATGTTTCAGACCAGTGAACTGAACAGTATCGTGTCTGGATCCAAATGCTGGGATTGGGAAACTGTTTCAATGCCAGCTGTTTATGAACCGACTCTCTTCACACATGTAATGCCTTGTTTCTGAGATCCTGTGCCCATTATTTCCAGGGTTTACTTCCTCTTTAGGGGCACCCACCTTAAAAAGTTTGCCTGCATTACAACTGCCGTTATGATACTCTCCAAAGTCTGTTATGAGCTGCATTGTAGGCTGCGAGCTCAGTTCATTGCAGTCTTAACAATAAATCAACTTCCAAACCTCTCCCGTACTGCTGGATTTAATAATGACATTTAATGCCGAGAACATCACCCGAAGTGGGATGTAAAGGCTGACAAAATGACTCCTTTAAATTGGCTCTGAGCTGAAGTTTTCTACCAAGCCAACACATGCTGCCAATTAGTGTGCCGATCGATTCCCTCTGTATACAGCCAGACAGTGAAGCATTGTGGTAATGAAGGACTGTACCGGGGTTCACATACCAGGCTAGATAAGACTACAGCATTTTCAAAGGATGCTAAAAGTGGATTCATTTCATCGTGTCTTGTGTCACTCTCGTCACCCACCCATAATGCATTGGGGGGGGGTTAGCCCCTGTGGTGAGGTGCGGATCAAACTAAATTAAATGAGGACAAAAAGAAAAATGTGCTGTCAAAAACTCAAGCGCCACATGTAATAATCTCTGGAAGCCAGTTGGAAAAATCCTGCTGAAAAGAATGTCCTTTTCAAAGATAGCTGCTGACTACCAATTTAGTGTAATTCAAAGCACTGATTGATTTACGACGCTATAGACCTTGAGGATCCATCATTATATTGGCCGGGGTTTAGCGTTTCACAAATAACAGCTGGCCTTTTTATGGCGATTTATGTTTCCCAGCTGATTCCAACTCCAAAATAGCAGAAGTGGTGCTTTTCCTGCTTCTCATTCACAATCAGAGATAGAGACGAGGATAAGAGAACAAAATGGACTCTGGGTTTGAGTCCAGTTTATGCAAATACTAACCTTCTTTGTCCATGCCTGGAGCAGACAATAGAGAATAGAAGGGGGCTCACCTGGGCTCATTCATCCCCACAGTGATGACAGGGGCATGGACAGGGGTGAAGGGCAGCTCTTCAAGTTGGTCCCCTTCATCCAGAGCTGAAGGTGAAACATCCCCTCTTGGCTGAAGGGCCGCTTCCATGTGGGTGATGTTGCCGACACTTACTGCTGCCTGGACCAATAAGGGATTATACAGACACAGGGAATGATTATTCACTCGGCGATATATAACAGTGATAGAAAATGTACGATAACAATGCTGAGGTGCTGAGGTTCAAAGTTAAAGAGATTGTGAAGGGTGAAGGTGTCTGGATTGAATGGTGAGGTTTAGGTTTGATGGCCTAATGCACATGGTGAAGTTAAGAATTTTTTTTTTTTTATTCTTAATCGAACATTTATGTCAGTTTCTTTCAATCAATCAATCAATCAATCAATCAATCAATCAATCAATCAATCAATCAATCAATCAATCAATCAATCAGACTTTATCGATAAAGCGCTTTTCATGCAATGACATTGTATCACAAAGTCACTGTACATAAAAACAACTTCAAATAGAATACACTAAAAACGATATAAAAAGACCTGACCCCAAACCCACCCCACAATCCTAAGGATAAGAACACAATACAAGCAACAATAATAAAAATAACAATACAAATAAAATAAATAAATACAATTTAAAAAAAGTTTCTGAACGAACTGAGGAAACACTCTCATGATATCTTAATGAGGAAACACTGGAGGAAAAATATGATGTTAAAACTCAACATAGGAAATGAAACTCACCAAAATAAAATACATTTCTAAGATAATAAAACATTAAAATGTTAAACCATTAAAAGAAAATTTTAAGTACATAAATAAATAAAATAGAATAAAAGTGGCCAAAATTTGAACAAGATAATAAAAAATGAATAAATAAATAAGCAAATAAATAAATATATAAATGAATAAATAAAACTATTATAAGAATGAATGAAACTCCGTTAAAAGCGAGACTAAAAAGGTAGGTCTTGAGTTTGCTTTTAAAAATGTTTATGCTCTGATCAGCCCTCACAGGGGGCTCACAAAGTGCTGCTCAGTACAGCAGTGCTGCCACTGGTGGCAGGAATGTATAGTAGCTAGCTAACTGAGTTGAATTGAATAACCCTTTACAGCAGTATACATTTGTTTTACTTTACACATATTATTATTTTTTTATTTAAATTTGACTCTCCATTGTCTATAACCAGAGACGGTAATGGACGTAGTCTCTGTGACTTCACCCATCTGTCTCTGAATCAGAGTTTTGAAGCCTATTGTCAGCGGCCGCCATATTGGAAATGCTGACTCAACTTCACTTCTGCCGAGCTAGTCTGACGCAAAGACATGGAGTTGAGGCGGTTTATTTAGCCTCTTTGCTAACAGCTGCAGTGTGCCTGCCAGTCTAGTTAGCCATGCCCTCATTTGGGCAAAACACTTGGTTTAAATATCTTCTAAACTACTGAGTTATATCAAAATGTTCCCCCCTTGTGTGTGCCGATAGAGAAATGAGCTCTACAGACATAAACAGTTTTTTGAACCAGGCTGTAAACATGTTTATTTCTGCTGTCAAGATCGTCTTCTTTGAATGGGTGTGTATGTGGTTTCTGGTGTTTCTGCAGCCAGCCTCAAATGGACACTTCATGAACTGCAGTTTATAACACTTCTGGATAGAATTCATATTTAGAGGCTTGAGGTTGCCACTTGCCTATAACCTAAAGACTTTATATCCATATGCATCATACAGATGTATAAACTATGCATCTATGAAATAACTAGTTTACTACACAGTAACAACATGAACTGTCATTAAAGTTACACTCAGAAAGGATTTCAAAAAATGACTTTATTCAACATCATTTTTGTCAGTACGCATGAAAATAACTGGAAAAAGTGGTGTATGTAATAAAGTCTCTTAACAAAGCTCCGCAGTGGTGTGAATAAAGCCACTGATAGGGTTGTTAGAATTGATTCTGAAAATGGTCCACCACTCTGGCTGCTCCAAGCCCACACTTACACTTAAATCACATGTTTTCCTAACAACACGGCCATATGTCACAGAAGTCACAAAGTGCTGCCTGTTACATGTTTACGCTGACCCTGTGAATGCCTGCATTGATTCTGAGTGCCCATCTGTGCATGGTGTTGAAAAGCCGTTTTCATTGACAAACAAACGTGAAGATAGGCCATCTATCCTCCCCTCTCAGCGGTCTACTCAGTACAGGAGCACAGTTATGGCTTTCACTCGGATATGCGTCAGAGTTAAACGCTGCAGGAAGACATGTTCTTGGTATTTTTAAAATAACATGAGTGGATGTCTTGTCTCATCACTATCACCTCTCTCTCTCTCTCTTATTCTCCTCTATCCCTCTTTCCAGACCCAGCTCGGTCGAGGCAGATGTCTGTCTAACATGAGTCTGGTTCAGCTCGAGGTTTCTGCCTGTTAAAGGAAGTTTGTCCTCTCTGCTGTAACTAGCTAAATACTGTGAGGTGCAATGCTCATGGTGGATTAAGGTGGGGTCAGACTGAGTCTTATCCTGTCTTGGTGTTGGGTCTCTGTTCATAATTTGACATAGAGTGGTCTAGACCTGCTCTGTTTGTAAAAGAGTCTTGGGATAATGTTTGTTGTGATTTGGCGCTATACAAATAAAGATTGATTGATTGGATAACCAGGGAATGTTTGAGTCAGAGGGGATCACTTTATGTACAAAGCTCAGTGGCCGATTTGATTTTACCTGATGTTTTTTACCCTCTGTTAAACTGTCTTTCTTTCCTTTCTTTTGTTTTAAGACCACTGTGTGACTACACAGTGATCCTCGTTACCTGCAAAGACCTTGATAGCACACTTGAGCACAAGTTATCTTGACATGACGCCAATACATCACCAGGGGAAAGTGCAGCATGTGTCAATGCATTTTCTGAAGCTAAACAAAGGCAATATCTGAGAACGATCGTGAAGACTTGAGTCAGCACAGAAAGTATAACGCATGAAAACACAAAATATAAGGTAAGCACATTCACTCGGGCAAACTTTAAAAGCACCTTTTCAAAGCTTCCAATACTTGCTCTCATTTATTCCTTACCCAAACGATAAAATCAAGTTCTATTTCATTCTATTTCAGACAATCTGGTAAAAACACTAAAACCAAAAGTGTGTCAGATCCTGTCTCGATGCTCAAACGCCATCAGCTTTTAGGATTTAGATCTTCTAACAACTGTCAACAGACTTGCATTCATTTCTCAACATCTTTATTTCCAAAATGAAGACTGCTGATCACATATTTGTTGCTGGAGGAAATGAATCCTGGCTCACGTTTGTAATGTTTTATATTTTAGCATATGTATTTCAGAAACCGTCACCACAAGGGGAGACTCTTCTCTTCTTCACTTTCCCCAGGTTACCCCAGGTGAGATTACATCCTACACAAAATGAAAGACAATACTGGAAATGTTCAGGGATGTGAAAGTGGTGATCAAAGTGTTAAGTCACACCGTGCAAAAGAGGGCAGATCTGTTGAAAAAGCAGGAAGCGTGCAGATAAACATGTCAGGAGAAAATAAACTGAACACGGTAGTCTTTGTTTGACCTTGAATGATGACATTCTTGTTTTCATATAATTACTACACCATTATAGTCAGGTATAAAACTACAACATTATTTGAAGGGAGCTTCCAAAGAACCATGAAATTAATTGTTGACTTTCTTTTATTTATTGTTTGAAGATGATGTTTAAAGTGTCCTGGCATGAAAAAAAGGACCACAAGTGTGGCAACTTTTAATTCAGGCAAAGTGCCACTGACAGTCAATTTCTCATTTTAATTAAGGTAGAGGAAACAGGGAGGCATCAACAACACCATTCCTACGTGATTAGTTAAATGTCAACCACTCGAGGCGGTCGGCTTTTAATCTGCATTTCAGTTACCCACTTTCTTCTTTTTGACTCTACTTTCTTTTTCATTTTCTTTGTTCTTCACAATATCATCTATTTGGGAGAAGAAAAAAAGAACTGTTAATGCCTGTGGATCAATTTAACTTTTCACATTTTTTTGAGGCAAACATTAATCCCCCTCTCATTGTCATTGACAGATACGGAGCTACAGGGGTATTAGCACAGATAATTAGCTGAGGAGTGCTAATGGTGTCATTTTCCAGTCAAGTGTTTTTATTTTTCTGAGTCTTCAAAATATGAGCATGGCTCCATTGGCCTATCAAAAGACACGCATGGCTGTGCATTATTGAGCTTTCCATCAAACATGTTGGTAATAACCTCAGCCAAAGTCGTGCTCCAACATACACATCCATGTTCCTGCAATGATCCAACAGCAGCCTGCTTTATAATAACCTCAGAGGAAGCCCAGGCGTGGTTAAGATTGCATGTTTGAAAGGTTAGAAGTAATAGCTTTGAGCCTGCTGCCATTAAACCTACACCATGTCATGGAATATGAGAAACTGCTTTTGATAAGCAGGTGTTCAGATTATGAACAAGGACAAATGGAGGTTTAAACAATAAATTCAGTAAGCTGGTTTAATAGCTCAATTTATGGACAGAGAGTGACACAGAAACTCACTCTCAGCAGCAGAACTGAAAACTAATGGCGGCCAGTGGACACAGGAAATAATACATAATCCATGACTTTAATGTTGATGTTGGCAGCAATTCAGTCACCAACTGAGCATCGTGTTGTATCATTTACACAGTGTGAGGCAGCTACCACTTTCAAGTCACTGTCACCTGAGTTTAGAGGAGAAAAGAATCTAAACTGTGCCAGGATGTGACTTTAACACAAGTTTATTGAAGTTCTGATATTCTGGAAAAACCTTAGTCATCTGTAAACAGATAAAACTTCAATTAACTAACACTGACTCTGTACTCTGTGCCATATGGTCAATAAGCAATGTTTGCTGATGTTAGCCAGGTTTAGATAAATGTCACTGAGTAACTGATATTCAGTCTTTATGTTCGTCTGCCACACTTTGTTTTGTCATTCACCATTATGCCACATTATCCACTTGTAGCGACAGAGGCAGATGTTCAGCAGAAGGTAAAGAGGCTTTAACTCTAATAGCTTCCAGATGAATTCCCCGAGCTCTTGGCATCATAATATCTACACATCCCCAAAGGCCAATCAGAGCAAAATGGATTCCACTGTTTCCCTTCAGTCCAGGATTTTACCCTCCAGCTAAAAACCAGGGATACAAATACACGTATATAAAAGGAGGATGAAAAGGAATAAACTCCTTCATGTGCAGTCATTCTTAAATCCCAGCATACCAAAACATCAGCTTTTAAAGGTGACATATCATGCAAAATTGACTTTTTAATGGTTCTTTACCTGAAATATGTTTCCCTGGCATGTCTACAAACCCCCCAAGAATGAAAAAAATCCATTCTGCCCCTGTTCTGATTTCTCCACCTTTCTGTAAATGTGTGTGAAACCAGCCGTTTCAGACTTCAGTGTTTTTGTTACGTCACAACAATATCCGGTCTGTCACGGAGTCAGAGCTCGGAGCTTGTTCAGCCCATAGACTGTATAAAATAATACTGAATCCCTCCTCCGTTTTTCATTACCTGCACAAATGTGTGCTAACAAGGAGCTTAGGAGGGAGGCATGCTAGTTGTAGGCTGTCTTAATAAACACAAAGGTCGGTTTGACTCCCCACGTCTGCAGATTTGAATATCTAGTGGATGATTTGTATTTGTCATGGATAAGTGCTAGCGCTAATTAGCATAGCCACATAGCTATATGTTCATAGCTGTAGCTGTAGCTGTAGCTGTAGCTCTAGCTCTAGCTGTAGCTGTAGCTGTAGCTGTGTACCAAGACACACGTCGACATACTGACAAATAAAACAACAAGAAACACTAAATCTGTGACCAATCCTTCATAAAAGGTCCTGCTGCCTTCCTGGCAGAGGTCGGTTTTACTCCCCACGTCTGCAGATTTGAAGATCTAGTGGATGATTTTTATTTATCATGGATAAGTGCTAGCGCTAGTTAGCATAGCCACATAGCTACATGTTCGTAGCTGTGTACCAAGACACACGTCGACATACTGATAAATAAAACAACAAGAAACACTAAATCTGTGACCAATGGTTCAGAAAGGTCCTGCTACAGGCGCCTCTCCGTCAGGATCAGATTCAGAGGGTTGAAGTAACGCGATCTCTGAGCAGCCGTGTATATTCAGCCAACATGTAAACATTAGATCAACGTGCTGGAGAGCCGAGGCACATCCACTTCCGGAGGGGGCGTGGTCAGAGGGAAAACAGAGTGTTCTGATGAGGAATGAAGAAGAGGACTTTTCAGGCAGACCAAAATCTGATTTCAAAGTGTTTTTTTGAGCATAAACTTTAAAGACATGTTTTGGGGACCTCTTAGACCAATATATATTGATGAAAAAAGCGTGATATGTCCCCTTTAAAGCAAAAGCTTATCCATAAATGGTGAATCAGAATAAACCCCAGAGGAGAAGTTCAATTGTTAATTCTTCAGTCACTGTAATCACTGGTGGTATTGAATTATTCTATCAGCCTGTAATCCCAGGCAGAGTCCAATAAAGAAACAAACCAACACAACATCTCCAGCAGCAGAACAGTCTTTAGAGTGTTGGGGAAAAGAACATCAATACATTTTGATGACATTTCTAATTGAAAACTTCTTCAGCTCTGATCTCTGAAGTTACTGGATCTGCTCAACTGACCTCTACATGTGGATGGTTCAATACGTTTTCTACACAGATTTAAATGACAAAGTAACCAACCTATGGTCCTAAATAACTGCTACTAACCAGTTTCATTTTACTTAAAGCTGCTGTTGGTAGTCGTGATAGAAACATCAGTTCAGAGAGAGATTTCGACTACTACCGTCCCCTCTCTGCTCCCGTAACCCCGCCCACAAAAGACTGTGTGCGCGCTCTATGAGAAGTAGTGGCTTCCCAGCTAATCAGGGCGACATAGTGGGGCCGCCACTCGACCAATCAAGACGGAGGATTAGAGTTTAGCTATGATTGGTCCGTCATAACGGGAACAAGGGGAATAATAACATTACTTTATACATAGGCATCGGAAAACGCAGAGATTTCACCATAATCTCAAATGACTTCACTTACAGATGAGTACAGATTGGTATTATGACCATTTCTCCAAACCCAGCAGAAAAAAGTAAGGTTTTTGACACCACTCCTACCAACAGCAGCTTTAAATTCTATCTTTATGTAAACAATTCAGCTCGAAATTGCTTTTTTAAGTAAATTTTGTGCGTTTCTTGGACTACAGAGAGACGGGAGATGTGATGAGCTTTGCCACGCTGTAAACCCGAACAGGCCTTCTAACTCATATCCATTAAGGGTACAGCACTCAAAACCAGATATTTAGTTGAACCAACAATGAATTATTGAGTTATCTGAACGATTAATGTTGTTTTAATTATGTGTGGATTTGTTTTATTGAGTTAATATTCATGTCCAAATCACAGCTTTTGAGTGTACAGAGGGACGCTGCGTATGATGTCATCAACGTCACCACATAAGTCTTCACACACTTGAAAAACCACAATGGCTGTATAAATCAGCCTTTAGAAGTACTTTTCAGGTTTACAGGGCAGCTTTCTTCTGACCTTTAAAGAGTCTAAGGTCTAAAATCCACTTTCATGTGTAGCATACAAATTCAGAAAACTGCTTCAACATGAGGGCAAACATAGTGTTTGAAACAATAGCACCACGCTTCATATACATTCAGGTTTAGCCCAGGCATGACAACATTCAGATTTTGTCTCAGCTCAGTGAGATTTAACCACAGCTCTTATTGTGCAGCATGCTGGAGCCTTAATATATGCATCTTTGTGGGCGTACATAGTCTAAATTAGCAAAGACAAGGTGGCTTTCAAAGGCAAAATGACTGTGCCTGCTGATTCACAGCAGCAAACACCTACGACTGGGGGAACAGGTTAGCCTCACATTATTCCAGGAAATTATTCAGCAGAGCTATTAAAACCATCACAATACAGCTGACTGTCTCATCTTTGCTATCCCCTGGCTGCTGTGACTGGGACTTGTTAATATGCATTAAGCTCGGGAACAAGTGGAGACAGTTTCTAACACTATATATTAATCTGTACATGCATGACTTTGTACAGATGATGGGGACAGATTCACAGTCCGAGACTGGTTTTTACACTTACAGAGGTACCATGAACTGGGATTGGTGGTTCATAGAAAGACCAGTAGATCATTTAAAAAATAACTTTTAACAGGTTTAAACTGCAGTCTACAATAACAGGCTGCAGCTGTTGTGCCCCACAAAGGTCAAGAATAACTGTCCACAATGTGAGCTGATCCTCAAATGAGCCAGAAAAAAAAGTGGGGGGAAAAAAAAAGAGAGAAGCATTTTTTAAAGCGGTGCCGGACAAAGCAGATTAAACACATTCTCCCATAGGGCAAAACACAAGGTTACGCAGGATACCGGCTACTTTTGGAAAATTGAAGTAGCCTTTGTGGAAAGATTTGAAAAGCCAAGTCAAAGAATATTGTTTCTTTTGATTATAAAGATGAAAAGGAGTAGCTCCAGCACCTCCAGCAGGTCCAAAGACAAAGCCTGTGCAGTCTGGAGTTCAGTTTAGAGGTTGTGTGCGTGTGTGTGTGTGTGTGTGTGTGTGTGTGTGTGTGTGTGTGTGTGTGCCCAGATGATGATGAGCAGAGTGCAGACTAAAGGTGAGTGTGTCTTTGAACTCTTCTGAGTGACTCTCCTCATAACCTTGGAGATTAAATAAAGGCTCACCATGCTCTGTGTTATTCTTGCTGGTTTTTTTTTTTTAACCCTTGTGTATTTTCCTCTGCATGCGCCTGTGTTTGTGTGCGTGTGTGTGTGCTTGCGTGTGGTTGAGTGTACAGGGGTGGAAATCTTACGACATGTGACAGCTGGTGGGCCGGTGCCGATGGGGAAGGATGAAGCAGAGAAGGAAACGACTGTTGCCATGGTAACACCTTGCTGGAGCGGCTGCCGGTCGGGCGGTGTGAAGTCGCTGCCAGCTGAGACAGAGAGAGCTGCAGAGAAACAATGCAAATGATTTGCTTTTATTGTTATGATTATGAACAACGGGGCTCAGGAACACTTTACCATGAACGTGTCGCCTCAGATGACATCAGCAGACGATTACACCGCCTTACATCCTCGCTCCACCCACCACCCTTCAACACCGTCAACACTCAGCAGGTCCGACTGTTTGTCTGTTTCTTGTTTCTGAAGCCTTTTGACTGGAGACAGAGTAAAGCTAATAAATGGAGCGCTGCCATTGGCCCCTACAGTTTACTGATGGGTTATATAAGTCGGGTAAACAGACGGGTCCCGGTATGTGAAGAGATAACTTATTTAAACGCTGAAATCTTTCTCAAAGACTTGTGAGCACCGCTGCCTCTTCACTCACCCTCCACAGAAAATGAAGAATGTTCCAGCCTGGAGTGCACTACCAGCGCCACTTACATACAAGAGCCCGCAAGTACAGACCACTTGTATAACAATCACCAGGGACAGATGAACTGCTAATACTTCGGAGTTACAACATGTTTACCTGAACTGCACAGAATCTCTGGAAACTGTGGAAACAAATAGTTACCTAAATTAAAATGAAAAAGCACATTTGAAAATTCAAAAACGCTTATTGATTTTCCAAATATGGATGCATTATGTAACTCATTACTAAAATTAATATTCAATAATCATATTTGCATTTAAATTTTAACCTGCAACACTGCTAATTATTGCACACAATTAAAAAGAAAATGATATTTGCTTTTTAATTTTCCAAAAAGTGCACGGCTAAATTATTAGCATAAATCAAAAGTTAAAAAGAAAATTTGAAAATTAAAATGCATTCACACAAATTATATTTATCAACAAACTATTTCTGTTAATGCAATTTAATTTTCAAATTTTCTTTTTCATTTTAATTTTGGTACCTCTTTGCTTCCTGTGCCTCCATGGAAAAAACAGCTGCTGTCACCAAAATGATTTTAACTACACAACTTTTGAAATAAGAAATATTAAAGCCAAACTTCTATTTGACGTTTGATACAACATAAAACAAACTGCACAAGATATCAATGTCGTGGTTAAAATGTGATGTTACATGAATTCTCCCATACCTCTATTTATTACCCGGCTTTCTTACTGAACTTCCTGTTGTGTAAGAAGCTTGATTCTGATTGGTCAAAACCCCTTGACTACGGTTATTAACTTTCACTAACATGAGCAACACCAGAGACAAACTGATCACACGTCATGTCAAATCAATCCACAGAAAAGAGTTCAGACACATTTAGCTTCTGCTTGTTGACACCATAGACTGTAAGGTGAGGGGAAACCGTTAGCTTCAGTTAGCATCATATTGGTAAACAATGTGATAAATCAGCAGGCTACAGACATTTTCATGTTGGATCCTGTCCATCAATCTGATGAAGGAGTGGAGCAGGTGAGAGAAACTTTAGGTTAGTGATCTCTCCAAAGAAAGTTAAACCATGAGCGGTGGTGATGATAGCAGCAGGGTTCAAAGTTGTGACATTAGTTTCTTTTTAAAGGTGTGTGAACCACAGAGCTCAGAGAAGGAGAGCTGAATGAGGACAGTTTCATGTTCAATCCACCACAACAGGCAGAGAAGAATCCATCACCATGGAACGATCACTGACGAGGAATCACTGGGACTATTTTTAAAAACTGTAAACAGAAATCAATTAAATCAAAGAAATCATCTTTAATCAATGTCCGCCCGCCGTCTACAGAGAGAGACACTCTATATATGTATTTTCATGTACCCTCTATCGCACATGCCTCGAATCACCCCCCTGAAAAGCCCCTGCTAGTGTGGTAGTACTTTTCAATGGTACCGGGAGTTTCTCGGGGCAGGGCCTGCAATGCTGCAGGTGTCTGACTGGTAGATTGACTGCAGTGTTTTTATTCCTCCCTCCGTCCACAATAACATCACACACATCTGTGATTCTCTTGATTTCTCTTTCTTTCATTAGTTTTTATTTGTTCTATCTTTTTTGTATGTGTGTGTACTTTTCAAAAGAAGAAGCTGTGATTCTCTTGATTTAGCAGCTTGTAACAGTAGTCTTCTCTCAGCCCACCGTGAATGCGTCTCTCCTCCCGGTGTTATGGTTTTAAAAGTGACCCTGTAAACTGGAGACCTTCAGCTGAAGTGTCAGTGTTTGTGGAGTTTACACAGCTGTTGAAACACAGAGGGAGTTCCTGGGAATGCAAACTAGTTTAGTTTTTATTAAGATTTCAAAATATCCTCATCAGATATTTAATGATCGTCTAAAGACGTTTATGAGGGATGCATCCGGCTGAAAGTCTCCAGTTAACAGGGTCGCTGTTTAAACCAAAACACCGGCCGATCTCTGCCACAGCTAACTGTCGTGTTGCTCATCATGATACCTGCCTGTCCGTCTGCTTCTATGGTGTCATCTGTGATGAATGGCATTCATCATTGTTTTACTGCCCTCTACTGGTCTGGTGGTGTAGTGCATTTACTTTTTTTTTTTCTCCATACGTCACTGGCCTGATTTGAATAATCTACCTGGGACTTCAGCCCATGGTCGAAACACAGACAATAATGGGGGCACATAAACCTTTGAGTTCAGGGTAAAGTTGGTCAAAATGCACCTCAAGACGTTTGGTTGGTTAAAATTCTGATTAACAGCCGATGAGCTGCAGATATTTTTGAGTTTATTGGACTTCTGCAGTGTGCATTTACACAGTGCTGTAACTTCAGTGATAATTGAAATGTTCAGTCATGTTGACAGGATTTTGTAAGTCCAAGTTCAGACAGTCAATAGTTTGGACTAAAACAGCCACCCTCCTCGTGATAAATAATAATATTAATAAAGAGAACTCGACTCGGACTCGGACTCAGGTAGTGGGAACTCTCTTCTGATGACTCTTTCTTGAACACTGAGGACTCGAGACTGGACTACAACACTGCAGTACTAGCAAAAAGAGATGTGATTGTCATTGTGGCCTTGATTTCAATTGTACTGCATAGCCCTATTGACTTATTGCTGAATTTTACACACAACAAATGAAAGTAGACAGTGCACCAAACAAATGTCCTCTGACTTATTCAAACACACGGCCCACTTATCTACAATTTATTCCAGAACTGATTGAAGTTTATAAGATAAGAGACATTTCCCTGAATAGGCATCATCTCTCTGCAGAATAAGAAATGTCAGCACAGTAAGTAGAGTTTCAGCCTAATCACAGACTGCACTCACCAAGCAGTGAAGAGTGAACGTAAAAACCTTATTATGACTTTAACTTCCTCTTGATTAGATCTGATCATCTTCTCTGCTTTGTCTTTTCAATCAAGACTTCTTCTGCGATGACAGCTTTGCATGAATTTCTTAACTTCCTCTGTTTTCAAATGCCAATAATCCAGACACCTTATTCTAAAGAGTCACTCAGGCATTGCAGCATAAGAAAGCCATGTGAGCATGGGGTTTGATTCTAGCTGGGAATTTGACATGTGGAATTTTCACATCTGCATTCCTCTCATCTTCATCGTCTTCTGCTCTAGTTTCCATTAGCATCGGCAGCAAAGGAGGTAGATGAGTTCAGACAGCTACAACCACCTGAAGATCCTCTTGGGGGACCCTGAGGCTTCCCAAGGCTCCACAGGATATTTAAAACCTCTGGCATGAGTCTGCCCTTGGGTTCCCTCTCAGATGGATTTTCCCAGGGAGGTGTCTAGGAGCCATCATTACCAGATACAAGAACTACATCTATTAGTGCTTTACACAAAAGGAGCAGGAGTTCTGCCCTGAGATTAGGCCGAGTTTCTAGATATCTTAGCGTTTTTAGCCTTTTGATGATGGGAATGTCTCATTTCAACTGCTGAACAAGGCTAACCAGTACTCCCTAGTTCCTCCTGCTTTATATTCATAGCTGCACTGTTTCACCTGAAGTGGGAGTGAAAGCTGAGCAATTTGAGTTGTAAAGACTGCTTACTGCTTTTGTAGAGTGCTATTTAGATAAAAGTCCCAAGATTTGTCTCTCACCACAGGGAAATATTCCACCAAAAGAGGAGGTTTGTTGGGCAAATGGCGGCTGAAACACTGATTCCACTATGGTCTTCAGGACATTACATTTATTTAGATTACTCTCTTTTCTAGCGGTGTAACGATTCATCTACTACATCGATGTATGGATTTATATTCCTATGATCCGACTGCATCCATCTGTGCTCGGCAAGTTGGCCTTCCAGACGACGTATATCAATCTAACATTGTTTTAAAAGGTAATAAATCGATTGTATCCAGACTAGGAAATAACACATTGGATTTAAGCACGGCAGACTTTATATGGATGTGTTGTTTTTGCACTTTTAATGATAAAGATGTTAAAAGTTACTCAAATCCACCCTTTCAAAAACAAACAACCTCTCCATCCTCATTGACAACTCATTGAGAGCCTTCAGCCGCTCTGCCCCCCCCCTCTGGAACTCTCTCCCCCAGGACTTACAAAATTCCATCTTTCCCACCACCTTCAAATCGCGCCTCAAAACTCACCTTTTCCGCCAAGCCTACTTGTTTTAATCTGTCTGTATGGGACTGGAATGACTTTTGGAATGTCATTTTTCTAGTGTTTCATTGTTTTTCTATTGTATTTATGTATTTATTTAGTGTTAAGTGTTGTTTTTACTGTTGGTATGTTGTAAGGTGACCTTGAGTGTCCAGAAAGGTACCTATAATTAAAATGTATTATTACTATTATCATTATAGACATTCTGCATAAACTTGCTCCAAATCTACATTAAAGATATTCTATATGATGGTGGCTGAGCTGAGTTGACTAAGATTTAAAGGTGACATATCACGCTTTTTTCATCAATATATATTGGTCTAAGAGGTCCCCAAAACATGTCTTTAAAGTTTATGCTCAAAAAAACACTTTGAAATCAGATTTTGGCATGCCTGAAAAGTCCTCTTCTTCATTCCTCATCAGAACACTCTGTTCTCTCTCTGACCACGCCCCCTCAGGAAGTGGATGTGCCTCGGCTCTCCAGCACGTTGATCTAATGTTTACATGTTGGCTGAATATACACGGCTGCTCACAGACCCGCGTTACTTCAACCCTCTGAATCTGATCCAGAATCTGATCCTGACGGAGAGGCGCCTGCAGCAGGACCTTTCTGAACCATTGGTCACAGATTTAGTGTTTCTTGTTGTTTTATTTATCAGTATGTCGACGTGTGTCTTGGTACACAGCTACGAACATGTAGCTATGTGGCTATGCTAACTAGCGCTAGCACTTATCCATGATAAATAAAAATCATCCACTAGATCTTCAAATCTGCAGACGTGGGGAGTAAAACCGACCTCTGCCAGAAAGGCAGCAGGACCTTTCTGAAGGATTGGTCACAGATTCTGTGTTTCTTGTTGTTTTATTTGTCAGTATGTAGACGTGTGTTTGGTACACAGCTACAGCTACAAACATGTAGCTATGTGGCTATGCTAACTAGCGCTAGCACTTATCCATGATAAATAAAAATCATCCACTAGATCTTCAAATCTGCAGACGTGGGGAGTAAAACCGACCTTTGTGTTTATTAAGACAGCCTACAACTAGCATGCCTCCCTCCTAAGCTCCTTGTTAGCACACATTTGTGCAGGTAATGAAAAACAGAGGAGGGGTTGAGTTGTATTTTATACAGTCTATGGGCTGAACAAGCTCCGAGCTCTGACTCCGTGACAGACCGGATATTGTTGTTACGTAACAAAAACACGGAAGTCTGAAACGGCTGGTTTCACACACATTTACAGAAAGGTGGAGAAATCAGAACAGGGGCAGAATGGATTTTTTTCATTCTCGGGGGGTTTGTAGACATGCCAGGGAAACATATTTCAGGTAGAGAACCATTAAAAAGTCCATTTTGCATGATATGTCACCTTTAAATGAAGGACTCCACATTTCTGATGACTGCACCACCCCATCAAATGGAAATAATCAAGGGTTCTTGTGACTCATTTTATGCACATTTTCCCAAATGTACCCTGAAAATTGTACGTCCTTGGGAACGTTTGAATCTGTCCTGGAGTTAAAGATAAAGTTGCATGGGCTTGGGCAATGTTAGACTGCACAGCTTTAGCGTGTAATGACTGACCCCAGGCAGGTCAGTAGAGGTTGTGCTAAAAGTAGCCACTGATCAAAAGACAGGCCGGGTCACCCCACAGGAAGCTGGGGCACAATCACAGAACTGTGTCAAAGTAAATATTGCTCGTCCTCTGTTTTCTATGAAATGCAGAAGAGGAGTATTTGAAGTGCACAACTTCTTCAATCAATCAATCAATCAAGCTTTATAGCACCTTTCATACAAGTTAAATGCAATTCAAAGTGCTTTACAGTGATGAAAACAAGAAAGAAGCAGAAATAAAATAATGGCATGACATACAGAATTAAAAACACAAAAACAGATTTTAAAATAAAGACTAATGCACACCTACAACAATAAAATATGTGTAATTAAAAGAAGTTAAAGCATCAGATTAATATCAAGAATTTAAATAGTTAAAATAAATAATTAAAAAAGGGTAAGGATAAGAGTTGAAAATAAAATGAAGGCTAAAAATGTCAATAAAACTGAGTAGATAAATTAAAAGATATGAATAAATAAATAAAAGCAAAATAGTGAAAATGAATGAAATAATAAAACAACTTTAAATCATAGTAAAAAGTAAGTAATACAATTGTCTGTCCGTCTACCTCTCTGTATGTCTGTCAATACATCCATCCATGTGAGAGTCAGTCAGGACTGTAGCTAACTACTATTTTGATAGTTGACTATAGTCATCAAGTGTTCAAATGATTCATTGGATAATGAATTAAACTAACTCTCAAGGCTCTTAGCTGTTAGTTCTTAAATTTAGGATTACTCTTTCAAACTCAAAAAAATACTGTTAAAAGTCTTGATCTGAGCCGCATTTTTATCTTCACTTTAAACACAACTGGTATTAATCTGAGACATGATTTTGTTTGAAAGTATTACTCTAGGAATAAGGTAGGAGCTCCATTGTTTAGTGGTAGGAGAGAAAAAGAGGTGAGAAAAACAGATAACGTGTTCTAGGGAAAGGTTTTGAGGTGAGAGACTGGGAATATAGAGTAGAGGAAATCAAAGAACACCTAACGTGTGTGTTTAGTTGAATGTGATAGTTGATGTTTCAAAGAGAGACGTTCAGTGTGCCTTCTCTCACTAATTACCAATGTGTTCCAATCATAAGCAGGGTGCGCTTTCACATTTTGCAAGAAGTTTTTCTTTTTTAAGTTTTAGGACACAATTTTGCTCTCTTTCATTGTCCTTCCTGGTCTCTTTTTGCATGTACACCTCTCAGCTGAGATAGTAAGGATGTGAAATGGCTTACTTGTTAGAAACCCTGTCTTGCAAATGATGTCAAGTCTGCTCACGAGCATGAAAAATATGGGCATGATGTGGCTGACAGATTAAAGGTGACATATCATGCAAAATGGACTTTTTAATGGTTCTCTACCTGAAATATGTGTCCCTGGCATGTCTACAAACCCCCCGAGAATGAAAAAAATCCATTCTGCCCCTGTTCTGATTTCTACACCTTTCTGTAAATGTGTGTGAAACCAGCCGTTTCAGACTTCAGTGTTTTTGTTACGTAACAACAATATCCGGTCTGTCACGGAGTCAGAGCTCGGAGCTTGTTCAGCCCATAGACTGTATAAAATAATACTGAATCCCTCCTCCGTTTTTCATTCCCTGCACACATGTGTGCTAACAAGGAGCTTAGGAGGGAGGCATGCTAGTTGTAGGCTGTCTTAATAAACACAAAGGTCGGTTTTACTCCCCACGTCTGCAGATTTGAAGATCTAGTGGATGATTTTTATTTATCATGGATAAGTGCTAGCGCTAGTTAGCATAGCTACATAGCTACATGTTCGTAGCTGTGTACCAAGACACATGTCGACATACTGACAAATAAAACAACAAGAAACACTAAATCTGTGACCAATGGTTCAGAAAGGTCCTGCTGCAGGCGCCTCTCCATCAGGATCAGATTCTGGATCAGATTCAGAGGGTTGAAGTAACGCGGGTCTGTGAGCAGCCGTGTATATTCAGCCAACATGTAAACATTAGATCAACGTGCTGGACAGCCGAGGCACATCCACTTCCTGAGGGGGCGTGGTCAGAGAGAAAACTGACATTTCTGAGGAGGACTGAAGAAGAGGGTTTTTCAGGCAGACCAAAATCTCTGATTTCAAAGTGTTTTTTTGAGCATAAATTCTAAAGACATGTTTTGGGGACCTTCTTAGACCAATATATATTAATGAAAAAAGCGTGGTATGTCACCTTTAATGACGGTTAAATTTGCAGATAACCAATTTTGTCATCACTTTTTGTCAACTAATTGTTGCATCCCTAATGTCTGACTTTTCATCTATCAGTCCATCTACACTCACCAGCCACTTCATTAGGTACACTTGTTCAATTGCTTGTTATCACAAATAGCTAATCAGCCAATCACATGGCCGCAACTCAATGCATTTCGGCTTGTAGACGTGGTCAAGGCAACTTGCTGCAGCCTACCTGAGTATTGTTGAACATGACGCTGAGTTCACTGTACTCCAATGGCCTCCAGAGTCACCAGATCTCAATCCAGTAGAGCTCCTTTGGGATGTGGTGGAATGGGAGACTAGGAAGGTGTGCCTAATGAAGTGTATTTGTGAGTGTATTTGTCTGTCTGTCATTCTATCCAACTGAAGCTATCTATCTGTGTATATATTCATTAATCCATTCACCTGTTTGTATGTATCTCTGAGTGTGTCAATACTCATTAAGTAGAAGATAAGAGAGTAAACAGCAATGGTACAGTCTCAAATCACTGAACTAGATATTTAAAAGCAGAGTGGTTTGACTCATAACACAGGGAGTAGATATATTCAGATATATTCACAGAGCTGGTCATTCTTCAGTTTACTGGCTTGCCAATCCTATATTATGTGTAGGCGTGATTCTGAAATGAGCTGTGTTGGCCGTTAGGATTGTTCCAAGTGTCCTCGCTGTTAAAATGTCCTAAAATGTCAACACCAGTGGGCTGTCACAAGTCAGTCCTCACAAGTATTTCAAAGCCATTTCACATTCTTCACACACACACACACACACACACACACAAGCACACACAAGCACACGCACACACAAACACATACACAAACACACGCACACATGTTATCTCACATTGAGTCACTACGTCCTGCACACAGTGTGAAAGACACCACACTCCTCTGCATGTGTGATTTGCGCGCACACACACGCTCACACACGCACACGCAAACACACACACACACACACACACACAGATAATAGGAAGAGCAGGGCAATTAGAGGTGGCACAGCTTTGTCTGCCAATGTTCTGAACCCAGCCTGTTTGCCCTGACAGCCAAGCAGATCATCTGTTCATATTCTGGCATCATGGGACCTGCATGTGTGTAAGTGTGTGAATGTGTTAATGTGTCAGAGTCACTATATAAAACTGAATTTACAATAGATGTTATCCTTAATATTATCTTTCCCTTTTTGCGTGTACGTTGTGGTTTTATGTGTGCTTCACAAAAGAACCTCATAAATGTTCATTTGGCTTCTGCTCGTGACTCTATGTGGCAGAGAGAGAGAAGACCATGACATGAGGTTAAGCTCATCATGTTTCTCAAAGACAGAAAGTGAGAGACAGGTATTGTGTGAAAGGGAGGAGGATTAAGAAGGACATCGAGTGAAAGAGATGGGGAGATTACTGGGATGCAATATTGGGAACAAAAGGTGGAGGGAAGAGGAAAATATTAGAGATTCATGAGAAAGGAGGAGCACTGAGGCGGAAGAGGGAGACGGGAGCTGTTAATGCAATCAATAAGGAGTGATAATTGTGTAGTGAGTGTGTGACGAGAGGAAATACAAAGTGAGGGCATTCAGGACACGGGGAAGTAGTACAATCGCACATGGGTGATAGATATGAGCAACGAAACACTGAAAGTAAGAGATCAAGGGAGGGGCTGTCTTCAGGCACACTAGCTTGAGTCAAGGAATAAGGTTAAAAAGCCTTTAAGTGTTCAGAGCATATTTAATTAAATCACTACAATCAGGTAAAACACACAGACAGGTTTTGACCCTCAGAGAAACTACATCAGCTCCCTTGTCTCGTAGGTTCCTCTGGATCTCTGCTGCTGTGGACATGCCAGACTCCAGCTGCTACAACTACTACTATCCGTCTCCCCACTATCATCTCTCTCTCTCTCTTCATCTCCCTCTATCCCTCTCTCCAACACGGTCTCAGCAGATGTGTGTCTAACTTGAGTCTGGTCCTGCTGGAGGTTTCTGCCTGTTAAAGGAAGTTTGTCCTTGCCACTGTAACTTGCTAAATGCTGCAAAGTGCTCTGCTCATGGTGGATTAAGATGAGATCAGACTGAGTCCTGTCTGTAAAATGGGACTGGATCTGATCCTGTCTTGATGTTGGGTCTTTGTTAATAATAGAACATAGAGTACGGTCTAGACCTGCTCTGTGTGGAAAGAGTCTGAGGAGAACATTTGTTGTGATTTAGTGCTATATAAATAAATAAAGATTGATAGATAGATAGATAGATAGATAGATAGATAGATAGATAGATAGATAGATAGATAGATAGATAGATAGATAGATAGATAGATAGATAGATAGATAGATAGATAGATAGATAGATAGATAGATAGATAGATAGATAGATAGATAGATAGATAGATAGATAGATAGATAGATTGATTGATTGATTGATTGATTGATTGATTGATTGATGTTGAAAGAAGAAGTGGAAAGACAGAAATAGACTACATGATACCATAAAGATTAACATAATAAATGTGAATAATGTGAATATTATTAAATGTCAGAATGAACAATACTGTTTTCATAAAATAAATAAAGCCACATCCTTTTATAAATTACAAAATCAAAGACATTAATAGTCACTTTGATAACTGAATAGATAAACTGTAATATATAAATAAAGAGGGTGAAGGGACAGTGGGTTGATTGATTTATAGAATGGTAGATTTATTTATGTATGTTTACATCTATGTCTGTATTTATTATGTATGTGTTTATTATGTATTTATTTATCCATCTATTATTTATTATTTATTTATAGATGTGGTTTGAAATCTAACTCCTCATTAAGACTTAGATAAACCATGGCATCAAATGTAAAGATTCAATAAGCCTCTCATGGAAGCAGTTTGTTTGCATATAACAGACAGCTCTCTCTGATTGCAGTAATTTTATTAGATATGCCCCTGAACAATTAAAGGCTTTTTAAGTGTATCCTCCACTGTGCAGCTGTGAATTTATAATATGTCCTGTATCACCACCATCCTCAAATTTTCTCAGTAGAAGTAATGGAGCAAGTCTCGAGAGACTCTGCGAAGAAGTCAGAAGATATGACTCTTCATTGTACGACTCTTTCTCACCAAACTACAAAGACTACCGTATGCTACCAAACTCTTGGAGCACGATGTCCACTAACATTGACATGGAGGGATCCAATTCAGCAATGTCCTTCAAGAACACCTGGCTTTAATATGGAGTTTACCGCACTATCAACATAATACATTATAATACATTTTATCTATATAGCACCTTTCAAAACACAGTTACATAGTGCTTTACACCAAGGGTACAAATGCACGGGCAGATTAAAATAGCATTAAAAGTATGGAAAAACACTAGATACAGGACCTGAACTTGTCCTCCCACCCTTCTTGGTTCTATCTGGGGATGTCTGGGATCCATCCCTTGAGGGGGGGGGGGGGGGGGGGGTTATGTCATGAGTTGCTTTTCTTTTGTGTTTTATTTGTTCTTTTCTGTCATTTTCTGTTTTCATTCTGTGTTGGTTGTGTGATCTTTGGCTTGTGTTTTTTCCTCCTTGTTGATTGTCCTCACCCGTGCCTTGTTGGTCTCACCTGTGTCCTGCTACTCGTTACCCAGTGTGTATATAGTCTCTGGCTATTTTTGAAACCGCCTACTATACTAGCAGTAAGTACTGATTTGGCCAAAATTCAGTATGTAGTATGTGAACAAGAGCAAAATCTGCAGTACGCCAAAACTCCCCGGATGTCTACTGATTGGGGAAAATTTCACAGTATGCATCGGACCAGTCTGCCTCACGTACTGTTTCCCACAATGCACAGCGCTTGTTCTGCTTTTTATTCCTTCTATTCTGACGGGGGGAATCCGTTTTTGGGTAATGTGAAAGTTATCAAATTCCATATAAACCACTTCTTAACTTTTTAAATCATCAGTGGATGCTAAATAAGCAGTTTCTCTATCGGCTTCGCAGTTGTTTACTTCTGCTGTTTGAAACCTGAAATCCAGTGACGTCTGGCCCAGCATGATGCATGACAGATCCAACAGAACAGTCAGACTACACATTTTGGGTCCTCTACTTTTCTGGTTGCTGCACCGTGACAGAACTGTTAAAAGTGTGTGAAAAATACAGTCAGGTTGTGCTGAAGTTACAGTGAGTAAAACAATTGAGCCAATAAATCAGGTAAACTGGATTCACAAAAAACAAACAAATTAAAATCTACACAAACAATACAATTTAAAAAGGCAATCAGCAAATTTACTCTAAAAATGCCTTTCTATAAAAGTGACTTTTGAGGAGTGATTTAAAGCAAGGTATTGAGTGAGCATGAGCACAGGGTAGATAGGTAGGTACTTTCCCCACAGTAAAAACATTACTGATATAATATTTACATGGTAGCTACAGGCATTGGGATAAACAAGGTTATAAAGGCTGATTCAGAAAAATCTTTAAACGTCAGAGTGCCAGCATCAATTAGATGCGTAATCCAAGATTATACTGCCTCTGTTATCAGTAATATAAAGAAGCTCAGTATACAATGCGACCATGTGTTTTTAAAGCACTAATTATCTGTTGTTCTTTGTCAAAGAGCTCAAACTGTGGCAACCAGAGTGCATATATCCACATAGAAGAAGTGTTTGACATGACTGGGCTCTAAAAGAAGAACCAGCCCTCTCTGAACTTTGCAAAGGTCTGATGTAAGAATGTTTACAAGTACAAATATGACTCTGACTTCAAAGTACTGTTTATATTTAAACCTCTTATATAAGACATTAAAGGTGACATATCATGCAAAATTGACTTTTTAATGGTTCTCTACCTGAAATATGTTTCCCTGGCATGTCTACAAACCCCCCGAGAATGAAAAAAATCCATTCTGCCCCTGTTCTGATTTCTCCACCTTTCTGTAAATGTGTGTGAAACCAGCCGTTTCAGACTTCAGTGTTTTTGTTACGTAACAACAATATCCGGTCTGTCACGGAGTCAGAGCTCGGAGCTTGTTCAGCCCATAGACTGTATAAAATACAACTCAATCCCTCCTCTGTTTTTCATTCCCTGCACAAATGTGTGCTAACAAGGAGCTTAGGAGGGAGGCATGCTAGTTGTAGGCTGTCTTAATAAACACAAAGGTCGGTTTTACTCCCCACGTCTGCAGATTTGAAGATCTAGTGGATGATTTTTATTTGTCATGGATAAGTGCTAGCGCTAATTGGCATAGCCACATAGCTACATGTTCATAGCTGTAGCTGTAGCTGTGTACCAAGACAAACGTCGACATACTGACAAATAAAACAACAAGAAACACTAAATCTGTGACCAATCCTTCATAAAAGGTCCTGCTGCCTTTCTGGCAGAGGTCGGTTTTACTCCCCACGTCTGCAGATTTGAAGATCTAGTGGATGATTTTTATTTATCATGGATAAGTGCTAGCACTAGTTAGCATAGCCACATAGCTACATGTTCATAGCTGTAGCTGTGTACCAAGACACACGTCTACATACTTATAAATAAAACAACAAGAAACACTAAATCTGTGACCAATCCTTCAGAAAGGTCCTGCTACAGGCGCCTCTCCGTCAGGATCAGATTCTGGATCAGATTCAGAGGGTTGAAGTAACGTGATCTCTGAGCAGCCGTGTATATTCAGCCAACATGTAAACATTAGATCAACGTGCTGGAGAGCCGAGGCACATCCACTTCCTGAGGGGGCGTGGTCAGAGAGAAAACAGAGTGTTCTGAGGAGGAACGAAGAAGAGGACTTTTCAGGCAGACCAAAATCTGATTTCAAAGTGTTTTTTTGAGCATAAACTTTAAAGACATGTTTTGGGGACCTCTTAGACCAATATATATTGATGAAAAAAGCGTGATATGTCACCTTTAATAGAATTTGCTTCAATAACACAAAGTACAAACTATTTAAGCACCAAAGAAATCATATCCCTCTTAACGGCTGCTTTTCAGACTGGTTATCAGAGTAAGTTGGACATTTTCCTCTTTCAATAACAAAATAAGAATAGGTGCAGTAACACCTCCTCATCCTGTAAAACTGTTTGCTATCTAACACTTCCAAATGGTTTGGCAGCACTTAGAGCAGCTTTAGAGTTTCCATTCAGGATTTTCAAAACTTAACTCCAAGGCCTCTGCACTGATATAAATGTACAGAATGTAGCTGAAACCCATAATGCCAATATGCCCTCACAAACATCTGAAGGCTCCATTATAAAGATTACTTAACAATGAATGTTTGGCAGCACGCTGGACCTTTCACCAAATAATTAAAGGCGAAAAGCTCCAAAGCGTGGGACACACACCAACATTAATGGAAATCATCATAATTTCAATGAAGATAATTTATTTTTCCTTCATATAAAATCAATATACACCACCAGTAAGTAATGGGTTTGGCTTTCAGTGACACACATTGCTGGAAGCCGCACATTCTGTCCAGCAGACGACCAACAAGAATTCAGTACGGATCACAAAGAGCTCAGTGACGTTAAACTCTACAGTGTCACAGGATGGCAGATGGTGAATTTTGGGGTTCTCCTAGATCTTCTGAGGTCAACTGTAAGTGTCATTATCGTGGAGTTGAAGCCCCTAAGAACAACAATAGCTTAGCCACAAAGCATTAAACTATGCAAGGTCAATGAATTAGCAACTGCTGATTCTTGCAACTCATGAAAAAACATTGTCATCAGTCATATTTGTATCTATAGAGTTGACGATTTCACTCGATCCTGCTGATTGTCTGCTGGGTCAACCGAGCTGCTGAATGGAAGTCCTGTGTCCGGTCCGTCTCCGATCTGCTGCAGTCCGACAGCTGGAGTCATGTGACCGAGGTTTTCCCACAGTAATCACTGAATCAAGGATTCTCCTCCTCCTCTCCTCATCCATGTTGTCTTTCTGGTCCTCTGAAAACCTCTGACCTGTTGACTCCAGGCCTGGCTCCGCTCATCATGACTTTGGTTTGTTGTTGTAGTTAAGTGAAATACGATCTGGTGATAACACAGAGTGTTTGATTCTGAAAATTAACCGGATGTTTTCATTTTGTTTTGGTGAAACCTGACTTCCTGTCCTGCTCCATCTGCTCTGTTGAGATTGATGCGTCGTGCTCCAGCATCCAGCAAAAATAGAAGTCTTGTGTATCTGATCCAGAGGACTCCGACCTGCCAGATCAGAGACGCAGCCGGAACGCAACAGAGTGGATCCAGTGGAAGTTAACACATTGACTAAAATAGAAACCTATCAGAACTGGTGCTGTGACGGATTGGAGACGAACCGGACACGGATCTGGTGGAATTTGGCCGTTATGTCACCATGTGGGACGCCAGTGTGTTGGTTGGAGTTGTGTAAAGCATGCCTCATACATACATTTAAATTGCATGAATGCCCTTACAGTAATCTTTGGTGCTCTGACTGATGGCCCTGTTGTGGATCACTGGCCTTAGCATGAAAATGAGGTTCTGCTAAAGGGTTAAAATGTAGGGGTGTAACGATTCATCTACTACATCAATGAATGGATTTATATTCCTATGATCCGACTACATGGATCTGTGCTCGGCAAGTTGGCCTTCCAGACGACATATATGGATCTAACATCGTTTTAAAAGGTAATAAATCGATTGTATCTATACTAGGAAATAACACATTGGATTTAAGCACGGCAGACTTTATATGGATGTGTTTTTTTTACACTTTTAATGATAAAGACCTTAAACGTTACTCAATTCAGGCTGCCTGTCTGTGATGTCATCACCACGCCAGCAGACAACAAAACATAGCATGGCGGACGGCAGAGGAGAAGCCAGTGAGCGAGAAATGATCAAGCCACCATTGTGGTCCAGTGAGAGGAAACACTTTGGCTTTTGCAAAGACAGAGATGTTCTAAATAAGTCGCTCACTGTTTGTAGGATATGTAAAGGTCAAGTAAAGTTACCACGGCAACACCACAGATCTATCCAACCACCTACTAAGGCGCCATGGGATTTCACACAACGCCGGCCGTCCAGGCACCTCTTGCAGCGTTCATCAAGGTAACATCAGCTCTGCAGAAGCCTCAGACCTCTCCAGCATGTTTAGTCAGAGACTAGGACAAAACTCAAAAACATCACAACAACAACAGGAATCTAGGACTGTCCAGTATCAAGGGATTTATCTCACAGTCACACTGGTTGAATTTTTGGCAAAAAAGTTACTGAATCAATTTCAAGTCACTGAATCGTTTCAGATCGTATCGTTCTACATGAACCAATATCATCCTTTAATCGTATCAGCAACCACAAATCATGATATGAATCGAATCATTGTTAAAAAGAATCATTACACCCCTATTAAAATGATATAACCTCTCTCATTTTCTAGTGACAGAAGGATGACACAACAATGGAATCTGTGGAGTCATTCAAAAAACACTGGTCAGAAATCTTCAATCCTTTTCTTTAAAAAGACATCAGAAATGAGAACAACCCACTACCTCATGTGTGAGAGAGAGCTGTGAAAATGTAGTGTGACTGAGTCATCACCAGCTGCCAAACAGCCCTCTGCCAGCAACTAACTAAAACATGGCCTAACCTCTTGCCCGCGGACTACAAGACCACCTGGGTCAACAGAGCAGGAGCACGACCCTGAAACACGACCGCAGCCCGATGCGAGAAATCATCATCAAAGACAAACAGACTCAGCTGCTTTCCCAAATGTTGGCTATAAATACCACAGGATCCTTAGCATTCTCCACCACCACAAACTGAGAGAGTCAAGGATCAATAATTTATGCGCGCAAGAGAAGTCAGATCCAACAAAGCCTACAGACAGAACGGGAGCGTAGGGTTTGTTTACAGAGCCATTTCAGAGAGGGATGCCATTGATTAATCAGCCCTTGACAGGCATGTTGAAGAGGAGAGAAACATTTTGTCGAACAGGAGAAAGCGTTTTTAAAGACTGCAATGGGGGTATTTTTATAACAGCGTTTTTGAAACCATGGGAGACAGAGATAGAGAGACACAGAGAGACTGTATTTATGAATTTTGCAGCAACACCAGAGTCGTGATGAATTGTCGGGTGACTGCCAACAGCAGTGGCATGGCTTCACATGCCATTTTTGTTTATTTCTCTATGCAGATTCACGGATGGCCATCAGATTTACCTCAATGTGATAAACACAGAGCAGACAGGTCGCTAATGATTGCTCTCTTACCCTCTTGTGTACGAAGAAGTGTTTGTGTGTGTGTGTGTGTGTGTGTGTGTGTGTGTGTGTGTGCGTGTGTGTGTGTGTGTGTGTGTGTGTGTGTGTGTGTGTGTGTGTGTGTGTGTGTGTGTGTGTGTGTGTGTGTGTGTTGGACCATATTATTCAGTTGCAATACACTGTGCAAATAACACATCATTAAAATCCTTGTATATATATCTCCTTCATTCGCAGCAATTTTGTACATAGGTAATTCTAACTATTCTGGGGTTCTGTATATACTTTATTCTTATTATTTTATCATAATTTAATTTTATCTTGTGTTTTTATTTTATTCGTATATATATATATCTTATTTTTTTATTTTTTTATTCTATTTTAATGATCTTTATCTTATTTTGTTTTATCCGTATTTATATATTTTTTTATTTATTTTATTTTTTATTTGATTCTATTTTATTGATCTTTATTTTATTTCATTTTATTAGTATATATATATCTAATTTTTTTATTTTATTTTTATTTTATTCTGTTTTATTGATCTTTATCTTATTTCATTTTATTAATATACATATCTTATTTTATCTTTTTTTTTATTGATCTTTATCTTTTTTTTATTTATTATTTTCATTTGATTCTTTTTTATTGATCTTTATCTTATTTCATTCTTATTTATATCTTTTTTTATTTATTTTATTTTTTATTTGATTCTATTTTATTGATATTTATCTTATTTCATTTTATTAGTATACATATCTTATTTTATCTCTTTATTTTTTTTAATTGATCTTTATCTTTTTTTTTATTTATTCTTTTCATTTGATTCTTTTTTATTGATCTTTATCTTATTTCATTCTTATTTATATCTTTTTTTATTTTATTATATTTTTTCCGATCTTTATCTTATTTTGTTTGATTCGTATTTATATATATATTTTTTAAATTCTATTTTATGGATCTTTATCTTGTTTTATTTTATTGGTATTTATATCTTATTGTATTCCTTCTTCTATTAATATTTTGGCTTTCTTTCATACTGTTTTTAAGAGCTCTGTAATGACCAAATTTTACTCCCCAGGATAAATAAAGTATTTCTGATTCTGATTTACTTTAAGCTTCTGTAGAGGATTTTTCCAGGTTATTTAGATATGGTGGGACAAGCTGAAAGCACCATTACTCCATCGCAGTTAGCCGTTATATTTAATTGTTAGAAAATCATTGTTTTCCAATAACCAGCAGACAGAGGAACTCAAGCATTCATCTGTAATTGTGTTTCTCTATTCGGTGTTTGAATATTAATTTCAGTTTTGTTACGCTTGGACTTCACCACATCCCGAGGAACGCATTAAGCTTTTAAGTTGGACCTTCAACATTTATCTGCAGGTCTTTCAGAACAGATGCTTCAATGAATTAGGAATTGAAAAAACAAACTGTTCATGCAGAGGGTTATAAACAATCCAGCACCACCATCTTCCAGTGTCATCTCCTAAGAGATGCCTGGTATGATCACAGTCATCTCTTGTTACCCACTGGGAGCTGCCCACTTACAGGCTTCCACCGCCCTCGCTGCGTAATCAGAATGAAGGTCGATTTGTAGAGTTCATGGGTGCAGCGCTCCCACAGCTCCGAGCCCCCGTTGGTTCAATTTAAAATGAGTCGACAATACAGACTGAGGCTCATTTTGGCCCAGTGAGCGAACACTGAAACAGAGCTGATCTCGCCTCCTACTCTGCACTGCACTGCACTGCTTGTGTGTGTGTGTGTGTGTTTGTGTGTGTGTGTGTGTGTGTGTGTGTGTGTGTGTGTGTGTGTGTGTGTGTGTGCATCTGTGTTTTTGTGTGTCCCTGGCCTCGTCCTGACAGAAAGCAGCATCCATCACAACTCCCCGTCTCCACTGGCACATTCACTCAGGCTGAGGGATGACGGTAACGCCCCGTAGCTAAGCCACAGACACACAAAATACACACACAGCAACACACAATTTTTGGTATGTGTTACATATGGTTGATGTGTGATATCTTACTTAGAATGGGATATGAGTCAGTCATCATCGCCCACCTCATATCTGAAGGACGGATGATTATGGTGCAGTTAAATTTATTATCATAGGACTGATCAGCACTATATCAGCCGCCTGTGGGAAGCTTCCAACATACACTGATGCTAATGTGACATTTAATCTGATTCGATGCAGCTAAGCATGATAATTATCATCAGAACTGTGCCGGTTTCCCAGGTTTATGTGGTGATTTAAGCGCTCTTTGATTGACATGCAGATATTTTGTTGTCTTTCCCCAAGAAAAATACATTTCCACAAGAGACACATCCACTCATCTCCGTTTCCCTCTGCCAAGACAGCTGCATACATATTCAGCTAAACTCTAGCTCCGGGATATTTTGATAGATCCAATCTATAGGGGATCTAACACCAGAGAGTCCAAAGATTAAAAGAAACGTCACATTGTTGTCAAGAGATCTAGGACAGATACTGCATTCCTCCCAACAACTGAAGTTTACAAACCTGACTTAAAATCTCTGCCATAAAGCAGACAGGGTGGCTGTGAGTTAGTCTGAGTTATGATCTTTGTCCAAACAGCTTGAAAGTGCTGTCGACTGGAAATGACTCCAGGTGACTCTTAACTGGAATTTAATTGTGTAATGTTTGTAATGTTCTCCTTTGAAAATTACAGACAGGAGCCTTTGTAACCTCAATAAACACCCTGATATACCCTGAATGTGTCACTATTAGATGGTCATCAGGTTTAAACACAAAGATCAGACTTTGTGGGTTAAGACTAAACTGCATGTGATGAAAGTGTAACCATCTTTTGATTTGTACCAAGAAGTGCTGTGCCGTTTAAAATGCATCATATTATCAAACAGAATATATGTACAGTCCAAAGAGGTTCATCAGGTCTCACATCATGTATTGTTACTGGACCAGTGTGTTTTCTTTTTACCTTGACATGTTTTGACTACACACTTCCTGCAGTCTTCTTCAGAAGAGTCAGGTGATGTTGTTGTGATGTTGTCCGTCAGCTGATTTATAGAGGCTTGGTCTTCCTACCTGAACCGGCAGGACGACCACCCCCCCCCTGTTGTCCAATAGTCTAAGTACAGTATCCCAGGTGTGCGACAGCATGTAGACCCCCTCATCCCGGTTTACCGTCCTCTGGGGCCGCTTCCTGATCTCTACAGCCTCCCTTATCCAGCACTGGTATCTGTTGCTCTCAAGGCTGATTTACATTTCGGTGTCTCCCCTACACAGCAGGGGCTGACGCGGACATGAGCTCTACATACTCGTGCGTCAATGTGTCTGTGTCGCGCAGCAATTCTCCGCCGAAACGCTTGAGGGCAGTGTGGTCTCTCTGATAGCCGGTCGCCTGCTTCCGGTCCGCTACGATCTCTGTTTACTGCAACTCTCTACTGGCAGGCCTCCCTGCATGCACAGTTAAACCTCTGCAAATGATCCAGAACGCAGCAGCACGTCTGGTCTTCAACCAGCCTAAGACAGCTCATGTCACTCCCCTGCTCATCTCACTACACTGGCTTCCAGTTGCAGCTCGCATCAGATACAAAACTCTAATCATGACTTACAAAGCAGTCACCAAAACCGCTCCAGTTTACCTGGAACCCCTCATCCAGGTCTACTGCCCTTCTCGCCCGCTACGCTCAGCCTCTGAAAAGCGCCTAGTGCTTCCAGCACACAAGGTCTCAAAATGACTAGCTGGACTCTTCTCTTCTGTTGTTCCTAAATGGTGGAATGAATTGGCCAACTCCATTCGATCTGCAGAGTCCCTCTCTACTTTCAAAAGACAGCTAAAGACCCAGCTCTTTAGGAAGCACTATGCACTTAGCTAGACTGTTCTCCACTGTTGTCCCCAGTGGCAGATCATGTCTTCCAGCTACAGTTGACTCACACTGTCCTGCTCTACTCTGGGAATCTGTGTTCAGGTCTTGAGTGACCCAGCACTTGGTACTTTGGTCATTATTGTGGTGATGTTAATTGTTGATGATGATAATGGAAGGTCTTAAATGGTTTGGTTGCCTCGTTGTAGATGTTCTTTATTTTGCATAAAAAAATAAAATAAAAAAAAATCCTTATTTATTTTTGTGCATTGCCTTTACACTGCTTGGCAGTACCTGCACCCAAATGGACTTGAAGCACTTTGTTACCCGTACTGATCTTGTTTCCTCTTGTCTAGATCTTTGCTTGTGTTGTTCTTGTTCTCGTATGTACGTCACTTTGGATAAAAGCGTCTGATAAATGACATTGTAACATTGTAACTTTGTAACATTGTAACATTGTAACATTGTAACTTTGTAACATTGTAACATTGTAACATTGTAACTTTTCCACAGAGATTCAGAGCGTGTTCTGTTAATCTACAGCTGATACATGTTGCTGTTTATCATACAGACATGATTACATGAAGAATACAGAGGAGGAGATGAAATACACGGACGATGTGTGGGGATCCCTGAAGTGCTGTAAATGCAGGAAATACAATGCCCCCGAGCGGACCAATCACAGGGCTCGATTCTACGTGTAGTTATATTTTGGAGGAGGTGCGCGTCAGCTACATGGACCTCCAGCGTGGACTACACCGTCGATTCTACGCAGAAGTATGAATCAGGCTTCAGAGTGGATGACCTCCACCTTTCCCAGTCCATGATGTCATTCTCTCTGGTGCAGTGTTTGAGATGGTTGATTTTGAATTTACTTAATCCGCTTTTGTTTACGACTAAACCTCTATAAATCAGCTGACAGACAACGTCACGACAAGACTGAAGACTGCAGGAAGTCTGTAGTCGAAGTCAAGGTAAAAAGAAAAAACACCGGTGTAGTAAACAGAAGTGTCTTACTGTATCGATATAGTTCTGTAGGATTAATGTAACGCTAAACAACCCTTGGCCCCCAGTTAGCATATTTCTCTTGTCACCGCCTGTTCCTCTTCACTCTGCCTCGCCTCTCTCAATGAGCAAACCCCAAACTAAAGAGCCCGCATCTTCCCCTGCTCATCACAACAAGTCCTGTGTGCAGCCACAACAGGAAGACAGATAAAGATTGGAAGCAAGGCTACCAAAGAGGGGCCAGCCGGTAAAATGAAATCATATCCAGTATGTAAAATCATTAAAAGATTGAGAATTCAGAGAAATCTATGTACAAAAGAGACAAGGCCAAAATCCAGTACTGGATGGCCATGATCTTCTGCCTTCAGGCAGCACTGTATTAAAAACAGACATGACTCTGTAGTAGAAGTCCCCACATGGGCTCAAAATCACATCCAAAAACCGTCATCTGCAAGTTCAGACACTGGTTTCATTTGTTCCCAGAATTTTAGAGTACTGGGAAAAGAAGAGGGAAACTTTTCTAAAATATGTTGCTGGGATCAAATCTAACATTTGATATGTTGTCTTTGCACTACTTTCAATCAGAGTTTAAATGATTTGCTGACAATCAGATTCCTTTCTTAAACAGTGTACCCACTTTTTGGGAATCAGGGTTGTATATAGAAAAGTCCACACTGTGAAAAATACATTGTTCTGGGGAGGGATACTGATGTTGAGTATAAGGACAAATTGTCACCTAACTCTACTGTTCTCTGCTCCTCAACAGAACACTTTAGACTGTTTTGGCTACATGTCATTCTCCTTTTAATAACTCTGTTTCCCGCCGTATAAGGAAACTATTCCCAACAAAAAACCCGTCAATCAAACCATTGAACAATGGGCTGCCGATGGCAATGGCACCAGTGGCAGTCAAATAAAGCTGGGGAGGATTGTCTGACAGTCAGTAGTGAAGGAGTGTTTTTCTTTTGTTGGGTAAGAAAGCAGACAACAAAGAGAATTCTTGATTTACTAAATGTATTGAAACACAAATAAATGCTGCTAGTGTACTTTGTTTAAATGAGTTGATAGTGTCTCAGATTGCTTTCCAGGTATCATAAGTCTACAACCTGATACCAATAAATACATAAAAAATGTATTTGGAGATTAAATGTTTATTATAAGGACTTAGACAGGTGGAACATCACACAGAACCTTTCTGACACAGAACTATCTGTGCTTTTTGGCACAGTACTATGTGTTTAAGGCCTAGAGTTTAGCTGGCTGTATAATTTAGTAGGGGCAAGGTGTCTTACCCCGGGGCCTTGAGGAGATTCTGGAGGAGAAGCTGCTGGAATGTATTTTCGACCTGGAAACACAAGAAACAGAAAAACACTATATAAAATACAACAAGCATTTACAATGTGTGGACATTAGGGATGGGCAATGATATTCGAATATTCGTTCACTTAGTAAAAACTGACGATTTACTTTGAATATTTTCTCATTTTAAAAGTACAATTTTTCATTGTTTTTACCGGTGCCTGGTTGTAATACAGTACTCCCTCCAGATGGTGGGTACAGAGCGTCTTAAAGCTGTTGGCTAACCACATTAAGTAACAGAAGAAGAAGAAGAACGCTAACTGCATTAAATAGCAAAAGAAGAAAACATTAGTGACAGTCAGCGATGTTCTCTGTTTCTGAATCTCAAAATACTACAAACGTATTTCTAGAGACTGAGCATGACTGTAACATGTAAACACACACGCCATGCTACGTCACAGAAACACAGACATAAAGATAGAGACAGACGCTGACAGTGCAGTGTGTGTGTGTGTGTGCGTGTGTGTGTGATTATGATTATTTGAATAATCGTTGAATAGATGCCAATGATTATCGAATAGTATTTTGGCTTGAAATGCCCATCCTTAGTGGACAATGTAATCATTTGCATCTGATTGAAGTTATGTACAACCATCTGAAGTTGAATGATTTACAGGCAGTGATAGGAACAGTCACTGTACTGTTCTGTTAATTATACAGTGTGGTTAGTCATTGATGGAGCATCAGCTCGTGAGAGGGAATGGGAAATGACAGTTAAATGTCACCGTCTCAGAGTGCTCTCCTGGTGATTAGACTTGTAATCAGGTGGCATCCTGAGAATAAACTGTAACACTGTTTAATGAGTGACTTTGGAAAAGTAAAATACCTTCAGTCAACACTGGGACATCCCATTACCTATCATCAGAAACAGATCTATCCAGATTCGAACAGAGCAGGAGACAGGGATGGATGTCACGCTGAGTCTAAAGCCTCACAATGCTTCCTGTAGTTTTGGTTGGTAGCCATGGTAATGGTGAACTGAAAGGCTCTCGCGGCATCGCTTTGTCCTCATCTCCCACTCTCTCTCGCTCTCTGTGCTGGGCTTGACTGGCCTTTTGGATATTGCTTCGGTTGCCTCGGGGTGTCTTACTGTAGCTCCCATCTGTTCACAGAACATGCACACAGAGTGGACACGATGCAGGACTGCCCCCTCACTGTGAAACATCTCGAGCTGCTAGGAAATGTGTTGCACCTCATTAGCAGGACTGATGGCATTTGGCAGTTTACTTGTAATCAGTTACCCTGCTCATACCCGGTACCAACATCCTGCCTCCTGAGGGATGGGATCACAAGTGGACCGCCTTGACTGCAAGTGCAAACACACTCAGGACGCAGATCTGATCACTCAGGTCTCATAGGAACGGGTTCTCTGTCCACGGTGGTGTTGCAGCTTGCACCCACATGCGTACTGGACCACATTAGGGACTCTCCTCATACCCAAGGAAACAATTATGTAGACTAACAGAACACTCTCCTCTCATATTTGGCATATTTAGTTTTTTTCCACTGTGAAAATCAGATTTTGTATATACTTCCCATGTGATTGATTCCAAGCATGTACGATAGAGGGTACATGGAAATACATATATAGAGTGTCTCTATTTATTCAGTAGGGGGACAGCATTTCATTAGGTGCATTTAGACCTAGACCTTTTAGCCCCCAGAACTACTTTACCCTGAACTAAAAGGTTTCTGTGCCCCCATTGTTGTCTGTGTTTCGACCGCTTCAACTGAAGTCCCGGGTAGATTGTGCAAATCAGGCCAGTGACGTATGGAGAAAAAAAAGTAAATGCACTACACCACCAGACCAGTAGAGGGCAGTAAACCAAAGACCAATGCCATTGAGCAACACAACAGTTAGCCTGTTAGCATGAAGAGACTCAGCTGGTCTGTTTTAGATGGTGCTATATTTCATCACAGATGGATTCACTGAATCAACACGTGAGAGGAGATAAGAGCGAGTAGCAAAGACGTTTCAACACGACTTTAAAATCCTTTTCAACTCAAAAAGCCGTGGCAGAGATCGGACGGTGTTTTGGTTTAAACAGCGACCCTGTTAACTGGAGACTTTCAGCCGGATGCATCCCTCATAAACGTCTTTAGACCATCATTAAATATCTGATGAGGATATTTTGAAATCTTAATAAAAACTAAACTAGTTTGCATTCCCAGGAACTCCCTCTGTGTTTCAACAGCTGTGTAAACTCCACAAACACTGACACGTTCAGCTGAAGGTCTCCAGTTTACAGGGTCACTTTTAAAACTGGAACACCGGGAGGAGAGACGCATTCACAGTGGGCTGAGAGAAGACTACTGTTACAAGCTGCTAAATCAAGAGAATCACAGCTTCTTCTTTTGAAAAGTACACACACATACAAAACAGATAGAACAAATAAAAACTAATGAAAGAAAGAGAAATCAAGAGAATCACAGATGTGTGTGATGTTATTGTGGACGGCGGGAGGAATAAAAACACTGCGGTTAATCTACCAATCAGACACGTTCAGCATTGCAGGCCCTGCTCCCCAAAAGTCCCGGGACCATTGAAAAGTACTACCACCTTAGCAGGGGTTTTTCAGGGGGGAGATTATCTACCCCTGAACTAAATTTAGACCCTGGGTCCACCAGTCGAAACGCACGTAGTTCAGGGGTAAAGTTCCTCCGGTCGAAAAACGCCTATTTTTGAATGTGTGCTGGTCCTGTGCTGATGCAGGGAGAGGGTGAGACAGTGAGTTAGAGGTGTGACTATAGAGCACTTTATCAACGTTAAAACAGTGCAGTGAAGATATAGATGATTTTAAGGAGACAAGCAGATGTTAACGGATCTGTGTGTGTGTGTTTGTGTTTGTGTGTGTGTGTGTGTGTGTGTGTGTGAGTGTGTGTTTGTGTGTGTTTGTGTGTGTGTGTGTGTGTGTGTGTGTGTGTGTGTGTGTGTGTGTGTGTGTGTCTGTGTCTGTGTGTGTGTTCGTCATGCTCTGTCCAATGCTGAATAAGGAAGGCATTTGCTTGTGTGTTTTCACAGCCCACTATAACGCATGACCTACATTTCAATATGCTTTTATTGACACGACTGGGAGATGAGACTCACGAGTGGTTCATCTGAGTTTATAATAAAGCAGCCGTGAAGACCCAGACCATTCTCAATGTGGATCACTATTAACAAAGATTAAAGGATGAAGTGGAGTTTTATTCTTATAACAGTTTTATGTCACCTGACTTTATTTATTTATTTATCATTATTTATTATTATTTGTAATTATTTATTTATATATTTATATATTTATATATATATGTATTTATTTATTTATTTATTTATCTATTTATTTATTTATATATGTATATATTTATTTACTTATTTACTTATTTACTTATTTATTTATGTATCTATGTAGTATTTATTTATTTATTTACTTATTTATTTACTTATTTATTTACTTATTTATTTATATATGTATTATTTATTTACTTATTTATTTACTTATTTATTTATTTATTTATTTATATATTTATTATTTATTTACTTATTTATTTATTTATTTATTTATATATTTATTATTTATTTATTTACTTATTTATTTATTTCTATTCATTATCTAGTTCAAATTTTAGTCACTTATCATTTATTTCATCTTGTTTTATTTTATTGATTTTAAGAATAGCATCTTATTTTATTTCAATGGTTTAATATTTCAGTCTTTTATTATCTGGAAATGTTTTTTATTTTGGTGATAATTTATTTCTTCTTTTGTATTTTTCATTTATTTATTTATTTATTTATTTATTTATTTATTTATTTATTTATTTTTGTTATTATTATTGTTGTTGCATATATTGTGATCTTAGGATTGTGGATTGGGTCTTTTTATTTTTATTTTTATTTATATATCTCTTCTTCTTTTAATTTATTCTACTTTAAGTTTTTTATGTAAAGCACTTTGTGTTACAATGTCATTGAATAAAAAACGCATTATAAATAAAGTCTGATTGATTGATTGATTATCTTTCACCAATAATCCACAGACCTGGAGGAACTTCAGGTTACATGTTCCAACTGTTTTTATATGACATCAACACTTCCCCTGCTTGTCCCTGCAGCTCACGATCACAGCTTTAGTATTTATTATTTTCTTGTCTCTTTTTTTAGCTGGATGGTTTTCATGGTGAATGAAATTCGATGTCATAGATGAGTAATTTTGCGCAGTCTGAATGTTCAAACTGAGAGCTGACCACTTGTGATCAGATCACCCAGGGGGCATGATAGTACTGCTAATGAGAGGCCTTCATACCTGCTCAGAAGATTAGTATATGTGTAAGTGGCAGATTCCATCATCTATACATGCACATGATTTCTTCCAGCTTCATCCTTGAAGCACAGATTGATGTTTCATGGTCATGTACACACAAAGGGATTCCCCATCTGAGTTAGAGATCAAAACAATGTAGACTTAATAAAAATGTCTACCCCTCTGACTGACACGTCAATGAATCATGAATACTTCGTGGTTCATTCTGTAAACACAGGATAACAAAGGGAACACATTGGAACACAATGTTACAAATGTCACTGACCTCTTTCTGAATGAGTAAATATGTATGCATCAAAGACAAACCCTACAGAATTTCATGTTCGTTATAAAATCTACCTGCAAGGGAGCGCAGTACATTTGAGGGCATGTTCACACACCCACACACACACACTCTTGGAAACTCAAAGTAAAGGATGATTAAGGTGCTAAAATCAAAGAGTGACAGAGATTCATTATAGCAGTCTCCTCTGAACACCAGCCCAAATCATTCAAGCAATCCTGCGAGGACGTGAGCGCTGATTAAAATATCATTAATAGTCTCTGCCAAAGGCCTTCTCTATACAGCCGTGAAGTAGACCCTGATCAGCGTTATTCTTCTCTCCAAAAATACGTTAACAACATCATTAGCGGCAAAATCAGCAAAAGTACTACTGGGGTCCACTTAAGTTCTTCCTGCTGTCACTGGGATTGAGTGTCTGTGTGTAGTGTTTACTACACTTTAAATTAATTCACTGACAGGCACAGGGCAAATCAGCAGTTTGGGTTTCAATAAGAGATGCAGACAGTGGCACATCGTTTATCATGGGCTGTGTGCAGGATGGAGAATATTTAATCAGAACTTTGTTTCAGCGGGAGGCCTTTAAAAGCTACGATTGGAGGAGTTATTTTCGGAGGGATATTCTGGAACGGTCATGCTTAATTGGGACCCGTGGAATAAAGAAGCCTCTGTTCAGAGATTCAGCAGCATGCACTGATAACCTCCTTAATATCAGAGGGAAAATATAAAATGAGGACATGGTTGGGTTTATTTTTTCTCTCCTAATCACTGCACTTATAGAAGCAAAGAAGAGCCGATATGCGTGGTGGCACGATTTGTGGATGTATGATGTTTAAAGGTGGTTTCAAAGCACACTGAAGCTTTCCTGCAGACTTATAAAGGACGCTGTGTACCATTACCACTGCAACCTATGTAATTGAGTCTAAAGAGTATATTACGATTTTTTAAAAGTTCAAGCAGGCTTAGAGGGATTTATTGGAGACTAAAATAAAGTTGGTTAAAGCATTAAAAAGGACAGCATGGCTATGCGTGGTAATACTCCAAAATACAGATTATTCTTTAAACAAATATAATTACATTTATTTACACAAGGGGGGACTGGAGTTGTCCCACAAAGCTGGATTATGACATCAGCTGGATGGGTAAAATATTAAACCTGCATAAATCCCTAATTCTTATGCCTTTTAATCCAAAATAGTCAAACCTTTTTTTTTTTCCCCAGGCTGGATGGAAGGGTGGCCTTTTTTAATAAATGTACACAGCAGGAACAGACTGTTTCTGTTTAAAACAAATCAAATCATTATAATAGAAAAAATTAGCTTTCGGCTGCAGCTGATAATCAGATAAAAAACCTCTGAATGTGCATCTTTATCAGCTTAAACACAAAACAGTTACCAAAATCAACACAACCTGAACGTTCCTCACAGGAGCTCCAATAACTGCAAAAACTAGTGAAAAATGATACTCTTATGGTTTAAATCATTCACTGTGAAGCTTTTATGAAATGGCTTATCGACACACAAATGCTTCAACTACATTTATTGCATTAAAACCTAATCACAGAAACTTGTTAATTGTGCTGTCTTACTCAAAAAGAGAAGAATAGAGCTTGCATGAAATGAGCAGAAATTAAATATCACTATATATCGATGATGTACATCAAAGATACGGTTAACTTATCACAGCAAAAACAAACAGGCACTCTGTTGGCAAAGTAAAGTGCTGAAAAATGTCTCGTACACTTAAACCGAGATGAGTGCTCGGGTCAGAGTCTTTCAAAATGAGCTGAACTACGCAGCAGAACTGACCCCTGAGACTGTAGCCTAGCTTACGTTCTGTTTCTCCCTGCAGTTTCTCATTAAAGGGGAAGAGCTGATTACCATCCATGGCTAGTGCAGTTATTAGTTACATACAACTCATACAACCTTACTTAAAAAAAAATTCATACACCTTTAAAGCAGTGTTGTAGTACTCGAGTCCAGGACTCAGACTCCGAGTCGAGTCACGTTTTGCAGGACTCATGACTTGACTTGGACTCGAGCACTGATGACTCATGACTTGACTTGGACTCGAGCACTGATGACTCGTGACTTGACCTGGACTGGAGCGCTGATGACTTGGACTTGGGGTCAGACTCGAGCATTGACTGCAAAAGGACCCGGATGATAGAGAGGAGGACTCGGGCTTCTATATTGATCCAGACTGTTTTAATGTTCATGTTAGATTTTGTATGTTTCATAGGATGTATTCCGTTCAGAACGAGGGCTGACAGGAGCGTTCACTTGCATGCACGTGCACGTGACGTCTGCCAGGATTAAAAGACGCTACCAGCCGTGCGTTCTTCTTTCAAAGATTTCACAGTAAATGCAGCGAGAGCAGAGAGACATGTTGGAGATTTAAGAGACCCATCAAGGAAAGAGACCAGCTCAAACTTTAACAGACATCTGTCCAGGATGAACCCAAAAGTGAGAGAGATGCTAAAGTTACTGAGACCGTTCATCACTTTACTGTGTTAGTATAACGGTAATATTAGAGACTAAAATAACTAAACCAAAGTTATTAAGTTGATTGGTGAGTTAGAATTCTGATTAATAGTGTTAGGGCAGAGTTTATTGGACACCAGCAGTGATGCCAGTGCAGCAGAATCTCTGAGCGCGTCCCCTCATCAACAGAAGGGCGGCGCGCATTTACGCACGTCACACAGCGCTGTGACTTCATTTATAAATTCATCTCCAGACACACCTGCAGGATCTCATTAGAATCTCACTGCAGTGGCAGTCAGACCTCGTCAATTTACTAAAATCAAAACTGAAAATCAAACCGGCCACAGCGCTGGGGGAGAGCGGATCGTACAGGATCAGACACATTTTAAATGTCCAGTAAAAACTTTAGATTCTCTGAAGTCTTATTAAACAAGATACATTCTCATTAAACAGTCTGTAGCGTCCTCGTGCTCTAACGTCTTCTGGTAAGAAAAACCCCCAACAACATTCACCTCTCCCTGTGTCCGCCCCTCCTATCTTACCTGCCCATCCAGGTGAAAACCATCAAACTATCAAAATAAGACTAAAATAAAATCATAATAATGCACATGACATTGCCCTTAATATAAACAACAACATATAAATGACATAAAGTACAATGATTAGGAATATATAAGAATAATTCATATTTATGGCATAAAATGATGGAAATAGCACCAACACTAATGTTAATGAAATACATGTGTTTCCTACACATCCAAAAGGTCCCACACAGCCAGACCAGGTCCACACAGCCAGTCCAGGTCCACTCAGCCAGTCTAACAGTCAGTAGTTTGGATTCAAACGGCTGTCCTCCTTGTAACATATGATATTACCGGTGAGGACTCGACTTGGACTCAGACTCAAGTAATGAGGACTCGACTCGGACTCTGATTTTTTCTCTGATGACTTGGACTCGACTCAGACTCGGATTTGGGGACTCGACTACAACACTGCTTTAAAGAACAAGTCAGGTTTTAACAACTTAGCTCCTCAGAGGAACTGTTGTCTTTGCTGATGTTATTCTGTACATGTGTAACTTTCACCCTGCTGTCTTTAACAGTCAGATTTACCACTCACCATGAAGCTTTGCTGTTGGAAACGTAGTGATTGTAAACATTTAATCAGTATCAGAATACAGAAAGAAAGAAAGGATCAATCTTGCCGCTGGTGATCTTGTATGCTTTTGTGGGTCATATAAAGCAGGGGTTCCCAAAGTGTGGGTCAGGAGCCCCTGGGGGGTCGTGAGGCAACAATGGGGGGGGTCGCAAGACGTCATCCAAATTTTTTGTTATTTTAAAGCAATCTTAATTTGCTTATTTTACCCATTATTGTACAAATATAGACAAAAATAGTAGTTGCATTTGAAATAAAACCCTGCAAATAAGTACATTATATGAGTTTTCTGCCTTTCTTTGTTGCCAAATGACTCCTAAAGTTAGGGTCAGGGTTAGCTAACAGTTCATTAACAACAGGATCAGTAGAGGAAGTAGAAGTCACAGCCTGAGGGACGCACCATCCCATAATTTTTTATTTTAGGTGAAGGTTTTATGAGCATACCGCATCAAGTGAGGACACTGAGATATGCTGTATGGGTGACACCATCGTTCAATGCATATAAAATATGTTATATATATAATATGTAATTAATATATATGTAATTAATATAATATGTAATACATACAATATGTAATTAATATAATATGTAATGAATATATATGTAATTAATATAATATGTAATATATATAATATGTAATGAATATATATGTAATTAATATATATGTAATTAATATAATATGTAAAACATACAATATGTAATTAATATAATATGTAATGAATATATATGTAATGAATATAATATGTAATATATATAATATGTAATGAATATATATGTAATTAATATAATATGTAATTAATATAATATGTAAAACATACAATATGTAATGAATATAATATGTAATGAATATATATGTAATGAATATAATATGTAATATATATAATATGTAATGAATATATATGTAATTAATATAATATGTAATTAATATAATATGTAAAACATACAATATGTAATTAATATAATATGTAATGAATATATATGTAATTAATATAATATGTAAAACATACAATATGTAATTAATATATATGTAATGAATATATATGTAATGAATATAATATGTAATATATAATATGTAATATATATAATATGTAATTAATATAATATGTAATTAATATAATATGTAATTAATATAATATGTTATGAATATATATGTAATGAATATAATATGTAATATATATAATATGTAATGAATATAATATGTAATATATATAATATGTAATATATATAATATGTAATTAATATAATATGTAATTAATATAATATGTAATTAATATATATGTAATGAGTATAATATGTAATATAGTATGTTATGAATATATATGTATGTGTATGAATTGTATGTGCTTTGGCAATAACATGTCTTTGTTCACGCCAATAAAGCAAAATTGAATTGAACTGAATTGAATAGAAGCAGGTTAATTCACAGCAGCACAGGAAACACACCTACCTGTGCATGTAGGTAAACTCATTTTGAAGTATGAAGTAAATGAAGTATGGAGCAACATTTATCCACTTCGAGGGACAGTGGGGGTCGCTAGTCTTTGGCACCTATATTTTGGGGGTCCTGGCCTAAAAAGTTTGGGAACCCCTGATATAGAGACATCAGTGTTAACTTCAATCTGTCTCAACCAGCTGAAAAGTCCTCATAGGAGCACCATTCCAGGTGCTGGTATTAATCACAGGTATATTGTATTAACTGGAATAACTTCTAAGGTCTCATTAAGGACATGCAAAGTCGAGCTACTGGTCTTGAACGACCTTTACCTATAAAGTGGACCATTAAAGTCTTCTCCGAACACTTTGAGCTGTTTATTGTATGAAGCATGCTAATCATGAGATGAGCTAGGATAACACTGCTCAGGTGGGGATTAATTATAACTGTGTCTGATTAAACCTGACTGTGTCTCTGGTTTAAGGTGCACCAACATACTGTAACAAGTGCAGAACTCTTACTGGTCAAACAAACAGACAAAACTTGAGGGGAAAAGGAAACTCATTCTAGCTTGCTCTGACTCAGTTCTTCAGAAAATAATGGACATGACAGTGTTTACCTTGAGCAGGTGATGTAGGTGACTTTCTCTGACTTGACACATCCTTCTGCTTTCTCCTCAGAGACGCCTTCGGGCTGAATTCTTTCTTCTCCATACCAGAAGACAGCCAAAATGATATCATGTCTCTGGCCTCTGGGATCTTCATGAGAAGGAAAAAGAAATGTTTGAGATAATTCCTGAGCACATAAACAGAATACAAACGGAGTTACAGCCTCTCATGTGTGTGCCTGCAACAAATACATGAGATGCAGGCTACGGAGGTAAGTGTTCACCACAAAAAAATTTAAATAAGTTGGAGTCTTGGCAAAATTGTACTTTTGTTTTCAATTTTGAGAATAAAGACGAAAGATCATTTTTACTTTATTCTTAGAATTCTTAGTTCAACCTCAAAATTCTAATTTAGATCTCTAAATTCTGACTGTTTTTCAGAGTTCTTAGATTAACTTCAAATTTCTTAATTGAATCATTAAACCAGAATTCTGACAATAATCTAAGCATCCTGGGAAAAGTCTGTATTCTGATTCTGATTTTAATCTCAGAATAAAAAAGGAAAAAATGTACCTTAAAAACTGTTGTTTGGGGGCAAAGCTTCAGCCTAATGGTTAAGATGCACATAGCAATAGAGGGCAGCCAGGGTTCAATTCCAGCCTGCGCCCCCCTCCTGAATGTTATTCCACCACACCCTCTCTCCTGGTTTCCTGCTCTATCCTCTGTCCTCTCCTCTATAGATAAAGGTGTAAAAGCCACCAAAATGGAACTTCAAAAATGTTGTTGGCTTGCATGGCCTCAAAAAAAGTGTTTTCAACTGCTCTAAAAGAAAGACTGGAAAGGGGCATCATGGCTGCGCCGCGCAGGTCGCAGCCGATACGTTCCCATTCTAGGCAATGCTCTAGTGTACACAGGGCGCACTGCAGTGCTTCTCAGCTCCGTCTCGGGAGCGCCGCTCCGCCAGAGATACGCATTGAGTCTATTTTCGACCGAGGATCGCATACAACATCCGCCGATCTCAAAATAAAACATCACGCAACAGGACTTTAAGATGATCACTGTGTCTGAAGGTAACAGGACTTTAAGATGATCACTGTGTCTGAAGGTAACAGGACTTTAAGATGATCACTGTGTCAGAAGGTAACAGGACTTTAAGATGATCACTGTGTCTGAAGGTAACAGGACTTTAAGATGATCACTGTGTCTGAAGGTAACAGGACTTTAAGATGATCACTGTGTCAGAAGGTAACAGGACTTTAAGATGATCACTGTGTCTGAAGGTAACAGGACTTTAAGATGATCACTGTGTCAGAAGGTAACAGGACTTTAAGATGATCACTGTGTCTGAAGGTAACAGGACTTTAAGATGATCACTGTGTCTGAAGGTAACAGGACTTTAAGATGATCACTGTGTCAGAAGGTAACAGGACTTTAAGATGATCACTGTGTCAGAAGGTAACAGGACTTTAAGATGATCACTGTGTCTGAAGGTAACAGGACTTTAAGATGATCATTGTGTCAGAAGGTAACAGGACTTTAAGATGATCACTGTGTCAGAAGGTAACAGGACAACAAAGTAGAGTAGAATTATTCATATTAAACTCATCTAAACCTGCAAAAACTAAACTTTATAGTCATGCAGAAAACTCAGTGATGATTGAAGCACAAAGTAACAGAATACTTTCCAAATGATTGAACCACAGATAGGCTCTGTAACCTGTTGTTTGAATGTAGTTCTCTCTATGCTGGACCCAGCTGATCCTGGCTGCTCTACGCTTCAAACACACATCCTGGGGATCAGGGCACAAGACCCCGGGCGGACCAAACTCAGCCGCAATGCAACGCGGCGCATCCTATGTAGATTGGGGGTTAGTGAGTGAACTACACTGCAGGCTGGAGGATTTGTTTACAGTGGAAAAACAAACAAACACATTAACAGAAAGGTGTCTGCACCCTCACTGTGCTACTTGTGCACTATGAAAAACTGCCAGCTGGTCAGATCTCCTGTGAGTCCAGATGCTGTCTCACTACCTCCCATAGTATTTAAAAATAACCCCCTGCCCTGACTGATTCAATACAGGACTAAATGTGTCCTAGCACAAACTACTTCAATAAACATGTTTCCAGACAGATTTCCACATGACACAGCAGAGAAGTATAAAACCTGAGCAGAAAACCAGGCCATGCCATCGTTGCCCTGGATACAGAGAACAGTCTCCATCACTGTGGCCAAGACACATTAGTGAACACGCTGCAAAACAAACAGGGACAAACGAGGAGAGGGAGGCTCCATGCTATTTCAGAGCTGCACTTAACAATGTCCATTTGTGATCCGCTCACTTAAGATGCATGTTAATCCCACGTGCAAGAACGCCCTCTCTCTCTCTCTCTCTCTCTCTCTCTCTCTCTCCATCCTAGCACGTGATTGTCAGTTGACCCTTTGTGCGACAGGAGAACAAACAGAAGCACGAGCAGCAGAGTCAGAGGAGATTTTCTGCTATTGATTGCGGATTAGTCTGCTGATGTTTCAAACACAGGAATGGAATGGATCTGAGGTCACGGTGACCCTGACCTTAAACAACCGTGTCCAATCAGTGAATCCTGCACTCAAAGTCAGTCACAACCCTGCAGGCGTTCCTTTGCTATCATGTTCATTAACCTTTTCATACCTTCTGTGTAAAATCACATTACAAACTCATCCTACCGAGCATTCACAGGAAACAGGATCGGAATTAGCGGAATTAAGAATTCCTGACTTAGGACAAAAAGTTAGTGCAAAACAAAACTAGAATAAACAAAAACAAACAGGAATAGAGACATGTGGAAAAGGTGCACGGAGGTAGGTGGCTACAAGATGACAGCCTCTGAGATATTTGACATTTTAGACATGTAGTCAAGAGTTGGTGGTAAACTGTGAAGAAGGGCATTTTGTTGTACTCTGATCTCGTGTAAGATCTGCATTGTATGTAGGGCTGGGCGATAATTCAATAACCATAATTATCGTGATATAATTTCTCAATATAAGTATAACAAATATTCAATACAATTTTGATATAAATAAACCTGTAATTACACCAACCAACCACTGAAATGGGGGTGCTAACGAGCCTTAAACGCTAGTTGCCACCCATTAGACAGAAAAAGAAGACGGCTTTGAACAGCCAATCATGTTGCCGGGTTAGAGGTAGGCGGAGCTTAAAGACGTTTGGAGCGGAATGTAACACAGCTGAGACGAAGGACAGAGACACTGAAGAAAACTCAAAACCTAGCAGCTCAAAGCAGAGTCGTTAGTCTGACACTGAGTCGACTCTGAGTTAACTATTAAAGGGGACATATCATGCTTTTTTCATCAATATATATTGGTCTAAGAGGTCACCAAAACATGTCTTTAAAGTTTATGCTCAAAAAAACACTTTGAAATCAGATTTTGGCATGCCTGAAAAGTCCTCTTCTTCATTCCTCCTCAGAACACTCTGTTTTCCCTCTGACCACGCCCCCTCAGGAAGTGGATGTGCCTCGGCTCTCCAGCACGTTGATCTAATGTTTACATGTTGGCTGAATATACACGGCTGCTCAGAGATCACGTTACTTCAACCCTCTGAATCTGATCCTGACGGAGAGGCGCCTGTAGCAGGACCTTTCTGAAGGATTGGTCACAGATTTAGTGTTTCTTGTTGTTTTATTTATCAGTATGTAGACGTGTGTCTTGGTACACAGCTACGAACATGTAGCTATGTGGCTATGCTAACTAGCGCTAGCACTTATCCATGATAAATAAAAATCATCCACTAGATCTTCAAATCTGCAGACGTGGGGAGTAAAACCGACCTCTACCAGAAAGGCAGCAGGACCTTTTTTGAAGGATTGGTCACAGATTTAGTGTTTCTTGTTGTTTTATTTGTCAGTATGTCGACGTGTGTCTTGGTACACAGCTATAGCTACAGCTATGAACATATAGCTATGTGGCTATGCTAATTAGCGCTAGCACTTATCCATGACAAATAAAAATCATCCACTAGATCTTCAAATCTGCAGACGTGGGGAGTAAACCCGACCTTTGTGTTTATTAAGACAGCCTACAACTAGCATGCCTCCCTCCTAAGCTCCTTGTTAGCACACATTTGTGCAGGTAATGAAAAACAGAGGAGGGATTCAGTATTATTTTATACAGTCTATGAGCTGAACAAGCTCCGAGCTCTGACTCCGTGACAGACCGGATATTGTTGTTACGTAACAAAAACACTGAAGTCTGAAACGGCTGGTTTCACACACATTTACAGAAAGGTGGAGAAATCAGAACAGGGGCAGAATGGATTCTTTACATTCTCGGGGGGTTTGTAGACATGCCAGAAAAGAACCATTAAAAAGTCAATTTTGCATGATATGTCACCTTTAACTTCATACACTTCATACACTTCATTAAATCTACTTTCAGGATGTGGGTAAAGGAAGAACACAGAGACTACTTCTACTGTGAACACGTTTAATGTCCACCACGACCGTAGGACAACTGAACACTGAATAACCATGATGCCTTCACTGCACTTCAGTTTATTTTATTTTCCTTATTCTTTCTTTCTCTTTACTTTCTCTTTATCTATTTACCTCTTTATTTTCTCTACTTTCTTATTTCTTTCTGTATTTCTTTTGGTGCCTTGGTCCACAGTATCCTGTAACATCTTGAGTCCTCTGCCTCCCTGCCTCCCTCCTCCTTCCACCAAAGATCAACAATGGACAGAAAAGGGTAAAAACACCCTGAGCTGTCCCACCAGGCTCAAGAACAACCGTACCGTACACTGTGGGAAGCAACATCACTCTGCCCGTAACCCTTAGTAATCTTAAAGGGAGAGCACAACTCAAACAATACTCTATAAACTAATACACAGTTTGATATATCTCTGTATATATCTCCTGAGAAAAATAAGAATGTACAAACTAAAACTTCACATAAATCTCATCTTACATTAAAGACCTGCTTCCTGTTAGCACCATCAGAAATGATGGATTCAAGAAGTTCATCAGAAACTAAATCCAGATACAAACTAACAAACTGTCTTCAACTTTCACTCAGGAGCAAAAATCTGACTTTACATTTAAATGAAATAAAGATTTGATATTTATTGTGATAATTATTGATATCTATTGATATTAAATATGCTATTGTGATATCATTTTAATATCACCCAGCACTTATACGGCATTCTATAAATAGAGAGATTCTATAATATGTGAATGTGCCACACTGCTAAAAATACATTTAGGAAACCATGAATTTCTGTGTCTTCTGGGAAACATCTGTGTGACTATTAAAGTTTCTGGAAACAGCATCTTGTCTCAACACCTCTCAGCACGCTCTTCACATGTTGTTCCTTTGACAAAGACGTCCCTGTGTGGTGTTGTGTTACCTGAGCTGTGCCTGCGGCTCTGAGTGGCACCGGGCTCTGAGTCTTGGCAGTCATCTCTGTGCTGTAGACCATGACTCCGTGAGGGTTTGGCTTTGCACCTCCTTGCAGAACGAGCTGCGTCTCTTCCCCATTCCAGTCAGCCGGCTCCTGGAAGGGGCACCACACCCCCCAACGAAGGCTCTGCAGGAAGGCCGCTCGGGACGTGGATGTGGTAGAGAGCTGCGTGATGGGAACAGTGACAACATGAGGAGACACGACGGCGGCGACATGATAATTACTGTTTGCATATATAATGACAACTTTGATTAACCTATCTATAACTCCACAGAGGAAATCCTGTCTTTGAAGTCTGTCTGCGGCATCCGCCTGTATAATGTTGCTTTACTAACAGCCCCTCTTATTTTCTCATAACCATCCATCTTCTATATGTTAGACTGTTTTATGATTCTGCAGATTTTTTTATAGAACGTTACTTCAAAATGAATAATAGGACCAAAAGGCTTCCTCTGTGAGCCGTCTTATTGGAGCTGACGTTGTGTGCATTGCGCTCCAAACAGAATAATACCTGATTGGTGGTGTCTTTTTCCTCCTACATTTCTATAACCAAGAATACAACATCAGTGTTATCCCAAAGGAGTGACACATCTGTGTGTGAGAGACAGTTTCAAATCGTGACGGCTTTATTGGAATCTGATTTGTGCATGCAGTGTGCGTATCGAAATGCTTCTTCAACCCACAAAACATGCAGCGAGAGCTTGGATTTGAGCTCTGAGGTTTCCCTTCACACCAGGGTACAAAGACTGAGTTGGTCCTTCATTGACCAGACTGTCATAACTCACAAATAAGTAAATGACAAACTTTATAGAGCAAGCTTTCAAGACTACAAAGAGTCACTGTGCGACATTGGAAAGAGAACATATAGTTGTCTCTTAATCCCCTTCAGAAATAGCTACACATGGAAGCATGTTTGATGCTGTATACTGCATGGCACTAGAGATTATGATGACAGGTGCTCAAATAATTGCATAGCAGCAGTTTTCAGCCTAATGTAAACCTACCATAAGACAACAGATCAGTGTTAAATTTTTTTCTTGGGTTTATTCTAGGGATAAGTGATGATTTTTGAATATTTGAATACTCAATCATTTATACAAAATAAAGAGGAGTTCATGAGACTATCATCTCATCCTAGAGATACATTTTCCTTTATATCATTTCACCAGACCTAGCTTTAATGCAGTACAACCAGCACAGGGTGGCCTATCTGGAAGCTATCTGGGTGCTCACAGACAATAAATAACAAAAGAGGAAGAAAGAGTTAAAATGCCAGGAACCATAGAAAACAGAAGACACTGTCAGCCAATTAAGTTCTGTGAGAAACCTTCTTGAAAAACATAAATGAATGAATGGATGGATGGATGGATGGATGGATGGATGGATGGATGGATGGATGGATGGATGGATGGATGGATGGATGGATGGATGGATGGATGGATGGATGGATGGATGGATGGATGGATGGATGGATGGATGGATGGATGGATGGATGGATGGATGAATAAATAAATAAATAAAAATGAAATCATGAGTAAACTTTTTAAAGTTAGATTTTAGATAGTTCAGCTGCAGAGAGATGGAAAATGTGGGGAGCAGAGAGCTGGGCAAGATATGTGGCAAATGGTCTAGGCTGGGAGTTGAACCCGCAACCATGGCGCCCCCAAGTGCAAACTTTACAAGGTGTAGTTAGCAAACCATAAGTCTCCAAAGACTAGTCTGCACAGAGACAATCGTTTATACAAAATAAAGAGGAGTTCATGAGACTATCATCTCATCCTAGAGATACATTTTCCTTTATCATTTCACCAGACCTAGCTTTAATGTAGTACAACCAGCACAGGGTGGCCTACCTGGAAGCTATCTCGGTGCTCACAGCCAATAAATAACAAAAGAGGAAGAAAGCTTTAAAATGCCAGGAACCATAGAAAACAGAAGACACTGTCAGCCAATTAAGTTCTGTGAGTAACCTTCTTGAAAAACATAAATGAATGAATGGATGAATGGATGGATGGATGGATGGATGGATGGATGGATGGATGGATGGATGGATGGATGGATGGATGGATGGATGGATGGATGGATGGATGGATGGATGGATGGATGGATGGATGAATGAATGAATGAATAAATAAATAAATAAATAAAATGAAATCATGAGTAAACTTTTTAAAGTTATATTTTAGATAGTTCAGCTGCAGAGAGATGGAAAATGTGGGGAGCAGAGAGCTGGGCAAGATATGTGGCAAATGGTCTAGGCTGGGAGTTGAACCTGCAACCATGGCGCCCCCAAGTGCAAACTTTACAAGGTGTAGTTAGCAAACCATAAGTCTCCAAAGTCTAGTCTGCACAGAGAGCAAGGCACCCAGCTGAAGGAGGGCAGACTATTCGATTAGTCGTCCCAGTGACACTCAAATAGTGTTTTTGCTTGAAATGCCAATCCCCAGTTTATTCAGACAGTTGAGAGAAATGATGTATTCTATTACCTGCTCAGTGTTAAATAATCAATAACAACATTAACGTTTAAACCGAGCAGCAACATAAAAAAAAGTATTCTCAGTAATTAAGAAAGCTCTATAAAACAGGTCACATTTTCTTAAAAGCTTAGAGCTAATGAACTGCAGAGGGTCTGCCTGTTCTCACAGCTGACTGCTCTATACGGTCTATTCAACGTGTCACTGAACACTAACCCAGTGTTTTATGTACATTTCTTTTAAGAGTAGCTTTGTTGTGTTTGAACATGATTTACAATCAGTCCCATTGCACCTCCACTTCAGCCAACTCAGAATAAAACTCCCTTAGTCTGAAATCATCCACAGGGGACTGTGAGGTTCTGCTGAATCCATTAATAAGCCGGTCACTCTCAGACTACTGTGATCAATCATATGTAGTGCAGTAAAGAATACAAAAGCAGTGTGATAGTACACACAGTTTAAAGACACACTGGAGCATATAATGGTTCACTCAATGCTTACATTTCCCCTGAGCATGTTTATTACATGTAATACCATAAACCTACAGTGTGGGTCATTATTCAATTAAGAACAATCTCTATTCTAAATGTCAAGCCGTGTCCGCTGGGGGGAATCATGGAAACCAGGACTGCATGCAGAGGCCTTAAAGCAGACTATAACAACAGAGATGCTCTTCATGTGCTTTCTGACACTAACAGAGCAGCCTTTCTCTATAAAACAGGATCATCTGGTCACATGGGTATGAGCTGCTCTATTATGGGTTTTTCAAAAGGGACAATTATTACACTCAACTGAGAGTCAACTGTTCAGATTCTGGGGTTATCTAAGTTTGTATACAGGACATGGTCTTTTCATGTATGACTCACTAACAGAAGTACAATAAGTCACAGAGAATACTCACATCTGATTTAAACACTATAGTCAGCTGTTATAATAACAACCCATCTCTCAGGCTTGAGAAACAGTGGAAAAAGTCCTTACCATGCCGAATACTGAAAAGTTGTTGTATCTATTTCAATTACTTTTCTACTATTCTAATTATTATTAAAAAATATTATTTATACAATTATTTTTTACTATTTTTATTTATTGGTATGTATGTATTTATTTTTCAAAGGAATATATTATATTATATTTTTTTATGAAATATTTGATCATTAGATCACACAGTAGATCTGTGTTACTTATATTAATAGAGTTAATGGCTGAATTTTTGTTTATATTATTTAGATTTATTCATTTTTTAAATATTTATTTTTTCATTTTTCATTTTATTTTAAATTTATAAAATTTGGCTTTGGGCTATGGACTATTTTTTTTTTTCTTTTTTTGTTAAATTATATATTTGTGCATTAGACCTGCCTCTGAGTCTAATTGCTGCATTGTTGTTAATACAATTTTTATTTTTACTTATACAATAATTGTTTTTATAGTTTATTATTGTTATTTTAATTTCTACAATTACTAAATATAATTATTTGTTACTCAAATAGTTATTTCAATTTATTAATTTAACTTTTTATTATTTAGATTGAATTATTTTGTATGTTATTTTTTATTTTTCCTTATGCATTGTATTTTTTATTTTTCTATTTTCTCTTCTTTCTTCTAGGGACTTTTTTTTCTCTTTTTTTTCAAATGAAATATTTGTGCATGAGATCTGCCTCTGAGTCTAATGGCTGCATTCTTGTTTTGTATTGTTTTGACTGAGTCTCAGAATGAAAGTTTAAAAAAAAAGCTACGATGTTACAGCAGCTTTAAGAACCAACCACCTTCAGCAGCTTTAAGGGACAGCTGAAAAAGTCCTCCCCACGCTGAATGCCATCAAACATTCAAAAGAGAAAAAAAAGATCCCCAGTAACCTCCACAAGGAGCACACAGGATGAAAACATTGTTTTTCTTTATTGATTTATTTATTCTATTTCCTCCTGCAGCCACAGCTCTTTATTCCCACAGAAACTGAACAGTTCATAGTGACACACTAGTTCATTGGCAGAGCTTTAGTAGTCTCTCCCAGGAGAGGAGAACCGGGGTGGTGTATGACATTGCATGAAACAACTAAAGAAGGAAGAAACACAAAGGTAAAACAACAGGAACTCTGAAAAATGGGTTAGAATCTCCCCTCCAGGTACGACTGCTATCATCATACTGATTTCATACTCATGTGAAAGCAAGTTAACTCCATCCACAAAGGACCACTGAGGAATTTTAAAGCTTATAATCACAAGGTTTGTTTTTTTTTGTTGTTAGTGTCATTTTTCTCATTCTACAAACACTTTGAGTCCATTCAAAGCCATGAATCTACAAAGGAATCATATAATCCGAACGCTGAATAGAAAAGGTTTCTGCCTATTACAAGACCTTTCTGAACATCACCTACGATCAGTACAGGCAGAGTGCAGAAGACACATCTGGTTCAATCCCAGCAAAATGTCATGTCACAGCCCATCATATTACTACAGGTGTACAACATGGGTACTTGAAACTGTTACTGCAATGATGAGAGTGATCTATTTTTGTGTTGTTGATTAATAAAATAATCTGCTTGTTTTAAGAAGAATCTGGTTTACAGAGACTGCTCTCTGATAAAGTCAGATAAAGTGAATAAATACTCCTTTGAATGTTGTAATCTGTATAAATATTCCTTCAAATAGTGAAATCCTTGATGTTTCAGAGAAATGTTGGTGTAAACTGGCCGTTAAGACTAAAAGACTCCAGAGCTCGCCTCTCATTCATCCAATCACACTGAGATTGCTGTAGAGCTGCTATTCAAAGGCCCATTCTGGCTACGGAGAGCAATTTGACCAAAGTCCTCCAGACTTAAAGACAAAGCAGGTTTGTAAGTCTTACCTTTCACAATATATGTTTAAGGTTGATTCAGTGAAAGTGCACAATAACAGGGTTTGGAATCTGAACAAGCATCTGGTCAAAGGAATGAATGCTGATAGTTGGTAGAAAGTGTTTATCTGAAGTACCTCCACCAAAAGAGGTTTTGCCATAATTCGCACTGCCACAAGAGGTCCTTGTCAGGTAAACAAAAACATGGATAACTTTTTGACAAAAAGAAATATTGCTGCCTTTTGGTCTCTGTTGGGGACATTTTCAAAATGTCAAATTATCATACATTATGCAGAGCCACTTTGCCGTCCAGTTAGCTTGCTATCAAAGCACAAAGTCAAGTGTTCAGACAGGTTAATGGAACTGGCATTCTGAAAATCACAACTGCTTGTGCAATTTAACTAAGAGTGGGGCTGAGAGTGCTGGAGGTATAAAGGTTAAAGACGTGTCAGCCCCATTGTACAGTTCCCAAACAGAATAAACAAACCCGAGCACACACGGCAAACATTTTGTCAAGCCATTCCTCGCCTTTATCAGATCTCCACAGTCTGTTTGATTTGTGCACCACCTTTAAGGAATAATGTTAAATCAGGGCTGTCGAAGAATATTCAACGTTTGTCTATAAACGGACATTCAAATGAGAAAATTCATATTTGATCCGTGGAAAAAGAAAAAAAAAACACTTCCATGCAGCTCTGTGAAGTTCTGTTGTGGGCTTGGTCGCAGCCCTGATAGCTCTGCATGAGAGAAGATCACAGGAGTCACAACCTTTCTAATGAGGGTAGAGACTTTACAACGTAACTGGGCAACAGAGAGAGGGATTTGAGCTCCGAGCCGGGTTTACGTTAATTACCAGCTTTGGACAGTTTCACGTGCAGATGTCAAGCAAATAAAGATACCTTTGCCCAAAAGACCCCATCAATAATAACCACTGTCTGATGCCTGCACACATTAACTACAGAGCAGTATCTGATTTTTTACTTTCACCCTAACCCCACCAATCATGTTTGGTATAGCGCTAAAGGAAAAACTGTAGACCCTGAATCCTGTTAGGTTGTAAAGAGTGCTCAACAAAAGCAGCAGGCAACACGTCTCTGCCTTTTTTAAAGGATGAGAGGAAACATAACTGATCTTAAACTCCCGTTCAGGGAAGAGGGTAAAAGGTGACTCCCATTTTGGGGCAAGAGAAAGGATTGATGGTCAGCCTGCACAATATGAGCGGATGAATCAACAGCTCTTGAGCGCGGTGCCGATCGGCATTACAGGCTCCCAAATGTTGATCAGGATCAAGTTTGGAGAGATTTACACCAGGAGGATCTGCTCTGCTTGTGCTGGATTTGAAGAAGGAAACATATTACTGAAGGTCGACAAAACGGACATCAGACATAGTATATCACACAGTATGATTAAAGTAATATATCAACAGTAACACATATGGTGGAATGATGAGCTCCTCTCAGTACAGCAGGTTGGCATTGACACTCTGTCTCTCAGTGCATTGCCTAGTTGACAATTAAATTAATATATTCACATGTTTGCCTGAGTTGAATTTGTTGGATCTAGACTAGAATTTAAAATCCTTCTTCTGACCTACAAAGCTCTTAATGATCAGACACCTTCATATCTTAAAGCTGGGGTTGGTAATCAGATTTAGATCCACTTTTTGTCATTCTGGTTAAAATGATCTTTATGTCCTGATGGCAATCATTACATGATGTGTTCCTAAAAAAGAGGTAAAAAAAACCTGCTATCTACAGCCGGAGTAAACCTGGGAAAACACCAACCAATCACCGTTTTTTGGCTCCCCAAATTTTAAACCAATCAAATCCCGTCCTGCCGTTCTGCCCTCCTCCTGCGCGTACATTTCCCCGGCATGCACTCCTCCGAGTCCCCGTCTCCTGCCTCTGTTTCCCCTGACTCTATTTACTGCCCCTCTCGCTCGTCCTCGGGCCTGTCCCCTCTGACCTGATGAGGTGCTTTGCTCAGGACTGTAGTCCGGATCAGAGTCTAAAAAGCTCTCACCAACAAACAGAATAATTAATGATGTTCAGTAAGTCCTACAGAAATGTAGATGTACTGTAGCGTCCGTCCGGATGCTGTAGGGACGACGAGCCGATTCGTGAACATGTTGAGCTTTAATAACCGGTCACTGTCGGCCGTGATCACGACAACCAACAAAACAACAATCAATGTTTGAATGAATGAAGAACTTCTCCTCTCCTCTCTCCCGCTCACACACTCTACACCTCTCCTGATGCCTTCACTGACTGTCAACACTGTAGGAATTAAGAACATCTACACTGAACATGTTTAACAAACAGTAGAGCTGTTACAGTATTATATATGTGTTATAACTTTTCTCCTGATATCGTGTCACCAGTACAACTGGATAATGCTAGAATGACAGTTGTGAGTACTAACAGCAGCCATGTTTGTTTGTGTTTTTAACTTTCACTATGAGAATGTTTTGGTGAGGACCGGTTTTGAATCAGTCACCATCAGATGGTCGAGAATCAGCGGCGCTTGTGCATGTGATCAGGGGGGGCGTCGTTTTGGAGGAGCTCTGAGGGAGGAGGGGAGGGGTTAGACGGAGTCCTGAGGAAAAGCTACATTCAAATTCATGCTGTTTTTTTCCGAGACTACCAACCCTAGCTTTAAAGAGCTCATAGTGCCCTATTACCCCTCTAGAACACCACGCTCCAACATGCAAGCCTGCTGGTCATACCTACAGTCTCTAAAAGTAGTATGGGAGGTAGAACCTTCAGTTATCAGGCCCCTCTCCTTTGGAATCATCTACCAGTCAGGGTCCGGGAGGCAGACACCCTCTCTATTTTTAAGAGTAGGCTTCAAACTTTCCTTTTTGATAAAGTTTATAGTTAGAGCTGGATCAGGCTGGGACCAGCTCTTAGTTATGCTGCTATAGGCTTAGACTGCTGGGGGAACTGACACACTGGGATCCTATCTCACCCCCTTCCCCCCAACCCCCTCGTCACTTACTTTAACTCTCCCTGTCCCCTTAAAGTTACTAACCATAGACCTTTCTGGAGTCCCTGAGCTCCCTTGTCTCGTAGGTTCCTCTGAGCTGCCGTAGACGTCCTCCTGCTGTGGACGTTCCAGACTCCAGCTGCTACTACTCGTCTCATCACTATCACCGCTCCCTCTCTCTCTTATTCTCCTCTATCCCTCTTTCCAGACCCAACTCGGTTGAGGCAGATGTCTGTCTAACATGAGTCTGGTTCTGCTCGAGGTTTCTGCCTGTTAAAGGAAGTTTGTCCTCTCCGCTGTAACTAGCTAAATACTGCGAGGTGCAATGCTCATGGTGGATTAAGGTGGGGTCAGACTGAGTCTTATCCTGTCTTGGTGTTGGGTCTCTGTTCATAATTTGACATAGAGTGGTCTAGACCTGCTCTGTTTGTAAAAGAGTCTTGAGATAACGTTTGTTGTGATTTGGAGCTATACAAATAAAGATTGATTGATTGATCATAGCGTTAGTGTTTTATTTTTTATTAAGTGAGGCTTATAAAGCATGTTTGGCTTCAGAGCTTATATGTAATAGTTGTTCTATTGGCTGGCAGAAACCAGTCTTCAGTAAACTCTAACCCGAACAAATGAGCAGTCATGAGTAGTTGTAATGGTTTATCCATAAAGAGAGAGAGACTCATATACACTACTGTAGTGTTATTGCTATGACATACAATATAACCCACACAGCAGGTAGAGGGAACCAGTCCACAGAGTATCTGGTCCTTGCATCAAATGTAATATTTTAAACATCTAAAGAAGACCTCTACAAAACTTCAGATCAATATTTAATTACTGTCAAGAAGGAGTTTGTTTCATACTCTAATTTTACCCCTACAGTCATTAAAAGCATTTTTTTATTGTTAGTCCAGAAATGTACAGCTGCCATAAACCAGATATCATCATTTTTTCCCCATTAAGGCGCTGCCTGTTCTCCATGTAATGGGGTTGAATTTGTACCGTTCTTAATATATAAAAAAACACATTCAATCCTGGATGTCTACTTTTAAAGCAGTGAGTTTGTACAAATAATCTAACTAGGGTAGGATCATTTACAGGCGCAGGCAGCAGTGAAAATAGTGTGGCAATTTATTCTATCTGTCACTTTTGTTCAAGCACTCACTGTCGCTAACATGTCTGTGTTCCCATAGAGCATGAGTAAAAAGAGCAAAACGAGTGTCGGGAACATGCTCACCACTCACTCCTTGTATTATTTAATGAATATTCGGTTGCAGAGCTGATTCTGGAACAGCCCGCCGCCTGAGCTCTGAGAGAATGAGGGAGACAAAGGACCAATCAGAGGCCTCTTCTGCAGGGACGCCTATAGCCTGGGAAAAAAGCTTTTATCTGTTCCACTGCAACGCTTATCACAGACTGAAAGTCTTCCAATCATAGGAAACTGAGAATAACTCTGCACTGAGCAACTGGATTAAAAAGGAGGAGAAAAAACATGAGCCAAACTGCCATTGAGACGTAAATGTTAAAAAAGAAAAATTACATATATTTAAATGCAAGTGAAGTGAACTTGGATCAAATAAGTATGAATTTAACCATTAAAATATTGAATTTAAAATACTGAATACCATCAACACAAACAGGGCACTTTAGGAATGAACATTGTACAAAATGAATCACTTTTAAGATGCAAAGCTGCAAGTGACATGAATCACTATCATAGCTCAGTGCCATGCTTTTTAAGGGCTTTGCAACAGTTTCATCTACATATAAACTGCATGAAGCGCTGACAGCTTGAGCTGGCAGACAATAAGACTACAGACATCTCAAAGAGATTTTTGCAGCTGTTCTCTGAGTGAACAAACAGTGACAATAGTTTCTAAGCCAGGGAGGAAATTCACATTATACATAATCCTTGTACAAAAACACTGCTGATCACTCTGCAGAATACATAAGCTTAAGAACAACAGTATGTAGTTTGTTGATCATATGACAGCAGCATCAAGTGTTACATCAGCACGCGGGTGAGTCAGTGTGACGGCATTGTGGCGAGGATATGGAGCTGTAGGAGGCGGTTAGCTGATGTATGCATGTGTGGAAGGCCTCCAGTGAGAGGAGCGTTGCCCACAGGGTCAGACACATTGACTCATTTCGAGCACCACAGTAACTCAGTGAGTCTTCGTCAATTGCAGAGCCTGCGAGTGACACAAAGGAGACATCAAATCAATTACATTTGATTTCAGTGCAAATAAAGTATGCCTCCTTGCACTTGCACTGTTTTGGGCAGGAAATATTTCAGTTCATCAGGGAATGTGCCATTTGAATTAAAAGTTGCTTTTAAAACCATTTGCTGTGGCGCTTGTCATTATGTCAGACAAGGCAGGATGATCAATAGACAATTTCCCTCAAGTGATTACACTGCTGATTTAAGTGTTAAGGGCTATATATAAAACAGAAGTCATCAACTTTCACGCAGAAAGCAACAAAGCACTTGTTTCAGTCGTGAACTTGGGTGGAAAAAGAAACTCTAGCCTAAAGCAAAAACATAGAACATCTTCATAAAGTGGTATTGAAAACAATAACAGGGGATGTCACTGCACACATAATTGCTTCAACTGGTAAAGTGTTTTCAGAGGGAAGAATCCATCAACCCTGTTTGGAAGTGCAAAAATACATTATACTGCAGCATCTGTAGAGAGAGAAAACAAATGTCTCTGCTTCAAACATATAACACAGTGGAAATAAGGGCTCCCATGTCTGTAACCAGGAGCGAAAAAAGTAATCATCCATTTTTTGGGGGGGACATAGAGGAGAGGAAACGAGGGGAAAACCACAAGGTAACGCATACTGAGACAAAGACAGCTGCAACCCCATTTTCAGCAGATGAAAAGAATTGGAAGCAGAGACACAACAAGTTAAATTCAACACTCACTGATACTTCTGTGCGTCAAAATATTCCCCCAGATATTAAAAAAAGACAGCTTGGTGTTAAACTAGACGCTACATAAAGCTGCACGAACATGGTTTTGGCGAGACTGAAATAAAATGGCAAGTCATTCAGTATCTTTGGCCTTTCCGAAGCACAGCATAAATTAATCCTAAATTAGGGAAATGTGAGCATTGATGGGAGACAGAGTCTGACAGTTATTTCTATTACTTCAGTCTGTTGTGCTGCTCAAGTCATTATTTCAACCAAGACCCTGTGACAGGCAGCGGCCCTCAGCTCCAGCTACTTATTCTCTCCAATGAGATGCCCCAGGGAAAGTGAGGGAACATGCACTGAGATCATTAACTTAAGAACACTAAACCACTCACACTTTCATCCATCTGCAAAAGTAGACCAAATTGACCCAGCAGGCGGCTATGCTCTATTGGGCTCACCAAAGCCAAAAAGGCTCGGAAAGACTCACTCCAAGCTTTGGATCCAGCTTTCATCAATGGCAAAACTTTAAGATGTTCATGAATGGCATGTTCCCAGCTCAGTCCAATTTACTGTGAATATGCACATGTTTTATCAGCAGCTGGTGCTCTTCTTCAAAAAATCCTGAGAGAACTTATTGGCAGATTTTCCTCTCACTTTAAAGACAGTAACAGCATAGACAAACACCAAAAACCTGCTCTGGGCTCTTCAGCAGAGCTCAGAGAGTGAGTCCATGTGTGTTAAGAATTTCAATTCATAGGGTTTTATATATTATATTCATATATATGAATATCTCAATCAATACTAAAGGATAACAATTCAACTCTACACATAAGGCCAAATGAGTCCGGTGATCATGAAATCCCAAAGCAGAACAACATGAACAGGGTAACAATCATGGACTATCATATACCTGTTTGACAAAGAAGCAAATGTAATTCAGTTTAAAAGGAAAATAATCAACTCCCATCATTTGTATGGGAGGTAGGATCTTCAGTTATCAGGCCCCTCTCCTTTGGAATCATCTACCAGTCAGGGTCCGGGAGGCAGACACCCTCTCAACTTTTAAGAGTAGGCTTCAAACTTTCCTTTTTGATAAAGCTTATAGTTAGAGCTGGATCAGGCTTGGACCAGCTCTTAGTTATGCTGCTATAGGCTTAGACTGCGGGGAGAACTGATACACTGGTATCCTGTCTTTCCCTCTCTCTCCTCTGTCTGTCTGTCTGTCTCTAACTCTACCTGTCCCATTAAAGTTACTAACCATAGACCTTTCTGGAGTTCCTGAGCTCCCTTGTCTCGTAGGTTCCTCTGGATCTCTGCTGCTGTGGACGTGTCAGACTCCAGCTGCTACAACTACTACTATCCGTCTCCCCACTATCATCTCTCTCTCTCTCTTCATCTCCCTCTATCCCTCTCTCCAACACGGTCTCAGCAGATGTGTGTCTAACATGAGTCTGGTCATGCTGGAGGTTTCTGCCTGTTAAAGGAAGTTTGTCCTTGCCACTGTAACTTGCTAAATGCTGCAAAGTGCTCTGCTCATGGTGGATTAAGATGAGATCAGACTGAGTCCTGTCTGTAAGATGGGACTGGATCTGATCCTGTCTTGATGTTGAGTCTTTTTTAATAATAGAACATAGAGTACGGTCTAGACCTGCTCTGTTTTTAACACATCTTGGGATAGCATTTGTTGTGATTTGGTGCTATATAAATAAAGATTGATTGATTGATTTGTTCTTTACTGCAGGCATGTAGGGTAAAAATGAATGATTTTATAAATGTGTTTATTTTAACAAGCATCACAGCCTCACAGAGCCCAAGAGAAGAAGGACTAGGGATATGGGTTTTTGATTTTTATTGATACTGATTCCATTATCAAAGCTCGTTAAAGATCCTAGTCTTTATTGATTACATTATCAATACTTGTTCCAACATTTGATGAGGAGACAAGACGACAACACATTTCTAGAGCTGACCTTGAACACATCGTAATGTAACCTTATGTCACCTCATAAAGCAGCTAACTAGCTTTGAGTGGAGGAGGAGAATGACTGACCTGCAGCAGCAGCAGCAGCAGCCAGAGTTGATGGAGATTTTTCCACCACAATTGTGTGACAGTTGAAGGTGCATTTTGGTTCAGTTTGATGCACAATACTGATGTGCTTGGCTTTGGAAGTCGTCTCCACAAGAAATTATAAGAAAAATAAAATGTATTTCAGTTGCTCATTATCTTTTGCTTTGGACAAACTTAATCCTCTTTCCATGTTCAGTCATCCTTGCAAGACAGTGACCACCAGAATTCTACTTCATGTAGTTTAATACCCACTGGCTGGCAATTCAGTTTTATTTAAAAACTTTAAGAAACAATCGATGGATGTTTGTGCACCAGTGATTTGATCTGAATGATGTGACTCGACCTGACATATCACGTTATGATGTAGGACTATGGGACGCAATAGAAAAATTGATAATCTCAGATTTTCAGGTTTTGACAGATGCAAACCCGGGACCTTCAAAGGACTCATTTTCGATCCCTATCCCTGGAGGATAGAAGAGGGGGGGGGGGATTTGTCTTCACCACACATGTTATAATATGTTCCTTAGATGACAAAAATACATGTTAGGGTCTGGTCAGGTCTTTAATACAATACATCTTTTATTTAGGAAATATGTAGCCATCCAACTTTTATCTGCTTGTATGCTTGATTATTGTTTCAGAGATGGCTCCTCAGTATTCTACATTTTCAGAGAGCTCTGTCAACAGTGGATGCTCAAGGTGCTTCAGAAATGTTCCAAAACACTGCTGTTGATTCTGTTGCTCTTGGTTACCTAGCATATATAAAACTGTGTGAAACCGTTTATGAGAGCAGATCGGCCTATTAAATGTTGCTAATGGGTGTTTTAATTCCTATAGTATAACAATTGATAGTTTTTATCAGTACATAGTAAAACAACTAATAGTCCTTTAATTTTCATGCCATGTGGTGTTCACTGTAGCCTGTAGGAGGAAGAGGAAAAAGAGGCTTCACAGCAAGGGATGGCAAGGACTCCACCAAACTAACCCCTTAGCTAGTTTAGACCCCGGTTTATAGCATTCACACCGTTTAAAGGATCTGAGAGCTCTGCAGCCAGATCATCATCTGAGATTATTTATGCAGTTTAATCAAAAAATTCTTCCTCAGCTATTTTTCTAATTTAAAATTATATGAAAGAAGATCAGGTAATTATTAGGGATGGACATTTGGCAGTCTTGTTAACCAGCAGCAGGACGAGGTGCTGCTAGTAGCGGGCACTGTCAGCGTCTGTCTCGATCTTTATGTCAGTGTTTCTGTGACACAGCGTGGAGTGTGTGTTTACATGTTACAGTCATGCTCAGTCTCTGGAAATACGTGTGTAGTAGTGTGAGATTCAGAAACTGTCACTAATGTTTTCTTCTTCTTTTGCTATTTAATGCAGTTAGCATTCTTCTTCTTCTGTTACCTAATGGGGTTAGCAAAGATGCTCTATAGCATCCATCTGGAGGGAATACTGTATTACAACCACGCATGGGTAAAAACAATAAAGTTTTACTTTTAATATGAGAAAATCAAAGTATGTCTTCAGTTTTTAATAAGTGAACGGATATTCGAATATTCAAATATCATTGCCCATCCCTAGTAATTATCTGCTCTTTGTAGGTATCAGAATGAAAATGTACCACTCCAAACATATTGTGGTTTCAAACTGCAGAGGGAGTCTAATTAGATGGAAGATAGGATCTAATTCAGGAGGCTTTGTCCTGGGCAGTTATTGTGTTCACCAGATTCGCCATCAGATTATCTCCAGCAAATGGTGAAATAGTACATATAGCTTCCACTAGTGGGGAAAAACAATCTCAGGTTGAGCATGTGTCTGAAGACTGTCCTAAGTTTGAGATGTTCCCTGGATGTTCACATCTGGCTCAGCTTCAACACTAACTATTCTCCTGATTAAGTCCTCCACTTTTCCCTGAGAGCAGTGATCATAACCAAGAACCAGAGACGATTAAAGCATGATTGCTATTTTTATCTGTGATGCGTTTCATAAAACATCAAAGCCCACCGAGTTAAAGGCTGCAGATACTTATCAGGTCTGAACAGGCAATCTGACTTGATGCTTGATGCAAATAGAGTAAGCAGTGGGAAAATAAAAACCAAAGATGAGAGTCTGTGGGTAGTAATACACATTCTTCTAAATAAATAAATAAAGGAATACATAAAGGATATTAAGGTCTAAACTTAATGTTCAAGTATATTGCTGCCCGATTTGAAATGAAACCTTTTAAATTACACCATTTCCCTGGGATAGAGTTGACGCCAGAGGGCAGAAAGAGCCGCTGTGTTACCGACAGGTAAACGACAAAAGTGTAATGACTTTGGGCACCATCAGGAGAACAAATACAGCGTTCAAGTCAAATGCCATCTCCAAGTACAGCATGGGGAAAGCATCGCTAATATGTTCACAGTTCAACATTTTTTATGGCCACTTACTACCAAAATATCTGGATGTGGTCTCTGAGGAGTCGTGATTTAGAATGTGCAGCAGTGAATCACAAGAGCTGACTCTTTGCTGCTGCTGCTGCTGCGGCTGCTGCTTGGGTTTCAAATGTCTCCGAAATTCCACTGACCTCTTTAAACGACTGCTGTGCTGAATGGAAATGTCTCCGTGCTGAAACCCCTCAATGTGAGAAGCAGGGCCTAAGTCTGAGGTGGCCAACCATTATATGTGCAAACATCATCTCCACTGCCTCTGTGGCTGCTGCCAGGGCCATGCATCCGTCTGGAGAAGGATAGCACTGCTGGCAGGCACTGACAGGGTAAGACTCACTGTGGGCCTGTCGCAGGGGGAGATTGATGCACTTCTCAGTGGGGGGAGGGATGACATTCATTTTAATTAGGCGGGTGAAATAATGTCTCTGCGGCATGTAGCCTCCCTCACCATGTCCTAAACTTTCCTTCTCGTCGAGAGAAAGGGAAATGGACCTCCAGGGTGGAATGACCTCCAGAATAGGCCACAAATCAGCTAAATATATCACATCAAATCCCAATGACATTACTTTGCTTAAGATGTTTGATTAACATTTAATTAACATTTGTATGACATTTCAGATCAGAACCAAACAGAAATCCGACTGGTATCTTTGAGGACAGGGTCTGCACCAGAGGGAGGACTTCGTGTTCACATGACATGTAAAGTAAGTAGTCAAGGAAACAAAAACCCAGGGAGGGGTTTATGGATTCAGGGGATAGTGTCACTGTAAAGAGGCCGTTTTAATGAGCATGTGATTGGGGAAGAGCTTCACGAGACGCTTTTCATTCAGCAAACATCATTAAAGCCTGCAGGGGCCTGCAGTAACACTGGAAATGTGCACATACACACATGAGCTGCACACATCAACACACGGCCACTTAAGGGAAGTCACAGGAAAAACACACAACAATCTATACTGCATGTACCTGTCGGTGAGCCAATTAAAATCCAAACAAGAGGCTCAGCGGCACAGAGGAGAAGCTGTACACCAACACCTTTAATAAACCCAGCCGCTAGCCATGTCACTGTTTCTGCTGCACATACTGTTTATCTTCTTTCCCCCGCAGTGACATCTGAGACAGAGCAAGGAAGAAATAGATAATTAGGAGTGAGGTATTTGTAATGTATCCCATCTAATGGAAAGCTTATCTAACACCAACACAAACACATTCTCACTGTGATTCTTACTTACAATTACTAAGCCTTCAGTTTAGAGTCCACAGCAAGCGTGACACACATTTGATGCATATCCAACAGTGGATTGTTTTCTACACTCAGCTACTTTGAGTCTTCACTATGCTGTTTCTACAAGATTATACATCACTTCTAAATGTTGGAAACGAGGACTAACACTGGCAAGAGGTGGGGAATAAATCATGTTCTATTGGATTATGATGTTGGCTTTAAGTTATTATGGAAACTTATTACCGGGCTTTCTGACTGATCTTCTGGTTTTGTAAGATGCTTGATTCTGATTGGTCCAAATTAGGGATGTAAATTTCAAGTATTTTCTAGGGATGCACCGAATATTCGGTCACCGTAAATTTTGGGCCAAAAATGGCCCTAAAGTGCATTTTTAGGTTTTCGGCCGAAACACTTTTTTCACCGAAACAGACTGTTGTGATGACGCAAGCAAAAACCACGTATGGATTACTTTGTGCAACAGCGAGTCCTGCAGTGCAGATCACGAGTTCCATGCGACATTCACTTCACACCAGTGGGTCTTAAAGAGAACCCCTGCCCTTTACAGCAGTCTCCAAACCCAGAAGCCCCAACTCATGTTGCATTCAAATAGATTAGATAGTAGACCACAGATAGACACCTTCTGAAGCAGGGTAAGATAAGAGAACTGATCTGATATAGGGAAATATTCCTTTGTAACAGTGACTCAAAGAGTTAGAGAAGAGAAGAAAGAGGGATCGAGACAACATTAAAAAAAGATTAGTAACAACAATAAAAACCTTAGAAACTTTGTGCACACAATGCTTATAAAGACACAGTGTGTAACATCATATTATGATGAAGTATTGAAGTGGGATAGCACAAAATCGAACAGAAATAATGATCAGGAAAATTGCCTGTTCTGAATTTATGATATCGACAGGGCAGTAACAGAAAACAAACACAGAGACAGGGAGAAAGGCAACTCAATGAAACCGTCATCCCCTGGTGAGTCTCTTCCTGGCTGAGGGAGCTAAATCACATGTGATTATAAATATTTAATCATGTCAATGAAGATAATTCCATAAGTAAGGGATAATGTATGGTTAGCAGTTTGTTATGGGAAAAATAATCCTGACAGGGTGAGACAAAACCCTGACGCAGGTCTTTGGCGTCCCTGTCGGGATTAAAAAACATCTTGGCTCTACGTAGCTCATTTCTCTCTCAGCACACACCATGTACGGGGGTGAATTATTTTCTAACGTGACGGTTCAGAAGATACTAAGATTACAAGTTTTTGCCCAAATAAGGACATGACTGACTTGACTGACAGGCAGGAACACATAGCTGTTGGCTAGGAGGCTCACACTCCGCCTCTTTACCTCACACTAAGCTTGGATCAGTTCAACATTTGCAATAAGGCTCCCAGTGATGACCGGCTTCAAAACAGCGCTCAGGAACAGATGGGTGATGTCACGGACTCTACATCCATTATATATACAGTCTATGGGCTAACCATATCTGATGCTGTGTTCACCCAGAGGTCATCAGAGTTTATAATAACGCAGTGAAGATACAGATGATATATGGAGGAAACCAGCAGATCTAGCGTGGATCTGCCCGTGTATTGGTCATGCTTTGTACCTCACTCAATCAGGGGCGCAATTTGTCTGGTAATTCCTCATCCAGCCCACTCTGATCTATGATCTATGTTCTCACATGCTGTGACTGATATTGACAAGTTTGGGAGATGAGCCCCATGAGCAGTTCATCAGAAATGCTAATCATACATGGTGGTGAGATTATAAATGTTTTACAACTTGGATCTTTAGTAGTGTTTCCACAGTTAACAGGAACTCAAGTCTACAGTGAAGTTCTTATGTCACTAATAATCCACAGAGAAACATCAGACTTCATAAATAAAATCAATAAACTACAAAAACCTACAAGATATAATACAACATTTGAAATCCTCATCCTGCTGCCTTGATATTCTACCATCACCATTTTTCAAAAAGGTTTCAGACTGCATGACCTCAGATCTGCTTCAAATTGTCAACATGTCTCTTCTTTCAGGTGTCTTCCCCCAGGCCATGAAAACAGCAGTAATTAAACCCCTCCTGAAGAAGAACAATTTAGATGCATCAGAAATGAACAACTATAGGCCGATATCAAACCTCCCTTTTTTAAGTAAAATTATTGAAAAAGCTGTTTTTCAACAATTGAACAATTATCTAATGATAAATGACTGTTTTGATGTCTTCTAATCAGGATTCTGATCACATCACAGCACAGAGACCGCTCTAGTCAAGGTCCTCAATGATATTCATTTAAACACAGACAATGGCAAAATTTCAGTTTTAGGATCACTTGATCTTAGTGCTGCTTTTGACACAGTTGACCACAATATACTACTGGACAGACTTGAAAACTGGGTGGGACTCTCTGGTGCAGTACTAAATTGGCTTAAGTCCTATTTAAATGACCGGGACTATTTTGTGTCTATAGGTAAATACACATCTGAGCGGATGAAAATCGTATGTGGAGTACCTCAGGGATCCATTCTGGGGCCTCTGCTATCCAACATCTACATGCTCCCCTTAGGTCAGATAATAAGAAACAACAAAATAAAATACCACAGCTATGCAGATGACACACACATTTACATCACCATATCACCAGGGGATTATAGTCCCATACAAACACTGAGTAAATACATTGAACAAATCAATGACTGGACGAGACAGAACTTTCTTCAGTTAAACAAAGAAAAAACTGAAATGATTGTTTTTGGAGGAAGAAAGGTTAAAGGTTACTGCTCAGCTCCAATCTGCACAGATGAAATGTTCAAACCAAGCCAGAAACCTTGGTGTAGTCTTAGACTCAGACCTTAATTTCAGCAGCCACATGAAGACAATTACAAAGTCCGCCTACTATCACCTTAAGAATATATCAAGGATTAAAGGACTTATGTCTCAGCAGGATGCAGAAAAACTCCTCCATGCACTTATCTTTAGCAGACTAGACTACTGTAACGGGGTCTTTACAGGACTCCCTAAAAAGTCCATCAGACGGCTGCAGCTCATACAGAATGCTGCTGCTCGAGTCCTAACAAGGACCAGAACAGTAGACCACATCACTCCAGTTCTTAGATCCCTATAGTAATATAATAGACTTTAAAATCCTGCTGATGGTTTATAAAGCACTGAATGGTTTAGGCCCAAAATACATTGCTGATCTGCTACTACTTTATGAACCACCTCGACCTCTGAGGTCATCAGGTACTGGTCTGCTTTCAGTCCCTAGAGTCAGAATGAAACATGGTGAAGCAGTGTTTAGTCATTATGCACCACATATCTGAACACACTCCCTGAAAGCTGTAGGTCTGCTCCAACTCTCACCTCTTTTAAATCAAAGACTAAGACTTTTTTATTTGCCACTGCCTTCCTATCTTAGATTATTTTAAACCACTTTAAATCAAAATTTTAATGTAATTTTTAATATATTTTTATTTTCATTTTCTTTTCTGTTTTATCATATTTGTCATTTTAATTGTGCTCTTTTATGCTTGTCTGAATGTCTCCAATGCTTTTAATGTTTTAATGTAAAGCACATTGAGTTGTCCTCGTGTATGAAATGTGCTATACAAATAAAGCTGCCTTGCCTTGCCTTGCCTTCATGTTCAAACAACGTTTCCAGATCATGTCTGCATCATCATTGTGTTGCTGTTGTTGTATGTGATGTGTTTTTTTACAGGTTAATGAAAGTGAATGGGTTCTGTCTTTTATTGCATTCAGAGCTGGAAGGTGGAATCTGATCACAGGTGGTCACTGGAGATTCATATGGAAGCGCGTGATAATACAAAGTGTGAAGATTTGATCACCCAGGACCCCCTGTGGGAGAGAGACACACAGAGGGAGAGGCAGAGAGTGATACAAATGTCCTGATACTTCCTTGATGTTTACTTGTGTGGGAAATGTCAACCCATAGTTTTATTTCACTACCGAAAAAATGGGTGTATAAGATGCACTTTTAATACCTGTTTCTGCATCTGAAGAGTGAGCTGTGTCTTATACACTGTTGAACCAATATAACAGTGTAGAATGGAGATGAAGGTATGTTATTGTTAGCTTTTTTTTCTATAGAAGCACCTCAAAAACAGATAAATACCAGTGCAACTTATATTATTAGGATGTTGTGGTATTTCTGCACGTTAGGCTGAGATCTTTCAGAGTCCTTTTTGTTGGGTAGTATGATGCCAAAGTGTGGTCATAGCAGCTTAGCTGACAATGACCACTTTTCCTCTAAATTGGTGTCCTGATACACTACCAGTCAAAAGTTCACACACACGTTCTCATTCAAGGGTTTGTATTTATTTTAAATACAATTGTAAACACTGTAGATTAATACTGAAGACATCCAAACTATGAAAGAACATATATGGAATTATTGAATTTTTAAAAAAGTGTTAAACAAAGCAGAAACTGTTTTATATTTTAGATTCTGTAAAGTAGCCCCCTTTTTCCTTCATGACAGCTTTGCACACTCTTGGTATTCTCTCAGTCTGCTTCATGAAGTGGTCTCCTGGAATGGTTTCTAATGAACATGAGCCTTGTCAAGAGTTCATTTGTAGAATGACTTGCCTTCTTAATGTGTTTGAGACCATCAGTTGTGTTGTTCAGAGGTAGGGTTAGTACACAATGGATAGCCCTATTTGACTACTGTTGTAATCCAGATTATGGCAAAACCAGATTATTTCATAGTTTTGATGTCTTCAGTATTTATTTATTTTTTATCCTTTATTTAACCAGGTAAAACCCATTGAGATCAGGATCTCTTTCACGAGGGTGACCTGGCCAAGAGGTCAGCAGCACATGTCACAAAAACAGTATTAATCTACAATGTTGAAAATAATTGAAATAAATAAAAACCATTGAATGAGAAGGTGTGTCCAAACTTTGGACTGGTAGTGTATATCGTAAAACATGAAATCAAGGATCAACAGCTACTTTCCAGTCAAGTTCAGTATTTTTGTGGTCACCTGCAAGTTGCCCCTTAATGTAAACCCTCAAAGATTTGGTTTGTGAATGTGTCTTAACTATTAAATCAACAAAACTTCACAAAAAAACAAGCGGCAACCTCCAGTGTAAAAATCTGAGGCCAGTGCGGAAGTGCTAAAAACTGCAGTTCATCGAGGATCCACTAGAGGCTGGCTCCAGAAACACCAGAAACCACATACACACCCATTCAAAGAAGACGATCTTTACAGCAGAAATAAACATGTTTACAGCCTGGTTCAAAAAAAGAGTGTAGTCTGGAAAGCTAATTTCTCGATCGGCACACACTGTAAGGGGGGGGTAAATTTTTTCTAAAGTGGCAATTTTGAAGATATTAAGATTACCATTTTTTCCATTATGAGAGGCACAGCTGACTTGATTGACAGGTGGGAACACTGTAGCTGTTGGCGAGGAGGCTCAAAGCCCGCCTCTTTACCTCACACTAGCTCTACAGCAGTTAGGTTGAGTTCAATATTTCCAATATGGCTGCTGCCGCCAATTGGCCTCAAAACAGCGCTTCAGAAACAGATGGGTGACATCACGGATACTACATCCATTATTTATACAGTCTATTAAAAAAAACATTCTTAAAATAGTAACTTTTTCCTTTTTTAAGAGTCTAATATCCATGTTGATATAGCAGCCAGGTCACATTTGAATGCTTTCAGATGATTTGGTCGATGCATTAAATCCCAGCTGGCAAACATTCCCTCTGTATATACAGAAAGTGACAGAATATTTCCCAGTGCTACAAACTTTCTGTTCAGTCACAATTGTCGCCAAGTAGAAATGCAAAGTCTCCCTGAGTTCTGTATCCTCTAATCAGTCTCAGTTTGTTCTGTTTTTTTAATTATTCTCTCTGGCAGCTCTGACAGCCGACAGATGTTTTTGTTTTTTATAGTTTTAGATCAAACCACAGACAGAAAACAACACAACATTCATGAAAGCTGTCCAATGTGCTTTGTTGGTGACCACCACATCAAACATGTTGGGTATAATGATGACTTTTGTCTTTCAGTTTTCCTTTCAGAATGATGCTTTATATAATATATGAGAAACGGGCATGCTGCCAACTTCAGTCCTGTGTGTCTGCATATATCCAGATGAAGGCTCAGTAAAGGGCAAACTACTGAGTATGTTTAAAGGTCATGCGTTAATGGTTACACTTTTTCCGCCGCGCAGTAATCGACTGTGCCACTCACACAGCCCAGCCAGGGTCAAAGGTGGCACAACCTGAACACATGGTGCGGTTGACACATTCATTACTGGTTTTTGCTGTCTCAGTTACTCAAACAGAGAACCCATTTTAGTACATGACTCAAATCAAAGCTGTCAACATCTCTCTCCAGCAGCACGAGTTTGCTGTAGTGTAACAGCTCAAGAGTCGCCAATTACTGTTCCGAGGACGTGATTCTCTTCTGACAGTCTCTTAGAAACGTAACAGCGGTTAGCAAGAAGATGAAATCAAGCATCACTCCTCTACATGTCCCTCCCCTCCCCTCTGCCTATCCATCTATCAGTTTCCCCTCCATCTCTTTGAAGCTCTGACCCATGAGCAGGCACTCATTCCCTGTGTCAGTGATTTGGATGACTGCAGCTGTCACACCTCTCAACAAATTGTTTCCTGGCAAAAAGACAAAGTCGAACGAGTCAGCAGCGCCCTCCTGCCTCCTCTCTCCCTGGACCAGCCCCTCCATTAGCAATGAGCTAGTGCTTGTCAGCCGGAGAAGGCAGACCACAATAAGTCCCATCATTTTGCATTAAGCCGTATGCAACTGTATTACATGGCTCAATTGATGAGCAGTGCCGAACTAGCAGTGGTTGCACAGAGGAAGCAATCTACCAGGAGGAACAGGCTAAAAGTCTCCGATGAAGTTACGACGGGGATAAATTGATGCTGACAGACCATAATTAGGGGAGCTGTCGTCGCTTGGCGTCAGCTCTCAGTGACCCAAGTATACTCACAGTGAGTAAATCATGTACTGCGGAAGGCGTACACTAACACTTCGGAGATGATAACTGAATACATCATGTGTTATGAAGGGTGCTATTGTTTTTTACTTCTTAAACAGATGAGTACATCAAAGAGCTGCAAGTTAAGCAATTAAAAGTGTCAAGCTATTATGAAATTATGGGCTGTAATAAATGATTTGGTCAAATTCATTCATGGTAATCTTTGTGTTTTAATGAGCAGGGATAAAATAGAGTTTAATACTGGAATCTAATTATAAACACTAGAACACTTCTCTCTGACCGGCCCTCTGGACTATCTTATAGTTCTCTGCTTTAAGTCCAAAGCTGGTTCTTGAACCAATGTAAAACGTGGCTTCACTTGACATATGAAGTGTCAGTTGTAGCCCCTGTCCCAGTTCAGTGATGGTCTTATTGGATGACCAGGAGTTTTAGCTTCATACAAGAACAAGTCATCTCATTAACTCCAGCTGCTGACTGGCTCAAGAGTCCTGACGCATAAAAGTCTGTGAAGGTTGAAGGCTAAAACTTTACACACAAGACGAAGGTCAGAACTCCAGCCAGCCTTGTGGCACACAGGATATATTTATTGTCAGACCAATGTGTTCCAGCTTGTGGTTTTTGTCAGATCATCAAAGAAGACCTCTGATGCACCTATCAAGTTCAAGACCAATTACAGTGTCACCCGTACCCGTTATGACGACTCATCCTGTGCTGTCATTTTGGGAATGTGACTGGCTGTAAGCCATGTGGCCACATCCCAAGCCGATCTGCATGCAGGTGACCCATTGACTGAGGTGTATTTGACTGCACATGATTTGTAGGACAAGTTCTCCAAACATAGAGACATATCATTAGTGATAAGCCTTCATGTGCACAGTTTCACTTTGTGAACTGTGCACACATTCAAAAGCCTCTCCTCAACCGTCAGCTTTTTTTGGAGGTTGCAAAGAAACCGTTAATCACTTGTTTGAATTTCTACTTTTGACTGCTCAGACAAAAGAATAACAGAGGAATTAGCACAATCTCACAATTGCGTCTTGCTGGAGTAGTTTTACAACAATGCAGAGAAGCTGTAATTACAAATGATCATTGTTCACAGCTGTGTCTATTTACTGCACCTGTATCATCATCATTAACTCATTAGATGCATCTGCAAACTGTCACTGACAGTCATTGTCATGTTCACACATCAGATGGGACGTAAGTGAACTATGCTTCAGCATTTCACAATAAAGGATCGAGTGCAAAGACGATCAAATTATCCTTGGAATATTGTTGAAATAATTCTATAAAAAAGAATCACACAGTAGCTTTATTGGCCTTTGTTTTTTTTTCATATGTGAACTGCAAAAATCAGAGAACAAGTTAAAATGGTGAAGAATTTGTTCCCATAAAATGTGCTGACAGGAGCATCAATTCTATGTGGAAGTACTCCATTCATTTTTACAATGTCGTGGAAACAGAAGTGAGTACCAAGGGCGTGGATTTAGTCTAATGGCTAAATCCCGCGCAGATGACATGGTTGGCCCGGGTTCAGCTCTATTCACTGTCCTCCCCTCTCCAATAAAGGTGCAAAAGCCCCAAAAATATAACTTGAGTACCAATAAACTGTTTCACCCCATGGTTCTGCTTATTATCTGTATGAACTGATACAAGTGTTGACTTTTCATTCCTTGTGGACTCAAATGTTACACTGATCAGCCATAATATTATGACCACCGGCCAAAGATTACATAGGTCCCCCTCTTCCCCACTTAGTGCCCAAACAGCCCTGACCTGATGAGCCATGGACTCCGCTAGACCTCTGAAGGTGTGCTGCAGGATCTGGTACCAGGACATTTCAGCATCCTTCAAAAGAAAAAACTGAAGTGATTGTTTTTGGAGCCAAGGAAGAAAGGTTAAAGGTTACTGCTCAGCTCCAATCTGCAACGATGAAATGTTCAAACCAAGCCAGAAACCTTGGTGTAGTCTTAGACTCAGACCTTAATTTCAGCAGACACATCAAGACAATTACAAAGTCAGCCTACTATCACCTTAAGAATATATCAAGGATTAAAGTACAGGGGCGCTGGTGGCCTAGCGGTCTAAGCGCCCCACATAAAGAGGCTATAGTCCTCGTCACAGGGGTCGCGGTTCGATTCCCGGCTGGTCGACCATTTCCTGCATGTCTTCCCCCACTCTCTACTCCCCACATTTCCTGTCTCTCTTCACTTTCCTATCAAATAAAAAAAATAAATAAAAAGGATTAAAGGACTTATGTCTCAGCAGGATGCAGAAAAACTCCTCCATGCATTTATCTTTAGCAGACTAGACTACTGTAACGGGGTCTTTACAGGACTCCCTAAAAAGTCCATCAGACGGCTGCAGCTCATACAGAATGCTGCTGCTCGAGTCCTAACAAGGACCAGAACAGTAGACCACATCACTCCAGTTCTTAGATCCACTGGCTTCCTGTCTGTCAGAGAATAGACTTTAAAATCCTGCTGATGGTTTATAAAGACCTGAATGGTTTAGGCCCAAAATACATTGCTGATCTGCTACTACTTTATGAACCACCTCGACCTCTGAGGTCATCAGGTACTGGTCTGCTTTCAGTCCCAAGAGTCAGAATGAAACATGGTGAAGCAGCGTTTAGTCATTATGCACCACATATCTGGAACACACTCCCTGAAAGCTGTAGGTCTGCTCCAACTCTCACCTCTTTTAAATCCAAGATTAAGACTTTTTTATTTACCTCTGCCTTCCTATCTTAGATTATTTTAACTCACTTTACATTAAAATTTTAATGTAATTTTTAATATATTTCTAATTTTCCTTTTCTTTTCTGTTTTATTGTATTTGTCATTTTAATTGTGTTCTTTTATGCCTGTCTGAATGTCTCCAATGCTTTTGATGTTTTAATGTAAAGCACATTGAGTTGCCCTCGTGTATGAAATGCACTATACAAATAAAGTTGCCTTGCCTTCAAATCCTGTAAGTAGCAGGTGTAGAAGCTGGGGCAGTCTTGGATCATACTTGGTTCTCCAACACATCCCACAGATACTGGATTGAGCAGAGATCTGGGGAAATGGAAGCCGGGTCAACCCCTTAAACTTGTTTTGTGTCTCCAGGCTTCTTCTCTCTATTGCTCCATTGTTCTTATTTTAATTTGCAAATTGAAGGATTTTTTCAGCAGTGGGCACCCTGGCCAGTCTGTGACACAAACTTCAACACACCATCGTGTGTCTGTTGACACCTTTCTGTCAAAACCAGCATTATCTTTTTTGGCAGTTTCAGCTCCAGTAGCTTTTCTATTGGATCAGACCACATCCTTCAGCCTTCATTCCCCACAGGCACCAGTGAGCCTTGGCTGTCAATAACATTGTCACCACTTCACTGGTTTTTGTGTTGGATCACTTTTGGTAGGTACAGTTATCTAGCCATCACAATTTGGCCCTTGTCAAAGGCACTCACATCCTTACACTTGCCCTTTTTTCCTGTTTCCAATGTTCAATTTTCAGGACCAACTGTTCACTAACGTACCCCGTCCACTGACAGGTTCAGTTTTTACAATATAATCAGACTATTCACTTTACCTGTCAGCGCTCATAATATTATGGCTGATCTGTTGAAGTCTACAAAGAAAATTCCAAGTTATGTCAACTGCATGGGACTTTACCAAGCAACATCTGTTTGATTCTTCATAAGGGAGACCTGAGCTATGTCTGTGGTGTAAAAGTTCAACTATGATGTTGTATCTTCTTTACTCATTTATACCAGGCTTAATGCCACTAAATAATCCAGTAAACTAACAAGTAGTTGCAGTAATGAAACTGCAGAGGAAGCAGGGACTCTAGCCATCGATTAGGCAGTGATGTTGCAAGGTGAGCGTTTTGGATCTCTGGTGCATTGAAATCTGAAAACTCATTACCCATGCGTCCTGGGAAAGCACCTCATCTCTACCATGGGAAAGGATATTGTGATCAAGGAGCGATGGTTCAGCTACTTGGGCTCAAGCGCTGAATGTTTCCTCATGGGCCCAAATCTTTCAGGCTATTAATGAAGCTATAACTCTGAGTCAACCCCCGACGGTCTCTGTGGCTTACCTGCCTTATACATAAAGAACTATTGCTAATGTGTAAATATTAGGGCTGTCGAAATTGACGCCATAATAACGAGTTAATTCAAATTCTCCTTAACGCCAATAATGTGTTTGACGCACGTTCTGTGTATGACCTTCGGCCCGCCCCGTTGTTTGGGAAATCAGGAATGGATACAGCAGTAAGATGACATTGTGGATGACTAGAAGAAATGAATTAAGAGGGTGTTTTGAATGTTCAGCTTTAAAGCACTGCTAGATGGTTCTCTGGACAAGACCAAAGTTATCTGCCTGTACTGTCGATGTGACGGAGGCGCATGGACAATGCTTCTGTTGTTGTGATGCATGAGCTCAATCACTTTGTGTTGAGCTGCTTATAAAAACAGGATGTTTAGTTAGTTGGATGCTACATGGTGGTAGTGTAACGCCGTAACTTGTTTAAACTCTTCAGAACTGTTAAACTTCAACAGCGTTAACTAGAAACTAGATGAATTATACTGAAGGGCTGTGGGGAAGAAAGAGCACGGGATAACTTCTGCTGTGCATCGTGATGCCTTTAATGACTCATCCTCAACATAGGACAACAGCACATCGAACTCATGGGACATCTTCACTTCAACTCGAAACCATATCACCCTGAGCAACCTTAAAGAGGCAGTGCAATATATGAAATAGAAGTATTTTGAACTTCATTAAAGACCAAAATAAATCTCATCTTACAGTAGTATTACTAAGTAATGTTACATTCAGGTCAAAATGCCCTTTCAGCATATTTTGTGAGCATGCAGTACCTCTGATGTTGTGTGGCAATTGTTCTGGACAGTATTTGTCATTGTTTTGGAATGCTGCAATAATAATAAACATGCATTTGCATAAAGCAAGCATATTTGTCCACTCCCATGTTGATAAGAGTATTAACAACTTGAACATTTTCCCTTTAACCCATTTAGACCGGATGCAACGTATACGTGTATTTACCTTTAAGGCCGGATGCAACATATACGCGGTTATCCCTTTAAGGCCGGATGCAACGTGTAGGTCATTTCAGACGGTGTCATCATTTTCAAGAGATGTGACTAATGAAATGCACTGTGATTCGCTGAAATACACATAGTGGAATGACGTGCATGTTTTGGGAGTTTTTTTCAAAGACATGTGACCAATGAAATGCGCTTGCAGGAAAATATATTTTGTAATCATTTTAATTTATATTTTTAATATTTTTGTTGTTGTATGATTTTTTTGAACATTTTGAATGCACATAAGAGCAAAGTAATGATGTTCCAATTAAAGCCCAATCTCTAAACTATCAAATGGTTTTCATGTCATGTTTCTCTCTGCTCCAGAGGCTGAGATAGAAAGGTTTTAGTGAAATTTGACAACTCAGATTTTTTTCCAGAAAATCTTCAGGTTTTTCAGAGGTTGTGTACAATTTATGCGTAGGTTTTTAAAGGCGTTTTTAGCAGTCGTTTTAGGTCTTAATGGGTTAAGGTACATTTAGAACAGATAAAAAAATGTGCGATCAATTTGAGATTAATCGCCAGTTAACTATGGACATCATACGATTAATTCTGATTAAATATTTGAATCGACTGACAGTCCTAGTAAATATTGGCATCTGTTCTTTCATCTTAACTTAAAACGAGTTGTTGACTTGTGTGAATGTGTGAATGTGGGTGTTCAATTCCGTACAACAGTTTCCCCTTGGTCTGCACGAGGATAGATTGATACCTAGTTAGCTGAAGGATTGATACACATCAAAAGGACAGGAAGTGGATCGCATTTTGACAACATTTGGATTCAGTAAATCATGATCATTTTATATGTTAATGAATGTGCTCATAACAGAAAGACTGAGGTGTTAACGGTTCAATGTTAGCCCACTATCATTAGCTCCCTAGTCTTAGCCACGTTTAGTTTGCACACTACATTTAGTTTTTGTAAAGCTGTTCCCCATGAGAAGAGAGCTCACTTGAGTACCCAGTGAAAAAGTGTTGCACCGTCTCTTTCAGGGCCCTTCGAGTGATGGGCCTAGGTTTAGCTGTTAGCTATTACTGGATCATCTCAGCCTGTACTGTTCAGCAACGTAATGGTGTTGCCTCTCCAGCCAGCCAATCATATACTACATGGGTCAGGACTGGTCATCCAAGTAACCAGGAAACAATATGCTTGTCAGATGGATCATCACAGAAACAGGTAAGCCCATTTCTGGGATAGTTTGAATGTTGGTTGCTGCTGAGTGCTGCGATAAATAGTAAGTCTACAAGTTATGTTACCTTAAATCAGAAACTTCAGGCTGCTTCTGCCTAGATGAACATACTTCATTGTTAACATGCTGCATTTTTATTTTAGATCCTGGAAACAGAGAAATGACACAAAATAGTGTCGGCTCTAAAGTTAAATTCAATTATTCAGTTGTCTTTTATTTTCAACCTAATTCAAGTACAGTTTATTTGGCATTCTTTATCTCTATTGTGTCTAAAATAGATTGAAAATAGTGCAAACACCTGGGCATGCTATTTTTCTAACACTCAGACGTCCTCCATCCATCCATCCATCCATCCATCCATCCATCCATCCATCCATCCATCCATCCATCCATCCATCCATCCATCCATCCATCCATCCATCCATCCATCCATCCATCCATCCCATTGCCAGTGAGTTCATTTTCTTTTATAGGAAGCAGCAAAACAACACGTTAACAATGCCAACAGAGTAAATGGTAAAACATATTGCTATCAGACTATTTAATCAATCTTACCTGAATATATACATACATTATAAATATTTTTACACTACAATTTCTCAGGACACAAACCATTGGGGAACCATTATATTTCCCAGGGGCCATCTTAAATCCCTACCTGTGGGTCCCGGGGACTCACTACATTGGAAATCTATCAACATCACTGAGTGGGCTGTAACAACTAGGTTAATGGTGGAGTGGGAAGATATTTGGAATAGGCAAAGTGGTAAAACCATTTACTCAATTTAGTCAGTGAATCAGTTTCTTTGACCTTCTGTAACGATTTCTCAGCCTCCATGCATATATAATGTGCATTTATCTTAAAGGTGTTGTGTTTAGAACTGCCAGCTAGAAGGGTGGGGAAACGTTTTGCATGGCAAGGCTATGATTGTCTCAGTATTTTGGGGTGTTGAAGTAAATGAGCAAAGCAGAGAGTAGAGAAACTAATTAAAACTCTCAAATATGCTTCCAGGAAAGGTTCTTTTCCCTTCACAGCCTCTCTGGGTTTGTTCTTCAACAGCAAGCGGAGTAATGGGAAAAGTTGGGTTAGAAGGAAAATGGGACGACAGACCATTACAGCACATGTACTTAGAGAGCTGCTCCTTTAATGACGGAGTTAGTAGAGAAAAGACAGACACTTCAACGACATACAGCAAACCGAGAAGACCGAGAGTGGACATCACATGTTGGACTGAGAGAAAAGATGATTATTTAAAGTTCAATGACCCCAGACACTCGCAGAGAACAGCATATAAGACCAATTCCCCGCTTCCTTCTTTTCCCCTGCCTTCTTAATTTAAATCGTTATCTCCATCCCTCCGACTGCTGCTAAAGAGCATGAAAGAAGCCGCTCAAAGGCTGAGAGAGACAGAATGTTACACAGAGAGACAAGACAAAAAGAGCAACCCAATCATAACTAAAATCAAAAATACCAAAGAGAACAAATGACGACACAGCATGATTTTCTTTCTTCATAACCAAAGGCATTCGGTTGAATTCTGTAAAAGGAGGCCATTCTCGCTCATGCGGTGAGATGGGCTGGCTTTTCAACGCAGCGAGGATGAGACAGGCAGTCTCAGAGCGCAGAGTGATTGCCTCTGGATTGCAGTGGTTCTGTTTTTAAGAGAAAAGGATTTCAACAAAAATGTTTTACTCATTTCACCCACCTTAGCCCCCTCCGAATACATCAAAAGACATAATTCTATTTAATCAGAAGAAAGAATTACTGTAAAACTGCATGTTCCTGCCTTCCATCCAGTGAGGCACCGCCTCACAGCAGAGGATGCTCTCTCAAGTTGTGCTACACAGTACCATCTAGTGGCACCAGCAGAGGCAGGGAAACATAGGACACAATGGTAAACAGCTTTTGTACACCATTATAGTGGACTCACAAATACAGAATCGCAGTATATGTGTCACTCATGAGTGCATCCACATATACAATGAAAGATACTGCTGTGCTGTTGTTTGTGTCATCTGCCTTTAGACTGCACAACAAAGCATGGCTGCAGCACTGACTCCATGAAGGTTATTCACTTCATATGTAGTTAAGTAAATAACCTTCATGGAGGGTGAAGTTGAACACTTAACATCTAACTTAATGTCTTTTTGACATTTACAGTTAAAATGTCTTCAACTATCTCTGTCAGGTCTCAGCTTCAAATGCAATTATTAATGTTCTTGTTATTTTAGCTGTAACATCCACTAAATACCCAGCATGTTCACACACTGGTACAATTTAAAATGTTTTACCAGTGAAGAATAAGCATTTAAAAAAAAGATCATCTTTTTATATTATTTTATTTAGATACAGTAAATTGGTTTGAACGGGGCGGCAGCATTTCTCCTGGATTGCCAGACCTGGGAGGGAAGGTTGCTCTGACAGTCTCCTGGCTGACTCTGATCAAAGGGCTTCGGCTGAGCACAGCCTAGAAAAAGAGAGTTACAGGAGGCATGGTGGAGGGTTCTGGAAATTGCGTTGGCTATATAAGGAATCTTTTATTTTGTTCCACTGTTTCATCAAGAGGAATTCAATGCTGCTGTGGGCAATAATGAAGAAACATGGAGGGGGTGACTGGGTCTCATCTAGACCTGATGGGTGTTTTGTTAGTCTCTATTTATAGATTCTGCACAAGATTAAAGGATTGTAGGCACGAGTCTAGATTTAGTGTGGAATAGCAGTTCAAGTAGCAGGCTTTGGCCGTACACAGGAAGACAGTCTGTGTGGAAATCAAAAGACAACAAATGCAATCAGCTGTACAGCAATCCTGGAACCAATCCTACATAGCGCAATGACAAATTCACTTTAATCAAGGCTCCACACCCCCTGTAATGATTTTATCTCAATACTAACTTTTTTTTTTTTTGGCTATCAAGTTGCTAGTCGAACTGTTAACATTGGTGACACACCACCTGAAGTCCTGGCCACGAGTTTTTCATAAAGAACCGCTGACTAGCAGAAGCATTGGAAAGTTGGCCGTTGTTCCCAGAGGCATGAATGCCAGACAGTCGATGGGTTCCGAGATCGGTGTAGTGTGGTGTGACGTTGGTGGACACATTTGCCTATCTTTGATGCCATTCAAAATAATAATCAGCAATCGTCAATAATCAACTTCGTTGTATCATTAAAGTGCAGTTTTTTTGGGACACTGGGACAGCTTTCAGGAATTCCTTGTACAATGTTGTAGAAAGTTGGACACGTGGATTCAAAGTCACCAAAGTGAAATTGGTTGGACGTTGGCAGTGAAGGAGGCCTTTATGCTAAAGAAAGAGGCCTCGTGTGACCGCTATAAAGGACTTCTGTTTGACTCTGGGCAAGTTCTGGAAAAGACAAAGCCCTGATCATGCTGTTCTTGAGGTAGAAGAGACCAACGTGCCCAGTCTGGGTCTCTGTCTGGGCAGAGTCTGAAGATCTAGAGATCACTGAAGTAGTTAAGAAGCCCCTTGGTTGCAAGGCACCAGATAAGACTGACGGTAACAGTAAAACTAAAGACACATATGCATGATACATTCTAAAAACAACACTGTATCCGTTCATTAGACATGTAGACGTTAATGTATGGCTCTTTCACTTCATCTGTATTGTAATTGTCCGGTGTTCTCTCACTCCCCTCCTACTTGTTGTATCCCATTGCATGTTTGTCATTTAGTGTGTGGTTCTAAATGTGTCCTCCGTCACTCAGCCGAATAAATGGTGTCTTAAAACTGATGTTTTTTTTCCTCCACTGCAATAAATGAAGGAATGTCCTCTATTGGAATCAATAGTGTTATCTTAACTACCTGAATCCTGAATAACAATCTAGCTGTACAAAATGAAGTGAGAACACACAGACAGTGCAATCAATAGCCATAATCACAGCACTGACATGTTTTGTTAGGACAGAATAGCCTCTGGGACTACAGTAAGGTCAAAGGCCAGGTCTCTGGTGCATCCAAACTGTCTTAAGACTTGATTTCATTCAGAGCCACTTGATTGATTTTAGAAGGGTCAGGTAAGTTCCACAAAGTGCTGTCGTCAGTCAGAAGCCTTGACTCGTGACGGCTGTGGCTCAGGGGCAGAGTAGGTTGTCTTTCAATAAGAAGGATGAAGGTTTTGATCTCAGGTCCTGATTTCCATTTTCCAAAGTGTCCTCGAGCAAGACACTTAACCCCTGAAAACTTGCTCTAGTGGCTGTGCCAGTGGTATGTAAATAGTATTAGCTCTCAGCCTCTACCGTCAGTCATTAACATGCATTGTTATATTGAGCTTCAGTTATAGCTCAATTAAGCAAATGTAATTGGAACACTGTCCTGGTCCCAGTATGTAAGCACTGATTTATTGACAAACATATGTCTGCCTCCACAACAGTGGGTGGTATTATGCTCTTTAGTAGCTAGAAACTATTGGACCTTTTCCGGTTCACCTATTACTCCACACACCAAAACATTTGATCAACACATTTGTCATTTGGGAGAACTGGCGCACTGACACACTGGGATCCTATCTCACCCCCTTCCCTCTAACCCCCTCATCACTTACTTTAACTCTACCTGACCCATTAAAGTTACTAACCATAGACCTTTCTGGAGTCCCTGAGCTCCCTTGTCTCGTAGGTTCCTCTGAGCTGCTGTAGACGTCCTCCTGCTGAGGGCGTTCCAGACTCCAGCAGCAACAGCTACTACTACTCGTCTCATCACTTTCACCGCTCCCTCTCTCTCTTATTCTCCTCTATCCCTCTTTCCAGACCCAACTCGGTCTCAGCAGATGGCTGTCCAACATGAGTCTGGTTCTGCTCGAGGTTTCTGCCTGTTAAAGGAAGTTTGTCCTCTCCACTGTAACTAGCTAAATACTGTGAGGTGCAATGCTCATGGTGGATTAAGGTGGGGTCAGACTGAGTCTTATCCTGTCTTGGTGTTGGGTCTCTGTTCATAATTTGACATAGAGTGGTCTAGACCTGCTCTGTTTGTAAAAGAGTCTTGAGATAATGTTTGTTGTGATTTGGCGCTATACAAATAAAGATTGATTGATTGATTGATTTGTCATTAGGGTGGCAGTAGTCCGGTCCTAGTTTGTTTCTAAGGCACTGCCGGGATGCCCCTGGGCACGGCACCAGACCCCCAACTGGCAGCCCCCTCACTATGACATCTCTTCGTGAGTGCATGTCCACAGGCTCCAGTTTGAGCATGAATGTGTTTATCGGACTATGTGTGTGTTGAATGATCTAACACCAGAGTGAAAACAGCGATTAATAAAGTATATCTTTGAGTTAGCCAGAGGCTAACTGTTGGTATGTTGAACAGTGAAGACATGGATAACTTAACAGCTCTGTTCGTACGAAACAGCGTTGTTTACTTCCTTCTTCTTCTGTTGAGGTTTTGTGGACTTGCCTGCTTCAGTCTCCTCATGTATGCTGTTTGACTTCCAGCAGAGAATGCCTTGGCCAGTTTGGGTCAGATTGTGGTGAATACCAGCGGTGTGAAATGGGAAGTGTTTCTGACAGTGGACACCTGCTTTGTATGAAGGCTTACATCAGCTCAATACAGCCACAACACTTCAAAGCATCACATCTCTGGACATCTCTGAGGGACATGTGCATTGTCCTTTCACAGAGAGAACAGAGAGACTGAGTTTAGCATTCAGCTGATAACACGGAGGCTTTTTGCGAGATGCAGTGAGACATGGGTAGAGGTTTACAGTGTCGTGGCAGCTGCTCTCTTCAAAGGAGTATGTATCTACCTTTATCAGTCACCACCTAAGACAGATCCGGCTCTACATCAAGATTGTAACACATACACACATCATCAGAACACAAACACACACTCCACTCCCACACTTAAGACAGAAATTACTCTCCACCTGCTAAACATCTCAAACATCATCAAACATTCATGCCAGTGAAGGGCAAAGGTCTTTTTCTGCCACCCACACAGCGGGTTTTTTAAAGCTATTTTGAGATGATCTCTCAACTTGAATGAACTTTTTTTTTTCTTTCATTATAAGTGTAAGGAAAGTTTAACTCATTGGCAGCATGACTACTGAGAATACATGCCACAGCAATATCTATCAGATTAAGATATGTGTTTGCTGAGATTACATTTTGGAAAGATGTAGAAAGAGCTAAAAGACTCATAACACACACTTGGTGAATCAATTAAGCTACATTTCTTTCTTTAGATTATACTTTAAGAACTTCTTTCTCCTCTATGACAGAGATCTTATCTTATCGTCCTTGCGCCAACCCTGCATGCAGCCTGTTACAGTTGCTCCTCTTCGTTCATTCTTCTTTCTGATTTTTCTTTTCTTTCTTCATCAATCTTTGTCAGATTTTTCTCTGGCAGTTTGCTGAAGTTGTGACCTCTTTTGGCCTTCCGTTGGGGAGAGTTGGGGACTGTTTTTCACAATGAAATCACCCCGCTTTGTTTTTGTTTTTACTCATACTCAGCTGGTTGAGCTGAAGCCGGCCGGCTCACCGGCTCTGGATGTTCCTGCAGAGCTCTGGAGATTTGGGACACATGGCAGAGGACACATAGAGCTACGAGGGGGAAAGCTGGTATAAGAAGCGGGCGGTTTATGGAGAGGAGATAGAAGACGGTCTTTCCTCTCTCACCATGGGCAACGTGAGATCTCTGGATAATAAGACGGACTTCCAGACCGTCTGGGCAGACCGGGATAGCAGTGAGAGCGCTGTGGGCCTCCGACCATATTATCTGCACAGGGAGATCTCACATGTCACAATGGTAGCTGTTTACATCCCCCCTCTGCCAACCCGACTACGGCGTCCAACGTTCTCAACGCTGCCATAGCCAGACTCCAGAGAGACCGCCAGAGTGCCCTCTTTCTGATCTCCAGACAGACCACTAGAGTGTCCTCTTCCTGATCTCCGGGGACTTCAACCATGTATTTATTTATACAAAGCTTATTATTGTATTTATATAACTTATTGTGGATAGAGCAACTGTAATGACTGAATCCCCTCTGGAATAAATTAAGTATTTCTGATTCTGATTCTGATTTTTACCATAGAGTGCAGCCATTTGGGGGGAAAAGTACATCTTGGTTTGTTTGACACTTTGTTGTGAAACCTTGTTCCCTTTGGTGCTTTTATCAGTCTTCATAAAATATTAAAAAGAGGGGCAGATTTGAAGGACAAACTTAATGCTACATCCACTGGACAGTGACAAGCCCCTCTCCCCTTTAGTCGTGGTATATTTCCTGCTCTGGAATATGCTCATCTGCTCTTTCCAATACACGTCAGAAGGTCCATAGAATAATTATTATCATCTCTGGCATAAAAAAGGCCTAAAAGCATCCATCAACAGTAGACTGATTGGCTGTCAAGTGGTTGTATAGGTAGGGATCGGTGAATTACAACATGAATGCAACTGTTCCATGATTTCTCCTGCTTTTAATTGGTGATCTGGTGACCTCTGCTTGTGTAACGCACAACACACAGAACCAGCCAGGCTTTGGCATGCATTAAGTGTTAAAGGCTCACCCACACACATAATTATCACAGTCTTTCTGAGGTTTTCTGTGCCATGAGTGGTTGTTAAGTGGTGCTGCTCCAATTTAGAAATGACATCCCGCTGACTGTGTTGACTGTGTCAGTCTGTAACAGGCGTCAGTGACTGGTCAGTGTAGTTCATGGAGACATGACATGACAGCACAAAATGTTCTTTGAAGAGGAAAAGTTTTGTGGACACAAGCTCCAGATATGACGTGTCCTGATTTAATAATTTGATGTAAACAATAACCGCTGTTATGTTGCAAAACATTTCGGAGTGCTTCTGCTTTACCAATAATGGCATCACATAAAACGTATTAAAAATGTCATAGGTAATTAGCTTCCAGAATAAGAAAAAATAATTATTAATGTGCTCTGCAAAAAAAAAAAATTCAATTCAATCTCCATCTTGTCCATAATGACCATATTAGCACTGAACAACAATAATTGGTAGTTATTCCAGGATTTACTGATGCCTGCTCTCTGCCTTTACACAGATAAATCAACATGATGAATTGTTCACATTTTAAATACAAGCCCCTCAACATACTGATTACTGATTACTGTCAACTGTTGCAGATAGCAGCCTAGTGAAGAGAGATTGTGTCTCAGCCTTTCTAATTTATGTACACAGACTCTGAAAATGCAAAGTGTGTAACCAAGAACCAAATGAAAGCATCGTATTTGGTATTGAACATCTACTTCTTCCATAGACTGTATAAATAATGGACGTAGTATCCGTGACGTCACCCATCTGTTTCTGAAGTGTTGTTTTGAAGCCAATCGTCTGAGGCAGCCATATTGAAAAAGTTTAATTCATCATAGCTTCTGTCGAGGGAGTGTGAAAGAGGCGGGATTTGACGCTCCTCGCTAACAGCTACAGTGTTCCCACCTGTCCATCAAGTCAGCTGTGCCTCTCAGAATGGAAAACTTGCAACCTCAATATCTTTGAAATTACTGCGTAATGAAAAAGTTCACCCCCATACAGTGTGTGCTGATAGAGAAATGAGCTATCCAGACTACACTCATATTTTTGAACCAGGCTGTAAACATGTTTATTTCTGCTGTAAAGATTGTCGTCTCTGAATTGGTGTGTATGTGGTTTCTGGTACTTCCGGAGCCTGCCTCAAGTGGACACTCAATGAACTGCAGTTTTTAACACTTCCGCCACTTGGCTTCAATTCTCACGGTCGGATGTTGCCACTTGACTTCTAATAAGGCATTCATTTTCCAACATGTGCTTCTGTTGCTTATTGTCCAAAGTGCATGTTATGAATAGATTATCAGTTAGGCTCAAGTGGAGTTAATCTTGGGTTTCACGTGTTATCACATGACTGCCTTCACTGCGCCATCTTTAGGACTCTTTTCTCATAAATGTATGACTTTATTCTTGTAACTTTACGTGTTTATATTTTTGTAAATTTATCACACTTTTAGTTTATCCTTAATGTGGCCATAATCCTCCGCTGCAGCGATGTATTGTAGCAACAGTAAAGCAACAAAGACTGGACTGACTTCATTCTTATATGAACACATATCAAAAAAGTCACGTGATGTAAACCCTTGAGAAGAACCCGTCAAATCAAGATTCCTTCCTTCACCACAATGTCTGAACAACACTGTGCAGTGTGTAGAGGAGGTGAGTGAAGAGTAGACTGACGCCGTTTGTTTTTCCATGGAGCAATTTGAGTCACAGCCAAATGCTGCGTATACAATCTCAATGAGATCAGCGGTCACCAATGCAGTACTTTAGAGCCAGTACCTGGGCTCTGAGTTTGAGAAGTCGTAGCATTTCTAAACTGAGCCAAATCCTACTGCACATGAAAGGTTAGGATAAAACCTACAGAAACCACTGACACACTTGAGAATGATATGCTGAAACTCTGCTCACTGATGATGGCTGAGGAGTTTTTGGTGTCTGATAGCTTTATGGATTTTGTAAAATTCTTCTTGTTCCACTTGTCCACAGGTTGCAGACATGGAGAGGAACGGGAAGTGTAGCAAAGGCAAAGGAATAAAAGACTACAACAGCGCTCCAACACAGAAAAGTTAACCATGCTGGATTTTAAATACTATCCATTCATTTTAAATCTCCGCTTAAAACCCATTTTTACAGACCTGCTTTTCTGTGACTTCATTCTTCTAACTGCTTTTACCTCTATTTTATTAAGTGTTTTAGCTTTTACGGGGCTCTCAAGTTTTGAACTCAGTTCAGAGTGAGATTTTGAGACTCTTTAGCTCTCATTATATGAATCAAGTTCTTGTATATAGGCTGTATTTTATTCCTTTACCATAACAATTTTGACTGCCCTCTCTCCTACTCTCTCCCTAGCTCTCTTTATTTTTCTGTAAAAGTAGTCATGTCGTTCAGTAAGTATCCTACAAAATCTATTGATGAGATGACTTACTGTCCACATTTAATACGGGGCTCCAGCGTCTTCCTATCTGCGTGGGTCAGTCTGCATTGCGCATGTGCATCCTTTATTTGGCACGTTACGTTGTTGCGTTGTTTTACCCGGATACAATGATGCTATTTTTGGATTGGCTGTTGGGTAGCTATATTCCTTTCTTTGTTTTTTATAAGCTGGTGCGTGGCAAGCTCATTCTGAACTCTACAGGAAACAAATGTAATTCCTACCTGTTCCACAGTTTAAAGAAAAGCGGCACAGCTTGGTGGGCATCGACCTTGTAATTATTCTGTGTGAGAAATACAAGGTGTGGCATGTGAGTGTGTGAACAGGTTGAAATGTGTGTCTCACGCCCAATGCCTGAGACTTGAGAGCCCTGCTTTTCTCCAACTTATTAATTGTTTTAAATTGTATTTGATTATGTATTGTTTGAATTTATTTATTTTTTCATTTATTATGTTGATGTTCTTAATTTATTCTTTTCACTTTTTCTAATTTTCCCGATGTGATGTCGTCCTCTTATTCTGAAAACCTCTTTTATTGTCCTTTTAATGCTTTTATTTACTTATCCATTTTATGTATTTATTTATTTATTTATCTATCCTTGAAAAACCTCTTAAACAAAGATGTATTGGTGTACTGTCACACCACTTCTTTCTGATTAATATACGTGTATTCTTTTTAACCTCACGTTGTATTCTGTTCTGCATTGATTGAATTCCTCCTCCCTGTCTGTCAAAAGGTTTACTTTGTTTGTCAAAGCACTCTGTAAATATTTGTTTTTAAAGGTGCTATATAAATAAAGTAATTATTATAATTATTTAAAAAATCAAGAATAATTTGGTGCCAAAATGCACTTAACGTCTCCCCTGTAGTTCAGGAGTATGCTCAGTAACACTGACTATAAACACATCCTAAACAAAGAGAACACTCAGTGTTTTTCTCAAACCGTCCTCCATTAGATATGTGGATAAAATGTTGAGATACAAAGCAAGCTGCAGCTCAGGGAAGTCACCATGACTGTATTTGTTTCCTCACTATAAGCCGTCTCTCCATACCTCTTCATTCTTGTTTGTTTACTTGTAGCCCAGGATGCCTGCAGTGATTTTCTTCAGGATACACCAGCAAGACATGGATGGAGTGATATTCAAAGGACAGGAGGTGGTATGAGAACACAGGCTGAATGAAGAGAGGGCAGCGGGTTGTGTCGAGCTTGTTCGAGTTTCATTCAGAGGTTGATTTCAGGATCTTTGTTTCTGATTCAAATGAGGTAAGGTGTGATTCGTATAACATTTACTCATTTCGCATTTCTCCTACCATCGTCTCTGGGCCAATTGGAGCAGAGAAGACGTACTCCAGCTGGAAGACGATTGCCAAAGCATGATGATTGGCCAGCCTGAGCTCCAAGCTGCTGCGAAGACCCAGCGTCTCAGGAAGAGTTGATGAGCTGAGGAGAGAGCAAAGAGACACATAGAGAAGGTGTGACGGGTGTGTTAATAGAGAGAGGCGAGGGAATGAGCTAAAATAGCAGCGACATAAAGAGGAATCGTGACTTATATGCTTCGAAGACGTCTAGAGAAAATGATAATGCCTCATTAGGATCTAGAGTCCCCTTATTTCCTTAAATACAGTTTTATGTTTCCGATCCAAAGAAAATAAATTCATGAGCTGGAGGAGTTACACCCGCTTGCTAAATTTTCCCTGGCAAGCTCCGGCCTCCTGTGTGAGCAGCAGAACAGCACCCTTGGTATTCGTCATTCACAGTTTGCATACACCATAGGCGGGAGCATACTGTGGAGTGCTGGCGTGTCACAAGGTGGGGCCGAGTGCCTTTTCTTTTTGCGCTTCATGAGCTCTCTAGAGATTGGAACAGGCCAGCACTTCAGACTAGTTCTCTTTTTTCCTCTCTTCTTTCTGTGCTGTCTGGGAGCAGCAGGCAGAACACAAGCCAGACAGACTGTCAGCTTTCACTGGCAGCATGCAAAGGAGTGGTAAACATCGCACTTATAGGCTTTATTTGACGTTATCATAAAAGAAAAATCACTTTCACAGGAAACACAAAGGGCAGAATATTTGATATAAAGCATTATTTTGATTAAGGCAGTAATTACAGTAATTCGATGTTTAGTGGGCTAGCATGCAGTTGTGTTTATAACACACTTGGCATAATTTCCCCCATAATCCTGTGCTTATAAGTCTCTGTAATTATCTAATTAATCTCCAGATCTGCTAGTGTTTCATTTGAGGGAGCAAAAAGGAGCATTTGATTCAGATAGACATTGAAAGAGGAGCTCAGCTCAATGTCTGCATTTCATCTGTTAAGTTTACAGAGAACATAAGAGCATGTTTGACTTAAGCCTTTTTAATTCTGTTCATAGGTTCTCATTCTGATATTTTAGGGGTGTTTTGGCTTTATTGATAGGACAGCTGTAGTTAGACAGGAAATGTGGGGAGTAGAGTGGGGGAAGACATGCAGCAAATGGTCGCGGCCGGGAATCGGACCTGCCACCTCTACGAAAAGGACTATATGTGGGGTGCTTAGACCGTTAGGCCACCAGCTCCCCCTGTTCATTGGTTCTATCCATCACTTTTACAGCAAACTTCAAAAACCATCCCTCTAATGACAGTGGAGACTACTGCTTACAAAAGCAACCTTACACAGACAGAGTATAATAAAACACATCCAGTGTAATCAGTGGCTTCTTCCACTGATGGCAGCTGACAGCATGTGTTTGCACGTCATTATGGTTTCAATCAGTCAGGTGTTTTGAAGACAACACTGTCTTCATTGGACAAACCAAGGCACATAAAGTGTAGTGCTCTCAGGAAAACTTTGAACTTTTGTTACTAAAGATCATTATCATGCTGTCATACACCCGGCTATCACATGATGTTTGAATATTGGATCCTGTCCTGACATCAAGGCCACAGAAGCAGAGCTGGTGAGATGTCTAACTTGTCTAACTTTACCTTTGTTGGAAATGTTCAGTACATTTTAAATAATACAAATCAAGCAGGCTACTATCTGATGGGCCTTCACAGTGTATTGAGACATCCAGCTAAATGTAAATTATAGCCACTAGTAGGCAGATAACAATCCATTACAGTTGAAGCCTCAGTGCCTGTGGAACGAGAAACTATTTTTCAAGCTGTTTACATGTATCATTCATAAAGGTGCTCTCACACCTGTTACTGGTTGCTGGTTACATTTGTCCCTTTGTTTTTTTTGTGTTCACACTACAACATTGTAAAGAGGGCAGGAGCACACACTATCACAGGTCTGTCCTGATGTCATTATGTCACTCTTTTTCTCATCACGTATGTAAAACCATGCTATGCATACTGGTCAAACTTTGCATTGTGGGAAGCTGACCTGCTTCAAGACCATAGACTGTATAAGTAATGGACGTAGTATCCGTGATGTCACCCATCTGTTCCTGAAGCGCTGTTTTGAAGCTGATGGTCAGTGGAGGCCATATTGGAAATGCTGAACTCAACATAACTTACTGTGAGGTAAAGAAGCGGGCCTTTAGCCTCCTAGCTAACAGCTACATTGTTCCTGTACTTTACAGTGTCTTAATATCTTCTGAACCGTCACATTAGAAAAAAATTCACCTCGTACAGTGTGTGCTGGTAGAGAAATGAACTATTCACACTAAACTCATTTTTTTGTGCCAGGCTGTAAACATGTTTATTTCTGCTGTAAAGATCGTCTCCTTTGAATTGGTGTGTATGTGGTTTCCGGTGTTTCTGCAGCCAGCCTCTAGTGGATGCTTGATGAACTGCAGTTTATAACACAACATGGGCTTCATATTTTGAGACTGGAGGTTGCCACTTGTTCAAGACGCTAACTAACATTAGCCTGCTAACCTATCAACAAATGAGGAGACAGACTAAGTGTAAAACATAGATGCAGTCCCAGTGACGGCACCCACTGGTTTCTGAAGCAGTGTTTTGATGGTGGCTGTTGTCATATTAAAATGTTGCCTCAACCTAACTTACAGTCAACCTAACTTACAGTCAACTTAACTTACAGTCAACCTAACTTACAGTCAATCTAACTTACAGTCAACCTAACTTACAGTCAACTTAACTTACAGTCAACCTAACTTACAGTCAACTTAACTTACAGTCAACCTAACTTACAGTCAACCTAACTTACAGTCAACCTAACTTACAGTCAACCTAACTTACAGTCAATCTAACTTACAGTCAACCTAACTTACAGTCAACCTAACTTACAGTCAATCTAACTTACAGTCAACCTAACTTACAGTCAACTTAACTTACAGTCAACTTAACTTACAGTCAACTTAACTTACAGTCAACCTAACTTACAGTCAACCTAACTTACAGTCAACCTAACTTACAGTCAATCTAACTTACAGTCAACCTAACTTACAGTCAACTTAACTTACAGTCAACTTAACTTACAGTCAATCTAACTTACAGTCAACCTAACTTACAGTCAACTTAACTTACAGTCAACCTAACTTACAGTCAACTTAACTTACAGTCAACCTAACTTACAGTCAACCTAACTTACAGTCAACCTAACTTACAGTCAACCTAACTTACAGTCAACCTAACTTACAGTCAACCTAACTTACAGTCAATCTAACTTACAGTCAACCTAACTTACAGTCAACTTAACTTACAGTCAACTTAACTTACAGTCAACTTAACTTACAGTCAACCTAACTTACAGTCAACCTAACTTACAGTCAACCTAACTTACAGTCAACTTAACTTACAGTCAACTTAACTTACAGTCAACTTAACTTACAGTCAACCTAACTTACAGTCAACCTAACTTACAGTCAACCTAACTTACAGTCAACTTAACTTACAGTCAACCTAACTTACAGTCAACTTAACTTACAGTCAACTTAACTTACAGTCAACCTAACTTACAGTCAACTTAACTTACAGTCAACTTAACTTACAGTCAACTTAACTTACAGTCAACTTAACTTACAGTCAACCTAACGAGAGACAGAGCAGTGATGTCGAGGTGGGCCTTTAATCTTAAACAATAAAAACAAGTAAAAGTATCAAAACTAATGAGTTATAATTCAACCCCTATATAGTGTATGGGTTACTACGAAATGAAATCGAATATGGTGATATCTAAAACACTTCTTATCATTCTTTTAGAATAGGTCGCAAAAAAAGTTCCTCAATCTAAAATTGTCCTTGATTTTTAATTATAAGACTGAAACTGTACTGAATTATCAAAAACACCATCCATCTCAGCTTCACCTGGACATTCTTGGTGATATTTTGAACTGTTTTATAGCCTGTGCATATTATCTGACAATAAAAGGAGGCAGCGTGGATATATATTGGTAGGATTTGTATAAACATCTTCATAGCTTGCAGGAACAAAATGTTGGAGATACAGGCATGACACACTCGCACAGTGTCACAGAAATAGACAGAAAGCCCTGTTTATTTAGCCAAAACAGTTCTGCTCAATAGCTCACTGATGCATCCTGACAACTCATTAACTGAAACTGCAGGCAGTTGTTTACTGGAGCTGGTCAAAGGTTCACCTATTCAAAACATTTATGTTGTATTACAATCCCCTCAGGTGCAATGGGGTGTCTGTGACACCTGGTGAACCCAAACCCTTTTGGACTTTAAATGTTACCAATAGACATGTTTTTTCTTTTGCAGTGTACGGATCAGCCGGGGTCCTGAATCCTGGTTCCTGAATGTGTTCAGATGTAAAGGTTCAGATGTATGAGAGTCTCTTTCACAGTGATTCTAATTAACGGTACTTTAATGCTTACATTAAAATTCTATGAGGGTCTCTATGTCACAGTACAATTACTCCTTTTACCTTCACCTATGGCTTCAGCTGGCTGTTGCTCTGTTTCTCAGGCTTTGTTGTTTATGACTTGCCAAAACCATTCAATACACATTCTTTACTGCTGATATAAGGCTGACTGGAGTGACCTTACACCAGCAGATACACTCCGACATGGTTTGCATTCAGAGTCATCTTGACTCAATAAAACCCAGGGGAGCAGGGGAGAAGCAGCAAGGAGCTATATCTCCTTGATTGGATAAAATAAAAGTTCTTATATGCAAAGGAATTCATTTCAAGGCTGTTTTATGAGAGTGGAAGTCTGTATGGCGTGGATTACTGTGTAAATTATGAGGCTGCTGTGAAGTTAGGACGAATGGGTCCATATAAAGCATACAGGACTTTTTCTTTGACTTTGGGTTAATTGACTACCAGCAAACTCACCAGCATCTCAGTGCTAACCTGTATCATTAAAGGCAGAGAAGCTTTAATTCTTCTTTTAATTTCACCATGGCCACTGTCTACTGTCTACCGTCTAACGTGTGGGGCTTGAAAATGAAGCCAATGTTGAAATGCAAACTCAGCTGTTTCTTCGTGAACACTTAAAGCTGGGGTTGGTAGTCTCAGAAAACTAGCATGAATTTGAATGTAGCATTTACGTCAAGCCCCCCCCCCGCCTTCACTCAGAGCTCCCCCAAAACGACGCCCCCGCTCACATGCACGAGCGCCGCTGATCACGACCATATGATGGTGACTGATTCAAAACCGGTCCTCAGCACATGGTTTGTGTTTTGCACTACGTCAACTCATGTCTCACTCAGCGGTAAGAAAACAGTAAAACATTGTCATAGTGAAAGTTAAAAACACAAACAAACATGAAATGTACGCTCTGCAGGAGGCGGGCAGAACGGCAGGACAGGATTTGATTGGTTTCATCATTTGGCTCCTGATGGCAGGGATTGGTTGGTGTTTTCCCAGGTTTACTCTGGCTGTAGATAGCAGCTTTTTTTTACCTCTTTTTAAAGAACACATTATGTATTGATTACCATCGGGTAGTGGTGCAACGGATCATCGTTGATCCGTGATCCGTACGGATGCCTCTCCACGGTTCGGCACGGACGTGGTCCGCGGATTGGTTGATGGAAAAAAAAAGGTTGCGCGTCAATTCACTCGTCAAGCGCAGTGGTAGTCATGGCAAGTGAAGGAGCAGAGGAACATTATAACCCTCCTGCATCTTGGAAGTCACATGTATTGGAGCATTTTGGTCTCCCTGTGAAATACAGCGAATGCTGAATGTGATTGAGCCACGTTATGAAATTCCGTCGCGCACCCACTAGACCAGAGGCCGTCAATACACGGCCCACGGGCCGCATCCGGCCGCCTATTTGTGGCCCCCGAACTGTTACTCCTTCACTCTGTGTTTTGGTCGGGTCACCGCATGTTTACCGGGATTTTTTCCTCCATGTCAACGATACGCAGACAGGCTGTTACTGGGTCACGTAGAGTCCAATGCTGCGAGTGCAATTTTTAACTTTCACTTTCGTTTATGGAGCAGTTCACATGTTGGCACTTTGCCAGCTGTAGGACCCTAGAATGCATGAAAACGGTGTGTTCAGTTTGCTGCTCAAAGAAAAGTGGACGGTGAAAATCAGCAAATGAAAGAAGAATGGAGTGAATTGAAGTTCCTCTGCTCCTTCACTTGCCATGCCTTGAAATGCAGTGAATGAGGCAGGACTGGCCCACAGATAGGGTGCTTTGCACATGCAGTACATTTTGAGTTGAATGTTGTTTTTATTTCATGGGCAAAGAGTTTTACAAAATAAATAGAGGGACAAAGTTGTATTTGTCTTGTCTTCTTTCTTTTTTTTTTTTTTTGTTGATCCGAAAAATGATCCGATCCGTGACTCAAATCCGTGATACGATCCGAACCGTGAGTTTTTTGATCCGTTGCACCCCTACCATTGGGACATAAAGATCATTTTAACCAGTAGAACAAAAAGTGGATCTAAATCTGACTACCAACCCCAGCTTTAATAACTGGTCTTTAATTTACATATGAAATACTGTTAGCTGTATACCTTTGTTCCTTTATTCCTTTATTCAGATCCCCATTAGCTGCCACTAAAGCAGCAGCTACTCTTCCTGGGGTCCGCATAAAACAAACATAACATACAAAATATACATGAAATACAAAAACAGAAAATGTTAGGAACATGAAATAGAAAAACTGGAACCTAGCTAAGTGCACGGACACACACGTGGACACACCAAGCAGCAACCTCTGGTCTGAAAATATGAAGCATCATATCTAAATCTGACTACCAACTCCAGCTTTAAGGCTGATGTTCTGTATTTAAATACCTAACTTACAAACTTAAATCTCTTCCCACAGGAAATATGATGGCTTACTTGTTGATGAACCAGTTAACGACTTAGCTTTGATCGTTAAGCTTTGAAAACTCTAGCTTTTGTCTTCACATCTTATCACTGAAAACTAACATGGCCATGTCCAAAGCACTAGACCTGAGGCTCGCACTAAACACTCAACAAACCATTGTGTGATGTCATGTGGGCTACATCCATTACATGTACAGCCTGAGCTTCTAACCCAATAGAAGTTCAGTTAATTGAATGAAATTTGATTGACAGATATCCTTTGACCCATGGGGCAACAATTGTTCAGTGTAAAGATTATCTATTAGAGGCGGCTGTGGCTCAGTGGGTAGAGTGGCTGGTCTATCAATCTGAAGGTTGGCGGTTCGATGCTGAAGTGTGTGAATGAGTATGAAAGAGATTAGCTAAAACTGAAGGTCCCTTACTATAGCAACATCTACCATCAGTGAGTGAATGATGTATGGATGGGTGAATATACGTACTAGTCCATGTACCATTTATTGTGAGTATGTAGCTGTTTTGGATGGATGAAATTGTCTCACTTAAAATGATGATGTGTTATTTACAGAGACCCAACATTAATCCGCCATGAGCGAGCACTTCTAAAATGACTAATCCAAATTACCTCTAGGGATTGTTGTGAGTGGACAGCCCAATGTTAAGAATAGATAGCACAAAAGTCTTGAACAGAGCTGGGCAGAGACTTTTTTTTATCTAAAATATTATAAAAAAATACTTTTGGTCAGATTCAGAATGAGGACTCTCAAAGAATGATGAAGAGTGTATCCGTGTAATAACTGGAATTCGATTGTATTTGAGAGGAGAGTCTGATTGCTGTATCCTTAGATGCAGAGCATGTTGAAACCTTTGGTAGACTTGTAGACTTAGACAACCAAATCCTTTTTAATGCTCAGCATCTAAAGCTGGTAATGTAATAATGAACTACTGCGCTGAATATTAAAAGTACAAATACATTCATTAATGTAACAGGATATTTTGTGTCTCTAAATGTTCAATACACGTTTTCTGTTCGACTGTAAACTCCCTGGACTCTTATTGTATTGAAAACATTTCTGCAGACATGGATTTCAAACACTGCACCATCTTGTTCATTACCTCTCCTTGCTCTGCTTTGAGGTGCTGTCCGATCTGCTCCTGGCGCCTGAGGAGAGGAGCTCCAGCACCACCACTTGGGGCTTTTCCAGAAAACACCAGCCATTGTGGACCCCGACATGGAGCCTCCTTTCCTGGATGACAACCGTCCTCAGTGTATCCTCAGGTCCTGGCTGTTTCTGAAAATCAGAGAGAGGAAGGTTGAGCTTGTCACAAAGAGACACAATGACAATATACATTCCTATCTATTACTTTGATCAGGGCATGATGTTTCAGGGTGAGTCACAAAGACAGAAAACCTTCTGACAGCAGAGGTGGATAACATTAAGATGCTGGAGCTGCTCTGTTGTTGGTATGTTATTTACTGCTTTAATATCATACTCTTGTGCAGAGAGCCTGGAAAACCATTTGTTTTCCAGGATTTGTGCAGAACAACTTAGTACTGAGTAAGTATTAAAGGTGACATATCATGCAAAATGGACTTTTTAATGGTTCTCTACCTGAAATATGTTTCCCTGGCATGTCTACAAACCCCCCGAGAATGAAAAAAATCCATTCTGCCCCTGTTCTGATTTCTCCACCTTTCTGTAAATGTGTGTGAAACCAGCCGTTTCAGACTTCAGTGTTTTTGTTACGTAACAACAATATCCGGTCTGTCACGGAGTCAGAGCTCGGAGCTTGTTCAGCCCATAGACTGTATAAAATAATACTGAATCCCCCCTCCGTTTTTCATTACCTGCACAAATGTGTGCTAACAAGGAGCTTAGGAGGGAGGCATGCTAGTTGTAGGCTGTCTTAATAAACACAAAGGTCGGTTTTACTCCCCACGTCTGCAGATTTGAAGATCTAGTTGATGATTTTTATTTACCATGGATAAGTGCTAGCGCTAGTTAGCATAGCTACATAGCTACATGTCGTAGCTGTAGCTGTGTACCAAGACACACGTCCACATACTGATAAATAAAACAACAAGAAACACTAAATCTGTGACCAATGGTTCAGAAAAGGTCCCGCTGCCTTTCTGGCAGAGGTCGGTTTTACTCCACACGTCTGCAGATTTGAAGATCTAGTGGATGATTTTTATTTGTCATGGATAAGTGCTAGCACTAATTAGCATAGCCACATAGCTACATCTTCAGAGCTGTAGCTGTAGCTGTGTACCAAGACATACATCGACATACTGACAAATAAAAGAACAAGAAACACTAAATCTGTGACCAATCCTTCAGAAAGGTCCTGCTACAGGCACCTCTCCGTCAGGATCAGATTCTGGATCAGATTCAGAGGGTTGAAGTAACGCGATCTCTGAGCAGCCGTGTATATTCAGCCAACATGTAAACATTAGATCAACGTGCTGGAGAGCCGAGGCACATCCACTTCCTGAGGGGGCGTGGTCAGAGAGAAAACAGAGTGTATTGAGGAGGACTGAAGAAGAGGGCTTTTCAGGCAGACCAAAATCTGATTTCAAAGTGTTTTTTTGAGCATAAACTTTAAAGACATGTTTTGGGGACCTCTTAGACCAATATATATTGATGAAAAAAGCGTGATATGTCACCTTTAACCACACCATGTTTTACACCAAAGTGTAAAGGAAATCACTTCAAAACCCTGAAATGTCTTCAGCTCATTAGTTCATACTTAAATATGAGGAAATCTTGAAGGAATATCAACTGACTTTAGAAATAAAGAACAAGTGAAACACATGAGTAATTCAAATCTCATGTTGGAAACAAGAGAGAATAATGGCATCTCTCATTGATCTCTATGGAAATCACAAGGACTATATCAAAGAGTGTCTTAATGATCTCTCTTTGTATTGTCCTCAGGTCATTCTGCATCCTTGTGGACTGGCAGTCAAACAATCCTCTGGAAGTCATCCATAGCTTATTGCTACATTATTGGTGAGTTACAATTTACAAGAGTTTTAATCTGGATATTCTTTCAGGGACAATTAGTCAGGTTTTGACAATGTTAGTGACTCATTAAGTACCTGCAATAAAATGATCACATTTCTACCAAAGGAGCAGACTCAGGATTTAAAACAAGAACAGACCAAGATAAGATGTTAACAATAGAGATGGTCAATGATTTTAGAATATTCAAATATTGGTAAAAAAAACAAACATTTAAATTGAAGTGTTACTTTGAATATTTTCTCATTTTAAAAGTACAATTTTTCATAGTTTTTACCGGTGCCTGGTTGTAATGCAGTATTCCCTCCAGACGGTGGGTATAGAGAGCATTAAGAACTTACTGCATTAAATAGCTAAAGAAGAAGAAAACATTAGCGACAGTCGCTGCGATTTTCTCTGTTTCTGAATCTCACACTACTACACACATATTTCCAGAGACTGAGTTGCTAGCACTTCTGCATGGGCTTCACATTTTCAGACCAGAGGTTGCCGCTTGGTGTGTCCGCGTGTGTGTCCGTGCACTTAGCTAGTTCCAGTTTTTCTATTTCATGTTCCTAACATTCTCTGTTTTTGTATTTCATGTATATTTTGTATGTTATGTTTGTTTTATGTGGACCCCAGGAAGAGTAGCTGCTGCTTTAGTGGCAGCTAATGGGGATCTGAATCAAGGAATAAAGGAACAAAGGTATACAGCTAACAGTATTTCATATGTAAATTAAAGACCAGTTATTAAAGCTGGGGTTGGTAGTCAGATTTAGATCCACTTTTTGTTCTACTGGTTAAAATGATCTTTATGTCCTGATGGTAATCAATAAATAATGTGTTCTTAAAAAAGAGTGAAGAAAAGCTGCTATCTACAGCCGGAGTAAACCTGGGAAAACACCAACCAATCCCTGCCATCAGGAGCCAAATGATGAAACCAATCAAATCCCGTCCTGCCGTTCTGCCCGCCTCCTGCAGAGCGTACAGAGTGCAAAACAAACCATGTACTGAGGACCGGTTTAGAATCAGTCACCATCATATGGTCGTGAATCAGCAGCGCTCGTGCATGTGAGCGGGGGCGTCGTTTTGGAGGAGCTCCGAGGGGAGGGGGGGAGGGGTTAGACGGAGTCCTGAAGAAATGCTACATTCAAAGTCATGCTAGTTTTCTGTGACTACCAACCCTAGCTTTAATGTATGAGATCATTTCAGACAGCTTTAACCCCAGCGCCCTTTTGTTTAGGTATTGATCCTGGTGACTCTTATATAGACAAGATATGAAGAGTTCATTTGCAAAAACCGTTAACTTACTTTTGAAAAATTATAAAAATGTTTAAAAAAACATAATTTTTCTAATACTAGCTTTTGGTATGATCAATCAACTGAGGTTGGGTGGCTTTGACTAAGTCAGAATGACTTTACTAATCAGAGATAACTTGAAAATGTAACTTTATTAGGAATCTATATCATAAAGAAATATGTTTATTGAAAATGTATAAAAACAGAGTTATCTGGTTTTGAAAATGAACTCTTCATATTTTGTTAATATGGTTTATGGCCTTATTAGAAAGTATGGGACAGATCAGGCTTACGCAGCTAACATGCAACCAACACGCAGCCTGTGTGAATACCACGGCACAAATCAGAATCATCACACTCCACAGCCGTCACGTAACCGACACACACCCTGCCTGAAGCCAGGATTAGAAGACAATAACTGAGCACTGAGCCCTCAGCCCATCACTAATAATATGTCTGAACCGGTCAGTAAAATGAACACTCAGACAATGCCCAAGGTCGTTAACAGTTCCAGTCTTAGTCAGACGTATTGAGCAGTGACACATTGAAACATGACAATGTGGTAATGATTGAATTCAACCTCCTGGATCATGTTCGGATTATTACCAAAGTCAGGGGGTCTCACTCTGGGTTTTCATAGGAAGGAGAGACAATCATCTAAGTGAAGTGTTGGCCTGTTTATCAATCATCTGTTGTCTCATGTTTCCATGTTCTCTGATCTAAGTAGCTCCTTTAAGAGAGAACAATGTTGTATTATGTAATATAAATTATAGGGTGAATGATGACAGGAGGAGCAACGTTGTAATTAACTTGAATACTCTGATAAAACAACTGTATGTCACATTCTATGGACACCATGATTACTTTCTTTTTCATTATAAACTGTGCTGATTAACAAATGTATTAGCCAACATTTCCCCAGGCGTAGGTGGAGCCTATACCACCACCTTGAAGCTGCTGTCATTAGCAATGCACAGCTGACTGACAACTGCTGGATGATTGACTGTAAACTCTCACACTCCAAAGTGCAGAGCCGCGCTGTGCTCACCTCTCTTCCCACTCCTTCCATTTGTTTCATTTCATTCTTTCCCCTCTCTCCATCACAGCTCTCACTCCCACTCTCCCTTTCTCTCCCTCTCTTTTCTTGTCATTCTCGCTCTCTGTCCCTCTCACTGCTTAAAACCTTCTCCATATCCACCCACACCTTCTCGATCAAATTAGCATATCAATTCAGCTTTGGGTTTTTTCTTTTTTCCGTTTTTTTTTTTCTTTTTCAAGCAGCAGCAGCAGCAGCAGGAGCAGGAGCAGGAGCAGCCGGCCAGCCTGCCTAGATACTGTACAGCCCACATACACAAACACTGCTAACTGCTCTCCTCATGTTACATCTCTGCACTGACTGACTCCTTCCCCCTCTCTGTCTGCCTGTTTACCATCTTCTATCCTCTTGTTGTCGTCGCTCGTTCCCTCATGGACAACAACAGCCGTGCTCCGTGATGTGACATGTTTTCCTTCTTGTATTGGAGCTTGAATATGAGGGTTCTTATCATAACCTTGAGTGATTCCTTAAACTCCCCCCCTCTCCTCTCAAGTGTGCTATTACATGGCAAGAGAGATTTATGTTGGTTACACATAAGGTGCATTTCGACCAAGAGTTCCGGGGTCTTTAAGCCCCCAGAACTACTTTCCCCTGAACTAAAAGGTTCCTGTGCCCCCATTGTTGTCTGCGTTTCGACCACGGGCTGAAGTCCCGGGTAGATTGTGCAAATCAGACCAGTGACGTATGGAGAAAATAGAAAGTAAATGCACTACACCACCAGACCAGTAGAGGGCAGTAAAACAAAGCTGAATGCCATTCATCACAGATGACACCATAGAAGCAGACGGACAGGCAGGTATCATTATGAGCAACACAACAGTTAGCCTGTTAGCATGAAGAGACTCAGCTGGTCTGTTTTAGATGGTGCTATATTTCATCACAGATGGATTCACTGAATCAACACGTGAGAGGAGATAAGCGCGAGTAGCAAAGACGTTTCAACACGCCTTTAAAATCCTTTTGAACTCAAAAAGCCGTGGCAGAGATCGACCGGTGTTTTGGTTTAAACAGCGACCCTGTTAACTGGAGACTTTCAGCCGGATGCATCCCTCATAAACGTCTTTAGACGATCATTAAATATCTGATGAGGATATTTTGAAATCTTAATAAAAACTAAACTAGTTTGTATTCCCAGGAACTCCCTCTGTGTTTCAACAGCTGTGTAAACTCCACATATACTGGGTCACTTCTAAAAATGTAACACCGGGAGAGACACATTCACAGTGGGCTGAGAGAAGACTACTGTTACAAGCTGCTAAATCAAGAGAATCACAGATGTGTGTGATGTTATTGTGGACGGCAGGCAGAATAAAAACACTGCTGTTAATCTACCAATCAGACACGTTCAGCATTGCAGGCCCTGCCCCCCAAAAGCCCCGGGACCTTTGAAAAGTACTACCCCACCAGCAGGGACTTTTTAGGGGGGAGATTGTCTAACCCTGAACTAAATTTAGACCCTGGGTCCACTGATCGAAACACACGTAGTTTAGGGCTTAAGTCCCTCTGGTCACAAAACGCCTATAGGAGCAGTTCTGCTTGAGAACAGCAGCATGAAGCTCTGACTTGATAGACTTGGTATTGATGACTTAGAAATGAATTCCCACAGAGCCACATCTACAGGTCCATTGTGGAGTGTTTTGTGGAAGTTTACTTTGTATCTACCTCTAACAGGAACTGGTGACTCACTAATGCAATGCTCTATCTATAGTTTGTTTTGAATCATGTCAGCTCTCACTTGGCTTTGGAGGTGGTTATATAACCGTCTTCCAGCTGGATCACATAGGCTAAAGCTCCATTCAATTAAGGATTGCTGTCTGAGTGCCAAGACTAAGATGTGCCCTCACAGAGGAGCAAACATCACATATTGCAATCCTCGTACTTGGATGCTTGCGCTGTGACATTTGGGATAATAACAAACTACCGCAGAAAATTAGGAGAAAGCATCCATCAGATTCCTGTGTGCAGTATGTGGTTCAGGACCAAATGGAAATGTGAAGGACCTAGACCTTGAACACCATTTTAAAGCTACTGTGATGCGTTGTTGTCTGGTTATGAAACAGACTAAAATGTATCCTGATGAGCGAGGGTGACCGTCAGCGTGGAGGAGGACATTTTCTACAATTATTTTCATGCCTGAAATGACTGCTGCTGTGTAGACAAAGTGAGTGACTACACTCAGCTGGAAAAGCCTTGTCTTTATATGTTTAAGCACACAGACAAGCAGAGAGTGACACATTCAAGTGTAACAAGAAAGCAGGGCTTCCTTTGTTGTTCATAACACAATGTTCAGATCCTGCTTTGTCCACAGGGGGGCGCCAAAATCAGGCTATTTATATTTGGTTAATTTGCGACTGATTTCTCAGTCTGATAAATACACATGTAGATCACTTATCATCTGGTCTTTCTTGTAAATAAAAAAGAGTTCATCTCTAAAAATACTTAATAAGTCATCAATTACTGATACAATGATGTTGCTCGGTATGTGTCCTGTATATCTGATGCATTCAAATCTAAAAGGACGCAGTGAGCTCACCACCCTTTGTAAACACAAAGACAGCTGGGAAAGATGCTTTTCATTTAAAGTGCCTTGTTTGTTGAATAGAGATTCCAGATGTAGATCACGAGGACAGGAGTTGAACACTTAATATTAATAAGTTATACAACTCAAATGTAGTATAAATTCTAATTCAGCGTGTTTTGTGTTGTATTGTACCGTATAGTATCATTGTATCATTGTGTCGTATCATTGTATCGTACAGTATCATCATATCGTAACATCCTATTGTATTGTATCATTGTATTGTATTGTATTGTATTGTATTGTATAGTATTGTATAATCATATCGTATAGTAACACGGTATCGTATTGTAGCGTATGGTGTGCTAACCCATGGTATTGTATAGTATCCTCGTATTGTATCATCATATTGCATCATATCCTATCATATCATTGTATCATATATTATCATTTTTATATCGTATCTAATTGTAAAGTATTATCGTATCATATCATTGAAGCGTATAGTATTGTATCATTTCAACGTATTGTATCGTATTGAATTGTACAGTATTATCATATAGTATCATCGTATTGTATCGTATCCTACCGTATTTTATCCTGTCTAGTATCATTGTAATGTATTTTAGCATTGAATAGAATTCTATTGTATAGTATTATAGTATTGTATCATCCTATCCTATTGTATTGTATTGTTTTATCTATCATATTAAGTATCATTGTATTGTATTGTATCATTGTATCGTATCATTGTATCATATTGTATCATCGTATCGTATCATTGTATCAATGTATTGTACCATCGTATTGTTTTGAATGATTGTATATTGCTATTGATTATATTGTTCTGTATCATATCACATTGTATCATTGTATTGTATCATATCATCATGTAGTATCATTGTTTTGTATAATATCATCATACTGTATCATTGTATTGTACCATATCATCATATTGTATCATTGTTTTGTATCATATCATCATATTGTATCATTGTATTGTATCATATCATCATACTGTATCATTGTATTGTATCATATCATCATATAGTATCATTGTCTTGTATCATATCATCATACTGTATCATTGTATTGTATCATATCATCATACTGTATCATTGTATTGTATCATATCATCATATAGTATCATTGTCTTGTATCATATCATCATACTGTATCATTGTATTGTATCATATCATGTAGTATCATTGTATTGTATCATATCATCATACTGTATCATTGTATTGTATCATATCATCATATTGTATCATTGTACTGTATCATATCATCATGTAGTATCATTGTATTGTATCATATCATCATACTGTATCATTGTATTGTATCATATCATGTAGTATCTTTGTATTGTATCATATCATCATGTAGTATCATTGTTTTGTATCATATCATCATATAGTATCATTGTATTGTATCACATCATCATGTAGTATCATTGTATTGTATCATATCATCATACTGTATCATTGTATTGTATCATATCATCATGTAGTATCATTGTATTGTATCATATCATCATGTAGTATCATTGTATTGTATCATATCATCATGTAGTATCATTGTATTGTATCATATCATCATGTAGTATCATTGTATTGTATCATATCATCATGTAGTATCATTGTATTGTATCATATCATCATGTAGTATCATTGTATTGTATCATATCATCATGTAGTATCATTGTATTGTATCATATCATCATACTGTATCATTGTATTGTATCATATCATCATGTAGTATCATTGTATTGTATCATATCATCATACTGTATCATTGTATTGTATCATATCATCATGTAGTATCATTGTATTGTATCATATCATCATGTAGTATCATTGTATTGTATCATATCATCATGTAGTATCATTGTATTGTATCATATCATCATGTAGTATCATTGTATTGTATCATATCATCATACTGTATCATTGTATTGTATCTTATCATCATGTAGTATCATTGTATTGTATCATATCATCATGTAGTATCATTGTATTGTATCATATCATCATACTGTATCATTGTATTGTATCATATCATCATGTAGTATCATTGTATTGTATCATATCATCATGTAGTATAATTGTTTTGTATCATATCATCATATAGTATCATTGTTTTGTATCATGGAATCCCACCTCAATATAACTGACACCGCCCTTTCCTGTTTAAAATCACACCTCTCCGACAGACAACAGTTCATCCATATCAACAACTGCTCCTCCTCCACTGCCCCTCTGTCACAAGGCGTCCCCCAGGGTTCGGTGCTTGGTCCTCTGCTATTCATTCTCTACATGCTCCCCCTTGGTCACATCATACGCAAACACGGTTTCCGTTTTCACAGTTATGCCGACGACGTCCAAATTTACATCTCCACCAAATCCATCACCTCCGAAACCCTCACCACACTCACTGACTGTCTTACCGGACTTAAAACCTGGATGCAAAAAAACTTCCTTCAACTAAACTGCGACAAATCAGATATCATCATCATCGGCCTCAAATCCCTCACCACAACCACCCAAAACTTCTCCCTCACATTTGATAACACCACTCTGACTCCATCAACCCTGTCTTTTGTTGTGTGCTATTTGTGAAGTGTCTTTGAGTTCTGTGAAAAGCGCTATATAAATAAAATGTATTATTATTATTATTATTATTATTATTATTATTATTATTATTATATTGTATCATTGTATTGTATCATATCATCATATTGTATCCTTGTATCGTATTATCGTGTTATTCTGTTGCTTAGCGCCGCTCTAGTGGCTGCTTGTTGCAGCAGCTCTCTCTTCATTGTTCTTTTTTCATATCTGTTTAGTTCTCTTTGTATTTGGAGCCTGTCAGGACTTTTAATGACTCATTTGTTGGCCATCTACACCTAACTGGCTACGTTTGCAGTAGTGTTTTTACTATTTTTGTTCCTGTGTGTCCGGAGATCCTGTGTAACCATGGTAACATTGTTCACGAGATCAGCTGTTAGCAGCCCGTAGCATGTCGATGCTAAACGATGCTAGGCCCGATGATCCCTGTGAGCTGAGGAGAAGGAGGCTAGGACGATGTGCTGGTACTGAGGTGCAGGCTAAAGAAGACGACATGGACCTGTCCTTCCACCCACCGTTATGAGGAATGTAAGATCTATCTACGATAAGGTGGAGGAGCTAAACCAGCACCAGAGGGAATACTGGCAGAGTAGCATCATGCTAACAGAGCTAACACCGGACACGAACGCCACATTGGAAGGATTTCACCTGCTGTGGGCGGACAGGATACAGGAGAGCAAGACTGAACTAACTGGTGAAGAAGGCCAGCTCAGTCCTGGACCCTGTGGAGGTGGTAGCTGACAGGAGAATTATGGCCAAGCTGTCGTCTCTGATGGACATTTCTTTTCTATATATATTCTTGTTAGATTCTTGTTCTGTACACCTTCTTGTTTGCTGCTGTAACGCCATGATTTTCCCCATTGTGGGACGAATAAAGGAGGATCTTATCTTATCTTATGGTATCATCTAATTGTATCCTTGTATCGTATCATTGTATCGTATGGTATCATCATATCGTTTTGTATCCTATCGGGAGGATAAAAACATTTTGGGGGGACCCGTTCAGTTTCCTACAGACCCAATTAAGTCACCAATCATGCATCACTACACTGAAAACTCTGAACATCCTGAACCTAAAAGATTAATGTGTTTTTAAACAGCCATTTCTACTTGATGCCTGAAATGATCCTCTTCAACATTTGTAATCTACATTGACACTTCTGTGTATTTTTGTATATGATAAAGATGCATATTATACATAGCTCCTTTTTTATTTTAAATCAGTGTACTCTATTTTAGCGCTCACATATGGTGTATGCAGTCAATGTATGCATGAAAAATGTAGCTTTCAGAGAGTGGCAGCCAGCAGTGAGAGGAAAACAAGATATCTGTAAATAACTGCTTTCAGGGACATCCAGATTATAATTATGATTATGTCACTTCCTACACTGTCTGTCTGCGCTTGCTTTTTTTTCTCCAGCACAGCCAGAGCCAGGGAGGAGGACAAAAGAAACAGCTTTGTCTCTTGTTGGACAGGTCTGCCAGGACGTGTTGCAGGGTGGAAATAAAGGAAAGACAGAGAAGTTGTTTATAAGAGAACATCACTTAAATTGCTGCTTTCTGTTCTCTGCATCTCCGTCCTCACTCCCCTTCTCCACATTTCTTTCATTTATTTCATTGCTCCTTTTTCTCACTCTGTCAGTTTCTCTCCCTCTCTTCCTCTCCTGCTTGCTATCGTCTTTCTTCTCCCTCTTGCCTCTGTCTGCTGCCGTCACAGATTTCTTCCTCCCTTGACTGAAATATGAATATTTTAGAGCTAAGGAGCTTAAAGGGAACAATGAAATGGTCTCCGAGTTAAATTATACTCCATTTCCAGAGTAACAGAAGAGGGACTTTACTGAGATGAGCTCACCGCTGCCACGTGGGTGTGTCTTTCTCTATTTCACACACACCCATAAGCTTGTTGTCTCCTGCTTTTATGTCATACTTCTGAAATGTCCACAGATCTCTCTCCTGTAAAACCAGGAAGCAGTATTGGTCTGATTTAGTGCTGCACAATGTATCTTAAATTTACCGTCATCACGATATCAACATGAGCGATATACATATTGCAAAAGACTGCTTCAACAGCGATAAATTTAACTCTGTGTGCCACGCATTCCACATCTGCATGACAATGTATTTGGCCAATCAGATTGAGTCCTACTGCCCTATATGCCCGCCCCGTACGCCACAACAATAAACGTTCGTCAACGACTCATTTTTTCTTGACGAAGAAGAGACTATGATGAGCTAACTTATAAACGAAAACTTTAGTGGCGGACTGTCGGACATTAAGAATCCATGTTTCCCCCTGTGCTGTGCGTCTTTAAAAATGTTGTGATGACTTCCTGTGACAGGCTGAGTTATTATCTGAGGGGCTCAGTGTTAGCTTGGTCTCTACCTGCAGCAGGTGTGCTTTATGAACCAGCTCTCCTCACCTCCATGCATCTGTCTCATCTTCACTGAGGATGTTTACCCCCGGTGTGTGTTAGTGACAAAGACACAACCGGGGGATGTCTGTTTAATATTTGATGTTGTTGCCGCTCTCACCGTAAAAAGCTCTGTGTCTACAGCTTGATTTAATCCAGTTTGGTGAGACATCAGACACATTTAGTAAGTTGGATCAACTCCTCATCATCAAAGATGCAGATGCATTTCAGAGTGCCGGGAACTGACTGTCTGTCCAGTGCGCCTGTCACTGCAGGTACATTCAGGGACCGTTGTAAAGTGCAATGCAGTCCTTATATTGTCTTCATGGCATTTTTAATTAGAATCAAGAGAATCAAAATATCTTCACAGTGGTCACAACAAGAATTTTTCTTTTTCCTTTTTAGCAGTGAGAGGCTGAATTATGTTACTGAAGATATTACACAAAAGTGTTAGAAGAGAGAAATATTGACTCTTTGAACACTTGGTACAACCCTGATACTGATATCTGATCGACAATAAAACCATGTTGTTTGAATTGAAATAATGCTTATCTTTTTTCCCCAGTGTCTGTATAAGCTACTCACTGGCTGGGGTCTATGTTAGCAGCAAATCTAAAGCAGAAATACATTAACATTGTATTCTTAAGTATTTGTTTATTTATCACAAGTCATACCGTCATTGTAATATTCAATAACGTTATGGTATATTGCATGTTTTCCTAATATGGTGCAGCCCTAATCTGATTCAGAATTTACACTGGACGGTAAGACGAAGAGGAAGTCTTCTAACATGCCTAAATGCTGTTTGTATCATTAAAGAAAATGGAAGGGGAGGCAGAATGAGACTAATTTGCATGCTTTTGGAGGCCGTTTGTTTTAGAGCTTTGTTAACAGAGTAAACAAAAGCAGTGCTTTGTAGGAGAACAGTCGAAACTTGAAGTGTCGTTGGTGGGTTTTTGTCCCACAATTACAAGAGTCACCACAGAGTGGGTGGTGAAACCAAACATTCTGCAAAACCATTTAATCTCCCGTTGAGGAAATAAACGGGAGGAAAATGAAGTGAAGCCTGCCGCACACTTTTATCTGAGAGGGTTACCACCAGTAAGACTGTTAGTCTGCAGTAAATCAAGAGCAGGCTAAAGCCAACTTTATACCACACAGCCTCAAGGGCTCAACTCAAATGTTTCTTCAACAGCAAAACCCACTTTTTAATGTGTCTGCAATCTCCAGGAAAAATGACCATATTCCTTTGAAATCTGTGTTGGGGATAAAGTGCTCGCCAGCGAGTCAAAGATAACTCTGGCAGAAAAACACATCTTATCTTGGAGAGAAGAACTGCACAGAAAATACAGGCGATACATTTTCTGGAGAGGATTGTAGAGCATAATGTTTGCTGAAGAGGGTTGCATTTGATTCCAGTCCACATGAATGGTATTAACTTTGCCTGTTTTATTTTGCAGGATGTGATTCTTTATCCTCCTCGCCTCATCGGAATTTCAATCCACAATGAAATGACAAAACTCAGTAGTACTCAGAAGTGGAACATTATTTCCTCACTTGAGTCTTCACACCTAAAAATGGCAATATCAGCGTACGATATTAACAACAAAGATTCCCTTAAATTCAATTTACTGCTCCGATTGTGCTCGGGGGGAGGCGTGAGAGAAAGACAGGATGAGGATGAGAAATTAGTAAGCAAAATTGATTTAGCCGGGGACACTGTCGTTTGTATAAAATGAAACTCCTGCCAAAGAAAGAAAGTCATTTAGAGCAAGTTTAGAAATAATAGCAGCGGGGAGAGAAATGTAAAGTAGGCGGCAGCTGCCTCATTGTGCGTGTTTGAGGGAAATGAGTGTAGATTTTCAGAGGAGAATAAATGAGTTTCTGAAGGTTATTTCTTTGTGCTCAAAGGGCAGGAGATGAAGTGAGAGAGCAAGCTCCGTTTATTAGCTTCAGCTGGGACACAGAAAGCTCCAGACAGCAAATGGGACTTGACCCGGTAATCACTGACTAGGGACTTCATAAACGGCCTTGACAGGGCTTAGTAAAACTGATCAATAGCAGGGTCACAAGTCCCAAAATAGGCTTCTGAAACCTGTCACCCACTACAAGGAGTCCAATATCATGTCATTCACATCCCACGACACAGAGCTGTTCAAACTGTCAGTAACCGATAAGGACTGCTAGAGGGAGGGACGACAACAGCAAGATATGATGACTGGGAATATTCATGAATGTGAAAATGCCACCTTTGACTTTGGGAACAGGATATACACACCTGATGTAGTTTCTTCCCATAACAACCTGCTAACCATACATTATCCCTCTTATTACCCAGCTACTAACTTAAAATACAAACACTGTTAAAATCATTGATTAAAGATGATTTTATTGATTTCAATGATTTCTGTTTACAGTTTTTAAAAAATAGTCCCAGTGATTCCTCGTCAGTGATCGTTCCATGCTGGATTCTTCTCTGCCTGTTGCGGTGGATTGAACATGAAACTGTCCTCATTCAGCTCTCCTTCTTCTCTGAGCTCTGTGGTTCACACACCTTTAAAAAGAAACTAATGTCACAACTTTGAACCCTGCTGCTATCATCACCACCACTCATGGTTTAACTTTCTTTGGAGAGATCATTAACCTAAAGTTTCTCTCACCTGCTCCACTCCTTCATCAGATTGATGGACAGGATCCAATATGGAAACGTCTGTAGCCTGCTGACTTAGCATGCTAACCGAAGCTAACGCTTTATACAGATTATTTTGATGCTAATGTAAGCTAACGGTTTCCCCTCACCTTACGGTCTATGGTGTCAACAAGCAGAAGCTAAATGTGTCTGAACTCTTCTCTGTGGATTGATTTGACATGACGTGTGATCAGTTTGTCTCTGGTGTTGATCATGTTAGTGAAAGTTAATAACCGTAGTCAAGGGGTTTTGACCACTCAGAATCAAGCTTGTTGCACAACTGGAAGTTCAGTAAGAGAGCCGGGTAATAAAGTCAAATAAGGAAGAGGAGGAGGAGGAGGAAGGCAGTGACAAGTGCCCCGTACCCCGCCACAGGTAGCTCCTGCATTAGCTGATGATATCAAGGTGCAGACGGGTCATGTGGATTTCTCCATTCTGCGGCCACAGCACTGCACCGCAACGGTGTGGGAAGACAGAAGAGGCCAAAAACAGAAGAACCAAGCAACTCTCATTCCATTCAAATGGTTCAGAAATAAACAGCAGCTCTGAGAAACAAACGTTTCGTCTGTGTATCACCTCCTGGGGGGTGTGTAACCAATTTATAAGCATTGAACGCCAGGTGACAAACCAACCAAAAAGCAGAGTGAAACATATCAATACAAAATTAAATTGATAATCGAATCAACTGGAGGTGAAAAAAAAAGTAAATAATCTTGCTGTCAACATGAAGACTCACCAGCCAACAGTCACACCCAGAGTACACAGATGTGGAACAGCTGATATGTAATATAAGCAGGCCTGCTGGTCGTACCCAGAGTCTCTAAAAGTAGTATGGGTGGTAGAACCTTCAGTTATCAGGCCCCTCTCCTTTGGAATCATCTACCAGTCAGGGTCCGGGAGGCAGACACCCTCTCTACTTTTAAGAGTAGGCTTAAAACTTTCCTTTTTGAAAAAGCTTATAGTTAGAGCTGGATCAGTCTTGGACCTGCTCTTAGTTAGACAGCTATAGGCTTAGCCTGCCTGGGGGAACCGGCACACTGACACACTGGGATCCTATCTCACCCCCTTCCCCCCAACCCCCTCATCACTTACTTTTACTTCCCCTGTCCCATTAAAGTTACTAACCATAGACCTTTCTGGAGTCTCGTAGGTTCCTCTGAGCTGCCGTAGACGTCCTCCTACTGTGGACGTTCCAGACTCCAGCTGATACGGACGTGCTGGACTCCAGCGGCAACAGCTACTACTACTCGTCTCATCACTATCACCATTCCCTCTCTCTCTTATTCTCCTCTATCCCTCTTTCCAGACCCAACTGGGTCGAGGCAGATGGCTGTCTAACATGAGTCTGGTCCTGCTCGAGGTTTCTGCCTGTTAAAGGAAGTTTTTCCTCACCACTGTAACTAGCTAAATACTGCGATGTGCAATGCTCATGATGGATTAAGGTGGGGTCAGACTGAGTCTTATCCTGTCTTGGTGTTGGGTCTCTGTTCATAATTTGACATAGAGTGGTCTAGACCTGCTCTGTTTGTAAAAGCGTCTTGAGATAACATTTGTTGTGATTTGGCGCTATACAAATAAAGATTGATTGATATAAGATGTTAGAGGCTACTTCCATTGAGATGCTTTTCTAATTCTTCACAGGAGAGAAGATGAATTCAGACGTACGTGGTCAAAAACAACAGGAAGGACGTGTCATCATTATGTCTGTCTCTGTGCTCTCTCCATGTGAAACAGCAGTCAAAGCAGAGTTCAGTTAAAATGTTAAACTTAAACAATGTATGACTCAGAGGCTAATTATGTCTCCTCTCACTTATCTAGACAACATAATTACTGATCTCCCCTCTCTTTTCTGAATATCCATATTATCTCACAATATATCTGATAATGTGTTGGCCCCAGCTTATATAGCTGCTTATTTGTGTATGAATGCACACAAACACGAATACACACAACAAACAGAGGGTGGGCAGTGTGTGTTGATACCATGTTTATCATGTAGGACGCCCATAACGTCAGTCCATTTCAATACAACACGGTTAGATGTGTTCGAGTCTGGCAGTGGTCGTATGCATTCACATCATAGACTGTATAAATAATGGACGTAGTATCCGTGACGTCACTCATCTGTTTCTGAAGAGCTGCTTTGAGGCCAATCGGTGGCAGCAGCCATATTGGAAATGTTGAGCTCAACATAACTTGTGTTCAGCGAGTGTGAGGTAAAGAGGCGGGCTTTGAGCCTCCTAGCCAACAGCTACAGTGTTCCCTCCTGTCAATCAAGTCAGCTGTGCCTCTTATTGGAAGACTCGTAATCTTAATATCTTCAAAATTGCTGTTATGAATAAATTCACCCCCCGTACAGTGTGAGCTGATCAAGAAATGAGCTATCCAGACTACACTCGTTTTTTGAACCAGACTGTAAACATGTTTATTTCTGCTGTAAAGATCGGCTTCTTTGAATTGGTGTGTATGTGGTTTCCGTTTTTTCCGGAGCCAAGTGGATCCTCGATGAACTGCAGTTTTTAACACCTCCACATTGGACCGGAGGTTGCCGCTTGGTTCACATATAATTGGTTGTGTAGCATCATGTAGCATCTACCCGCAGCTTGATGGCCTGTTTTTCAAACCAAGTGCTTACTATAATATCGGAGGAATAAGAATTTAAACACAGTCCAGGCTAAAAGCCACACAGCTGCAGTTTTAAGATGCAGAAAGGACAGCTGGCACACAATCACAGACTTTGTGAAGGCGTATGTTGAGGCTTATGTGATAACTGCCTCTAAGGGCACAAGGAGATCAACAATTATTTGTGTGTAGCTCACTCTGTTCAATGATAATGTACTGTCAGGGCCTGACAGTCAGATGGACTTTGAATCTTATACAAAATAACAATGAAAAGTACAATGCAAATAGTGAGGAGTTACGTTTTCGACCTTGCAATTACAACAGGGAAGGTAAAAGTCACTGTTGTGCATCAATAAAAAGCACTCCCTAAATACATAAATAATAAGAAGCCTACGGGAAATGGAAAGCTGGTTTGTGATGGTCCTTGCCCCATCACCTTTAATTATCTGCACACCAGAAGAGAGGATTTGTATTTAAAATCTTAAGACTAAACAATCAGTCATTTCACCATGCGCATGCAGATAGTAACATCACAGGATGTTAGATGTCGACCCCCTCCCCTCGGAGCTCCTCCAAAACCACGCCCCCGCTCACATGCACGAGCGCCACTGATCACAACCATATGATGGTGACTGATTCAAAACCAGTCCTCAGCACATGGTTTGTGTTTTGCACTACATCAACTCATGTCTCACTCAGCGGTAAGAAAACACCAAAACATTCTCATAGTGAAAGTTAAAAACACAAACAAACATGAAATGTACGCTCTGCAGGAGGCAGGCAGAACGGCAGGACAGGATTTGATTGGTTTCATCATTTGGCTCCTGATGGCAGGGATTGGTTGGTGTTTTCCCAGGTTTACTCCGGCTGTAGATAGCAGCTTTTTTTACCTCTTTTTTAAGAACACATTATGTATTGATTACCATCAGGACATAAAGATCATTTTAACCAGTATAACAAAAAGTGGATCTAAATCTGACTACCATCCCCAGCTTTAATGCAAAACCAAAACTGCACAGTTTCCCCTGTTTGATGATTAATCTACAATAAAGGCCTGACTGATATCACTTCAGCCCCTCTCTTGAGCACAAAGAGGACTGACTGCTGTGCACATTCTGTGTCTGCTGCCTGTAAAAAGCCATCATTCATGCGACGCCCCTGCCGTCTCTGATACCCCGGCATGATGCTCACGGCAGACACTCAGCAAAGAGAGGCAGCGTGTAAGTGTTTCCCCGCCATCAGCAGCACCTTCTCCCAGCGCTCATTAATGCTGAGGTTACAGACAGAGTGTTCACTTACAGTGCTCACACCTGCAGCGCACATACACAACGTGGCATGAGAGTCGCATGCAGCATGAGACGGTAATACTTTGTTTGATTAGAAGTATCTATTGCGGAGCTGGAGCCACAAGTTTAAATCAGGTGGCAACCTGGGCATGAGGAATGAAGCCCATGTGGAAGTGTTATAAACTGCAGTTCATGGAGCGTCCACTAGAGGCTGGCTCCAGAAACACAGAAACCACATACACACCATTCAAAGAAGACTATCTTTACAGCAGAAATAAACATGTTTACAGTCTGGTTCAAAAAACAGTTCAGGTCTGAATAGTTCATTTCAGAATAGGTACACTGTACAAATAGGGAACACTGTAGCTGTTGGCTAGGAGGCTAAAGGCCCACCTCTTTACCTCACACTAGCTCGACAGAAGTTATGTTGAGTTCAACATTTCCAATGTGGCACCCGCTGACGATTGGCTTCAAAACAGCGCTTCAGAAACAGATGGGTGACGTATATACTGTGGAATAGGGAGCATATAGAATAAACATTTCTTTGATCATTGTTAGAAATGATCCATAAACAGAGGGAAGCTGCATTTATGTGCAAAGTTTATGAAGTAATATGACTTTCTACCTGTGGTCTCTGTGTCTCCATGCAGGCGTCAGAGGTCTGAACCCAGAGTGATTACATCAGGAGTGTTTATTTTAAAGCAGACCCAACGAGTGGAGAGTGTGATCATATTCAATATTTGAATGGTATACAGTGTATGTACCAGTGTTGGAGTCGAGTCACCAAGCCTCATGACGAGTCGAGTCTCAAGTCCTCAGTGTTTAAGTCTGAGTCACCACAGAAGAATCTGAGTCCAGTCCACATTTTTAATATTATTATTCATTACAAGGAAGGCGGCTGCTTTACTTCAAACTATTGTCTGTATGAACCTGGACTGACTGTTTTTTTGTATAAAGAATTTAACATTAAGTGCAGATTTAGACTAATGGTTATAACCAGCACCCATACAGTGGACGGCCTGGGTTGGATTCTAGCCTGCGGCCCCTTTCCCGCATGTCATCGCCCCATTCTCTCTCCTGGTTTCCTGCTCTGTCTACTTTACTATCCTCTATAATCAGAATCAGAAATACTTTATTTATCCCAGGGAGGGAAATTCGGTCATTACAGAGCTCTTATAAACAGTATGTAGGAAAGTCAAAATATTAATAGAAGAAGGAATAAAATAAGATATAAATAAGAATAAAATAAAAAAAAGATCAAATAAAATAGAATAAAATAAAAAATTAAATAAGATAACATAAAATAATAATAATTAAGTATATATAGAAGTGCAGAATAGCTAGTTTACCTTTTTAAAGGTGTAAAAGACCAACAAATATAACATAATAAACAAATAAGATAAATAAATAAAAATACAAATAAAAACATTACGACTGTAGGTTCCTCTGAGCTGCCGTAGACGTCCTCCTGCTGTGGACGTTCCAGACTCCAGCTGATACGGACGTGCTGGACTCCAGCGGCAACAGCTACTACTACTCGTCTCATCACTATCAATCAATCAATCAATCAATCTTTATTTGTATAGCGCCAAATCACAACAAACGTTCTCTTAAGACTCTTTTACAAACAGAGCAGGTCTAGACCACTCTATGTCAAATTATGAACAGAGACCCAACACCAAGACAGGATAAGACTCAGTCTGACCCCACCTTAATCCATCATGAGCATTGCACCTTGCAGTGTTTAGCTAGTTACAGCGGAGAGAACAAACTTCCTTTAACAGGCAGAAACCTCGAGCAGAACCAGACTCATGTTAGACAGACATCTGCCTTGACCGAGTTGGGTCTGGAAAGAGGGATAGAGGGGAGTAAGAGAGAGAAGTGATAGTGATGAGACAAGTAGTAGAAGCTGTTGCCGCTGGAGTCCAGCACGTCAGTATCAGCTGGAGTCCAGATTGTCCGCAGCAGGAGGACGTCTACGGCAGCTCAGAGGAATCTACGAGACAAGGGAGCTCAGGGACTCCAGAAAGGTCTATGGTTAGTAACTTTAATGGGACAGGGAGAGTTAAAGTAAGTGATGAGGGGGTTGGGGGGAAGGGGGTGAGCTAGGATCCCAGTGTGTCAGTGTGCCAGTTCCCCCGGCAGTCTAGGCCTATAGCAGCATGACAAAAGCTGGTCCAAGCCTGATACAGCTCTAACTATAAGCTTTATCAAAAAGGAAAGTTTGAAGCCTACTCTTAAAAGTGGAGAGGGTGTCTGCCTCCCGGACCCTGACTGGTAGATGATTCCAAAGGAGAGGGGCCTGATAACTGAAGGTTCTACCTCCCATACTACTTTTAGAGATTTTAGGTACAACTAGCAAGCCTGCATGTTGGGAGCGTAGAGTTCTAGAGGGGTAATAGGGCACTATGAGCTCTTTAAGATATGAAGGTGTCTGATTTTTAAGGGCTTTGTAGGTTAAAAGAAGGATTTTAAATTCTATTCTACATTTTATCACCGCTACCTCTCTCTCTTATTCTCCTCTATCTGTCTTTCAAGACCCAACTGGGTCTCAGCAGATGTCTGTCTAACATGAGTCTGGTTCTGCTCGAGGTTTCTGCCTGTTAAAGGAAGTTTGTCCTCTCCGCTGTAACTAGCTACACCGTGTTCCAAATAATTACGCAAGTTGCATTGCATAAATTAAGTAACTACATTATTAGTGTTTTTTAATACAGTGCAGCCCTTACACAGTCCAGTTTAAAGAAGGGGAACAAATGCTGCTTTGATTACACACTTGTGTTATTGTTACCATGATGACTAAGGCAGGGTGAAGGTGAAGTCCTGGTTTGTTGTGTAGAACTGTCTCACCTCCTGGTAAATACAGCTGCCCTTCATGTGTGACTCTGTTAAAACAAACCTTCATGAAATACAGTCAGAAGTTAGACTCAGTGTTTAGTAAGCAGTCTAAAAACATCTGGTTCAGTCCACCGGAGCTGTTCCAGAGCCTTTTTTTTAGCACCTTCAAAAGTCATCAACTTTTTGTCAGGAAGTTTTTTCCTGTCAGAACTTTGCGAAATGAACGTGTAGGCAGTTGTAAAAGGTAATAATAACTCTACAGATGGTAACTGTCATCTCAAGGGGTGTGTGTGAGAGCACAGAGAGAGTGAGTGTGAGAGAGAAAGACAGCAGGTGAAATTATGTCCCACGTGAGTTTTGTATAAGCCAATTACCAAGTGAGTTACACAACTCCGACATGTTTGTGGTACCTTTGAAAACCAGCAAACACAAGACAAACGCCTCTCGAAGTTTTGTCTGTTTTTGACAATCACACGTCTGTCGTGCAGGCACAAAGAAGATGCTAGTCGACTGTTAACATGTTGTTTTCCACAAATTACTGACACATTTGTCAGGGCGTTTGACTACACATCTGCATCTATGTTAATAAAGTCCATGTGCATGAGTGTGTGTGTTTGTGTGTGCGCGCGTGTGAGTGTGTCAGATGTGCTGCTACCCACACAGTGGATGTTAGCTCCCCCATATTGAGGGTGAGTCATCCATGGCAAGAAACAGTGGCAGCTTCATTAGCATGCCGCTCTCATCCTCCCACTCCTCTACTCCTTAACAGATTTTAACTGGCACAGCACTTCCACCGATAAATCACAGTTGCCCTACTGCTGAAAAACCAAAAATATTAAGGCAGAAACACAGTCACACTGCTGCCTTCCCATTTCCCAGGCTTTTCCATACCTCTCTCGTATCTCTGCACGACTTATCTCATGTTACTTTCATCCCCAGAGAATCGCTGCTTCAACTTGGAGTGAAACCTTTAATGCTGTGACGTTCCAATCAGCTGGAAACGGGAATGCAATGTCAGAACCCTACGGATAAATGTGGCATTATTTTATATTTTATAAGCCTAAACAGATCCCAGGAGGTACTAAAAATAAATAATTAAATAGCTGTAAATAAATAATTAGATAACTAAATTAACTATTTATTATTACCAATAAATAAAAAATAAATATACACACTTACAGATAGAAAGAGAGTGAGCGCACGAGAGAGAGAGAGAGAGAGAGAGAGAGAGAGAGAGAGGGAGTCAGTGAGAGGGAGAGAAAGAGAAAACACTGGTTTGTGATGTGCAAACATCCTTAGTAACAGGCAGAGGGATAAGATAAAACATTTAGAGGAGTCGTGGGGCCCAATGTGACATTTTTCATAGGGCCCAAATTTGTGATAGAGCTCCCAGTAAAAAGTCACAGATCTGGAGTTGATCTTTTAAAAGGGCTCCTCAAAAATAGAACGCAGCTGCTCACTATAATCAAAAGCTACTTCACTGAGAATATCATGATAACATGATGCATTCATTTCACATAATGAGCCACATATTCACTTTAGTTTTGCTGTATGAAGTATTTACAGCAGCAGGATAGTGTGTGTGTGATTGACTAAATATTTAGAAATTAAATTCATTATAAAAAAACAACAACAACAAGAAGTAGGCACATGTTCACAGTAATGAACAAACATCACTCAGTGGCAGATTTTTGGAAAGCATTAAGTGCTATGGCACATTACACAGGACTTCCACCAGATCCACTGCAGTCTGGCTCCATGCTCTCTCGTCCATCAACACCCACCGGTTACGTTTTCAGAACGCAGCACGGAGCAGGACCTCCGGCAGTAGGTACTGCCTACTACATACTGCATGTGAAGGTAGTCTGTAGTCTGACTGTTCTGTTGGGTCTGTTATGCAGCATGCTGAGCCAGACATCGCTGGATTTCCGGTTTCAGGAAAGTTGAAGAAAACAACGACCAGGCTGTTAGATAAACTGCTTCTTTAGCATCACTTATGATTTAAAAAGTTAAGAAGTGGTTTAAATGGAATTTAATAATTGCCACAGCACCTATGGAGTTCCCCCATCAAAAAAGAAGAGAAAAGAAAAAGCGGAAAGAGCGCTGTGCATTGTGGGAAACAGTACATGAGGCAGACTAGTCCGATGCATGCTGAGAAATTTTCCCGAATCAGTACGACATCCGGGGAGTTTTGGCATACTGCATACTGCATACTGCATACTGCATACTACACACTGAATTTTGGCCAAATCAGTACGTACTGCTAGTATAGTTAGCGGTTTCGAAAACAGCCCAGGATTCTCCTCCTCCTCTCCTCATCCATGTTGTCTTTCTGGTCCTCTGAAAACCTCTGACCTGTTGACTCCAGGTCTGGCTCCGCTCATCATGACTTTGGTTTGTTGTTGTAGTTAAGTGAAATACGATCTGGTGATAACACAGAGTGTTTTATTCTGAAAATTAACCTGATGTTTTCATTTTGTTTTGGTGAAACCTGACTTCCTGTCCCGCTCCATCTGCTCTGTTGAGATTGATGCGTTGTTCTCCGGCATCCGGCAAAAACAGAAGTCTTGTGTTTCTGATCCGGAGGACTCCGACCTACCGGATCAGAGACTCAGCCAGAACGCAACGGAGCGGATCCAGTGGAAGTTAACACATTGACTATAATAGAAACCTATCAGATCTGGTTCTGTGACGGATCAGAGAGGGACCGGACCTGGTGGAATTTGGCCATTGTCTTTAGCTTCACATCTAATTCACAAAATTAGAGGACTGAACTTTTCTCTGTTGTTAGCCCTGTAATGGGATTTGTTAATAGAATTGATAGAAAAGATTTAATTTTCCAAAAGGGTCCAAACATGCTTTTGATGCATCAATTGTTCAGTGAGTGTTTGAGTGTGTTAATGTAATTCATACCTGGGTCATCTTCCCAATCAGCATTGCTTTTCTTGTTGGTAATAAATGTTTTCTTTAGTGACATTCATTCTGTGTGAACAGTGAGGTAATGTTTTTAAAGGAGTGCTTGCTTCCAAACAGGCAGATTGGTAGGAAGATACAGTTTGTGCCAGTTGATTGAAGTCAGTGCATGAGCTATAGAAGACATCACAATCTGTGGAATCAAAGCAAGCTCACAAGCTGTTTCCAATCCAGCATTCACTGTTTTTACTGTCCATCCTGTCGCTCGCAGAGAGCCTTATATATTCGCAGACGTACAGTACTACGGTCTAATGCCCAGAAGGGAGCAGAGACAGGAATTACAATGTAAGGCACCAAACATCGCACAAGTCAATAGTAGAAATGTTAGATGTAGTTTCAGTGATGACACTTTTGGGTGCAACGGGTCGTAAAATCTCATAGTTCGGACATATCATGGATCTGTGTCACAGATTGGATCGTTTCTGGATCGGTTCAACCCCTCCTCACTTAGCCATGACTATCACTGTGCACTTAAAGGCACAACACATTACAATGCATCCCCATACTTCTCAATAATGTACCACATCCTCAACTTTCACTATAGACACATTGCCTTAAGTCCACAGCCGCCTTTAACACAGTATTTGTTTCCCCTCAGTGAAATATAGCAACATTACAAACACAAACAAAATATTTCTTTGAAGAAGTTTAGTATGAGCTTGAATGTTGAAAACATAAGCTGTCCTCATTGTGCAGAAATGTGTGTATCTTTCTCCCAGGTGTTTTTGCAGCACATGATGTGTGAGTAAGACGACACATTTAGAGACTTCATAAAACTTCAGGTTTTGGATCAAGTACGTCTCAAAGACGGTTGAAAAACATGTTATTGTATCACGCACAGGGCTGCATGGTATGATGGAGTTTGTATAATGTGGATAGGGAGCCTTTCCTACAATGATTAAGTTTACAGATACACACTACAGTAAGATGTGGGATAACACGACTGACATTGAGCTACTGATTGTCGTCACAACCCACCACCAGTTTGTGTTGTTCTTATAAAAAGCAGACTTAATGAAATCGAGAGAAGTCAAACTGCATGTGATACCAAGTATTTCTTCCTTCCACACTGAAACATCAACACTTTACCTCTTCTGTGTGCAAGGTCACACAAAACCTGCATCCCAACATTTATCGAAATAAAAAGCAGAGTGGTCTGAACACTCCGGCAGCAGATCTTTCTTTAAATTCTTGGATTGGATTGTAAGATTGTAAATGGACTGTTTATAAGGTGGCAGAGGCTGCTGTGCAAAGAGCCCATCAGTATTAATTAGGGATGGGCATTTCAAGCCAAAATACTATTCGATAATCATTGGCATCTATTCGACGATTATTCTAATAATCACCCCCCCACCCCTGTCCCATTAACTCCTCGTTTGTGTGGCAGTCTCGTTAACCAGCAGCAGGACGAGGTGCTGCTAGTAGTGGGCACTGTCAGCGTCTGTCTCTTTATGTCAGTGTTTCTGTGACGCAGAGTGGCGTGTGTGTTTACATTTTACAGCCATTCTCAGTCTCTAGAAAAGCGTGTGTAGTAGTGTGAGATTCAGAAACGGAGAAAATCTCTGTGACTGTCGCTAATGTTTTCTTCTTCTTTTTAATGCAGTTAGCATTCTTCTTCTTCTGTTTGTTAACGCAGTCAGCTAACAGCTTTAAGATGCTTAGTAGCCACCGTCTGGAGGGAATACTGTATTACAACCAGGCAGCGGTAAAAACAATGAAAAATTGTACTTTTAAAATGAGAAAATATTCAAAGTAAATCTTCCCCACTGAGCCAAATAGTCCCCCACCGCCCCCATTGTACACCATGATGACTAACTGTCCATCAATCTCCGGATCACATGCACTGGAAACTCTGGGGACATGAATCCATGGATCAGCTGTCACCTGTACCCCCACCAGTTAGAAATGCTTTGTCAGTTATCTAAATCCCTTTAACTGATCTATATTTGGAGGCCTCCTGTGTATTGGTTACATCTGTAATCAGCTGAGTGGCTGAGGTTCATCTATGGATTCAAAGGCAAAAAAAGGAACTGAGGAAACTCCCCTGAGAAGTAAAACGGTCAAAGCAAGCGGCAACCTTGAAAATATGAGTCCAATGCAAAAGTGTTAAAAACTGCAGTACATCGAGGATCCACTTGAGGCTGGCTCCGGAAGTACAGGAAACCACATACACACCAATTCAAAGAAGCCGATCTTTACAGCAGAAATAAACATGTTTACAGCCTGGTTCAAAAGACGAGTGGAGTCTGGATAGCTCATTTCTGGATCAGCACACACTGTGAGGGGGGTGAATTATTTCATAACACCGCCATTTCGAAGATATTAAGATTACAAATTTTCCATTGTGACAGGAGTTCCCAAACATTTCAGCCCCCAAAATATAGGTGCCAAAGACTCAGGACCCCCATGTGTGTCCCTCAAAGTGATTTAATGTGGCTTCATTTAGCTGGTCTGCAGAAAATGACCCTATATGAGCATGTGTCTGTATTTCCTGTGCTGTTATGAATGAACCTGCTGCTACTGATGCTTTTGATCATTAACTGTTCACTAACTCTAAACTTAGGAGTCATCTGGAAACAAAGAAAGGCAGAAAACTCATTACATTTTCTATTTTCAAGGTTTTATTTCAAGGTTAGCTACTATACTTGTCGATAATTTTTACTTTAAAGGGTAAAACGTACTTTTTTTGGATAACTTAAAAAATAAAAAATTCTGGAAAACATCTCACGACCCCCCATTTGTGTCTCACGACCCCCAAGGGGGTCCCGACCCACACTTTGGGAACCCCCTGCATTATAAGAGAGACAGCTGGCTTGACTGACAGGCGGAAACACTGCAGTTGTTGGCTAGGAGACTCAAAGCCCGCCTCTTTACCTCACACTCACTCTACAGCAGTTAGGTCGAGTTCAACATTTCCAATATGGCCGCCGCCGCTGCCGATTGGCTTCAAAACAGTGCTTCAGGAGCAGATGGGTGACGTCACAGATACTACGTCCATTATTTATACAGTCTATGGGTCAAAGTCAAATGGACAGAAGCTGAAGATGTAAGTATTTATCCCTGAACACCACAGGTGTACCTGAGGTCATTCATGATGAAGCAAACCCATCCATTAAAACATGGTCCTCAAAGCGCCTAATGTTAAGAACCTTATGTGATCTGTTTCGATCAAAGCAAGCAGCATATTTTTTTATCTATCTACTCAGATTTGTTCCCCCTTACATCTGGCATAGGCCTTTAGTTATCTATCTGTTGGGAGACAGATCATACGTTTTGGAGAAAAATAGTTGGGAGTGGCATCTATTACCTAATCCATATAACATCAGTCTGTGAGGAAGGCACCCTCCTTTCCTCTCTCCCACCGGTGCTTTTTTGACAGTATTCCACTCACAGCATTAAAGCTGGTACTTCAAAGTGTTTGGTAAAGTGCAGTAGATTATCACTAAATGCCAGTGGTCTAAGGCAAAGAAGTTACTCTTGTCTTTAGGTGCTCCTGTTGACAACCATGCCGCTGCCATCATGGTTACCACGGGCAAATTGGCTTAAAAGAGTCTTAAGTATGGGGGGGAGACAAGCAGACTCCGCTCATGTTTAAAAACATTTCCATATACACTCTGAGGCGATGAAGTTTAGAAGTTAAAAGGTGAACGCTAAGTGTTTACAGCAGATAAACATTAGGAACAAACACTCTCCAGATGCACTAATGTAAAGGATATCAGTATTAGAGGCTGATTTTAGAATCAGTGTTAATCACTCATACTGATTCAAATGTGGTTTTAGGTATCAGCAGGTACGCCAGTCAAGGTCTGATCCAGAAGCAAAACTAAAGGTGCTGTTCGACTGCAGGAACTTTCCTCAGGAACTAGGGACCTTATGAGGAACTCTGCATGGGAGGAGCAGTTCTGGGGGAGCACTTTTTAAAGGTCCAGGAATTTCTGGGGGGGGTGGGGGCTGCATTGCTGAAGGTTTCTGATTGGTAGAGTAGCCTCAGTGTTTTTATTTCACCCTCTGTCCACAATAACCTCACACACACCTGTGATTCACTTGGTTTAATAACTCCTGAGCATTGGTCTTCTCTGAACCTGATAATGTGAATGCGTCTCTGTCAGCTCCCGGTGTTACAGTCTGAAGTGTGATCCTGTGAACTGGAGACCTTCAGCTGAACGTGTCAGTGTTTGTGGAGTTTACAACAGCTGTTAGAAAAAGAAGGAGTCCTCTGGAATGCATCCTAGTTTAGTTTTTATTACATATTGGTTGGTAGTCAGATTTAGATCCACTTTTTGTTATACTGGTTAAAATGATCTTTATGTCCTGATGGTAATCAATACATAATGTGTTCTTAAAAAAGAGCGAAGAAAAGCTGCTACAGCCGGAGTAAACCTGGGAAAACACCAACCAATCCCTGCCATCAGGAGCCAAATGATGAAACCAATCAAATCCCGTCCTGCCGTTCTGCCCGCCTCCTGCAGAGCGTACATTTCCTGTTTGTTTGTGTTTTGAACTTTCACTATGAGAATGTTTTGGTGTTTTCTTACCGCTGAGTGAGACATGAGTTGATGTAGTACAAAACACAAACCATGTGCTGAGGACCGGTTTTGAATCAGTCACCATCATATGGTCCTGAATCAGCGGCGCTCGTGCATTCTATGTTGTCACCTTTGTTACATGGCCTCTGTCTTTTTCTTTTTGCCCTCTGCTGGTCTGGTGGTGTAGTGCAATTACTTTTATATTTTCCCCATACCTCACATGACTGATTTGACTAATCTCCCGGGGACTTCAGGCCTTGCAAGTGGGCCACAGGAACTATTTAGTTCCTTGAAGAGTAGTTCCTGGCATTGAAAGTTCCTGGTACTTTTTTACTGGTTTGCCCAAAAAATCTCTGAGAAAACTGTGGCTAGTTAAGAACGCTGCTGCCAGAGTTTTAACACAAAAAAAGAAAACAGATCACATAACTTAAAACTCTGCACTGGTTACCTGTTTTATATTTTAAAGTTATTTTATTTGTTTTTAAAACTCCTAACAGCCTCACTACTCCATACATTACAGCTCTCCTATCACTGAGGTCCTCGAATGCTTCCCTTTTAAATGTTCCTCATGTCTCCCTCACACAGAGAGATAGAGAGAGAGAGAGAGAGAGAGAGAGAGAGAGGAAGATGAGGAGGAGAGAGAGAGAGAGATAAGAACAAACTTCAAGAGAAAACGATAAAATAACCTATAAGATTATACATGCCTTAACACAAAAAATCCAGACGAGAGAGAGAGAGAGAGAGAGAGAGAGAGAGAGAGAGAGAGAGAGAGAGAGAGAAAGAGAGAGAGAGAGAGAGAGAGAGAGAGAGAGAGTCTGAACTCTGCCTCTGGACATCAGAACAGCGAGCTCTCTAGATGTTTTTAAAAGTAAACTTAAGACTCATATTTTGAATCTAGCTTTTGATTTGGACTAATTTATTTGTATCCCTAGACTGCATTATTAGAATAATTATTGGTTATTATTGTTTTACTGAGTTGTTTATTTCATGTGTTTTTATTGTGTGCTTTTATGATTTTAAGAGATTGTATTATTACATTTCGACTACATTGGCTACAAGCTGTTGCCTATTTTTAGCAACACCTATATGTGAAACCACAGGACTTCATAGACAATCCATTTCTAGGCTGATAGAATACAATCACTCTGGAGTGCTCCATTCTTGCATTCTAATTATACTGTGTAGAATCAATTAGGTCCATCTCTGTCTTTTTACAGTCAATAAGGTGTGCCTTAGAGACCAGTTGGATCACCAGACAAGTCATGTTTTTATCTACGATTTCTTCGATTTCTTGACAAATATCATCGTGTTATACACACAAGTCATTTTAAAGACCCGGTCATGAAGAGATGAATGAGCAGCATAAAGTTTCTTTGATCAGATGACATTCTTTCTTAAACAAAAATCTGTATTGTAAGTGATGGAATATACACTGTTTGTTCTTATAAAGAGTCCAATGTAAGGCTGTGCATCTCTCCTTTTCAAGACGATCAGACTCAGGGTTCATTCATTCAAATATAGAAGGATTTTGTCCAATTACAATACATTACTTACTTTTTACTGCTATAGTGATTTAAATGTTGCTTTATTGTTTTATTAATTGTAACAGTTTATTTTATTTCATTTTTATTTATTTATTTATTCATTCATTCATTCATTCATTTGTATATATCTACAGTTTTATTGATATTTTCAGCCTTAATTTTATTTTCAACTCTTACCCTTACCCTTTTTTAATTTATTTATTTTAACTATTTATATTCTTAATATTAATTTGACGCGCTAACTTATTTTAATTACACATGTTTTATTGTTGGTGTGTGTGCATTAGTCTCTATTTTATAATCCGTTTTTGTTTTTTTCTAACTCGACTGTTCAGAAGATATTAAGATTACGAGTTTTTGCCCAAATAAGGACATGACTCACTTGATTGACAGGTGGGAACACATAGCTGTTGGCTAGGAGGCTCAGACCCCGCCTCTTTACCTCACATTAAGTTTGGTTGAGTTCAATATTTCCAATATGGCTGCCACCGATGATTGGCCTCAAAACAGCGCTCAGGAACAGACGGGTGACGTCACGGATACTACGTCCATTATTCATACAGGCTATGAGTGAGACACAGTCCTCTTTAGATATGATGAAGAATAAATAATGATAATGAACGACATCAACAATGAGGAGAGTTGAACACTGCAGACTGGACACTCGACTCGAGCTTGAGGTTTGGTGACTGGTCTACAGCACTACACTAGGTCAGATTCTAGTGGCTGCTGATGATTCGCAATCAGGACTGTGTTAAAGTGGTCTTAAGTTGACCTTTGACAGCATGGTATCAAAGCAGTCAAGCCATCACCATCCTTTAATACGTCTAGATCAATCCTGCAACAGTTTGAGACTTCACATTGCATTACAGTCTAACACAATACATAATAAAAGGGCTGTTCCACCTGCTGACATCAACACTTTATATTGATCTCGCTTCAACTCTGTACTGCCTCCCGTACTACTTTTGATGCAGTCTAGGACAACCTGGTCCCACCATCACACCTCTGTGACATTTGCACTGAAGGTGTGATGTTACAGAGGCATAAATATCCCGCCTTGAAGCGGTGATATAATGGGGCCGGTGTCTCAGAGAGGTCACTTTGTTCACCTTTGTCATATCCTCTAAATTTGCTGCTTTTGAAAGTAAAAACTGAGCAGAAGGAAAAAAGCAGTGTCAGTCAGACTTTGAAAGTTTATAAATCTACTTCTTCTCATGCAACTGCTTTGTATTCTGTCTTGTGTGGCTTAAAGGGTCCATTACTAGTAGCAGTTTACTTCATCTAATCATTGGATTGTCAAGCATTACGAAGGCCTGCATCTCATGAATATTTGATGTGAGCCAAGTGCATTAAACCTATTCCTCTGCGCTGCATCAGTTCCAGTGGTTACAGGTCTAATTATGACACGGTGCAGGCGCTCAGCTGGCACCTTCAGAGCTGCAGCCAAACTTTCTGTCCTCAGAGAACAATGTACAAGACACCTCCTTATTTTTCCAAAATGCTCAGCCTTCCGTGGTTTTTATAGTATGGCGTCCACAGGGGCAGCCCTGCTTTGAGGGAGCTTTCTTCTTTTAGGACAAATGAAAACTTCCTGGAGCTTTTGTTGCCACAGTCTTTCTCCATTCATTAAATCAGCCTACGGCGTTTTGTTCTGCCTGCGGCGGGGCTTCGGTCCTCGCCTGCTCCTCTCCCCCTCTTCATTGTCTTCTGTTCTCCTGAGTCTTTTGATCACAAGCCAAGATGTTACATAATTTCTGACACGATCCCAGGCCCTTTGTTGGAGAGTGATTCTCAATGAAGATGTAGGTAAGCAGTCGCTAAAGGTCATTTGAGGTGATATACCCTCTTAGCTTCATTCAAGCTAACGGGAGGAAGACGGAGGAAGATGAAGAGTGTTAGTTTTTCATGCTGACTTCAGAGTGTGTATGAAATGTTCAAGAATGCAGTGTAAATTAGCCTGGTGCTCATTAAAGCGAAGCTATAGCTACAGTAGTTCACATGACAAGCACATCAACGAGCGTACGGGCTGGATAATAAATTGGAAAGTGGACTGTAAAAAGAAGTCACTCTGTGATAGTTTGTTGGGCTAAAAATAGAAATACTTAGGGGGAGATTATGTGAAGACAGTATGTCAGACTAGCAGCCAGCATAAAGGATTCATCTCATGCTGCACTGTACATTCATCCGCAACCCCATTCCTCTTCATTTTCCTCACCCTGCTTTATGCTTCCATACCAATTTAAGCAAAGACACACTGGCACAGAGGCAGAAACACACACACACACACACACACACACACACACACACACACACACACACACACACACACACACACACACACACACACACATATTCACTCCCACATCGGTATAACTGAGTTGGCGGGTGAGGTGTCAGCATCACTTCAGAGACAGCTTGATGACAATCCAGCTGGAGTCACACTTTTAAAGGTCACACAGATCTCTCTCTCACACACACATACACACACACACACACACACACACACACACACACACACACACACACACACACACACACTCATTTTCAGCTCTGTCTGTCTGACTTTCACGCACACATCGAGCACACACACACACACACACACACACACACACACACACACACAAAGGTGTACTTTAATTAAAAGCTGCAATCAAGCCGACTTCTGGGTGTAATAACACCTCTCACAGACATGAGAATGTCGTCATACCAGTTATAAAAGTCTCGAACATTTAACTACTGCACACAACTTCAGCAAGCTGTGAAAGTCTTCAAAAAATAACTTCTCACGTACACGAAAAAAGCAGAACATGTCAATGACATCATAGAGGGAGAGGAGGACAAAGCTGTAATTTTCTTTCTGCTGTTTGTAGTTACTAAGGATTACTCAGGTCACTCTTTTCCAGAGGTTATTTTCCAGGACATTTCCAGGACATTTTCAGCGATGATCAAGCTGGTATGACAGTCTAAATTTAATTCCTAAATAACCAAGTAAATATTATGGGCTACTCTCATCACAGCTTTCTCTTTTCTCAAAAAATATAAAATTAGCTAAATAAAAAAGACAAGCACCAGCAAAGGAATCTGGAAGCTGCCTTTAGTTGAGTTTTTACCAAAAAGTTCTATTTTGGTTTCACCTGACCACATGATATTCTCCCAATCCTCTTCTGGATCATCCATATGCTCTGTGGCAAACTTCAGACGGGCCTGGACATGTACTGGCTTAAGCAGGGGGTCACGCCTGGCGCTGCAGGATTTGAGTCCCTCTCGGCGTAGTGTGTTACTGATGGTAGCCTTTGTTACTTTGGTCCCAGCTCTCTGCAGGTCATTCATCAGGTCCCTCCGTGTAGTTCTGGGACTTTTGCTCACCGTTCTCATGATCATTTTGACCCCACGGGATGAGATCTTGCGTGGGGCCCCAGATCGAGGGAGATGATCAGTGGACTTGTATGTCTTCCATTTTCTTACAATTGCTCCCACAGTTGATTTATTCACACCAACCTGCTTGCCTATTGTAGATTCACTCTTCCCAGCCTGGTGCAGGTCCACAATTTTCTTCCTGGTGTCCTTGGACAGGTCTTTGGTCTTGGCCATGGTTGAGTTTGGAGTCTGACTGTTTGAGGCTGTGGACAGGTGTCTTTATACAGATAACCAGTTCAAACAGGTTCCATTAATACAGGTAACGAGTGGAGGACAGAAGAGCTTCTTAAAGAAGAAGTTACAGGTCTGTGAGAGACAGAAATACTTAATTTCCACCATCATTTACAAATAAATTCTTTAAAAATCCTACAATGTGATTTCCTGGATTTTTGTTCTCATGTTGTCTCTCATAGTTGAAGTGTACCTCTGATTAAAATTACAGACCTCTCTCATCTTTCTAAGTGGGAGAACTTGCAAAATCAGTGGCTGACTAAATACTTTTTTGCCCCACTGTATGTGAGTTGATTTCTTGTTGTGAAAACTGCATCATCACAGAAGCTTCTAAAACTCTGGTGAGTCTATATTTAAACCTTGCAAACTGCCATGACCCTCGGGTACTGACTGAAAATGAAATTCCAAATTTGGGATATATGAGCAGCTTCATTTCAGCGAGATAAGACACCCTGTATCAGCCTCTAAATTCAAACGGATTGTTTTTGATTCAAGGGCGTAGGTTTGTATGCGGTATTGACCTGACCAATCGATATTTTGGGTGGACTGAGTTGTCCCAATAAATCTTCAAGCTCCCTTTGTACTATGTTCTTGGAAAGAGGGAGAAAGAGAAAGAGCAGTCACTTTTTGGCTCCTCCTGCCAACTTTAAACAAGAACTGCTTGGTTCATTATGAGCTTCATGCTCATGATAACAACAGAGACAATGTATTGTAAGCAGGTATTAAGGAACTGTCTTCTATATGAAGTACATTCACTATGCATTATCCTGCTTATTACCCAGCTACCAATTAACCAGGTTGAAACCATAGACTGTATAAATGGATGGAAGGAAATGGATGTAGTCTTGTTAGCAAAACTCGTTATTTTAACATCTTCAAAAATAACAAGTTATATAAAATTCACACCCACACAGTGTGTGCTGATCAAGCGGCAACCTCCAGTCTCAAAATATGAAGCCCATGGGGAGGTGTTATAAACTGCAGTTCACTGAGGATCCACTAGAGGCTGGCTATCAGAGACACCACACTGCCCTCAAGCGTTTCAGAGTAGAATTGCTGCGCGACACGAACACATCGACGCAGAAGTATGTGGTGCTCACGTCCGCGTCAGCCCATGCTGCGTAGAGGAGACGCAGAAGTATAAATCAGCCTTTAGTATTTCTGCAAAGTGTAGCACATGCAAAACAACGATCGGGAAGTGACAGGTGAAGAAAACATTGCAACATGGCAGCGACTGATGCAGCCCCTTCACATTGTAAAATCTCTAAAGTCGCAGAGCATTTTACTCAATTCATTTTACTCAATGCTGCAAAGACAGAGCGGATTGCAACATCAGTTTACTAGAACCTCCTTTTTCATGGGAGCACGTTGGAAATTCACAAGAATTTGAGGAGAAGACGCAATGACATTCAAATTAACGGCCCACAAAGTGTGTGTGTGATTCTTTCATTTTCACTCCCTCACCTTCAAATCTCTACCTTACAACACTTCATCTCTTCTCTCCTTCTTCACTCTTTCTCTTCTTCTTCCTCTCAGTGGAGCAAACTTTTACCATGCTACACATTCAAATTTAAATGACTTGTCTTACATGTACTGAGATTTTTTATGGCAGTTTTGGAGTTTAAAAGAGTTATTTTAAGAAGCTGATCGCTAAATAAGAACCATTAAAGCTGGGGTTGGTAATCAGATTTAGATCCACTTTTTGTTATAATGGTTAAAATGATCTTTATGTCCTGATGGTAATCAATACATAATGTGTTCTTAAAAAAGAGTGAAGAAAAGCTGCTATCTACAGCCGGAGTAAACCTGGGAAAACACCAACCAATCAGCCTTTTTTGGGTGCCAAAATTTTAAACCATTCAAATCCTGTCTTGCCGTTCTGCCCGCCTCCTGTGCGTACATTTCCCCAGCGTGCACTCTGAGTCCCCGTCTCCTGCCTCTGCTTCCCCTGACTCTACTGACTGCCCCTCTCGCTCGACCTCGGGCCTGTCCCCTCTGACCCGATGAGGTGCTTTGCTCAGGACTGTAGTCCGGATCAGAGTCTAAAAAGCTCTCACCACGGGGGCTCTGACAAGCAGAAGAATTAATGACATTCAGTAAGTCCTACAGAAAATGTATATTTATTGTAGCGTCCGTCCGGACTCTGTAGGGATGACGAGCCGATTGGTGAACACGTTGATCTTTAATAACCGGTCACTGTCGGCCGTGATCACGCCAACCAACAAAACAACAATCAATGTTTGAATGAATGAAGAACTTCTCCTCTTGTCTCTCCTCTCTCCAGCTCACACACTCTACACCTCTCCTGATGCCTTCACTGACTGTCAACACTGTAGGAATTAAGAGCATCTACACTGAACATGTTTAACAAACAGTAGAGCTGTTACAGTATTATATATGTGTTATAACTTTTCTCCTGATATCGTGTCACCAGTACAACTGGATAATGCTAGCATGATAGTTGTGAGTACTAACAGCAGCCATGTTTGTTTGTGTTTTTAACTTTCACTATGAGAATGTTTTGGTGAGGACTGGTTTTGAATCAGTCACCATCATATGGTCGCAAGTCAGCGGCGCTCGTGCATGTGAGCGGGGGGGGGGGGGCGTTTTGGAGGAGCTCTGAGGGAGGAGGGGAGGGGTTAGACGGAGTCATGAGGAAATGCTACATTCAAATTCATGCTAGTTTTCCGAGACTGCCAACCCCAGCTTGAAGTGATTGTGCAAGTCAAAGTCCGATTGGTCGAGTAATCATTTGGATAATGGATGACTAGTCCAGAGAGTCAGTTTCAGCCAGAGTGTGCGATCTGCTTGTTCCAGACATTGCTTTTGCTGTTCAGGATTAATCACTGTTGTAATAGGGTTTTGACCAATCAGAATCCATTACTTAACACATCTGGGTAATAAGATTCATTAGTGTATTATTTGATTAGCCTTAGATCTTGTGTCCACGTTGTCTGACAGTGCACCACACCTCACCTTACCCTCCCCTCTATCCTTCCTGCTTTCTTCAGCTAGACACTCTTGTTTTGAAGTTGCTAAGTTTTGTCTGGTATTGCATGTAAGTCTGTTTAGATTGCTGTAATGATCATAGTCTTGACAGCGGGGCTGCCAGTGGAGCCAATATATGTGCCTTGGTAAATTTTATGTAGATTCAATGTCAATCTGACAATTAAATTAGGATTCTTTTTTAGTCCATCTATAAAGTCATGCATTAACAGAGTTCACGCCAGTCCTCATTTGGTCACATAATCCGTCCCTTCCAGTGACTTTAATTGCTGCTTCTTCCCATGACGGGAATCTTGGAGTGACTGTACTCAAGCAGGATAGGAAAGAAACTTGGGGAGGGCTGATCCTCCATAAAGACTCCCTTTATGTATGACCAAATTTAAATTGGCTTGCTTGTCCCTGCAGAACTGACTTCCTCTTGTGGTTCTGTCAGCAGTTCTCTAAGGGAAGCAAAGCTGGACTCATAAAAGATGCCACCCTCACACATGGGTCTGATGGTGGCCCTGGGCAAGGTCACATTGTAGGCTCCATATTTTATTAAAGGGGAAAGAAGAAAGAAGAAAAAAGCTAAACAGCCTTCATTGGCGCCCTCCATTTGTACTCTTTTTAATTCTCAACTTAAATCGAGTTATGTTAGCAAAGGTTATGTGTACTCCAACGTTTCCTCTGCACATCAGGGATATGAGCATTAAACACAGTGCTGCCAATGATGTCATTTTAATCCATGGACCAAGAGGTGACAGTAACACTAAGATACGATTCAGAAGGCAAGCAAAGCCAGTGGTGAATAAATGCTCGAAGACATGAGTGTAAACAATGATGGATTTAAAATACCAGCTACACAACAAGTAAGGACATGCACCACGCGCCTTTCTCAGACCTCCAGGACATGGGCGAAGCATTTGGGTGACTAACTCTGCATGTCAGCATAATTAGTGTTTGTTTAAAAGAAAATGCCAGGGAACCTCATCCACACTACAGCACACAAATCCAGCTATCGTCATGACCAGAGACTAGTATACTACATTAGCATGTAGCAGCATAAACTGAACAAATATATAGACATAGAAGAAGCCCTGGCATCCATTGGCTATTCAACTGTGGTTTAGACTCTCTGCATTCAGCAGTTTGACGGCTGCATTGTCTGCTTCCCAGAGTCAGATGTAAACACACTTGGAGGGTAAGAGGGTAAGGTGGGTAAGGAGCTGAGGGTTAGTGCCAAGTTATCAAAGCTGACTGACTGACTGACTGATTTACTGACTGACTGACTGACTGATTTACTGACTGACTGACTGACTGACTGACTGGCTGACTGACTGACTGACTGATTTACTGACTGACTGACTGACTGGATGACTGACTGACTGGCTGACTGACTGACTGACTGACTGACTGACTGACTGACTGACTGACTGACTGATAAATTTACTGACTGACTGACTGACTGACTGATTGACTGATAGATTTACTGACTGACTGACTGACTGACTGACTGACTGACTGACTGACTGACTGACTGACTGATAGATTTACTGACTGACTGACTGACTGCTAGATTTACTGACTGACTGGCTGACTGACGGACTGACTGATAGATTTACTGACTGACTGGCTGACTGATAGATTTACTGACTGACTGACTGACTGACTGACTGACTGACTGACTGACTGACTGACTGACTGATGATTTACTGACTGACTGACTGATAGATTTACTGACTGACTGACTGACTGACTGACTGACTGACTGACTGACTGACTGATAGATTTACTGACTGACTGACTGACTGATAAATTTACTGACTGACTGACTGACTGACTGACTGACTGATAAATTTACTGACTGACTGACTGACTGACTGACTGACTGACTGATAAATTTACTGACTGACTGACTGACTGACTGATAGATTTACTGACTGACTGACTGACTGACTGACTGACTGACTGACTGACTGACTGACTGACTGACTGATAAATTTACTGACTGACTGACTGACTGACTGACTGACTGACTGACTGACTGGCTGATAGATTTACTGACTGCCTGACTGACTGCCTGACTGACTGACTGACTGACTGACTGACTGACTGACTGACTGGCTGATAGATTTACTGACTGCCTAACTGACTGCCTGACTGCCTGACTGCCTGACTGCCTGACTGACTGACTGACTGACTGACTGACTGACTGATAGATTTACTGACTGGCTGGCTTGCTGGCTGGCTGGCTGGCTGGCTGGTGTCCAGATAGGACAGTAAACAGCACAGTAACAGTGATTTCCGTCACACCCCTTCATGACAGAGTCCCTGAGAGGCTGAGGCTGGAGGGTTGAGTCCAGTGAACAAACAGAATGATTACAAGGCTTTTCTTAAAAACAATGTATGGACTATGTCAGCTACCGTTTGCTCCATTTAACAAAGTCTAAACATTCCCTGGAGGCCCTGCATTTGAGTTTGAGGATCTGGCCCTGCAGTAACCAAACACAGCAGGAAAGAAATACAGAGTGACAGCATTGTCATATCAATTCTCATCCCTACCAAAGACACATCTCACTTAGGCTGAAGTGAACAGATAGGCCCATGCAAAGCCACTGTACAAATAATTGCTAGTCAGTAGCTACACCTGTCATATACGGTTAACCATCTGGGTTTCAGGAGACAAGGGAAAGGAAAGAGAACAGATAAGCTCCATTTAGTTTGGGAGGTGATGTGCCTTAAATTGTAGTGGCAGCTGTAAAATGGCTTGTGCCTGCACACTAAAGAAATGGAAAGTGAGATAAAGGAAAGCATAGGGCTGGAGAAAATAATCTTGGCAGCGGTGCATCAAGGCCATTGTGGCAATCTTTAATTTGAGGGGTGTAGTGAACTGTTATCCCCAAAGGGTGAAATGTTATCAGGATAATGAATGTGCATCCATAGAAACCACAAGGCCATTTGTTGATTCCTCTCTGTGCATCATATACATCTCAAAGGTAGAGGCTGTCCATACTGTGGACTCTATGTGGATCAAAAGACAATTCAAAATGTTGGAGGAACTCTCATGACAGACTCCACACTGTCCTCAATGTGTCATGAGCATGAACTATCAAGGCTGTGTGTGTCATGGAAGACTGGCCTTACTGTGTTATGGCAGTCAGCATTGATCAGCTGCAGCAGCTGGCTCTCAAACTTCTCCAGGGACGGCTGCAGGGAGACGGTCACTCTGTTTAGGGTGAAAGGCAGCATCTTGAGCAGCTGAGGCTTCAGCAGAGCATCACCTGGTGACAGTGTGAACATAACAAATACATCATGATGTTGTGACATTAGTATGATTATTGAACAGAAGCCTTTTCGGTAACACTTTATATTAACTACACACTTTTAAGCATTAATTAAGCATTAATTATTGCTTAACTCATCATCTGTAAAGCATTGTTCATACATTAATACTCATTTATATATCATGTACAAACACAGTTATAAATGTTTTATTATTCATGAATATGACTCTATAATGTGTTAACTAACTCTTTGTTCATACTTTATAAATGATGGATTCACCAATTACAAATGAGCTATTATGGTCATTATAAACCAGTTATAAACACATTTACAGGTTATGATTCTAACATTTAGTAAGGGTTAGTGAACACCTTATTACATAGAAAATTATGATTAATTAAGGTAGTAACAAAGGACTTATAAGCAGCTTGTTCATGGTTTTGTGAGCTGATCTAAAGTGAGGACTTTTTATGCTTTACAAAGAATTCTTAATGAGATTTAAGACCAGCAGCACCTTAAAACACAGAAGTCACAGATATTGATTCAACAGAATAAGGAAACAGACACAACACATGGACTTAAACTTGTATTCATTAAAAGGAAACAACCTCTGTATAAAACCACGTTTATCAAAATAACTCTTCATATGAACTTAAAATACTCTGCAACTGAAAAAGAAAATCTCTCAAACTTAAAGTGCTCACAGTGGAAAAACTCAAATAAAATATGACATATCAAATATATAAAAAGACACAGTAACATTTAAACGCTGGCTGTATAAAACCATTTGTAAACACAAGTTAAAATGCAGCTGCAAAACTGAACAATATCTGTGACTTCTGTGTTGCAAGGTGCTGCTGGTCTTAAATCTCATTAATGAATTATTTTTAAAGCGTATAAAGTCCTCACTTTAGATCAGCTCACAAAACCATGAACAAGCTGCTTATAAGTCCTTTGTGACTACCTTGATTAATCATAATTTGCTATGTAATTAGATGTTCACTAACCCTTACTAAATGTTAGAATCATAACCTGTAAATGTGTTTATAACTGTTTTTTAATGACCATAATAGCTCATCTGTAATTGGTGAATCCATCATTTATAAAGTATGAACAAAGAGTTAGTTAACACATTATAGTCATATTCATAAATAATAAAACATGTATAACTGTGTTTGTACATGATATATAAATGAGTATTAATGTATGAACAATGTTTTACAGATGATGAGTTAAGTATTAATTAATGCTTAACTAATGCTTAAAAGTGTGTAGTTAATATAAAGTGTTACCGACTTTTCTAAGTGGGGCGAGCGATTCTTATCAGAGATGCCACACTGAGGTCATTTCTCACCTGTAAATATAATGTATTTAGAATGTTTGCAGAGTGCTGTGACACTGCCGCAGCTGGTGTTTATAGTTGCGTTGCAGTAGTCCAACAAAGAATTGTCAACACACTTTTAATACAGCAAAACAACAAAAAGGGTGATCTGCTTTTTGGATTTATCTGTGTTTTTAAAGCTCATAACTTCATTCTGCCTTCATCTCTGATGTTTTGTGAAATGACAATAAAGGAAAATGGAATCTTGAATATATGCTTTGTCATTGCACAAATAGAGATTAACTATGTTCTAACTGACATATGGAGCAGAAATAACATTTTATCAGCACTATTATTGTTATAATTTACATCATTATTGGCCTAATCCATGTGTAATCTGTGTGTACCATGAAACACCTGGATCACTGGCTAATCCAACAAGTTTGGTTGTTAAGTGTGCTTTGTGTAAAATACAGTTTATTTTTTACAGTTTATTTATTTTATTTATTTTATTTATTTTATTGTATCTATGTTATCTTATTTATATTAATTTAATTATATTCTATTCTATTTTATTTGATCTTATTTATTCTATTTTTATTTATATCTTATCTTATTCCTTTCTTACATACTGTTCATAAGAACTCTGTAATGACCCGGATAAATAAAGAATGTGTGATTTCTGATTCAGATTTTTCTGATGCAGTATCCTCATTACATGCTAGCTGTGCATTCCTTTAGTCCAATGAAAGAAATGTGTTTTTTACTCAAAGCCCTGTCTTTTTAAATTGGAAACAAACAACATGTCATGGAAACACCCACACAATAGCTTGGCTGCAGATATTCGGCTTATTTTCAACATTGCCAATTATGTTGGTTTGTTTTGTTATCTTTACAGGGGAGCTGTGAGAAGTGTTTTTCTGGAGCTGGGGGCTGTTCTGTCCTCTTTGCACGTTGGCTCCACCAACAGTAGCAGCAGTTTGCTAACCCACAACCTAACTAACAAAGGTTAGATTACTTGCTATGTTGTTGTTGTTTGCTCTGCTGCTACACCGCAGTATTGCTCAGTGCAGTGTTTGCAAAGGGTTTTCAGACCACCATGATTTTAACTATACAATATCAAAAATCTCTCTGAGATGTTCTGTACCTGAGTCCATGTCAGAACATAGAAGAAGCTCAGAATAAATACAAATATATATTTCAAGTTAATACTTCGATTGCAAGGCAGGTGAGACACCATTATCAGAAACTTTACACAATGCAAGAGTGTGTAAATCCCACAACACTGAACCAAGCTGGATGTTTTCCCCTCTGCTGACAGCTCTGCCCTGTGCAATATGTTTGACATTGCATTGATTGTGAAGGAGCAGCTGTTGGACACTATATGTTAGAGTCTCTTATTCGCCATTCAATTTGACAAGGCCATCAATGCAGCCAACTGCTCACAGCTAATTATTTATGTGAGCTACATCAAAGAGCTAAATGTCCAGGTGGAGTTTTTGTTTTGTCATTTTGTGCCAGCTCACACCTCAGCCTGGAATTACTTCATTAAAAGATAACCACATTGACTAGAAGCAAGGGCAATAAAGGGTTGCCATCATCTATTTTCTCTCCTTTGTAATTAGATTTGTGCACTTTCTTTCTTCTTTCTGTTTGTCCCGTGAAATGGTTCTCAATGCGTCTGTGCACCGGCATGAGGGGGTCATGAATTTCTCACCCAAACAAACTCTTCTTTGATTATGAAGTACAGGACGGGGTGATCGCGTTGGGCTTTCTGTCTGATTCATGATGCACAACTATGAATACACTCAGGAAAAGTTGAATCTGTGGTGTGCTTCTTTGGACAGGGCTCAGTGGAAATGTTAAAAAGTTGCAACCTTGTTGGGTGATTCTGAGAAAGTGGCTGGCCTTTGCCTCTGCATATCAGGTGGCCCCTGTGAATTTCAAGTGGCTGCAGGAGCAGTTTGGCAATCACTTTGGAGAGGAAATTGTAGGGATTCAGTGGGCGAAAAATCCATTCAGCTTAGCGGCAGAGCCCTGTGATGAACCGATCATCCAAGAGGAGGCCCTACTCGACCTAAGCTCTAATGTGGAGTTACAACTCAGGATGCTTGACGGGTTGCTCACACACTTTTGGCTGTTTTTGGAGAGGAAGTTCCCATCTTTTTCAATAATAGCTATAGATGCACTTATCCCTATGCACTGTATCTCGCAACCCACGGATGGGTTGAGAAGTATTGGCAATATGTGTTTTTATAAGTGATTCATTCATCCATTAGTGTGTTTAGTTTCCAGGGGAAACTAAAATTTAGCTCCACAGGTCAGAATAACCCTTCTTCAAAGTATGCACTGCATACTATACGGTTTAGAATATTTTCCCTTTTTAACATTTTGACTTTTTCCTTGATTTCCACACTAGAAAAATAAACCAACAGAGCTGTAATGTTAATAATTAATCACTTCATGAGATGTAATTGAATTGTGGTGGACACTCATTGGACTGATGGTTCAAAACAAGCGTTTCGAACCTTTTAAGGCCGCCCCCCTTCACATTGAGGACTCTTGTGAGTTGATGTTCTCTGAAGGGAGAGTCACTGCTCTACCCTTTGAAGACTTCTGCTGCCGAAGATGAAAACTGAAAACACTGTCAAGTAAAATTAATGTGTGAAGAAAGTTGTGCGACATTTGTGAAATTTATCAGAGTGACCCATTTCTTTAAATTTCCCCTAACATTCCCCATCATCCTATGAAAATGCATCATGGCATCCCAGATGTTCTGAAGTGAGGAGGAGAGAGGTCAAGTGGAAAATGCATGATACAGTGTTTTTATGCCATGAGCCATGCTGAAGCTCTGTATGTGTGTGTGTGTGTGTGTGTCTTATCTTAGAATGTGAGCTGAGCTTCTTCAGATTTCTTTATTGGTAGTGTCAACTCGGTGCCAAAGGGCTGGTTTCCAGAAACACTTGCTGCTCATGGCAGCTTATTAACGCTCTGCCTCACCCCAGACTTAATAGATGCTCCACTTCAAAATGTTACACACTCCTAAAATGTCTGTATTTTTAACAAGGTCAACAGCTTCCTCCATGTATGGCATTGTAAATCTGTCAGTCAATAAGTCACCCAGTCAGTCGACCACTTCATGGATCTGTTTACTTCCCCTCCGATGCCATCAGCTGAGGCATACTTGGTGAATGAAATGATTGAACATCTGTTTTAAACCTAAAGATGTAATCTGATGAACCGAAGGGATCCCTTGATTCTTTACACAGCTCTACTATCCGAGGAGAATTTATCCATGATTGGTTTATGCAGTTTGGTTTTCTTAATGTGCATTACAACATCACAGAGGTCAGGGGCTCACATTTTAGGACGGTGTATTCTTTCAGATTAAGCTTGGTAATTACTAAGACTACAGAGATAAATGAGCCCAGCTGCAGCACCCTCATTTTCATAAAGAGCCACCAAATAGGATCTGATGCTGCATCGCTCAGGATGTCTGGAAAGTGACTGAGCAGAAAGAGAAAATGTTTTACTTTGCAGTGTGGATTCATCCCCAAGGATAAGACCTGGTGGTAATGAAATACTGAATAACCACAGCTGTCAGTCCAACAGACAGAGCGGTGGAGGAACACCTAAGAAAGCTTGAATGACCTGTGTTGTGCTGTTCAGCAGATTCGTATAGAAACCTGCATCCTTTAACTCACACTTCTCTTTCTTTTTTAACATCCCCTGAAAAAAGCTGGAGTGTTACACAACCTCTGTTCTGAAACCTAAAACCATGCAGTGGTTTTTACGCCTGTTTCTCTGAAGCATTGCATTTCAAACACAGTTTCAATCCTGCAGGGAGAAACGGGTGTTATCACAGTTGTGCTACCTTTTGAGCCGAGGTCTAAGTTCATATGGGCGCTGCAGAGTCCTCTTTGGCCTTCAATACCCCAGACTAAGAAAGAGACAGCTCGGCACCACAGGTAGGGAAGGGGCGGGGCGCTTACTGACAGTCAAGTGCTTGGTCTAGCTGGATTTTGTTTTGCTGAGTTTGCTGTTTAAACTGGAGGCTCAGGACATATAAGGGGGAACTGGAGGTGGGTTCACAGCTTCTGGAGGACAACATCAGACCATATGATTGTTTTGTAGGTGTAAAATACGCTTTCCTTACCAGAACAGCAATAGGAGGAGGGATGTTTGAATAAAAAGCAACATATTGAACCGCTGAGATTAATCCTTTCAGGAGAGGACTGAGTTTATTGGATGTACTTTTGCTTGCTAGGACACATGAATGATTCAACTGACTTCAGACTTGCTTACAGAGATTCTTGGTGTATTTTTCTGGCTCCATTATTTTTCTATTGAAGGATTTTCAACCAAGTGTTGGAGTCCGGAGTCACCTTCTGTCCTGGATTTGGAATTTCAGAACTTTATACATAAAACTTGAGGCGACCCACATGAAAATGTCTCTTTATCTTTAAGGTATATTTCCTGGCTTCATTCAGAGAGGATAGGACAGTAGATTGAGCATGGGACTGGGAGAGAGTGGGGAGTGGTGTGCAGGAAAGAGGCCGCAGGTTGTAATCAAACCCTGGCCACCCGCTTGAGCACTATAGCCACTGTAGACTTTAGACTTTATTGTCCCCTTGGGGAAATTATTTTCCACAGCACCTTCTGCGTTTCCACACATAGACATTCACAGTACATACACCGCAAGCTCAACAAACTATCCACAGAGGCATCAACAGTCAAACAGAGAAAGTGGTATCATTCAGCGAGGCCTGTTGTTCAGGGTCACTATAACAGCAGAGATCAGGCTCTTGCCAAGGCGAGCCATTCTGCACCTCTGTACGATAAGGTGGGTGTTTAGTGGATGTGTGATGTCCTGTTCTTTCGAGGTTGCAATGCGTCTGATGTCCCTGTGGTTTAAGTCTGTGAGGTTTGGTGTATTTTAGAGGCTGTGGTGGTTATGTGTGTGAGTTTGGCCTTGTTTTTAACAGACAACATGTTGTAGAAGCAGGTGTACATGGGGCGCATCTTAACCACTTGGCCAAACTAGTGCCCCTACGATGGCACTCAAAGAAGCAAGTTGCTTTTTCTAAAGCAGGGATACACAGCAGTCTAGTGGGGTCACTTTTTAATTCTCTTCTCCTTCATTAGCTTATGATCATGCATTTATAGAAAACTATGGTATACTTTTAAGGAGTTAAAACTTGGGGAGTGCTGGTTGAATAACTCCCTAATCGAAGAATAACACCTGTGGGGGGATGTAGCTCAACTCTTTGAAAGTTGGTTGTAGGTGTCCTAATCCTTACAACTGTCAACGCTAACATAGGCTGACCTCAACTACCAGACAGGTAGCTGGAATGGTGGTAATACCAGGTACTGCAAGGAGCTACACTGACTTATATATTCTGGATTTGACTGTACTTCGAGCTACCAGCCTCATAGGGCTTATGCTGAAGAAGGCAGTCCGTGGCTGAATGAGGGGTCTGACTGGTATTTCAAGAACGCATATTTTTCTATACAAACAATGTATTTCAAAGTCAGCCTACTATCACCTTAAGAATATATCAAGGATTGAAGGACGTATGTCTCAGCAGGATGCAGAAAAACTCCTCCATGCATTTATCTTTAGCAGACTAGACTACTGTAACGAGGTCTTTACAGGACTCCCTAAAAAGTCCATCAGACGGCTGCAGCTCATACAGAATGCTGCTGCTGGAGTCCTAACAAGGACCAACAAAGTAGACCACATCACTCTAGTTCTTAGATCCCTACACTGGCTTCCTGTCTGTCAGAGAATAGACTTTAAAATCCTGCTGATGGTTTATAAAGACCTGAATGGTTTAGGCCCAAAATACATTGCTGATCTGCTACTACTTTATGAACCACCTCGACCTCTGAGGTCATCAGGTACTGGTCTGCTTTCAGTCCCTAGAGTCAGAGGGAAACATGGTGAAGCAGCGTTTAGTCATTATGCACCACATATCTGGAACACACTCCCTGAAAGCTGCAGGTCTGCTCCAACTCTCACCTCTTTTAAATCAAAGATTAAGACTTTTTTATTTAACACTGCCTTCCTATCTTATCTTATTTTAACTCACCTCAAATTTTAATTTTATTTTAAACTTATTTCTAATTTTCCTTTTCTTTTCAATGTTAATTATATCTGTCATTTTAATTATGCTCTTTTATGCCTGTCTGAATGTCTCCAATGCTTTTAATGTTTTAATGTAAAGCACATTGAGTTGCCCTCGTATATGAAATGCGCTATACAAATAAAGCTGCCTTGCCTTGCCTTGCCTCTTCCAACTAGATATATAAATTTTAAGTTTTTTCCATGATCAATTTTTGGAAATGTTAACGATCAATTATTGACTAATCAATAAATAAAAACATTGTTATTCTTCTGTTAAAAATAATGCCATATACGTTGTTTTCCCCCTACATTATATTTTCCACAGCAACAAAATGCATATCACTGACAGTACTGAATACAGGTCCACGTTCAACACCCTGAATATCAACAAGCAGGCTCATAAAAATAAAAGATTCCCAGTGGACATAGCTTTATAAAGTGAAGGCTCGTGATACTAACAGAAACATACTTCAGACTCACAGTGTTCAGTTTTCTGTCTACTCTATCTTATTGAGTAAAATGAGCATGTGTACGTGGTCAGGTGTCAGCCGGGAGCGCCACCGGGTTAGAATCAGTCCAGCAGCAGAGAAGCCCAGACAGCTCTGATGCTGCTGGTCTGTAAACACAGCATACCAGCAATTCCCACCAGTCTGTTGGCTTTTTATCCAAAGGATAAAATGTCCTGTTTAAAGTCGTCAACCTTCGTGTCCGTGTTGTTGTTGGCAGCAGTTTTGTATTGATCCTCTTTAAAAAGCGCTCGTGGAGACCTGTCACTCAGCCGCAGCCCCAGCTGAGCGTCTCCGCAGTGGGCAACACCTTAAAGCTTTAACTTGTGCTTGTTTCCTGTTATCCCTGAACCTTTACCCCTCATGAGGCTGTGCCTTTCTCCAGGTCTTCACTGTACATAATCATTTGTTCTTAATGACTTACCTGATGAAATAAAATAAATACAATAAAAACCAGCTGATTCACTGAAACATGCTTTAACTTAAACACCTCCCTGATAGCTGAATGTGATATGAGACCACATGACGTTTGTTCCACGTGACGCAGAATTACAAACAAAAATGGGTGTTTCGAGTCATTTCTTAACAATCAATTGAGCGATATTTGATTAATTGTTTAAATCCCTAAATCCAAGAAGAGTTGAACTATCTTTTGTCATATGTTGTATTCCCTCCTGGATATATCCATATGCTTGGTGATGAATCCACCTCTGCTATGCAGCAAATGTTAAAAAGGTCAACATTGCCTCTTTAACTGTGAATATATTTGATCAGAGGTTCTCTGAGAGAAAGCAGCTCTGTTTAAAATAAAGCTTCAATGATCAAAGCTGCCAAATGCCGATCCCTGGACCCACAGAGAGATGCCAGTGCATGTGTCAAACAATGTAACAAAAAAACACTTTCAATTTGGATACTTGGTGTAAACTGGATCAGAATGGATGGAAGAGTGAATTGCAGCCGATGGATGATGCAGGATAGGCTGTGAAGTCCACAATCACCCCTCTCAGACACAACAAAGAAAAATAGCCTTTGTGATAGTAATCTCTGCAAGAGTAATGCAGCCATCAAGCGTTTCATTGCTTTCCTTGTCTCTGGAGCGCAGAGTTGGACTGTTCTGAATGTGGCGTGAATATCAAACTGGTGGCTGTGGTCTTAAAAGGCAGCTTAGGTCTCTGCTGCTCACAGCCCCAGAACATGAAGAGGATTAGCCGGCTACCATACCTCCCACTGACTCCCAATGATTATAGCTCTGCTCTGTCAAACTTCATTACATTCCCCCTTAGAAACTTACTTTCTAAGTACTGCAGACATTTTAACTTCTGATGGGACTAAGTTCCCAGAAAATGCCACTATCAGCTGCCATGATGACAGTCGTGTGTTATTCTGACAGTCGGAAAAAGGAAAGTGAGTTTTGGGGGAAGCATGTTACGTATGTTATGTAACCTGATGTGTGCCAAAGGTGTTGGGTTGAGCCGTGTCATATTTGGATTCATCTAGTTGAGTTCAGTGGGCCTTTTTGTCTTGTTCCTCTACTTCAACTCTTGTTGACAGCTGAAAAGGAGTATCTGTAGTGTTTGAATCAAGGCAGCGCCACTGTTTTTTCTAAATATTATACAACCCCTCAGTTGCATAAACAGAAACAGCACAACAACGTATGGCTGGTTTCACTAACATAGATTTCTTGGTTAAGTTTGAAAGAGTACATGTTGAATGAAAAAGAGCCTATAACCCTGCAGGAACAGGAAAACTGGGTGAAAAATGCAGACAGAGAATATTTACCATGTAAAGCCATTCTGCAGTTTAGCTCACGAGGAACGGAAATGAAGGAAACAACTATGTTTCTTCCAATAACAGTCTTCCTACCTTGTTGAATAATGAAATGGGTCAAAGATCTTTGAGAGCTGTTCTTTCTCTTTATTTAATGTAATAACTGTGTAATAACTCATCGACCCTACACTGTCCTTGTATGATGTTTACCTGTTGGAGAAGCAGCAAGCCCAGGGATGTCGTCATCTCCAGATACCAGGACATTCTCTGGAAGGAGGTGCATCATGGAAACCAGGGCAGGGTGGTTTTTTATCACACAGTCCATACGTGCTCCTTCCATAGTCTTCAGTAGACTGCCATCTGCAAAAACAGACAGAAAGATTTGTGCAACATTGTACTTCACATGCAAACTGCAAAGCTGAACAGTAATAAGTTGCAGATATTAAACCCCACCACCATTCCATAAAAAAAACAAATCATCTATCTCCCAGGGGCATCCGAGTCAAATATTTCCCAAGAGGCAATAAGTCACCGTAGAACCTGACACCCCATAAGTAGACACTTCCATTTTTCTATATTCCATTTGGGTGTTTGTGACCTAGGTGCAATGTTCCATTACACTGCGAACATCGTTTTCAAGGGCCTGAACTGAAATGACAACCATTCAAGTTGGAAAACATGCTCCTCCAGAGCACTGCAGCGTGGACGAGAGGCGCGCCGTATGAGCAATGAGGTAGATATTGTCATCCTTCAAGCGGGTCATCCAATGACAAGTGATGACTCACATTTCATGCCATCAACACAAAGCGCACTGCATGTGGAAGGTGAGCAAAGTGGAGTTTGATGTGCTACGTATGTTGGCTTCCTTCAAGCCTGAGCAGCGTCATGATCCTTCACAATGACAGGGTTAATGATTGCACCTTCAACATCATCAGTGACAATCAATACAAGGAGCTCAATTCAATCCCAAAGCCCATGTCAACAAGCTGACAGTGAGCAATCTGGAGGGGGTGGTTATGGATAGAAAGTGGTGGTGACGGTATGAATCACGTGTGTGCTGGCATGTGTTTAAGTTCATAACTATCATGGGAAACCATCTTTGTGATGACAGTGATGGCAGTTTGTTTGTTGTTGTTTCCTTCATGTATTTAATGACATGGTTTAGGATAATGGTTTACATGTTCAAAATGAAAATGTGAAATATTCTGAAACTAAGAATGGATTTATGACTTCCAATGAGAAAACAGAAATGGCGAGACATTTGGACTTTTTCATCTTGCTGTCAGAGCTTGTTGTGTGCCTGGTTTGGATGTTATCTAAAGAGTCTAAAGGAACAATGATCAACCATGGTTTGATGACATCATTTACAATGCATTACAATTTTTGTGAAACAACAACTGTTTACAAAACTTAATGTAACTGATGGGTTCTTGTGCTGCTTAGGTTCTCTTCTCCTGCTGTTGGGTCCTTAAACTTTATCTTATGATTTACATTTTGATGAATAAAGCTGATTTAGTTCTTCTTTGATCTGGTTTTTATATTGAATGGTTAATGGCTGGTTGGACCGGTGGAGACTTTTGTCTTCCCTGTTATTCTGTTGTAAGACTTTTCTGCTTTTGGGTTGTTTACATTTTCCTTGTTTGTCTAAGCACTTTGTAAACCTATGTTTTCAAAAGGTGCTATATAAATGATGTTATAATGCTAATAATACTAATAATAATGCTAAATTATTGTTGTTATATTAACAATAATGATAATAATTAAAAATTAAATAAATAAATAATGATAATAATAATTATAGTACTATTAAAAATAACAAATGATAGTAGATAGTAGTAGAAGTACAATTATAATTATCATTGTTATCATTATTAATAATAATATTGTATTATTACCATTATAATATTATTATGATCAGCATCATTACCCTAATAATTATTATCAATAATAATAATAATAATAATAATGTTCTTGCTATTGTTTATTATTATTATTATTAATAGTATTAATATTATTAATAGTAATATTAATATTATTGTTATTATTTTCATTATTATTATTAATATCATCATTACTTTTATTATTATTCTCATTATTTTTATTATTATTATTACGATCATTATGAAAAGTATCTGTTATATCGGTACTATTATTATTATTATTATTATTATCATTATCATTATTTATTATGTTGGTATCAATAACAATAGTAGTGACGATAATAACAATAGCAATCATAATAATAATAATATATTTTTTATTTATCATTTTTGTTATAATAATAATAATAATAATAATAACAATAATAATAGTTATTATTATTATTATTATTATTTTTTTTTTTTTTTTATTATAATGACAATTATATGTTATATCATTATTGAATATTCTTATTTGTATTGCTATTGTTATTTATTTTTTTATATCATCATTATCATTGACCATGTCTTTCGTGAACATCAATACAGTGATTATCCAAAGATTAAGATAATTGCTTATTAGAAGTGCACAGCTTGACCAGCTGGTTACCACAATCAGATGATTTCCAGCCTGTCTGGCTGCAGGTGTCCAGCTGATCCTCTTAAATACAGCAGTCCTGAGCCAATTTCAGATTTATCCACATAAGCCGTAAGTTTAATACCATGCTCTCAGTGACACAAACACTGATGAGACAGCTACACACAGAAGCTAACATGTGAGGCCATGAGGTGTCCATCAGATTATTCTGTACTGAAAGCCCAGTTAGAACCCATCAGATATCAGATTCTGTTTGTTATTATAGTTGTCTAAGTCCTCACAGAATTCAAACTCTGCATTAAGTAAAGTTATTGCCTGGGTTTGTTACGCACAGAGGACGCAAACACAGTCAACACACAGCTATATTTATTATACGTCCTCAGACATCCATCAGGAGTGAAAAATAGAGGACAAAAAGAAGGAGCATCCGTCCCAAGCGAGCAGAGTGAAGTGCAGCCAATACCATGATTTATGTAAAAACAGCCAACAGCTTCATGCCTGGCACTTCATGTCAGAGGACATTTCAGATGAGGAAATCGTTGAGATGTGACATCCAGAGGATCACATTAACTAAAGAGAGCAGCGACAGAAAGTTGCTCCAAGTTGTGTGAGAAACGATTAATTTCCAGCAGGACAATCACCCTGAGCAACATCAAAGTGGTGTCAGGTCTGTTTGAAGTCCAGGGAGAAGCCAGGAGGGCTGAGAGGAGAGGCTCGTCCTGCGCCGTCACCATACCTAAAGCTTAAAACATTTTAGGGAAAATGTGAAATGAGAAAAGATGAGACACACTGTAACTTCACAAGACTCTGCTGGATCCTCTGAAAGAGCGCTGGATTAAAGTGAATTTTAAAATTCTCCAAAATCACAGAGAATCGATCCTGGGTTTCAAGCTTTGACTCCCGAAATGATAGGAGCTAAATGTAAGACCACAGACTGTGATAGACAGACAGAGAGTACAACTTTAACTCACATATCCAGTGTGTTTTACCTGTGACATGATACACAAGCAGTAACATCATACTTTGGATTGATCTGTCCAACTTCTCTTCATTAAGATCTGAGGTTTTTACTGAACAGGATCATTCCTGACATTAAAACCTGACATGTTTAAAACTATTAGTCAACAAAGCTCAAATTATAAGTGTTTAAAACACCAATGCATATGCTGCACGACTAAAGCAGAGAAGATTGGGGCTCAGGTACATGAGGTATTTTGCTTGCTTGACTTCTCAACAAAAACCTCTTTAAAATATTGAAATGTGGTTACATTAATATATGCTGATATTTTTGTAGTTATTTTCATAAACATCTGATAGCTCAGGACCTTCAAGGAAGACTCGGGGCATCATGATTCTCCGTCTTTTATCTGATCTTTAATAAGGAGCCGTCTTGGCAGTTGGTGGATTTATTTTGTGCATTCATTTACAGAAATAGACACAGGAGCCTGAGAGGATGGAAAAGAAGAGGGAGAAGAAGAAGCAGAAAAATGAGTACAAGAACAAGAAGTAGAATAATTAAATGAAGAAGAAGAAGAAGAAGAAGCAGAAGAACAAACAAAGAAAGCAGCACCCTCAGGTCTTGAGAAATAAAGAAGTGCAAAAAGCTCTAGTTCTCAGAGTCCACTTGAGGCCGGCTAGAAAAGCCCCAGACACCCCACGCCCACAAAGCCCCTCTTTAAAACAAAGATTCACAAGTTTACAGCCTGGTACAAACAAATATATGTATTTTGGTCTGAATAGCTCATTTTTCTAACCGCTGTAGGGGAGGGGAATTTCTTTTATTTTATCACTATTTTGATTTGTAGACATAAAGGTGACGAGTTTTGCAAAATTAGGAGCAGCTGACTTGACATATGGCTAGGCACATTGTAGCTGTTAGCAAGTAAGCTAAAGGCCTCAATTTCATCTTTTTGCCTCTTACTATCCAATATGGCGACCACAGACGATCCAAAACTCCACTTTAGAAATGAATAGGTGATGTCACCGAGACTACATGCATGATTCTATGATATGATGTGGAGACATGCGATAAACAAATCTTTCTTTTTGGAGGGGGGTATTTTTGTTTATGTTTTGGCTAGGGATGTCAACAATTAATCATGTAACGATGAATAGATTATTAAGAACTTACTTGAAGACATGTTTTTGTTTTGATTTTCCATCACGTGGAACAAACATCATGTGGTCTCATACTTGGTTCAGCTATCAGGGAGGTGTTTGAAGTTTAAAGCATGTTTCAGAATCATTTGACTGAAGGTGTTGCTCACAGCAGAGACGCTCAGCTGGGGGCTGCAGCTGAGTGACAGGTCTCCACGAGCGCTTTTTGTCTCCACCGCCCGACTGATTCTGACCCGGTTGCGCTCCCGGCTGACACCTGACCACGTTCACATGCTTATTTTTCTCAGTAAGAAGGAGTAGACAGAAAACTGGACACTGTGAGTCTGAAATATGTTTCTGTTCAGTTCCCTTGTTGAAGTCTGAGCCTTCACAGAGATTATGAGCCTGCTCCACACGTTGATATTCAGTGTGTTTAACATTTTGAACTCCTCAATACGATCTGTAGATATCTAATACTATCAGTTATATACACTGGGTCATGAAGGAAAATTAGATTCAGGGGAAAACCTATTTGGCATTGTTTTGGACATGGAAAACGTTTACATTTTTTTAATGATTAATCGATAATTGATCATTTAATTTCCAAAGATCAATACGGAAAAACCTTGAAATTGACATCCCTAGTTGTGGCTGCAGTTTACATAATTGACCCAAACAGATCCCTCCCCTCGTCTCCTCTTTTTGCTGCACATGTGGAAACCTTATCACTTGAACCAAAAACACATCTAGAACGTGAGGAAATGTTTTTCTCACATTAGAGCAGGTAATGATTAATCTCTTGGTTGATGCTTGATTTAAATCACTCAGAGAGAGTTGATGAGTCCTAACCTCTCTGCATGTTTGAACTGTAACTGTTAGGGTTTCTGACACAGAGGTATTTTCAGGGTTAAAAAGAGAAGAGGGAAACTTTTTCAGAAAATGCTGAAAACGGTCTAAAGATTCAGCAGAATCTGATAGATTGGGGAAAATGATTCCTCAGGGTTTGGAGCAGAACATCAAAGGCAGGTTCACCTTTGGTTTTACAGTTGAAATGAGGACAGGATAAAAGGCCAAGATTTCAGGATCAAAGTGGTCAAGAAGTGAAATGTAAGAACAGAAGTAATGTGGGACTAAAGGCCAGAGTGAGTTAACAAACTGAGGAGAAGGAATAACAACTCTTTACAGGAGAGAAGAGGAGGCTGTGTTCATGTACGCCAAATTTACCAAGGAAGCATCTTTAGACAATGACCTTATTGGAAATAGTTTAAACTGAAGAAACTTAAGAGCGAGGGGCATTTCTTTTTTATTTTTTAATAAACTAAAACATAAATATGGAAAGCTTGTGGGTTCAGAGAAAGGTTGGGTAGACATTTCAGCAGAAGGCAGCTTTCATCCGTTTTCAGGGCAGAGCCAGCGCCTTTATCTCTAAAGTCAATGATAGGGGATTGAGAAGGAAAGCAGATGATGGAGTATATTGCCGTATATCCTTCCCTCCCTGTCCATGAGTCATGCCAGCAAAACCCTCCAACTCTGTCTAACACATAACTCACTACAAAAAAAGCTTATGTCCAAAATCCTAAAGGGGAAAATGACTTGAAATCTCTGAGGCTGCAGCCCAACTTTAACTCTGTTTCACAAACATTTTCAGTGTGGACAGCATCTCTCATTGGAAAGTTCTCTCACCATAAAACACAGCTGCAAACAAGGTCTGAAATAAGGGGCTAGAACGGGAGGGAGAAACCAAACATAGAACCTTCTTGACACAGATGGTGGCCAGGTGTCTCCAACTTTTTCATCATTTATTTCTTGTTATTCATTATGCATCCAGCTTGGGCTTCAGTCAGATGCTGTGCATAGATTAGAAAACTAGACCAAAATGTCCTTACAGCGGTAGTCTGGTACCTCAGAGTCAGTTGAGCAACAACTTGGCAAGAGATGTGAAACCAAGGAAGTGGGGAGAGAAACCCAAAAATGGCTCAGCATCAGTCAAACAGAGGCAGTGGTTTGGGGAGACGGCTCAGTGGGAAAGAAGAAATGATAAAGATGAATGCCATTGGGGTGATTTTTGAGAGGAGGCTTTACTGCCAACTTAGCTTAGAGTTAAGAGATTTAAAGTGATGACTTGCAGAATTAATTTGTTCCTATGTTTGGAGCTAAGTATGAAATACTTAAACGTCTCATTTAGACCCCTGTGTCATCTGTCAAGAAGTTTGAACTGATGAACCAACTGATACAAAACTGCACATTTACACCTTCAAGATTCTTCGGTTCAAGTGTCGGCTGCTAAAGACTGATAAAACATTTACCATGTCATCCATACAAAGAATGTGATTATCTGTTCAGGGTGGCCTGAACTAGGGATTGGCAAAGATTTTCAAATATTTGAATATTCGTTCATTTTGTAAAAATCAAAGAGTTACTTTGAATATTTTCTCATCTTAAAAGTAGAATTTTTCAGCGTTTTCGCTGTGCCTGGTTGTAATACAGTATTCCTGACAGACGGTGGCTATAGAGCGTCTTAAAGCTGTTTGCTTACCGCATTAGCAAACAGAAGAAGAAGAATGCTAACTGCATTAAATAGCAAAAGAAGAAGAAAACATTAGTGACAATCGCAGCAATTTTTTCCCCGTCTGCAGAAAATGAGCCAACCTATATGAGCATGTGGCTGTGTTTCCTGTACTGCTACTGAGGCTTTTGATAATGAACTGTTTACTAACCCTAAACTTAGGAGTCATCTGGAGAAAAGAAAGGCAGAAAACTCATTACATTTACTATTTTCAAGGTTTTATTTCAAGGTTAGCTACTTTTTGTGGATATTTTTACTGTAATGGGTAAAATGTACTATTTTTAGATAACTTTGAAAAAAAAAAAGACATCTCACGACCCCCCATTTGTGTCCCCCCCCCCAGAGGGTCCCGACCCACACTTTGGGAACCCCTGCTCTACACCATGGAACACACACCTTGATCCACAACCACTGTGACACTTTCTTGGCCGCACTAATGTTCCTAGTGGCTTTTCTCTCTGACATCCCTCTGATGCCAGTGAGGAGGACTGCCCTGGAATTTAACTGCCGCCAACCCAAATAGATTCACAGTGGGCCTTTCACTCGTTCCCTCTGCAGGCTTCAATCAGCTCAAGGTGTTTGGCCCTCTTTCGTTCATGGTCCTCCTCCATCTGGTCTTCCCAGGGGACGGTAAGTTCCAAAAGCACCACTTGCTTTGAACAGTCAGATGATAAGACCCAACTGGCCTTAGTGATGTTCTTGCATCATGCTGTGGAAACTCAAGCTGCCTCCTAAGGTCCACTTTCAGCTGCCAGTCACTAGGCCCAGGATAGCTGCCTCTGCCTGAGGTTTCTCCCCTGCTCTGACGAAGGCGATGTTATGCCTTGCTGTGACCTGATGTTTGCTCTGTTGGATCCGAGTACAGATGGTATCAGCTTCTGCCTTCAGCACCTATTCATGGCATCATGTGTACCTCCCTTCTCCCACTGCTTCAGGGCAGCAGCTCAAGATGTGCTCCAAGGAACCTCTTGCCTGGAACAGCGGGCATGTGACATAACACTCCCCAAAGGTAAGCAGCAGAACACCACACATGCAGTAACACGATCAGTTTGTAAAAAAACTCCTGAAAAACGCCTGATGGCCCTGGACCAAAGGAGGTTAGAGTAAAAGAACGGGGCTCACAGGATGACGGACCAGAGGAGGCTCAGGTTAGAGTAAAAGTGTGAGGCTCACAGGATGATGGACCAGAGGAGGCTCAGGTTAGAGTAAAAGTGTGGGGCTCACAGGATGACAGACCAGAGGAGGCTCAGGTTAGAGTAAAAGTGTGGGGCTCACAGGATGATGGACCAGAGGAGGCTCAGGTTAGAGTAAAAGTGTGAGGCTCACAGGATGACGGACCAGAGGAGGCTCAGGTAAGGGTAAAAGAACGGGGCTCACAGGATGATGGACCAGAGGAAGCTCAGGTTAGAGTAAAAGCTTGGGGCTCACAGGATGATGGACCAGAGGAGGCTCAGGTTAGAGTAAAAGTGTGGGGCTAACAGGATGATGGACCAGAGGAGGCTCAGGTTAGAGTAAAAGTGTGGGGCTCACATCATGATGGACCAGAGGAGGCTCAGGTTAGAGTAAAAGTGTGGGGCTCACAGGATGATGGACCAGAGGAGGCTCAGGTTAGAGTAAAAGTGTGGGGCTCACAGGATGATGGACCAGAGGAGGCTCAGGTTAGAGTAAAAGTGTGGGGCTCACAGGATGATGGACCAGAGGAGGCTCAGGTTAGAGTAAAAGTGTGGGGCTCACAGGATGATGGATCAGAGGAGGCTCAAGTTAGAGTAAAAGTGTGGGGCTCACAGGATGATGGAACAGAGGAGGCTCAGGTTAGAGTAAAAGTGAGGGGCTCACAGGATGACGGACCAGAGGAGGCTCAGGTTAGAGTAAAGTGTGGGGCTCACAGGATGATGGACCAGAGGAGGCTCAGGTTAGAGTAAAAGTGTGGGGCTCACAGGATTACGGACCAGAGGAGGACGGACCTTTTCTATTCTTTACATGTGGATTTTTTTCCTGGCTTCTGGCTGGGAACCGGTGGTTTTAAATACTAGCTTTAGAGAAAAACCTGTGCTAAAGTCTGTGTCCAAGTGTACATCTCGAGTGGGGTGAGGATGCATACAGGAGTGACAGCAGTGAAGCTGTCTCCTTACAGCTATGACACACGTGTGCACAGGCGCTTATGAAATGTTGCTGCCGTAGCAGTAATTAATGTAATGACAAGACTCACAGACAAAACCCTGATAAACCAGGAAAATGATGTGAAAGTATGTGACATGATCTCTTGGCAACATGATCTCTTGAGACAGTATTTTAACAGGCCTGATTGCCAGTGAGACATCCAATCAACTGGCCCTGAGTCTGTCAATCATGCTTGCGGGCCAGTGGGCCAGTTATAATGTCCAGTAATGATTGAAACAATTCCTTTAATAAAGGTGAGCTCGCTGAAAATTTCTCCATTTGCCACAACATGAAGTCATTTTGGTACGTGTTGTGCATCAGCTATCTATGATCTGTAGCTGGGCTGAGCCACACTGCTCTCTGTTATCCTACTGAAGCACTCAGCAGACCTCTCTGTTAATGTTCGGAACATCGATTGATGGAGAGAGCATGATGCTCAGCCTCAGCTACTCTATACCTTACTGAGCATTTTAAATACAGATGGACACAATCAGTTCAACTGATCAACATTAAGGAAAAGTTATATTAGCCTGATTATAAAAATAATACATTTTAAGAATATTTTCCCAAGCCTACGTACGGGAACATCTACTTAGTATAGAAGTAGCCTCGCTGCTGTATCAGAGGCTGGAGGCAGTCAACAACTGACAGTCAAATCAAGTAAAGTAGGATTTAATAGCACTATGAAATGCTAATTTGAACTGGAGGATACTCTAATATTAAATCATATGAATAAAACATTAAAATAAAAGTTCGGTCCTAGTTACATGTGAATAACAAAAAGGCATAATAAAATAAAGTGCTTAATTCTAGAAAAACATAAATATTTTGTCCGTGTTGTTTCGGTGATAAAAGTCTTTTGGCTTGAAATGCCCATCCCTAGAGAATACCTGGACCCCAATGACTGGTCCAGGTCCTGATTGTGGCTCGCAAATCAGTGACAGAGACATTGCACAGTTAAATGAATTGCTTCTATAGTCGGTTTTGATAATTTTTTATACCTTTAACAGATACAGTTTTTCACATAAAGCATGTATTAAAGGCCTGTTTGGACTCTGCTGTTAAAGTTGTTCAGTTGTTGAGTTTGCCCTTGCTGAATTCCATAAAGATAACTGCTGAAGTTTTAAAACAACACTTGCGTGGGACGCTTTAGACCTCGATGTGCAGTGAAGAGTCATTTGAAGACACTAACACCTCTTTGTCTGCAGACAGAGAGGCTTTTAAGTATATCAGTGACTAAATTTGTTACGGCACTACCTTTCTATCTCCCCTCTCACAGACTTGTACACAATAAATTAATGCATCATGGTGTTACTTCAAATTAAGATATGCTAATGTGGACACAATGTACCATCTGTTTGTCCTCTCATCACACTAAGAGGGCCCCAGAGCAGCTCTTTACCCACCCTCCACCCTTCTCTCCACTCCTTCCCCATCTCTCCCAGTTGCTTAGGAAGAGAAGCTTAGATCAAGCCAAAGGGCTCTCTACCTCCTTGAGTGCTTGTTACCACCCCTCTTCTTTTCCCTCCCATCCTTCAAGACAGTCAAAAGCCCCGAGGCAACTTCCTTTCCTCTATCTTCTCTCCTATTCCTATTTCCTGCCTCTTGACCCTGACTCCAGCTCTGGAAAATAGAGAAGTTTTGACTGCCCTGTCATGGCACTGTTGTTTTTCTTCTTCTCAAGTTTCCCTGCTTCTTTTCATTTTCTAAATCCAACTGACTTATCTCAGGTGTATTCAGATTATCTATAACAATCGAAAGGTCTGGGTCAAATTTGCATCTCATTAAGTACAAACATAGTAATCTGAGGCAGGAGTTCCTAAAGTGTGGGTCGAGACACTAAAGAGGGGTTGCAAGGATTTTTCTACATAATCTAAAATGTAATGCTTTGGATGTGTGTGAGCCGCGTTACGGCTGTGCAGCGTGCTTGCTCTGTCTGATGGCTCGCGCCCTGGTCTACAGGACGAGTGTTTGGAGCGTAGTGCAGCTCAGAGCAGGCAGGATCAGCTGGGTCCAGCATAGAGAGAACCACATATAAACAACAGGTCACAGAGCCTTTCTGTGGTTGAATTTCTGCTCATTTGGAGAGTATTCTGTTACGTTGTGCTTCTATCATCACTGAGTATGCTGCAGAACTGTTGAGTTTAGTTTTTGCAAGTTCTAAAGCTGCAAAAACAAAACTTAACAGTATAAAAGTGAGTTTAATAATAATTAATAGACGTCCTCCTGCTGTGGACGTTCCAGACTCCAGCTGATACGGACGTGCTGGACTCCAGCGACAACAGCTACTACTACTCGTCTCATCGCTATCACCTCTCCCTCTCTCTCTTATTCTCCTCTATCCCTCTTTTCAGACCCAACTGGGTCGAGGCAGATGTCTGTCTAACATGAGTCTGGTCCTGCTCGAGGTTTCTGCCTGTTAAAGGAAGTTTGTCCTCTCCCCTGTAACTAGCTAAATACTGTGAGGTGCAATGCTCATAAGGTCGGGTCAGACTGAGTCTTATCCTGTCTTGGTGTTTTCTTTTAATATACTTTCAGTTAAATTATAGCAATGATATAATCATTGTTGTGAGAATATGTTCATCCATCCTGCCTTTCGATGTTTCTATAGAATCGCTGTTCTTCTCTTCTGTATTTTCTTCTCTTTTCATGTATTCATCTTTTCTTTCTCCCTAGCTCTATCCATTAATGAGCTTATTCCAGAAGGAAAAGCATGTGTGTGTGTGTGTGTGTGTGTGTGTGTGTGTGTGTGTGTGTGTGTGTGTGTGTGTGTGTGTGTGTGTGTGTGTGTGTGTGTGTGTGTGTTTGTGTGTGTCTCAGCCAGTGGCAGAGAGCCTGGCAAGGCAGTAGAACATAGAAACACACCGTTTTTGGCAGCCACCTACAGTATATACTCTGCATGTCACTGCTTACTCTGGCACCCAATTAAATCCCCCTACACACACACATACACACACAGTAGTTCATATATATACAAAAACATTGGTCCTTTTTTGCTCTGAGTTAATATTTCCAAAGGGGTTGTTTGTTAAGGCTAACATTGACATCCCCAAAGTGGAATAAATGGACTTCATTTTAACAGAATTGGAAGATCTCAAAGAATGAATACATGATGATTAAAATAGTGCATTCATAATTGAGAGCTGTATTGAAGTGTGAGCCCTGGGCGTCTGTGCCAAATCAACCCTTAATAACAGGTCACAAACCTCCCCTTCAAAAGAGCTCAGTGTGTTCCATCTGAACAGCTGAGCACAACAAGCATCTTCGTTAGGAGAGGTAAAATTCATCACTCATGTTGAGGTCAATAAATATCTGGAGTAGGGCTGGGCGATAATTCAATAACGATAATTATTGTGATATATGTTTTTTTTATATAAATATGACGAATGTTCGATAAAAAAATTGATATACATAAACCTGTAATTACACCCCCCATCCACTAAAAATGGAAGGGGCGCTAGTGAGCCTTAAGTTGCAACCCAACATTAGCAGAAGAAGATGACGGCATTGAACAGCCAATCATGTTGCAGGGTGAGAGGTAAGCGGGGCTTAAAGACATTTGGAGAGGAATGTAAACAGCTGAAACAAGCAACAGCAACACTGAAGAAACTTAAAACCTAGCAGATCAAAGCAGAGTCGTTAGTCTGACACTGAGTCGACTCTGAGTTAACTATTAACTTCATACACTTCATTAAATCTACTTTCAGAGTGTGGGTAAAGGAAGAGCACAGAGACAACTCCTGCTGTGCATTTCTAACACGTTTAATGTCCACCACGACCGTAGGACAACTGAACACTGAATAACCATGATGCATTCACTGCACTGTGGGAAACGACATCACTTTGCCCGTCAGCCTTAAGGCTGGCACACATTACAGGATTCTTCAAACCTTCACACATTTAGAGACCACACACTTGATGACAACCAAAGACAGATCGCACAAGATCTCTGTCTTCTGATTTTATAGTGTGTGGTGTGCACTACAGAGCACACCACACACTAACCCATTCTTCAGCAGAGTATCAGGTTCTTCACACTCAATACTCCAAATCTCACGTAGTAAAACGTGACTTCGGTGTAAACAAACATGGCGGACCAACAGGAAGAGGCAATGATGATTGTTTTCAGCCTCTTACTTTCTGAAAAAACACAAAAAAAAGAAAAACAATTATGGAAAAAGTCATGGAGACGGCGGGAATGTGGGCTGTACAGCGCAAGTTGTATTCATCACAGCGGTGAGTTTTCACCGGCGCCATGTTTGTTTGTTTTTACTTCCTCTTTCGTCAGTCAGCTGAGTCAGCTCGCGTCTTGATTGGCTTTTGCTCCGGTACACGTGACATTACACACTGTGCGTGCTCGGCTCCTCTCGGAGCATCCCACACACTACAGGATTTCTAGTCGCAAATATTAAACATGTTCATTATTTACGTTCACTCTGAACACACCCCACACCACAGGAAAATAACACACCATGTCGTTTGCAAACATCAGAAAATTGGGCCTTTGTTGGCTTTGATCGTAAGGGGGAGATCGGGACAAAAATCAGCCCAACTATCCTGTAGTGCATATGTGTCAAACTCAAGACCCGTGGGTGGCATTATCTCCCTCTCCCCCAAAAATGGCTAAACGAAAGGTGGACTTTGAAAACAGGGGGGTTCAAGACAGGTAGGAGGCAGAGTATTATGCATGTGCGTAACAGAGGAACTTTTGGGATTAAGATCAATGCATGGCACAACTACGGGGAAAGATCTCTTTGAAGAGGTATCCAGATGTGTACATGAAATGAGGCTGCCTTTGGATAAACGTGTGGGACTGACAACGGATGGAGCGCCCGCGAAGTACAGGCAAAAGAGTGGACTAGTGGGCAGGATCCGGGAGAAGATGCGGGAGGAAAACAGCGCAGGTGAGCTGACAGCTGATCACTGCATCAAACACCATGAATCACTGTGTGGCAAAGCCTTGAAAATGGACCATGTGATGAGCACCATAACACGAGCAGTTAACTTCATAAGAGCCATATGTTTAAATCAGCGCCAGTTCAAGTCTTTTCTGGAGGAGCTAGGTTCAGAATATGGTGACTTGCCCCATCACACAGAGGTGGAATATGGTGACTTGCCCCATCACACAGAGGTGCGATGGCTAAGCCAAGGAAAAGTGCTGTAAAGGTGTTTCAAGTTGCGTGAGGAGATCTGTCAGTTCATGGAGAGCAAAGGGAAAGACACAGCAGAGCTCCGTGATACAAAGTTTCTGTGTGAAGAAGCGTTTCTGTGTGACATCACGAGCCATCTCAACGTGCTCAACCTGCAGCTTCAGGGGCGGGGCCGTGTGATCACAGACATGTATTGTACGCTGCAGTGAGGGCTTTTAAAACCAAGCTGCGCCTGTGAGAGACGCAGATGCTGCAAGAAAACTTGAGCCATTTTCCGTGCTGCCGAACTACCTGTGTGAACAACTGTTCTCTTTGATGAAGTTAAACAAAACATCTCACAGGAGTCGTCTTACTGATGAACACCTTCTCAGCTCAGAGCCTGACCCCAAACATTGATAAACTTGCATCCAAGATGAGATGCTGAGTATCTGGTTGAGACTAGTGTGCATCACAGAGCAGCCGACGGAGCTGAAATATGTTTCCTTTTTGCACTTTTTCTCACTACCACAGGGCATTTTTGGTTTTTCTTTGCAGAATTTTTTTTGCTTATGTTGTTGGCCTGTGGAAAAATATTTTCAAAAGAAATTAGTAAAGCTCGTTCATTAGATAAGCTGCAGATTGAGCAATAAGAAATGAATGCAACATATTTTTCATTTTTTAAATGTTTATAGGCAATAACTAAAGCTTTGCTAGTTCAATGTTCAATATGTGCAATAAGTTCATTTCAATAAGTTTTGCAATAAACATTAAACCAGTCCGGCCCTTGACTTGCACCGATTTTTTTATTTTGGCCCTCTGTGTATTTGAGTTTGACACGCCTGCTGTAGTGTGTACCCGCCCATGGTAATCTTAAAGGGGAGAGCAAAACTCAAAACAATACTCTATAAACTGATACACAGTACACAATTGTATATATATTTGTTGTAAATTTAAATCAATTTATGCAAATAACCTCAATCTGAGGAAAATAAGAATCTACAAACTAAAACTTCACATAAATCTCATCTTCCATTAAAGACCTGCTTCCTGTTAGCACCGTCAGAAATGATGGATTCAGGAAGTTCATCAGAAACTAAATCCAGATACAAACTAACAAACTGTCTTCAACTTTCACTCAGGAGCAAAAATCTGACTTCACATTTAAATGAAATAAAGATTTGATATTTATCCTGATAATTATCAATATCCACTGATAGGAAATGTTTTATCGTGATAACATCATTTTCAATATCGCCCAGCACTAATCTAAAGCTCTGTTTTTTAGGGGACAGGTAGATCTACTCGTCTCTTCATAGGAAGTTTATATTTAGTACACAACTGTGAGCACTGTTATTATAAAAAACATAGCTTTTGCCTGAGTCCCAACCATGCTGTCAACCATTCAGTCACAACTACAAGAGGGAACACTGCTTGGACCGTATCCTTGTCTGGTCCTGTTAAAGGCAATGCAGGTAACCAACATCCAACGGTTCTGTCTATGTTCCAGGAGGCCGGCACTCAACTTATCATCAAAAAAACTGGCCATAACATAAAAATCATATACATCTTGCTGCATGCCAAGTCTTCAGCTGGCCACGACATCAGGCACCACTATGGTTCAGATGGTCAGCTGTTTTTTTGAGTCTTTAGCTGACTGGGATTTCGTATCCAATATTTGATTTGCCTTAGTGCTGGCATACCATTCCCTTAACATGAAACATACTTTCATAGAGATATGGGTCCAAAGAGGAGGTTCAAAGAAAACTCAAGGGCATATTAAGAACTAAAGATATTTAAAATGTTGTAATAGCTTACTTTGTATGTCCTGAAAACTGAAATAATGTTCCCTACAAAGATAGAAATTATTTAGATTTTATTTTATTATTTATTTATCTATGTAGTCATATATTTTAGGTGGGTTGGGTGAGTTACTCATCAACCATAAGTGAACTACCAATTATAGATAAGTTAACGCTCTTCCTGTATTTGTGGATATCTAATCACTACTTCATATAAACAGGCCTTTTCCTCTGGTACTCTGGTGTTACCTGTTCTGGACCTTGACCCTGTATGTTTCCACACACAGTGCATGGTTTCAGATCAGCTCTTTGCTAAATAGAAGATACCACATGAAAGAACAACATGCTATATATGGTGAAGGATACTCTTTTGAACCAGAGGACATAGAGTTTCAAAGACGAGATTGACCAACAGAGACCAGGAAAAAATGTCATGATCTCATTGTTGATATTATATTCCCTGCAGCTCACCTCCACTGGCTGTATAAAACATGGACCTAGTCTTGGTGATGTCACCTATTGGTTTCTGAAGTGGAGTTTCGTAAGCTCTCAACAGCAGTACCTGTATTGGAAGGAACCAGGGACTGGTCTGACTGTTGTTTACTCTATATACGGTCATACATTTATTACAGATGAGTACCCCACATCACCACTTGAAAAATTTAACTTGTAACCCTTGGCAGATTGATTGGCATTGTGTTTTGACTATTATAACAATAATAATTTTAAAAAATGATAATAATAATCTTTATTTCTATGGCACTTTTCTAAACAAAGTTACAAAGTGCTCCACAGAAAAACAAAATAAACAAAGAAAAGAAAGAAAGAACAAAACAAATACATATATATAAAATAATAGTAATACATTTCAAACATACATTTTAAGAACATAGGAACTCCAAAGTACTAGAACACATAACAAGACATCAAGAGCAGAATAACATGTTTACATAGTTATGAAAGCCTTTAAAAATATATGTTTTAAGAAGTGATTTAAAGTTGCATACAGAAGTAGCATGCCTTATTTCAGCTGGTAGGACGTTCAACAGTTTAGCGGTCCTTGGACTTCAAACAGGCTCTGGGAACAACCAACAAGTCCATGTCAGCTGATCTGAGAGGACGGGCAGGCTTATATCAAGTGAGAAGGTCTGTGATGTACTGTGGAGCCAGATTAGAGCTTTGTAAATTAGTAATAACATTTCGTAATGTGGAATTTAACAGGAAGCCAATGTAAAGAAGCCAGAATTTGAGCTATGTGATCTGATTTTCTTGATCCAGTGATTAATCAGGCGGCTGCATTTTGAGTTAATTGAAGGCGGTGAACAGAGGTATGAGATAAACCAGAATAAAGGGCATTGCAAAAATCCAATCCAGACAAGGTAAAGGCATGGACAACCATGTGCAAGTCGTTCAATGATAAAAATAATTTGAAATCATTATTATGCAAATTGAAACTAATGGAAACAAAGTTAATGTAATACAGTTTGCACCAAAATCATTTAAGAGCTTATATGTATGTATTTGTTTTTTACTTATTTCATTTTTTTATGTTGTGTTTTTGGGCATTTTAACCTTGAGTGGATAGGTCAGCTGAAGAGACAGGAAATGTTGGGGAGTAGAGAGTGGGGGAAGACATGCAGCAAATGGTCGAGGCCGGGAGTCGAACCTGTAACCGCTGTGACGAGGACCATAGCCTCACATACACCTCTAGGCCAACGGCGCCCCTTATGTATGCATATGTGATACTTAATGTAATGCATTATTTACTCTTTAGCTTGTATTGGGGGTCAAGTTTGAACATGGGAGGAAGAACTGGAAACATATCAGATGATGTATTTGTTTAAAAGAATGGGCTGTGTAGATGTACTGTTTGAACCTGGACAAAGGTGGAATTCTTTAATGTGCCATATCAGCTTTATTGTTCTTAGTGTACATGCATTAATATAACTACAGTTTATGTTTCATTGTGTTTTTTCCTTCCTTTGTCGTCTCATGTGGTTAAAGAAGTTTGCTTCGTTGCTTTCGGGCACACTCTTATGCATATGGTTAGCTCTTACTTAACATCATTTACCATAAATCAAAATTATTCACAAACAACAGATGCTGATTCTGTCCTAAGAGCAGACCCTTAGCTTCTGTTCCAGAGACTTAACTTCTGTTTTCCACTTGTATGTTATTCTTCTCCTATAGAATTCAGCCACAATGAAGTCGTTTCTGAACATGTTAATTATGGATCGTCCATGTCTTGATTAATAGTTGGAAGTCAAGTCGTTGTATCGCCTTAAACCAAAACCCTTTTAAAACATGGAGTTCTTTAGACTGAGAATAAAGAATATGTGCTGGTGTTAAAAGGCTGTTCACTCAGTATGAATGTTGTGTCAGCCACAGATGAACCATGATGGCCTTTGAGATATGGTTGTTTGGGCATCCATTGTACAGAGCATCTGGAGTGGAAAGGTTTGGAATATGTTTTATGTAGGCAGCTGTGATGGATCCCGCCTTTCTTTAGAGAGAGTCTTGACTGGGGGGCATGTTGGCACCAGTACTCCTTTTTCTTTTTTTGCAGGCCTGACCGCTCATTGCATTGTGTTCCTGTCTGAATTAGCAGCCAATCCAAACCAGACAGTGAAGGATGCAAGACTATTCGACATTGATTTGTTTAGCACAGCAGCAGGTTGTGTGGTCTAAGGGCTTTTTATTTTTTTGCAAACTACTTCATTTTTTCTAACACATATTAACTGAAGAGGACCATCTTCTCCACTACACACAGTGAAACAGATAAAAACTGCACTTTCTGCAGCTCAATTTTACGGCTGTCTTTGGCATCTCATGCAAAGGCTTACTGTCGGCTGGCACAAGCCTGGATTGTCCCTTTGGATGGCTGCCCTACGTCTCTTGCTGGAAAGGACAGTCCAACATAAGTGCATTTTAGTGTTAAACAAGAAGCAACTAGCACAATGAAGAAAAAATGTTGATGTGGCTTGGCACCCTCCATGCGTGGGTTGCCAGCAGTGGGGTATTGCAATATTGTTATCAGGACAGCCTTGGAGCAGGCTGGATTATTATCTGCAGAGCTGGATTAGCAGCTCCAGTGGAAGAGTAACTCCTTGAGATGGCACAGGAAGTATGTCCTGATATCATGGGTGTTCAATGCCTAGCCTGCTGCCTCCTGTCCGTCAATGAGCCTTTGTTTAACATTTGGTCTGAATGTGAGCGGCCTGCCTGAGTTCAGTGTGACAAATGTCTTGGATGGTAGTCTTGAGTGCTGATCTCAAGCACACAAGATTCACACATTTGTCTTCAGGGAGTCACGGTGCTGCAAGATGTAGTGCAGACCAGTGTTGTGTTGTGACCTGTTATACCCCTGTGTAGTGCTCCAGCAAGGTCAACATCAGTCTTCTGGGGGATTTCATGACTACAGATATCAAGACAATGAGCCTGTGGTAATACCAGACTGTAATGGATTGTTTTTTGGAGACTTGGATACTTATGGAGTATTTTACAGCACAGAGGGACACACAGCTCCAGTTATTCATTGTAGATATTTGTCAGCATGTGGGCGAGGAGGTCAGCTTCCATTGGCTACTTTAATCTCCTTGTCAGTGTATCCTTGGCCTGGATGTATAGGACACTGTTTCCACTTAAAAGTCCTCTTTTAGATTTACAAGGATACACTGTGAACCTAGGTGTGTTGTTATTGTATTTGCAGAAGGTTTAAGTTGGTACACACATGTTGACCAAAAACTGATGTCAAACTGTTCAGTCCCAAATTTCAAAAGGGACAAACCAACAGTCAATCTTAGCAAATTTGGACTTTTATACCTGTACTAAATTTAGTGTCACAATCCTGAAACAATAAAAACTCATATTATTAACATATTAACCACTTTCCCTTTCACAAATTATTAATCTCACGTTCAAACAGGTGCATCTATACTTGACCACAGACAGTCTGACTTGCCGCCTAGTGAAGATGCAAATATTAGTATTTCATCCTTTCAGTCCAGAACATGATATTTTTTCAGACACTAACACCAGAGCATCTTTTGACCTACAAGTACCCTAAATTGGGAAATTCCAATACCTAAGAGTTTTGATGAAAAGTATTGAACAGTATCTTAATTTCATTTTACCATGCAACACTGGTTTGTGTGTTTTTTCTTGATGGGGTTAAATGTAATACCCTGTGTTTTGTTACTTTAGTTCCTCAGACAATGGATGGCTCTGTTAAGGGGCCTTTCAACCAAGAGTCCCGGGGTCTTTTAGCCCTCAAAACTTCTTTCCCCAGAACTAAAAGGTTCCTGTGCCCCCATTGTTGTCTGCGCTTCAACCGCGGGCTGAAGTCCCGGGTAGATTGGGCAAATCAGGCCAGTGACGTATGGAGAAAACAAAAGTAAATGCACTACACCACCAGACCAGTAGAGGGCAGTAAAACAAAGACAAATCCCATTCATCACAGATGACCAAATAGAGACAGACTGACAGGCAGGTATCATTATGAGCAACACAACAGTTAGCCTGTTAGCATGAAGAGACTCAGCTGGTCTGTTTTAGATGGTGCTATATTTCATCACAGATGGATTCACTGAATCAACACGTGAGAGGAGATAAGCGCGAGTAACAAAGACGTTTCAACACGGCTTTAAAATCCTTTTGAACTCAAAAAGCCGTGGCAGAGATCGGCCGGTGTTTTGATTTAAACAGCTACCCTGTTAGCTGGAGACTTTCAGCCGGATGCATCCCTCATAAACGTCTTTAGACCATCATTAAATATCTGATGAGGATATTTTGAAATCTTAATAAAAACTAAACTAGTTTGCATTCCCAGGAACTCCCTCTGTGTTTCCACAGCTGTGTAAACTCGACAAACACTGACACGTTCAGCTGAAGGTCTCCAGTTTACAGGGTCACTTTTAAAACCGTAACACCGGGAGAGACGCATTCACGGTGGGCTGAGAGAAGACTACTGTTACAAGCTGCTAAATCAAGAGAATCACAGCTTCTTCTTTTGAAAAGTACACACACATACAAAAAAGATAGAACAAATAAAAACTAATGAAAGAAAGAGAAATCAAGTGAATCACAGATGCGTGTGATGTTATTGTGGACGGAGGGAGGAATAAAAACACTGAGGTTAATCTACCAATCATCAATCAATCAATCTTTATTTGTATAGCACCGAATCACAATAAACATTATCTCAAGACGCTTTTACAAACATAGGCGGTCTAACCCACTCTATGTCAAATCTACCAATCAGACACGTTCAGCATTGCAGGCCCTGCCCCCTGAAAGTCCCGGGACCTTTGAAATGTACTACCCTCCAAGCAGGGGCTTTTCAGGGGGGGGATTAACTACCCCTGAACTAAATTAAGACCCTGAGTCCACCGGTAAAAACGCATGTATTTCCGGGGTAATTCCTTTGGTCAAAAAACGCCTTTAAAGATTCTAAAACTTAAAGCAGGGAAGATGCTGATTTAGAGCTGCTCTTTTACAACTTTTGTAAACCTTACAACCTTTCAAGATGTTTAAAAAGTTTGACCACTGGGTAGTCGGATGTTTGAAATGTCCTCCCTGGTGGTTGTGAAATCGCAACACAAGACTAAGCAGGATTTTGCCATCTGGTATAAGCCAAGAATGTGTTAATAATACTGGTTCCCTGAGGTACCAAGAACCATGTGCTCACTCCATTGTAGCATCTAGTGTTTAATTTGCAGGATGCATATTCACAGGACACAAAATATAATTTGATTGGTAGCAAAACTTCAAGAGACTAGCAAGTCTTAAAAACTATAAACCATCTTGAAGGCAGACCCCAAAGAATAAAGAAGCAGAAAAGGGTACAATCTGTTTGACAATAACCATACTCTCTTCAGTATTTTTGCTTGGTTTCCTTCTGACTCTGTTTGTTCACCTAAATGAACTGAAACCTGCCAAACTCAGCAAAGTGAAGAACTGAAGAGAGAGCCAGAGCAGGACAGCTCTGCGGCACCGTCGGCTGAGAAACTCAAGACGGAACAAGTTTAAATCCAGTCGAAAGCTCGCTGCTTTCACTGGAATTATGTTTGTCCTAGCATTTATGATGTAGAACTTAAATATCTGATTTTACCACTGCCTTCACCACTGTGTGAATATCTGTTTAAACAATCGCTGAGAAAAAGTGGAGAAATCAAAAAAGGGATGTTTGCATAGACTTTGTGGTCTGTTTACAACTAAAACCTCCAATCATTTGACACCACAAAGGCACTTCTCTCTAAAAGGGAGTTGTGAAATTCACTACACAATAAAAGTATCTTTAATCTATGCAAACAAGCGCCAAAACGGGTTCTGAAACTGGGTATCTATTGGTTCCCAGAGGCTAAAGCATTAAAGCCTGTTGTATCCGACAGCCCCGACATTAGTGCTTCTTTTATCTGTGCTTTTCAATATTTTGGTGTAATGTATTATCACACTGAAGCTTCCCCTCTGCTCTCGATGCCTGGGCTGAGCTTCACACACACATGGGCACAAACACCCACATGCACACAGACCTTAAGTGGTAAGTGAAGAGCAGAGAGGCCGTGGTGGAAACAGGAAAGTGGTGAAGATAGCACAAAGGAAAAGATGGCCTTAGAGGAAAGTTTGAGGCTAGATCCTCATACCTGGTGTAGATTACTCTTCTTTATGACTCAGCTGTGCTAAATACTTGATCCTGATAGGTTGAAACCGCACTGTGGTTATTTCACATGGGGAAGTGTTACTTGATCCCACATGTCAAATCAAACCATAGAAAGGGGTCTGGCACATTTCAGCTCTGCATGTTGACACTTAAGCAAAAACATTGGTTTCCAATAGCATTCTTAACTGGTTAACAACATGAAGGATGCTTTACATATTCCTTTGAATATTTTTAGAGAGTATACAAATCTAGATTCATGGTCGATTGCTGACCAGACACCAATAGAGAAAGGAAGAAGAGAGGAAGACAACAAGGCAGGAACAAGAGACATCAATTTGATAGAAGTAGACAAACAGGAAACAGAACACGATATGGGCTTTGGCAGGTTGAGTAAAAAGTAAATGTCAACAGACTTAAAAAGTTATGGGACAGAAGACCTCAATCAGGTGCTGTGGTCGTTTTATGCATCAGTTCGAAATGCCAGCAGATTAAAGGAATATTTCAGCTTTTTAAAGTGTGCTGCATGCAGAACAGCAAGTCTGTGTTGCGCCCACAAATACTACAAATAAAAAGTGCTTTCTGATGGCAAATTAAAGTGCTAAACAATGTCTCAGTTCAGCGTACACTTAAGCCAAAATGAGTGCTTGGGTCGGAGTCCCTCAGAATTAGCTAAATGACACAGATTGGACTCCATCTGCAGATAACTGTAGCCTAGCTTGGGGGCTGTTTCTCCTGACAGCTTCTCATTACAGAGTTATTACATTATACAATTACAAATGTCATGTAACTCATACAACCCTATTTTTAAAATGGAAATATCCCTTTTAACCTTTATGTTTTGTCTTTATTGTGAATGCAAATGCTAAGTTTAATGTTAATTTAAGCTGTAAGTAAGGCTGTTTGGAACAGACTGTTGACATGTAGAGAAACCAGTTAGAAGTCAGGTTATAAGTGGTATTTAGTATAATGAGCAGGTTGTTGTAGCAGATTGGAAACCAGCAGAATAACACAAGATAAGACCTTCTCGTCTGTGTCCTGCTCAACTCAGCAGCAAACTCTGGACGCCAGAAATTAAGCCAATGTGGAAGTGCTAACTGCAGTTCCTCGAGTGTCCACTTGAGGCTAGCTCAACAAACACACCAATTCAAAAAAGTCGATTTTTACAGCAGAAATAAATATAATTACAGCCTGGTACAAAAAAAAATCTGCTTTTAGCCTGAATAGCTCACACTAGGGGTGTAAACAATTAATCGATTATCGATTAATTGATTGTTAAGAAATGACTCGAAAAACCCATTTTTGTTTTCAATTCTGCGTCACGTGGAACAAACATCATGTGGTCTCATATTACATTCAGCTATCAGTGAGGTGTTTAAGTTAAAGCATGTTTCCATGTGAATCAGCTGTTAAAGGTGTTGCGCACAGAGACGCTCAGCTGGCAGCGGCGGCTGTGTGTCAGGTCTCCACGAGCGCTTTTTAAAGAGGATCAGGGGTACAATCTGTTTGACAATAACCATACTCTCTTCAGTATTTTTGCTTGGTTTCCTTCTGACTCTGTTGGTTCACCTAAATGAACTGAAACCTGCCAAACTCAGCAAAGTGAAGAACTGAAGAGAGAGCCAGAGCAGGACAGCTCAGCGGCACCGTCAGCTGAGAAACTCAAGAGGGAACAAGTTTCAATCCAGTCGAAAGCTCGCTGCTTTACGCAACTGCTGCAAACCACGACACGGACACGAAGGTTGACGACTTTAAACAAGACATATTAACCTTTGAATACAAAGCCAACAGACTGGTGGGAATTGCTATAACTATGTTTGCAGAGCAGCAGCATCAGAGCCCGGTTGCGCTCCCGGCTAACACAAGACCAAATACACATGCTCATTTTACTCAATGAGATTGAGTAGACAGAAAACTGGACACTGTGAGTCAGCAGTTCTTTTCTGTTAGTATTATGGTCCTTCACTTTATAAGACTATGTCCACGGATGATATTTTTTTATGAGCCTGGTTGTTGATATTCAGTGTTAAACATGTACCCGTATTCAATAGGGATGGGCAGTGATTTCCAAATAGTCGTTCACTTTGTAAAAACCGAAGAATTACTTTGAATATTTTCTCATTTCAAAAGTAAAATCTTTCATTGTTTTCACCGGTGCCTGGTTGTAATACAGTATTCCTGCCAGACGGTGGCTACAGAGCATCTTAAAGCTGTTTACTGACTGCATTAAATAGCAAAAGAAGAAGAAAACATTAGCGACAGTCATGGCTATTTTCTCCGTTCCTGAATCTCACACTACTACACACGTATTTCTAGAGACTGAGCATGGCTGTAAAATGTAAACACACACTCCACGCTGCGTCACAGAAACACTGACATAAAGAGACAGACGCTGACAGTGCTGGCTACTAGCAGCACCGAATGCTGGTTGATGCGACTGCCACACAAACGGGCTGTTAATGGGATGTTTGTGTGTGTGTGTGTGTGTGTGTGTGTGTGTGTGTGTGTGTGTGTGTGTGTGTGTGTGTGTGTGTGTGTTGCAGGGCGATTATTTGAATAATCGTGGTATAGATGCCAATGATTATCTAATAGTATTTTGGCTTGAAATGCCCATCCCTAGTATTCAATCCCATCAGTTATAAATTTTGTTGCTGTGGAAAATATAATTTGGGGGGGGGGGGGGGGGCGCATTTGGCATTGTTTTTGACGTAAGAATAACAATGTTTATTTTATTGATTAATTGAGAATTGATCATTAACATTCCCAAAAATTGATCATGGAAAACACTTCAAGTTTACATCCCTAGCACACACTGTATGGGGGGGGGGGGATTTTTTCATAACTCAGCAGTTTAGAAGATATTGAGATTATGATTTTTCCATTATGAGAGGCACAGCTGACTTGACTGACAGGCGGGAAAACTGTAGCTGTTAGCGAGGAGGCTCAAGGCCCGCCTCTTTACCTCACACTAGCTCGACAGAAGTTAGGTTGAGTTCAACATTTCAAATGTGGCACCCGCTTATGATTGGCTTCAAAACAGATGGGTGACATCACGGAGACTACGTCCATTTATTATACAGTCTATGTTCTCAACCTGTCGGGATTCCAATCCACTAACCTTCTCTCTTAATTATCCCTTTGGTGTTCTGCTGTGTTGAAATAGTCCATGTGACCCTATCCACCATGTTCCTGTGTTAGGCAGCTGCATGTATCATATGTGCAGATGAAGTATAATGAAAACATCTATACATGCATACACCCAGTAGAGTACAAACAAACACATTACATGTTGCCTGTCTGTGTTCACTGCTGAAATGTAATTGAACCTACAGCCGGCAGCTTCTGGGATTATCATTCAGTGTTTGATGCTTCCCATCATGTTAACTTGGTAGGCATTTGGAAAAATAGCATTTCTATTTTACTATTATTGGATTCAACTTTTAACCCTAACTTAATTTGCAACACATCAAGAAGTAATGAAGATATTATTCTTATCTGAAGACACGGTATTTTACAAAACAAAGTCTGGGAAACTGAATAATGTGGAATTTGTTATGAATGGAGAACAAAAATAAAGTCAGGCTGCTGGGCATGTTTTCTCATTAAATTTCTTCCTCACTATCAAACATGAGTGACCCTTGAAAGAAGTTGTCCTTTTTTTTCGTTCCAGCACAGAGAAGTTTTATACTAAACTCTAGTTTCTCTCCACAACTTTACAAATTTAAAATGCTCCACATCAAACAGCTGAAACACAGAGTATCTGTCCCTGTCACAGCGGATGAGAATAAAAGTGATAGAAAGAAAAAAAGAAAAGAGTTCTGACCATAAAAGAGCATCAGGAAGAGTGGCAGCGCTATGGCCCATGAAACAAAATAGCAACGTTCCGCTAAACAACAGGCATGTGGTTAATAATTCAGTGAGCATAAAAGTCTGTTTGAGGGAAGGTTTTCTAATATTCATGTGACATGATAGCCAAGACAGGAACTCTGGCTCTCACTGGGCACCGTGTTATTCATACTGTGAAGCACTACAGTGTTTTGTAATTCATAGCTTTGGTTTTTAGGCCAAGCTAGAACATATCTAGACCAACACAGAGTTTCAGTACCATGATAAATAATTCAAGAAGAGTTGTTCTCCCATGCATCACTTATGTTAGACTAATATTCCAGGAAAATCCATCAAATAGTTGAGTTTCTCCAAACAAGTGACATCAAAAGCCTGAAGAATAAGCACATGGATGGAGGATACGTAAGAAAACCTAACATGGCAGCTGACCCAGTTTTCTGTGATGGTACCAGGCGAACGTGAGATCCTTGACAGAAAATCTTTGGGTTGTTTCCCTCAGAGGTAGACTCATGTGATGCCTACTGATCAGAGCCGGACTCTGGATGTTTAGCTCACTATCTCACAGTGTTCTTCCTCACATTGCATTTCACACTGCTCCTTTTAATGTTTTCTCAAAGCACGCAGCGTGCTTGGTAGGGGGCGTCTCTTCTTGAGTTTCCACACTACATATTGATTTTGTTATTTGTTCTAATAATCTACTCATTCTACATCATATTGCAAAAAATCAGCCATAACATAAACATGCATGCTGATGTTTTCCCAGTTTGACTTTGAGAGTGTGCTGTTTGTGTGCTGCTTCATTCTCTCACAAGCTAAATTGTCACAGCAGATGCCCTCCTCTAAGGATTACAGTCCCCAAAGATTACACCTGAAGACTTAATCCCTTCCAGCTCTATGAAGTGTGAGTGAATCACCGGTATGATATTACATTTCTGGACAGCTCTGCTTGCTGTAACATAGCCAAGAACAGAACTGAGTGGAGGTACTGCACCCATTGTTGTTGACAGTGTTGCCATGTTTAGGTGTTTAAGGTGTTCTTATCACCTCAGATACCCCTTTTCAACTGAGGCACTTTCCGGGCCGGTTTGGAGCCGGCGCTCAATTGGGAACCGTGTTTCGACTGTGAGTGAACCGGCTCCTGGCCAGGAAAACAAGTTCCAGAGCAACTCCAACTCTTTGCTGGTCTAGAACAGCTAACTGCTTATGTCAGGCTGAAGGGCGAGGGGCGGGGATGCCTTGATCAAAAACACAAACCAAATGTCTTTCCTCCATTGTCCTGTAGTGAAAAAATCAAAGAGACTAATGGATTCCAAGGCAAAGCAGCGATCAGCCGAGGTCCGCCATTGTTTTTGTTGTGAGGGAAGGTTCGCGCTAGAGCTGCAGGGAAAAGCGGTCACATAAATCTGACATCATGACGTGCCTCTAACGGGTGCCATGTTGGTTCATATCAGCTCCGAATCAGCCCGGAAATACAACCCGGTTCGCTTTGGTCAAAAAGAGGACAGAGATGTTTCTAAAATGTGGTTCATTTTAACTTTAACAGACATAGATGCGACTTTACATGCTTTTAGAATTGATTTTAAGATTTTACTCATTACTTTTAAAGCTCTCCCCGGACTTTCTCCCAACTTTATAGCAGACCTGTAAGAACTCGAGCCAACACTGACATTGAGATCCTCGAGCAGAGGTTTAATAAAGTGTCTGAAAGGCCAAAATGAAAATAAAGGAGACAGAACTTTTTGCAGGGAGGGGTCCAAAATTCTGAAACGACCTACCCGAGGAGATCAGGTCTGCTGGGTCAGTGGTCTCTTTTAAATCCTTTCTTAAACATACTTCAATCGCAGAGCCTTTGCAAGTTTGAGTTAAATGGTTTAAAAATATACATCTAAAGATAATTATCTTCCTTGAGAGAACTTTATGTCTTTTCAAATATTCCTTTATCCTACCATGTGAGATTTTATGACCTGCTGTTTTATTTTGCTGCTCACATAAATAAACACCATTATATTTATTACCTGGAAAATACAGGTAACGTCCCGATTAGATTTGCAGAACAAATACTGGTAAGATATGATATACAAAAAGGTTCTTACAGTCAGTTGTGTCCTTTAGCAGGGGGTGGAGGAGGTTTCTTGGAGATCCATGGTATAGATTCAACCTAGGAGATAAAATGACAGCACTCTGAATCAGTGACCGCATAAATAGCTGGATGGATCTATGGATAGATGGATGGATGGATTCATGCATGAATGGATTAACTGATGGATGCATGGAGCGATGGATGGATGCATGGCTGTATGGATGTATGGATGGATGCATGGATGGATGGATGTATGGATGAGCAAATGAATGACTGAAGCTGCTGTACATGCTCTGCTCATAAAATTGGGTGTATTTTCTGAAACTAGTGTCATTTAACCAAAATAGCTCCCTGAACATCCCTTCTTAATCCTGACTGCTGCAGAAGAGCAAATCCAAAACAGCTTACACAAAGTAGTAGTTCTGCAAGCATGCAAGAAATGTAAAATTAGTACAGCTGTGCTACAGTTTGCTGCAAAAAGCTTAGCATGTTTAGAATATACCAAACAAGCTTGCAGTCCCCTGGGTGATACTCCAGCAGTGACTCCTTCACCACATCGATACATGTCCTTCAACAATCTCCTCATGAGGAACCTCATTAATGCAAGGCTGGTGTAATTAAGAATGCTAATCACCTTCTGTCCCCATCAGCAGGCTGAGCCTCTGGCCTGTTGATAAAGAGCTCCAGGACAGTGAAGCCTCGCCCCAAGGCCTGCTGGGAGCCGTCTGGCCTGGGTGACAGGGATACCAGCTCCAGAACCATAACCATGCTGGGGAACCGCAGAGACGTATGGAAGTACAGGACCTACAGAATAATAAAACACATGTGAAGAAGAAATTATTATTCTGCATCTCTCATTCGTTCAGCTTCGATCGGATCTTCAGCCAGCGTTCCAAACAGAGGCTATTGTTGATTTCAAACTTCGTCCAGAGAGTCCATTGAATTTAGCTGTATCTGTGAGTCAGAGCAACTTTAAAGTTGGCAACCTATAAATGATATCTTTACAAAAAAGTATCATCATACCACAAAACATTGGTGTTGTATCTGTTAACACAGGGTTAAAACAAGTGTGTGTTCTGTTAAAACTAAGAGTGAAAAAACAAGCACTCCACATCAAAGAGACTTTTGGATGTATCCCCTGTCCACCCTCATTACAGGCAGTATCAATAATTCAACATTTCAAATATGAAATGTAAAATTGGAGGAACATATCCTACAAATAAAACCAAAATGTCAAATTAATGGGGAGAAAAAAACATTTGGGATTCTATTTATTGCATTCGTACACTGTCACATGGACCTGCACATTTCTGCACAATCCTTCAATAAATGTAGATTATAGTCATCAACCAAAGCTTTTACATGTGTTCCCTGTTTATGTATCTTGGGGAGGGGTGTTACCCAAACATATGTATGCTGTTAAAGCTAGGGTTGGTAGTCACAGAAAACTAGCATGAATTTGAATGTAGCATTTCCTCAGGACTCCGTCTAACTCCTCCCCCCCTCCCCTCGGAGCTCCTCCAAAACGACGCCCCCGCTCACATGCACGAGCGCCGCTGATTCATGACCATATGATGGTGACTGATTCAAAACCGGTCCTCAGTACATGGTTTGTGTTTTGCACTACGTCAACTCATGTCTCACTCAGCAGTAAGAAAACACCAAAACATTCTCATAGTGAAAGTTAAAAACACAAACAAACAGGAAATGTACGCTCTGCAGGAGGCGGGCAGAACGGCAGGACAGGATTTGATTGGTTTCATCATTTGACTCCTGATGGCAGGGATTGGTTGGTGTTTTCCCAGGTTTATCAATCAATCAATCAATCTTTATTTGTATAGCGCCAAATCACAACAAACGTTATCTCAAGACGCTTTTACAAACATAGGAGGTCTAGACCACTCTATGTCAAATTATGAACAGAGACCCAACATCAAGACAGGGTAAGACTCAGTCTGACCCCACCTTAATCCATCATGAGCATTGCACCTCACAGTATTTAGCTAGTTACAGCGGAGAGGACAAACTTCCTTTAACAGGCAGAAACCTCAAGCAGAACCAGACTCATGTTAGACAGCCATCATGCCTCGACCCAGTTGGGTCTGGAAAGACAGATAGAGGGGAGTAAGAGAGAGAAGTGATAGTGATGAGAAGAGTAGTAGAAGCTGTTGCCGCTGGAGTCCAGCACATCCGTATCAGCTGGAGTCCAGAACGTGTGCAGCAGGAGGACGTCTACAGCAGCTCAGAGGAACCTACGAGACAAGGGAGCTCAGGGACTCCAGAAAGGTCTATGGTTAGTAACTTTAATGGGACAGGGAGAGTTAAAGTAAGTGATGAGGGGGTTGGGGGGAAGGGGGTGAGATAGGATCCCAGTGTGTCAGTGTGCCAGTTCCCCCAGCAGTCTAAGCCTATAGCAGCATGACAAAATCTGGTCCAAGCCTGATCCAGCTCTAACTATAAGCTTTATCAAAAAGGAAAGTTTGAAGCCTACTCTTAAAAGTGGAGAGGGTGTCTGCCTCCCGGACCCTGACTGGTAGATGATTCCAAAGGAGAGGGGCCTGATTACTGAAGGCTCTACCTCCCACACTACTTTTAGAGATTTTAGGTACAACTAGCAAGCCTGCATGTTGGGAGCGTAGAGTTCTAGAGGGGTAATAGGGCACTATGAGCTCTTTAAGATACGAGGGTGCCTGATTTTTAAGGGCTTTGTAGGTTAAAAGAAGGATTTTAAATTCTATTCTACATTTTATTGGGAGCCAGTAGAAGCTAACACTGGAGAGATGTGCTCTCTCTTCCCAGTTCTAGTCAATACTCGAGCTGCAGCGTTTTGAACTAGCTGAAGAATCTTTAGAGACTTTACTCCGGCTGTAGTCTTTATGAACAAACTAAGACTTTGTAAAGCCGTATATATGTTAGGGATGATCAAGTTTATACCACTACATGATCAAACGTTGCCACCACCCCTAGTCGACACCAGAATAACAAGTCAGTTAATCAAGTTATTGTTGTGCTGATCATCTGAAGTGTCTGAGCTGTTGGGCTGCCACACACGACTAGCTGGAGCTTTAGCTGGCTGCTATCAGCTGGCACAGTGTGGTTTGGCATATTTGGATTTTAGTAAATGGAGGGTAAGTTGTATGTAGGCTGTGTTCGGTTTACTCAACCAGAGTGAAAAGTAACCAACACAGTGATGAGGATATTATCATGCAGGGAGGACCGCAGGCTGGTGCTTCCAGTAGGGATGGGTAATAACTTTTGAATATTCAAATAGTCATCCACTTTGTAATACAGTATTCCCGCCAGGCGGTGGCTACAGAGCGTCTTGAAGCGGTTTGCTAATCACTTTAAGTGACAAAAGAAGAAGAAGAATGCTAACTGCATTAAATAGCAAAAGAAGAAGAAGACATTAGTGACAGTCTCTGTGATTTTCTCTGTTTCTGAATCTCACACTACTACACATGTATTTCCAGAGACTGAGCATGGCTGTAACATGTAAACACACACGCCACACTGCGTCACAGAAGCACCGACGTAGAGATCGAGACAGACGCAGTAAAGGCTGATTTATACTTCTGCGTCTCCCCTACGCAGCAGGGGCTGACGCGGACATGAGCCCCACATACTTGTGCATCGATGTGTCCGTGTCGCGCAGCAATTCTCCGCCGAAACGCCTGAGGGCAGTGTGGTCTCTCTGATAGCCGGTCGCCTGCTTGCGGTCCCGCTACGATCTCTGTTTACTTTTCCACAGAGATTCAGAGCGTGTTCTGTTAATCTACAGCTGATACATGTTGCTGTTTATCATACAGACATGATTACATGAAGAATAGAGAGGAGGAGATGAAATACACGGACGATGTGCGGCCGATGTCCGGGATCCCGGAAGTGATATGAATGCGGGAAAGACAAAGCTGCCGAGCGAACCAATCACAGAGCTTGCGGTCCGCGTCGGCTCCACGCGTTGTTACATTTTGGAGGAGGTGCACGTCAGCTACGTGCGTAGGCCTCGGCGTAGGTACGGAAGCTACGCGGACCCCCGGCGTAGGGTACGCCGTCGATTCAACGCAGAAGTATAAATCAGCCTTAAGTGCCCGCTCTACTACTAGTAACTGCTCGTCCTGCTGCCATATTTACCTGCAGACTCTGCGATCCCATCTTTTATTTTTACAGTGTTACATATGTTGTGCTCATTTTTGACTTTTCTCAGAGTTTTTCTCAGCATCACTCTTGTCGAGTAGTCGGAATCAAAGTTTCTGTTTAAATAACAAGCAAATGAGTGGCTTCAGACCATCCTCCATATGTAAATGCAGTCTATGTATTTATTTATGTTGAAACCACACTTCACTACAATGAAAGACTGCTTCAGAGACCTGCGATCTGGAGGAGTTAAAGGGTTTTTAAATAGCATTCTGAGAGCCACACCAGGGACTTGCACTAAAAGTTGACACATCTGAATGAATCTCCATTTTGCAGATTTTAAAATGATGGGCCTGGGTGACCGCTGGAGACACTTATAATCTCCTATTGAAGAGGGGAGTGTGTCACCTTGATGAGGAGACTCTTCAGTATTATGTGGGAGTGCGACCTCACTATTTTTAGCCAAGTTCAGAGGAAGAATGAAAGCCTGCTGAGAGTTTGTTTGTAGTCAGTGCCAGGTAGGTGCAATTGTTTATGGGCTCTGATCTGCCACTAAAACAGGGAATAATAGCCTACCTACAGCAGAGCTGCACTGATTTACATGCACAAAGGGCTGAATATGATAAAGAGACACACAAATTCTCTGTGATCCACTGGTCCCTGTGCACAATAAAGCCTGTTATTTTTTCTAAACCATAAAGACGAACATGACACTGTCAACAGGAAAATGGAATAAGTAGGCATGAGCTGCCTTGAAATACAGAGGCAGTGTTTCCGAGCCCACTGTGGCAGAGCCTGTTCATCTTTAGACCCAGCTCCCCGCCACCAGATAGCTGTATATTCAAATTCTAAACCTCTGGGACCTTCCTATTTCAGCTACAGCAGTGTTTTATCTCTGTGCACTGTGAGTTTAAATTGCTAGTTTTCCAAATACAGACACTCCTGAATACAAATGGAAAACGTGGGAGGCAGAAACAAAAACGTCTAGCCATTGTTTGATTTACTTATTCGTTGATTTTATCCTTTGTCCTCACACATTCGCTGGACTTTGCCTCGCTGACATGATGGTTGAATTGCTAAATAGCTAACAAAGCAGGGTCTGCTAAGATAAAAGTGGTGTTGATACAACATTAGAAATAATGATCAAGGCTTTGTTCAAATGAAATGATGAAAGGACGAGTAATAATGATTAAACACAGAGGCATTTTATTTGGAAGGAAATGTTTTATGATGAGCTGTCAGAGGAGACTTTGAAATGAAAGTATGTTATAACTATCTCTGATATCTGATCACATTATTAATAAAGGGAATGCAAACACTTTCAGGTCAGAAGCATTTACTCTGCATGTTGGCCGAGTTGGAGTTCAGTCAGATCCTCCAGCAGCACAAAAAAAAGACAGTGTGAGATCATAGGGTAAAAATATCCCTCTTCCCAAGATGCATGTCATCTACTTTTCATGGACTGAAAACTTTACTTTTACCGACTTTATTTATTTATTTCCCTACAACCTTATCTCCAAAATCAAAGCCTCCTCTTTGAATGAACTTTCCCTGAACCTATCCAAATCTGTGAAAACAAGATTGAGGGAGGGAATCCATATTTTATGTCATGTTCAGTCAAACCCCCCCACCTCCTCCTTTGATCATTTGCATCGTGGTCAAAGACGCAGTCCCCGTACTCTCAGTGATCCGAATGTGGACATTGTTTGTGACCGATTTCCAATTCAAAGGTAGAATTCCTTTTTCATCTCGGCTAGCGCTTTGATGCACCTCCAAATTGATTCTGTTCCAATCTCAGGGAGAAAAAAAACAGAAGAGAGATAAATAAAGAAACGCTCTGTCTCCCAGAGGAGTAAATATCTCCCTTGTTTGATTTGCAATGATTCAGAAACACAACAGCCAGGACTGATAAAAAACGGTTTGAAAAAGGCAAGCTGAAGTCAGGTTAAACACTGTCAAGGATTTTGGATTGATATGTTTTACTTTAATTTATCTCCTGCCTGCTCTGTGTGTTAGAAAGGAAGATCCTGCTGAATCATAGACTGTATAAAAAATGGACATAGTATCTGTGACATCACCCATCTGTTTCTGAAGCGCTGTTTTGAAGCCAATCGTCGACGGCAGCCATATTGCTGCTGTCGAGCTAGTGTGACTTTAAGAGGCGGGCTTTGAGCCTCCTAGCCAACAGCTACAGTGTTCCCGCCTGTCAATCAAGTCAGCTGTGCCTCTCATAATGGAAAAATTGTAATCTTGATACCTTCGAAATTGCCGCTGTTAGAGCCATATGTGTGTCAATATTATGTGTGGACTGTTTGTGTGTTTGATGCACTTGTGTGGACACTAGGTGGCGGGTGTGTCAAACCAGGTGTTAGAAAGCATATAGGGAAGAAGACCCAATCAGTGGCAGGTGAGCTGCCTACCGGGTAGCAAACAGTTTTTGACCGTCTCGATCGTCTCGATCGTCTCGATCGTCTCGAACGTCTCGTTCCGTCTTGTTCCATCTTTGTCATCGTATTGTCTACAATAGACGTAAGCCTGTAATTCTACAAGTTCGATTAGATGCAAGTGTGGATTGATCGGCTGTGCGTGTATTGTGTGTCTAATAAACCCGTTGATGTCAATGCACGAGCGGACTTCATTCATTCATCCTGACGAGGAGGACGAGTCAACTGAGTCCCGGTAAAGCAGCCCCTCAGTGGCTTATAGGTGTTTGTTTTGTTTGGCGAAAGCAAGCCACTACAGCCGCGTTATGAAAAACTGATTGGTTGCATTATAAAAATGACTTCAGATGAGCAGAGGATTTATTGCTGGGCCGCACCATAGCCTGTATTAATAATTGACGTAGTATCCGTGACGTCACCCATCTGTTTCTGAAGAGCTGCTTTAAGGCCAGGCGGCGGCGGCAGCAGCCATATTGGTAATGCTGAACTCAACATAACTGCTGTCAAGCTAGTGTGAAGTAAAGAGGCGGGCTTTGAGCCTCCGAGCCAACATCTTCAGTGTTCCCGCCTGTCAATCAAGTCAGCTGTGCCTCTCATAATGAAAAAATTGTAATGATCTTCAAAATACCTTCAAAATTGCCGCATTAGAAAAAAATGTACGCCCCGTACAGTGTGTGCCGATAGATAAATGAGCTATCCAGACTACACTTGTTTTTTGAGTCAGGCTGTAAACATGTTTATTTCTGCTGTAAAGATCAGCTTCTTTGAATTGGTGTGTATGTGGTTTCTGGTACTTCAGGAGCCAGCCTCTAGTGGATCCTCGATCAACTGCAGTTTTTAACACTTCCGCATTGGACTCATATTTTTAGACCGGAGGTTGCCGCTTGTGCTGAATAGATCAAGTTATTCAGATAAAAACCAGAAGAGTGCAAAGCTAAGGCTGGTTCAGTGCGGCCGGAGCGGGAGCCACCAGCCGCGGGAATTAAGGCCAATGCGGGAGTGTTAAAAACTGCAGTTCATCCTGTGTCCACTTGAGGCTGGCTCCGGAAGTACTGGAAGTCACATACACACCAATTCAAAGAAGACGATCTTTACAGCAGAAATAAACATGTTTACAGCCTGGTTCAAAGAACGAGTGTAGTCTGGATGGCTCATTTCTTGATCAGCACACACTGTGAGGGGTGAATTTATTCATAACACAGCAATTTTGAAGATATTGAGATTACGAGTTTTCCATAACCAAAGGCACAGCTGACTTGATTGACAGGCGGGAACACTGTGGCTGTTGGCTAGGAGGCTCAAACCCCGCCTCTTTACGTCACACTTTCTCAACAGCAGTTAGGTTGAGTCCAATATGGCTGCCGCCGCCGCTTGGCCTCAAGACAGTGCATCAGAAACAGATGGGTGACGTCATGGATACTACATCCATTATTACGTAGATTATTTCTACAGGTTATGATGCGGCCCAGCGATAAATCCTCTGCTCATCTGAAGTCATTTTCTAAAGCAACCATCAATAACTCTCCTGCGAGGGTACAGTATGTTCCAGATTCTTTATATCTCTCAACAGTGAGCTACCTCAGCTGACCTGTACTGCTCAGATGCTGCTTCACACATAGCAGGGCGGGAGGATGATGGCGCTCTGGCATGGACCACCTCTCCTCGCCATAGTAAACATAATGTTCAGTTATGAAGGTGGCAGGAAGACGGAAGCCAGAGTCACCTTCATCTCTCAGCGGTGAAGAATCCTGCGATGTTTCTGTTCTCACTATTGATCAGGTACAAAGAGCCCCACTATTCTATTATCCACACAGCTTCCTGTTCCTGCCAGGAATGCAATTTTTCCCTACTATAAAGCTCCTGAGAGGAGTTTGTAGCTGGTTATAAAACAGACTGGAATCAATACTGATGCCTCTATATGAGCTACAAAAGCAATTGAGATCATCACTGACAAGACAAGACTGATTATCTCTATACTGTTTTTATTCACGCCTGAAATCACTGCCGGGGGGTGGATGTCAGGTGAGGTGAATTACTACAAACTGCCCAAACAGCTGTTTATTTAGTGATTCTATTTACGCTTTTCACACCTAAGGTCTGTATATGATCATTTCACTGTTAAAATGAAGTCGTAGAAGATTTTTTGGGGGTCAAATATTCCTACTAGGAAACAATCAGTATAAAGATGAGCATTAGGGCAGCAGTAGCTCAGTCTGTGGAGACCCAACTACCCTGGGACAGCTGTTTCATACCATGATAGTAAAGGTTTTAATTGTCCCTCATGATCTTGTTTGTCTTTGCAGGTCAGAGCCTTCAGTATAAAAATCAGCCTGTTTCAAACCCTGTTAAAACTCCTCATTGAAGCTTTAACAGTATTCATTCAAACTCTATGTACAGCCATCTAAGCTGGATACACTGATTCCCCTCTGCCAACACACGTAATCAAAGTCCTGGTTTATTGATGGTTGTTTAAGAGTGCTCTCACACCATTAGCTTGATTGCTTTGTTCCAATTTGGATCATAAAATTATTCATTGTTGCATTTTCCCCTCGTTTTGTGTTCACACTGCATTATTGTAAAGCAGGCCAAAGCACACACCACCACAGCGACGTTCTTACATCATCATCTTGACCGCTTATCCCATACAGGGTCGTGGGGGGCTGGAGCCTACCCCAGCTGACACTGGGCGGAAGGCGGGGTACACCCTGGACAGGGCACCAACCTATCACAGAGCTAACATGACAACAGGAAACCGTTCACGCACACACTCACACCTACGGGCAATTTAGAGTGAGCAATTAACCGAGTGAGCATGTTTTAGGAATGTAGGAGGAAGAGAAGTGGGAGAGACTACCCACTGCAGAGAGACTACCCACTGCACCACCATGTAGCCCTGTCCTTATCCTATCAAACATTAGCAAGTTAACCCACCAACAAATTGATTCCTGTGTTGACTAGATTGATTTAGAATATCTGATTTTCAGCATTTTTACCTGTTGTAATACAGTATTCCCTCCAGATGGTGGATATAGAGCGTCTTAAAGGTGACATATCATGCAAAATGAACTTTTTAATGGTTCTCTACCTGAAATCTGTGTCCCTGTCTACAAACCCCCCGAAAATGAAGAAAATCCATTCTGCCCCTGTTCTGATTTCTCCACCTTTCTGTAAATGTGTGCTGAAACCAGCCGTTTCAGTTTTCAGTGTTTTTCATACGTCATAACAATATTCGGTCTGTAACAGGAAGTCGGAGCTCGGAGCTTGTTCAGACCATAGACTGTATAAAATACAACTCAACTCCTCCTCCATTTTTCATTCCCTGCACACGTGTGTTAACAAGGAGCTTAGGAGGGAGGCATGCTAGTTGTAGGCTGTCTTAATAAACACAAAGGTCGGTTTTACTCCCCACGTCTGCAGATTTGAAGATCTAGTGGATGATTTTTAGTTTTCATGGAAAAGTGCTAGCGCTAGTTAGCATAGCCACATAGCTACATGTTCGTAGCTGTGTACCAAGACACACGTCGACATACTGACAAGTAAAACAACAAGAAACACTAAATCTGTGACCGGTAGTTCAGAAAGGTCCTGCTGCAGGCGCCTCTCCATCAGGATCAAATTCTGGATCAGATTCAGAGGGTTGAAGTAACGCAGGTCTGTGAACAGCCAACATGTAAACATTAGATCAACGTGCTGGACAGCCGAGGGCACATCCACTTCCTGAGGGGGCGTGGTCAGAGAGCTCATTCTCATTTAAAGGCACAGACACAGAAAACAGCATGTTCTGAGCAGGGCTGAAAAAGAGGGGTTTACAGGCAGACCAAAATCTGATTTCAAAGTGGGTTTTTTTAGCAATAAACTTCAAAGACACGCTGAAGGTCTCCAGTTTACAGGGTCACTTTTAAAACCGTAACACCGGGAGAAGAGACGCATTCACGGTGGGCTGAGAGAAGACTACTGTTACAAGCTGCTAAATCAAGAGAATCACAGCTTCTTCTTTTGAAAAGTACACACACATACAAAAAAGATAGAACAAATCAAAACTAACGAAAGAAAGAGAAATCAAGAGAATCACAGATGTGTGTGATGTTATTGTGGACGGAGGGAGAAATAAAAACACTGCGGTCAATCTACCAATCAGACACGTTCAGCAGGTCCTGCCCCCCATAAGTCCTGGGACCTTTGAAAAGTACTACCCCCATAGCAGGGGCTTTTCAGGGGGGAGATTATCTACCCCTGAACTAAATTTAGACCCTTGGTCCTCCGGTCGAAATGCACATAGTTCCGGGGTAAAGTTCCTGCGGTAGAAAAGTGGCTTATGTTCTGTACACCACAAAATGAAAGAGTAATCTGCATCCTGCATTATATGTCTTGGATTTTTCAGGATCTAGTTGTATTGCTTGTCTTTTTTTTTCTATTTTGAATAAAAAAAGTATCATGTCTCTGTCCTGCACTCTTTTTGTAGCTCAATGTATGTAAATGGCGTCTGAATGAAAAAGCTCTTGAAACTTGAGGAAGGAATAAAGATGGAGCTCCAGCATTCCCTGTGAGGTTTAACACACAGTGTGTCAAAACATCACACTGCATGACATTTCACTTATCTATTTTTATATTGTTCTGGGAAGTGATACTGCACACCAGGAATGTACCATAATGTGATGTGTAGTATTTTGTTGGAACAGGAAACAAGGCGAGTAAGTTCTGACAGATGTTGACTGTGTTTGTTGTTGTTTTGTTTTGTTTTGTTTTGTTGCAGAGTACATGACTTATTGAAGGACTTCTATGAATTGGGGATTTATGAATTCTGCATACTTTTACACCCCAAGCTATGGAAACATATTTTGTTCTCACATTTAAATATTTAACAGACAATTACTTCACTTTGCCTAACAAACTTCCACATTTTCACTTTTTCAAGACTAACATATGCGCTACTGTTTTCCCCCAGAACTGAACATTGAGGCGATGTTATGAGATCCCGCTCCTTCCCGACGCCACAGGAGGACTGAATGATGTCATTGAGAAAACAGCTTGCATCTGCAGCAGTGCCAGGCACAACATATGTCGAACCTAATGAGAGGTTATACTCCGCAGTGACTGTCAACAAAGCACTAATCGATTCTCGCAGGGGTAAATATCCTCCCCCCTACACGAGGAGCACAGAGGGGCGAATGGCAATGGGGTGACATTAAAACATCATCAGCACAGAGGCATGTAGCCCGAAGTGACTGTCACTCCCATCAACCAGCCTGTCTGCTGCTGCTTCTGAAAATCTACTCAGGCCCCTGTGTGAGAGACGGAGAAGTGAACCAAGGAAGGAGAGGGACAGATAAGCATGACAGAGCTGTGTGGTGAGATGTGCAGCTAAAAAAAAAAAAAAAACAAGCGACAGAGATAAAGAAAAAAGCTGCTAACCGTGGTTACAGATGCATGGAATTACAACAACAAATAGAAATAAGTACGTGTGTATTTAATCAATACAACATTTTATTGCAAATTGTGTGCGAACAGGTTGATTGGGTTTAGCTGAGCGCCGACTGTCTAAATCAGCTGTCTGGACAATTACTGGAGATTAGTGCATGCACAGCTAAGCAAGTTACGAGCAAGTCATTATACAGGATCCAAATGAAGCTCTCCTGGGAGGCACGAGGCTCTGCCTTCAGTGTTTTAGATTTGTCTCATAAACTGTTTTAATGAATTAGGCAGGAGGAAGCAGGAGAGCAGAGGCTATCAAAGGTAATCTGAGGTTTATACTGTACTTCATGTACGGGAGAATATGAGATCATTTCATCTTTGGTGACACACATTTGTTAGAGTTTTCAACACGCCCAGCTTTCAGTGGTACATTAAATAATCTCCCACTTGTTACTCTGCTGCTGTATCAAATCAATTCATACTCTTTAAGCAGATAAAATAAAGTCAGCTCATAGGCTTCAATTAGCTCACATACCTGGATCTGAAAAAAATCATTTTAGATTTTAACATGAAATTCTTAATGCAGTGTTCTTACATTTAAAGGTACTGTGTGTACTAAAGGGAATATGAAGGGATTTCTAGCAGCTAGATTATAGATTGAAACTAGGGATGGGCATTTAGGGCAAGAATACCATTTGAAAGTCAGTGCCAACTTCCCCAGAGTACATTTGAATGGTCCCCCGATCGCCAAGCAAATATAAGGGGAAAGAGGAATATAAGAGGAATTATATGCTGCTAGGCTTCAGCTTGAATCACTTTTTTTAAGAATCAGAATCAATAATGTGTTCAATTAACTGTCTTAAAAACACAAGTAGAATTACTATTATTATTGTTTATTTACTTTTTATTATTATTATTATTATTTTATTTTTTATTGTTATTCTTATTGCTTTTTTTCCTTTTGCATTTTTTTATGTTTTAAATATTACCCTATTTATCTTCTTGTAGTTTCACTATTTTTTATATTCCTTTCTATTTATTCATCTTTTATTTAAACCATTATCATTTATTATTATTGGTTGCTTTTTCATGCATTCACTTATTGTGTTTCTTATACCAAAAACATCACTTGCTTTAATTGTTTACATTCATCTTTTGTAACGAATGTGTAAAAATTCGAATGAACATAAAAGTAGAGATGTGATGAGTTTCATCTTTTAGAGGCAGCCCTTAACTGACTTCATTAACTACATTTTACTCACAGCTCTATACCTCTTTATTCTCCTTTCATAGCTGGTTTAGTACAGCCACTAGAACTGCTATGTATTCTGCTGAAAGGTGAAACTGAAAACTTTATTGCAGCAATAATCAGTAACTTGGTTTTGCATAATATCAACAAAAAAACTTTTGTAATAGCTTCATAGAGTCCTATTACAGGCTGTTGGTGCTAAACAAGCACAATGCTCCTCTCAGAGAGCTATTTGAGGGTAAAAGCTGAAGCAAAAATCTTCCTGTCCTCTCGGGGTGGTCATTCAAATGTTCCATCTGTGGGCAACTGGGCAAGCCCTGAAGGAGAAATCACGGGCATTTGAAAAAACAAAGAGGATGCAAATGGGCAATGGTTCTGCATAGAGAGGTCCAGAGCAACTGGAGAGTAATTGACAGGGCCCCGTTGTTCAACCCCTGGCGTCTTTCCAAAAGAAAAGCAAACAGGGCATTTCCATTTAGCCGACACGCTGGCTGGGAGGCCGAGAGCAGGAGTGTTTGCTACCTGGGATTTAGATAATGTGCCAGCTCCACGTGTCTGCATGCATGCATTAACTATTCACATGGTATGCATGTACCTGTATGAATAGATACTGCATGTTCTATACGAACAAAGATAGCTTTCATACAGCTCTGAAAAGCACATGAATACTTCATCAAGCTTAAATGCAGTATATAGATGTACATGTCACTGTGATCTCCATGTTTCCACCACATATGTGATCAGCACGTCCCTTCATCCAGACAATGGGTGCACGATAAATGAGCAAAGTCGAAGCTGAGCTCATGAAGAGTGGTAAAAACCACACGAGAACACTCAGAAAGCTCCTTGGCTGTAACGCTTTGAAACTTGTTTTGGCAGCTTGGAGGTGAAGGGGAGAAAGAGAGAGAGGGGAAAGGGAAGAGAGAGAGATACAGTAAGTTACTTGACAGGCACAGAACCAGCGGGTATCAGCATCACAAATCCTCTCGGTGTGAAATTCTATGACTGTCAGCAGCACAGGAGAGATGAGAGATGGCGGTGCGGATGATAGAGAGGCAGAGAAAATGACAGGGATGCGGGCTTCAGGGTTCCCTGGAGCCAATAATATCACTGGAACACATCTGCAGCGATGTGGGGCTGGCTTTGCATATATGTGACAGTTTAATCGAATATGCTTTTAGGAAGTTTCAACACATTTTTTGGACTTGATGTGAAACTGGCCCTTTGAAAACGCTGGCTAAACACACCCAGTCCACTGGCACTGCATTAGAGTGAAGGCTAATTAATCCCAAACAAAGACAAAACTGCAACAGTGGCAGCAGAGTGATGCACCACCAATGAATGAACAGATTAGTAATGCATGTCCCATGAGTCAATGTCAAGTCATAGAAAGGAAATCCAAAAATAAATCCAAATTAGTCAGGATGTAATATAGATTTGCTGACGTGCTCATTAGGGTTTTGTAGGTGGGATTAAGCAATGAGGCGTTGTGTCTTCACTCCTGAGTCAGATGCAGATTATAGAACACTTAAAAAGCAACAACACAGACCAATGTTAGAGCAGGAGTCAGACTGATGCAGCAAAGTCAAAATAACAGCTCTTGGAATTACACTTTTGAAGAGTCTGTGAGTCTTCATACTGACTCAGGCGAATCCAGTGTCGATTAAGTGATTGTTAAGAACTTACTCCAACACTCATCTTTGTTTCCTAAACAAACATGTTGTCTAGGGATGTAAGGATGTGACAGGGCCACATGATAAGAGGTGTTAGGAAACACTCAACTCACGATTCCATTGGAATCCCGATTTTTGGCTCACGATACGATTCACTCATGATTCTTCTCGCCCAGGTCGTTGAGAATGTGTAATGAGAATTCTCAATTAACTCACCTGGTTAAATAAAGGTTGAATCAAATAAATAACGATTCTCAAGAAAACTGGATTGAACTCAAAATGTAAATAACTTATTTTATTTCAGTCCTCAGATATGGACAGTTGAAATGTATATTTGTTCTCTTATATTTCTTTGTAAACAAAGTCATCCTTTTTAATTTTGAAGGTGTGTTGTAACTCAAATTAAACCACTGCACACTTTTTTTCCCCCAACTTGCGAAAAAAACTAAAATGAGCGTACAAAAATACCTTGTTGGAAAATTTAAGAACAATTCTAGAGAAATGGAAAGTGAACGATTCCCAAATGAAAGTATTAAATATTAAAAGAAATAAGGTCAATCTCTTTAAATTAGGGATGTAAATTTCAAGTACTCTCCATGATCGATCTTTGGAAATGTTAACGATCAATTATCGTTTAATCATTAAAAAAACGTTTTCCATGTCAAAATAATGACAAATGTGTTTTTTCCCCCTAAATCAATTTTTCCTGCAGGACACAGTGAATACTACTGACAGTATTAAACAGCTACAGATCATATTGAGGTGTTCAACATGTTAACACTCTAAATATAAACGTGAGGAGCAGGCTTATAAATAATCTCTGTGGACTCATGGTCATAGAGTGAAGACTCAGACTACAACATGTGGATTTACTGCAACAGGACAACTGAACAGGATCAGATTTCAGACTCAGTGTCCAGTTTTCTCCTTCTTATTGATAAAGATAAGCATTTAAACGTGGTCATGTGTCAGCCAGGAGTGCAACCAGATCAGAATCAGTCCGGCGGTGGAGAAAGAAAGCGCTCATGGAGACCTGTCACTCAGCTGCAGCCCCCAGCTGAGTGTCTCCGCTGTGAGCAACACCTTCAGTCAGCTGATTCTGAAACATGCTTTAAAGTTAAAACACCTCCACTCAGAGAGTGATGAGAGAGCAGACAAGAGACTTCATGATGTTGAACAAGCGGAGTATAATGCAGATAGAACCTTCTACTGTTTAAAAATAATATTCAGATACAAATTTTATTGAATCAATTTTAATCCACCCTTATTTGTATCGATTTTTTACCGTCTTGTGATATATCCTTACATCCCTAATGTTGCCTCATGTAACATTCAGCTGTCAGGGAGGTGTTTTAAGTTTGAAGCATGTTTCAATGGGAATCAGCTAGCGAGGGTCCTGCAGCTGTGCACCAGGTCTCCACAAGCCCCTTTTTTCGGGGGTAGCAATAAACACACAACAGCCGGCAACAAAAACACGGACATAAAGGTTGATGAGATTTCCCCATCCCTGGATACAAAGCCAGCAGACTGGTGGGATGGCACTGATGGTGCTGGCATGATAGTATGTCTGCAGGCCAGCAATATCACTGCTGTCTGAGCATGTTCTCTGGCGCTGGACTGATTATGACCCGGTTGGGCTTCAATTGACACCTGACCACGTTGACATGCTTATTCTACTCAATAAGAACGAGTATGGAGAAAAGTGGACACTGAGTCTGAAATATGTTTCTGTTCAGTTCTCAAATCCACTGACCCCTTTTCTTCTAAAGTAGTCCTGCTGCTGGGACTCGGGCAAGTAGTTGGTACAACTTGAGAACCTCCGGAAATACTGCTTGCTTTTCCACAAGGACCACAAGCTCACGATAACCCTGCCTCCACCCCCTGCTGTAAGCGGTTCTTTATTCTAGCCCGGCAAGGAGTTGGTGCTACTCTGGTTTAGAGCCAGTTCTTAGGTGGTCGAAACACAAAGAACTGGTTCCAGATTAGGCACTGGCTCCGAACCAGCCCTGGAACTGACTTGGTGGAAAAGGGCACCAACCAGATCTGATAGGTTTCTATTCTAGTCAATATGTTAACTTCCACTGGATCCACTCCATTGTGTTCCGGCTGCGTCTCTGATCCGGCAGGTCGGAGTCCTCCGGATCAGATACACAAGACTTCTATTTGTGCCGGATGCCGGAGCACGACGCATCAATCTCAACAGAGCAGATGGAGCGGGACAGGAAGTCAGGTTTCACCAAAACAAAATGAAAACATCCGGTTAATTTTCAGAATAAAACACTCTGTGTTATCACCAGATCGTATTTCACTTAACTACAACAACAAACCAAAGTCATGATGAGCGGAGCCAGGCCTGGAGTCAACAGGTCAGAGGTTTTCAGAGGACCAGAAAGACAACATGGATGAGGAGAGGAGGAGGAGAATCCTTGATTCAGTGATTACCACGGGAAAACCTTGGTCACATGACTCCAGCTGTCCATACAAGAGAGCACAGAACCGGACCGCAGTGGATCGGAGACGGATCTGAAGCAGATCTGTTGGAAGTTTGACATAAGTCTACCTAGGTGAAGAACTGGGTTTCAGCTATTTCTAACCAAGTCTGTTTTCCTCATCCGATCTCGTAGAGTCAAAAGGTCCTCCTCCATCATTAAATATATTTGTACTGTGTCTCCCTCACAAAGGCTCTTGTTCCTGAATACTTCCAAAGAAATAAAGTTACTCTGAGCAGAGAAACATCCTCATGTTTAAGCACTGCCTCAACTCTGCAGAAGTTTTCCTTCCTGTTGAACGCAGCAAATAGACCTGGAGCTTTTTTAAAATAATCACCACATGCCCACATACCATTATCCTAATGCACTCTTGAACCTTTATATCAATATGAGAAGAGTAATTCTGCAGCATCAGAGATGGAGAAGTGAAGGAGGCTGCAAGTAAAACCCTGAAGCATGACAGGCAGAAAAGGAACAGGCGGTGTAATGGAGCTGATTGAGAAGTTGGAGTCAGGAAGGGTGTTCTTTTCAATCACCTGAGTGACTGCTGTAGAGAGAAAAGGGAGCTTGGACTGAATTAATGGAGGCAGTCAATTTTGTGTCCCCTGAGACGTGCACTGAGTCTCAGGGAAGAGAAAATGTGGTTTGAAATAAAAGTTTATGTCATAAGGACAAAACAGATAGAAAAAAAAGTGTAGAAAAAAGAACAGGTGGAGAAGAGGGAGAAGCTGATTTATCAGCTGAAGATGAAAGGGCTGCAGCAATTACTGGAAAAACAGCCCAATTAAGTGGAATCCCTCGAAGGAATGAGGGTGACAGTGATGGGATATCTATTCAGCAGGGCTTTCATCAAGCACTGACTCCTCTTTAAACAAAATCTCCTTCCCATGCTTTTTGGGACAAAAGAGAATTTTAAATAGTGAAGCCACTTAGAAGTGACCAACTTTGCACATTCTGTAGTAATTAGGATGTCTGGCCAGTGTGTTTAAATCTGAACCTCAGCTTGGTGGTGACGTTGATGATGAATGTCAGATTCATGTGCTAGCTTATTTGTTTTTTGAGCTCATGATTCAAACTGAAATTTCAAATATCCTTAAATGAGAGCATAAGACATCAAACAGAGAGTAGTTGAATTATGTACAATGGTGTTCAATGTCAACATTTTTAGAAGCAAACTCAATACCGACCTTTTTAGTCTCGCTTTTAAAAGAGTTTCATTCTTAAAACAGTTTTATTTATTTATTTATTTATTTGTTTGTTTGTTTGTTTGTTTATTTATTTATTATCTAGTTCAAATTTAAGTCACTTTATTCTATTTTATTTATTTATTTACTTATTTTCTTTATTTTTTAAGTATATCATCTTATATTCTTTTAATGGTTTAATATTTTAATGTTTTATAATCTTAGAAAAAAAATGTTTTGGTGAGTTCAATTTCACCATTATCATTTTTATGTACAGCACTTTGTTACAATTGGAAGAAAAGTGCTTTACAAATACAGTCTAAGCGATTGATTGATTGATTGATTGATTGATTGATTGATTGATTGATTGATTGATTGATTGATTGATTGATTGATTGATTGATTGATTGATTGATTGATTGATTGATTGATTGATTGATTGATTCATTCATTCATTCATTCATTCATTCATTCATTCATTCATTCATTCATTCATTCATTCATTCATTCATTCATTCATATCCTGATATATTTATTTGGACATTTCTTTTCACTATAACACTGTGTTGTTACTAGGGATGTCAACAATTAAACACGTATCGATTCATTGATTGTAAAGAATTTACTCAAACACATTTTCTGTTTGTATTTTCCATCACGTGGAACAAACATCATGTGTTCTCATATTTGGTTCAGCTATCAGGGAGGTGTTTGAAGTTTAAAGCATGTTTCCATGTGAATCAGCTGACTGAAGGTGTTGCTCACACCCATAGACTGTATAATATGGATGTAGTGTCTGTGACGTCACCCATCTGTTCCTGAGAGCTGTTTTGAAGCCAATTGATGGAGACAGCCATATTGGAAATGCAGAACTCAGCCAGGCAGAGTGTGACGTAAAGAGGCAGGGTTTGAGCCTCCTAGCCAGCAGCTATGTGTTCCTGACCGGGAGTCACGTCAGTCATGTCCTTATTTGGGCAAAAACTCTTAATCTTAATATCTTCTGAACCGTTGCGTACAATGTGTGCAGATAGAGAAATTAGCTTCGTAGAGCCAAGCTGTTTTTTGAACCAGGCCGTAAACATGTTTATTTCTGCTGTAAAGATCGTCTTTTTCCCATTCATGTCTATGTGGTTTCTGGTGTTCCTGCAGCCAGCCTCAAGCGGATTCTCGAGGAATTGCAGTTTATAACACTTCCGCATGGGCTTCATTGTTTGAGACCGGAGGTTGACGCTTGCTCACAGCGGAGACGCTCAGCTGGGGGCTGCAGCTGAGTGACAGGTCTCCACGAGCGCTTTTTTTCTCTGCCGCCCAACTGATTCTGTCTCGGTTATCCTCCCCGCTGACACCTGACCACGTTCACATGCTTATTTTTCCCAATAAGAACGAGTAGACAGAAAACTGGACACTGTGAGTCTGAAATATGTTTCTGTTCAGTTCCCTTGTTGAAGTCTGAGCCTTCACTTTTATGACTGTATGTCTGCAGAGATTATGAGCCTGCTCCACACGTTTATATCCAGTGTGTTTAACATTTTGAACTCCTCAATATGATCCGTAGATATCTAATACTATCAGTAATATACAGTACATTGTGTTGTAGCTAAATTAGATTCAGGGGAAAAATGCATTTGGCAAAACGTTTACATATTTTTTAAGGATTAATTGATAATTGATTCTTAACATTTTCAAAGATCGATCACGGAAAATACTTGAAATTTACATCCCTAGTTGTAACATGTTGTTCAAAGTGTGTCCTCTCATTTCACAGCAGACAATAACACACAGTCAGAATGAGCTCTGGCCATGCTACACAGGCTCTCTCTGCACTGTGTGGCAGCAGTAGATCATTGACCAGTATCGTCTCTGCCTATCTTGCTGCACTGCAGCAGCATCACTTTCACATCAATGTCACACCTTCTGTCATTCACTGAGCATTTTAAACCTTTTGCTTCTATTTGCTCCAACAAAGTGAATCTTAATCATTAGCTAGTTCATGTTTTTGTATGAATCCATCCACCTGTCTAAAGTATTAAGGTTTTTTAGCTGTTTTTGGTTGTCTGGACCGGAGTTTCCCAAACTATTCAGCCCACGAACCCCAAAATATAGGTGCCAAAAAGTCCCGACCCTGACTGTCTCTCAAAGTGATTTAATATGTCTTCATTTAGCTGGTCTGCAGAAAATGACCCTACCTATATGAGCATTTGTCTGTGTTTCCTGTGCTGTTATGAATGAACCTGCTGCTACTGATGCTTTAGATCAGGGGTGTCCAAAGTACGGCCCGGGGGCCAATTGCGGCCCAATGTCCATTTAATTATGGCCCCAAGCTTCCATCTTAAAATGTGTTATTATAGCAAAGAAATTAATCACCTTCTGAATCACCTGTACATTTGCAGTTTCTTTCAAGCGCACAAACAAAACTAAAGTTAATCCAGAAACGTCTCAAAAAGCTTCATATGGACTACTTTTATAAATGCAAAGCTCTGGATATTCTGCAGGAATATAATTAGGAGGAAACACAAGAATTGACAGTTTTTTTTCAAATTAATGTTTTTATCATGATGTGAAAATGTTCTTGATGAACACTAAAAGTTCAGAAGACACAAGACAAGATCAAAATTAGGAAATTGTGCAGAAAAGGCAAAATTTGGTGCAGAAAAAATAGTTCAGAATGTAGGACAAGAATTATTTAGTTCTTAAAATGTTGTCTGCTGGTCTGAAAAGTCTTAAAAACAACATGAAATAGAAGTGTGATGAAATCCAGATCGTGATCCTGCCATAGAAAAATAACAAGACAATATTTTTTCCCACATTGCCAGACCCGAATGAAAAACATTCTACAGAAGAAGATAAAGTTTGCTCATCTTTAAGTGGCTTGTGGAGAACTGGGGACTTCCTAGTTACTGATTTATTGAGAAAAAAATGTAAAATAATTGTTATTAAATAGAGATTTCATATAGAACTGTTCCTAAGTCACCTAAGTCTCAGTAGGAGACACTGGCCCTGAAGTATTCTGACAACATCAAATGTGGCCCTCTTTGAAAAAAGTTTGGACACCCCTGCTTTAGATAATGAACTGTTCACTAACCCTAAACTTAGGAGTCATCTGGAAACAAAGAAAGGCAGAAAACTCATTACATTTTCTATTTTCAAGGTTTTATTTCAGGGTTAGCGACTATTTTTGTCGATATTATTTACTATGATGGGTAAAATGTACCATTTCTAGAAAAAAAAACATTCTGGAAGACATATCACGACCCCCCAATTGGGAACCCCTGGTCTGGACAACGACAAGAAAAGAGTATGATAAAACAGAAAGACTTGATATTAAAGTTTTACTCAAGGAAATTAAAAGAGAAAGAGATAATAAAAAAGAAAACCTTAGTCACCAGTGAAGTTGAAGGTGACAGAACTTAAAGAGGAGGAAACATTTTGAGCAGACTTGGCCTAATGGTGATGTTGCCTGCCCATATAGCTGGAAGCCCATGTCCAACTCCAGCCTTGGGGTGTGCGATATGAAAAAGAAATCATAATGCAATTTTTTTTTTGGCAAAACCATGATCACGATTTTATCACGATTCTTTCATTTAGATTATTCTGACTATTTTACAAGTAATTTACCATTAAAACAAACCAATGTACCTGTTTCAAATCCTAGCCTTAAACAGATAAAAGGATCAAAGATCATTAAGACAGGATAATGTTCCAACACTGTTTTAATTTAGTTAAAGGTGACATATCATGCAAAATGGACTTTTTAATGGTTCTCTACCTGAAATATGTTTCCCTGGCATGTCTACAAACCCCCCGAAAATGAAAAGAATCCATTCTGCCCCTGTTCTGATTTCTCCACCTTTCTGTAAATGTGTGTGAAACCAGCCGTTTCAGTTTTCAGTGTTTTTGTTACGTAACAACAATATCCGGCCTGTAACGTCAGTCAGAGCTCGGAGCTTGTTCAGCCCATAGACTGTATAAAATACAACTCAACCCCTCCTCTGTTTTTCATTCCCTGCACTCATGTGTGCTAACAAGGAGCTTAGGAGGGAGGCATGCTAGTTGTAGGCTGTCTTAATAAACACAAAGGTCGGTTTTACTCCCCACGTCTGCAGATTTGAAGATCTAGTGGATGATTTTTATTTATCATGGAAAAGTGCTAGCACTAGTTAGCATAGCTACATGTTTGTAGCTGTGTATCAAGACACACGTCGACATGCTGACAAATAAAACAACAAGAAACACTAAATCTGTGACCAATGGTTCAGAAAGGTCCTGCTGCAGGCGCCTCTCCATCAGGATCAGATTCTGGATCAGATTCAGAGGGTTGAAGTAACGCGGGTCTGTGAGCAGCCGTGTATATTCAGCCAACATGTAAACATTAGATCAACGTGCTGGAGAGCCGAGGCCACATCCACTTCCTGAGGGGGCGTGGTCAAAGAGCTCATTCTCATTTAAAGGCACAGACACAGAAAACAGCCTGTTCTGAGCAGGTCTGAAAAAGAGGGGTTTACAGGCAGACCAAAATCTGATTTCAAAGTGTTTTTTGAGCATAAACTTCAAAGACATGTTTTGGGGACCTCTTAGACCAATATATTTTGATGAAAAAGAGCATAATATGTCACCTTTAAGCAATTTAGAAAACTTGTGCCAAGTACAATTAACATCAAACAAAAGTATTGACATGCATAACTTCTACTTATTTTAGTCTTTTTCTTTTCTTAACTCCAAATGAAAAACAACTGAAACACAACATTAAAGTAAGCTGCACACTTGCTGGGGGATCATGTCCTTTGCAAGATAAAACATTACTGCTTCAGTTCCATCTTTCCAGTGCTTTCTTGTTTTCTCATACGGAGTGCCCTTATCAAACTCCTGTGTCAAAGTTGTTTGTGTTGTTGGCCGCACGACACCGGTCTCCTCGCCTTTTGACTTTCTGCATACTGATTCAGGTGCTGTCTCTTCAGGTGGTTAAATAAGGTTAGTAGTTTGTGTTGTGTCGCTTTGTGAAAATCCAAACCAGTTCCATATTACTGAGGTAGAGTTTCTTTTAGGGACCAACTCCTCACTTTCACTTTCATTAGCAGCCATACTTTCTCTCATGTAGTTGGGGCAAATGGGGGGGGGGGGGGGGGGGGGGGGGGGTAAACAAACTAACACACGCTCTGATTGGTTCATCTGTGTGTCTGTAGTGCTTACATGAAGCGGACTAACACATGGTGTGATTCGGCAGAGAAAAAAAACTTTGGATGCGGCTGAGCATGGGCACACAGACTTAAGGCACAACGAGGGATAGAATGTTCACTACAGCCGGTTCTACGATCTCTGTGCTTCGGCAGATCGTCGTCACATTCTAATCCTTCACGATCTAAGATCGTCACATCACACGCCCCTACTCCAGCCTCCACCCCCTTTCCCAGCATGTCATTCCCCCACTCTCTTCCAGTTTCCTCCTCTATCCACTATCCCCTCCTCTCTTACATAAAAGCAGAAAGCGCAAAAAACGCAGCTTAAAAGAATCTAAATACATATTGGTTATTCCTTTAGGACGGGTAAAAAAGCCTCTCCAGAAATAATCAAAGAAAAGTCATTTTTAGATTTACAGTAAGTCAAATGTTGTGATCTCTGACTGAATGATAGTAGAACAAAGAAATCTGAAGAGGTGTAAATGAAATCTTTGAATATCGCCATCAAGGCCACACACTGTATAACCTTTAAAGTTTCATTTTGATCTGAGAAGCGGCAGTCCAAACAGATATCACTGCCTGACCTGATAACAGAATATGAAAGAGAAGGAAGGTAAATGTTCAAAAAACCATTCCAGCTGAAAGAAATGAGAAGAATACATCTCTGTGGCGACTGTAAGGGGGACAGGCACTGACAAGAATGTATAATGGCTCGCAACAGACTTATCTATAACTGATGGAGTCCAAAACTGACTAACGCCCTGAAAGCAGACAGAATGTGGACTCTGAGTTTCATGTGTCCTGACAGGTTATGTGCCCTGGATCATAGCCGAGGCCAGACCAAGGCAGCTGAGAAATTAACAGCAAGGAGCAGCTGTGTTGGTTTAGAAAATCTGCTATTTCCCTCCACTGACAGTAGAGCCTATTGTCAGCATCCACATTGACTCCATTTCCTATAATACATCCCTGAACACAATCAAAAGCTCTTAATCAGCACAACTCAAACTGCATTTTCCTCAAGTCCCTGTTCCTCATTTTGAGCTTCAGTGCTGTTGTTATTTTGCCTCTTTCTCCCTGACTCCAAGGATATCCACTGGTCTACAAAGGCACCAGCCTGGGCCAAAGACTGATCTCAGCTCCCACTGGGTAAAGTCTCAGTTTGTCACCCAGATTTTGTTCTCCTGACATTCTGTAAATCCTGTCTAAAATTCCTCAGAGAGAAACTGTGGACTCCACCTGGGAATGCTGGAGATGCATCACATTGAGGTAAAGGTGCATTTGGACCAAGAGTTCCGGGGTCTTTTAGCCCTCAGAACTACTTTCCCCTGAACTAAAAGGTTCCTGTGCCCCAATTGTTGTCTGCGTTTCAACCGCGGGCTGAAGTCCCGGGTAGATTGTGTAAATCAGGCCAGTGACGTATGGAGGGAAAAAAAGTAACTGCACTACACCACCAGACCAGTAGAGGGCAGTAACACAAAGAGGAATGCCATATATCACAGATGACACCATAGAAGCAGACGGACAGGCAGGTATCATTATGAGCAACACAACAGTTAGCCTGTTAGCATGAAGAGACTCAGCTGGTCTGTTTTAGATGGTTCTATATTTCATCACAGATGGATTCACTGAATCAACACGTGAGAGGAGATAAGGGCGAGTAGCAAAGACGTTTCAACACGCCTTTAAAATCCTTTTGAACTCAAAAAGCCGTGGCAGAGATCGGCCGGTGTTTTGGTTTAAACAGCGACCCTGTTAACTGGAGACTTTCAGCCGGATGCATCCCTCATAAACGTCTTTAGACCATCATTAAATATCTGATGAGGATATTTTGAAATCTTAATAAAAACTAAACTAGTTTGCATTCCCAGGAACTCCCTCTGTGTTTCAACAGCTGTGTAAACTCCACAAACACTGACACGTTCAGCTGAAGGTCTCCAGTTTACAGGGTCACTTTTAAAACCGTAACACCGGGAGAGACGCATTCACGGTGGGCTGAGAGAAGACTACTGTTACAAGCTGCTAAATCAAGAGAATCACAGCTTCTTCTTTTGAAAAGTACACACACATACAAAACAGATAGAACAAATAAAAACTAATGAAAGAAAGAGAAATCAAGAGAATCACAGATGTGTGTGATGTTATTGTGGACGGAGGGCAGAATAAAAACACTGTGGTTAATCTACCAATCAGACACGTATAATATACCTATATATACAACAAAGGAAGGGTTTGAGGGAAACTGCCTAACTTGAGCTTTAAAAAGGTAAAGTTGGATCCGACACGTCAACGTCTGGAACAACAAATAATAAAAAGAATGTCTTTATTTCTCCCTGTCTCAATGTTTTCCTCTCCAGCACACACACAGCAATAAAAGCTCCCAGAGTGATGAGAGCAGAATTATTGGTACTCTGTGTTTGATGGTGTGTGTGCTTTTGTGTGTTTTTGCATTTGTGTCAGTATAAGACAGGTGGATGACAGAAAGAGAAATGAGATTTGGATGGAGAAAGAGAAGTTAAGTAAGACTCAAGTCAATATACAGCACACAGAGTACATAAAAGTCTCACATATCCCCACCTAACAGCTCCTAAAGGCATCTCAGCCGCATGTCTCCCTACTGTCACCTCCACAGTAGCTCTTGTGCTCCTTGATTTTCCCTTTTTTTTTTTACGCACACACACACTTTCATGCACACCCTCACACATTTGACACACACACATATCTACAGTACACAGCTTTGTATTGCAGGGTGTGCCATTCCAGTGTGTAAAGCTGTTAAGCAGCAGCTGCTCCGCTAGATGTTTGGTCCCCTTGGAGCTGAAATATTGATCAGTTCTCAGGCAAGGCAGCGGAGTCCTCGCCCCCACCATGGCCATGTATAATTGAAGTGTATATCTCTTAGTGTGGCATGCCAGTTGGGAGAAGGAATTAAGCCTAGAGGTAGGCTGAAGGCCTGTCTGTGCTGCCATAGCCGCTCCTTTGTCCATCAATCATATGGCTTTTCACACAAGTGGGTTTCAGGCTCGCCACATTTCGCTGTAGGAAGTGCCATGTCTTATAAAAGACAATAAAAAAATGAAATATAGAACATAACAAGACTCAATATGGGTCATGTATTACTGCTGGCCATTTATCCGAGCACTTACCAGTTCAAAGAAGGTGTACAAGACTCCTTTGGGTAATTTTGTGCAAAGGGGTATTCATACAGGAGCAAAATGCAGTATGTGTAAGGATAAGGCTGAGGTCATGTTGTCAAAAATCTCCAATAAGAGAGCAAAAGCTAACGATGTTCTAGTCTGTGTGTAGTTTGACTTCCTTACCCTGTCTGTGGCACTCAGCCCCGAGCCTGCTTTTCTTCTTCTGAGGGAATAAAGCTTGAAAACAGTTCCTTCCACATTAGAGGTGCACAGGCAGGAAGCCTTACTCAAACAGAAATAAACTGTCTGTTTGTTGGGAACTATTTACTGTGGGGGATTAATACAGATTTGTTGCGCAAGTATTTACAGCAGCAGGACTGTGTGTGGGCTCGACTCAAAATAAACTACAGTCAGTTTTGGACAACAATGGAGCTCTATGGCCCAGAGTAATAATCTCAATCATACATACAAACACATCGTCTATTGTTAAGGTCTTATTGCTGCTCAGTGGTTGCTCTATGGTCTCTTTACTGCACAGTGTGTAACAACCAGACCCCCAGCTTCTTTTTGTTGTCTTCATAAAGACAATCATGTTGTGAATGGTCTTGTTTGTTTTTGAAGGTTCTAGAGAAGCATCTCTATAAATTTCAGCCTGATTCAAGCTTGGGACAGGAAGTCAGGTTTCACCAAAACAAAATGAAAACATCTGGTTAATTTTCAGAATAAAACACTCTGTGTTATCACCAGATCGTATTTCACTTAACTACAACAACAACAAACCATCATGATGAGCGGAGCCAGGCCTGGAGTCAACAGGTCAGAGGTTTCACCAGAAAGACAACATGGATGAGGAGAGGAGGAGGAGGAGAATCCTTGATTCAGTGATTACTGCAAGAAAACCTCAGTCACATGACTCTAGCTGTCCGGAGGTCCTGCTCTGTGCTGCGTTCTGAAAACACAACCGCTGGGTGTTGATGGACGAGAGAGCAGGGAGCCGGACCGCAGCGGATTGGAGACGTACCGGACACGGATCTGGAAGTCCCGTGTCAGTGTTAATCCACCATGAGCATTGCACCTCACACTGTAGCACTTTGAGATTTCTGGAAATGAAAAGTGCGTTATAAATAAAATGTATTATTATTATTATTATTATTATTTAGCTAGTTACAGCGGAGAGGAAAAACTTCCTTTAACAGGCAGAAACCTCGAGCAGAACCAGACTCATGTTAGACAGACATCTGCCTCAACCGAGTTGGGTCTGGAAAGAGGGATAGAGAGAGAGGGAGCGGTAACAGTCAGCTAAAAGATCAGGCTGTTTCAGTCTCTCTATGTTACGTTAATCAAAAATGCTATTTTACAGCCTATATGCTACTTTAGAATTGAGATCCAAAACTGATAATCCCAATACATCTCTCTGATACCCCTTTTCAGCCGAGGCAGTTTCAGGGCTAGTTAGGAGCCGGCGCTCAATTGAGAACTGTTTTTTCATGTTTTGACTGCGAGTGAACAGGCAGGGGTTGCCGTGATCAAAAACACAAACCAAACGTGTTTCCTCCATCGTCCTGCAGTGAAAAAATAAGCGACTAATGGATTCCAAAGCAAAGCAGTGGTCGGCCGAGGAGACAAGCTGCTGTTGTCCTCCATCGTCCTGTAAATCTGACGTCATGATGTGCCTCTTCCACGGGCTCGAGCGGGAGGAAAAACAAACGGGTGCTGTGTTAGTTTGCGAGTTCCACCAGCTCCGAACCAGCATGAGCACCAGCCAGGAAATACAACCCAGTTCACGTTGTTCGAGAAGAGGTAAGAGTGAGGGCTCCATTCTGAAAATGAGTACACTGAAATGGATTATCAAATCTAATTCAGTATTTTGGCCCATATTTCCAGCAGATTTATGTGTTTGAAAGCATTAATTGAAACGGAGGATTGTCACAAAATAAGGACAAATGTCATTAAAGCATTTTCACTGAAAGAGGTCCACTACACATCATGCTATGTTGCCCATTAGCTGGAGAACAATTAGAGGAGCTGAATTATTTCCACAGCAGCTGAACTGAATGTGACAGGTTGAATCAGTGGGCCCCTCCCACCACAGATGTTTGCTTGTACTCAGCCAGAAACACCAGCAGCAGACGAATCAACAGAGACATGACTCATTCCATTTATTGTTTCTTCTTTTCTGATGGAATGAAATCAAGAGTCAACATGAAAGTTGAATAATCTCACCTTTCCTCTAAACGCTGGAGAAAAGGGCAGAGTTTCATCCTGTGTGACAGCTGAATGGACACGCTTGAATAGATGTGGATCATGTGTGCAATCATACGTGATGGGCTACAAAAACACTGTATAGAGCCCACAATAACAAATAAAAGAGTCAGAGGAAAGTTCTTCAGCTGAGCTAGCTTTTCTGGATGTCTCCTTATAGAGAGTACAGTAGAAATGCAGCTTCATTACAGCACTGACAGCTTCAATCTGGCACTCTATCGTACGTTCTGAGGGAAACGTGTGCTTTACAGGATGAATCTGGACGTATTTATTACTCCTAGACTAATATTCAACCATTTGGGACTCTCCGCTTTTAAACCAGTTTGCTCTTCAGAGAACAACTCAAGAAACAAAAGCAGAAGAATTGCATGACTGATGTTCAAATGTTTTCCCACCGGTGTAGCACTATCTTCCTCTGCTTTGAAGTCACATAATAAGCTGAGTGGGAGGGCGTTGCTGTTACAGTGGTGCTGGGGATAGTTTTCATCATACTGTAGCAATTCAAGACGTAGTAGTGGTTTTGGGGGTCCTTTGGTTAAGTGTAAGGTCAGGGGGGTTCTTCAGTTAAGGGTCAGAAGGTAAGCACTAGGGTCAGGGTTGATATACTGCAGTCAGAAGAAGAGGCAGAGAAATACACGGTGCGGAAATTAAATATGAATGTGTGTGTGCGTGCGTGTGTGTGTGTGTGTGAGTTTCCTCCAAGTTTATTGTGTGCAGTGCTGCCGACGTCACGCCGAACAGCATTTGGAGACCTTGAAACACAGAGGTTGCACGGACAGGAACAAAACTTGGCCTTTTCTCCTAAGCCCAGCTGTCGGCCTGATAATGTTGCACATATGAGAAGAAACCACTGGCTCCCTATGAAGGCAGGAAGTTCAAATGGAGCGATCACAGTGAGAGACAATACAGAAAGATGCACATTTCTCTTTGCCTCCTCTGGTTTCTCAGCTCCTCTGTCCACTCTTTCTGCAGCACAACATTGCCCTCTAGTGGCCACATTGTTCACTGCCTGAGACTGAGGAGGGGAGCTGTCCTCAGTGCTGTCAAACTATTTGAATCATGATGTGCAAAAAACAGCACCTGCAGTGAAAGTGTAAGTGGGGTGTGTGTGATTCTGGACTCACTGGACTTTGTACCAGAATAAAGATTGATATGAAAAAGCAAACTGAAGGGACATTAGTCCACAGGCTGCACAGGAAGCACACACATCGTTAGCTTCCATGTTTCCTGGTGGCAATGATTATACAAAGATGCTTTATATTATCCTGTATGTACAATGACACACATCTCACATCGGGCTCCCAAGCAATTAGTGGTGTAATAGTCCCAGCTTCACTTGCTGCATCCTGTACACAAAAGGAGCTTTCATAATGTCTATGGAGCTATTATTGTTTCAAAAGTATTTCTAAATGTGTATTATGATCCACAAATGTGTACAGACATACACAAATGCATACAAAGATACACAAATGCGTACAAAGATACACAAATGCATACAAAGATACACAAATGCATACAAAGATACACCAATGCGTACAAAGATACACAAATGCATACAAAGATACACAAATGCATACAAAGATACACAAATGCGTACAAAGATACACAAATGCATACAAAGATACACAAATGTGTACAAAGATACACAAATGCATACAAAGATACACAAATGCATACAAAGATACACAAATGCGTACAAAATGCATACAAAGATACACAAATGCGTACAAAATGCATACAAAGATACACAAATGTGTACAAAGATACACAAATGTGTACAAAGATACACAAATGTGTACGAGGATACACAAATGCGTACATATATACACAAATGTGTACAGAGATACACAAATGCGTAGAAATATATACAAATGTGTACAAAGATACACAAATGCGTACAGAGATACACAAATGTGTACAAAGATACACAAATGCGTACAGAGATACACAAATGTGTACAAATATACACAAATGCGTACAGAGATACACAAATGTGTACAAAGATACACAAATGCGTACAGAGATGAACAAATGTGTACAAATATACACAAATGCGTACAGAGATACACAAATGCGTATAGAGATACACAAATGCGTACGAAGATACACAAATGCGTACATATATACACAAATGTGTACAAAGATACACAAATGTGTACAAAGATACACAAATGCGTAGATATATACACAAATGTGTACAAAGATACACAAATGTGTACAAAGATACACAAATGCGTACAGAGATACACAAATGTGTACAAAGATACACAAATGCGTACAGAGATACACAAATGTGTACAAAGATACACAAATGCGTATAGAGATACACAAATGTGTACAAATATACACAAATGCGTACAAATATACACAAATGCGTACAGAGATACACAAATGTGTACAAAGATACACAAATGCGTACATATATACACAAATGCGTAGATATATACACAAATGTGACAAAGACACACAAATGCGTACAGAGATACACAAATGCGTACACACATCTACAAATATGTAAAAGTGTTCACAAATGCGAACACAGATTCACAAATGTGTACATGAATCCACAAACCTGTACACAGATCTGTTAATGTAGAAGTTACAAATGAAACTAGTGATGACTCTCTTAAAAGTCTAAGTGTTACAAGTCCTCGCTTACAACGGAAGCCTTCCTCTCATTGGCTGTCTGTCTACACATGACTTTTGCTACAGTTCTGCCATGTCTCATCCACAAATGCGTAAAAACCATAGACTGTATAAATAATGGACGTAGTATCCGCGAAGTCATGCAGGGAGACGTCAGATAGGAGTCAAGTTAGTCATGTCCTTATTTGGGCAAAAAATCATAATCTTAACATCTTCTGAAAAAATTCACCCCCCCCTATAGTGTGTGCCGATAGAGAGATTAGCTACGTAGAGTCAAGCCGTTTTTTGAACCAGGCTGTAAACATGTTCATTAATGCTGTAATTCTTCTTTGAATTGGTGTCTATGTGGTTTCTAGTGTTTCTGCAGCCAGCCTCAAGTGGACGCTCCATAAACTGCAGCTTATAACACTTCCACATGGGCTTCATACTTCTAGACCAGAGGTTGCGGCTTGGTAAAAACACACTTGTATGAGGCAACGGTTTTAATGCCCCGAGCTCAGGCTCACAGGCGCCAGCTGCTGGGCCGTAACAGCTGAACAAGCGTACAATTTTAACATTTACCTAATATTACGCTGTTTTAAGTTTCCTTTTACAAGACAGGTAATACTACCACTGAAACCTGATTCAAAACCACAAACTAGTACTTACAGCAGGTGGCGGATGATCCATCAAGGTCTTCCTTCCAGACAAAGAGCAGTGAAGCCCACATTACAACGAGTGGTACGTCTTTAGTGAGAGCAAAGTGGGACACAGCACGGCAGCCGGCGCCTGTGAGCCTGAGTTCGGGGCATTAAAACCGTCGCCTCACACAAGTGTGTTTTTAAGCATTTGTGGATGACACATGGCAGAACTGTTGCAAAAGTCATGTGTAGACAGACAGCCAATGAAAGGAATGCTTCAGTTGTAAGCGAGGACTTGTGTGTGTTTTTAGGTCATTGCTGAAAAACACTTAGACTTTTAAGAGAGTCATCACTAGTTTGCATTTGTAACTTCTACATTTACAGATCTGTGTACAGGTTTGTGGATTCATGTACACATTTGAGGATCTTATTACACATTTGTGGATCTTTGTACGTATTTCTGGTTCTTATTACACATTTGTGGATCTTATTACACATTTGAGGATCTTATTACACATTTGTGAATCTGTGTACATATTTGTGGTTCTTATTACACATTTGTGGATCTTATTACACATTTGTGGCTGTTATTACACACTTGTGGATCTTATTACACATTTGTGGATCTTATTACACATCTGTTAATCTGTGAACACATTTGTGGATCTTTGTATGTATTTGTAGATCTTATTACACATTTGTGGATCATAAAACACATTTACAAATACTTTTGAAACAATAACAGCTCCATAAATGTCCATTACAGCATTGACAAACATATCAAACTGTCCATAAGTGTGCACCAGCGTTTCAAAACAAAAGCAAAACACGTACGATTGGTCAACTGATAAACACAGCTCTCAAATAGGCAGATGCAAAAAGCAACACACATCTTCCCTGTCAACACGTCTTGTCTCTGCTGGGGAAGAAAGAACTGCAGATACAGAGCAAGAAAATAGATTCAGTGAGGGCCCGCTCTTTCTCTCTTTAATCACTATGCATCTTTGCTTTTCACACAATATTAAAACCAATCCATCATGGATGACTCGAGGAAGGTGGGGGCCTTGCCATCTCCCCATGCGCTACAGTAACACAGGAGAGGATCCCCCTCTGACATTATTTGGATATCAAACAGCAATTTGCCACTCATAAACACCAGCATGAATGCGAGTGCATCGGGCCAAATCCAATAAAAAGCTGGTGCAGCTCTTGCGGCATGACACAGAAGGGGCCAGGCCCACTTTATCATCCTGATAGGATATGATGTGGTGTATATTATTACCCTGGATGGATAATGGGATTAGGATGCTTATTGGGATACCAAGTGGGTTTTTATACAGGCTATGACTATTATGCAGGATCAAAGTAGAGTCTTACAGTGTGAGAGACCGTTCGATCAAAAGAATATCAAGCAGAAGAGAGGACAGAAAACAGATGGTGACAAAACTGGAAATCTGAATGTTACCGTAGCTGTGACTCATTGGTGTCTCTTTAAAAAGCCTTATGCAACACTGCATTTATCAGCCAGCCCCAGCTCGCTGCATTATTTCCATTAAAAAGAGTTGCTCAAATCGTGTACAGCAGCTCAGGCTGTAAGTAGATCAGGTATCTTTAACACTGCAAGCTGCACAGGAGCTCAGCAGGGCTCTGACGCAATCATAAAACAGAGGATAACTGGCCGCCAACCAGGATGAACAGAGACCTTCAGATGTTTGATGGAAGAGAACACAGATATCCAGCTGCTGCACAGATATGTGTTCAAAAACAACAGAATGGCTCAGAAGAGGTGGTGAATATGATGCTGGGAGACACATTTTCAGGGGGAAACTACAGAGCAGCATACGGTTTAGAGTTCACAATTGATGAGGCTTTCTCTGGTAGGTGCTGCAGACAGACCACACAGTTCAGGTATTCAACCATGATCCTAAAAACTCAGCAGGAAAGCTGCTCTGTGTTTGACTGAGATCACCTGGAATAGGAATAAAGACAGATCCTGGATGTTATCCTCTCAAACTGAGGGGGGCAGATGCTCATAGAAATGTCATGCTATAGCACGGCTGCCAGTGAGCTGTCATGTTTCAGCCTGTTGTGTTAACTCCTCAGGTCTCCCAGCTTTTGTTTGCAGCATTTAAGGCAAGGAGGAAATTGTTACAACTCCTCTTACAGGTTTTGAGGAATGTTTTTTTTTTCATTTGCCATTTCAGCAGACATATTGCTTGTGTGTTTACCGGCTGAAGGAGCTCACTACTACAAGAACCAGAACATGTATCTGTTGTCCATAGTATTTCATCCCTGGGGGGCTTTGGAAGGCCAAACATCAATTCTTCTTCAATCCAAAGTAATTCTACAACACAGGAGTGCTGTTCTTTTCCACTACAAGGTCTTGGACAACCATGTTTTCCTTGCACTCCTCTTCTTTCTCAGCCATCACTCTCGCTACCACCACCACGTGACAACTGAGAGAAAGTGAAATCTAGCTTGGGCTTCATCTGATAAGCTGTGTGATGTGAATGTGTGGCCCTGTTATATAGGACTCCATATAATAGAGCAGGTCTTCACATGCTGACTGTAAATGCATGGACAGTAATGGGTGTTAAATTAATCACAGGGAATCTTTTGATGTGTGTTTGCTGGACATTTCTCATATTCTGCGGGTGATGAAAATAAAATGTATGGTGCAGTCCTGCTGTGAAGTTCAGACTAACGACTACATGAAGCTTTCTCATTTGCATGCCAGTTACTTAACAAAACATGCCTGCTTGATCCAGGGGTGCAGCTCGCTCAGCTGGAGATGAAGCTTCCATAATAAACTCTTCCCCCTGGTGGCTGGCTGCAGTATAGATCAAAACTCTGTCTCCCCCATTCATTTGAATGGGGCTGCAGTCAAACTTTAAAGCTGCTGTGAGGAACTTTTGTTTTGTATCAATTCTGGCGCTCCCTGGTGTACAAAGTGATACCTCTTATCTCTTGTCCTACACATGCAAAAGTAGTGTTTTCAACAAAAGCCTCATCCTGTTGTGCTCAACTGTCAACTTTATCAGGCAATGTGATTATTTTCCATGAAAACAGTCAAATAAAGGCTGTTTCTGAAGCAAGATGTCCATCATCTGGTCTGGGACCTACCCCCCAGGGCGGTTTCAGGCATTAAAAATTACAACAGAGAATGCGTTAGTTTTTGCTGCTGATGGACTTCTTTGCTTTTGAAGGTTATAAAGAGGCATCAGTATCATTTTCAGTCTGTTTCTCAGCCAGTTCAAAACTCCTCACAGAGCCCTTAAAGGTGACATATCATGCAAAATTGACTTTTTAATGGTTCTCTACCTGAAATATGTTTCCCTGGCATGTCTACAAACCCCCCGAAAATGAAAATAATTCATTCAGCCCCTGTTTTGATTTCTCCACCTTTCTGTAAATGTGTGTGAAACCAGCCGTTTCAGTTTTTTTTTTCATACGTCATAACGACATCCGGTCTGTAACAGAAGTCAGAGCTCGGAGCTTGTTCAGCCCATAGACTGTATAAAATACAACTCAACCCCTCCTCTGTTTTTTATTACCTGCACACGTGTGCTAACAAGGAGCTTAGGAGGGAGGCATTAAACACAAAGGTCGGTTTTACTCCCCACGTCTGCAGATTTGAAGATCTAGTGGATGATTTTTATTTTTCATGGAAAAGTGCTAGCGCTAGTTAGCATAGCCACATAGCTACATGTTTGTAGCTGTGTACCAAGACACGTCGACATACTGACAAATAAAACAACGAGTAACACAGAATCTGTGACCAATCCTTCAGAAAAGTCCTGCTGCCTTTCTGGCAGAGGTCGGTTTTACTCCCCACGTCTGCAGATTTGAAGATCTAGTGGAAGATTTTTTTATTTATCATGGATAAGTGCTAGCGCTAGTTAGCATAGCCACATAGCTACATGTTAGTAGCTGTGTACCAAGACACAAGTCTACATACTGATAAATAAAACAACAAGAAACACTAAATCTGTGACCAATGGTTCAGACAGGTCCTGCTGCAGGCGCCTCTCCGTCAGGATCAGATTCTGGATCAGATTCAGAGGGTTGAAGTAACGCAGGTCTGTGAGCAGCCGTGTATATTCAGCCAACATGTAAACAGTAGATCAACGTGCTGGAGAGCCGAGGGGATAGCCACTTTCTGGGGGGGCGTGGTCAGAGAGAAAACCGACTGTTCTGAGGAGGGCTGAAGAAGAGGGCTTTTCAGACATGCCAAAATCTGATTTCAAAGTGTTTTTTTGAGCATAAACTTGAAAGACATGTTTTGGGGACCTCTTAGACCAATATATATTGATGAAAAAAGCGTGATATGTCACCTTTAAAATATAAATACACGTGGTACGAATGTTTCTCACATCCGTATGCTGTGGTCATATGTAGTTAGTATTTGACTGTTTGGGGTTCAAGGCCTCTTTTTTCACAACAGTTTATTTTTCGTTAGTTATTAGAGGTTAAAAAACTGGGTTTTACTTCTGGATTTACTTTGACAGCTGCCGTAGAGAGAAACTCCATAGTATCTTGTGACGTACCCTGTAGGGTGGAGCTCGTTACCGTGACAACCACAGAAATTCTCTACAGCGCAGACCCTGGCTGCACAATGTCTGTGCATTGGAACAGGGTTTTTTGGCTTCAGAACCGTACAACGGGAAAAGGTGGAGCAATGCTGTCCATTTTATATACAGTCTATGACTTGAACGAGCAACCATCAGATTTCTTTAGAGAGGAGATCAAACACATTACAAAACATAAGACAACCATCATATAATATATTATATAAATACTTATATTATAGGACTGCATACAGCAAAAGCTGGTGAGCCCCACCCTATCAGGCAAACACTTTGGCTGTTTTCAAACCCCCTACTATACTAGCAGTATATACTGATTCAGTCTAAATTCAGTACGTTGTAAGTGAATGAGAGCAAAATCTGCAGTATGCCAAAACTACCCAGATGTTGTACTGAGTCAGGAACATGTCTCAGTCTGCAGCGGACCAGTCTCCCTCACGTACTGTTTCCCACAATGCACAGCGCTAACTTCTTCTTTTTTCTGTATATGACGGGGGAACTCAGATTTTAGGTGCTGTGTAAATTATTAAATTCAATATAAACCACTTCTTAACTTTTTAAATCATAAGTGATGCTAAAGAAGCAGTTCATCTATCAGCTTGGTCGTTGTTTACTTCCGCTTCCTGAAACCAGAAATCCAGCGACGCCTGACCCAGCATCCTATAGACCAGATCCAACAGAACAGTCAGTCTAAACGCAGTATGTAGTGGGCAGTACGTACGGTATACTCCATTTGTAGGTAGTATGTAGCAGGCTGTTTCGAAAACAGCCTATGTCTACCCCAAGTGAAAGAGGTGACTCGCATCATGTTTACTGAAAAGGTCTGTAACAAGCTCCTGCATCACCAACGAAACAGTAGCTGGATGAATTTTGAATTTGGTAGATAAATAAGACCACAAATGTTTCTGTCAAGCTTATATGTGCTTCTTTACATCAAATAAAGTTTGATCAAGTTGGAAGAAAAATCTTTTGTTTTCTTCTACAAGCAGTGACAGACCAGGAAAGCTGGAGCACAGTCTTATTTTGGTCTTTGGCCAAGACTGTTTGACTTTTATCTCATCTTAGATATATATATTTGGTTTTGTATTATTTTTACCAGGCCCCGCTGTAATGCAGTACAACTGGTGCGCAGTGGCTGTTTGCTCACTGCCAATTAATAACAAAAGAAGAAGAAAGCATTAACACCAGGTGGTAATACAAAACGTGTTCAAAACCAGAGGAAACTGCAGAGCCTTAGTCATCCTTAAAAAAGGTCTCAGAGGACTTTCTGAAAAAGCGGAGGTCAAGTGCAAAATTTGCTAGGTCTAATTACCATACCATAAATCTACAGCAAATACTACAGTGTCCAAGTGCACAGAGAGCAAAGCACCCAGTGAGTGGAGGAGGGGGGAAGATATTTTTAATAGTGGAGGAGTTTCCAGTGACTTTTGAGTCGTATATTTGCTTGAAATGTTCGTTCCTAGTTTTGTACGGATGGAGCACGAGCCCCAGCTGAGAGATGATTCCATGTGGAGTCACAGATTTGATCAGACTGACAGCACCCTACAGCAGATGGAGCCATTGCAGCATATATTTGGCTTTAAAAAAGATCCAAGAGGGCATTAAGTACGCAAGACCCTGTAGTCAATGTTGTAACGCACCTTAAAGCTTGACCCGTGACCTGGCATCTGTTCATACTGCTCTTCTATAATGAAGCAGTGAAGACGTGCTGTCTCTGTTGCTTACTAAAGTTAGATGGCTATCATGAGGTCAATTGTTCACAAGGCTCTCTGACCTGACCTTTGAACTTAGTGAGCCTCAACAGTCTACTCTCTCTAACCTGCTCTGTGACCCACAGGGTCTGGCAGAATTAGTCCATCTAGCAGACATGTTTCACATATGTATGGGCACAGCATTGATTCACAGCAAGTCCACTTTGAAGTGCACAGCACAATCACAGCAGTGAGGAAAACACTGCTGCTGCTGCTGGACAGCAAGGTCAAAGCTAAGGGATGTGTCCCCTTTCCCAACTTTGGAGACCTTTCTGGAGCTGGGTTCATCTGACACATCACTCCCAGATGCAATAGCTCAGCAGCTCTTATCCATAGCAGACCGGTTCACAGGGTGCTTCCTTAGCCTGAAGCCAGGCCTGAGTGGATCAGAGACCCCTTTTCTGTTGACGTGACGAAAATGCCTGATGACCTGACAGTGCTGAACGGAGAAGCTGCTGTAATAATCAAGGACCAGCACTCCAGTTTGAAGCTGAAAATTCATCATTACTTGACTTAAGGATGCAACAAAAGAATGATTACGCAGCGCTCTCACTGAAGGCTGGACACTTTTTGATGTGTCCGTCACATCCTATCTTTGGAGGCTGTTCTGCTCACACTGCCAAAAAGACAATGTACTGTCAACATTTCACTTGAATATTATAATTATTATTATTATTAATAATAATGATAATAATTAATAATAGTAGTAGTAGTACTATTATTATCATTATCATTATTATCATTACTATTATTAGTAGTAGTAGTAGTAGTAGTAGTATCATAATCATGAGTAGTAGCAGTAGTAGTAGTAGTAGTAGTAGTAAGAGTTGTAGTTGCAGTAGTATTAGTAGGAGTATAAGTAGTGGTATTATAAATAGTAGTAGGAGTATTAGTAGTAGTATTATAAGTAGTAGGAGCTGTAGTAGTAGTATTATAAGTAGTAATAGTAAGTGTTGTAGTAGTGGTGTTATAAGTAGTAGCAGGAGTAGAAGAGTTGTAGTAGTAGTAGTATTATAAGGAGTAGGAGTTTTAGTAGTAGTATTATAACTAGCAGTATAGGAGTGGTAGTAGTGGTATTATATATAGTAGTAGGAGTAGTAGTGAGAGTTGTAGTGGTATTATAAGTAGTAGTAGTAGGAGTTGTAGTATTATAAGTAGTAGTAGGAGTTGTAGTAGTATCATAAGTGGTAGTAGTAGTAGTAGTAGTAGGAGTTCTAGTAGTAGTATCGTAAGTAGTAGGAGGAGTAGGAGTTGTAGTAGTAGTATCATAAGTAGTAGTAGGAGTAGTAGTAGTAGTAGGAGTAGTAGGAGTTGTAGTAGTAGTATCATAAGTAGTAGTAGGAGTAGTAGTAGTAGTATCATAAGTAGTAGTAGGAGTAGTAGAAGTAGTTGTAGGAGTTGTATTATTAGTATCATAAGTAGTAGTAGGACTAGTAGTAGTAGGACTAGTAGGAGTTGTAGTAGTAGTATCATAAGTAGTAGTAGGAGTAGTAGTAGTAGTAGTAGGAGGTGTAGTAGTAGTATCATAAGTAGTAGTAGGAGTAGTAGTAGTAGTAGTAGGAGTTGTAGTAGTAGTATCATAAGTAGTAGTAGGAGTAGTAGTAGTAGTAGTAGGAGTTGTAGTAGTAGTATCATAAGTAGTAGTAGGAGTGGTAGTAGTAGTAGTAGGAGTTGTAGTAGTAGTATCATAAGTAGTTGTAGGAGTAGTAGTAGTAGGAGTTGTAGTAGTAGTATCATAAGTAGTAGTAGGAGTGGTAGTAGTAGTAGTAGGAGTTGTAGTAGTGGTATCATAAGTAGTTGTAGGAGTAGGAGTTGCAGTAGTTGTATTATAAGTAGTAGTAGTATTAGAAGTATTATTTATTATTATCAATATTATAAAAAAGCAGTAGTAGTATTGTTGTTGTTTTTGTTATTATTATTGTATTAAAAATATTTTGATTATTATTGGTAATGTATAATAATTGTTATCATTATTATTATTGTTTATAAATACAGCTATTATTATTTTTATTATTAATACTGTTATTATAATTATTGTTATTATTATTTATATAATTATTACTAATATCATTATTATTTTTATCAGTATTTTTATTATTATCAATACTATCATCACTCTCATTCTCATTATTACTATGATTATTATCATTATTATCATTATTATTATCACTCTCATTATTGTTATTACTATTGTTATTATTATTAGTCAGCATGTGACACAGCCCACACACAACAGGGGCCACATCCTAGACTAAGTTATCTCCAAGGGTCTAAACATTTCCGAGGTTCTGGTATCTGATGTTGCTCTCTCTGATCACTGCTGTGTTTTCTTTGAAAGTGATTTATCTGTGAACACTAATGTTCAAACTGAGGTTATCTCAAAACGTTATATTACTGAAAGTACCAGTGATATATTTATTCAGGCTTTCTCTTCCACAACCCCCCTCTCTAGGTTCTCTGCAAATGAACTTGTAGAAGATTTCACTTCTTAAATTACAAACATTATTGATTCCATTGCACCAACTAAAGTAAAAGTGGTCTCCAATAAGAAAAAATCGCCTTGGAGGAATACCATGCAGGTCAAACATGAAAAAAAGGAATGTCGAAAAGCTGAGCGCAGGTGGCGTAAAACAAAGCTTCAGGTTCATGATGACATTTATAAAGAAAGACTTCACATGTTTAATCTACAACTAAAAAAGTAAAGGCAGACCTTCTTCTTAGACATTATCACCAAAAACAAAGATAATGCACGCGCCCTGTTTGCTACAGTCGACAGGCTAACAAACCCCCCTGTGCCAGTGGCCTCTGAACATTTATCTACCAGGGCCTGCAATGAATGTGCATTCTTCTTCACCGCCAAAATTCAGAAAATCAGACAAGCAGTCAGCACTACTGTACGAGGTACTGGGAATGTGTTATCTGTGTGTCCACCAAAAAACAACTCAATCACTATGACACAATTTAATCCAATAAATTACAAAAACCTACAAGATATAATACAACATTTAAAATCCTCATCCTGCTGCCTTGATATTCTACCATCACCATTTTTCAAAAAGGTTTCAGACTGCATGACCTCGGATCTGCTTCAAATTGTCAACATGTCTCTTCTTACAGGTGTCTTCCCCCAGGCCATGAAAACAGCAGTAATTAAACCCCTCCTGAAGAAGAACAATTTAGATACATCAGAAATGAACAACTATAGGCCGATATCAAACCTTCCTTTTTTAAGTAACATTATTGAAAAAGCTGTTTTTCAACAATTGAACAATTATCTAATGATAAATGACTGTTTTGATGTCTTCCAATCAGGATTCTGATCACAGCACAGCACAGAGACCGCTCTAGTCAAGGTCCTCAATGATATTCATTTAAACACAGACAATGGCAAAATTTCAGTTTTGGTATCACTTGATCTTAGTGCTGCTTTTGACACAGTTGACCACAAGATACTACTGGACAGACTTGAAAACTGGGTGGGACTATCTGGTGCAGTACTAAATTGGCTTAAGTCCTATTTAAATGACCGGGACTATTTTGTGTCTATAGGTAAATACACATCTGAGCGGATGAAAATCGTATGTGGAGTACCTCAGGGATCCATTCTGGGGCCTCTGCTATTCAACATCTACATGCTCCCCTTAGGTCAGATAATAAGAAACAACAAAATAAAATACCACAGCTATGCAGATGACACACACATTTACATCACCATATCACCAGGGGATTATAGTCCCATACAAACACTGAGTAAATGCATTGAACAAATCAATGACTGGACGAGACAGAACTTTCTTCAGTTAAACAAAGAAAAAACTGAAATGATTGTTTTTGGAGGAAGAAAGGTTAAAGGTTACTGCTCAGCTCCAATCTGCACGGATGAAATGTTCAAACCAAGCCAGAAACCTTGGTGTAGTCTTAGACTCAGACCTTAATTTCAGCAGACACATTAAGACAATTACAAAGTCAGCCTACTATCACCTTAAGAATATATCAAGGATTAAAGGACTCATGTCTCAGCAGGATGCAGAAAAACTCCTCCATGCATTTATCTTTAGCAGACTAGACTACTGTAACGGGGTCTTTACAGGACTCCCTAAAAAGTCCATCAGACGGCTGCAGCTCATACAGAATGCTGCTGGAGTCCTAACAAGGACCAGAACAGTAGACCACATCACTCCAGTTCTGAGATCCCTACACTGGCTTCCTGTCAGTCAGGGAATAGACTTTAAAATCCTGCTGATGGTTTATAAAGCTCTGAATGGTTTAGGCCCAAAATACATTGCTGATCTGCTACTACTTTATGAACCACCTCGACCTCTGAGGTCATCAGGTACTGGTCTGCTTTCAGTCCCAAGAGTCAGAACGAAACATGGTGAAGCAGTGTTTAGTCATTATGCTCCACATATCTGGAACACACTCCCTGAAAGCTGTAGGTCTGCTCCAACTCTCACCTCTTTAAATCAAAGACTAAGACTTTTTTATTTACCACTGCCTTCCTATCTTAGATTATTTTAACTCACCTCAAATTTTTATTTTATTTTTAACATATTTCTAATTTTCCTTTTCTCCAATGCTTTTAATGTTTTAATGTAAAGCACATTGAGTTGCCCTCGTGTATGAAATGCGCTATACAAACAAAGCTGCCTTGCATTGCCTTATTATGATGTTACATTGTTCCAGGCAAAAGTAGCACTGGTATTGCATGGTCTTAAAGTCTGGTAACCTCAGTCCAAGACTTATCTGAAGAAACTAGATTATAGAATTATATGTAGGTAGGTAAAATTGTGAATTTGAAGCCTTCACCTTTAACTTAGAGAACAGGAATCAAGCTGCCAAAGAGGCATGAACCTGCCAGAGGGTGCCTTGCTGTACAAAAGAAATCCTTTCAAGTTGATTGAGTTCTAAAAAAAAGATCTGATTTGTGGAATATGTCATTACCTCGTTCTCATGTTTTGTCTGGTCCTTGTATCTCAGGTCTACTTAGCTATGACATTCTTTTCAGCATTTTCAAGAAGTAATTGGAAATTTCATCATCAAAGCTTTAAAGAATACATTGCACATTTTGACATCAAACATTTTGTGTGTTCCTTTTATCTAATCATGGTTACAGAGAGGAGAAAGGGCCGAGGGTTCAACGGTTGGAGAAGAGGGAAGATATTTTTAAAAAGTGTAACAAAGTGGGACGGTACACTTGTTTCAAACTGTCATCCATGTTCCAATGAAATTGCAGGCCAGCTTCGTTCATTGACTTCCTAAGAGAGAGAAAAGTGCAGAAATAACAATCTCAAAATCAATAAACAAGAGAGTCTTTACTGTTGAACTAAAGTAGAAAAACGTACAAACAGGACAGTAAATACTCCAGTAAGTAAGTTAAATTGCTCCAGATGTACTTCCAATCCACAAAGTGTTTAAGCTCTTATGTCTAGAGTTCCCCGTTTATCATGATAATGTAGCCAGCAAACACTGCTTTCAGCACACACAGCTACAAGAGATGACAAGAGGAAAAAAGACTGAAGCCTATCCCATCAGGGGAAATACTTAACATCAAAAACAAGCAGATGACTTGTGGATAAGGAGGAAATAACAGCAATGTAAAATGATCCAAAACTACAACAAACAAGTGACTACTCTGTCTTACTTACAGTCCAGACTGTGGTGAGTCCCAGCAAATTGAACCATGCCTGCCTCCCTGTGCTGTAATCCAATCTAAAGCAAATGCAGATATAGCTCAAGGCTCCACATAACTAAGTGTTGCTGTTAAAGGTGATTGATGGATGCCGTTAAAACAACTGTTCCATTCTGAATTAACTGGGCTCCTCACAGGTTTATTGTATTGGCTGCTAACAAAGTGACACCCGTTCTTCGCAGGTCTGCCAAACCCCTTGGATGTGGCAGTCAAACCCTACAGCGACAGCAAGCTGGAGAGAAGTGTGTGTTGTAGTTCACTTGAGAGGAATTGTGGCACTAATAAATATGAAGTACACACTGTAAATTGTGAAAATGCTTGAACATATCTGTTCAGCAGCGGTGTGAAAAGTGAGGAGACTGAGTGAAGGGTGAAGGGTTCGACCAAGAGTCCCAGGTAAAAGGATCCTGGGCCCCCATTGTTGTCTGCGTTTCAACCGCGGGCTGAAGTCCCGGGTAGATTGTGCAAATCAGGCCAGTGACACATGGAGAAAAAAAAAGTAAATGCACTACACCACCAGACCAGTAGAGGGCAGTAACACAAAGAGGAATGCCATTCATCACAGATGACACCATAGAAGCAGACGGACAGGCAGGTATCATTATGAGCAACACAACAGTTAGCCTGTTAGCATGAAGTGACTCAGCTGGTCTGTTTTAGATGGTGCTATATTTCATCACAGATGGATTCACTGAATCAACACGTGAGAGGAGATAAGCGCGAGTAGCAAAGACGTTTCAACACGGCTTTAAAATCCTTTTGAACTCAAAAAGCCGTGGCAGAGATGGACCGGTGTTTTGGTTTAAACAGCGACCCTGTTAACTGGAGACTCTCAGCCGGATGCATCCGTCATAAACGTCTTTAGACCATCATTAAATATCTGATGAGGATATTTTGAAATCTTAATAAAAACTAAACTAGTTTGCATTCCCAGGAACTCCCTCTGTGTTTCAACAGCTGTGTAAACTCCACAAACACTGACACGTTCAGCTGAAGGTCTCCAGTTTACAGGGTCACTTTTAAAACCGTAACACCGGGAGAGACGCATTCACGGTGGGCTGAGAGAAGACTACTGTTACAAGCTGCTAAATCAAGAGAATCACAGCTTCTTCTTTTGAAAAGTACACACACATACAAAAAAGATAGAACAAATCAAAACTAATGAAAGAAAGAGAAATCAAGAGAATCACAGATGTGTGTGATTTTACTGTGGATGGCGGGCAGAATAAAAACACTGCGGTTAATCTACCAATCAGACACGTTCAGCATTGCAGGTCCTGCCCCCAACGGAGTCCTGAGGAAATGCTACATTCAAATTCATGCTAGTTCTCCGTGGCTACCAACCCTAGCTTTAAGACACCATACCTTTATGACTGGGCATGTGTGTGAGGACCGTTGCTGCCCATTTGTGTTAGATCTTCTAAACATGTAGCGAACAGCACAACCCCAACACGGTCTCAGCAGATGTGTGTCTAACATGAGTCTGGTCCTGCTGGAGGTTTCTGCCTGTTAAAGGAAGTTTGTCCTCGCCACTGTAACTTGCTAAATGCTGCAAAGTGTTCTGCTCATGGTGGATTAAGATGAGATCAGACATGTTCATGTTGATAAACCACTGTCAGGCTACTCTGAAAGAACTATGTCATTGTGGAGATATCTTTTCTTGGACTTGGTTATTTTTTATACACAAACAACAAATACAAGAGATGACAATGAGCGGTGATGACATCAATTCTTAGTGAAAATAAGAGGATGCCTTCCTAATGTTTACATCTTAACGTTTAATACCAGTCTGAGCTTGCCCAGCTCTTTGTGATCTGAACAGCTGACTCTGAGCTGCATGTGTCTGATCATGAGTCTTTAAAAGTGGGCTGTGAAGGCCTGTTTTATTTATAGTTGTTGACTACTCTTGACTACGCACACGGTAAGTTCCTCATAAAATCCCACTTCAAATCTGAACTGTTCCTTTAGACTGTAGAAATAACTGCCTCTACACATTGATTGTCTTAGTGTTTGTCCTCTCCAGTGATTTATTAGTGATTATGATTTATTTCTTCTGATGAACATGTGCTCTTTATCAACCTGCAGGGTGAAAAAGTGGACTACTTCTAACATTAAGCTCATTCGATGCCGGTAGAAAGACTTCTTGGCAATCAAGGTTTGTACTTGCTAAGTTTAGGCTTGCAGCATTCTCAAGAGCTTTGCAGAACCCGGTCCAATCATCACTGCTGATTTAACGTCTTGAGTGGTGGGGCAATTGAGCTGATTACATTAAATACATGCTGAGTTAAATTAATGTAATTAATGCTCGGATGTGACTTGATTTTACTATATATTCATCAAGCAAACAACATGACATGCAATCAAAACTCAGTCTAAAAACTAAGCATTGAGTAAATCATATGTCATCTTCAAGCCCTGCTTGTTTCAGTGGATCGTCCGGTGTGGTGGAGCTACCTGATTGAAGGAGATCTTGTTGTTTTTCATCCCCTGGGGTTGGCTCCTCCATGTTTTCCCAAAGAAGTGCTGATAACTTCTATCGAACAAGGTCACGCAGAGCTGGTAGTTCAAATCCTGTCCCCCCTCTGACACCTCCTGTGAACAAAAAGGGGGAGGAGCCAGATTATACTCACTATGAAATATCATGCTATAAAAAAATGAATTATTTGACCTCAATGATGAACCAATTATTGGAATACAACCAAAGCCTAAATACAGCAAACATTTGAATGACCTCAGAAGGGTCTCAAATGAACCAGCAGCTGAAGGGTTAAGTTCAAACATGTGGATTTCCCAAGAAGCAACCTCCAGTGTCAAACTATGAAGCCCATGCGGAAGTGTTATAAACTGCAATACATGGAGAATCCACTAGAGGCTGGCTGCAGGAACACAGGAAACCACATAGACATGAATGGGAAAAAGACGAAGCTAATCTCTCTATCGGCACACACTGTACGGGGTAGTGATGTGTCGGTCGCAAACGATCCGGCTCTAAGAGACGGCTCTTTGAAGTGAACGACGGGAGCCGGCTCCTGACAGGGAGCCGTTTTTGTTTTTTTTCCTCGTCTTTTTCTGTGAAAGCCTCACGTGATTGGTCAAGACATGGTGGCGTCTTGACCAATCACGTGTCTACATTGAGCAGAACGGGGAGGGGAGGGGTCAGAGACACAGACAGCACAGTGAGCACACCAACAGGAGGGAGACGAGAGGGAGAACATGCGCGACAGAGAGAACGCACTGGAAAGGTGAGAAAACAAGTGACTGCAGGAAACACAGAAAACTTTAGACACATTTAAAAGGCATTGACTGTTCAACGGCAGAGGGAAGACTGCAAGGTGAAAGTGTCATCAATCAGGCTCCACAAAAAACCTGCAAAGGCACATTAGAAGTGTCTGTGAAGGATCTTAGTCATCCAGGTCATGGACATTAGAAGTGTTTATCCATCAGTGCAATAAGTGAAGAATAAAGACAGTGAAGGGAACCTGCTGTTAATGAAGGTGTTTAAAAGTTTATAAATAATATACAGACAATCAGAGATTGGACCTTTTTGTCTAATTATGATGAGTCATGTTTTTGTACTTTATAATTTAATTTCTGTAGAACTCTGCTCCATGTTGAGAATATAAATAAAGCCTTTTAAATGATGCACATTTCATATAATGTATGATTTTTACATTAGTAATTCATTTGACATATAATTTAACATTATTTTAGGTAATACAGTCATTCAAACAAGAAAAAATCTGAGGAGTCACTTGGGAGCCGAAAGAGCCGGCTCTTTGTAGTGAGCCGAGCCAAAAGAACCGCCTCTCTAAAAAGAGCCGAAAATTCCCATCACTAGTACGGGGGTGAATTTTAACGTGACAGTTCAGAAGATATTAAGATTAAGATTTTGCTAGCTGTTTTTCCTAGCTGTTGGCTAGGAGGCTCACACTACGTCACACTCTGCCTGGTTGAGTTCTGCATTTCCAATATGGCTGCCGCCGTCGATTGGCTTCAAAACAGCTCTCAGGAACAGATGGGTGACGTCACGGATACTACGTCCATATTTTATACAGTCTATGGGATTTCCATTCACCCCATTGTCAAGTACAGGTCGAATTTAAAGGTACACAGTGTAGAATTTAGCAGTGTTTAGCAGAACAGACAGAAATGGAACATAATATTCATGAGTGTGTTTCAATGAGTTTATAATCACCTTATTAAAAAGGGATTTTGTATTTGTTAACTAAGAGCTTTTTATATTTACTTAAGGAGAAGAACCCCTTCCATGGAGGCCGCCATCTTGCTCTGCAACATTTCTACAGTAGCATAGAATGAACAAACTATACACATATATATGACCCACTGTACCTTTAAATAATACACACTGTACCTTTAAATACTACTGACTGTGCCTTTAAATAATACACACTGCACCTTTAAATACAACACATGGTTCCTTTAAATAATACACACTGCACCTTTAAATACTACACACTGCACCTGTAAATACTACACACAAGACTGAACTAACTGGTGAAGAAGGCCAGCTAAGTTCTGGACCCTGTGGAGGTGGTGGCTGACAGGAGAATTATGGCCAAGCTGTCGTCTCTGATGGACTTTATGTACATATTCTTGATGGAATTACTGTACTGTACACCTTTTTGTTTGCTGCTGTAACTCCATGAATTTCCCCATTGCGGGATGAATAAAGGAGTATCTTATCTTATCTTATCTTATCTTAAATACTACACAGTGCACCTTTAAATACTACACACTGTACCTTTAAATACTACATACTGTACCTTAAAATACTACACACTGTACCATTAAATACTACACACTGCACCTTTAAATACAACACACTGCACCTTTAAATACAACACACGGTACCTTTAAATACTACACACGGTACCTTAAAATTCTACACACTGCACCTTTAAATACAACACATGGTACCTTTAAATACTACACACTGCACCTTTAAATACTACACACTGTACCTGTACATACTACACACGGTACCTTTAAATACTACACACGGTACCTTTAAATTCTACACACTGCACCTTTAAATACAACACATGGTACCTTTAAATACTACACACGGTACCTTTAAATACTACACACTGCACCTTTAAATACAACACGTGGTACCTTTAAATTCTACACACTGCACCTTTAAATACAACACATGGTACCTTTAAATACTACACACAGTACCTTTAAATACAACACATGGTACCTTTAAATACTACACACAGTACCTTTAAATTCTACACACTGCACCTTTAAATACAACACATGGTACCTTTAAATACTACACACGGTACCTTTAAATTCTACACACTGCACCTTTAAATACAACACATGGTACCTTTAAATTCTACACACTGCACCTTTAAATACAACACATGGTACCTTTAAATACTACACACGGTACCTTTAAATTCTACACACTGCACCTTTAAATACAACACATGGTACCTTTAAATACTACACACGGTACCTTTAAATACAACACATGGTACCTTTAAATTCTACACACTGCACCTTTAAATACAACACATGGTACCTTTAAATACTACACATGGTACCTTTAAATTCTACACACTGCACCTTTAAATACAACACATGGTACCTTTAAATAATACACACAGTACCTTTAAATTCTACACACTGTACCTGTACATACTACACACGGTACCTTTAAATACAACACAAGGTACCTTTAAATACTACACACGGTACCTTTAAATACAACACACGGTACCTTTAAATACTACACACTGTACCTTTAAATAATGCACACGGTACCTTTAAATGCTACACACTGCACCTTTAAATACAATACAATATCAATACCTTTGACTGGTACACTGTATTTTTGAACTAAAAATGTAAACTACATACTAATTTGAGATGCTTGGCCTGTTTTAATAGGAGTTTCACTGAGTCATCTTCATACGCAGAGTAATGTATTTGATATTTCAAGGGTCTTAACCCTATTTTAATCGCTCTGTCTCATAAACAGCCCAAAGTTAGCAGGTAGGCTCTTTAAACTTTAACATGTGAGCTAATATATCTTTGGAGCATGTCTCGTTATCTTTAATGAGTCACCTGCGGGGGTTGAGGAACAGTGAGCCGGCTGAGGCAGAGCTGGAAGCCGTGGGACTGGGTGAAGTGGCTTTCCACGGCCAGTCGGGCTGCTTGGCATGGAGGGGGGACCAGCCGGCTTCTCTCAAACCCTTCCCTCCAGCTGTCCTCCATGGTGGGTACATGTCCCGTTTTAACCATACTCCTGAGTCACTGGAGCAATAAAACAAACAATACACTGGTAATGACAAACTGCTTCTACCCGACTTTTAACTGGAACTACTGTTTCCCTCAGAGTCCCTTCAGATTTTCAAACGTGCGACCGCCATGTTGGAAACGGACTCTACCACTTTTTTAAAGAGGGGGGGGGCGTAATGTGATATTTCCATTAAGTGTACTCACCACTGAATAAGGGGTTACTTCACAGGGAATACACGCAGAAGAGATATGTCTATGCAGTGAGTCGTTTTCAAACTACATATAAGCATTTAAACAAATATTCAAATGTTCGTCGTCAAATATCTCCCCTCTCATGTGGTAGCTCCCGTCGCCTTGCATCAGTTACTATGGTAATTTTGACGTTGCTATGGAAGGTTACTGCACAGTCCTCCAACTACAGACAGAAAACTATCTGTAGTCTGTACTGAATAAATACCTCCAGTTATTACCTTTTATACAAACTAACACCGAACTGTGTATTTACAATTATCAACATAATAATAATAACAATACTAATAATAATAATAATAATAATAATAATACAATTATTATTATTATTATTATTATTATTATTATTATTATTATTGTTGTTGTTGTTGTTGCTGTTGTTGTTGTTGTTGTTATTATTAATTATAATATTGTTGTTATTATTATTGTTATTATTATTATTATTAGTAGTAGTAGTAGTAGTAGTATTATTGTTATTATTATTATTATTATTATTAATAGTATTATTATTATCATTATTATTATTATTACATTACTATTATTATTATTATTATTATTATTATTATTATTATTATTATTATATTAAAGGTGACATATCATGCAAAATTGACTTTTTAATGGTTCTTTACCTGAAATATGTTTCCCTGGCATGTCTACAAACCCCCCGAGAATGTAAAAAATCCATTCTGCCCCTGTTCTGATTTCTCCACCTTTCTGTAAATGTGTGTGAAACCAGCCGTTTCAGACTTCCGTGTTTTTGTTACGTAACAACAATATCCGGTCTGTCACGGAGTCAGAGCTCGGAGCTTGTTCAGCCCATAGACTGTATAAAATAATACTGAATCCCTCCTCCGTTTTTCATTACCTGCACAAATGTGTGCTAACAAGGAGCTTAGGAGGGAGGCATGCTAGTTGTAGGCTGTCTTAATAAACACAAAGGTCGGTTTTACTCCCCACGTCTGCAGATTTGAAGATCTAGTGGAGGATTTTTATTTGTCATGGATAAGTGCTAGCGCTAATTAGCATAGCCACATAGCTATATGTTCATAGCTGTAGCTGTAGCTGTAGCTGTGTACCAAGACACACGTCGACATACTGACAAATAAAACAACAAGAAACACTAAATCTGTGACCAATCCTTCAGAAAGGTCCTGCTGCCTTTCTGGCAGAGGTCGGTTTTACTCCCCACGTCTGCAGATTTGAAGATCTAGTGGAGGATTTTTATTTATCATGGATAAGTGCTAGCGCTAGTTAGCATAGCCACATAGCTACATGTTCGTAGCTGTGTACCAAGACACACGTCTACATACTGATAAATAAAACAACAAGAAACACTAAATCTATGACCAATCCTTCAGAAAGGTCCTGCTACAGGCGCCTCTCCATCAGGATCAGATTCTGGATCAGATTCAGAGGGTTGAAGTAACGCGATCTCTGAGCAGCCGTGTATATTCAGCCAACATGTAAACATTAGATCAACGTGCTGGAGAGCCGAGGCACATCCACTTCCTGAGGGGGCGTGGTCAGAGAGAAAACAGAGTGTTCTGATGAGCAATGAAGAAGAGGACTTTTCAGGCAGGCCAAAATCTGATTTCAAAGTGTTTTTTTGAGCATAAACTTTAAAGACATGTTTTGGGGACCTCTTAGACCAATATATATTGATGAAAAAAGCGTGATATGTCCCCTTTAACTACTCTTCCTTAGTAGGCTCAAGTACAATCCTATTTGTATACCAACGACTGCATCTCCTAACACCCCTCTTTGAAGCTCCTGAAGTTCACAGACAACACCACTGCCATCGGACTCATCCAAGACGGTGAGGAGTCTGCTTACAGACAGGAGGTGGAGCAGCTGGCTGTCTGGTGCAGTCACAACAACTTGGAGATTAACACGCTAAAGACAGTTGGGATGACAATGGACTTTAGGAGGAACCCCCTGCGCCTTCCCCCCTCACGATCCTGAACAGCACTGTGGCCACTATGGAGTCCCTCAAGTTCCTGGGCACCATCATCTCCCAGGACCTGAAGTGGGAGACTCATATAGACTCTGTGGTGAAAAAGGCCCAGCAGAGACTTGACTTTCTCCACCAGCTGAAGAAGTTCATCCTGCCACAGGATCTGCTAAAACAGTTCTACTCTGCAGTCATTGAGTCTGTCCTGTGCTCTTCCCTCACTCTCTGGTTCGGTTCTGCTACCAAATCAGACATGAGGAGGCTGCAACTGACAGTCGTGACTGCAGACATGAGGAGGCTGCAACTGACAGTCGTGACTGCAGAGAGGATCATTGGCACCCCCCTGCCCTCCCTCCAGGACCTGTACTCCTCCAGGATGAGGAAAAGGGCAGGAAAAATCCTCACTGACCCCTCTCACCCGGGTCACCACCTCTTTGACCTGCTGCCCTCCGGCCGGCGCTTCAGAGCTCTGAGCACCAGATCATCCCGGCACCGGAGCAGCTTCTTACCTCAGGCTGTATCCCTCATGAACATCAGACAGTAAACTACTAAAGACTCCTGTGACTGATCACATACATGTGCAATACTTGATTTATGGTGCAATACCTCAATAACCATGTGCAATATTGTAACATATTCCATAACATATTTTATATATATACAGTAGATATCAGAAGTCTCCACACCCCTGTTAAAATACCAGGTTTTATGATGTAAAAAAATAAGACCAAGATAAATCGAGTCAGAACTTTTCCACCTTTAATGTGAACTATAACATGAACAAGTCAACTGACTTTTGTTTTTAATCTTTTATATATAAAAAATAAAATACTAAAATAATGTGGTTGCATAAGTGTACACACCCTCTTATAACTGGGGATGTGGCTGTGTTCAGAATTAACCAATCACATTCAAACTCATGACAAATAGTAGTCAGTATACACCTGTCATAATTTAAAGTGACTTTGATTAATCCCAATAAAGATCAGCTGTTCTAGGAGGAGTTTCATCACATTTCCTCAGTTTCATCTTACAGCAAAAGCCATGGTCCACAGAGAGCTTCCATAGCAGCAGAGGGATCTCATTGTTGAAAGGTATCAGTCAGGAGAAGGGTACAAACATGTTCCAAGGCATTAGATATACCATGGACCACAGTGAAGACCGTCGTCATCATCAAGTGGAGAAAATATGGAACAACAGTGACATTACCAAGAACTGGACATCCCTCCAAAACTGATGAAAAGACCAGAAGAAAACTGTTCAGGGAGGCTTCCAAGAGGCCTACAGCAACATTAAAGCAGCTGCAGGGATTTCTGACTAGTACTGGCTGTGTACTACATGTGACAACATCTCTCCTATTCTTCATATGTTTCAGATATGGGTAGGGGGGCAAGACGGAAGACTTTTCTTATGAAGAAAAACATCCAAGCCCGGCAACATGTTTCAAAAACACACATGAAGTCTCCCAAAAGCATCAAATGTTTTATGGTCTGATCAAACCAAGGGTGAACTTTTTGGCCATAATTCCAAAAGGCATGTTTGTCATAAAAACAACACTGCACATCACATAAAGAACACCAGACCCACAGAGAAGCATGGTGGGGGCAGAATCATGCTTTGGGGCTGTTTTTCTTCAGATGGAACCAGGGCCTTTAGTCAAGGTGGAGGGAAGTATGAACAGTTACAAACACCAGTCAGTTTAACACAAAACCTCCAGACCTCCGTTAGAAAGATGAAGATGAAGAGGAACTTCACCTTTCAACACGACAACAAACCAAAGCATACATCCAAATCAACAAAAGCATGGCTTCACCAGAAGAAGATTCAAGTTTTGGAATGGCCCAGCCAGAGTCCAGACCTGAATCCAGCTGAATATCTGTGGGGTGGTCTGTAGAGGGCTGTGCAGGAGATGCCCTCACTATCTGATGGATTTGGAGCTTTTTTGTAAAGAAGAATGGGCAAATATCACCAGGTCAAGATGTGCCATGGTAATAGACTCCTACAAAAACAGAGTGCTGTAATAAAATCAAAAGGTGCTTCAAACAATTATTAGTTTAAGGGTGTGTACACTTATGAAACCACATTATTTTTCTTTTTTTTTCTTTTCTTTTCATCATTGTTTTTAATATTAATCCCTCTTATCAACCCTTTTGTTTTGTTTTTAGTTGTAAGTAGATATTCTTCTCTAAATTGATGCTTTGTCTTTGTGTTGATTGTTTTCATTGGGAGGGCCACTAGACAAGCCTGTTAGGGTTTTTATTGGCTCCTCCTGCACATTACATGTCACTAAAGTTATTGGTTAGTTTTATTATTGAATGCACCTGTTATGTCTTGGCTCATGTTATTGAGCAGTGATGTTTTGTTTTGTTCTTTTGTATGTGCAATACAAATAAATAAATAAATAAATAAATAAATAAATAAATAAATAAATAAATAAATAAATAAATAAATAAAAGCAGGGGTAAACATTTTTAAAAAAGAATAAATTCACAAAATGAAAGCTTTACTATAAAGGTGCGTTTTGAGTAGTGAAACAAAATTAGGGACTGACTCTATGAGTCTGATTTCCTCTGGCAGGCTATATAAGGCTATATAAATGATTATTCCTGGCAGAAGTAGTATGTGATGACAAGAAACATCCAGTGTGCATTTATTTGATCTAGTAAAAACATTTAGACCAAACCTCTGCCCTTAATTTGTAAAGTTTGAGATGAGCCTGTGAAAGCTGTAAGAGTTTAGTTTTACATCAAACTTTCTCAGTCCCATTTTAAATGATTGTCTTTTGATTGACCTCTGTTTACTCCCGGGACGTGCAGAAACACAGGCAATAGCTTTTTGAAATTACTGGCCTATAGCTTCAGCTGAATGTATCCCTTTTAGTGACAATTTTATAAGAATGACAGAGCCAAGGTTAGGTTATGTGTAAGTATAAATCAACCTAAAAATATTTCAAAGATGATTCAAGAGGGCCCTTCTGACAGTAGAGAGTTTAAACAATAGGCAACAAGGCCGTTTTCATACGAGGCATACGACTCTTTTCTTTATATATGCTTCAACGGGGGTCAATTAAAAAACATGGTATCTCCTTCAACTGTTATGCAGATGATTTGCAAATATATCTGTCTTTTTATAACAAATGACTCCATGAAAGCCTTGTTGACCTGTCTCAGAGATGTGAAATCATGGATGGAGTTTAACTTTTTAAGAGTAAATGAAAAGAAAACTTTAATGATTGTTTTTGGTGATTCTGATCTGCTGGATGATATAGACAGTGTCTTTGATAAATCAGTGTCTCACAGTAGTCCTTCAGTCAGGAACCTTGGTGTCATCTTTGACAGTACTTTTAAATTTGACAAACAGATCAGCTCTCTTGTGAAGACAAGCTTCTTCCAGCTGAGTCTTCTGGGCAAAGTAAAGGCCTATCTCTCTCCTCAAGAGTTTGAGAAGGTTATCCTCATGTTTGTTAGTTCTCGGCTGGATTATTGTAACTCTTTGTACATTGGCATAGATCAGTCGTCTCTTCGTCATCTGCAGCAGGTACAAAATGCAGCTGCAGGCCTTCTGATTGGGAGGAGACGAGATCACATCACACTTGTGCTGGCTTCTCTTCACTGGCTTACTGTCAGTTTCAGGGTCCAGTTCAAAATACTGATGTTGGTTTTTATTTTTTCATAAAATATCTTTATTAGGGTTTTCTGCATCAATCAAAAAGTGCATGTTACCCAGTTTTAGAATTTTTTACAGACAAACAAAAACACCTCGAACAATGATAACCACTAGATTCCAATCCAATGTGTTATGATATAAGTTATCTTAAAAATAAGAAAACAGGACTCATGAATTAGAAAGAAAATATGATATATAAAATAAATAAATAAATAAAATAAAATAAAATAAAATAGAATAAAATAGAATAAAATAAATAAAATAGATAAAATAAATAAAATAAATAAAATAAATAAAATAAATAAAATAAAATAAAAATAATTTCTGACAAAAAAACCTTGAAATGAATTTTTACAACTTGGCCTATGAAACATATATTACATTAATCCTCAAGAGAGGGAATATAATTTACAAAAGACAGCACAGCACCCCAGGTCTTTTTAAGATCATATGAACAACCTCTAGAACTATACTTAATTTTCAGATGGCGGTTCATGATCCATCCATTGTAGAAGAATGCGTCTGTGGGCCACAAGAGAGGCAAAAGCAGTGATATTTCTTTACCTGACAGAAAAGTGAGTAAAGTCCTCAGGGACACCAAAGATGGAGAATAAGGGGCTGGGAGGTACAGGTTTACAAAAAACTTTTAATAATTTACGATGTTGGTTTTCAAAAGTTTACATGGGTTGGCACCACCATACCTGTGTGAGTGTTTGCACCTCCATACTCAAACCAGAGCACTCAGGTCAACGCACCAGCTGCTTTTAGATGTCTCAAGATCCAGACTGAGAACTAGAAGTGACAGAGCCTTTGCGGTGGCTGCTCACACACTCTGGAACAGTCTGCCTCTAAATATCAGGACTGCACAGACCATTGAGAGCTTTAAATCTTTACTTAAAACACATCTCTTTGTGTTGGCTTCAATACCTGTTGAGCGAGACATCCTGACATTTTATTTATAGTGTTTTTGTGTTATCCATTGTGTTTTTAATATCTATTCATTTTAAATAATATTTTGTTATTAGTGAGAGTATTTTGTTATGCTTGTTCAGCACGTTAGCCAACTGCAGTTGTTTTAAAATGTGCTATATAAACAGTGGTGGACAGTAACAAAGTTTTTGGGGGAACTTGTTACTTTGACTCCACTACACATCTATCAGTGCTCTAGTTACTCACTACTTTAGCTTTGAAGTCAGCTCATGAATTTCCTTCTCTTTTCTGAAATCTGATCCTAAGACAGTAAACTGTGTTTGTGTAGTTCTGTTCTCACCCATGGTCATATCTTCAGCCCGTGTTAGAGGTTTTTGAAATGAAGAATGATATGTATGGTTTGAAATGTTCTCCCTGTTTCCCACTCTGCCCAAACAAACAAACATTCACTGTCCAACCTGAGAAAGAGTGCTGAGCTACGTAACGTTTGTTTAACTCCAGATGAACATTTCAAACTAAGGTGTCTGTGCTTGGAGTAACTTAGTGTCTGTTTTTATTCCATGGTATAGTTTTTAGAGATTTAAGTAATGGTTTCTCAATAAACATAATGTAACTGAATGTACTCCTATGTATTCTTGACTGCACTCATGCTTTGTGAAAATACAATGTTGCAGATATTTTAAAAAGTACTTTGAATACTTCAGTATTTTTAAAAGCAGGCTCTGCAATCAGCTTTTTAACATTCGAGGGGTGGACATTGAGGTGGTGCCAACCTATAAATATCTAGGTGTACACCTGGACAATAAGTTGGACTGGTCCCTGAACACAGATGCACTCTACAGGAAAGGGCAGAGCCGCCACTTTTTCTTAAGGAGGCTCAGATCCTGAGACATCTACAGTAAGATGCTGCAGATGTTTTATCAGTCTGTGGTGGCAGGTGTGTTATTCTATGCTGCAGTCTGCTGGGGAAGCAGTATAAAGCACAAGGATGCGAGGCGACAGGACAAACTAGTGAAAAAAGCTGGCAGTGTTGTGGAGCCAGGTTGGACTCACTGGGGTCTGTGGTGGAGAGATGCAAACAGAAGAAGCTAGAGGCCATTCTAGATTACACGATCATCCACTTCACAACTTCTTTATGGACCAGAGAAACAGCAGCAGTGGACGACTCATCTCTCTGCGCTGCAGGACTGAGAGAGACAGAAAATCATTCATCCCTGCAGCCATTAGGCTTCACAACTCTTTAATGGGAGCTGACAGACACCTGAATTACATGTTTTATGTGATTTTTTATCATTTTATCTGCCAGACACAGGAATTTCCCTTCGAGGATGAATAAAGTACATTCTATTATTTCCTATTCTATTCTATTCTATTCTTTGGGGCGGCAGTAGCTCAGTCCATAGGGACTTGGCTTGGGAACTGAAAGATTGCCGGTTCGAGTCCCAGTATGGACGAAGTTTGGCAAGTTGAATGGTGGCTGGAGAGGTGCTGGTTCACTCCCGAGGTGCCCTTGAGCAAGGCACTGAACCCCCAACTGCTCGGGGTGCGCTGATTGAAGGCAGTATCCTCACTCTGACATCTCTCCCTAAGCATGTTCACTGCATGTGTGTGCATTTGTATGTATATACCAAAAAAAACAAAACTGTATGTGTAGCATGTCCAAAACAGCATGAGTGAAAAAATTGAATTTCCCCCCTGGGGATCAATAAAGTACCTTTCTTCTATTCTATTCAGTACTTTAACTGAAGTAATAATCTGACAGAGCAACATTCACTTGTATTGGAGTAATGTTTGACCAGGAGTATCTATACTTTGACTTCAGTATGTGTACTTTGTTTAACACTGTATATAAATACAGTTTGACTTGACTTTGTGTTTTTCCTGTTGCAGAGCTGAGCCGCTAGGGGGCAGCATCACACCACAGCTGCGTGACGTCAGTCAGAAGAAGAAGAAGACGGAAGCGGTAGTTATAAAACCATAGACTGAAACCAGTGAAATGTTTGGACTCTTCGGGAAACACAAACCTGTGAAAATAAGGTCTTTAAATGAAACTACAAAGTTCGGGGTTGCAGCCAAAGACCTGAAGGAGCTTCTTAAGAAAGGCTGCAAGTTGTTCCAGGTGAGCCGGACTCATTTCATCAGTTTGTACTGACCTTTCTTTAGAGAACATATGGTATAACACAGACAATCTCTCTCCTTAAGAAGGAACATACCACTTTAACATGACGTGTTGTAGTGGCTCTGAACATACTGTGAGTTTGTTAACACGTAACTGGAGCTGTTTGATTCAATGTTATCTGATAGTGACCGGGGCGGCGGTGCAGGAAGTTCCTCTCACATGATGTCCAGACAGAGTAATCCACATGAGAACCTCTAATCATTAGAGTCTAATGTGTCCCTGACATGGTCTTTAACATGTAGGATAAGATGAAAGCTCATATCATACCGAGATAAACCCAGTGTTACAGCAGCAGACTCTCTCAAGCTGTATCAAAGGAGTACTTTAGAGTTAGTTAGATAAATACAGACATGAAGCTCACATCTATAACCCTGGATAAGTGCCTAATGTGTCATAGATAGCACACAACAGATCTTCATCAGTTAAATAAACTAACTGTTCCAAAACAAAAGGTACACAAGATCAAGTGTAACGGTTCATGTTCATAGACCTTCACACGGTGAATGTTGGTAATACTTGAGAAATGCGTTTTAAGATAAGATATTACTTTATTGATCCCCCGGGGGGGAAATTCAGTTGTTACAGCAACCCAGACATAAGTACAATCAAGAAAGAAGTTTCAATAAGTACAAAATAAGATAAAAAAAAGAAGTACAAAATAAAAATAAAAAATAAAACAAAATAACATAAAATAAAAAAAATAATATAAAATAAAATAAAAATAAGTAAAATAAAATAGATAAATAAAGCTAGAATACAATTTAGATATATACAATGTTACAAATGGAATTTAAATTAAATAGCAGTAATTACAGGCAGTATTAAACAATGTTTCAGTAGTGACAGGTTGACATGGTGTGATTATGGTTGGTAATGACAAATTAAGTAATAAATAGAAGAATATTTGTATGTAATATGACCATGGGTTGTACTTAGAATAGTAATGTAATTTAACAAAATATAATATAGCAAGATAATTATATAATACAGTATATTATACATTATAATGCCAGCAGCAGTCAATAGAGAGTTCAGGATGGGATGATGGAGTGTGACAGACAGAGCAGGGATGTTATGGATCTGTTCATGGTCATGGGTCAGTGGTCAGCAGTGGTCAGCATGGTGCAGTCTGTGGCCTCCATTACTGTTCAACAGTCTGATGGCAGTGGGCACAAAGGAGCGCCTGAAGCGTTCAGTCTTGCACCGTGGTGGAATGATGCGCTGACTGAACGAGCTCCCCATCAGCCACAGCTCATCATGGAGAGGGTGAGAGGGGTTGTCCAGGATGGCACGCAGTTTGTCCATCAACCTCCTCTCAGCCACTGACTCCAGACTGTCCAGTTCTAGGCCAACCACAGAGCGGGTTTGAGAAGCTTTGTTCATTTAACCACGAGAAAGAAAATCAACACAAATATGCATTCCTTTAAGTTTAGTGTAAACATCATATATTAGTTTCAAGTTTGATTATTGTGTCATGCAATCATATGCCCAGCCCGCGTGGGCTTACAAGACACCATGAATACGCACAGTCCAGGGTCAGAGCGCACACACGATCATTCATTGTAAGGAAACTGAGGGGGGAAATGATAACAGAATCAGGGTTCCCACGCATCCTGGAAAACCTGGAAAACAGTTGACCAGTTTTCCAGTACTGGAAAACACCTGGAAAATGGGAGACAAAGTAAAAAGTCCTGGGAAATCACAGATTGTCCTTGAAAATTATTCTAACATGACTGCGTGCGACCTGACAAGGTTAAAAAAAACAAAACAATTTATGCTCTGATCCTCTGATTATTGTTATTTATTAATTTCAATAAGAAAGCTTCCAGAGTCCTTTGCTGGCTCTTTTGTTTTTTACTTAGCCAATTTTATATTTTTGAGAAAAGAGAAAGCTGAGATGAGAGTTGCCCATCATTGTTACTTGGTTGCACTAATAAAGTGCTTTTCATCTGTGGTTGCATTATTCTATAATCAATTTGCAATAAGCATGCAAGAGATGATTTCATATATAACCATACACTACACATCTTTTAATGTAGACTTCCACTGAGAGGAACATATTAGACTATTTAGGAACTAAATTAGGAACTACATTTAGACTGTCATACCAGCTTGATCATCACTGAAAAAGTCCTTGAAATGTCCTGGAAAATGATCTCTGGTAAAGAGTGGGATCCCTGAGAATAAAATAAATCATACAAATAAAAAAGCACTACTTAAAAAGGACCGTCTTGTCTTCTTTTCCCGGCTTTTGATACAAAATTAGAAAGTTTAAACACATCAAAATTAAACAACTAATTTAGTTTTTGTACATTAGTCCACCACAATATTTCAGGCTTTTTACAGGCAATTTCTTGAAACAATAACTCTGAGGTCATCATAGTTTGTACAGTATAAAATAAATCACACATCTCACAGAGTCTGTTTTCTTCTGGGATATTTTTGAATGGACCAACCTCAATGGCCAGAGGAAGAACACCAGATCTGAACTGTGCAACCAAAGATCATTGGCTTCTAGATAAACCAGACTTTACATATAAGTCTGGGATGAAACTATGCTTGATCTGCACACATGCCTTTTAGTTTTGGTTTGGACAGAACATTTTCAAACCATTTTACTTTCTGTTTCAACATGAGCTTATCTTTCACAGAGTTAACATCACAGCACAGATCATTCCTGTAGATATACAACATGTCCACCTCCTCAAGAGTCAAGTGCAGCTCTTTCATCCATGGAGAGTTATGTATTTTGCTCCAAATAAATACTTTCTTGTTTATTCTGTCATCTGACATTTTTATTAGCTGATTTCACAATCAGATCATTTCACATTTTGGCTGTACAGACTCTGGTACCCAGCCCAAATCTCCCTGAACTGCTGGGATTGGAGCAAATCTATGAACCCCCAGAAAACACCTAAAGGCTCTATTTTGTATAACATCTACATTTTTTGAGTCTTTTAAACCCCACACCCCTGCAGCAGAGTTCAAGACTGGAGACACACATGCATCATAAAGTTTAGTGTAGGCAGAGTGTCCAAGTTCATTACGTACATTTTATTGAGGACAAAGCCCTTTCAGCAGAATCAACCAGGCTCCCAATTCCAACATTATAGGTCATAAAGTCATCGAGAAAGAAACCCAGATATTTATATTCCCCGACATATTCTAAATCAACTGAACCAAAACAAATCATGTGTGTACTTCTTCTTATACCTTCTTTCTAAAGTGCATAACTTGTGTTTTGTTCAGATTTAATTTCAGTTCAGATTTAGTATTGTTATGATTTTTCTGTTTGTTTGTTTTACCTGCAGTTGCCCCTTCCTGGAGCACATGCTTGTTTGTATGTTGACGGGACAAAAGTGACAGATGAATTCTTCCCGACTCTGCCGGACAACACCGAGCTCGTTCTTCTCTCCAAACATCAGACATGGAGTGGAGGTAGGTGAATCAACACAACACCAAATATGAAATACTCTCGACTGATTTTCTAGCTCTCATTACTTCTTCACTTGTTGTTTCAGTCGTGTGTGACATCAGTCAGTTACTGAACACAGACCAGTATGCTGACGGCATCATCAAAGCAGCGAAAGGACTCCTCTCTGATCAGGAGTCTCCCAAAAGACGTAAAATCCTGAGTGACCTGCTGCAGAACCTGGAGGACCGGTCTGAGCTGGAGGACAGAGAGGAGGATGAGGACTGGTTCAAAGGTACAACAGAGACTCTGGATATTTGCGTTTGAGTTGACTGGAGAAGAAAGTAAACTCTTCATAAACTGATGACAATATTTTTCAATAAGCATCTGAACCACACAAATTATGACTGAAAAAAGGAACACACAAACACTATTGGATGCCCCAGGATTTGTTAGAGACTATAGTGTATTTAGGCGGTTCATAGTCTGGACATTTGTGGATTTGAAAGCCGACACTGATGACTTTAAAATGTTTGCATCTTCATGATTTTTCATTAGGCAAGGCAAGGCAAGGCAAGGCAAGGCAAGGCAAGGCAAGGCAAGGCAAGGCAAGGCAAGGCAAGGCAAGGCAAGGCAAGGCAAGGCAAGGCAAGGCAAGGCAAGGCAAGGCAAGGCAAGGCAGCTTTATTTGTATAGCACATTTCATACACGAGGGCAACTCAATGTGCTTTACATTAAAACATTAAGACATGGAGACATTCAGACAGGCATAAAAGAACACAATTAAAATGACAAATATGATAAAACAGAAAAGAAAAGGAAAATTAGAAATATATTAAAAATTACATTAAAATTCTAATTTAAAGTGAGTTAAAATAATCTAAGATAGGAAGGCAGAGGTAAATAAAAAAGTCTTAATCTTTGATTTAAAGAGGTGAGAGTTGGAGCAGACCTGCAGCTTTCAGGGAGTGTGTTCCAGATATGTGGTGCATAATGACTAAACACTGCTTCACCATGTTTCGTTCTGACTCTTGGGACTGAAAGCAGACCAGTACCTGATGACCTCAGAGGTCGAGGTGGTTCATAAAGTAGCAGCAGATCAGCAATGTATTTTGGGCCTAAACCATTCAGTACTTTATAAACCATCAGCAGGATTTTAAAGTCTATTCTCTGACAGACAGGAAGCCAGTGTAGAGATCTAAGAACTGGAGTGATGTGGTCTACTGTTCTGGTCCTTGTTAGGACTCGAGCAGCAGCATTCTGTATGAGCTGCAGCCGTCTGATGGACTTTTTAGGGAGTCCTGTAAAGACCCCGTTACAGTAGTCTAGTCTGCTAAAGATAAATGCATGGAGGAGTTTTTCTGCATCCTGCTGAGACATAAGTTCTTTAATCCTTGATATATTCTTAAAGTGATAGTAGGCGGACTTTGTAATTGTCTTGATGTGTCTGCTGAAATTAAGGTCTGAGTCTAAGACTACACCAAGGTTTCTGGCTTGGTTTGAACATTTCATCATTGCAGATTGGAGCTGAGCAGTAACCTTTAACCTTTCTTCCTCCAAAAACAATCATTTCAGTTTTTTCTTTGTTTAACTGAAGAAAGTTCTGTCTCGTCCAGTCATTGATTTGTTCAATGCATTTACTCAGTGTTTGTATGGGACTATAATCCCCTGGTGATATGGTGATGTAAATGTGTGTGTCATCTGCATAGCTATGGTATTTTATTTGGTTGTTTCTTATTATCTGACCTAAGGGGAGCATGTAGATGTTGGATAGCAGAGGCCCCAGAATGGATCCCTGAGGTACTCCACATACGATTTTCATCCGCTCAGATGTGTATTTACCTATAGACACAAAATAGTCCCGGTCATTTAAATAGGACTTAAGCCAATTTAGTACTGCACCAGAGAGTCCCACCCAGTTTTCAAGTCTGTCCAGTAGTATCTTGTGGTCAACTGTGTCAAAAGCTGCACTTCACACTTCACTAGTTTTTAGTTTTTATTTATCACTTTTGGGTTTTTTTTTATGATGTTTTTAATGATGAATGTTTTTTTTTATCTGTAAGGTGATCTGAAAGGTGCCCAAAATAAAATGTAGTATTATTATTATTATTATTATTATTATTATTATTATTATTATTATTATTAAGATCAAGTGATACCAAAACTGAAATTTTGCCATTGTCTGTGTTTAAATGAATATCATTGAGGACCTTGACTAGAGCGGTCTCTGTGCTGTGATGTGATCAGAATCCTGATTGGAAGACATCAAAACAGTCATTTATCATTAGATAATTGTTCAATTGTTGAAAAACAGCTTTTTCAATAATGTTACTTAATAAAGGGAGGTTTGATATCGGCCTATAGTTGTTCATTTCTGATGTATCTAAGTTGTTCATCTTCAGGAGGGGTTTAATTACTGCTGTTTTCATGGCCTGGGGGAAGACACACTAGAACATCCTGCACGAAAATCTGTCATCGACAAAGTCTATACATCACAATTTGGAGACCAGTCTACTTTGAATACATCACAATACGTTTAGACACAGGGCATAAAAGAAAATATTTAATTTTTCTTGTATAATTTTTTTTATTCATATTTAACATTATAAACATGAACAGCAAAAACAAACAAACAATAAAAAAAACAGGGGACAATTAAATGAACAGTAACGCAAAACAAAAAACAAACAAAAACCAGATCAACAAACAGAACAACGAAAAAAAGGACTTGTACAGACATGAACTGACTCCTCACAATCAGTATGACACCTTACAGTTGATATGACTACACATGTACCCCTGAGGTTGATGAAGTTTTCATTCCAGGTGTTGAGACTCGATTCAAGACAAAGTCTGCCTACATGAAGAACAACTGTGAAAGCAGGATACGAAGCTACTTTAAAGAAGTAAAGCCTTTTCCTACACTTGAATCCTTTATCAGGAGTGATCACTTTGATCTAGTATCTGTTATTCCTGTTCTTAGGTGGGTAATGCGACTAAAAGCATCCAGAAGGCCAAAGTCAGGGCTGAATTTCAGAAAGCAGCCGACTGCCTGGTGGAAATGTTGAAGAAGGCCAAATACAACGGCTGCTACTTTGACAGGACGGAAAAGGAGCCACGTCGCCTGTGCACGCAGGAGGGCTGGTTTACCTGCCAGGTATTATGGGTGAAGATTCATGTGTACGAGCTGAATGTACAAGAAAAGCATGGTTATCATCGTCTCCCCTGTTGCCTCCTCAGGGGTCATATGACCAGGAAGTGTGCCGGTCTCTCCACTCCATCAACCCATACGGCAGCCGGGAGAGCAGGATCATCTTCAGCACATGGAATCTGGACCACAGGTTTGATACTAATGCAGACTAAAACATCGCTAACATATTTCGTGGTCATAGAGTTAAGCCACTAAAAACACACTTTGGCCTTAACTAAAATTTGGGTGTGAGATTCTAGAGGGGAACTTCTGGCGTCCGATGCCTGTTTCCCAAATCCACGGCTCCACATGAACAGAGAAAAAAACCCGGACAAGCAAGATGTCAAAATCCAGAGCGAGCATCCATCTTTCACCCTGTTGTTCTAGCCTGACCCTCATCTGCACACCATGACAGTTTACACACACAAGTTGAATGATTAGATAAGTTTCACATGAAGGTCACATTTCACTTCATGTAATGACTTTATAAAGCTCCTTCTGTGGTGGCCCTGAAGAGCAAAACACAACAACAAATCACAACACACAACAACATTAACTTCTGACTGAAAAGGAAGGTATACACTGTGGCTGGATCACTGCTGATTGGACGAACACTGAAGTAGTGGTGGGCGATAGGACCTAAGATTTATATCACGGTATTTTTCCTTCATATCATGATAACGGTATTATATCAGGGTTTTCCAACATGAAACGGGGTCGTCTTTTCAAAACAGGATTCTGGCTCTGTTTGTTCTCTGTTGTAAGTGTACACAGTTTAATTGTGTTCTTTTATGCCTGTCTGAATGTCTCCAATGCTTTTAATGTTTTAATGTAAAGCACATTGAGTTGCCCTCATGTATGAAATGTGCTATACAAATGAAGTTGCCTTGCCTTGTACACATCCTAGCAGGTGGAAGAAGTCTACTAATGTGTTAGGAAAAGGTTTGGCCACATTGTGCTTTTGGAAGAGTTGCTATACTTTATTCATTTATTCATTTAATCTTTCAAGTCAAGTAGAACCAGGCAAAGACAGACTTAACAAATTGAGTAATAAAACTATGGTGTATAATCATTAAAGGTAGAGTAATTAAATTCACCCCTTTTTAAAGTAGTTCCAAAATGACCCCTGTATTTACCAGATACAAAGCATTAATGCATCACTAATTAAATGTTATAGCTTAACTGAAGAATACTATGATATCTTTATTTATTATGTTGCTTCAAAATGTTTATTTTGATGCCACTACTTCTGTTAAAGAATGTTCAGTACCTTTATCTAATATGAAATATATCTTCAAGGACTTGCCTTTGCCTATTTACCTGTTAGCCTTATTAATTAGGTTGTATCACACATTAGGCTTTGAGGTTTGACCATAGACACTTACCTATAGCGATGTGCAGCCTGTGTCCAAAACAGGGTAGCCTGTTGAGCTGCAGTGTTACAACGCTTTACCGCTGTAATTAAGGTATTGCAAAATCTATTTTGTGGCAACATATTATACCGGTGACGGTGATGATACCGGTGTACCGCACACCCCTACACTTAACCTAATGTCATTGTATTGATATATTTACTGATGTGTTTTTCCTTTTAACTGTCATGTTCTCTTATTTGTTGTTGTGTTTTGCACTTCAGGGCCACCGTACACGTGCAGCTAAAAGCTCACTTGAGCTTAACTTTATACCACACACGATTAGTTTTCCAGTACGTATCATACACCTTACAAAACGACTAAAATGAAGGTGACCTAGAGTGTAAGGCATTAAAGTGTCAGTGTTTGACTGATCTGACACCTCAGTCCTGATCCTGAAGCTCTGAGATAGATCAGGTTGAGGATTCATGCACTAACTGAATAAATCAAACGTATTCAATTCAGAAAGAAATAAAACAATAATACAGAAACCAAATACAATTCACATAAAAAGTAGTAATAAGGCCAACAACAAAAATGAAAAGAAAACAATACTAAACAAAAAATAATAATAAAAAAACAAAACAATAATCATTTCTCACAGGGAAAGCACCGGGCTCAGTGCACCGCGACCACTCACACACTCCCATCCCACTGATAAACATGTCAGAGTTAGTTATTCCATATTGTATTGTATCCATGAAGCGCCCCCATATGTCCAAAAACATCGCCTGTCTGTTATTAAGCTTTAAATGAGTTGTTCATATGTAGCTATTTTAGACATTTCTCCCAACCATTCATTAAAAGAGATGTTACTTTTAGTTTTCCAGTGTCTGAACACAATCCTACATCCTGTGGTAAGAGCCAATCTACACCACAGAGTCTGGCAGTGTGATAGTCTAACCCCCTGTTATTATACTTAAAATGCAAAGCGTAGGGCTCCACAGTAACTTGCTTCTCAGTACTTGATTGAGAAATGCTACTACATTTTTCCATAAGCTCCAAGTCATTTTGCATTCATAAAGCATGTGTATAAATGTGCCTCTGCTCCTATCACATCTCCAGCAAATGTCAGAACCCTGTAGCTTCAGTCTTGCCATCTTACAGGGAGTCCAGTACCCTCTATGAATGACCTTTTATATGTAATTAACTGAGCCTGAACTTCCCTTGACGTCCTACACCAGGACCCAACAGTTTCCCTCCATACCTCATTATTAATCTCCACCTAAATGTCCTCCTCCCAAGCCCTCTTGATTCCACTGAGTCTTGGTGGATTGGACCGGCTTTGTTAAGAGCAGGATGGTGGAGTGCCTGTGATTACTCTCTAAACATCAAACCGCTTAATCTACCCACAGAAGTAAATCAATAACTGTCCTGCTAGTGTTGACTTTGAAATGACTTTATTGATTGAAATAAACTGTGTGTTTAACTCACAAGGCTGCATCTGTAGTTATGGCTAACTCTGCAGTCTCCTTAAGATAAGCTAACTCTGTTCTTACTCACATGAAGCTGAACATTTCCTCTGATGGTGAAGGGAACTGCAGAGTCTGTGACATTTTGTATGAGTCCTTTCTAACCCATGTTCCTCTGGTCAAGGATTGAAAAGAAGAGGACGATCATTCCCGCTCTGCTGGATGTTCTCCAGAATCACAAGAGCACGGACGTCAACTTGGACTACTTCTACAGCCTGCTGTTCACCAGGGAAAACCTGAAACTGGTTCACATCGTGTGCCACAAGAAAGAAACTCACAACCTGCTGTGTGACACAAAGAAGATTTATAAACGAGTCAGAAACACAGAGAAGGAAGAAACGAAACCTAAAGGGAGGAAGAGGCGCCTGGTGTGAAGGTTTGATGAACAATATGTACCAGACTGATTGAATCTGTGAATGATCTCAGGTCTCCTGTAGTAAGCTCAAGTACAATCACATTTTATTACCACCCTGAAATCAGTGAAGCTTTCATGTAACGGGCAATAACAGCAGGACACCAAGCTGAAATCATGAAAAACATTTATTTTCCTCTGTTGGCACAACGATGTAAACTGCATGAGCTGATTACACAATGACTGCGTTATATATGAGGCACAACATTGCATAGGCGAATATGAAAAGCATTTTGCATAAATAAGGCAGTAAAAATATACAAAACATTTGATTGGGTGGTTAGAACAATCTGTTATATACAAAATACCAAAACTGTGAACAGTACTAGTGCAATCACTTTGACCTCCAAGGCTGAGCTCCAGCCAGCTTTAGTTTCTTACACACTGAAGACGTCTCTGTTTTTAGCCCATGATTTTTGATACATGTTTCTGTATGTTTGTAATGTTTACAAGTATGAAACAAATGGAAGGATCATCAGGGGAAATGATTAGCTGCATTGATTTGTATGTAAATATACAAATGTGTTGAGTTCTAACCAGCTGCCATTGAAACAAGTTTGATTCATTCGTCTGACCTGCTGAATTACTGCTGTAGGAAGGTCTCATTACAGGACTGCTCCACCCTCCTTCCTCACGCTGTCTGAAACCAGGACATTAAATCTCTCACTATACTTTAATCTATATTTAATGTTTGCATCTCTCATTTGAATGTTCTTTTAGACATGTGAAAAAATAAACTTTTAAAGTCTCTTATTTTGATCCTGCTCTATTTGGCATCCCTCAAGGCTGATCACACCCTGCACTCGAATAATGAAGCGTCATGTGTTGTGGACGGACTTCGTTTCAATAAAGTGCTTTGCAAACACACCCTCTAGATAAGCCCAAAGGTAAGTGAACCAGGGGGACGCTGTGGGCAGAATTAAACCACAGATATTAAATCATTACGACACATGCTCCTCATTGGTGTCTGTTTCAGTCCCATTACTGCAGCTGTGTTGAATAATGTCAAACAGCTGTTCAGAATGATGACATGTACAGCCTGATTTATACTTCTGCGTCAAATCGAGCACACCTCCTCCAAAATGTAACTACGCGTAGAATTGACACGGACCACAAGCCCTGTGATTGGTCCTCTCGGAGGCATTGTGTTTCCTGCATTTACAGCACTTCAGGGATCCTCGCTCATCGGCCGTGTATTTCATCTCCTCCTCTCTATTCTTCATGTAATCATGTCTGTATGATAAACAGCAACATGTATCAGCTGTAGATTAACAGAACACGCTCTGAATCTTTGTGGAAAAGGAAACAGAGATCATTGTGGGACCAGAAGCAGGCGACCGGACTATCAGATACCTATTTCGACATATGTGAACCGGGTTGTATTTCCACTGGATGAACTCGCCAACCAACACAGCACCCGTTTGTTTTTCTGCCCGCTCGAGTCTGTGGAAGAGGTATGTCATGACGTCAGATTTACATGACCGCTTTTCCCAGCAATGCTAACACGAACTTTCCCTCACAACAACAACAATGATGGAGGACAGAGGCAGCTTGTCTCCTCGGCGGACCACTGCTTTGCTTTGAATCCATTAGTCTCTTATGTTTTACTGCAGGACGATGGAGGAAACACGATTGGTTTGTGTTTTTGATCACGGCGACCCCGCCCCTCGCACCTGACGTAAGCGGTTTGCAGTTCTAGACCAACAAAGAGTTGGAGCCGCTCTGGAACCGGTTTTCCTGTCCAGGAGCCGGTTCACTCACAGTACAAACACGAAAAAACGGTTCTCAATTGAGCGCCTGCTCTGAACCCGCCCTGAAACTACCTCGCTCGAAAAGGAGTAAGAGAGACCACACTGCCCTCAAGCGGTTCGGTGGAGAATTGCTAAACGTCACGGACACATCAACGCCAACATGGTGCTCATGTCCGCTTTGACCACTGCTGCGTAGGGGAGATGCAGAAGTATAAATCAGGCTTTACAGGGTGGACACAACACAGGATTTTTGGTATTCAGGGAGTCCTCCTCAAACTGCTAACAGACATGCTGTTAATACTTGTGGTGAACTTAAGAGCTTCCAAGCTTGGGATTTGGAGTGCAACAAAACACACCTCACACATGGTGAGCTACTATAAACTAATGTGGGGTCAATACGCTGTAATAATGTCGCTCTGAAAGTCCACGTTCACTCCCCCCCCCACTGTGCAGTCTGCGACTTCATAAGCAGTGACTGATCAGCGTCACAGTGCAGGGTTTATCCAGACTGTGCTCTGATTTCAGGGCTGGTGGATTTCACCCTCTGAGAAGGTGTTTGAATTTGGCTGACCTCTCCTAGGTTTGAGGGGTTTAATGTCCTTCCACAGACCAGACTTTGAGTCCACTACAGTCAGAGCAGCTCTTTGTCACTGATGGCCCCCTCTGTCTTCTTGCTGTATGCTGCTGAAGTCCACCTCCTCTTCATCACTGTCTTCTAGTGCGTAGTATTGTCTCCTCCTGTTCTTCCTCTGAGCGTGGGCAGAGGACTCTGACGATCTCTGAGGGAAGTCCTGTGGGAGAGATCATAACAATGATTCCAAGTGTTCGAGTATTCAGGCTGCTCTTTCATGTCTCTGCGGGTGCAGGGCTAGAATCAGTATGTTGGAAGGTCTCATAATCACATGTGATAAAACCATGAGAATAATCAAAGTGTAGAACGTGTGCTGGACTTCAGACGGGGTGGGTGCTGCCTCATCTGTGTCATTCTACAACAGCCAACAGACACTGGCCTTCATTTGGTTCAGGGGACTAGAACTGTTTAAAGAAACTGATTCACATGTTTTAATATAAAGGGGATCAGCAGAAACGCCTTACCTGTACAGCATCCAAGTTCCCGAAGAACTGCTCCACAGGAAGAATCTGATTACTGTCGTCATCTGGGAACATGTTCCTGACGGGCTCGTCACAGTCCATGTCCTCAGACTCCTGTTTGTCACAGGTACTGTCCATTCTGCAGTTGTCCGTATCCAGCGCAGTCCTCAGCTCGTTCTCTTTGCCCTCCTGCCCCTCGAGCTCCGGCGAGGCCAGGCATCTCTGGCGGCCTGCAGTCAGCATGCATTCACAGCTGATGAGGGAGAGTCTCTCCTGAGGACTCTCTGCTTTACTGTGACCAAAAACCACTGACGCGCTCTCTGCTGCTGCTGCTGCTGCTGCTGCTGCTGCTGCTGCTGCTGCTGCTGCTGTTGAGTGCGTCTTTGGACTTTTCAGACATTTCCTCCTTGTTGCAGAAGCCTGGAGACAAATGTAAATAGAATAAGTAAATATATGTAATAAATAAACAGGAGCACACGCCGAGCTTCAATGTATCTACACCTGCTCACGTACCTTTCTGCTGGAGCTCTTGTGCTCAGAGTTGTTCTTCCTCTTTCTAGGTTTCAGGCCGCCATCTTGACCGGGCATCTGCAAAACCACGTAATGTCTCTTTAATGACATTTATTACACTTAAATAACAGTCATTGATATCAACAGCTTGAGGATGGTTGATTTGTATTATTGTGCACGTGTTCAGTGTTTGGTGAGAAAATAAATATATTTATCCACTCTCCAGACCTTCAGGGAGGATCAAAACAGAGACCACTGAAGGGGGATTTGACTCGTCTTTTTGGGACGGTAGAGGGATGTAGGAGAGACAATATTCCTACCATCATGCCACCACGCACACGCACACGCACACGCACTGTGTTTGATAGTTTGGCTCATGAGGAGGGGGCTGCTGTTTTCAGCCTGAGCCCTGGTTGTGTTCTGAGTCAGGAAACTTTCCACAACACAAACACGTTTTAAAGAGACGGTTAAATACAGTTTACAGGGATTCATCTTACATGAAGCAGCTTTGAAGTTTTCTTAGAAATAGACTCAGAATGTGGGTGAACTGTAAACAACATGTCAGGAACCAGAAATGATCCACACATGGTCTGTGTCAGTGCAGCAGCAGAGAGGTGGTCTCTGTAAATCACTGTCAGGGTGGAGTGATCTCAGCACTATCACAGCATGAGTGGAAGTGAAGAGCTCATCTGTATTGATCCCTGAACAATAACCTGTACTCTGTACGATACCCTCACCACTTTAACATCCTTGTTTATGTCACCTTCATTCACAGCGCATAGTACATAGATAATCCTAACTATTCTGCTTTATTTCATCTAACTTAACTTAATTGTTATTTTATTCATATTCACATCCGATTGTATTCCTTCTTTCTTTTAATATTTTGACTTTCTTACATACTGTGGATAAGAGAAACTGTAATGACTGAATTTCACCCCCGGGATAGATTAAGTATTTCTGACGTCCAGTTTGATGAAAAGGGGGCAGAAATGGAGCTGGACAAAATCTCTTTTTTTTTCTAATCTTTTTTGAAAATGCTATAGTAATACATGAAAAACACTACAGACATGTGGTGAAACAATCCCATATTGACAACATCTCACTCTATATAGATATTTTTTTCTAATTGAATTATTATTATTTAGATTATTTATTTCTGATTGTATTTTTAGATATACTTTTACAGCCTAATTTTATAAACACATTTATACTAATTATTTCATATATATAACTATGTTTTTCTAATATTATCAATATTGTTTATACATATTTTATTCTAATTTTAGCATTATTTTTTATATTTTTTTCTAATTCCATTATTGGTCTCATACATGTATTTTTTTCCTAATTTATGATTTTTTTTACACACACACACACACACACACACACATATATATATATATACTATTTCATTATCTTTATTTTTTTCTAATTGTATTATTATTTTTCACACATTTATCTTTTCTAATTGTATTATTAATTTTCGTTTATATAATCATATACATATATATATTTTTATTATTGAATATTTTTTAATAATACATTTACAAACACTACAGACATGTGCTCAAGCAATCCCGTATTGACAACATCTCACTTTATATAGATATTTTTCTCTAAATTGAGTTATTATTTAAATTATTTATTTCTTATTGTATTTTAAGATATACCTTTACACCCTAATTTTATAAATACATTTATACTCATTATTTCATATATATAACTATGTTTTTCTAATATTATCACTATTGTTTATACATATATTTCATTCTAATTTTAGCATTATTTTTTATATTTTTTCTAATTTCATTATAAGTTTCATACATGTATATTTTTTTCATACATATTTAATTTTTCTAATTGTATTATTAATTTTCGTTTATATAATCATATACATATATATATATATATTTTTGTGTGTGTGTATTATTTAACATTTTTTAATAATATATTTACAAACACTACAGACATGTGCTCAAGCAATCCCATACTGACACTTCTCTGCAACAAGGACTGCTGTCATCAACAAAGTCCCATGTTTCTGTGTCAGTGTTTTTAGATGACCTCAGAGACAGAGAGGCTTCAAGGTAGAAGTGTTTATATTTCCTGCTTTATACCAAACTACATGAGATGAATGTCTGAGTGGATATTTGAGGCATCAAGTGTAACTTCCCTCGTTGTTTGAGATCAGACATGTTTTCATCCCTCCGAGCCTCTCAAGGTCTCAGGACTGTGAACTCCTCCTGGATCCTCCACACAGACACACCTCTGAACACCTGACAAGAAGCTGGTTCTTCAACATCACGTTACTCATCACTCACACTTGGAGTAAACACTTCGATTTGTTCCTTTAAAAACACCTTTCTGAATGTTCCCTCTCCACACTGAGGGGATATTTAAAGTAAACATCCGATCCTTCAGCTGTCGTTGTTTTCACACTGAAGCTTATCCGACCGAAGCAGCCAACCTAACAAATCCAGGTCACATGATGGCAGAACAGCCACAGACTGTATCAATGATAACAGCACATGTAATGTAAACATGAAGTCACATGTAATGTTAAAGAGGGAGCTAACATCTATCTGGAGCTATCTAACAGTTCATCCAGCTTGATCTATTAGCATCAAGCTACACAAGCTAGCATGGTAGCGACCAGAAGGCTCCAAACATCACATTCAGCTGGTTCAGGAGCTGTTAGCTCAACACTCACCTTTTGGAGCATTAGCCGGTGAATAGTTCGTGTGTCTCAGGTGTGAACGTCTTCTTAGTTACCTTTAATCAGTCAGAGGCTGCGGAGGCTAATGTGACCTGATGACGTCGTCTCCTGTAACCCGATGACGTCGTCTCCTGTGCTGCTGTACTTCCGCATGGTGAGGTTCAGGGTTCAATCAGCGGTCAGAAGGACTTCCTCCACTTTTAGATCAGGGGTGTCAAACTCATTTCAGTTCAGGGGCCACATTCAGCACAAGTTGATCTGAAGTGGGCCAGACCAGTAAAATCAGAACATAATAACCTATAGAGAAGGACAACTCAAAATGTGTCCCTTTGTTTTAGTGCAAAAAAAGTACATTCTGAAAATGTTCACATTTAATGAACTATATTTTTTTTATAAAAACAGCTGTTTTATTTTTCTCTATGATGAGTCTCATAGTGGGGCCAAATATTTTACTCTGTAAGCCCTGAAACCTTCTGCAGACACACCAAACACACAGGTTACTCAGTCACCTGACACAGTGTGTAATGTTTACTGCAAAACAACAGATATTATAACAATGAAGAAGGTAAAGTGGACTATCATGGACCCCCCAGCTCCAGCATGAACAGTTTGCTTGCTGGACAGTGTTGTATGAGGGGGTGTAGTGCTAGTGTTAGTAGTGATGGAGCGCACCTATGACATACGCCCATGTATGGTAAGGATGCGCATGATATGTGGCTCCTCTCGAAAAAGGTGGATCCACCACTCCTGCTGTTACAAGCTTACATACACGAAAACTTTAGTGTTGATTGGACCTTGAAGTGCTCTAAAAAGTCTAAATTTCCAGGGGATTATGCCATCTGCAAATATTCTCCCGGAGCGTCGTTCAAAAAAGACTATGACTGTATGCGACCCCCAGAGAACAAATCTGAAATAAGAGACTCCTTTACTCGTCCCACAACGGGGAAATTCAAGTGTCACAGTAGCAAAGTAGACAAAGTGCAAAAGAAATATATAAAGCAAACAAGAGCCTATAAAGTAACAATTATTAAAAAGTTAAAATTAAAGAGGTACAAAATAAGCACATCTTACACACATGTATACAGTATATATATACAAACATATCTATAAATATATTATTGGTTATATAGTCTGACCACTGCAGGAAGAAAACCTCTGGCGGGCCAGTTTTGGCCCACGGGCCATATGTTTGGCACACCTGTTTTAGAGCAATTATGTAAAATGCAGACATGTCCAGCGGTCTTCAGTAGACCTGCATCCCGAGTCCCCTGAGTTATGTGGAAAGCGTTTATCTCTATGCCTCCATCATCTTTACTAGAAGTTCATGCTTGACATCAGAAATATTGACTCTCTACCCCTCTTCAAATCAAAACTTAACCCATCTGTTTCAGTCTGCATTCTCTGTTTAATTTCCAGTGCTTCATTTTTAACTTGCTGTTACTTTTCTTTGCTTATTTTCTTATTTATTACATCGTGTTATTTTATTTTATTGTGTTTTAATCTTTTTGTAAAGTAGCCTTGAGTGTTAAGAAAGGCGCTTTTAAATAAAATATATTATTATTATTATTATTATTATTATTATTATTATTATTATTATTATTATAATTATAATTATTATTTAGCCAATGCACATGAACATGCCAGCCATCTATTTCATTGATTATATTAATTAGAATTTTCAGTTATTGATTATTTATCTTGAGATATCAACTATTATCTGGCCACCTTTTAACTTTGTGCTCCTGTGTTCACGTTCCCAGAGTTGACATGCTTTTATTTTGAAGGCAAAGTCACCCATTTCCAAACTAATTACTATTATTATTCTTTTTCTTATTCTTATTAATATTAATATTTGTAATATTAATATTAATATTATTAATATTGTTAGTAGTAGTAGTTGTAGTATTATATCTCTTTATTTATACTAACTCAATTTCTTACTTGCCCACTGAACCAGTTTCCCTCTTCTTTTATTTTATATTATTATTATTTATTCATTTATTTATTTATTTATTTATTATATATTTATCTATTATTACAATTATTTAATGTTTGGTGTCTCCATTAATTTGTTTTCACTACCTTCTCCCACCCAGTTTATCTCAAACTACTCTTATTTGATACAATTAAACATACAAAGAGACACACACCCACACACTCACACAAACACACACACACGCACACGCACACACACACGCACAGAGAGGCACACATCACTCTCTGAAATGTTCACTTGTCTTGTCTTTCACTTTGTTTTGTATATTGTGTATGGTATGGTCATGTCTCTCACCCGTCTTATATTGTTGAGCAACACGTTATTAAAAAATAAAAATAATAATTAAAAAATAAAAAATTTAAATAACTCGTTTCCGACTTTTATTTTGAAGGCCAATTCACCCATTTCCGCCTTCACGCCCGAGGACCGACTAGCTGTTAGCTCAACACAAGTTTCCTTTTTGTTTTTTCTCCTGACAAATAAGGACTGGTCCACAATAGATTGTGTCTGCTGGAGAAAGAATAAACGGAAACAATCTTTATAGGCCCGCTTTAAGTTCCAATATCAATCTAACAGCTTTACAGCTCCGTGTGATGGACCGTCCCACCGACAGACAGGGTGGGGACGGAAAATGATCATGTTTGAAATGTCCTCTAGAGGGCGCCAGAGGCTGAGCTATAGACTGTGATTACAGTTGTGCTCTAACATTTCCTGCTGTTCAGACATGACACTTTAGCTCCCTTTGAGGAATAAAATATAATATATATATTATTTGGTATGAAAAAACACAAACCCTGCACTGGTCTGACACTTCCAATAAACAAACCTCAGTCTGGATACAATTTCAAATGATTGGACTTTATGTGTATGTCTTTATGTTTATTTATTTGCACAATTTAAAAAAATACACAAGAAAAAAAGATACATAATGTACAGTGCAGGAAGAGGCAGAAAACTCAGAGAGCTTATTTGAAGCCTCCACCCAAATAATGTTTTTTATAATCAACATCACAAATTGGTTAAAAAAATACTAAATGACTTAGCTGATCCTTTCCATAAGACAAAACAAACATCCATGTAAATTTGTGGTTTTAACAAGAAACATGGAAACCTTTTTCATCAAGATATTAAATTCGTTTTTTGATAGTATGTGGCTTCTCCAAATGTCTGTTATCTAACTCAATAAGCAAAAAAAAAGTCATGTGAACTTTTTAAAAACAGCCTACAAGCTGTGCAGAGCAGTGCAGAAACAAGGGAACATTATGCATATTAAGCTTTCCATAAAGCACTGTTTAATTATTTGAAGCTTGAATTCCTGAGAGGAGCTGTATTTACTAGGATGTCTCTATGGAAGTGACTCTTAGTGATTTCATGCATAAAATAGAATGGTTAAATATTCCATAAAAGTCTCAAACTAAGGTTTTGCAGTAATATTTGACTTGTCATGTCCATATTCCTCCCCAATGAGTAGCCTATGTGTGTACTGTTTGGGTTGTGCTGAATGTTAAAGTGCTGAAAACCTTGAGTTTGTTGTGTTTTACTTTTCATCCTTTCATTGTTATTCTTGTTAGATATGAAATGCTGTGTCGGCTCTACTTCATTAAGATGATTGAAATAAATTCATAAGCCAACCAATCGGTGATCTGTTTTTCAAAAGTCCTGGACAGTAGAAAACAGTCTGCCTCTAATGGCATGGTGGTGGACACCTGGTATGTGTAAGAGGTGGGAAACCTGAACAGGGTGGATCGTTAGGAGGAGGAGATCATTTGTGAGGGGGATGGGGCAAAAGGGGGCAGAGAGAGAGAGAGAGAGAGAGAGAGAGAGAGAGAGAGAGAGAGAGAGAGAGAGAGAGAGAGAGAGAGAGAGACTCCAGTTGGTTTGTGTACAGACAGAGATCAGTAAGGAGCCCTGAGGACATGGACCCTGCATCAGTTGTGTGTCAATGCATGACTCTATAAGTGCCGTCATGGGCAGAAGAGGCACCGGGACCACCTCAGTGTGCGCGCGCTCACACAGTCGAGGACGCGACCTCTGGGGTCCAGTAGAGCATGGATGGCGGTGTTTGATCCTACCTGGATGCACTTTTTTTGAACACTATGAAGGCAAACGGTACAGTCTGTGAGGGTCTCTGTGAGAGTCATGGATCACTTTTTCAGAAGAAAGCGAGTCGGTTTGCTGAAACCCCTGCTGAGTCTGTCTCTCGTCTTTGCCTCTTTCCTCATGATCCACAAGCTGAAGCTGGCAGAGAAGGACGGGGTGGGAGTCAAACATGTTCGGGATGCGGGCTGGTGCGGCTCCGACTGTTTCTCATTCAAGAAGGGAACCGCGAAGAATAATCCAAAGAGCTCAGACTCTCCGGTGCTTAACAACGATTTAGATGCGCAACGGGTCTCCAACAGGACTCCGGCTTCCTGGGACGCACAGGTTCTGAACTGCAGCGAGGACGCGTCTGTCAGGACCAAGGACTGGTTCAAGCGCTTGGACCCCAGATTTCACCAGTTTGTTCTGCACAGACACTGCAGGTACTTCCCCATGCGCATTAACCATCCAGAGAAATGCGCGGCTGGAGAGGCGCACCTCCTCATGGTGGTCAAGTCCGTTATCGAGCAGCACGACCGGCGCGAGGCTGTGCGTAAAACCTGGGGCCAAGAGCGCACGGTGGATGGGAAGAAAATCAAAACTCTATTTCTATTAGGGAGCCCTACAACTGGCAAAGACACCAAGAACCTCCAAAAACTGATTGAGTATGAGGACCGGATCTATGGGGACATCCTTCAGTGGGACTTCATGGACACCTTCTTTAACCTGACCCTGAAAGAGGTCAACTTCCTCAAGTGGTTCGACATTTACTGCTCTGGTGTTCAATTCATATTCAAAGGAGACGATGATGTGTTTGTGAACACGCACAACCTGCTGGAGCTCATCGGCTTCAAGGTGGAGGATCAGAAAGAGGCAGACGTGTTTGTGGGAGACACCATCTCAAAGGCAATCCCCATTCGTAACCGACAGAGCAAATACTACATCCCCAAAGAGCTCTTCGATAAGCCGTATCCTCCTTATGTGGGCGGTGGGGGGTTTCTCATGTCCTCCCAGCTGGCCAGGAGACTCTTTGTGGTCTCGGAGGACTTGGAGTTGTACCCTATTGACGATGTGTTTTTGGGGATGTGCCTGCAGAAGCTTCACTTGTCCCCAGAGATGCATCCAGGTTTCAGGACATTCGGCATCACTAGAAGGAGGGTGAGCCCCATGAACAACGAGCCGTGCTTTTATAAAAACCTCATCGTGGTGCATAAACTGAGCGCGCAGGAGCTGCTCCGGATGTGGAGCGTGGTGCACAATGAGGCCCTGGTCTGCGCCAAAAGGACCTCTTTATTATGATCGTCAGTGTAAACTGACTCAATCAGACTTACCTGAGCTGAGCTGAGCTGGGACTTACAGAAGACTTTTATTTGAACTGATGATCCTTACATTTCATGAATGATTCTGCTGGGTCATATAGTGGAGAAAGTGTGGCTATGTCACCTCATAACTGTGATTAATATAAAGTTTATTTTCATTCATTCAATATTTAATTCAGTATACATTTGATTCTCAATGCTATGTTTATACTGTGTAGCTCCCTCTAATGCAGGAAAGCAATTTCTGTGTCAAATGAAAGAATGATTCCACACGGCCTGCCTTACCTTTCATTTAGTGGGTCAGTTCCACATCACTATATGTGGTGCAACCATCCAAGGAGAGTGTCTGTTTCTGATTCTTGGTGCCATTTGAAATGAGAGTTGAATCACTCTGCTGTGTTAACCTGAGCTCCGGTGGAGATGGACATGTTTGTGAGGGTAGGAATATTTATGCAGGCATAAAAAGGCGGGACTTTCCACATTCATGTGTTCATTTGAAATAGTTAATGTTATGATGACAGGGTTACAGTTTTCACCATCCAAGGAGACTTTGAGGTCAAAAACATCAGTCTTCACATTTTTGAAAATCGAACTACTTGATTTATTTTGAGTCAATCTCTTGCTCATTCGCTCTCTTTTAATTCATTTGAATTTTGTGGATATGAATACAGGTGCAGGCCTAAAAGGGGGAATCTAAGGGCAGTAATAATGAAGATGTTATTATGGTACTCTATAATCAAACATGGAGCACTCTCTAAACTTTCTAAAGAACGGGAGAGGATTAGGGCCACTGAAATAAATAATTAAGGTCCAATATGTTTTTTTTTTATTATTATTGTTTTGAGAAAATAGTCAGAATTCTGAGATTAAAGTGAGAATTCTGAGATTAAAGAATTCTGAGATCAAAGAGAATTCTGAGATTAAAGTGAGAATTCTGAGATTAAAGTGAGATTAAAGTGAGAATTCTGAGATTAAAGTGAGAACTCTGAGATTAAAGTGAGATTAAAGTGAGAATTCTGAGATTAAAGTGAGATTAAAGTGAGAATTCTGAGATTAAAGTGAGAATTTGGAGGTTAAAGTGAGAATTCTGAGATTAAAGTCAGATTAAAGTGAGAATTCTGAGATTAAAGAATTCTGAGATCAAAGAGAATTCTGAGATTAAAGTGAGAATTCTGAGATTAAAGTGAGATTAAAGTGAGAATTCTGAGATTAAAGTGAGAACTCTGAGATTAAAGTGAGATTAAAGTGAGAATTCTGAGATTAAAGTGAGAATTCTGAGATTAAAGTGAGAATTTGGAGGTTAAAGTGAGAATTCTGAGATTAAAGTCAGATTAAAGTGAGAATTCTGAGATTAAAGTGAGAATTCTGAGATTAAAGTGAGATTAAAGTGAGAATTCTGAGATTAAAGTGAGATTAAAGTGAGAATTCTGAGATTAAAGTTAGAATTCTGACATTAAAGTTAGAATTCTGAGATTAAAGTGAGAACTCTGAGATTAAAGTGAGAATCCTGAGATTAAAGTTAGAATTCTGAGATTAAAGTTAGAATCCTGAGATTAAAGTTAGAATCCTGAGATTAAAGTGAGAATTCTGGGATTAAATTCAGATTTCTGAGAAAAAAGTGAGAATTCTGGGATTAAATTCAGATTTCTGAGATTAAAATCAGAATTTTGAGAAAAACTAAATAATAATAATAATAAAATAATATAATAATAATATAATAATAATAAAAAAAATATATTGGGACCTTAATTATTATTTTTTTCAGTGTCCCTAATCCTCTCCCGTACCTTAGAGTGGATGAATATTGCAAAATTAAATTCATGTATGTAAACAGCTGTAAAAAAAAAAAAAAAAAAGCACATGATTGGTAAATATCTGGAATAAGTTTTCAGTGTTTTTGTTATTTTAGAGAATTAGCTTCAACTCCCTGATGCTCCCTGATGATGATGATGATGATGATGATGATGATGATGATGATGATGATGATGATAAAGTGCTAATGGAGCTGCTCACCACAGATACCATTTACTGGAATAAATCAGAAACCAATCCAAAGTTCAGCCTAATATAGCTTTATTTAAACAAATACAAATACTTTACAGACAAAAATATCTATTTTATGGCAAAGGTATTCTTCACAAAATACTGACTAATGTGCACTGAAGTATCTACTGTTGATGGTCTTCAATGCAGAATCACGTCACAGCCAATAACCATTGGGTAGTTACAAATTCTTCTTCTTTTCTGTTATACACGTGTGCACATGTTTCTCCACACACAAAGATTAATAAAGATTTGAAATCATTAATAAGTTTACATCTTTAAATATGACTTCATGTTTAAAATCCTCCTCAGACTGTTCAGATGTTTCTGTTCTTCTCGGCGCTAGATAAACATATTACAATCAACATTGTCATAACACTGTAGTACAACTTAAGTGATTCATTTATGGCTTCAACTATAAATCCTTTGAGATATTATCAGAGTTCCTCAAACAAAAACAAACATTTAAAGCCACTAAAGTGCTTTAAGATCTGTGGGGCTCAGTCGTGTTCAGCAGAGATCACGTAGACTTACAAACAGGTGATGTATCAATTCTTCTGTCTACAGTACATTCTTCTATACGGTCATTTCTCCACACTTTCACAACTTCAGTAAGTGAAATGGTCTTTTCTGTCTCTCTTACTTCAGCCTATTATAATATGCTATTTAGTTAAGATTGTCATTAAGCAGCAAAAGTTAAAGGAAAAGTTCCTATAGCTTACTGAAATATCAGCATGAAGCATCATCTCTTTGGCAAACTCCTACTTCCTTCCTTACTACGTGTAATGAATGTGTAAACAGAAGGCGAAAGACATCTGACATTAAAGCTGCTGTACGTTCAGGTCTGTGGATGGCTTTCAGATTATCTGCTGGAGTGTTTCAAAGGAAGGAAAGTCATCTGGCAGCTGCACCTCAGTGTGTTCTAGTACATCCTCAGTTAAAGAAACTACTCTGGTGATCTATGAGAACTTCCTGAGCCTGACTGATCCTGTTCAAAGTTTCAAATCATCACACATTTGAGTTTTTCTTACAGAGGAGATTCTGATTCAGACTGAATTCAACAGAAACTGCTTTTTTGTGTTGTAACAGGAAACGTCCCTTTGGATAGCTGTGCAGATTTAAAGGGAACACAAATTAAAATTTCATACGTTCAGGTTAGTTTACCAGCCTGTTGTTTGACGTCTTCTGCGGTTCTGAAGTAGTTTTATCAAGAGTGGCAAAGAGCCGTGATGATATCTGAGGGTCACATTTACAGGAATCTACAAACCAAACTCTAAGCAAACTGAAGCTGTTTGTAAGACATTGATATTTACCAAATAAACAGGGTTTGATGAGAAATACATTCATGACCTCTGTTTTCTTTTATCAGTCTTGTGGAAGTAGAATAAAAACCGATGAACAATCCCTTTAAGCAGCACATTTTGTCACTTTGGAGGTTTGAGACGTCACTTTGTAAAATTAGAACCTCAAAACGGAGAATCCTGTAAGGAGATATCAGCGGACTCAGCGTGCTCATGTAGCCTGGCAGGTGTGTGATGCCAGAGGCCGGTCATACAGAGGCTTCCTAACATCGGTGAGTCCAGCTGTCTCTCTTCACTGACCAACACCAGAGAGTTTCAACAAGTGGATTTACCAGCATCTTGTTTTTAAAGGCTTTACTCTGTTATGCTGTGATAATATGTTAGACATCTTCTCAGTAGATGTGTCCGTTCACCTAGCTCAAGGTGCTGATTTGAAGGAGCATGGGACCTGGAAACATGAGAGCGAGGAGGATTACTTCAGGGATGTCTGTTAGTTTCCTCCTCTAGAGTTGGGGGATGGGGTCTTCCCTGGAGTATGTCCTCTGGCTATGGGTGCCAGGGCTGGGATCCTGCTACCCCTGCCCATGGGCCTGGGTCTGGCCCCTGCTGACCACGCCTGTTTCATCTTCGCTCCGCCAACTGCTCGGCCTGGACACACAGAAACGAACGCACACATAAAGACATCTTTACAGTAAACCTCTGGTATACCTGCATCAGAGGGAACAAAGGGCGCTTTATGTTGAGTGTTTACGACCAAACAAAGCCGCCTGCATTACTCGAGTTGCATGTGCACACAGGGAGGTTTCATGACGTCAGCATCGTATGGCTGCAGACCCAGAGAGGTCCTCTTTGGAGTCTGTTCTGCACTCACTTCACATCTCAAACAACTTGAATCTAAAGTCAGCTGTTAACTCGTCTGTCCACTAGAGGAAGAAGAAGAATGTCTTAGTCACCGAAAGAAGAATCTCACAGGTCATTTCTTCAACGGAAAACAAGTCGGACTCTTTTGAATGCTACTTTACAAATCCTGCAGTCAGGATTTACATGAGATTACACACAGGCAAAGGTAAACAACAAGGGGTTCTGACAGGGGTCACTTAGCCTGACATAAAGAACACCCTGACTATAATCATATGTACTTACTAATTGGTAGCATTTGAACATGAGAATAGTATTAATAGTAATAATAACTTGTATTAATAAAGCACCTTTGAAAAACAATGTTTACAAAGTGCCGCGACAGACATGGGAGAAACTAAGGAGGAGGACATAATAAACCTTTAACAGACAGAAGGAAGTGTGGAAAGTTCACACAATGCAAAAACAAAACACAACGGTAAAGGTTAAAAGAATAAATGCAAATGAAACAGAACAAAGTGATGCAACAGTAGACCATTAAACCATTCTTACTGCTTAGAGGTAAAAAAGGAAAAAGAAGATGACATCACATCGTGGCTCAGAGGGTAGAGTGGGTCATCTATCAATTGGTTGGATCCATGAATCAATGATGAATTAATAAATAGATAAAATAGTAAATAAGTAAGACAGATAAAAGGAATCAGAGGGAACAAATACATTAACTTAATTGATGAGAGCACATCATTAATTAATTGATTAAATCTAATGAATTAAGTTGAATTAAAATGCAATTAAAAGGGTGAAATCAGATAAAAGCAAGTCAGTAAAAATTATAGAAGAAAGGTTCCCAAAATGAGGGTCGGGACCCCCTGAGGGGTCGCGATACACTGATGGGGGGGGGGGGGGGGGGGGGGGGGGGGGGGGGGGGGGTCACGATATGGCTTCAAAAACATAATCAAAATTTAGATTGATCTAAAATTGCATGTTTTATCCATTGTTGTAAACATACAAGAAAATGTTGCTAAATTTGAGATACATTTTCTAGATAGATTTTCTTCTTGACTTTGCTGCCGTATGACCCCTGAGGAAATGATGCGTCCTGTAGCGTTTATTCAGTGAAATAACAGATATGAAGGTTTTTGGATTGGCCTTCTTGTTCTTGCATGCCACTCCGAGGAACATGGAACCACCCCAGGACAATGGAGGGTCTGCAGTCTCTGGAACTGACATTATGGGGGTTGTGGGCTAAAAAGTTTGGGAACCCCTGTTATAGAAGACTATTCTCTAGACCAGTGGTTCCCAAAGTGAGGGTCGGGACCCAATGGGGGGTCGCGAGATGTCTTCCAGAATTTTTTTTAAGTTATCTAAAAATAATACATTTTACCCATAATAGTAAAAAATATCCACAAAAATAGTAAATAACCTTAGAATAAAACCTTGAAATATAAAATGTAATGAGTTTTCTGCCTTTCTTTTCTCCAGATGACTCCCAAATTTGGGTTAATTCATAACAGCACAGGAAACACAGACACATGCTCATATAGGTAGGGTCATTTTCTGCAGACCAGCTAAATGAAGACACATTAAATCACTTTGAGGGACAGTGGGGGTCATGAGTCCTTGGCATCTGTATTTCGGGGGTCGCGGGCTGAAAAGTTTGGGAACCACTGCTCTAGTTAATACAGCAAAAACAAATGAGGGACTACTGTTGATGTCTTTATTCATAGGCTAAATTAATCCTGAGCAAAAATATGATAGAATCTGAGCAGCTCACCACCATGAACCCTTGAAATATACACATTTCCTCATGAGCCGTTTGACCTTAGAGGATCAGACCCTACCTGACAGAACACGCAACACAGCTCCTGGTTCAAGCTCTTGTAATGTCACGCATTGACTACTGCAACTCTCTACTGGCAGGCCTCCCTGCATGCACAGTTAAACCTCTGCAAATGATCCAGAATGCAGCAGCATGTCTGGTCTTCAACCAGCCTAAGACAGCTCATGTCACTCCCCTGCTCATTTCACTACACTGGCTTCCAGTTGCAGCTCGCATCAGATACAAAACTCTAATCATGACTTACAAAGCAGTCACCAAAACCGCTCCAGTTTACCTGGAACCCCTCATCCAGGTCTACTGCCCTTCTCGCCCGCTACGCTCAGCCTCTGAAAAGCGCCTAGTGCTTCCAGCACACAAGGCCTCAAAATCACTAGCTGGACTCTTCTCTTCTGTTGTTCCTAAATGGTGGAATGAATTGGCCAACTCCATTCGATCTGCAGAGTCCCTCTCTACTTTCAAAAGACAGCTAAAGACCCAGCTCTTTAGGAAGCACTATGCACTTAGCTAGACTGTTCTCCACTGTTGTCCCCAGTGGCAGATCATGTCTTCCAGCTACAGTTGACTCACACTGTCCTGCTCTACTCTGGGGATCTGTGTTCAGGTCTTGAGTGACCCAGCACTTGGTACTTTGGTCATTATTGTGGTGATGTTAATTGTTGATGATGATAATGGAAGGTCTTAAATTGGTTTGGTTGCTTCATTGTAGATGTTCCTTATTTTGAAAAAAAAAAAAAAAAAAAATCCTTATTTACTTTTGTGCATTGCCTTTACACTGCTTGGCAGTACCTGCACCCAAATGGACTTGAAGCACTTTGTTACTCTTACTGATCTTGTTTCCTCTTGTCTAGATCTTTGCTTGTGTTGTTCTTGTTCTCGTATGTACGTCGCTTTGGATAAAAGTGTCTGCTAAATGACATTGTAACATTGTAACATTGTAACATTGTAACATTGTAACCTTTAGATAGCTGACCTGTTTGTTGAAACAAAGCAGCTCCTATTTTTTTTCAAAACAACAATCCAAGTGGATGTTCGAGCAAGATGTGCAACAGGAATCTAATGAGTTCACTCTTGAGTTTGAGGAGAGGTCTGTGCCAAATTAAAACATATTCTTAAAGATGGTCCTAAAGTAACTAGCTCACACAAATTAAATGAGATAGACAAAAAGATGGAGAAACCCACAATCAGGCACTTCTGATCTGTGCTGAGTCACAAAAGCAGGTAGTGATGTGTTATGCAATGATATATTTATGTAACAGAGTACAGAGCACCTCTTCAAATACAAGCAGAACTCATGTGATGTTGCATGGCTGAAGCACGGTGTTTTAGTCTCTCCCTAAATATGACCAGGATTGCAAAATATCCCTCAAAATGGATCCATAAAGCGCCACTACACTAGACTCCAAATCTGTCCCTGTTTTTATGTGCCTCATCTTGTGCTCTGTGGCAGGAAGCCATCGTGGAAAAGCTGCAACATGAATTTAACCAACAAGCATGGGCGCTCTGTGTAGCTCTCACACTGAGCGTTGGGGAGGTGGAGTGTGAGCAGGGGGTGTATGAATGCCTTACCTTGTGCTGGCTGGGTTCTCTGCGCCACCGCAGTTCTGCGTGAGTTTTGTTTACAGCCCTCCCGGCCCATGAGGTGAGTCTTCCAGGCCTGGAATCGGGACAAAGTAGCTCAGTGAGACTTTTTTTTCCTCCCAACTACTTTCTCAATCTGGGCAACTCAGGCTGACTGTGGGTCCAGTCAAGGCCCATGTGGTTGCCCCTCACTCCTGATAACACTGCAGTCTTTCACAGGGTCTCAGGGCACTGACAGCGAGTGTGTGACTTTATGGGAGTTTTTTCTTTGCTTCTCAAGGTGTGTGAGGTAACAGACTGCAGAGTGTAACTGATATTTCTGAAGAATGAGTAAAGGTTGTACCGTTGGTGTCACTCTACATAAACCTGAATATCCTTCACATTTGACCCTGCACATCAAGCTTGTTTGGAATAAATGGAAATGGTTAAACAGTGAAGCACTGAAACTGTAACACCATAATGTAGAATTTGTATGCCCTGATGTGGATCAACTTGTAATTCTACCAAACAGGGATTTGGGTGTCTTTGTAAGGATTGGTTTAAGCAGAAAGGTGTAAGCTGAAGAAATGTCTCAGAGGGCAGCAGTCACTGCAAAATGTTAGTGAAATGAATTCACTAAAATCAAATAAACCTTGACTCAACAGGAAAAAACCTCAGCCTCAAAGTAGAGTGTTTTAATGGTGCACACCACCAACTATACTGGAGTGTGTCACATCAGGGTTTAATATTTCGGGTTACAGTCTATGTAATGAAAGAAAATACCAAAATAATCAAATAAAATGGAGCAACTAAAAAATAAAATAAAATAAAATGAAATAAAATAATAATAACAAATGTTAAATATTATTTAAATAAATACCTAATACAAATAAATAAATAAATGATACCAAATGATTTAATCTAATTTCTTTCAGAATTATAAATAAAGAAAGCGTGTCTCATTCTCTCATCTTCATCAAGCAGAAGTGTGTCTAACATGAGTCTGGTCCTGCTGGAGGTTTCTGCCTGTTAAAGGAAGTTTGTCCTTGCCACTGTAACTTGCTAAATGCTGCAAGGTGCTCTGCTCATGGTGGATTAAGATGAGATCAGACTGAGTCCTGTCTGTAAGATGGGACTGGATCTGATCCTGTCTTGATGTTGGGTCTTTGTTAATAATAGAAGATAGAGTACGGTCTAGACCTGCTCTGTTTGGAAAGAGTCTGAGGAGAACATTTGTTGTGATTTGGCGCTATACAAATAAAGATTGATTGATCTTATTACTGACTCTGACAACTGACTATTCCCTAAAATCCCCTCCAACTCCACTCTAGTTTAAATATTCTATTATAACCCCCTCCTCAATATGCTATATTTGCTACATTCCCTAACATGTTTAACATTTTCATTAACATTATACACATCACACCCCCCCCACCATCCCCCTAGCTAATGTCTGTCTGCTCTTTGATGCATGTCTTGGCCGCTCCCTAACTGGATTAAACCAATGATCATAATGAACCTGTAAGGTGTATCCCTGTTTGTGGTGACACCATCAATAGACTAATGAAGAGCTCCACACTGACCAGCCAGGCATAGGTGGTCTCACTTAGCCTCATCACACTGCGGTCGTTGGATCATGTGAAAGACATGAGGAAACTCTTTCACACCTTATTTGCCAAAACAAGCGACAGGTTAATATTTGTGATCAGCACAGTAACACAGCATATTAGACATTTAATGCAGCCAACTTCATTACCTGTCATGAAAAACACAGGTCTACTTTAATAAAGAAGGCCACTGTAATGCTAAAAGCTATTAGAAACAGAACAGGCTACTATGTTATATACATGTTATTATTATTATATGTGCAGTAACCGCCAGAACTCAGGATGTCTGCAGTAGAAGATTCAACGCTAAACACCAATGATGCTGCATTACTCTAAGCCCGGTCCCTTTAAGACAAGCTGATCAGAAATGATTGAGTAAATAATGATGTCTCTCAACATGCTATCGCTTTGTTTTGTTTCCCAGCTTAAATAAAAGTGGAATTAGTTTAATTGTCACACACTATACAGAACAATGACAACCATGTTTCTCCATGTTTAAAGAAGCTTACCAAGGAGGTAAACTCTAAAGTTAGCAATCAGTTGATCTAAATATTAAATCACTGAGAGCAAAGCAGCCAGAGTGCATCATGGGAGAACAGGACATTTCGCACATACACTGCCCGTCCAAAAAAGTTGCACACTCTAATATTTCATTCCGCCTTTAGCAGTACTTGCATTAATTTTCCTCTAAGATCTTGTACTGATGATGGGAGAGTCGCTGCGTAAAGTCTTCTCCAGTACATCCCATAGAGTCTCAATGGGGCAGAGGTCTGGACTCTGTGGTGGCTGATCCATGTGTTAAAATTATGTCTCATGCTCTCTGAACCTCTCATTCACAATGTGAGCCTGATGAATCCTGGCCTTGTCATCTTGGAATACGCCAGTGCCATCAGGGAAGAAAATTTCCATTGATGGAAAGACCTGGTCCAGTACTCAGGTAGTCAGCTGACCTCATTCTTTGGGGAGATAGCGTTGCTGAACCTAGACCTGACCAACTGCAGCGACCCCAGATCATAACACCGCCCCCACAGGCTTGTAGGGTAGGAACTAGGCATGATGGGTGCCTCACTTCATCCACCTCTCTTCTTACCCTGATGCTCCCGTCACTCTGGAACAGGGTCAATCTGGACTCGTCATGACCTCCTTCCATTGCTCCAGAGTCCAATCTTATGCTCCCTACCAAATCTGCTGAGTTGTTTTCTTTGCTTGATGCAGGCTGATAACCTGACCCTTCTGAAACAGATTAACATCCTTCCCATGACCACAGGATATATCTTTCAACATGGATGTTTAAAGCTAGGGTTGGCAGTCACAGAAAACTAGCATGAATTTGAATGTAGCATTTCTTCAGGACTGCGTCTAACCCGCCCCCCCCCCCCCCCTCGGAGCTCCTCCAAAATGACGCCCCCGCTCACATGCACGAGCGCTGCTGATTCAGGACCATATGATGGTGACTGATTCAAAACCGGTCCTCAGCACATGGTTTGTGTTTTGCACTACGTCAACTCATGTCTCACTCAGCGGTAGGAAAACACCAAAACATTCTCATAGTGAAAGTTAAAAACACAAACAAACAGGAAATGTATGCTCTGCAGGAGGCGGGCAGAACAGCAGGACAGGATTTGATTGGTTTCATCATTTGGCTCCTGATGGCAGGGATTGGTTGGTGTTTTCCCAGGTTTACTCCGGCTGTAGATAGCAGCTTTTTTTTGTACCTCTTTTTTAAGAACACATTATGTATTGATTACCATCAGGACATAAAGATCATTTTAACCAGTATAACAAAAAGTGGATCTAAATCTGACTACCATCCCCAGCTTTAAGAAATGAGAAGCTGCTCACCTTATCAGCTTGGTTAAATAAGTTGTTGGGAGCTGAAACATCTTCATCACTGCAGTAGTTATCCAATGGAAGGCTCTTACCTATTTGCTCCATTAAATTCAGGGGGCGACTTTTAGTTTTGGACAGGCAGTGTATTGCCACCATGCATCTGGCATATATGGGATTGGGGCAACATACAAATGAGTCCATCTGCATATTGTAATAGAACAGGCACTGGTCAGTCTGACTTTTGGAACTCTTGTAGCTCTTGTGGCCTTTTTAAGACAGGTTGCATGATTCATTAGGCTCCACAATGACAGAAAAGTAAGGGAAGACGAGTGAAAGGAGACACTGTTTGTACATCTCTGAGTGGGGCTGGTAATGTCGTACTCTGCTGTTCCATTTCAACTTCTCTACCACACAAACAGAAGGCTGACACAGAGTAATGGATGAGCAGAGAGTACTTTTTAAGAGGTTGCGTAGCCACATAAGCATCAAAAGAACAGCATTATTCTAAATGTTCTTCACAAAGAAGATACAGGCAGCTTTATTTAGAGAGGGAGACTTTTGTCTTCACTTTTCTACAACTCAAAGGAATGTGAAGAATGGGATGGCATTTACTAAATGTTGAGATGAATGAACCAGCTATTAAGAACAAAGGCTTTGGCTGCTTTGAAGTCTTAAGAGGCCAACAATAGCAGTCCTTTACCTCACCACCTGTTTGTTCCTCAAGCCTTATATTACACGTTCTTTCCTTTCCGTGCTGATAAAGATGAGTCAAATTAGGACGGCTCGCTGAGTTAAGGTCTTTGAAACCTAAACAGATTTAAGAGTTTTCTCTCCTTCAATGAATTCTACTGTGATGTTTTAAAGACAGCAGCTCTGTAGAACTGACCTAGTGTCTTTATAATTGAACAACTTCCAACAACTGTTTTATAAAAGAGTAGCTCCAATGAAATTAAAGAAATAATCTGCAGCAAAAATCCACAGGAAGGGAAACACATGATCCACCTTGCAGCTTTTAGTTGTATACCATCTAATATACACTACCAGTCAAAAGTTTGGACACACCTTCTCATTCAATGGTTTTTATTTATTTCAATTATTTTCAACATTGTAGATTAATACTGAAGACATCCAAACTATGAAATAATCTGGTTTTACCATAATCTGGATTACAACAGTAGTCAAATAGGGCTATCTATTGTGTACTAACCCTACCTCTGAACAACACAACTGATGGTCTCAAACACATTAAGAAGGTAAGTCATTCTACAAATGAACTCTTGACAAGGCTCATGTTCATTAGAAACCATTCCAGGAGACCACTTCATGAAGCAGACTGAGAGAATACCAAGAGTGTGCAAAGCTGTCATGAAGGAAAAAGGGGGCTACTTTACAGAGTCTAAAATATAAAACAGATTCTGCTTTGTTTAACACTTTTTTAAAAATTCAATAATTCCATATATGTTCTTTCATAGTTTGGATGTCTTCAGTATTAATCTACAGTGTTTACAATCAATCCAAACTTTTGACTGGTAGTGTACATCAAACTGTAATCACTAATAATCCCACCATTGTTTCACAGGATGTACAGATGAGAGTGTGTAATGTGTAGAACCTCACCTCCTCTCCGGGCAGGAAGTTGTTGTGACACAAAGGACAGTGGTTGGAACCTTTACCAGAAATGGGGGCTGTAAAGAAACAGGACACCGTTAAGCCAGCTGTTATATACGATTACAGGAAAGGTCACTGCTGTGGTGGAGGAGGTGACACTAACACTTTAAAACATGAGGGTAAACACAATCTAATCTAAGTTACAATTAATGTACTGACAGGGATAAGAGGGACTTTTAGTTTTCTGTGTACGGTCATACAGCCAGCTCACTGATGTTAATAATGTATGGAGACATACGGCTGGTGAACGTGACATAGTGTAAGTCCTGGTACAGTGAATTTCATTATTAGGGAAAGCAGGTGTAGGGACACAATAAAACAAACAATACAACACACACAACACCGCACACGATGCACACATTGTCCACACATGGATCACAGTGCTTTCAGATTGTTCAAGAAACCAACAGCCGATGGGGGGTCATGATATGTCTTTTTTTTTTTTCAAAGTAAGTCCTAGTAAGTGAGTCCTGAGGAAATGCTACATTCAAATTCATGCTAGTTTTCAGTGACTACCAACCCTAGCTTTAAGTTATATTTTTGGGCATTTTTGCCTTTATTTGACAGGACAGCTGAAGAGAGAGAGGAAATGCGGGGAGCTCAGTGACAAGGGCTACAGCCTCCATACATGAGGCGTGTGCCTAGACTGCTAGGCCAACGGTGCCCCAAAGATTGCATATTTTACTACTGTAAAAGAAATCAAAAAAATAGTAGGCACATTTTAAATACAACCTTTCAAATAAAACATTAAATTAGTTTTCTGCCTTTCTTCGTTGCCAGAAGACTCCCAAGTTTAGGGTTAGGGTTAGGGTTAGGGCAGCACAGGAAACGCAGCCACATGTGCATGTAGGTAGGCTAATTTTCAGCTAAATGAAGTATGAAACAACATGTATTCACTTGGAGGGACAATATGGGTCGCATATCTTTGGCACCCTTTAGGGGCCGCAGACTGAAAACTTTGGGAACCCCTGGAGTAAAGGACAGTTTATATCTGTTGGTGCTGCACCTGAAGACTGAACCTCCCCCCAGATGGCAGCATCTGAAACTCCTTATGTAAAGGGTGTTGGGGGTCCATAACTATGGCCTTCACCTTGGAGATGGCTCTCACTTTATAAATGTGGCAAAGTCATTAAAAGAGGCACCAGTGATCTTGCAGCACTGCCTGAGGATTTTTACAAGCTTATTCTTGTTTTTAATACTGAGGCTACCAAACCAGAAGACCATAGAAAAAGATGAAACAGACTCAATAGAAGCAGAATTAAACATTTTCATGAGAGTAAGGTCCACGTTACAACTTCGCAATTTTCATCCAATGACAGAAACTCTAAGGGTCAATCAAAAACTGCCATCTCAGCTTTCAGATAGAGCTACTGACGGGTAACAGGGCATGGTATATAATCAGAACAGAGACAACTGACGGATTTAACTCCATGTAGCTCTGTGAGCACAAAGCACATTCCAGTATTATGCTTTTCATGTTTATGTGAGCTCTCACTGTGTGTGGTGATAACTGTTCATAAACTGAGCCGCTTATATAAACCATAAGCACCTCCCACAGTCGAATGTAGGAGGTTGATGTATGATTCAAAATAAAAGGTCTGTAGATAGAGACCTCTGAAGGCTCAGCTCTTTGAATCACCTCTTTCTACTGTAGGCTTTGATGTCTGTCTGTTTGCATACAGTGTCATATGGTGTTAAACAGCAAGGGGAGGACTGCAGTCGAGCAACAGGAGATCATTGTTTGCACAGTGGTGTTGAAAATTGATTTTGAGACTGTATAAGCTAAGGCCTGACCTACATAGCTGTTAGGTTGTACAGAATTTGAAGCAACCGAAGATGCTCCAAGACAGTAGTAGAGCTGTATAGTTAGTATGTATAGTTAGAGCTGGATCAGGCTTGGACCAGCTCTTAGTTATGCTGCTATAGGCTTAGACTGATGGGGGAACTGACACACTGGGATCCTATCTCACCCCCTTCCCCCCAACCCCCCTATCACTTCCTTTAAATCTCCCTGCCCCATTAAAGGTACTATCCATAGACCTTTCTGGAGTCCCTGAGCTCCCTTGTCTCGTAGGTTCCTCTGAGCTGCTGTAGACGTCCTCCTGCTGTGGACGTTCCAGACTCCAGCTGATACGGACGTGCTGGACTCCAGCGGCAACAGCTACTACTACTCATCTCATCACTATCACCTCTCCCTCTCTCTCTTATTCTCCTCTATCCCTCTTTCCAGACCCAACTCGGTCTCAGCAGATGTCTGTCTAACATGAGTCTGGTCCTGCTCGAGGTTTCTGCCTGTTAAAGGAAGTTTGTCCTCTCCGCTGTAACTAGCTAAATACTGTGAGGTGCAATGCTCATGGTGGATTAAGGTGGGGTCAGACTGAGTCTTATCCTGTCTTGGTGTTGGGTCTCTGTTCATAATTTGACATAGAGTGGTCTAGACCTGCTCTGTTTGTAAAAGAGTCTTGAGATAACGTTTGTTGAGATTTGGTGCTATACAAATAAAGATTGATTGATTGATTATGTTGCCTTCAAACAATATTGGTAATATGCAGATTGACAAAGTTGCATTAAGTTCAATCATCAGGAAAGTATTCAATTCTATCAATATGGAACATTGATTTCTTGTTTTATTAAATGTGCTTACACATCCTGGGTGGTCTGATGGCCACATGGTGAAGAAATGACCTCTAAGAACAGTTTACACATACCTGGTCTAATAAAAGTTTACAAAAAAACGTCTACTTTAAACAAAACAAAGAAATGAAAACTTTCATCATACCCAACATATTTTCAAGAATTGTCCAATAACATAAAAATAAGGTTGAGAACTCACGGTTGCACGCAGGACCTTGGACATGCCGAGTCAGGTCCTCAGTGGCCACGGCCTCAGAGCAGCGTGGACACAGGCTGAACTTGGATCTGCTCTCACATTCACCCAGGAGGTGCTCTGTGAGGCTGGCTATCTCAACCACCTGTGAACACGACGCAGAGCTGTACACAAAGTCTACCAGCCTTTTGGACTTTCATCACGCCTACTCCCACATATAACGCCTACCTGTCTACATTCATCGCAGCGTCTCAGCATAGGGCAATTCTTCCAGTAGTGAAGGTCCAATCCGTCCTCTGTGAATGACTCATCCTTTCTGCCACAGAATATGCACAAGCTGAAAGATCAGATCAGAAACATGAATTAGCACTCAAGCTGCAAAAAGAAGTGCAAAGAAGTGCAAAGAAAACAAAAAACACGTGCTTTTTGTACCATTGAGTAACAGAGACTTTGTTTTAAAGATCTCCACTACTTGAGAGTCTCTTACTTGTCAAGATCGTTGATGGATCGTTGGACTTCCCTGCTTTCTGTCGCCATGTTCTGGGACACTTTAGTAGAGGCTTGAAATTATAGAATAATAATAATTGATTAGTAAATAAAGCAAATAAATGAAACAGAACAAAGACAGACATGAGGCGGGAGTAGAGGTTATGTGTTGTATGTTTTTTTGAACAGGAAGGTGTTGAGGTGGTTTTTAAAGGATTGAAGGCTCTGTCCCCCAAGGTGTGGTGCTTGGTCTTGGTGATGGGGGGCAGGAGGTTGGCATCTGATGATCTGAGGCGGCGAGATGGGGAGTGGCATTTGAGGAGGTGGGTCAGGTATGGAGGGGGGGGGGGGGGGGGTTATTGAGGACTTTAAGCAGGATCTTGAAGTGGATTCGGTGCTGTATGGGGAGCCAGTGGAGGTGCTGAATGAGTGGGTTCTGGTGCAGGAGTGGGTGAGTAACCAGGCAGCTGAGTTCTGGACATGTTGGAGTTTTCGGAGGTCAGTGGAGGGAAGGCCGTAAGTGGAGTCTGGAGGCTATGAAGGTATGTATGAGGAGCAGAGAGAGGATCTGAAGCGTGCAATGTTGCGGAGGTGGAAGAAGGATGTTTTGGTGACAGGATCTCTTACTTTTAATGGTGAGCTGTGTTTATCTGTAACTCTCTCTTCAAACCCGTACGTACCCGCTCTGCCAGCTTTGTGGGACCCTTTTTCAACTTTGGGAGCCTCTTTCTTCGGCAGCTGCTCTTTGGTGCTTCCCTCCTCTCTCTCCTTCACAGAGACACAGAGAAGCATGAGCACACAACACAGTGTCAAATACGCTGAGGCGCTATCACACTTGGAAGCTCCTCTAGTGACTTTTTAGAAGCCGTAACAAGAAGTGATGTAATGACAGGCTAATAACTGCTCCACCTACTGTGATCTCTTTCAAGGCCGCCAGCTGCTCCTGAAGAGAGTGGATCTCTGCCTTCTCTTTCTCTCCCTCCTCCTGAGCGCCTTTCTTCGAAGTCTGGGTGAAACATGACACAACAGAAACCTCAGAGTTACACTTTCTTTCCCTCTGTGTTTGCTTCCATCAGATCTCACCATGCCAGCTCTAACTCTATTACTTCTGTCTTTGGAAGTGGCAGAGCTCAATGCTATGCCAATGTAAATGAGACTCTTGGGGCCGCAGTGGCATGGTGTGGTCATCTTGGCTGTTACTTTGGTAGATGAACGCATGGCCAGGCTTTGCAGCGATTGAGCACTTCTCAAAAGCACACCATTATGTAATGGGAACGCTGGGTTTCTTAGAGGTGCCAGTAAGAGAATCAGCTTAGTCACTGGGTGAATCACAAGCTTTGTGGTACAACAAAACTTCTTCATAAGAGCTTCTGAAAGCAACTTGCACTCTGGATGGATTTGTGGTTAACAACAAGTGCTTTCTGTGGTTCACTCGGGTTGATATGAAAAACTGAGGCAGGTCTGTTGCTGTTTTTCAGCCCTTTTACACACAGCTCTCTTAGTAATCTTGACACATTATCATGATCTGTTTCATGGAACCCATAGTGATTGTATTTCTCTTTTCTCTGGTATTGAATTCTGTCGATGTTAAGTTTTGGTGAAGTCAGATTCACTCTGGCATCCATCTGTGACTGATATTTAATCAGAGGAAGTCCATCAGCTGAGACTTCTTTGAAGGCATGTTGCTCCTCTGATTCCTCTCCTTTCCTCCCGGCCCAGTTTCCTCTGAGTAGAAATAAGACATTTCAGATGCCCTGTGACACAACAGAAACACAGCTACTCCTGGTTTGACCACAGACAGTGGATCTATAAGAACTTTGGGATCAATGCAGGTGTGCTCACACTTCATGTTGTGTTCAAAACACATCATAGCTGTTTTCATAGTTCTTCCTCTTATGAAGACACCACGGTAAGAAATATGACAGGAAACATGGAGAGTAGAGTGCGGGGGAAGACATGCAGCAAATGGTCGCGTCCAGAAGTTGAACCAGTGACCTCTGCAACCAGGACTATAGTCTCTGTATATACAGTGGGGCAAAAAAGTATTTTGCAAGTTCTCCCACTTAGAAAGATGAGAGAGGTCTGTAATTTTCATCAGAGGTACACTTCAACTATGAGAGACAAAATGAGAAAAAACAATCCAGGAAATCACATTGTAGGATTTTTAAAGAATTTATTTGTAAATTATGGTGGAAAATAAGTATTTGGTCACCCACAAACAAGCAAGATTTCTGTCTCTCACAGACCTGTAACTTCATCTTTAAGAAGCTCTTCTGTCCTCCACTCGTTACCTGTATTAATGGAACCTGTTTGAACTGGTTATCTGTACAAAGACACCTGTCCACAGCCTCAAACACTCAGACTCCAAACTCAACCATGGCCAAGACCAAAGAGCTGTCCAAGGACACCAGGAAGAAAATTGTGGACCTGCACCAGGCTGGGAAGAGTGAATCTACAATAGGCAAGCAGGTTGGTGTGAATAAATCAACTGTGGGAGCAATTGTAAGAAAATGGAAGACATACAAGACCATTGATAATCTCCCTCGATCTGGGCCCCACGCAAGATCTCATCCTGTGGGGTCAAAATGATCATGAGAACGACACGGAGGGACCTGATGAATGACCTGCAGAGAGCTGGGACCAAAGTAACAAAGGCTACCATCAGTAACACACTACGCCGAGAGGGACTCAAATCCTGCAGCGCCAGGCGTGTCCCCCTGCTTAAGCCAGTACATGTCCAGGCCCGTCTGAAGTTTGCCAGAGAGCATATGGATGATCCAGAAGAGGATTGGGAGAATATCATGTGGTCACATGAAACCAAAATAGAACTTTTTGGTAAAAACTCAACTCGTCGTGTTTGGAGGAAGAAGAATGCTGAGTTGCATCCCAAGAACACCAGACCTACTGTGAAGCATGGGGGTGGAAACCTCATGCTTTGGGGCTGTTTTTCTGCAAAGGGGACAGGACGACTGATCCGTGTTAAGGGAAGAATGAACGGGGCCATGTATCGTGAGATTTTAAGCCAAAACCTCCTTCCATCAGTGAGAGCATTGAAGATGGAACGTGGCTGGGTCTTCCAGCATGACAATGATCCCAAACACACCGCTCGGGCAACGAAGGAGTGGCTCCGTAAAAAGCATTTCAAGGTCCTGGAGTGGACTAGCCAGTCTCCAGACCTCAACCCCATAGAAAATTTGTGGAGGGAGTTGAAAGTCCGTGTTGCCCAGCAACAGCCCCAAAACATCACTGCTCTAGAGGAGATCTGCATGGAGGAATGGGCCAAAATACCAGCTACAGTGTGCAAACCTGGTGAAGACTTACAGGAAACGTTTGACCTCTGTCATTACCAACAAAGGTTATGTTACAAAGTATTGAGTTGAACTTTTGTTATTGACCAAATACTTATTTTCCACCATCATTTACAAATAAATTCTTTAAAAATCCTACAATGTGATTTCATGGATTGTTTTTCTCATTTTGTTTCTCATAGTTGAAGTGTACCTCTGATGAAAATTACAGACCTCTCTCATCTTTCTAGGTAGGAGAACTTGCAAAATCAGTGGCTGACTACATACTTTTTTGCCCTACTGTATATACGCTTAGACCGCTAGGCCAGGTATTACCAAAGTGTGGGTCAGGACCCTGTAAGGAGTCGTGAGACACAAATAGGGGGTCATGAGATGTCTTCCAGAATGTTCTTTTTTAAAAGGGGTCTAAATATAGTACATTTTACCCATTATAGTAAACAAATATCCACAAAAGCTACAGAGCCATATTAGATGTGCTGAACTCGACCTAACAAAAATTTGTACCAGGCTGTAAACATGTTTATATCTGCTGTAAAGATCGTCTTCTTTGTATTGGTGTGTATGTGGTTTCTGGTGTTTCTACAGCCAGCCTAGAGAACTGCAGTTTTTAACACTTCCACATGGGCTTTAATTCTCGCGGTGGGAGGTTAACCTTGAAGTAAAACCTTGAAAATATAAAATGTAGTGAGTTTTCTGCCTTTCTTTGTTTCCAGGTGACTCCTAAGTTTAGGGTTAGTGAACAGTGAATTATCAAAAGCATCAGTAGCAGCAGGTTCATTCATAACAGCATGGGAAACACAGACACATGATCATATAGGTAGGGTCATTTTCTGCAGACCAGCTAAATGAAGACACATTAAATCACTTTGAGGGACAGTGGGGGTCGTGAGTCTTTGGCACCTATATTTTGGGGGTCGCGGGCTGAAAAGTTTGGGAACCTCTGCGCTAGGTCACCTGCGCCCAAGCTTTTATGATTTTGAATCTTTATTTTATCAGATCTAATTCTAATGAGATACAGCAACTCATATGACATTCACATAAAGAATTTGAAAGGAGTGAAACTCTTTGTCTGTATTCATTGTTGAAAAAATCTGAGACATGCAATGATAACAATAAATCAGACAGTCAGGAAACAGGCAAGGCTTTTTACTGTGTATGTAACATGATAACCTGTCTCCTTTCCTTGTTCCCTTTAGCTTATAAAGGACACTACATTATATAAGTCTAGACTCTTCTAAGTGTGTGCTTTTGACTACCACGTCTCCTGGTCCATCTACCAGATGCTCAATCTGTGACGACAATCTCAAAGAAACATTGGTGTGAACCAAGCCCTCGACTCTGCAATAGGATGCTAAGAATGTGGGGAGGAATATTTGATGTCTATGTCTGAGTTGTTTGCAGGTAGGTAAGAAAATAAAACGTCTTGCCTGAGTTTCAACCAGCTTTCCGTCAATCTTGGCGAAGCCGTCAAAGAGGGTTTTGTACAGGAAGTTCTTCCGTGCTGCAGCTTCGTTTGATGGAAGGTAGCTGAGGACGGAGGCTCTGTGCTGCTGGTACATGGACAGAATGATGTGCACAGCCAGCTCTCTGACCGCTGATGCGCTGTGCTCCAAAGCTGCTGTACAGAACTGAGAGAGGAAGAAGGCTTTCTATTAGCATGTTAGTAGAAGAACCAATGAGCAGACATTTTGAATCACACACATTACAGTAGTCTGTCTCAAACTCGGTCTGGAAAGATGGAAATATGAAAGAGGTTGTTTTGTTGATGACGTGTAAATTATTTGGAGCAGCAGGCAGCAGGTTGCAGCCAGTTTTACAGTAAGCTATCTATCTATCTATCTATCTATCTATCTATCTATCTATCTATCTATCTATCTATCTATCTATCTATCTATCTATCTATCTATCTATCTATCTATCTATCTATCCATCCATCCATCCATCCATCCATCCATCCATCCATCCATCCATCCATCCATCCATCCATCCATCTATCTATCTATCTATCTATCTAAACAAAGACCCAACATCAAGACAGGATCAGATCCAGTCCCATCTTACAGCCAGGACTCAGTCTGATCTCATCTTAATCCACCATGCAGAGCACTTTGCAGCATTTAGTAAGTTTTTAAGTTTTTATTATTGTGTTAAGCTGTAATTTTTTGGCTGGTGTCATAAAGCTTTTAACTTCCTCACCCTGAAATTTCACATACACTTGCCTGGACTTGTCTAAACAATTGTATTGTGGGAAAACAAGGTGGCCCCCCCCAAATAAATTCAGACCTTACATTTTAAGAAATAAAAAACAATGTTTTGTTGTGTAATTGTGAGAACAACCTTCACTCTATGACGTAGAAGACGCCCATTGTCTAACATAATCTCTCTGTCAGGAGAGTCCCAACACAATGCCAAGCTCCCCAGTGGAGAGCATTAACATCCAGAGGGAAGCCTTGTACAAAAGCCACCAAAGCCTGGCTCAACAGAGTCATGGACAGCCTGCCATTAGTCTCTGTTTTCTCTGCCGAACACTCCTCAATACAATTACAGGAAATCCAATCGGTCCTTTTTCCGCCTCTGAGCAGGATCACCCAGGTAACAACAGAAGAAGAGAAGAAATGTTTAAACCATGGCTAAGCTAACACTACAGAGATGTCAAGCTAACACCATAGAGATGTCAACAGGGCTGTTAACATGAGCTAAGGGAGGTAGAGAGCTTCAAGGTGGAAACTCAAGGATTTTACAACTCTCAAGTTCTACATTCTTAAGATCATTTTGATTATACTTGTGTTTGATTCTTTGTTTGTGACGGGGGATGTGTTTTTTTTTAAATTATTATTATTGTGCAAGAAATGTGTGATAGGAGACAGAATAACAAGTAAACAAGGCACAACAGACAAACAAAGAAGTGGTAGTAATAACAATAATGATAAATAAATAATAATAATAATAATAATAATAATAATAATAATAATGATAATAATAATAATAATAATAATAATAATAATGATAATAATAATAATGATAATAATAATAATAATAATCATAATAATAATAGTTTAATATTATTATAAACATCAATTGTAAACAAACAATTGTTTGTTTGTTTTGTTTTTTTCTGTCCTTGTTTTGTTTTTACCTTTGTTTTCCTCTTATTGTTGATAATAATAATAATCATAATAATAATAATAATAATAATAATAATAATAATAATAATAATAATAATAATAATAATATTAATAAGAGGAACATGAAGGTAAAGAAATATTATAGAAAGATATAATAATAAAGAAATAATAATAATAATAATAATAATAATAATAATAATAATAATAATAAGAGGAAAACAAAGGTAAAAAAAAAAAGACAACAGCAAAAACAAAACAAAAACAAACAAAACATTTTTTGTTTAGAATTGATGTTTATAAAAAGAAAATAAGCAGAAATATCCTATAAAAAGTAAGCAATTAAAGAGGGAGAAAATAAATTATAATAATATTAATTATAATAATAACATTAATAACAACAACAATAATAATAATAATAATAATAATAATAATAATAATTATTATTATTATTATTATAATTATGATAACCATAATAACCATAATAACCATAATAACCATAAGAAAGTAAATAAATATATTATATCAATAATGATAATGAAACAGAAATGGCAATTTCTTAATTATTAATTTCAAAGGGGTTAATATTAAATACAAAAAATAAATAAATAAATAGATTAGTAGATAATAATATATATATATATATATATATATAAACAAAAAGTGTGTCTTGCAAGGGTTAATGTTTGTGTGGGAAGGCTGAGAGTATGAAGGTTAGTGAATATCTTCACATGTTATTGTTTCAAATATGAGAAGTGGAAAGTGGGGATGTGGGGTTGCCCTCCTCAGTCACCACCTTCACATGCTAATGAGAATAAGGGATATTTATATCTAGGCATGTTTGTCCATATCTTATCAATATGTTCATCTTGTGCACAAATACTAAGTGAGTTAACCTCCTGAGAATATTTTCTCTTCACTTATCCTTTGTGATCTTGCAAAGTGATCACACAATGCTGTTCTTTATGTTGGTAAATAAACAAGGTTTCCAGGTTTAACCATCAGCAGGTTGAAATAAAGCGGCGTTGTTTGAAATGGATCTATATTTACAAATCCCCCAGCACCAGATCTTCTCACAAATGGAGATGGTATTAAACACAGAGGAGCAGGATCTTTGCATCAAAGACTGTGATTGCAATAATGCTGCTGTCAAATGTAATAAAGACAAATGTTTAATCGTAAATCTGAGCATGGCAAAGTTCAACAGCAATTAGTGAACCACTGTTGTTGCCCTGAAAACCCAGAGTTAAACCTGAAGTTAACTTATTAGACCAAAACCCTGCTCTGTGATCTCTAACAGAGAAGAATCAAGAATACAATAAACTGTCAGGTACAATGAGAATCATTTTCAACAGCCCTGACGTCCTGTGTTACGACATTAATACCATCAGTTTGCAATCATTTAAAGCCTATGTTTAATTGAATAAAGTGCAAAGACAACATATGAAGTGGGTTTGTTTTATACAAAAGATATGCTCATTTAAAATGTCATGCCAGCAACACGTTTCAAAAAAGTAGTGTTGTAGTCAAGACCACATTAACCGAGACCAAGACATGTCCGAGACCAGAGTGCACCGAGACCAAGACAAGACCCGGACATTTAAGGGTTGAGACCGAGTCAAGACCAAGACTAAGGCAGGACAAGACCTAGACAAGACTAAGACCATATCAATGAAAAATCATTATGATAGTAAACAAAATAAAAGACTTCAGTTTATTTTATATAAGTTTGCTTTAAAGTTGCTGTTGGAAGTCGTGATATAAACATCAGTTCAGAGAGAGATTTCGAAGGAGCCGCCACTCGACCAATCAGGACAGAGGGCTGGAGAGTAGCTCTAGTTGTTCCGTTATAATCGGAACAAGGGGAATATTAACATTACTTTATACAAAGGCATTGGAAAACACAGAGATTTCGCCATAATCTCAAATGACTTCACTTACAGATGAGTACAGATGGGTATTATGACCACTTCTCCAAACCCAGCAGAAAAAAGTAGTTTTTTTACACCATTCTTACCAACAGCAGCTTTAAATAAAACTGAAAGCAACAAATTAGGTTTGTTTTTGTCTTTAAACTTTTGCTTTAGATCAGAGTTAAACTGTGTGTTCTGTTTCCTGTGATCTCAGGAGAGGGAGGAGGTCGTAGCTGAGCAGGATTATTCTGTCAAGCCTTCTTTTCTGATTAGTTGTGTGCATTTTCTATTTTCTAATATTTGTAGTGTTTTTATGTGATGGGTTATAGGTGTTGACTGTGGTAATCCTGTGGCAGGTATTTAGCTGTGCCCTTCTCTCAGTTTAAAAAAAAAATTTAGACAGGGACAAGAAAACACTGAAAAAGTTGTGTAAAGCTAAAACAGAAAAAAAAACAGCTGGAGGAACATCTCCTGACTCATTAGAATAATAACATGGAATAATAACATGGTTAGTAACATGACTGGGTATAAAAATGGCTTTTCCTATCACTGCTATGCAGATGATACACAGCTTTTCCTATCTTTCCCACCTGACGACACAACTGTCTCAGCTCGGATCTCATCCTGCCTTGCTGACATTTTAAATGGATGAGGGAACGTCACCTACAGCTCAACCTGTCCAAGACTGAGCTTATTATCATTCCAGCCAGTCCCACTATGGACCCACAGATCAATATCCAGTTTGGATCACAAAACCTCATGCCCACTAAGTCTGCACAAAATCTGGGTGTCATGATCGATGACCAGCTAACCTTCAAGGTTCATGTTGCCTCGATTGCTCGGTCCTGCCGTTTTTCCCTCTATAACATCAAGAGGATCAGACCCTACCTGACAGAACACGCAACACAGCTCCTGGTTCAAGCTCTTGTAATGTCACGCATGGACTACTGCAACTCTCTACTGGCAGGCCTCCCTGCATGCACAGTTAAACCTCTGCAAATGATCCAGAACGCAGCAGCACGTCTGGTCTTCAACCAGCCTAAGACAGCTCATGTCACTCCCCTGCTCATCTCACTACACTGGCTTCCAGTTGCAGCTCGCATCAGATACAAAACTCTAATCATGACTTACAAAGCAGTCACCAAAACCGCTCCAGTTTACCTGGAACCCCTCATCCAGGACTACTGCCCTTCTCGCCCGCTACGCTCAGCCTCTGAAAAGCGCCTAGTGCTTCCAGCACACAAGGCCTCAAAATCAAAATCACTAGCTGGACTCTTCTCTTCTGTTGTTCCTAAATGGTGGAATGAATTGGCCAACTCCATTCGATCTGCAGAGTCCCTCTCTACTTTCAAAAGACAGCTAAAGACCCAGCTCTTTAGGAAGCACTATGCACTTAGCTAGATTGTTCTCCACTGTTGTCCCCAGTGGCAGACCATGTCTTCCAGCTACAGTTGACTCACACTGTCCTGCTCTACTCTGGGAATCTGTGTTCAGGTCTTGAGTGACCCAGCACTTGGTAATTTGGTCATTATTGTGGTGATGTTAATTGTTGATGATGATAATGGAAGGTCTTAAATTGGTTAGTTGCTTCATTGTAGATGTTCCTTATTTTGAAAAAAAAAAAAAAAAAAAATTCCTTACTTATTTTTGTGTATTGCCTTTACACTGCTTGGCAGTACCTGCACCCAAATTGACTTGAAGCACTTTGTTACTCTTACTGATCTTGTTTCCTCTTGTCTAGATCTTTGCTTGTGTTGTTCTTGTTCTTGTATGTACGTCGATTTGGATAAAAGTGTCTGCTAAATGACATTGTAACATTGTAACATTGTAAAAAGGGAATTCCAGAGAGGTGGAGTCTGTCAGAAGGAAAGATGAGAAGAGGTTCACCACCCTGTGAGAGACTGCGTGAGCAAACAGTTCAACAGTTTCAGAATAATGTTCTACAGCCACACATTTCAAAGAACTTAGGGATTTTATCATCTACAGTACAAAGTGCAATTAAAAGATTCAATGGATGGCCGTGATCTTCAGGCCCTCAGGCAGCACTTCATTACAAACAGACATGAGTTTGCAGTAGAAATCACTGCATGGGCTCAAAACCAGTCTGGAAACCATTGACAGTGAACACAGTTTGTCAGTGCATCCACAAATGAAGGTTCACTGAATCATGAGGGCACAGATTTGGCTTAATGGCCAAATCGCGCGTCCATGAAGTGGTTGGCCGGGGTTGATTCCAGCCTGCGACCCCTTTCCCGGATACCACTCCCCCACTCTCTCTCCCTGTTCCCAGCTCTGTCCACTGTCCTCCCCTCTCTGATAAAAGGTGCATAAGGCCCCAAAAATATAACTTTAAAAAAACTACCATGTAAAGAGAAAGCTATATATAAAGCATATACAATACATGAGGAAACCAGGAACAACCAATTCTGATTAGCACCAAGGATCTTAACAGAACATCAAAGAGACAGCAATTATATTACAGCCGATTTCTTGCTTTGTTTCTCAAACATAATTTCCTGTGATATGTTTAAAGTAACAGAATATAAGCAAACTGTCCTGTCACATCTTCATCTAAACTGGAAATGTTTCCCAGGCAAACATGAGAGGCAGCCAACACAAAGAGGACAGGCGCTGAGCAAGCATGCACAAACATGCAAACACAGGCCACCCAATGCCAACTGTGTAGCTTTGGCTCTAAAGGGGAGGGGGACACCAGAGGACAAACCTAACAATTTGCTCTCCCTGATAAAAGCTGTGTAAAGTCAAAAAGAGGGCTGAGTGAAGGGGGATGGGCGGGGGATCAGTCGTAAACCACAGAGGGGAGGACAGGGCAGCTTGTTGTCCTGCCCGGTCTGGTCAACAGTTGGACAGTTTGCACGTAGGTATTAGGTCACTGCTGGAAACCAGATGAGTGCAGGGGTGTAAAGTGGATGTTGATGGTGACAACATTGGCTCTGCTGACAGAAGCCGAATGAAAGCCTGTTTTGGTGAACTGAAATACCCCAGAAAGTCTGGGTGGGACCGCTTCCCTTTCAGTTAGTCACATCATTACGACAAAGCCAAGTGTGATGGAAAATCAGCCTGCTGATGTCTTCTTTAAAGTGGTACTACACAGGCATGATACTGACTCTTTACAGTACAGGGGCCATCATATTACCCAGAATACGTCTTACTTACTATTCCCATAAAGAGTGGATACGTCATTTTGATTGTCACAAACATTAGCAGTCAACATCTACAGCACAGACATCTTTGATGTTCTTTGTTTATTCTCAACTCTGATGAACAGCTGTCTTCTCACATTTAGTATATCTTAAAAAAGCTTACCATTTTTGCCTCCTTTATATCCACTGGCATATCAAATATATCTGCCACAGTATATCTTAAAAAGAATTCTATTTTAAGACAGTATGAATCAAAAATTAAAGCAAAAATAAAGGCTAACTATTGTCTAAATACTTTGAGATCTCCATGACTCCAGTGAGGATATCCACCACATTAAATGTGGAGCTTTAAAAAAATTGCAACTATTATATTCTATATTTTTAGATGAGCCTTGTAAACAAACTTGCTACATGCGTTTGTTGCACAGTAAACCTGCTCACTGCAGATTGGCTGCCTGGTTTTCATATTTGATGCTTGCATACCTGTTCTCATGTGAAAGTTTCGTGACAGAGAGAGACAGGAGGTTAGACGGAGAGGAAATGCTACATTCAAATTCATGCTAGTTTTCCGTGGCTACCAAACCTAGCTTTAAGTGTTTTTGGTGATTTATTATGGGTCACGTTGACCCAGGTCTGTTGTTACACCGACAGGGCTGCATTTGTTTGGAGAGTAACAATCACTGAATTAGAGCCTCAGACAGATTTTTAGACTCAGTAAAGAATGGATAGAAGCATCCTACATATCTACTTTTACTCTACTCATAAACTTACATTCATGACATTGTCCAGGGTGAAACCAGAGTTCTCTGTACCAAGTTCAGCAAGCAGCTTCTGAATCAGCTCAGCCCGACTCTGAGCCAGACGAGCGGGGAAGTTGGATTTGAAGGGCTTCACCAGCTCACCAGGGATAACTTGCAGGACGCGCACATCCTTCAGGACAGCGATTTCCTTAACAAAGAATATGAGAAAGGAGAGAGACAATGACTTGATACAGTAATGTATGCAGAAACATTACAGACAGACAGTATGCCACTGTACCTGACATTTATGTGTGTGTCATAGGAGGCTAACAGAACAAATCTTTGTGATTCTGCACATAGTGATGAGTAGTTCTACATGGGCATCTGTTAGAGAGACAGGTCTTTAGTGAACCCGGTCAGAGGAATGTATGCTGGAAATATTATGCAAGTCTTGTCACAGACTCAAAAAATCCATAACATATAATTTGCCCTAGACATACAAAGCGGCATTCAGTAGTTACTCAGACAAACTCTGAACGGATCTGGAAGATCCAGACGATGATTTCAGAGGGCTGAGAATCATGGCAGTGTTCTGCACAGCTGTGCCCTGAGATGAACTCACTGAAACAGAAGGCTCTGAAGCTCAAAAAAACCCTCCTCCCCTCCTTACTCAACACATACTGCATCATTCGCTGCAACCGCCAAAATCACAATCCAAAATACAATTTTTGGATATGCACACTCTTTAATGTCACAGTCACTTTTTATGGTTTCTTTTTGGATTTGCATGTAACTGCTCTTAGAAAGCCTCTCAGCTAGTTGAGCAGTGGACATCATGAGAACTTGGGGCAAATACAGAGAAACTAAACAACAACAATCCTGATTCAACAACAGCTACAGAGCTTCCCCTGCTCATAACAACATTCTCTGTCTGCCTGTCTCAACATTTAACAAGAAATTAAAGGTCTTAACAGAAACAGATGGCGTATTTGCTCCAGGCAATGTCAGGACGTGTCCCTGCACATTAAAAATGTGTCAGGATCGTACTGCATGGAAGCAAATAGTTACCAACATTAAAATGAAAAAGCAATTTGAAAATTCAATTGCATTAACAGAAATGCTAATTAATTATCTAAATATGGGCGCATTATGTGACTCATAAATAAAATTATTATTCAATAATCCTATTTGCATTTTAATTTTGATCTTCAACATTGCTAATTATGTTACACAATTAAAATGAAAAAGAAAATGCATTTGCTTTTTAATTTTCAAAATATTGTTATCATAATTCAAATCAAAAAGAAAATATGACAAGTAAAATGCATTCATAGAATTCTTTCCAGACCCAACTTGGTTGAGGCAGATGTCTGTCTAACATGAGTCTGGTTCTGCTCGAGGTTTCTGCCTGTTAGAGGAAGTTTGTCCTCTCCACTGTAACTAGCTAAATACTGTGAGGTGCAATGCTCATGGTGGATTAAGGTGGGGTCAGACTGAGTCTTATCCTGTCTTGGTGTTGGGTCTCTGTTCATAATTTGATATAGAGTGGTCTAGACCTGCTCTGTTTGTAAAAGAGTCATGAGATAACGTTTGTTGGGATTTGGAGCTATACAAATAAAGATTGATTAATTGATTGATTGGTTGATTGATCGATTGATTGATTGATTGATTGATTGATTGATTGATTGATTGATTGATTGATTGATTGATTGATTGATTGATTGGTTGATTGGTTGATTGGTTGGTTGATTGATTGATTGGTTGATTGGTTGATTGATCGATTGATTAATTGATTGGTTGATTGATTGATTGGTTGATTGGTTGATTGATTGATTGATTGATTGATTGATTGATTGATTGATTGATTGATTGATTGATTGATTGAAATGTCCAGGACGAGATCAGTAAAGAGATCAAAGGTACCGCTGTCTCTGTGAAGCTCATCAGAAACTTCACCCACTCGAGGTTCTTCACAGCAACTTTAACCAGAATCCAGTTTTATTTCTGTAATGACTCATGTGTCTGGGTTTGCTGTCGTGCTGTCATCCAGCTGTTCCACCCTTAAGAGCTCCCTCAAAGGATTGGGAGAACACTTACCATTTAGTGTTTGTGACAAAATGAGTGACCCTGTTAGTATGTGCAGTAAATGAACATCAACAAATCATCTTCTGACTTCATTCACAGCCTCACTCAGCGCTGGGTCTTCTAGCCTTTGAGTATTCAGTCCTCTCTAACACCTGAATCTTATTTTGCGGCTCTGATTCAATGTTTTCATTTGCTGACCATAAATTCAGAAGGGCTGATTTTCAAACAGTAATTAGTCTCGCATGTAAACTTAGTCTTGCTTTGGGTGCCAAAGGAGAAGAGTAGAGTGCTACAGAGCAGTGAGTGTTCACACTTTTCTATCGGTTTATTTTGGCATCTCTAAATCTCAGCAGTGGAAGCTGCTGCACAGAATCATTTGCTCTGCCTCAAAAGTCCCCAGCTGCAATCTCACCCCGATTTCTGTCAAAAGAAAGACCTGAGCGAAGACTTAAAGTACTACAAGACTCCAAGAACCCTGTCTTGAAAACTCTCCCATCAGGAAAAAACATCAAGCGGCAATAAAACTAAGAGATCCTGTTTCCTCAGGAGCACTTACTGCAGAACTACTAAATGGTCACTCAGTGTAGTGGATGGCTGTGTGTTATAAAATACCATACAGTTAAAGGGCTGTAATGCTTTGATAGTTTGTTGTATGGCAGCCACATACTGAATCTTTAATATGATATGATATTTCTATAGAAACAGATCAATATTCCCAATGTTTTGTAGGAAGAGGGTTGTGGAGGCTGTTTTTATGGGGACATAATCTACAGAAACGCACCATCCTCAACCCTCAAACACCTTGACTCCATTCAAATCAAATCCTGGATGTCGGACAACTTTTTAAAACTGAATGACTCCGAATCTGAAGTCATTGTGTTCGCCCCCCCCTTCCCCCAGCAAAAAGGGATCAAATCTTGACAAATTTAGGTGAACTGACAAATAATGTGAAGCCTTCAGACAAAAATCTTGGTGTAATTTTTGATCAGAATTTGTGTTTTGAGCCACAGGTGAAAAAAGTTGTCCAGTTTTGTTTTCATCAGCTCAGAAATATATCTGAAGTCCTTAATGTCAGCAGAAAGATCTACAGAAACATATTCATACTTTCATATCCTCCCGTCTAGATTACTGTAATTCCTTGTAATCATGTTTCAGTCAGAAATCAATCCACCGTCTACAAACTGTTCAAAACGCAGCAGCTCGTCTTTTAACAGGAACTAAAACATGTGCCCACATCACCCCCATTTTAGCTCCTCTGTACTGGCTGCCTGTTGATTTCAGCATGGATTTTAAGATTATTTTATTGACTTTTAAAGCAGAACATGGAATTGCCCCTCTATATATATCTGAGCTTTTATCCCCCTACAAACCTGGACGCAGTCTGAGATCCTCTGGCAGTGCTCTGCTAGCTGTTCCAAGGACCCGACTGAAAACTAAAGGGGACAGGTCTTTTTCAGTCAGGGCTCCTCCACTCTGGATCAGCCTGCCAGAGGAGACCAGACCTGCAGAGTCAGTCCCGTGTATTATGTCATTACTCAAGACATATCTTTACAGGAAAACTATTATTGTGGGATTTTATTTAATTTTAATTGTGATTTTAAGTGTCTGTTTTATAAGTTTGTATGTTTTTAAGTTTTATTTCATTTTATTTTTTATTGCTTCATTTTGCTTTGCACTTCTTCTTCTTTGTATTGGCCACTGTGAAGCACTTTGTTACCTGTATTGAAAAGTGCTATATAAATAAAGTATTATTATTATCTATAACTCTGCATTAAGATATATTACAGGTGACCCATTTAACACACATTGGTGCGTTCTTTACAATAAGGTTGGCTGGTTGTATAATTTTAATCAATAGTCCTTCCCTATTTTAGTGCATTATAGTCAATCCCCTACACCTCCTTTTCTGTATTATTTTACTTCATCTTTTAATTGTTTTTATCTCCAAATCACAAATGATCCTATTTGATGACTTTCGTACTCTTGATGCCTTGTTGTTTGTTTTTTTTAAATGTCACTGTAACTGACTTGATATCATTGTAAATGAGGGTTGCCCCTCAATGATCTCTCCAGTATATATAATAAAGGTTGATGACAATAAAAAGGGGACATTTAAAGGGAAGAGGGTGAAGCTTGTGCAAGAAGCAAAGGGTTGATGGAAACTGAGTGGAGCCATGTGTGTGCTGTGTTATAATACCTGTATAAAGGCAGCAGCCGTGGTCCTCATGCGGCTGGCTGAGTCTCGAGTCCTGACCAGCAGGCTGGGCCAAGTCTGATCTAAGCAGTGGTTCATCTCAGTCCGGCCCAACCCCAGACCTGGGATCAGCTGGCTCAGGAGGAGCCGCAGCAGCTTCAAGGAGGCATGGAAAACCTGAGGGGAGAGCGAGATGGGCATTACGCTGCAAACTGAATGGAATTCCCAAGAACGGTTAGCACGAAGGTGATGTCAATTAACAGAGAGGTGAGAGCGGGCTGTGTTTACTTTGAATTAGTTAGAGTATGCTGACATTGCTTTGTTACAAATAGAGGCGACTGATTGTTCCAACTAGACATGCACACCAGATTCTAACAAACCTGATTTTCCAGATCCATTATATGAACCATGTTTCATCAACATGTTTCTATATTTGTTTTCAATAATGTCACTCTGTCAGCATACTTCCATCTCCGAAACATCTCTTGGCTGTGTCAGTCTCTCCACCAACAGTGGTGCCATCTTAGTTCACACCCTGGTCTCCTCCAGCCTAGATTACTGCAACTCCCTTCTTTTTGGTTTACCAGACAAATCCATCCAGAAACTTCAACTGGTTCAAAATCCCACTGCCTTCATCCTCACCAGAACCCCTTCCACCAGCCACATCACACCTGTCCTGCAGCAACTCCTCTGGCTTCCCAATAAACACAGCATCATTTTTAAGATTCTGATACTTTCTAGGCCATCAACAAACCGAGCCCTCAGGACCTCATTGATCTCCTCCATACCAAACCCGTAGTCTCAGGTCCTCCTCTTCCATCCAACTCACCCTCCCACCTGCTTGCTTGACCACCATGGGGTGGAGAGCCTTCAGCCGCTCGGCCCCCCACATCTGGAACTCTCTCCCCCAGGACTTACAAAACTCCACCTCTCCCACCACCTTCAAATCCCACCTCAAAACTCACCTTTTCCACCAAGCCTACTCACTTTAATCTGTCTCTATGGGACTGGAATGACTTCACTGTCACTGTCATCATGACTTCACTTTCATTTTTCTAGTGTTGCATTGTTATTCTGTTGTTTTTATGTCTTTATTTACTGTTGAGTGTTGTTTTTACTGTTGGTATGTTGTAAGGTGACCTTGAGTGTCCAGAAAGGCGCCTATAAATAAAATATATTATTATTATTATTATTATTATTATTATTATTATTATTATTATTATTGTTATTATTATTATTATTATTATTATTGTTAGATATTTATAGACTGGAAAGATATGCAACAAACACCCTGAGCAGCTTTCAAACCCAGGATGTTATATGAAGAAGGTCGAGAGACGGGCGTGTTAAACATGAACTGTGGAACAGAAAATGACCCTGTTAACATTCATTGGTCCTGTGATCAGTTTACCAATGTAGGTAGAAATATAAGTCATTAGAATGATCACGGGGAATCCTTTTCATTACACAGGTCACAGCCGTTTTGCAGAGGGGGTTACAAGGCAACCCTTGTCAAAACTGTTGGTTTAAGGCAGCCCGTTCTAGAAGAGAGGACTGGGGTTCCTTCTTGTACAGGGGGATCGTTGTTAGCAGTATGCATGTGTGAGTGTGTGCTCATGGTTTAACAACATGAACAGTGGTTCTTGTTTTAACAGGAATACAGGGCGTGTGATTTAAAGAAGCACTCAACAGTAGCAAAGTGAAAACATCCACAGTACTTTGATAGGGCTGCAGTTACTTTTCAGTTAGCTGGGACTTCACATAAGAAAGGGTGTCAGCTGGTATTTGTAGTTTTATCTTGTTCTAACAGTTTTTATGTTTCCTGACTAACACTGGGCTTTCACCAGATCCGTGTCCGGTCCGTCTCTGATCCGCTGCAGCCCGGCTCAGTGCTCTCTCGTCTCTCGTCTCAACCCAACGGTTGTGTTTTCAGAACGCAGCACGGGGCAAGACTTCCGGACAGCTAGAGTCATGTGACCGAGGTTTTCCCGCGTTAATCACTGAATCAAGGATTCTCCTCCTCCTCTCCTCATCCATGTTGTCTTTCTGGTCCTCTGAAAACCTCTGACCTGTTGACTCCAGGCCTGGCTCCACTCATCATGACTTTGGTTTGTTGTTGTAGTTAAGTGAAATACGATCTGGTGATAACACAGAGTGTTTTATTCTGAAAATTAACCGGATGTTTTCATTTTGTTTTGGTGAAACCTGACTTCCTGTCCCGCTCCATCTGCTCTGTTGAGATTGATGCGTCGTGCTCCGGCATCCTGCAAAAATAGAAGTCTTGTGTATCTGATCCGGAGGACTCAGACCTGCTGGATCAGAGACGCAGCCGGCACAAAACAGAGCAGATCCAGTGGAAGTTAACACATTGACTAAAATAGAAACCTATAAGATCCGGTGCCATGACGGACCGGAGACAGATCGGACATAGATCTGGTGGAATTTGGTCATAAGTCTCTGACCTCTCTGTCCTACAGGCTCCTCCACTTACACTGAGGTCTATTTGGCTCCATTACAAACCAAACTGCTGTGAATGGAACATAGGATGGAGGAGAGGCAGAGGATGGAGGAGAGGCAGATTTCCAGCCAAATAAAATCCGACGTCTGGCTAATAAAGTAAGGAAGGCTATAGAAACAGTTTTGGTTTTTGGGAGGTACGTCACATGAGCAGGTACCCCAAAAAGTGCAACTAGAATCTTTAATCTCTCAAACAAAACCAGGTGGTGAGAGAAACACAGCCCCTGTTTCTCTAACTTCTATCTCTTGTTTGGGCGTACAGACACAGTGAAGTGGAGAAATACACCCAGCTAATTGTCTGCTGTCTGTCCCGTCTCTATTGTGTGCTTTCACATATCATGTAACACAAGCCATCCTTTGACATCCTGGGGGTGCTTATCAGGAGAATGACCCCACCCCTACATCATAACATGTCTTTAATGAAACAGCAAGGCGTGATAAGGGTGCACAGTCCGGTCTAAAACAGTCTGTGTTCAGGGGTTAAAAGCAACAGGCTGTTTTATCCCTATGCTATTGCTGAATTAGTGCGCTATGTCTTGTTAAAAAAGACAAGCCAGTTCAAAGTGAAGATCTTATTCAACAAAACCTTTCCTCAACAACATTCACAGCATCAACATCAACAAAAATGTGCTTTCTAATGAATGTCTCACAGATGACACTTGATCCAGCAGGGCCTTCTTCACGAGGAAGGTTGCAGCTCGTATCATGCTCTTCAGCTCCTCTCTAGGAATGGTGGGCGACAGCTCCGAAAGCTTCTTGTGCACGGCCATGAGAGCATCCTCCCTGTAGGACCAGGTTTTGGAGTATGTCCCAGCAACCTGTAAGGAAGAGAGGGGAAAAGATTAGCCAAGGTGCAAGACAGATGTCACATAATATCAGTTATTTGAGACAGCTGAGTGCTTTGGGAATCCCCATTCACAGCAACCTCAGTGTTGTGCAGCTGTAGGCCAGCAGAAAAACTAGAACTATCATTAAACTGCACAACACCTGACGAGTATTGCATGCTAGACTTGCATTTAAAAGCTGTCTGAGAACATAGTTGAGCATTTGAAAGATGGGGCCAAGACTTGATGCTACAGCGCAAAGTGCTGATTATATGAAGCCCAGGAGAAAGCAAAAACCTTTCTTTTCTTATCCCCCCCTTTTCCTCTCTTACCAGGCTTTCCCCAAACACCTCTATGGGAAGGCCAGCCTCTCTCTGGGCATTCTCTGTGAGTGGCTCAGGCTCTCCGCTTGTGTCAGGGCTGCGTGGAGTCATTTGGGCATCAGACTGGGGGGAGTTCTGCTCAACAGGACTCTGGATGACCTCCCCTGGCCGGTCTTTCCTCTGAAGGGCTGGCAGAGGCCTGTCGTCGTAAGGCACACTCGTAACCTGTCGGAGCAAGGTGACAACATTAGTACTTTGAGCTTGAAACCTTACTGTGAAAAAACATTTTAAATTGTATCCGTGAAGCTGTGTCCTACTCTTCAGTACTTCCAGGTCTGATAAATACGTCCCCTCTCATGAAAAATGAATCCCCTTCACTCTTTTTTCCACTAACTGTCTCTAGCCTTTTATCACTGAATAGATGGATCACTCAGCATCATGATGACGATGAATGTTTCACCTCTTCAACACTAACTCAAGCTCCTCCATGCAGTGAGCACCGTTCCCTGCACTGGGGCCCGCCTGGCAACCTGCTGGCTTGTTTGGGGCTCAAAGCCCTGCCTTGAGGCCAGGTTGGCAGCCTCTGGAGTCAGCCAACTGTTGCACACTTTTAATTAAATAGTGAAACCCAAACCTGGAGTAAGGCTGGCCTCAGCTGGTGGTGAGTAAGGTAAAAGCACCATCTGGTTATCATATGTGCTGTGGGTTCTTAAACTATAGGGGCAGGTGACTTGCATGATTGTGTTTACAACAACACAGAAATTCATGCCAGCAGACGGGCTAAAGGCTCAGCTGTCTACAGGAAATACACTTTCATAACTGACCATCCATAGAGGCTTAAACGACTGTGTATTCAACAAGTTGTTCTGCTTTAAGTGTCAAACTTGATGCAGCACTCACATCTATTTTGGGTAACGTAGCAGCAGGGGTGCATGGTGTTTCAGGTTGCCGGGTTGGTTTGGGTGCAACAGTTCCCCCGTCTGACTGTTTTCTCTGAGGAGCGGTTGTGCTTTTTCTCTTCTTGATTGTGTCTGTGGACTCCAGGGGCCAGGTGGTGACTGAATGGTGACCTGGAGAAGGCTGGAGGGAGGGAGGATCTTTGGCTGGCGATGACTCTGCGTCCTTTGTGATCTGATGAAATGATGCAAAACAAGGACAGAATTTATATTAAGCAGAATGTATCCTGATTCAACACGTGTCAGGAACCCTGCTGTAACACAGTTGAATCAGTACAATGAGTGTCTGGTGACTCACCATTGTCATGTCCAGCAGGTTGTGGACTTCCAGCTGCTGGTAGACACTCTTCCTATAATCCTCCATGAGCTCCTTCTTCTTCTTGGCCAAGTCATAGTCTTCCTTTTCGATGGCACATCTTTTCTCCACATCATATCGGGCCAAGCGCTCCCCCACCTGGAAGAAGACAAGCAGGATGAGCCTACGTCACATGTTCAGACCGGTTAACATGGCACGAGAGCTGTGCAGTGAGTCCACTCGGCATCATGATCTCAGTCTTCCCGTGCAATGTGGAGTTCCCAACATTTACAGCACACTTATTTCAACACTATCACCAAATAAAAGCCCTGAAACAGCACAGACGGTCATATGGATGCTTGTTGTTTTTTACACCTCTCCATATCATCATGTTACTGTCTCACAGACCTCAAAACCCACTCTTCTTAAAACCCATTTTTACAGACTTGCTTTTATGTGACTTCATCCTTCTAATCGCTTTTACTTCTATTTTATTATTAGTTTTAGTTTTTATCCAGCTAATAAACTCTTTTAAAGTTTATTTGACTATTTGTTTATTCATTGTCCATCCATCCATCCATCCATTATCTTGACCGCTTATCCCGTTAGGGGTCACGGGGGGCTGGAGCCTATCCCAGCTGGCTTGGGGCGGAAGGCAGGGTCCACCCTGGACAGGTCGCCAATCTATCACAGGGCTAACACAGAGAGACAGACAACCATTCACACACACTCTCACACCTACAGGCAATTTAGACTGATCAATCAACCTGGTGAGCATGTTGTGGACTGTGGGAGGAAGCCAGAGTACCTGGAGAGGACCCACACATGCACAGAGAGAACATGCAAACTCCACACAGAGAGGCACCTGCCCGGCCAGGGATTCGAACCAGGAACCTACTAGCAGTGAGACAACAGCGCTACCCACTGCACCACCGTGCAGCCTTTATTGCTTTAATTTAATTACATTTTTTTCATGTATTATCTTAATGTTCCTAATTTATCCTTTTCACTTTTTCTAATTTGCTCCATGTGATGTCGTCCTCTTGTTCTGAAAACCTCTTTCATTGTCTTTTTACTGCTTTTATTTACTTATCCATTTTATATATTTATCTTATTTATTTATCTTTGAAAAACCTCTTAAACAATCATTTATTGGTCTATTGTCTCACCACTTCATTCTGTTTAATTTATTCTTTCTAACCTCACGTTGTATTCTGTTTTTGTTTAAATTCCTCCTCCCTCCCTGTCTAAAGGTTTACTTTGTTATTTGAACCATGCTTTGTCTGTCAAAGCACTTTTTAAACATTTGTTTTTAAAGGTGCTACATAAATAAAGTTATTATTATTATATTATTATTATTATAAAACATGCTTTGGTTAGGACTGTTATTAGACCCAAAGGAAATAAGGGCTAACACTGAACAGATCCGGGGTTTGAGGTTTGGCTTGGACTTGACACAAACAGTTCATGGAGCATTTTAGTCCAGGCCTTCTGCAGGCTACAGTGAACGCACCATGTGACGCCATGTGGTGAATCATCAAGATTTACAAGCTGGACATGTGACACCAACTTCCAGTAAGTACCACACGTCATTTCAATGTGAAAAAACTACATTAAGCCAAATAACATTGTCACCCCTTTGCTAAGAGTCACAGTCTTTATTAACTGCTTATGAATCTTTAATCTCTCTTTTTTCTTTTCAAAGATCTGTTTATTTGAATATTTTACACATTGCATACAAAAGATAAATGTAAACAGTTAAAGCAAGTGATGTTTTCTGTAAAAGAAACACAATAAGTGACTGAATGAAAAAGCAACCAATAATCCATTCATCCATTATCTTGACTGCTTATCCAGTCAGGGGTCACGGGGGCTGGAGCCTATCCCTGCTGGCTTTGGGCGGAAGGCATAGTACACCCTGGACAGGTCGCCAACCTATCACAGGGCGCAACCAATAATAATAAATGATAGTAATTTAAAATTAAAATTAATTAAAAGATAAATAAATAGAATGGAAAATAAAGAATAGTAGGTTAATGTTAAAATAAAAAAATAAATAAATGCAAAAGGTAAAAGAGCAATAATAATAACAATGAAAAAAATATAAATAAAGAGATAATAATGAATAAATAAATAAGTAAATAATAATAATAATAGTAACAATTATAATACCAAAAATCAAATGCAGAAATAAAATTAAAAAAACACCACATGTGATAATCTACAATGAAAACAACAGAACATGTTCCTCTTTGAATATAGGTGTCATGCTATAGAAGGGATTCAAAGCCTCAAAGTATCAAATAAAGGAATAATCCATGGAAAGAGAGAACATCTAAATCTGCAGCCAGCTTTATTGAGGTGCCTTCTTGGGCTGCTGGGTTTTTATCAGGTTAAAGAAAGGTCACAATATTTAAAGAAAATTGTTTTGTGGATCCGTGCAGAGTATGTCTGACACTTTCGAGTCTGCTAAAATGAAGAACATCCCTGACCCAACCCTCATAGGATGGAGGAGAGGCAGATTTCCAGCCAAATAAAATCAGACGTCTGGCTAATAAAGTGAGGAAGGCTATAGAAACAGTTTTGGTTTTTGGGAGGTACGTCACATGAGGAGGTACCCCAAAAAGTGCAACTAGAATCTTTAATCTCTCAAACAAAACCAGGTGGTGAAAGAAACACAGGCCCTGTTTCTCTAACTTCTATCTCTTGTTTGGGCGTACAGACACAGTGAAGTGGAGAAATACACCCAGCTAATTGTCTGCTGTCTGTCCCGTCTCTATTGTGTGCTTTCACATATCATGTAACACAAGCCATCCTTTGACATCCTGGGGGTGCGATGACAAGGGATTTTCAGCATCACTACCTTGACAACTACTCTGTCCACAATGCCAGTCTGCTAAACTAACAAGGTGCTAGGGTGTGTGTGCGTGTGTGTTTGTGTGTGTGTAATCTTGTTATAGAAAGACCTGTGCTTGGGAGTGGGTCAGACATTTCCCAAGGACCATCAGCGCAGCTGTTGAGCTTATTAAGAATTCATGGTAAGCATGGAAACGCTGTATACACGGGAGGTCAGTAACAGGAATCTGAACAATGTTTAACAACTACTGTTACAAACGGTGGTGAAATAACACAGAAAAAGAACACGAGGCACACAAAGTTGGGCATGCTACAGAGAAATAGCATCTGTAGCAGGGGCACAGGGTGGAGAAATGATATCTGGACATCAGCTGTTCTTATTAAAAACACTGCACACCGTTTTCTTCATTGTAGTACAAATACAAGTAAAAGTATGACCATACATTTTTTCAGGTTGTGATTGCTGCATGTACTAATTTTATTTATTTTGTTTGTTTGATGGTTTAGTTTAGTTTAGTTTAGTTTAGTTCAGTTTAGTTTAGTTCAGTTTAGTTTAGTTTAGTTTAGTTTAGTTCAGTTTAGTTTAGTTTAGCTTAGTTTAGTTTAGTTTAGTTTAGTTCAGTTTACTTAAGTTTAGTTTAGTTTAGTTTAGTTTAGCTTAGTTTAGCTTAGTTCAGTTTAGTTTAGTTTAGTTCAGTTTAGTTTAGTTCAGTTTAGTTACTTTAGTTTAGCTTAGTTTAGTTCAGTTTAGTTCAGTTTAGTTTAGTTTAGCTTAGTTTAGTTTAGTTTAGTTTAGTTCAGTTTACTTAAGTTTAGTTTAGTTTAGTTTAGTTTAGTTTGGTTTGGTTTGGATTAGTTTAGTATTGCCCCTCTAGAACACTACGCTCCCAATATGCAGGCCTGCTGGTCGTACCTAAAGTCTCTAAAAGTAGTATGGGAGGTAGAACCTTCAGTTATCAGGCCCCTCTCCTTTGGAATCATCTACCAGTCAGGGTCCGGGAGGCAGACACCCTCTCTACTTTTAAGAGTAGGCTTCAAACTTTCCTTTTTGATAAAGCTTATAGTTAGAGCTGGATCAGGCTTGGACCAGCTTTTGTTATGCTGCTATAGGCTTAGACTGCTGGGGGAACTGACACACTGACACACTGGGATCCTATCTCACCCCTTTCCCCCCAACCCCCTCATCACTTACTTTAACTCTCCCTGTCCCATTAAAGTTACTAACCATAGACCTTTCTGGAGTCCCTGAGCTCCCTTGTCTCGTAGGTTCCTCTGAGCTGCCGTAGACGTCCTCCTGCTGTGGACGTTCCAGACTCCAGCTGATACGGACGTGCTGGACTCCAGCAGCAACAGCTACTACTACTCATCTCATCACTATCACCTCCCCCTCTCTCTTATTCTCCTCTATCCCTCTTTCCAGACCCAACTCGGTCGAGGCATGATGTCTGTCTAACATGAGTCTGGTTCTGCTCGAGGTTTCTGCCTGTTAAAGGAAGTTTGTCCTCTCCGCTGTAACTAGCTAAATACTGTGAGGTGCAATGCTCATGATGGATTAAGGTGGGGTCAGACTGAGTCTTATCCTGTCTTGGTGTTGGGTCTCTGTTCATAATTTGACATAGAGTGGTCTAGACCTGCTCTGTTTGTAAAAGAGTCTTGAGATAAAGTTTGTTGTGATTTGGCGCTATACAAATAAAGATTGATTTATTGATTGAAGTGGGCGACCTGTCACCCTGCCTCCCAGCAGCTAGAGTACCTTCTGCAGATCTGCGATTGCCTGTTTCAGATTCTTGGCCTGCTCGTATTTCTCTTGCCGAACCATGTCCTGCTTCTTTTGGTCCAGTAGACGGATGATGTGGGCAACTTCAGGGTCCTGGTACATGTCAAAGGCCAGGTCATCCAGCGGGGAGATGTACTCGCTGTTGCTGAGTGCAGGACAAGACGCAAAGAGAAGACATTCTTTGAAATATGCTGAAGTTATTCAAGTTTTTCGGTCCAGGCTTGAAGCATGTTTTATATTTGAGAATATTGAGCTCTTTAGTTCATTTGAGATTATGCCTGTGTAAAGTAGATGTTTCATCATCATTAAATGGGCTCAGTATTGTGCAATCCCCGATGAAATGGGAATAACACCGACCAACCCCCCAAGACGTGAGACCCTGAGGTGAAGCGTCCCTTGGGGGTTGATAAATAAATTTGAAAAAAAAAAATCAAAATGTGTTTTTCTCTTTGCACAGACTGCCACCTGCATGGTCTTCAAATGAGAGTGACCTTGAAAGCCTTATTGGTTGGCTTCCAGACTAAAAGGCTTTGTTGACCACTGTTATTGTGACAAGACAAAGAAACAGGGTTCAATGGCCTAGCCTCACCCCATGAATGTCGTGTCCAAGGCGACTTCCTGCTGGGTACTGTTGAGGTAGTGGTCGATCAGCTGCTCTCTGCTTGGCTGGGGGTAAACAGATGGACAAATTACACACACACAAATACACACACACACGCACACACTCTTGTATTGCTGTTCCTGGTGCAACCTGGCCATTGTTATATAATCCAATGAGCTGTAAGGTGACCCTAAACTTCAGCCTTACCTTATGCTTGAACTGACAAAATGAAAGCCATTTTAAAGAGTAACACGTGACATGTTTGTGTGAGATATGATGTCATGTCATACTTTCAGGTGTGACGAAGTCTTGTTATTAGGGATGTAAGGATATATTACAAGACGGTAATAAATCGATACAAATAAAGGTGGATTAAAATCGAATCAACAACATTTGTATCTGGATATTATTTTTAAACAGTAGAGGGCGCTATCTGCATTTCACTCCACTTGTTCAACATCATGAAGTCTCTTGCACTGCTCTCTCGTCACTCGCTGAGTGGAGCGTAACCAAGCGGCAACCTCCGGTCTAAAAATATGAGTCCAATGTGGAAGTGTTAAAAGCTGCAGTTCATCGAGGATCCACTTGAGGCTGGCTCCGGAAGTACCGGAAGTCACATACACATGAATGGGAAAAAGCTGATCTTTGTAGCATTAATAAACATGTTTACAGCCTGGTACAAAAGACGAGTGTAGTCTGAATAGCTCATTTCTCGATGTCCTCTCACTGTGAGGGGGGTTAATTTTTTTCTAACGCAGCAATTTATTGATATTGAGATTACTAGTCTTCCAATGAGAGGCACAGCTGACTGCAGGAACACTAGCTGTTGGCTAGGAGGCTCAAAACCCGCCCCTTTACGTCACACTGGCTCAACAGGAGCAATATGGCTGCCGCTGCCGATTGGTCTCAAAACAGCTCTTCAGAAACAGATGGGTGACGTCACGGATACTACGTCCATATTTTTTACAGTCTATGAGCGAACAGACATGGTGGCAGCAGGTGAAGACCGAGCAGTTCAGGATGCACCTTTGTGTTTACAGTCTGAGGTACGGCAGCATTTTGTCTTTGCCTGATATTCATGAAGAAAAACATGTCAATTCACAGCCAGGAGTATAAGTTTGGGGCGCTGGTGGCCTAGTGGTCTAAGCACCCCACATACAGAGGCCACAGTCCTTGTCGCAGGGGTCGACGGGCCGGTGATCGAGCATGTCCTCCTGCATGTCCTCCCCTCTCTCTACTCCCCACATTTCCTGTCTCTCTTCAGCTGTCCTATAAAATAAAGGCAAAAAGGCCAAAAATATAACTTAAAAAAATAAAAATAAAAAGGAGTATAAGCTGCACTTCAGTGTATTTAAAGAGATTGACCTTATTTGTTTTAATATTTAATACTTTCATTTGGGAATTGTTCACTTACCATTTCTCTACAATTGTTCTGAAATTTTCCAACAAGGTATTTTTGTATGGTGATTTTAGTTTTTTTGCAAGATGCTGAAAAAAAGTGTGCAGTGGTTTAATTTGAAACTGGGGTTGGTAGTCAGATTAGATCCACTTTTTGTTATACTGGTTAAAATGATCTTTATGTCCTGATGGTAATCAATACATAATGTGTTCTTAAAAAAGAGTGAAGAAAAGCTGCTATCTACAGCCGGAGTAAACCTGGGAAAACACCAACCAATCCCTGCCATCAGGAGCCAAATGATGAAACCAATCAGATCCCGTCCTGCCGTTCTGCCCGCCTCCTGCAGAGCGTACATTTCATGTTTGTTTGTGTTTTTAACTTTCACTATGAGAATGTTTTGGTGTTTTCTTACCGCTGAGTGAGACATGAGTTGATGTAGTACAAAACACAAACCATGTGCTGAGGACCGGTTTTGATCAGTCACCATCATATGGTCGTGAATCAGCGGCGCTTGTGCATGTGAGCGGGGGGGTGGTTTTGGAGGAGTTCCGAGGGGAGGGGGGGAGGGGTTAGACGCAGTCCTGAGGATATGCTACGGATTACTTTGTTTACAAAGAAATATAAGAGAAAAATATATATATATCCCAACTGTCCTTATCTGAGAATTGAATTAAAATAATAGTTATTCAAATTTTGAGTTAAATTCAGTTTTCTTTAAAACCTTAGAGAATTTTGAGTGAATCATATTGTGAACCAAACATCGGGATTCAAATTGAATCGTGGGTTCAGTGTATCCTCACATCCCTACTTGTTATACAACCATCCTGGGCAGTAGCTTAAACACAATACTTAAGAAAAATAAAAAAAGCTCAATGAAAAGGCGAAAAGAGCTCTGAACTACGCACAGGAGACACCTATTTAAAAGTTAAGTATGTCATCTCCATATCCAAATGTTATAAACACCATGACAAAATGTAGTCCAGCTCCATCGATAAAGAGAAACCAAAACTATCTGCATGAGAAGATCTTTCTGTCTTCATCATTTGGATGACTTGACGCTTTCCTGCAGCTCGAAGCTAAAAAAGCTTCTTCCTGTATCTACACCATCAGCATCCCTCCACAGGACTAACACATGACCGCCCACCAAACAGACATAAGAGAACAGAATCTAGCCGACCCTCCAGCTGAGATCACTGCTGTAGTGAAGGTGCTCAGAGTCGGATTAGTGGAGCAACAATGCTCGGCCTGTTCGCTGGAATCTGTGCAAGTGTGTGTCTTTGTCTTTTCATGTTTCCATGTCTCTCTCTGTGTGTGAGAGGGTGTGTGTGTGTGAGAGGGTGTGTGTGTGTGTGTGTTTTAAGGTCTCTCTCTCCTCCAGGACCTGTCCATCTGCAGGGCTATCTGATTACTCTTGCTAACTGAAGGCCTCCTGTGTGATTACATACTGTCCTCCCTCTGTGTCTCATTACTAAATTCCTGACACATATCCCCTCACCTACACACACTCTTTTCAGGTGAGCACGTGTGCAGAGAAACAAACTTATAAGGCTATTTTGATGTTGATTATAATTAAATGCAACATAAACTTCTATGTAGCACAAATTATGTATATATAATATTCTCTAAATAAAACAACCCAGGTTAGTTTTTCTGTTTTTGTCCATCTTATTTTGTTAATCCTGAGGAAAAGTGGATTTTCTTTAAGCCAATAACATCCTGAGAAGAAAGCACAGATTCTGATTAATGTTTGGTTCATGGAGCTCTATGAGGAATAAATCAATGATGTATGAAAATATTTGGAAAACATATTTGAAAAAGCCAAAAATGTAAAGAGTATGAATGTCAGAGGGCTGACGGAAACATCAGTCAGTGCTTTACCAAGAGACTGAGGACAGAAGCAATGTCTCACACAATCATAGCACAGCAGCACCACCTAGTGGTAGGACTATGTAAGGACTATGTAAGGTATGCAATGAGTCACAGGTAAAGAGGGAGCTCACTTACAATTGTGTTAAAAGCATTTCCATCCAAAGACTCTCCCAGAACATTAATGGCAACCAAAGCGACCTGAAATCATAAACACATGTTGCTGAGGTGGTGAACAAAATGGAACTACGTGAGAAAATCAAAAATCAAAGCAGGTGATTTTTGTTTAAATGCATAAATGTTTTTATTAGATTTTTTATATTTTCCTTAAATTCTATTTATATCAACTAATCAAACGAGAAGACTAAAACAAAACCTGCCCTTTATAACATTACACACTTTAATTCATTCACACACAAGTCCCTATCCATGTTGTCTTTCTGGTCCTCTGAAAACCTCTGACCTGTTGACTCCAGGCCTGGCTCCGCTCATCATGACTTTGGTTTGTTGTTGTAGTTAAGTGAAATACGATCTGGTGATAACACAGAGTGTTTTATTCTGAAAATTAACCGGATGTTTTCATTTTGTTTTGGTGAAACCTGACTTCCTGTCCCGCTCCATCTGCTCTGTTGAGATTGATGCATCGTGCTCAAGCATCCTGCAAAAATAGAAGTCTTGTGTATCTGATCCGGAGGACTCACACCTGCTGGATCAGAGACGCAGCCAGATCAGAGACGCAACGGAGCGGATCCAGTGGAAGTTAACACAATGACTAGAATAGAAGCCTATCAGATGCAGAGCTGTGATGGATCAGAGACGGGCCGGACACGGATCTGGTGGAATTTGGCCCTGTGATCAGTTTACCAATGTAGGTAGGAATATAAGTCATTAGAATGATCACGGGGAATCCTTTTCATTACACAGGTCACAGCCGTTTTGCAGAGGGGGTTACAAGGCAACCCTTGTCAAAACTGTTGGTTTAAGGCAGCCCGTGCTAGAAGAGAGGACTGGGGTTCCTTCTGGTACAGGGGGATCATTGTTAGCAGTATGCATGTGTGAGTGTGTGCTCATGGTTTAACAACATGAACACTGGTTCTTGTTTTAACAGGAATACAGGGCGCGTGATTTAAAGAAGCACTCAACAGTAGCAAAGTGAAAACATCCACAGTACTTTGATAGGGCTGCAGTTACTTTTCAGTTAGATGGGACTTCAGATAAGAAAGGGTGTCAGCTGGTATTTGTAGTTTTACCTTGTTCTGACAGTTTTTATGTTTCCTGACTAACACTGGGCTTTCACCAGATCCGTGTCCGGTCCGTCTCTGATCCGCTGCGGCCCGGCTCAGTGCTCTCTAGTCTCTCGTGTCAACCCAATGGTTGTGTTTTCAGAACGCAGCACGGGGCAGGACCTCCGGACAGCTGGAGTCATGTGACCGAGGTTTTCCTGCAGTAATTAATGAATCAAGGATTCTCCTCCTCCTCTCCTCATCCATGTTGTCTTTCTGGTCCTCTGAAAACCTCTGACCTGTTGACTCCAGGCCTGGCTCCGCTCATCATGACGGTTTGTTGTTGTAGTTAAGTGAAATACGATCTGGTGATAACACAGAGTGTTTTATTCTGAAAATTAACCGGATGTTTTCATTTTGTTTTGGTGAAACCTGACTTCCTGTCCTGCTCCATCTGCTCTGTTGAGATTGATGCGTCGTGCTCTGGCATCCGGCAGAAGTCTTGTGTATCTGATCCAGAGGACTCCGACCTGCTGGATCAGAGACGCAGCCGGCACGAAACAGAGCAGATCCAGTGGAAGTTAACACATTGACTAAATTAGAAACCTATAAGATCCGGTGCCATGACGGACCGGAGACAGATCGGACATGGATCTGGTGGAATTTGGTCATAAGTCTCTGACCTCTCTGTCCTACAGGCTCCTCCACTTACACTGAGGTCTATTTGGCTCCATTTATTTGGTCTATTTGGTTTTCATTTTGTTTTGGTGAAACCTGACTTCCTGTCCCGCTCCATCTGCTCTGTTGAGATTGATGCGTCGTGCTCTGGCATCCGGCACAAATAGAAGTCTTGTGTATCTGATCTGGAGGGCTCCAACCTGCCTGATCAGAGACGCAGCCGGATCAGGGACGCAACAGAGCGGATCCAGTGGAAGTTAACACATTGACTAGAATAGAAACCTATCAGATGCAGAGCTGTGATGGATCAGAGATGGATCTGGTGGAATTTGGCCGTAAGAGCTGTTCAGAGCCCGCTGCAGCAGAAAGTCGAATCCCTTTCATGTGTTTGAAACACTTCATGAAAATGTAGACGAATCAGCAGTGCTTCTAAATGATCTTAATCAGGGATGTTTGAAAGACACTGAAAAACAGCTCCAGCTCCATCTAAAGCTACTGAAAGGTGAGATTTCAATCCTTCCAGACAGGGATCAGTCTTCCTTTTGGTTCTTTGCAGTGAACTTTAATTGTGAGTGCATTGCTGATGTTTAAGAGTTTACCTGATTGTAGGGATTGAAACGGTTCACATAGTTCCTGTGGAAGGTTATTCTCAGGTATGTTCCAATGGCGTCCACGTGGATCGACTTCAGCTCCCGAGCTTTAAAGCCTGTCCTCTCGTTGTCTGACAAAGACACATACCTGTGGAGAGAGCACAGTGTGCCTCTTAATTCAACATCAACCCCTCTGTTATAATGAATCACAGCAACATGGACACAAATGTTTTTATCTAAGAAATCCAAAATCAATACAACTAAAAGTTATTGTACAGTCTATGGAATACTCTCTGCAGATCAAACATGACTTAAACATTTCTCTTTCCTGGTATAGTTAGTTAAACAAATAAATCACACTCAGATTAAAAGGAACAAAGCTGAGTGTTTATTGAGCTTAACCATTGTGTGAGCTAGACTGCCCACACAAGGAGACAGTTGCTCTCTTTTGGTCACTTCAGCTATCAACCAACAGTTCTTGTAAAAAGACACAAAGGGATTTAAGTCATAAACTAGTCCGACCAAGTCTGTAGTCTCACCCTAGTCTGCGTAGCTGTCCAGGGAAACTTTGGGTGCTGATTTCAGGGAGCGAGTCCCCAATGTGGAACTCCACCTTGGCTGGTATCAGGTACTGGTGTGCGAGCAGCTGCAGCTTCCTCACCCTACATCTCTCCCCCAGCTGCAGGGTGACGTGCTGGGGGTAGGAGCACAGCCTGTGGATTGTTTGATTCACACATCAATGAATTTCTAGAATAAACCGTCTTCATATAAAACTAATCTGCAGATAAAAGGTCAGAATAAATTGATGAATTATGAATCTTGGATGATATAATGCTGTGTCCATGTACCTGCTGGATCTCCAGCCATTAACTGTGGGTGCATGGACTATGAGCTCCTTTGCACTGAAATGGTCCTCATGACTTGAAGAGTTGACCACTTTGAAACCTATCTTCCTGGGCATCCCTCAAATGTACACTGAAAGACACACATAAAAGGAATCTCATTATATTGATTTTAATGCCTGAAAGAAAAAAGAAAGAACATTTGTGACAAAAACTAATACCAAGAGAAGTCACTGGTGCAACAAATCATTTATTCAGTTGGCCTCATAATATAATATACAGAGCCATAAGACAACTTAAAATATGTGTAACTTCCTTTTAATTGATATAACGTCTGTAGACTGATAATTACAACAAAGTCATGAAGTTAAAGTGATTTCACACTGCATTGCACTCAGTCATAGTTCTTGTATTAGTGTCTGTGGTCACTTGGCTTCTTTCTTTGAGGGGCATTTTTTAGAATCAAACAGATTTAGTTAACATTCAAGGGGTGGATATCGAGGTGGTGCCAACCTACAAATATCTAGGTGTACACCTGGACAAGAAGTTGGACTGGTCCCTGAACACAGATGCACTCTACAGGAAGGGGCAGAGCCGCCTCTTTTTCTTAAGGAGGCTCACTTCCTTAGACATCTACAGTAAGATGCTGCAGATGTTTTATCAGTCTGTGGTGGCAAGTGGACAAATTTATAATTTTATAATTTTATCTGCCAGACACCTGAATTTCCCTTCGGAGATGCATTCTATTCAATGTGAAGACATTTTTTTAATATATATAATAAATTATAATATATATTTTATATTATATTATAATATAATATACTTTTTATTTGCCACTGCCTTCCTATCTTAGCTTATTTTAACTTGCTTGAAATATAAATTAAAATTGTATTCTTAAAATATATAACATTTTCCTTTTCTTTTCTGTTTTATTATATTTGTCATTTTAGTTATGCTCTTTTATGCCTGTCTGAATGTTTCAATGCTTTTAATGTTTTAATGTTAAGCACATTGAGTTGCCCTCGTGTATGAAATATGCTATACAAATAAAGTTGCCTTGCCTATGTAAAGTTAAAGTGCGACAGGTAATAACTCTAGGTGTGCCAAATGCAAAAGGCTTAAAGATTTTTTTCACTGAGTATAAAATAAAACGACTAATGTACTGAGAGACTTCAGTTTGTATGAAGAGCAAATAAAGCGTACTTTCCCCAGCTGCACACAGCCCCCTGAGCAGGAACAGAGAGGTCTTCCTCGCTGTCATGAACATGTTGGGATGAGGCATTAGCCAACTGTTCACTAATCATCCACACAGCTCGTCGCTTAATAGCTGGATTGTTACTGTATCTAACAGGATAGAATAAAAAGTGCGTCGTGACAACTGTCATATGTTATATGCTAGATATTGTCAACATAAATCAAAAACTAGAAACGAGTGTCCCTCAGTGCATTTCAAAGATATCTCACCACTAACATCCCCGGAATGTTGACAGCTCGTAGTTCCATCTCATCTCCATAACCACCACTGACAACAACCAGCGCCTCGCGCATGCGCAGTGGCAGGACTGCCGTTAGTCGCAGTTAATTGACGTCATTGTATTTTCTATGATTTTTCCAGGCGTTCAAGTCACAGCAGTTATTTCGTAAAGTCAATGTTTTAAACCTCTTGTTGGATCATGTTTGTTGCCTTCATCCAAGGACAATAGTCATGTCATATCAACAAACATTTAGATATATTTTTAATGTTTTATTAAACTGCTTCCTTATCCCTGAGAGCAGAGCATGGTGCAGAGAGCTAAATGTGGCTGTTACTTTCAAAATAAAAGCATAGCATGAAACAAACTCGTTAATGATACAGCAGGAGGTCTGCGGAGGAATTAAAATGTACGACTTGTTGTGATAATAATATCTCCTCAGATTTATCAGTCTGCCCCCCCATTTGAAGAAAACATTTTTGGAACGAAGCTTTTAGTTTTAAAGCTCCTGTTAATTTGAACAATCTCTTTCAATATATTTATTCTTAAATAAAGATTTCACAATACACAAAAACCCCACAAAGAAAATAAACCCATAATGCTCACAGAAAACATTATCAAAACAAAGCAAAACAAGACAAAAAAAATAAAGTAAAAGACAAATTTTTCTTTCACAGTGTTAGTACATGCAGCAAACACAACCTGAAACATGTACTGTATACATTTAACATTTGAATGTGATACATTTGATACCCCTATACTTATTACTCTTACCCATTCTTCTTTCAGATAAGTTGCTATTGGTGACCAGTCTGTTATAAAAACTTCAAGAGTGCCTCTGAGAACATGAGATAATCTCTCTAATGGTAAAATAGACATGAGTTTTTCATACCACATTTTAATTTCAGGAGGCTCTTCATCCAGCCACTTCTGGAGAATAGTGAGCCGTGCCGCATAAAGAGCAATTCTAAGAATGTATCTATGTTTTCGTTGATAGGTTGAATCTAATCCCAATACAAAACTAAATGGGTTTAAAGGGACATCAATTTTAAATATCTTCTTAATTTCCATTTGGACAGATTGCCTAAAACTTTGAACTTTAGGACAGGACCACATCAGATGACAATAAGTACCACAGTTAGTTTTACATTTACAACAAAATGATGAGCACATGGAATCATATTTACTTCGAATAGCTGGGGTAACATGCAATCTATGAATAATTTTGGAACAAAATTGGAACAATCTAACAGTGTTCATATTATATCGAAATCACTTGGTAAATTAAAAATTAATTGTACTCTTAATTCGTCATTTCAATTTATCATAATATCACTTAGACAACATTAAATGGATTAAAGAATGAATTATCATTGAAAAACATATATTAAAATGTTAAACCTAAAAAAAGATATTAACTAAATCAGCTACTTTATTTAAATTGTTCTAACCTATTTCAAATTAGTAGACCCCTCTTGTCTTGTTTTTTTTTCTTTGTGGTCTGTTATTTAATGTTATTGTTTTTTACAGCAATGTAGAATCCAGTTTATGTATTTGTTCCTACATTGATGCAGTATTGTGCACAATGGAATTTAGAATATTTTGAATGTCCTTTCATGTTTTAATTGTGTTTGTAAATTAATTTTGATCTTATAAAGGTACACAAGCTGGAGCTTCTGTGTAATTTCTTGATTTTTATTGCAAAAAGGTTTTCGTTATTTTGTGGAACAAAATTCAAAAATTATTATATTTATTTTTTATGAGGTGCATAGGCAAAACGTTTGTCATTCTTGCCAATAATTTTCTAAGATATAATTTTGTAGATCTAGGCATCGAAACATCATCAATAAACCTTCTGCGCATGTCAAGAACATTGCAGTTTATTTTGAAATAGCTAACCGGATGTGGTCGTGCCCGTCATTCTCTTCATTGACAGCTGGTATCTAGCGTGTGTAGCAGCATGGATGACTTGGAGAAATGGCCAGAAATAGAAAAAGCAGCGGCAGGAAAGCGACGTGAACTGGTCTTACAGGGTCCACCTGTAGACGAGCGTATCTCCTCTGATGGAGGACTCAGTCCGGCCATCTACACCCTCACCCTGCTCAATTATCTAGAGGTGAGCCAGTGTCCAAGTTTAACAGAGATCCACGAGGACATCCAACAACTGACAAACCTCCAGAGCCTCATCCTGTGCAGGAACAAGCTCGCCTCCGTTCCTGATGTTGTCGGAAACCTCAAGTCCCTTAAGGTCCTGGACCTCTCAGTCAATAACCTCGGGGTTTTGCCAAAAGGGATCTGTGAGCTGAAAGAGCTGAACACCCTCAATGTAAGCTGTAACAATCTGGAGACCCTACCAGAGGGACTGATCCAGTGCACCAAGCTCTCCAACATCAACATCTCGAAGAACCGCATCACTGGATTCCCCTCTGACTTCTACTCCGAGAAGCTGGACCTGCTCAGCACCCTGGTGGCCTCTGATAACAACATAGATCAGCTGAGTGGGGGTGTTCTGAAGCTAACTGCGCTAAAGGTGGGTCAGAGCTAGCTCACAGATTAGGTCTTACCCAAACACACATGAACAATGTCCTTTTATTAGAGTTCATTTTCTACATACTTGAATTCTACCCAACACACACAGCAGCTCTTATTTAATTTTTTTAGCTTTTTCATTTTTTTTTAAATTAATGTATTTTATTGTTTTTGTATTTTATCTTTATCATTTATCTTTATTTTATTCTTATTTTTATTATTTTTATTTTACTTTAATTTTAATTGTATTATTATTATTATTATTATTGTTGTTATTATTATTTCTCTTTCCCTTTCTTTCAACTCAACTGAAACTTTATTAATAGAGCACGTTTAAAACAACCAGAGTTGACCACAGTGCTGTACAGATCAAAAACAGCACAAATGACTAAAATAACCCAAACAATATCAAAGATACATTACTAAGATATATAAACACAGTGAAAAAATATGACACAAAAAGAGAAATTCAAATTTAATTCAGATTTTGTCAGATGTCCACTCAACCTTGAATAAAAGCCAGGGAGAAGAGGTGAGTCTTCAGAGATGATTTAAAAACCTCAGTTGATCCTGCAGAGCGGATATGGTAAATGGTAAATGGACTTGTACTTATACAGCGCTTTTCTAGTCTGTCTGACTACTCAAAGCGCTTTTACACACTACTCATCGCATTCACCCATTTATACCCATTCACTCACTGATGGTAGAGGCTGCTAATGTAAGGGACCATCAGTATTAGCTATTAGCTATTAGTATCTCATTCGTACACATTCACACACCTCTGAACAACAGAGGGAGCAATTTGGGGTTCAGCGTCTTGCTCAAGGACACTTCAGCATGTGACTGCCGGAGCTGGGATCGAACCGCCAACCTTCAGATTGATAGATGACCGACTCTACCCACTGAGCCACAGCCGCCCGGATATGCCAGGGCAGGTTGTTCCAGAGCCGAGGGCTAGCCGCCACAAAGGCTCGCTCACCTCTGGTTTTATGCCTGATTTTGGGGGTGACCAATAACAACTAGCCAGACGATCTCAGTGTTCTGGCAGGGACATGATGATGGAGAAGCTTGGTCAGGTACTGGGGGGGCTAGGCCATTAAGAGCTTTAAAGACAAACAATAACATTTTAAAATCTATTCTAAAAGCAACCGGGAGCCAGTGCAGCGGAGCTAGGACAGGGGATATGTGGTCACAATTGCGTTTGCCAGTGAGGAGATGGGCAGCAGCATTTTGTACCAGCTGCAGGCGGTGCAAGAGGGAGTGGTCCAGGCCAAAATACAGTGAGATGCAGTAATCTGTAATCCATAAAAGTATGGATTAAAGTCTCAAGATCTTCATGTGGCAGGTACACCTTTACTTTTGATAAAATCCTCAAATGATAAAAACTGTTTTTAACAACTGAACTAACCTGAAGATCAAATTTCAGCCTGTCATCAAATTCTCACTTTCTTCTTTCTCTCCATAATTCAACTTTATAAGCCCCATCATCAGAGAATAACTGTGAATGCCCATCTGTACATGCACACACACACACACACACACACACACACACACACACACACACACACACACAGACAGACAGACAGATACAATACATTCACTAACATCGAACATCCTGCAAGATGCGCCCATATCCTTGACTATTATATCCAAGTGGCCTGTAGTCTTTGTAATTGTTATGTTAATGTCTGTTGTTGTCTATAACTATGTGTGTCTGTTCATTGTTTTGCAATAAAGTTCAAACAAAAAAAAGTATTTGGAGCTGCATCTGAGAGCACCTGTCCCTATATGGTGTACACCTTATATTCACTAGTTACCAATGTTTGACTTAAAGTAAATAGAAGGTTTGTATTTAAATAGAGTTTGACACATATTTAAACAAATTAGACTTATTAGAAATAGAAGACATGATGAATTAAAATAGTTTTTCAGTGCCTTCTTACATGCAACACTGCTATTTGTTGATGCACTGTTTTCCTTACATGCCACTCTAGACTTTTCAAAATTTAACTCATGCTCCTGCTTTTATCCTCTTCTCATCTCTCTTCCCAGGTGCTGGATCTCTCCAACAACAAGCTGAGCGAGATCCCCTCCGAGCTGGGCGACTGTTCCAAGCTAAAGGAGATCAACTTCAAAGGGAACAAACTGAGCGACAAACGTCTGGAGAAGATGGTCAACGGCTGTCAGACCAAGTCCATCCTCGACTACCTGAGGGCGAAAGGAAGAGATGGAGGGGATGCCGACAAGGGGCGCATGGCAGACAAGGGGAAACGGCAGCAGAGGAAGAAGAAGGAGAAGGTGGCAGATGAGCAGGATGAGATGGAGGAACTGAATAAGATGGTGGTGAGGGTCCTCCATTTGACAGATGCTCCTGAAACTCTCACAGTGCGAGTGAGCGCGGAGGTGAAAGATGTTCGACCGTACCTGGTGTGCTGCATGGTCAGAGGCATGATCCTGAAGCCTGGGAACTCTCTCAAACGGTTCCTGGTAGCTCAGGTAAGGAGGACTGTTCTACTACTGTCGAGGTGTTTGATGATTAAAGTGACCATGTGGTGTGTGAGGGTTCTAATCAAAGACGCTCATGCTTGTTTTTCTAGACGAAGCTTCATGATGACTTGTGCGGTAGAAGGACCATCGCAACCATCGCAACTCATGATGCTCAGCTTCTCAGAGCTCCCCTGACATATGATGTCAAAGTGCCCACCCAGCTAAAGGTAAGATAACAAGTTATTAAACAAACTCCATGACTTCTCTATTCCCAGCGACAACTCGTCCCTCTTTCCCTCACCTCAGGTTAAGAGTCTGGGTGTCATCCTCGACAGCACCCTCTCCTTCACCCTCCATATCAACCACATCACTCAGTCCACCTACTTCCACCTACGCAATATTAACCGTCTCCATCCTTCACTCACTCCCCACTCCACGGCCATTCTTGTTCACAGCCTAGTCACCTCCTGTTTAGACTATTGCAACTCTCTTCTGTTTGGCCTCCCACACAAATCCCTTGTTAAACTACAACCAGGGATGTAAAGATACACTCTACCCATGATTCAATTCAAATCCTGATTTTTGGTTCACTCACGATTTTCAAGAAAACGGGATTGAACCAAAAATAAAATAACTTATTTTATTTCAATTTTCAGATATGGACAGTTGAAATGTATATTTGTTCTCTTATATTTCTTTGTTAACAAAGTCATCCTTTTTCATTTTGAAGGTGTGTTGGAACTCAAATAAAACCACTGCACACTTTTTTTCAGCAACTCGCAAAAAGACTAAAAACACCGAACAAAAATACCTTGTTGGAAAATTCAGAACAATTCTAGAGAAATGGAAAGTGAACAATTCCCAAATGAAAGTATGAAATATTAAAACAAATAAGGTCAATCTCTTTAAATTAGGGATGTAAATTTGAAGTATTTTCCATGATCGATCTTTGGAAATGTTAACGATCAATTATCATTCAATCATTAAAAAAACATGAATGTTTTCCATGTCAAAAATAATGACAAATGTGTTTTTTCCCCCTAAATCAATTTTTCCTTCATGACACAGTGTATATTACTGACAGTATTAAACAGCTACAGATCATATTGAGGTGTTCAACATGTTAACACACTGAATATCAACGTGAGGAGCAGCTTATAAATCATCTCTGTGGACTCATGGTCATAGAGTGAAGACTCAGACTACAACATGTGGATTTACTGCATCAGGATAACTGACCAGGATCAGATTTCAGACTCAGTGTCCAGTTTTCTCATTTTTATTGATAAAAATAAGCATTTAAACGAGGTCAGGTGTCAGCCGGGAGTGCAACTGGGTCAGAATCAGTCCGGTGGCGGTGGAGAAAAAAAGCGCTCGTGGAGACCTGTCACTCAGCTGCAGCCCCCAGCTGAGCGTCTCCGCTGTGAGCAACACCTTCAGTCAGCTGATTCTGAAACATGCTTTAAACTTCAAACACCTCCACTCAGCGAGTGACGAGAGAGCAGCAAGAGACTTCATGATGTTGAACAAGTATAATGCAGATAGAACCTTCTACTGTTTAAAAATAATATCCAGATACAAATGTTGTTGAATGGATTTTAATCCACCCTTATTTTATAAATGTTTTACTGTCTTGCGATATATCCTTACATCCCTAATTACAACTGGTTCAAAATTCCTCCACCCGTATCATCACACGCACCACCTCCATCCACCACATCACACCCATTCTACAACAGCTCCACTGGCTCCCCATCACACACCGGATCAACTATAAAATACTTCTCCTCACCTTTAAATCCATCCACAACCTCGCCCCTCCATATCTCTCTGACCTCCTCCATACTGCCACACCCGTCCGCACCCTCAGATCCTCCTCCTTCATCCACCTCACTGTCCCCCCTGCTCGCCTTGTTACCATGGGGAGCAGAGCCTTCAGCCGCTCTGGAACTCTCTCTCACAAGACCTCTGTAACACTGACTCACTCCCACATTTTAAATCCAAACTCAGAACTCATCTGTTTAGACTGGCTTACTCCATCTGACCACAACTCCATTCTTTTAAAACTTTGTAAACTGTATTATATTATAGTTGTTTACTTTTGTTTTAATGATGTAAGGTGGCTTTGAGTGTCAAGAAAGGCGCCTACAAATAAAATGCATTATTATTATTATTATTATTATTATTATTATTATTATTATTATTATTATTATTATTATTATTGTAATTAACACAGAGCGGTTTGTTCTTGATATCCACATTTTAATTTAATTATTTACAGCTGGAGCTAATTTCATAAAACCACATACATTGCTTTTGAGTTCTTTTTTTATTGTTATCTTGTTTCGTCCTTTTGAGAAGTTGTTTATTGAAAGTTTTACTGAAAATAATTGGAGAAAAAGTCTCATTTTCACATAAGAACTCAATGTTTACAGATCACATCTCTGGGCCGGAAGGAGATGTCGGCCGTGGAGCTGATTAGACACCTTCAGCTGGAGGCCGATGAGCTGAGAAAGCATAAGAAGAGGCAGAACGTCACCGGACTCCACAAGTCAGTGCAACAGAAAACTGCTCAGTACATCCCCAGCTTTACTAGCAAACACTTAAAGGATGAATAACAGCTGTTTGAACTGCCAATCATGACATGACGCATGACATGGTTTAAGGTAGTTCCAAATTGGGAGAAGTAGAGTAGAATAAAACTTTATTTAGTTTGTCTTCGGCTCTCCTGACACATACTGTGTGCACAAGAACATTCACACAATCACAATAAAACACGACAATACTGTTACACATTAAACACAGTTCATGTTGTATCAGAGATTCAATCTCATCAGTCAGAAACCTCCAGTCTAGAAATATGAGTCCAATGCGGAAGTGTTAAAAACTGCAGTTCATTGAGGATCCACTTGAGGCTGGCTCCGGAAGTACCAGAAACCACATACACACCAATTCAAAGAAGACGATCTTTACAGCAGAAATAAACATGTTTACTGACTGGTTCAAAAAATGAGTGTAGTCTGTGTAGTGGCCATTTGTCATAAAAACTCAAAGAATAATTAAAGTATCAAACTCAAACTTGAACTTAACTTAATCAAAGGGTCACTGATGCACCGTGGGGATGTGATGTACGCAGGCAAAAGAAGTCTAATGTCCATGCAAAAGCTCAGCGGTTTTCAATGGTTTATTTCTGATGGCAAGCAATCAAGCAAACAAAAAGGACAGGTGCATGCCGGCCTTCTGCCACCTAACCTACCTAAATATCCTCCAGTGCCCACAGTTCCTAATTACCAAAGAAACAAAAACAAACAAAAGAAATACTAAATATACAAAAAATCTACATATACTAAACTAATGACTAACAAAAAATATATCCCCAATTCTAACTTAAATTAGTTATAAAAAGAAAGGTTTTGATAAATCTAACAACTAATACTACTTATTAATTCCGAACTAGATAAACAACTAAATACAAAAAATAAACAAATAGCTCCAACGGTCTGAATAGCTCATTTCTCTATGGGCACACACTGTACGGGGGTGAGTTTATTCATAACGTGGTTATTTCAAAGATATTGAGATTACGAGTTTTCCATTATGAGAGGCACAGCTGACTTGATTGACAGGCTGGAATACTGTAGTTGTTGGCTAGGAGGCTCAAAGCCCGCCTCTTTCTACATCACAATAACTCGACAGCAGCAATATGGCTGCCGCCGTCGATTGGCCTCAAAACAGTGCTTCAGAAACAGATGGGTGACATCACGGATACTACGTCCATTATTACGGTCTATGGATTGAGGATGTTTATTACACCTGGGATGAATTACTTCTTAAACATGTTTTTGGTTGCCAGAGGGACTCTATAGCCACAACCCCCCCCCCCTAAGCTCAGAAGCTCAAACTGGCAGAAGAGAAGGGTCACTAGAGCTCTTAAAGGCAAATAACATGTGTAAGGTGTGTACAAGGGCTTAGAGGCAGTATTGATGAAGTGCACATAACATGTGTAAGGTGTGTACAAGGGCTTAGAGGCAGTATTGATGAAGTGCACCAAGGGCTGAAAGTATTAAGATAAGCATATAACTGATGGATAAATGGTAGATTATTTAAAGGTGACATATCATGCAAAATTGACTTTTTAATCGTTCTTTACCTGAAATATGTGTCCCTGGCATGTCTACAAACCCCCCGAGAATGAAAAAAATCCATTCTGCCCCTGTTCTGATTTCTCCACCTTTCTGTAAATGTGTGTGAAACGAGCCGTTTCAGACTTCAGTGTTTTTGTTACGTAACAACAATATCCGGTCTGTCACGGAGTCAGAGCTCGGAGCTTGTTCAGCCCATAGACTGTATAAAATAATACTGAATCCCTCCCCCGTTTTTCATTACCTGCACAAATGTGTGCTAACAAGGAGCTTAGGAGGGAGGCATGCTAGTTGTAGGCTGTCTTAATAAACACAAAGGTCGGTTTTACTCCCCACGTCTGCAGATTTGAAGATCTAGTGGATGATTTTTATTTGTCATGGATAAGTGCTAGCGCTAGTTAGCATAGCTACATAGCTACATGTTCATAGCTGTAGCTGTAGCTGTGTACCAAGACACACGTCGACATACTGACAAATAAAACAACAAGAAACACTAAATCTGTGACCAATGGTTCAGAAAGGTCCTGCTGCCTTTCTGGCAGAGGTCGGTTTTACTCCCCAGGTCTGCAGATTTGAAGATCTAGTGGATGATTTTTATTTATCATGGATAGGTGCTAGCGCTAATTACCATAGCCACATAGCTATATGTTCATAGCTGTAGCTGTAGCTGTAGCTGTAGCTGTGTACCATGACACACGTCGACATACTGACAAATAAAACAACAAGAAACACTAAATCTGTGACCAATCCTTCATAAAAGGTCCTGCTGCCTTTCTGGCAGAGGTCGGTTTTACTCCCCACGTCTGCAGATTTGAAGATCTAGTGGATGATTTTTATTTATCATGGATAAGTGCTAGCGCTAGTTAGCATAGCCACATAGCTACATGTTCGTAGCTGTGTACCAAGACACACGTCTACATACTGACAAATAAAACAACAAGAAACACTAAATCTGTGACCAATCGTTCAGAAAGGTCCTGCTACAGGCGCCTCTCCATCAGGATCAGATTCAGAGGGTTGAAGTAACGCGATCTCTGAGCAGCCATGTATATTCAGCCAACATGTAAACATTAGATCAACGTGCTGGAGAGCCGAGGCACATCCACTTCCGGAGGGGGCGTGGTCAGAGGGAAAACAGAGTGTTCTGATGAGGAATGAAGAAGGGGACTTTTCAGGCATGCCAAAATCTGATTTCAAAGTGTTTTTTTGAGCATAAACTTTAAAGACATGTTTTTGGGACCTCTTAGACCAATATATATTGATGAAAAAAGCATGATATGTCCCCTTTAAAATCTATCATGATCTTTGTATGTGAACAGAACTTCAGGTTGCCTGCTAGCCAACACCAAATAAATCATCACAAATATTGATTTCCTTAAAAACATGTAAATACTGCATTCTCTTTACATGAAAAAATATGATTTTAGTTTCTATTGTGTGATAGAGGGTCTGACTTGACCACTGTTGCACATAGAAAATATCATCATCAGCCGTCTGACTCATAACCATATTACAGATTTTGAAGGCATGTTCTGAGCAGTGTCTTAGTGTGGAATATTTACAGCACACTTATTTAAAACCTGTTTAAAAGATGCTAGTAATACTGATCATTAAAGTGATGCACACTGCATTTATACATGTTGTTTTTGAACACTTGGGGGCAGTATAAGCGTGTTAAACAACAGCTGAAGTTTGATGTATTTCATCCTCAGATATTATATAGTGACGTCTCACAAATAGTCTCTCCATTGTTATATCTTTTCTACAGATACCTTCAGATTCTGCAGGGAAAGTCTCTGTATCCATGCCTTGTCGACGCAGAGGGGCATGTGATCTCATTCCCACCTATTACCAACAGTGAGAAAACCAAGGTCAGTATGGAGCTTGATGTCTTAGTCATCATTAGTTGGTCCAGCATGAATTACACTGAACAAAAATACAAACACAACACTTTTTTTGCTCCCATTTTCATGAGCTGAACTCAAAGATCTCAGACTTTTTCTACGTACACTAAAGGACTATTCCTCTCAAATATTGTTCACTAATGTGTCTAAGGGTGCATCTCAAAGCTCCCTTAGTGACTGTTTTAAGGTCTGTTTCAGGGCCCCCTTAGTGACTGTTTTAAGGTCTGTTTCAGGGCACCCTTAGTGACTGTTTTAAGGTCTGTTTCAGGGCCCCCTTAGTGACTGTTTTAAGGTCTGTTTCAGGGCACCCTTAGTGACTGTTTTAAGGTCTGTTTCAGGGCACCCTTAGTGACTGTTTTAAGGTCTGTTTCAGGGTACCCTTAGTGACTGTTTTAAGGTCTGTTTCAGGAAACCCTTAGTGACTGTTTTAAGGTCTGTTTCAGGGCCCCATTAGTGACTGTTTTAAGGTCTGTTTCAGGGCACCCTTAGTGACTGTTTTAAGGTCTGTTTCAGGGCACCCTTAGTGACTGTTTTAAGGTCTGTTTCAGGGCCCCCTTAGTGACTGCTTTAAGGTCTGTTTCAGGGCACCCTTAGTGACTGTTTTAAGGTCTGTTTCAGGGCACCCTTAGTGACTGTTTTAAGGTCTGTTTCAGGGTACCCTTAGTGACTGTTTTAAGGTCTGTTTCAGGGCACCCTTAGTGACTGTTTTAAGGTCTGTTTCAGGGCACCCTTAGTGACTGTTTTAAGGTCTGTTTCAGGGCACCCTTAGTGACTGTTTTAAGGTCTGTTTCAGGGTACCCTTAGTGACTGTTTTAAGGTCTGTTTTAGGAAACCCTTAGTGACTGTTTTAAGGTCTGTTTCAGGAAACCCTTAGTGACTGTTTTAAGGTCTGTTTCAGGGCACCCTTAGTGACTGTTTTAAGGTCTGTTTCAGGACACCCTTAGTGACAGTTTTAAGGTCTGTTTCAGGGCACCCTTAGTGACTGTTTTAAGGTCTGTTTCAGGGCACCCTTAGTGACTGTTTTAAGGTCTGTTTCAGGGCACCCTTAGTGACTGTTTTAAGGTCTGTTTCAGGGCAGCCTTAGTGACTGTTTTAAGGTCTGTTTCAGGGCACCCTTAGTGACTGTTTTAAGGTCTGTTTCAGGGCACCCTTAGTGACTGTTTTAAGGTCTGTTTCAGGGCACCCTTAGTGACTGTTTTAAGGTCTGTTTCAGGGCACCCTTAGTGACTGTTTTAAGGTCTGTTTCAGGGCACCCTTAGTGACTGTTTTAAGGTCTGTTTCAGGGCACCCTTAGTGACTGTTTTAAGGTCTGTTTCAGGGCACCCTTAGTGACTGTTTTAAGGTCTGTTTCAGGGTACCCTTAGTGACTGTTTTAAGGTCTGTTTCAGGGCCCCCTTAGTGACTGTTTTAAGGTCTGTTTCAGGGCACCCTTAGTGACTGTTTTAAGGTCTGTTTCAGGGCACCCTTAGTGACTGTTTTAAGGTCTGTTTCAGGAAACCCTGAGTGACTGTTTTAAGGTCTGTTTCAGGGTACCCTTAGTGACTGTTTTAAGGTCTGTTTTAGGAAACCCTTAGTGACTGTTTTAAGGTCTGTTTCAGAAAACCCTTAGTGACTGTTTTAAGGTCTGTTTCAGGGCACCCTTAGTGACTGTTTTAAGGTCTGTTTCAGGACACCCTGAGTGACTGTTTTAAGGTCTGTTTCAGGGCACCCTTAGTGACTGTTTTAAGGTCTGTTTCAGGGCACCCTTAGTGACTGTTTTAAGGTCTGTTTCAGGGCACCCTTAGTGACTGTTTTAAGGTCTGTTTCAGGGCAGCCTTAGTGACTGTTTTAAGGTCTGTTTCAGGGCACCCTTAGTGACTGTTTTAAGGTCTGTTTCAGGGCACCCTTAGTGATTGTTTTAAGGTCTGGCTCAGGGCCCCCTTAGTGACTGTTTTAAGGTCTGTTTCAGGGCACCCTTAGTGACTGTTTTAAGGTCTGTTTCAGGGCACCCTTAGTGACTGTTTTAAGGTCTGTTTCAGGGCACCCTTAGTGACTGTTTTAAGGTCTGTTTCAGGGCACCCTTAGTGACTGTTTTAAGGTCTGTTTCAGGGCACCCTTAGTGACTGTTTTAAGGTCTGTTTCAGGGCACCCTTAGTGACTGTTTTAAGGTCTGTTTCAGGGCACCCTTAGTGACTGTTTTAAGGTCTGTTTCAGGGCACCCTTAGTGACTGTTTTAAGGTCTGTTTCAGGGCACCCTTAGTGATTGTTTTCAGGTCTGTTTCAGGTCACCCTTAGTGACTGTTTTAAGGTCTGTTTCAGGGCACCCTTAGTGATTGTTTTAAGGTCTGTTTCAGGGCACCCTTAGTGACTGTTTTAAGGTCTGTTTCAGGGCACCCTTAGTGACTGTTTTAAGGTCTGTTTCAGGGCACCCTTAGTGACTGTTTTAAGGTCTGTTTCAGGACACCCTTAGTGACTGTTTTAAGGTCCCTCTTTTCTCTGTTATTAAACTCAGCTGATGTTAAGTTTCGGTTAAGTCCGAGCCACTGCAGCGTCCAATCAGTGAGTGATATTCAATAAGGGGGCGTGTCTGTCAGAGAAAAGACTTCCACAAAGTCTGCTCTTGTGTTTCCTCGATTATCCCTCCTCCGATCAGTCTCCTCTCTCCTCTCTCCTCTCTCCTCTCTCCTCTCTCCTCTCTCCTCTCTCCTCTCTCCTCCAGCAGCGTTTAGAGCTTTGGGATGCAAGTTAAAATGGCGCGTCAGTAACTACTTCCGGTTCGAGCGAGGAGCGAGGAGACTGCAGTTTAGAGCTTTGAGATTCACCCTAAATCTGTGTTAGTGAGCACTTCTCCTTTGCCCAGATAATCTATCCACCTCACAGGTGTGGCATATCAAGATGCTGATTAAACAGCATGATTACTGCACAGGTGTGTCTTAGGCCGGCCTCAATAAAAAGTCACTCTACAATGTGCAGTTTTATCTCACAGCACGATGCCACAGAGGTCACAGGTTTTGAGGGAGCGTGTAATCGGCATGCTGACTGCAGGAATGTCCACCAGAGCTGTCGCCCATGAATTGAATGTTCATTTCTCTACCATAAGCCGTCTCCAAAGGCCTTTCAGAGAATTTGGCAGAACATCCGACCGGCCTCCCAACCGCAGACCACGTGTAACCACAGCAGCCCAGGACCTCCACATCCAGCATCTTCACCTTAACGGGTCTGAGACCAGCCTCTCAGACAGCTGCTGCAACAATCAGTTTGCATAACCAAAGAATTTCTACACAAACTGTCAGAAACCATCTCAGGGAAGCTCCTCTGCATGCTCGTCGTCCTCATCGGGGTCTCCACCTGACTGCAGTTTGTCGTTGTATCCGACTTGAGTTGGCAAATGCTCACATTGGATGGCGTCTGGCACTGGAGAGGTGTTCTCTTCTAGAAAACGTCTTAGATCTTTGAGTTCAGCTCATGAAAAATGGGAGCAAAAACCAAAGTGTTGCGTTTATATTTTTGTTCAATATGATATTAAAGGTCTCACAATGTAACTGTTTTTGACAATATTATGTATTGTGTCATTCAATGGAAGCAGTAATAACATGGTCTGATTGCATTATCCTACAGATCAAGAAGACAACCAAAGAGTTGTTCTTGGAGGTGACGAGTGCAACCAGCCTGCAGACGTGCAAAGACATCATGGACGCCCTCATAGTGGTAAGCTTGGCCTGTTATGTCTCTTTTCTGACGTTAAGTTTATCACATCTTTAATATTTGTATTACTTAGTACTCCTGGTTTCTAATGATTATAGCTTCATTGTGTTATTTTTATTTGTGTGTCAGAAGGGACCTCAGTCATAAATAACACTAAGCACTACATTGACCATATCAGCAGCTTTAAATAAATCCTGATTATACAGTAGTCCAAGGTCATGTAGATGGGGACAGCTGTGGTGCTGAAAGAGAGATTGTGTTAAGTTTGCTGATCAGTGAATGACAGTTATATTTCTATATTTGAAGTGACAGCAGAGCCTGGATGTAGGCTCTTACAGAAAGCTAAAAAAACGGTCACCAAAAGATTGAAGTTATCCTGAATGATGTGAAAGTTTCACCACTACCCTCTAGAAAATGTGCAAGGTTGGGGATGTAATATCTTGTACTGGAGGGGCACACTGTTAAGCCAGGAAATTAAACTCAACATAACCTCTGTTGAATGCTGTGGTTGGAGCTCAGGAGTCGAGCCAGGATGCATGTCAGACTCTCAAAGCAACAGAATGTCTATACATGTACATCTCAGGATATTGCTTCACCAGAGGATAAGAGCCACTGGAACAAATGTTTTTGGAGACCTTTTTTAAGGTGTATTCTTTAAATTCTGAGATTAAAGTTTGATTTAAAGTCTGAGATTAAGTTCTGACTTTAATTCCAGAATAAAAAAAACCAACACCTTAAAAAAATGTTTTTCCTCAGGCACCCTCCAAAATTCTGACTTTATTCAGAATTCTGGGATTAAAGTGAAAATTCTGACTTCAGCCTCAGAATTAAAAAAAAATATTACACCTTTAAAAAAAAAAAAAAAAAAATGTTTTTGCTTGCCTGCCCTTTAAATTTATTTTTTTTCTACCTTAATTTTACTTACTTGGTAACAAAATAAATAACTAAAGAAATAAATATAGAAGTTAGAATGCTCCAAATACACAGTACTACTTACATGGTACTCCAGTTATACTGTAAGCCCCTCCTTCAGTGTCGGGGATACAGTCCACTTATATTTGATGTTAAACTGTAAAAGTTAAGTTAATCAGTGTATTCAACCTGACTTTGAAAAAGAGAACTCTAACTCTACCAATACAGGGAATAGACAAGTTAGCCCATGTTAATAAACTGTTCTCAAAGTTTATTCAATGTATCCTCCAGTTTCCTCAAGCTAACGTCATAAAGGTTTATCCAGGAGAGATGTTTGATCAACCAAACAGATATTATTTAAAAGATAGTGGCATTTATTGATTTACTTTTACATATTGTCTATGCTACAAATCTATTTTATAATACTTCTACACTTTAAGTCCATCTTAAAAATTCAAAATCAAATCACAGTCAAGCAAACTAGCATTTCCTCTATTCTTTACAGAAAATGGCCGAACTGAACAAGTTCACAGCGGAGCATAAGGACGAGGCGGGATCAGACGGGGAAGGAGATGGCCCACAAGAATCTGTGGCCAGCTCTGAGACCTCCAGTGAACTCATCGTCCAGCAGGTTCGAACAGTTGACCAGGAAGGGAACCTGAAGGTGGTCTACCCGTCAAAGACCGACCTCTCCAAAGATCTCAGCAACGTGACTGTAATTTGGTAGACGCTCAGCAGAGAAGCTTTTATTTTTACACTTACACTCACGAGCTACATGAAGTAACCAATAAAACTAAATGTTTACATGCAATAAAATCACATCCATTTATTCCAGGGAACACGGACATGTGATTATAACACCCAGCAGCCGTTTGATTTTTATTTACAATAAGTGTTGTATGAATGTTGACATTTATTGCTAATATTGTACTTAAAATAAATTCTTTGGTCCTTTGTGTCCTGATATCCTTCTTTTTGTGTTACTTGAAAACTGGAGAATTCCTCGGGACATCTTTAAAGATTTTTTTCATCAATACATATTGGTCTAAGAGGTCCCCAAAACATGTCTTTAAAGTGTATTGCTCAAAAAAACACTTTGAAATCAGATTTTGGTCTGCCTGTAAACCCCTCTTTTTCAGACCTGCTCAGAACAGGCTGTTTTCTGTGTCTGTGCCTTTAAATGAGAATGAGCTCTCTGACCACGCCCCCTCAGGAAGTGGGTGTGGCCTCGGCTCTAATGTTTACATGTTGGCTGAATATACACGGCTGCTCACAGACCAGCGTTACTTCAACCCTCTGAATCTGATCCAGAATCTGATCCTGACGGAGAGGCGCCTGCAGCAGGACCTTTCTGAACCATTGGTCATAGATTTAGTGTTTCTTGTTGTTTTATTTGTCAGTATGTAGACGTGTGTCTTGGTACACAGCTACTAACATGTAGCTATGTGGCTATGCTAACTAGCGCTAGCACTTATCCATGACAAATAAAAATCATCCACTAGATCTTTAAATCTGCAGACGTGGGGAGTAAAACCGACCTTTGTGTTTATTAAGACAGCCTACAACTAGCATGCCTCCCTCCTAAGCTCCTTGTTAGCACATGTGTGCAGGTAATGAAAAACAGAGGAGAGGTTGAGTTGTATTTTATACAGTCTATGGGCTGAACAAGCTCCGAGCTCTGACTCCGTGACAGACCGGATATTGTTGTGACGTAACAAAAACACTGAAAACTGAAACGGCTGGTTTCACACACATTTACAGAAAGGTGGAGAAGTCAGAACGGGCAGAATTGATTTTTTTCATTTTCGGGGGGTTTGTAGACATGCCAGGGACACATATTTCAGGTAGAGAACCATTAAAAAGTCGATTTTGCATGATATGTCATAGTGGTGCAACGGATCACCGTTCGGATGCCTCTCCACGGTTCGGCACGGACGTGGTCCGCGGATCGGTTGATGAAAAAAATTTGCGCGTGTTCACGTGCTGACTGCATGTTCAAACCCTACTCACTAGTCAAGCGCAGCGGTAGTCATGGAAAGTGGAGGAGCAGAGGAACTTGAAAAACCTCCTGCATCTCTTAAGTCACATGTAGGCTATGGGATCATTTTGGGTTTCCCTGTGAAATACAGTGAATGCTGAATGTGTTTGAGCCACGTTATGAAATTCCGTTGCGCACCCACTAGACCAGAGGCCGTCAGTACGCGGCCCGCGGGCCGCACCCGGCCGTCTATTTGTGGTCCCCGAACTGTTATTCCTTCACTCTGTGTTTTGCTCGGGTCACCCCGTGTTTACCGGGACTTGTATCCAGACAGGCTGTTACTGGGTCACTTAGAGTTCAATGCTGCGAGTGCAATTTTTAACTTTCATTTTCCTTTTTGGAGCAGTTCGCATGTTGGCACTTTGCCAGCTGTAGGACCCTAGAATAAAACGGTGTGTTCCAAGTTTGCAGCTCAAAGAAAAATGGACGGTGAAAATCAGCAATTGAAAGAAGAATGGAGTGAATTGAAGTTCCTCTGCTCCTTCACTTGCCATGCCTTGAAATGCAGTGAATGAGGCAGGACTGGGCCCACAGATAGGGTGCTTTGCACATGCAGTACATTTTGAGTTGAATGTTGTTTTTATTTAATGGGCAAAGTGTTTTACAAAATAAATGGAGGGACAAAGTTATATTTGTCTTGTCTTCTTTTTTTTTTCTTTTTTTTTTGCTGATCCGAAAAATGATCCGATCCGTGACTCAAAACCGTGATCCGATCCGAACCGTGAGTTTTTTGATCCGTTGCACCCCTAATATGTCACCTTTAAGCCCTTCACTGTCATCAATATTTAATGCATTATCGCCTCCTCCTGGATTTCATCAAAACTACAGTGCAGCATCTCTACAGTGTTCTCCAATAAGAGTGCTCCCTTCATGCTGAAATGCCGCTCCAAGACCCTGACAGTTTGGGTGTTTCAAGAAGAAGAAGAAACCTTTATTGAAGTAAGCGTTGGATAACATTACATTATTGTAGGAAACTTGCATACGTATAGTTATACATACTACAATGCATTGAAGAAAATGAAAAAAATGACCAAGCTTTATCAGACATGAGATCATGATTCTTGATGAAATAATGATACATGAAAAAGATAGAAAAACATTGACAGTGAAATAAGATGAATATATATTCTTTAAATAAATCTTATATAAATTCAAACATTCAGTGACAGAACTTGAAAAGCGTGGGTGAGATTTATTAAATTTGGATTTATGTATATGAAATTTACTGAGCAGTATTAAAAGATGTATTAACTTATTTTCAATTTCAGAATGTAAGATTATGTTTTTAGGGGTTAATTTAAAACTGCATTTCATAAAACCCAGAATAATTAGTTACTTAGGATTCATAAAAATGGATGGCGAGCATCTGGTGGCCGGGCTCTCCTCCATGGGGCCCAGTCGGGCTCAGCCTGAAAGGATAGCATGGAGCTGCCTCAAGGAGCTGGTCAGGCAGCTCAGGTAGGGAAAGCAGGTCTGGACCAAGGCTGTTTTCAGCAGGGGTGGGGAACTGCAGAGCCAGACTGAGATGCTGAAGGCATTGGACATTGTTGAGTTGTCTTGGCTGACACGCCTCTTCAATGTCGCATGGAGGTCTGGGTCAGTGCCTGTGGAGTGGCAGACTGGGGTGGTGGTCACCATTTTTAAAGAGGGGGGCCAGAGAGTGTTCTCATATTATCGGGGTATCACACTTCTCAGGCTCCCGGGAAAAGTCTACTCAAGGGTGCTGGAAAAGAGGCGCAGACCAGAAGTCGAACAATGGATACATGAGGAACAATGTGGTTATCGTCCTGGTCCTGGGACAGTCGACCAGCTCTTTACCCTTGCAAGGCTCCTGGAGTGGGCATTGGAGTTTGCCCATCCAGTCTACATGTGTTTTGTGGACTTGATTTTGTTCTACTAGGACTGTTGCCTCCGCGACCCAACCCCGGATAAGCAGAAGCAAATAGATGGATGAATGGATGGAGGGGTTGTTTAAAGCACTCGTCCCCACACTCACATTTTTGATGTTTTCTTGACTACAGGTGTGCACCTCGTCTTGTAGATGAATATCAAGTCTAGTCAAACAGTTTTCTGAATTAGCCTGAGGCTTCCTTTCAAGAAAAACAGGGTCAGGGTGCTTCATTTTTACTTCCTGGAAGTCTCCTGAGTCCCTTTAGTTTATATTTGTCTCCAGTCTGACAGGGAGAACCAGAACCAGCAATCACCAAGAGTCACTTAGAAGAAACTTAACCTGGAATGTGCATTTTTATTTAGAATAATGCTGTACTCCTATCAGCACAACACCAAACTGTAAAACAAAAAGTGACACATGCTGCTGATGAAGTGTCATTTATTTCAAACAGTTTATTGTTATGATTTTGTAATTCACTGTGTTGCAGACTCTATTAGAAAGAATGCAGGATACATAGTGCTGAATTTATATCACTCTTTTAATGCATGTGTGTTAGGAGAAAAAAAAGGATGTTCCCTCATGGATTCACAGGAACTGCAACAGAAAAACAAGAGATTTGCATCAGACTGGTTAAAAGGCAGCAGCACTATCAGAATAATAACATTCACACAAAGCTATCACACATTCTTTAATACATGAAATACAGAATAATATTAATCACAGCATCAATTTAGAGTTTGTATTACTGTAGAGACTGTTTTGTTCACAGTCACTTTTAAATGCTGTAGCTCTGTATCAGATTATATCATCCCATCTCATCTTTCTTGATCCATCTAAGCACAGACCAGCTTTCAAGGGTAGAAAAGATAGTTTTGAGCCACTTACATTCACATACGTAAGCCACCTCCAGGTACTTGTAAGTACCCTGACAGGGGTCCCCAAGGACTGAGTTGCTGGCTTTGATCACACAGCTGTTCTTCCCATTGCACGTTTCAGCAACTTTTGTGGTGGGGTGTGAGCATTCAACATTTTCTATTTGGGAGGTGGGCCTCCTGTGAGAGCATGTGGTCCGGTCACGACGTCCATAGTCAGCACCATAGACAAATATAACCTGCCCCTGGCCTGAGAAGAAACAGTATTCAGTATTCAAGTATTCAGGTAAGTGTTACTTTATTATAAAGATAGAATTATAAAAGTAACCTACCACAAGACAATGTTGCATAAGAGTGCTCGCACGTATCCGTGTGAACTGTTGAAGCAACACATGAGTCACATCAGACATCATAATATAGAGGTAACAGCTTGTCTTATTGTACGTCTAGTGCAAAGATGTGACTCACACGCTGGGACACAGGTGTAGTTGGTTTGTAGATATTTGAAGATGCCAAAGCAGGGATCAGAGGTACGGACTATACGTGTGTCAAACTCACACGTCATCTTGCCATCACACCTGTGAGAAGTGAGAAAAGCATGTGTTAATCCCTAGGGATGTAAGGATACACTCAACCCACGATCCCGATTTTTGGTTCACGATACCATTCACTCACGATTCTCTAACGTTTTTCAAGAAAACTGGATTGAACTCAAAATTTAAATAACTATTATTTTATTTCAATTTTCAGATATGGACAGTTGAAATGTATATTTGTTCTCTTATATTTCTTTGTAAACAAAGTCATCCTTTTTCATTTTTAAGGTGTGTTGTAACTCAAATTAAACCACTGCACACTTTTTTTCAGCACCTTGCAAAAAAACTAAAATGAGCGTACAAAAATACCTTGTTGGAAAATTTCAGAACAATTCTGGAGAAATGGAAAGTGAACGATTCCCAAATGAAAGTATTAAATATTAAAGCAAATAAGGTCAATCTCTTTAAATTAGGGATGTAAATTGCAAGTATTTTCCATGATCGATCTTTGGAAATATTAACAATCAATTATTGTTTAATCATTGAAAAAAACTGAATGTTTTCCATGTCAGAAATAATGACAAATGTGTTTTTTCTCCTAAATCAAATGTTCCTTCCTGACACAGTGTATATTACTGACGGTATTAAACAGCTACAGATCATATTGAGGTGTTCAAAATGTTAACACGCTGAATATCAACGTGAGGAGCAGGCTTATAAATAATCTCTGTGGACTCATGGTCATAGAGTGAAGACTCAGACTACAACATGTGGATTTACTGCAACAGGACAACTGAACAGGATCAGATTTCAGACTCAGTGTCCAGTTTTCCCGTTCTTATATACACGTTCTAATATACATGTAAATATACAATGCAACAATTCTCCAAGCAGAATTCCATATTTCTATTTATTGTATTATTTAACTACTGTTTTTTTTATGTAAAAACTACCTCTACTACTCACCACTGCACTTTTATCATATTATTTTAGCCTGTACATATTAGTCATGTCTATTTGTTGTTCTTTTGTATTTATAGCTGATGTTATTGTTATTATTTTTATTTTGTATGTCTTATTCTTATGCCTTGTACAAAGAGAGCACAGTTTACCCAAGTCAAATTCCTTGTGTGTTCAAGCATACCTGGCCAATAAAGCTGATTCTGATTCTGATTCTGATTCTTATTGAGAAAAATAAGCATTTAAACGTGGTCATGTGTCAGCCGGGAGCACAACCGGGTCAGAATCAGTCTGGCAGTGGAGAAACAAAGCGCTCGTGGAGACCTGTCACTCAGCTGCAGCCCACAAATGTTGTTGAATTGATTTTAATCCACCTTTATTTGTATTGATTTTTTACCGATGTGTGATATATCCTTACATCCCTATTAATCACAGAGCTTGACTGCACATGTGATGTGAATGTTGGTTGTTTTCTTTTGAAAGCCATTTGAATTTATTTATGAACTTTTTGTTAGTGTTTGTGGTTCTGTAAGGCCGCTACTTTGGCCACGTCTCTCTTGTAAATCTCAATGAGACTCTCTGGTTAAATAAAGGTTAAAATTAAACATGAGCCATGCAGCAGCTTAATCTGACGTTGACATGCTTTTTAACCTAAGTCTCAGACTTTAAGTGCTTTCAATTATAGGCAGGCCAGTAATTAACTCTCTGTTTAATGGAACTGTTAGCAGCATGCCACAGGGGAATGCACAAGTCCTGTCCTACCCATTCCTATCCTGTCCAGTCTCTTGGATGAGTTTGTTTGTACCTCATAGAGTTTGTTCAAAGTTGCACTTCAATGAGAAGAAAATGGTCACTTATTTCTGCTGGGGTTCCTCAAGGTTCTATTCTTGATCCCCTCTTTTTCCAAATGTGTACCCCTCTCTTTTGGTCTGTTCACATCTGATCTGTATACACTAGCATTTCATCACCAAGCATTAATGGAAAAGGCTGCAATTCTGCTTATTGACAGAAAAGTGGTTTGACAAACCTAGCCTTTAATTTCAACCCAGGATGCAGCTTCAACTATTCTGATAAACACGAGCGAGTAATAAGGCCTCTACCTGAAATCAGCTGTTGATTGGTGCAATAGTTAAGGTGTGTGCTAATCTGCGGAAAACATCCACATTCTGAATGATATAATGGAATTTTGCATTCCAGTATTCTATGTGTAACATGTACCGTTTCTTGAGGATGTCCACTGTGCCTTTCTGAGCACATGCTGTATTGGCAAGCTGAGCCGGAGGTCTGCCTGCACTGCAGATCCTTGCGTCTTGACGTCCATACAGTGCTGCCTTAACCATGATCACTCCAGAATCTGAAACACAGAAATGGAGAATTTAGGAAGCAAGGCAAGGACCTTAATTTAAGGTGCAACTTGCAGGTTGAAGACCTCAGGGAATCAATATGTAGGAAAATGTTTATCAGTGAAATTCATGAATTAATAAACTACAGTAGCTGCTGGAGTCATTTTGTAAGTTTTCTTTTATAACAGACAGCTGGATGTGAGGTAGAATCTGGGAGTCCTGGGGGTTAAGCTCATGGTCAACATGAATGGTTCTAAATGCTGGTCTGGTCATTAAAGAGGAAGAAAATGTTTATTAACTGTGCACCCCGGAACACAAGCTTATAATCACTAACTCGTCAGAAGTCAAAGAGGAGAGGAACAGGACAGGATTAAAAGAAATAACGGCCTCAGGAGAGACATGAAGTTGAGGAGCAGTGAGACCCAGCAGAAAGAGATACAGGCGTGGTGGTGAGTGAGTGGTGTTAGCTAACCATATCTAACAGTGTGTTCACGTCACAGGTTGAGTTTATAACAATGCAGTGAAGATACAGATGATTTTTAGAGGAGAGGAGCAGATATAACATGGTTTCTAGTATCTTCCTCAGTGTAGGGCACAATCTCTCCTGTATTTCCACATCAGAGACTCCAGTCTACAGTTTAGTTGTTTGTTTTTAACTTATCACTAGAAGAACTGTGGAGGAATTATCATGTTTTACAAAGTTTGACTTTACTTTGTCTCTTCAGTCCATAATTATGATCCATGCTGCACCTCATGCAGCTGTCCATGAGTGCAGAGTGCCTTCAGGATCTCAGGGCGCCACCCTTGGCGTGTTACCACCGAGGAGCTTCATGACCTACCTCAGTGACCTCTGCCAAGGATGCGGAAAAGCCTTCCCCTGGGCCTTCAGACTCTGCCTCCTCCATGGAGGATGTGGTGTCAGCTCAATGTAGGAGTTCTTCAAAGTGTTCCTTCCACCACCTGATGACTTCCCCGATTTGGGTCAGCAGTTCTCCTCCCCCGCTGAGAACAGCCTGAGCTGAGCTCTGCTTCCCCTTCCTGAGTTGCCTGATGGTCAACCAAACGTCCTTCTCCATAGCCTCCCCAACTTCTCCGACACCTGGCTTCCACGACAACTTAAGCAGCACCCCTCCTAGCCATCCAGTACCTGTCAGCTGCTTCCAGAAACCCCCGGGCAAGCCAAGCCTGAAAGGCCTCCTTCTTTAGCTTGATGGCTCCACGTACCAATGGTGTCCACCACCGGGTTTGAAGGTGGCACTGATGGCCTCAAAGCCCCAACCTCTATTAGCTGCTTTCGCAATGGAGGCCTTGAACTTGGTCCATTCGGATTCAATGTCCCCAACTTCCACGGGACGCATGAGAGATCCCTCCAGAGGTTGGACCAGGTGGTGATCAGTTGCAAGCTCTGCTCCTCTCTTTACCCAAGTGTCCAAAACATATGGACCTCAGATGACACGACTACAAAGTCAATAATCGACTACATCGAGCTATCCAGTCTCTGTATGACCAAAGTGAGAGCTGTGTCCAGTGGTGTAAAGGAACAAAGTGAAAGTTCTTTGTTACATTACTTAAGTAGGTTTTGGGAGTATCTATACTTTACTTGAGTTTCTATATTTTTTGAAACTTTCACTTTTACTTCACTACACTAAAAAGAAAAAGATGATACTTTTACTCCACTACATTTATATTGTCACTGTCGTTACATGTTCCAAAATAAAATGTGAATATAATTGTGTCATGATGTTTGGATTATCAGGACTGTGCGTGTTCTCCTACGAATAACTGCTGCTCTCAAATCAAGCTGAGGCTCATCTCAGCGAGATCACACACAGCCTGTGAACATTCTTCAGTCTCAACAGCATGATGGAAGCAGCCTCGTCCACTGGTGATAGTGGAGATACCGCCACACCTCCACCTGTTAGTTGTGCTTCAGGAGACTCCCGTGGCCATATCTAAAAAAAACCTTTTCACTTTAGTTGGGATGAAAGATTCATCCTACAGGATGAAGTTCCTCCTGTGTTTGCAGAAAAAACACCAAAATAATGGTGTTCCAAAACTAACCGTCAAACCTAAAAACACACACTGCAGTAAGTGAGTGAAGTAAGTGCAGTAATAAGTATGGATACCATATTGTCAGTACTGAAATCTTTCCTTGCTGTCTGCAAGCTGTCTGTGAAGCTGAACACACCTCGACCTGCCTCTGCAGCCTGTCAACCAATATTTAGCATGGCAGGCAGTGGTGGAGCCAGGGGGTGGCCAGGGGTGGCCATGACCACCTCTGAAAACTGATTGGCCACCCCTGCGGCCACCCTGAAATTCTTAGACATGATTGGCTGTTTGTCATGTCAGAGGCATTACTTATATTCAGATCAGCTGTTGTGTTTCAGCGAGCTGCAGAGACAGTAGTTTCTGTGGATTTGAATATTGTTTTTGTTGATGCTGTGACTTTGAATTATCATCTTCATTTTGAGTCCTTAAAGAGTTCAGTTCAACAGATTTAAAGGTTGTCACTCTGTGGAGTTACATTTTTAATATTAACGTTAGAAATCTACAAAAATGTAACATTTGTTAAAATATTTCATAAAAGAAGTTAAAGTAGATGTGATTATTGTAACTAACCCTCCTAGGTTTGGGGTAAGCCCCTAATGGTTTCCACACCTGGCCAACCCCTCAATAGTCAGTGACCCAGTTTGGCCACCCAAGTCAAACTGCCCCTGATTGCAGGGCTTGTCTTCAGCCCACAAAGAGAACGACTGAACTCTCACAATTTTGAAAACCAACTTCTGCTGAAGATGAACTGCAAATGTGTGGACTTTAATTAAGGAAGGAAGGGAGCAGGGGGAGAAAAGGAGGGAGCAGGGAGAGAAGGAGGGAGGGGGCAAGAGGAGAAGGAGGGAGGGAGCGAGCAAGAGGTTAAGGAGGGTTTTGTTTCTTTGTACTTTGACTTTTGATACTTAAGTTCATTTAATTTGACCTCCTCTAAGACTTTTACTCAAGTATTTTTAATGGGTGACTTTCACTTTTACCTGAGTAGATTTCAAGTAAGATATCTTTACTTTTAATCAAGTATGGCTTTCAAGTACTTTATACACCACTGGCTGTGTCTGTATACTCAGCAAAGTCAGACATGTTCCCGGTGTGTGTTGGCCTCAGCCAGGGTTGTCCCTTGTAACCTATTCTGTTTGTGATCTTCATGGACAGAATCTCAAGGCTCAGCCAGGGGGAGGAGGGTTTCCAGTTTGAGGGCCTCAGAATTCCATCTCTGCTCTTTGTTCATGTGGTTCTGTTGGCTCCTTCAAGCTGGGACGTCCAGCAGACTTTGGGCCGTTTTGCAGCTGAGTGCTGGGATGACAGCCAGTACCTCTAAGTCTGAGGCAATGGTTTTCTGCCAGAAAACAGTGGATTGCTCTCTCTGGATGGGGAGTGAGTCTTTTCCCCAAGTGAGAGAGTTCAAGTATCTCGGGGTCTTGTTCATGAGTGAGGGTAAAATGGATTGTGAGATTGACAGGAAGATTGGTTCTGCGTCAGTAGCAATGCAGGCGTTGTGCCGAACAGTTGTGGTAAGGAGCGGGTGCATATCCCATCTGGCCTGGGGGTCCTTAGGACGAGCTGGAGGTCTCTTGGGAGCTCCTCCAAAACGACGCCCCCGCTCCCATGCACGAGCGTCACTGATTTGCGGGGGTTAGACGGAGTCCTGAGGAAATGCTACATTTAAATTCAAGCTAGTTTTCCGTGACTACCAACCCTAGCTTTAAGCGCCTTGAATTTAAGGAAAGTAAAAATAGTGCAATAAAAAATCCTAGTATCGCTAAGATGAACTACATGACGTCATGCAGGTGACTTGAGAAGTCCCAAAGTGCTGTCCCATTCCAGTTCTATGGTTTTGAGCCCTCAATCACTTTACAGCTGATGTCAATTAAGTCAAGAAGGGCTCAGGGCTTAGGGGGGACATTGAGATTGGGCCAACGACTCCCACCCATTGAACCATGAATTTCAGCTCCTCTCATTGAGAAGCAGGGATAGTCCCAGCATGTCCAACCAAGCGATATACAAGCAGCTTTGTCCCAGTAGCGATCAGTATCCTAAACAAGTCTCAGTAATATAGCATGATACTGTACTGTCAAGTTCTCCACTATCTATTGAGTATTTATGGGCCTTCTTATCTTGTTTTTTCCTGGTGGCACTTTCTTTCTTTTTATCTAGTTTTATTGGCCAATAGTTGATTTTATGTCTATCTTGTTTTTATTGACTTTGCTCTTATTGATTGCTCATTTCCTGCTTTTATTGTTTTATTAAGGGTTACCTCTGAAGCACTAAGCACTTTGTATGTCATGTGTTGTCCTGTGCTGTTTGTTGTGTTGATGTTAAAAGGAGGCTGACTCACTGCAAACAAAATCTACCTACGGGTACAAATAAAGAAACTTTGAACCTTGAACCTCGGTGATAAACCGTCAGTTTTGTTATGTTGCCTGAGCCTAAACTTTCAACAACGTCTGATACTCACTGATAGTTCCTAATTTAAAAGAGGAAAAACAGCATTGAGTTAGTTGAATAATATAAACCACATACCACATCTGAGGCGCTGGACATCACGGGTATTATCACAGGTGATAACACTCTTTGAGGAATCAACTGGAAGAAAAAATGTGAAAGGTATCAGCTGAGGAAGTTCAAAACCCCACACACAAATAAAACCATCATTTTATATTTACTCATATTTACCTGGCGTCATGAGCAGACATGTTGCTGCCAGCACTGGAGAAGAAAAATAGAAACTTTGTTAATTAAAATAAGTCAATGTGTGTGCAGAAGCTTGAATGAATCTAAAAACTGTTTTCAGTCATACACTCTGGAAAATGTCAGGAGGTCTGCCCCCAAAACTGACCACAGCCTGAAGCCTGAAGTCCTGTCAGACAGGACGTCAAACAGGTGCTGAGGTAGTCCTGATGACATGTTTTACAATCTTATCCCAGCTTAAAATATCTTTAATCTACTTTATATCTTATTTTGATATATCTATATAAATCATCTTTCAACCTAGCAGCAAAACTAGACAGACCCCCGCTGCATGATTTCAACATCTTCAATCCCCACCAGCTCGTTCACAGCAAGTAATTCTGAAGATTCTCTGCTGCAGTGTCACATGAGCTCAACCTGACTTTACCCCCATATAATACTCTGAGGCTGGAGGGAAATATACTGAAGAGGATTAGGGCCACTGACAAAAGTTGTGGAGGGTGGTAGAACAATTTTCTTAAGGTGTCATTGTTTATTTAATATTTAACATTGTAATTTATATTTTCCTATTCTGAGATTAAAGCCTGAATTCTGATTTTTTTTTTTTATTCTGACAATAGAATTATGACTGTTTTCACAGAACTCTGAATAAAAGAGTCGGAATTCTGAAAAAAAGTCAGAAATCTGAAAAAAAGTCAAAGTTCTGAGAACATTTTGTATTTATTTAACCAGATAAAAGACCCATTGAGATCGAGACCTCTTTCACAAGGGTGACCTTGCCAAGAGAGGCAGCAACACACGTCATAGTAAATAAAAAAACAGACAGATAACAATGACAACAAACATTAAAATATAAAATACAAGGAATTTGATCAAATAAAGTGCAGAAGTTATTTTACAGTTACAATTTAAGAACACAGGCACTGCTTGAAGGGTTTCCGTTGTCGTTTTCTTAAGATAGAGCGGAAAGCTTCCAATGAAACAAATGCTGACAGTTTCAGTTCAGATTGGAGGGCATTCCAAGCAGAGGGGGAGAGAAACTGAAGGCTTTTTTTCCTGTTTCAGTTCGAACACGAGGAGTAGAAAGATGCAAAATGTCATTTGATCGTAGGGCATAACGGCTTCCAGTTCTCAGAAGAATAGTGCATAAATAAGTAGGAGCCAAGCCAAGAAGAGCCTTATAAACCAGAGTCATCCAGTGTGTTTATCTCCTTACATGTAAGGAAGGCATGCCAGCTTTAGTGTACAGTTCGCAGTGGTGGATGAGGCATCTACAACCAGTGATAAATCTCAGAGCACAGTGGTAGACCGGAACCAAGGTCTGTAGGCAGCTGGATGAAGCACACATATACACAACATCGCCATAATCAAGTACAGGCAAGAAAGTATCTGACATCAGGAGCTTCAGAGCTCTAAGGGAGAAACATGACTTGTTTCTGTAATAGAAACCGAGTTTCACCCTTAATTTAGAGATCAGGTTCTTTAAATGAAAGGTCCCTATCAATAATTAGTCCCAGGTACTTGTAACTGGTGACCAGCTCTAAAGTTTTACCCTGGACAGTTCTAATTGAGGGGATACCCTCCGAAGGAACAGATGCATTTGAAAAAAGCATTAGTTTGGATTTTTCCGTATTTAAAACCATTTTCAATGTTTCCAGTCGATTTTGCACTGCATCAAAGGCGGATTGCAAGAATTTAAAAGCCTGTGCATTCGAGTGTGAACAGCAGTAAATTACACAGTCATCTGCATAAAGATAGTATGAGGCATTTGGCAAGTTTGCACACAGATCATTGATGTAGATTGAGAACAGAATGGGTCCTAAGACTGAACCTTGAGGTACGCCTTTTGTGACCTCAAGAGAGGCAGAACTAACTCCAGCCATCTGAACACATTGTGTCCTATTTGCCAATAATCGGCCAACCAAGAGGCAGCCTGTTTGGAGATGCCATTCTTCAAGAGAATATCTTAACAGGAGACTGTGATCTACAGTGTCAAATGCCTTAAATAGGTCAATTAACAGAGCAACACAAAACCTTTTAGAGTCCAATGCCTCAAATACATCATTTAGAACTTTCATGGCAGCAGTAGCAGTGCTATGCTGCTTCCTAAAACCTGACTGAAGGGGGTTTAAAATGCTGTTTGATTCCAAAAATTCCTTCAGTTGATCACAAACCAATTTTTCAAATACTTTCGCCAGAATACATAATTTAGAGATAGGTCTGTAATTATTCACGATGGAGTGTTCGCCTCCTTTTAGCAGTGGGAGGACAAACGCGGATTTCCAAACTTTAGGAAGTTTGTTTATCCTGAGGCTGAGATTAAAAATACAGCTTAGAGGCTCAGCAATGACATCAGCAGCCAGCTTTAGAACGAATAGATCCAAAATATCAGGACCAGCAGATTTTTTGGAGTCCAACTTTTTTAATGTACTACAGACCTCAGATATAGACACAGGTTCAACTTGAAAAGAACAGTCAGAATTTTGGAGGGCAGGGGAGAAAAAAAACATTTTGAATGTGTTTTTTTAAATTATTTATTCTGACAATGGAATTCTGACTTTTAACTCTGAAATCTGAGAAAAAAAGTGAGAATTCTATTGTCAGAATGAATTAAAAATGAACTGTTAAAAAATGTTTTTATTCTCGCCTACCCTCCAAATTTCTGGCTTTTTCTCAGAATTCTGAGAAACTTTTCATAAAAAAGAGAATGAGTTAGAAATACATGCATGAAGTTGATTTTAGTAATGAAGCAGATGAGGATGTATTTGATTCTGCCTCATATGTTTTTACAACCAGTTCTCTTTCACTCCTATAAGAAACATCTTTAGTGCTTCAGCAAGAAAGAAACAATCGTATTCCTCTGCATTATTTAAAATCTAATACTCAAAGATTTACTCATCTATTATTTCTGTACTCACATAGTGTGCTGCTGAGTCTGAAGCTGGGCATGGTTTTTAGAAGATCCGGTCTGGTCTGAGCAGAAGGACTGATGGTCTGATTCCAGCACACCAGAATATATGCTGTTGCACCAGGTGTTGCTTCCTTGTTCAACTGTAGCTTGACCTTGCGAAACTGGCCCCCTCTCTATGTCAACATGGTTTCTCCCTTTTGCACAATGACTTCCTGCATGATGATAATCAGCAGGACAAAGTTTGCTCAATTAGGTGACTCACATGGCGAAAAAGAATCACAATAGGAGACATTGCAAATTCATGAGAGGTATGGTACAAGGGGCAGTCCTAGGTGTGTGGTGACGCTGCACTCAATCCTTCAGCTCTCTCTCTGCATTTGACACACGTCTTCATTTTTTTGTTACAGAATCTGGTGATACAGTCTCCTTACTTAACCGGTGGCTCACTATTCAAAGAAGCTTAAGGCCAAGCTTTGGGACTAACAGATTCCCCTGTTGTTTTTATTTGTAATAACACAGTCTGATTATCTATGAGCTGATATACAAATGAAATGTTGCATTTTTAAAAATCTAACACATCTTTTGTTATATTTGGTCTCTTCATGTTCTCAAAGTTCAAGGAACATCAGAACCTTTTTTTGTAATCCGTCACCTGGTGAAGACACCCGGAAATAACAAACAAATGCTTTGTTGATTTTTTTTTTTCCTTACTTCCTGGAATGATGCTATCGTCATCACCATGAAGCTCAACCTGAACTTCCTGTTCTCATAGTCACCATGGAGTTTCAACTGTGCAACTTTCCTGAATTTAAATTCTGTTTTTATTTACTAAGAAAAAAAAAGAGTTAATGACCAACTGACAAGACATGAATGTATTTCATTTAATGCATGTTACACAGTGAGACACAGAGTGTTACACATAGATCCTTCAGGTCAAATATTACTCCAATACAAGTGAAAGTTGCTCTGTCAGATTATTACTTGAGTTAAAGTACTGAAGTACTTGCTTTTAAAATACTGAAGTATTCAAAGTACTTCTTAAAAATATATCAAAACGTTGTATTTTCAAAATACATAAGTGCAGTCAGGAGTCAAAGGAGTACATTTAGATACATTATGTTTATTTAGAAACCTTTACTGAAATCTCTAAAAACTATACCATGGAATAAAAACAGACACTAAGTTACTCCAAGCACAGACACCTTAGTTTGAAATGTTCATCTGGAGTTAAACAAATGTTACGTAGCTCAGCACTCTTTCTCAGGTTGGACAGTGAATGTTTGTTTGTTCGGGCAGAGTGGGAAACAGGGAGAACATTTCAAACCATACGTATCATTCTTCATTTCAAAAACCTCTAACACGGGCTGAAGATATGACCATGGGTGCTCAGGTGGAGAATTATAGCCATCATCATTACCACCTCTACATGAACTGACTGATCTGAGTGATGCTCTGTGTTTGATCCCCGTTCAACCGTGGAGACGCACAATATACAGGTACGACTAAACCCCTGAGACAAACAGAACTACACAAACACAGTTTACTGTCTTAGGATCAGATTTCAGAAGAGAAGGAAATTCATGAGCTGACTTCAAAGCTAGAGTAGTGAGTAACTAGAGCACTGATAGAAATGTAGTGGAGTAATAAGTGCAATAATTGTCTTCTGAATGTAGTGGAGTAAAAGTAATAAGTTCCTCAAAAATAATACTCAAGTAAAGTACAGAAACTCAAAAAATGTACTCAAGTACAGTACTCAAGTACATTTACTTTGTTACTGTCCACCACTGATGTTCCAATGATCTTATGGCATGTCGAGTGAGTCTTCAGTGTTCTTTGGAGAGCTCACGGGAACTGCAGAACAACAATTAAAGGAAGAGAGATTTCAATCAGGAACATTTATGAGTGGTTAGTTATTTTTCAGGAGGATAGTCAAAACAACATTAACATTATAAAAGTAGAGATACTTTTATAAAACATTTACACTTATAATTGAAACTTGAGATCATTTGATGAGCCCATCCAGTCTACATGTGTTCTGTGGACTTGGAGTAGACCTACAATCATGTTCCACGGGGGCTCTTACGGGGGGTTCTGCAGGAATATGGGGTTCTGGGGCTCCTCCCCCCGCTGAGAACAGCCTGAGCTGAGCCCTGTTTCTCCTTCCTGAGTTGCCTGATGGTTTGCCAGAACCTCCTTGCGGCCAACCAAAAGTCCTTCTCCATAGCCTGCCCAAACTTCTCCGACACCTGGGTTTTTGCTTCCATGACAACTGACGCAGCAGCCTTCCAAGCCACCCGGTACCTGTCAGCTGCTTCCAGAGACCCCTGGGCCAGCCAAGCCTGAAAGGCCTTTAGCTTGATGGGTCCACTTACCGCTGGTGTCTACCACCTGGTTTCAAAGGTTACCGCAACGACAGGCATTGATTGACTTCAGGCCGCAACCTCTAGCAGCTGCTTCCGCAATGGAGGCCTCGAACATGGTCCATTCGGATTCAATGTCCCCAACTTCCAACGGGATACATGAGAGATCCCTCCAGAGTGGGAGTGGAAGACCTTGTAGAAAAGGCGTTCCAAGTTCCCCCGCGCTACATGTTTGGGTTTACCAGCTCAGTCAGCCAGCCTTCCTCGCTATCTGATCCATCTCACCACCAGGTGGTGATCAGTTGCAAGCTCTGCTCCTCTCTTTACCTGAGTGTCCTAAACATATGGACCTAGATCAGATGACATGACTACAAAGTGGACTACATTGAGCTTTCCGATCCATGTACGACCAAAGTGAGAGCTGTGTCCGCATACTTGGCACAAAGTCGGACTCGTTCTCAGTGCGTGTTGCCCCTTGTCACCGATCCTGTTTGTAATCTTTGTGGACAGGATCTCTAGGCGCAGCGGGGGGGGGAGGGTCTCCAGTACGGGGGCTCAGAATTTCATCTCTGCTTTTTGCAGACGATGTGGTTCTGTTGGCTTCTTCGAGCAGGGACCTCCAGCAGGCATTGGGGCGGTTTGCAGCGGAGTGCAAAGCAGTTGGGATGAGAGTCAGTACCTCCAAGTCTGAGGCCATGGTTCTCTGACGGACAACGGTAGACTGCTCTCTCTTGGTGGGGAGCGAGTCTTTGCCCCAAGTTGGGGAGTTTAAGTATCTCAGGGTCTTGTTCACTGGTAGTGGTAAAATGGAGTGTGTGATCGGCAGGCTGATTGGTGCAGGGTCAGCAGTGATGCGGACGTTGTACCAGATCGTTGTAGTGAAGAGGGAGCTGAGCCGGAAGGCAAAACTTTCAATTTACCAGTCGGTCTACGTTCCAACCCTCACCTTTGGTCATGAGCTGTGGGTGTTCACCAAAGAATGAGGTCTCGGATACAAGCGGCTGAGATGAGTGTCCTCTGAAGGGTGTCTGGACTCAGCCTTAGAGAGAGGGTCAGGAGCTCAGACATCCGGAGGGAGCTCGGAGTAGAGCCGCTACTCCTTCACGTCGAAAGGAGTCAGCTGAGGTGGTTCGAGCATCTGATATGGATGCCTCCCGGACGCCTCCCTTTAGAGGTGTTCCGGGCATTTTCAACTGGGAGAAGGCCCCGGGGTAGACCCAGAACTCACTGGAGGGATTATATACCCCACCTGGTCTGGGATCACCTCAGGATTCCCCAGGAGGAGCTGAGAGCGTTGCTGGGGAGAGGGATGTCTTGGTCGATCTGCTTAGACTGTTGCCTCCATGACCCGACCCCGGATAAGCGGAAGAAAATGGATGGATGAATGGATGGAGGGGTTGTTTTAAAGCACTCGTTCCCACACTCACATTTTTGATGTTTTCTTGACTACAGGTGTGCACCTCGTCTTGTAGATGAATATCAAGTCTAGTCAAACAGTTTTCTGAGTTAGCCCGAGACTTCCTTTCAAGAAAAACAGGGTCAGGGTGCTTCATTTTTACTTCCTGGAAGTCTCCTGAGTCCCTTTAGTTTGTATTTGTCTCCAGTCTGACAGGGAGAACCAGAACCAGCAATCACCAAGAGTCACTTAGAAGAAACTTAACCTGGAATGTGCATTTTTATTTAGAATAATGCTGTACTCCTATCAGCACAACACCAAACTGTAAAACAAAAAGTGACACATGCTGCTGATGAAGTGTCATTTATTTCAAACAGTTTATTGTTATGATTTTGTAATTCACTGTGTTGCAGACTCTATTAGAAAGAATGCAGGATACATAGTGCTGAATTTATATCACTCTTTTAATGCATGTGTGTTAGGAGAAAAAAAGGATGTTCCCTCATGGATTCACAGGAACTGCAACAGAAAAACAAGAGATTTGCATCAGACTGGTTAAAAGGCAGCAGCACTATCAGAATAATAACATTCACACAAAGATATCACACATTCTTTAATACATGAAATACAGAAAAATATTAATCACAGCATCAATTTAGAGTTTGTATTACTGTAGAGACTGTTTTGTTCACAGTCACTTTTAAATGCTGTAGCTCTGTATCAGATTATATCACCCCATCTCATCTTTCTTGATCCATCTAAGCACAGACCAGCTTTCAAAGGTAGAAAAGATAGTTTTGAGCCACTTACATTCACATACGTAAGCCACCTCCAGGTACTTGTAAGTTCCCTCACAGGGGTCCCCAAAGACTGAGTTGCTGGCTTTGATCACACAGCTGTTCTTCCCATTGCACCTGTGGATGCAGAGTAAAACAAGGGTTAATCAGACTTTGCTGTGAGATTGGAAGACACAAAATCTTGGTGTTTTTGAACCCACTCATGCATAGTGGTAACTACAGCGGACAGCTATTCAAAAAACATTTTCTAGCATTAGATTGGTTTTGATGGTAAAGTTGTGCATCAGTCACTACAGTGGCAAATAGTGCATCATTCTATACAATGTCACCTAATGAGAAGCCACTCTATGTACATTTTTTTACCCTCCAATGCACCTGGATAAACGGGTACATCTGCATGAAGTGTCTTGTGGCTTTGTGCCCTGGGTGCTTGTTTAGTTTTCATATATGATAGTAATCTCTTTTGAAGCCTCACACAAAGAGTAACATTGATACTAGTGTACCTTGACAGTCAACAGCCATTCCATAAATCTAGTTGAAATGAAGTTTATACACTGATAGGTGCTCATAGTTAATGGATGGAGAGCTGGAGAGTAATTCAGTGTATTCCCACAAGAAGGACTTGGCTTGATAGTGACATGAATGCCTGAACAAGTTATACAGTACTACCAATGTAAAGAAGGGTGAGAGTTACAAACATCTGAGGGACAGGTAAAATTACCATCATTGCACACCACAAAACGATTTGTCTGGATGACAGGATCTTTTTGTTACCCTACCCCCAAGAGGCTCTCAGGGACAGATTCAATTCATGCCAATGGTTTTTTTACTCTTTGTATTGAGGCTGGGCCAATGTTTGGATAATTTGCAGTACAGCTAAAAGTAAAAAGTAAAGTAAAACTTTTAGTGTGGGATCTAGTGCTGGGACAGTGATGGGTAGTGAGCGAAAGTCTTATGAATCTATACAGTATTATTTTGTATGTATTTTATAATTTTCACAGCATTGCACAAATTGTATTTATTGTTTTTACAAATAAACACAGTAACAATGTTATTACTGTATTATTATTATTATACAGGGTATTTTCGTAAACCAGAACGCATGGTGTCCACTCCAGTAGACATATGAAAATCTCTTTGGACAAAAAAAATTGTTAAAAAAAAGTTTGAATCTTGGTTTTTCATGCCATAAAGGCAACAAAAACACAGAAAAAAAATCCTGAATGAGGTTGTCATAAATCATGCATGAAAGGGTTAACCTCCCGTACAAGATTGCAAAGAGTTGTCAATTGTACCTTTCCGCAACTTTTGTGGTGGGATGTGAGCATTCAACATCTTCGATTTGGGAGGTGGGCCTCCTGTGAGAGCATGTGGTCCGGTCACGACGTCCATAGTCAGCACCATAGACAAATATAACCTGCCCCTCACCTGAGAAGAAACAGTATTCAGTATTCAAGTATTCAGGTAAGTGTTACTTTATTATAAAGATAGAATTATAAAAGTAACCTACTACAAGACAATGTTGCATAAGAGTGCTCGCACGTATCCGTGTGAACTGTTGAAGCAACACATGAGTCACATCAGACATCATAATATAGAGGTAACAGCTTTTCTTATTGTACGTCTAGTGCAAAGATGTGACTCACACGCTGGGACACAGGTGTAGTTGGTTTGTAGATATTTGAAGATGCCAACGCAGGGATCAGAGGTACGGACTATATGTGTGTCAAACTCACACGTCATCTTGCCATCACACCTGTGAGAAGTGAGAAAAGCATGTGCACATGTTCTGTGGGATGGGTGGTAGTTGTTTTTTTAGGTCCTTTTCCAAGTTATATCTTTTGGACTTTTGTCCTTTTTTTATTAGATGGCACAGCTGAAGAGAAACAGGAAACTTTGGGAGTAGAGAAGGGGGAAAGACATGCAGGAAAAGGTCACGGCTGGGAGTCGAACCAGGGACCTCTGCAATGAGGACCATAGCCTCTGCATGTGGGGTGCTTAGACCGCTAGGTCACCAGAGCCTCAGTGGATGTTTTTTCTAGAAAGCCCTTTGAATTTATTTATGAACTTTTGACTGTTGTGATTTCAACACGTTGTGTTGTTAGTGTTTGTGGTTCTGTAAGGCCACTACTTTGGCCACGTCTCTCTTGTAAATCTCAATGAGACTCTCTGGTTAAATAAAGGTTAAAATTAAACATGAGCCATGCAGCAGCTTAATCTGACGTTGACATGCTTTTTAACCTAAGTCTCAGACTTTAAGTGCTTTCAATTATAGGCAGGCCAGTAATTAACTCTCTGTTTAAAGGTGACATATCACACTTTTCTCATCAATATATATTGGTCTAAGAGGTCCCCAAAACATGTCTTTAAAGTTTATGCTCAAAAAAACACTTTGAAATCAGATTTTGGCATGCCTGAAGAACCCTCTTCTTCATTCCTAATCAGAACACTCTGTTTTCCCTCTGACCACGCCCCCTCCCGAAGTGGATGTGCCTCGGCTCTCCAGCACGTTGATCTAATGTTTACATGTTGGCTGAATATACACGGCTGCTCAGAGATCACGTTACTTCAACCCTCTGAATCTGATCCTGACGGAGAGGCGCCTGTAGCAGGACCTTTCTGAACGATTGGTCACAGATTTAGTGTTTCTTGTTGTTTTATTTATCAGTATGTAGACGTGTGTCTTGGTACACAGCTACGAACATGTAGCTATGTGGCTATGCTAACTAGCGCTAGCACTTATCCATGATAAATAAAAATCATCCACTAGATCTTCAAATCTGCAGACGTGGGGAGTAAAACCGACCTCTGCCAGAAAGGCGGCGGGACCTTTCTGAAGGATTGGTCACAGATTCTGTGTTTCTTGTTGTTTTATTTGTCAGTATGTCGACGTGTGTCTTGGTACACAGCTACAGCTACAGCTACAGCTATGAACATGTAGCTATGTGGCTATGCCAATTAGCGCTAGCACTTATCCATGATAAATAAAAATCATCCACTAGATCTTCAAATCTGCAGACGTGGGGAGTAAAACCGACCTTTGTGTTTATTAAGACAGCCTACAACTAGCATGCCTCCCTCCTAAGCTCCTTGTTACCACACATTTGTGCAGGTAATGAAAAACAGAGGAGGGATTCAGTATTATTTTATACAGTCTATGGGCTGAACAAGCTCCGAGCTCTGACTCTGTGACAGACCGGATATTGTTGTTACGTAACAAAAACACTGAAGTCTGAAACGGCTCGTTTCACACACATTTACAGAAAGGTGGAGAAATCAGAACAGGGGCAGAATGGATTTTTTTCATTCTCGGGGGGTTTGTAGACATGCCAGGGAAACATATTTCAGGTAAAGAACCATTAAAAAGTCAATTTTGCATGATATGTCACCTTTAATGGAACTGTTAGCAGCATGCCACAGGGGAATGCACAAGTCCTGTCCTACCCATTCCTATCCTGTCCAGTCTCTGGGATGAGTTTGTTTGTACCTCATAGAGTTTGTTCAAAGTTGCACTTCAATGAGAAGAAAATGGTCACTTATTTCTGCTGGGGTTCCTCAAGGTTCTATTCTTGATCCCCTCTTTTTCCCAATGTGTACCCCTCTCTTTTGGTCTGTTCACATCTGATCTGTATACACTAGCATTTCATCACCAAGCATTAATGGAAAAGGCTGCAATTCTGCTTATTGACAGAAAAGTGGTTTGACAAACCTAGCCTTTTATTTCAACCCAGGATGCAGCTTCAACTATTCTGATAAACATGAGCGAGTAAAAAGGCCTCTACCTGAGATCAGCTGTTGATTGGTGCAATAGTTAAGGTGTGTGCTAATCTGCGGAAAACATCCACATTCTGAATGATATAATGGAATTTTGCATTCCAGTATTCTATGTGTAATATGTACCGTTTCTTGAGGATGTCCACTGTGCCTTTCTGAGCACATGCTGTATTGACAAGCTGAGCCGGAGGTCTGCCTGCACTGCAGATCCTTGCGTCTTGACGTCCATACAGTGCTGCCTTAACCATGATCACTCCAGAATCTGAAACACAGAAATGGAGAATTTAGGAAGCAAGGCATGGACCTTAATTTAAGGTGCAACTTGCAGGTTGAAGACCCAAGGGAATCAATATGTAGGAAAATGTTTATCAGTGAAATTCATGAATTAATAAACTACAGTAGCTGCTGGAGTCATTTTGTAAGTTTTCTTTTATAACAGACAGCTGGATGTGACAGAATCTGGGAGTCCTGGGGGTTAAGCTCATGGTCAACATGAATGGTTCTAAATGCTGGTCTGGTCATTAAAGAGGAAGAAAATGTTTATTAACTGTGCACCACGGAACACAAGCTTATAATCACTAACTCGTCAGAAGTCAAAGAGGAGAGGAACAGGACAGGATTAAAAGAAATAACGGCCTCAGGAGAGACATGAATTGAGGAGCAGTGAGACCCAGCAGAAAGAGATACAGGCGTGGTGGGGAGTGAGTGGTGTTAGCTAACCATATCTAACAGTGTGTTCACGTCACAGGTTGAGTTTATAACAATGCAGTGAAGATACAGATGATTTTTAGAGGAGAGGAGCAGATATAACATGGATCTCTAGTATCTTCCTCAGCATCTCTCTCAGCTGGAAGTGAAGCTTCCAGCAAAGCGTCTGCCCCCTGGTGGCTGGCTGCAGTATAGATCAAAAACTGTCTCCCCCATTCATTTGAATGGGGCTGCAGTCAAATTTTAAAAAATAAATACATGTGGTACAAATTTTTCTCACATCCGTATGCTGTGGTGATATGTAGTTATTATTTGACTGTTTTGTGTTCAAGCCCAGGAGGAGGATTTTTTGGCTTCAGAACCGTACAACGGGAAGAGGCGGAGCAACGCTGTCCATTTTTATTTACAGTCCATGGTTGTGGTACACGTCGGCTGTAACTTCATCCCTAATCAGTCCTCAGAACTACTGAAGAACAACTTGAATAAACTCCTGGACTCCATCGTTTCACACGGGGGATGAGTGTTTATTAGCGGACCTATCCCTCTGCATAACCGCGGCTTGGGCCGCTTGACTCGCACGCTGAACCTGCATACCTCGCTCAAATCTGCATGTGCCACACGCAATGTAGAGTTCATTGATAATTTTAATCTATTTAGGTTCGCGCAGTCCAGCTGACGATATTTTCTACTCCATTTGGACCTCTTTCTCTCATTGACTGTCTGCAAGGCCTTACATGGTCGTTTCCGGTCAGCACTATTGATAGTCTCCCCGCAATACAAATCCCAATAGCCCCCCCTCTTGGTTAGAGCATGATCCATGCTCCGTGAGTCACCCCTGTGTCATACATCCTATTAAGTCCAATGAAAACCCTGGCCATTCAGCCTTGCAATCTGTGAATGAACCGCTGTCTCAGTTAACCCCATCTGTACTTTCAGTCCCTCAAGTTTCAAGAACGGGAGAGGCCTGGGCTTAATTCACTTAAACATAAGGAGCGTTCTTCAGCCTGAAAAATTTGACCAACTTAAAATCCTTGTAACCCAAACTAATCCAGACATTATTGTTTTGTCTGAAACTTGGTTGAAATCTTCTGTGAATGATTCTGATGTTGCTGTAAGTGATTTTAACCTTTTTAGAATGGATAGACAGTCAAGGGGGGGTGGTGTAGCCATTTAGGTGAGAGCCTCTTTAAATTGTACTGTTCTTAATGCAGTAAAAGTTGAAAAAGGTTTTGAGTTTTGGGCTTTGAAAGTAAATACTGCACATAATAATTATATTACTATGATTGCGGTGTACAGAACTCCTTCTGCTGCCACTTCTGCTTTAAATGCGTTGGATGTTTTTTTTTGCTCCACACATAAACTCAGAGGTCATTGTTTTAGGTGATTTAAACTTGAACTGGTTGAGCTCCCTATTTGATAACTTAAAAGACATCTTTGAAAATTAAAATTTTGCACAGTTGATTACAGACCCCTCCAGGTCAAATCTAAAGGACTCATCAAAATCCACTTTGATTGATTTCATCTTCACAAACAGATTCGACAAAATGACTGATTCTGAAGTGTTTGAACTTGGTTTCAGTGATCAGTGTCTGATAGCTTGTATCAGAAATACAAAGTTAAATACATCAATGTCCTCACATGGTGATAAGTCTGAATTTTAAACACTTTGTTAAGCAAGCCTTTCTCTCAGATCTTTGTAATAGTGACAGTCATGCTACTGCTGAAATATCTGATGTTGACTTAGCTCTTAACCACTTCTGTAAATATTTTAATTATGTGGTTGATAAGCATGGAACCTTCAAAAAGCACAGGGTGCAAAATAGGTCCTCAGCACTGCTGAGAGAGTGAAATAGGGCCTCGGTCATCGCTAGGCGCTCTGGTGAACCCAGTCACTGGGTAACTTTCAGGCCTCTTGAAACAAGTGCACCTCGACTAAAAGGAAGGCTTAAACAAATTTGTATTTGCTTTTAATCCCCAACCCTCACTCAAATACATCAAAATTGTGGAAGGCAATACATTCTATTAATTGAAAATCCTCCCCCTTGTTACCCCCCCCCCCCCCCCACACACTTCTTCTGATGGACCAGAAAAACAAACCAGAAAAATATCTGTACAGCCTTTAATGAACATTTTCATGCTGCTGGTAACCTATTTGAAAACACTTACACAGGTCCCCCCTCTGCCTATTATCAACAATACTTCTCTGTCAATTGAAAGACCAATATTTATACTATGCCTTACCAGCATTAGACTTAAAATTCTCGATTAGGGAGGATAAACTTGAGCCCTACTTCTTAAAGCTTGCAGCCCGTATCAGAAAGAACTACATAACATCCATTTTCAACCTTTCGATTTCATGTGGTACAGTTCCCTTTCTTTGGAAGACTGCCTATATCACTCCATTACATAAAGGTGGTGAGACAGGTAATGGTAAATGGACTTGTACTTATATAGCGCTTTTCTAGTCTGTCTGACCACTCAAAGCACTTTTTACAATACTTGTCACATTCACCCATTCATACTCATTCACTCACTGATGGTAGAGGCTGCTATGTAGTGAGGGACCATCAGTGTTAGCTAATCTCATGCGTTCACATTTAGGGGCTCAGTGTCTTGTTCAAGGACACTTCAGCATGTGACTGCCGGAGCTGGGATCAAACCCCCAACCTTCAGAATGATAAACGACCGACTATACCCACTGAGCCACAGCCGCCCCTTGTGAACAACTACAGGCCGATCTCTAAACTGTCATACATTGCAAAAAATATTAGAATCTCTGGTGAATGAACAACTTAAAGCATATCTTTTAAAATATTCTATTATGAGCTCTCACCAGTCTGGTTTCAGACAAAAGCATAGCACTGTTACTGCTGCCACTCTTGTTTTAAATGACATAATCTCAGCCTTGGACAATAGGAAACACTGTGCAGCTGTCTTCATTAATCTTTCCAAAGCTTTTGACACAGTTAATCATGAAATGCTCTTAAAAAAGCTTGAAAATGCTGTTTTTGATAAAAATGCGTACAACTGGCTCAAGAGCTATCTCATGGGCAGACAGCAGTGTGTCGCAGAGGAACTGTGAAGTCAGGCTTGGTTGGAATTGCAAATGGTGTTCCACAAGGTTCTATCCTAGGTCCTTTTCTTTTTACTGTTTATATAAATGATATTGTGTCTGCTGAGATTGTAAAATTCACCTTTATGCCGATGACACAATTTTGTATTGTACTGCTACTAATGCACAGTCTGCTGTGCGTTCTGTTCAATGCTGCTTCTCTGAATTTCAAGCTGCACTCACCAGACATAGATTAGTCTTAAATCTGTCTGAGAACCATCAGATCAGTGCAAAAGGAGGTACGTGTGTGGCCCGAGGGAGCCTCCTGTGCTCTCAAAGACTGTTTTGATATTACAGACTGGGACATTTTCAAAGAGGCAGTCACTTATAACGACCACGCAGACATTGAGGAGTACACTGAGGCTGTTACACTATACATCGCAAAATGCATAGATGTTGTCTCTCACTCCAAATCCATCATTGTCCGTGCTAACCAGAAGCCATGGCTGACGGCAGAGGTTCACAGACTCCTGTGGGCTCGGGTTGCAGCCTTTAGGGCTGGTGACCCTGAGGAGCTAGCAACAGCCAGAGCTAACCTGTCCCGTGGCATCAGGGAAGCAAAAAGACAGTATAGCAAGAAACTATCTGGCCACTTCAGCGACACCAGGGATACACGGTCTCTCTGGCGCGGCATCCAAACCCTCACAGACTACAAACCAGCACCACAGACCTGTGAAAGTGACACCACACTGTTGAACAGCCTCGACAACTTCTTTGGCCGCTTTGATACACACAACAACACAACGACACAGAAAGACACACCTCCCCCTGGTGAACAGGTTGTGTATCTGGCTCCAGCCAGCATAAGGAAGACCCTCTCCATGATTAACCCACGCAAGGCAGCTGGACCAGACAACATACCTGCCGCGTTCTGAGGGACTGTGCCGAGGAGCTCACGGATGTCCTCACCGACATCTTTAACACCTCCCTGAGCCAAGCTGTTGTCCCCACGTGCTTCAAAGCTCTGGTCCCAAAGAACCTCCACCCATCCACCCAAATTGACTATCGGCCCGTAGCACTAACCTCCATCATCATGAAGTGCTTCGAGTGGCTGGTCATGCACAACATCAAATCCTCCGTCCCATGACCCGTTCAGTTTGCATACAGGTCAACCATCCAGCCCTCACCCACCTGGACTCAAAGAACTTTTAAGTGAGAATGCTGTTCCTAGATTTTAGTTCAGCATTTAACACAATCATCCCCCAACAGCTTATCCAGAAACTCGACCACCTGGGACTCAACACCTCCCTGTGCAACTGGGTGCTGGAATTTCTCACAGGGAGGCCACAAACTGCTCTTTACCATGCTGACCCACGACTATGTGCCCACCTACAGCAGACGACACTACGGTAGTAGGCCTCATCACCAACAACGATGAGGCCATCTGGTCCAGTGGTGCAGCGACAACAACCTCTTCCTCAACCTGCACTGTGTACATAGACTGTTTTTAACTATATTTTATTATAATTTTATTGTATTTCATATTTGAACGTTTTCTATTTAAGAGTTGGAGGAGAGAAACAGCATCTCGATTTCCCTGTATGTCTTCGTTTATAAAGTGAAAATTGACAATAAAAACCTTTGAACCTGAATCTTGAATCTTGAAATGCAGATAAAAACCAAATTCATGATCTTCTCCAGGGCCAAACATAATGACCTCAGAACATTCACCATCACTCCTAATGCAGGCACCAATATAGAAAGGGTGAAGGTTTATAAATATCTGGGTATCTGGATAATGATAATAATAATAATCTTTTAAAAGTCATATTTTAAATGTGTCCAGTAAACTTCAACAACAGATTGTCTTTTTGTACAGGATCAAATCCTGCTTTCCTCTGCACTGTAGGAAAACCCTGGTGGAGGCAACTTTTGGATCAGAGCTAGACTATGGAGATGATTTGTACAGGCATGCTTCAGCCTCCACCTTAAAATCTCTTGATGCAGTTTTTCACTCTGCACTGAGATTTATTACTGGTCATAGTTACAGTACTCATCACTGCATCCTTTACAAACAGGTAGGATGGTCCTCTCTGACTGAAAGGCGGGATTTACACTCATACCTGTTTATTACAAAGCTCTAATTTGGATGCTACCCTCATATTTATCATAAATGCTAGTTTGGTCTCACTCACGCTATAATGGGCTCATGCTCCAGGTTCCCAGAGTTCATTCAGAGCTGGGAAGCTCTGCATTTGGCTTTTTTGCACCATCTGCATGGAACTCACTTCAAAGCTCTTTAAAAATGAATGCACTGTTTTTTTTAGTCATTAAACTTTTTAACCTCTGATCGCAGCTGTTTTAACTGACTTTGTGTTAACATTATTTTTTAATTCTTGTCTGTTTTTAACTGATCATCATTCTTTCAAGGTTATATATTTTATATGCTTGTCATGCATTTTAATGTTTCTTTTATATGCTCAACGTCATTGTAAATAAGGGCTTTGCTCTCAGTGATTTTCGAGTTTTAATAAACATAATTATTATATCATATTAAAACATTTAGAAACTTTCTCAGCAGCTACAATCAGACAGTTCACGTATTGATGTTGAAGTTGCGCTTTACAGGTGATGATATACCATCAGTTTTGTTATGTTGCCTGAGCCTAAACTTTCAACAACGTCTGATACTCACTGATAGTTCCTCATTTAAAAGAGGAAAAACAGCATTGAGTAGGTTAAATAATATAAACCACATACCACATCTGAGGCGCTGGACATCATTGGCATTACCACAGGTGATAACACTCTTTGAGGAATCAACTGGAAGAAAAATGTGAAAGGTATCAGCTGAGGAAGTTCAAAACCCCACACACAAATAAAACTATCATTTTATATTTACTCATATTTACCTGGCGTCATGAGCAGACATGTTGCTGCCAGCACTGGAGAAGAAAAACAGAAACTTTGTTAATTAAAATAAGTCAATGTGTGTGCAAAAGCTTGAATGAATCTAAAAGCTGTTTTCAGTCATACACTCTTGAAAATGTCAGGAGGTCTGCCCCCAAAACTGACCACAGCCTGAAGCCTGAAGTCCTGTCAGACAGGATGTCAAACAGGTGCTGAGGTAGTCTTGATGACATGTTTTACAATCTTATCCCAGCTTAAAATATCTTTAATCTACTTTATGTCTTATTTTGATATATCTATATAAATCATCTTTCAACCTAGCAGCAAAACTAGACAGACCCCCGCTGCATGATTTCAACATCTTCAATCCCCACCAGCTCGTTCACAGCAAGTAATTCTGAAGATTCTCTGCTGCAGTGTCACATGAGCTCAACCTGACTTTACCCCCATATTATACTCTGAGGCTGGAGGGAAATATACTGAAGAGGATTAGGGCCACTGACAAAAGTTGTGGAGGGTGGTAGAACAAAAATATTTTCTTAAGGTGTCATTGTTCATTTAATATTTTACAGTGTATTTTATATTTTCCTATTCTGAGATTTAAGCCTGAATTCTGAAAAAAGTTAAAATTTTGGAGGGCAGGCAAGATATTTTTAAAAGAATTTTGACTTTTTTCACAGAACTCTGACTTTTATCTCAGAATTCGGAGAAAAAAAAGTCAGAATTTTTTAGATCAGTCGAGATTTTTTTTTTTGAATGTCTATTTGTTTTTAATTTATTCTGAAAAATAGTCAGAATTCTATTGTCAGAATAAATTAAAAAAAGAGCTGTTAAAAAATGTTTTTATTCTCGCCTGCCCTGCAAAATTTTGACTTTTTTCTCAGAATTATGAGATAAAAGTCAGAGCTCTTTGAAAAAAGTCAAAATTGTATTGTCAGAATAAAAAAAAAAAGGAAAAGAAACTGTTAACAAATGTTCTCGCCTGCCCTCCAATATTCTACCCCAAAACTATAATCTGTGTCTGGAAGGAAATATACTGAAGAGGATTAGGGCCACTGAAATGACGTTTATGGAGGGTGGACAAGTAAAACATATTTTCCTAAACTGTTTTTTGTTTTATTCAGAGATTAAAGTCAGAATTCTGACTCTACTATCAGAAAAAAAAAAAAAAAAATATATATATATATATATATATATATATATATATATATATATATCTTAATTTCTTTTTTTCTTGCCTGCCCTCCAAAATGCAAGTCTGGCTCAAATCTCAGAATCAGAAAATATAAATTACACCTGAAAATATTATTCCGGGTGAATAATCCAATTTTTAGTGTTCACTCGTGCAGCTCACTGGTTATTTCAGAATATTTTCAGGAACTTTTTACACGTCTGAAAAGGGCATTAGTTACACTACATAAAATGACATGCTGTATAACAGAAACTGTGTTTGCCCTGAGTTAATAAAAAATGTATGTTTTTATAAGAATACAAGAAAACGTGTTCAAACAAAAAGGGGAAGAAGATTTCTATTGCTCTGTATAATTCATGACTTTATCCAAACAAACATGACAGCCTTCTGGGTCTCGTCTAGCAGTTAAAGAGATCTTTGAGGCTGACAGAGAATAGAAAGAGCACAGTCACAAACACTCTTCTCCAGATAATTAAGAAGGAAGTGAAATGTATTCAGCTTTTTCAATGGAAACATTTCCAGGAAAGAGATTGATTTTGAAGATTTGTAGCCTACTTACAAATGATAAGAAACTGATGAATAAAAACATTTCATAAAAAAGAGAATGAGTTAGAAATACATGCATGAAGTTGATTTTAGTAATGAAGCAGATGAGGATGTATTTGCTTCTGCCTCATACGTTTTTAAAACCAGTTCTCTTTCACTCCTATAAGACACGTCTCTAGTGCTTCAGCAAGAAAGAAACAATCTTATTCCTCTGCATTATTTAAAATCTAATACTCAAAGATTTACTCATCTATTGTTTCTGTACTCACATAGTGTGTCCCTGAGTCTGAAGCGGAGCATGGTTTCTGAAGATCCGTTCTGGTCTGGTCTGGTCTGAGCAGAAGGACTGATGGTCTGATTCCAGTACACCTGAATATATGCTGTTGCACCAAGTGTTGCTTCCTTGTTCAACAATAGCAAAAAAGGATACATTACAACCTCACATGAGAGATATGTTACAAGGTGCAGTCCTGGTTTTGCGGTGATGCTGCACTCAATCCTTCAGCTCTCTCTGCAGTTGACACACGTCTTGTTGTTACAGAATCTGGTGATACAGTCTCCTTACTTAACCAGTGGCTCACTATTCAAAGAAGCTTAAGCCCAAGCTTTGGGACTAACAGATTCCCCTGTTGTTTTTATTTGTAATAACACTGTCTGATTATCTATGAGCTGATATACAAATGAAATGTTGCATTTTTAAAAATCTAAAACATCTTTTGTTATTTTTGGTCTCTTCATGTTCTCACAGTTCCAGGAACATCAGACCCTTTTTTTAATCCATCACCTGGTGAGGACATATGGTGGCCCTGAAGGCCAATGGTAATAAATATTTCAAAAGCCCAAAATACATTTTAGAACCACAAAATAAATGTCAGAATCACAAAATAAATTTCAGAATCAGAAAATACATTTCAGAATCAAAAAATATATTTCAGAATCAAAAAATAAATTTCAGAATCACTAAATTTCAGAATCAAAAAATAAATTTCTTAATCACAGAATACATTTCAGAATCAAAAAGGTTGGTAGGCTCTTAAACAAGAATGAGTAAGGTCACATAAAGGGAGGTAAGCTCTTAAACAGGCATGAGTCAGGTCACCTAAAGCAGAGGTTCCCAAACTTTTCCGCCTGCGACCCCCAAAATATAGATGCCAAAGAGTCGCGACCCCCACTGTCCCTCAAAGTGATTTAATGTGGCTTCATTTAGATAGTCTGCAGAAAATCAGCCTACCTACATGAGCATGTGTCTGTGTTTCCTGTGTCGCTATGAATTAACCTACTGCTACTGATGCTTTTGATAATTAACTGTTCACCAACCCCAAACTTAGGAGTCATCTGGCAAAAAGAGAGGCAGAAAACTCATTACATTTTCTATTTTCAAGGTTTTCTTTCAAGCTTAGCTCCTATTTTTGTCAATATTATTTACTGTAATAGGTACAATTTACTTTTTTTGGATAACTTAAAAAAAACAAGCATTCTTGAAGACATGGCACGACCCCCCGTTTGTGTCTCGCCACCCCCCAGGGGGTCCCGACCCAAAAAAAGAGAACCCCTGACCTAAAGGGTGGGAGGCTCTTAAACAGGCATGAGTCAGGTCACCTAAAGGGAGGTAGGCTCTTAAACAGGCATGAGTCAGGTCACCTAAAGGGAGGTAGGCTCTTAAACAGGCATGAGTAAGGTCACCTAAAGGTTGGTATAGGCTCTTAAACAGGCATGAGTAAAGTCACCTAAAGGGAGGTAGGCTCTTAAACAGGCATGAGTAAAGTCACCTAAAGGGAGGTAGGCTCTTAAACAGGCATGAGTAAAGTCACCTAAAGGGAGGTAGGCTCTTAAACAGGCATGAGTCAGGTGGTGCCCCCCGTGGTGAGAGCTTTTTAGACTCTGATCTGGACTACAGTCCTGAGCAAAGCACTTCATCCGGTCAGAGGGGACAGGCCCGAGGTCGAGCGAGAGGGGCAGTCAGTAGAGTCAGGGGAAGCAGAGGCAGGGGACTCGGAGTGCACGCCGAGGAAATGTACACGCAGGAAGCGGGCAGAACAGCAGGGCGGGATTTGATTGGTTTAAAATTTTGGGACCCAAAAACGGTGATTGGTTGATGTTTTCCCAGGTTTACTCCAGCTGTAGATAGCAGCTTTTTTTTAGAAACACATTGATTGCCATCGGGACGTAAAGATCATTTTAACCAGTATAACAAAAAGTGTATCTAAATCTGACTACCAACCCCAGCTTTAAGAAGTGGTTTATATGGAATTTAATAATTTTCACAGCACCTAAAAACTGAGTGCCCCTGTCGAAAAAGGAGAAGAACGTTAGCGCTGTGCATTGTGGGAAACAGTACGTGAGGGAGACTGGTCCAATGCAGACTGAGACATGTTCCTGAATCAGTACGACATCCAGGAAGTTTTGGCATACTGCAGATTTTGCTCTTGTGCACTTACTACATACTGAATTTAGACCAAATCAGTACGTACTGCTGGTATAGTTGGAGGTTTCGAATACAGCCTCAGAGCTGGCTGCAGAGACAGAGCAGCGAGGTTGGAAGGTTAGGGTTTGTCCAATAGAAGTAGGATGTAGAGGGTTTGTAGCATCAACTTTCTCACTACTGGGAGAACTGGGAGTGCGTGGACAGAGTCTGAGAAAGACGGTAAAAGCAGGTAAAACTAGTCAGTGGATCTGGATGAGAAGGGATAATATCAGCTGGGGGCCAAAACAGAATTGGAGAAATATTCATTAGGGGGGAGGTAGAGCACACAGCCTCGACCAGCGGGGATCAGTAATAGCCTAGACCGGCATCTCATCTTGACTCTGCCTCCCCTGGGTTGGGTGGTTCACTCAAATACTCAGGAAAAAAAGGTAAGTTAATGACCAACAATAATTATTGTGTTGCATGTAAAATGAGTCTTCAGTGTCCTTTATGGATAATAAGCACCATAGACAAATGTAACCTCACCTCCACCTGAAGAGAGGAGGAGGATTTTAAGAGGTGCTGATGCTGGAGACACATTAAATACAGGTATGCCTGTGTCTCTCTTGTGAATGCATTATACATGATGTGATCTTACCACACTGCAGATGTGCCATGGAGTGCTCACATGTCACTTGGCGAACTGTGAAAATAGAAAGAAAGAAAGAAAGAAACGTTCTTTATTCATCTTAAATTTCAGTTTTTTTCACTCATGTTGTTTTTCAGTCATGCTACACGCTCAGTTTTTAGTATATATACATACGATCATGCACACACACATGCAGTGGACATGCACTTTGGGAGAGATGTCAGAGTGAGGATACTGCCACCCCAAGCAGTTGGGGGTTTGGTGTCTTGCTCAAGGGCACCTCTGCAGTGCCCAGGCAAGTGAAACAGCAGCTCTCCAGCCATCAGTACACTTGCCATACTTCGTCCATACTGGGACTCGAACCGGCGACCCTTCGGTTCCCAAGCCAAGTCCCTCTGGTCTGTGGTATGCAGTCAATAAACATTTTCTTCCTCTTTAATGACAAGACCGGCATTTAGAATCATTCATGTTGGTCATGAGTTTAACCCCCAGGACTCCAAGATTCTACGTCAGGTCTTTTTCCTACATGTTAATTCCCTGGGGTCTACAACCTGCAAGTTGCACTTTAAATTAAGTTTTACCATTAGACTGAGCTACCGCTGCCCCCGGACTGAGCTACCGCTTCCCCCGGACTGAGCTACTGCCACCCCAGGACTGAGCTACTGCCACCCCAGGACTGAGCTACTGCCGCCCCAGGACTGAGCTACTGCCGCCCCAGGACTGAGCTACTGCCACCCCAGGACTGAGCTACTGCCACCCCAGGACTGAGCTACTGCCGCCCCAGGACTGAGCTACTGCCGCCCCAGGACTAAGCTACTGCCGCCCCCAGACTGAGCTACTGCCGCCCCAGGACTGAGCTACTGCCGCCCCAGGACTGAGCTACTGCCGCCCCAGGACTGAGCTACTGCCGCCCCAGGACTAAGCTACTGCCGCCCCAGGACGGAGCTACTGCCGCCCCAGGACTCAGCTACTGCCGCCCCCATAACAAGATCCACATTAAATGCAAGGTTTTCATAATTTACCAGATAATCTGACCTCCTCACTAACTTTCCTCCAAGTGAGCTCCTGTTTAATCCCTGTTCCCATAGAAATGTAGGAAGTGTCAAAGAGTTCAGGGAGGCTGCACAGAATAGACCTCTCTTGATGTTTCTTTTTTTCACATTGAATTTTGGTGCCAGAGTTCGGGTCTGTTTTGCTGTGAAAAAAGCTGAGTTGGTATTTGGCACACACACGTAGGCTCCAGGCTAAGCAATGAGACTTAGCATAGCCAGTCACCAAGGGGTGCATAAGCTAAAAGTTTTGAAGACTGGTTTTCTGAATTAGCCAGAGGCTTCCTTTCAAGAAAAAAATGGCTATGGTCCTTCATTTTTACTTCCTGGAAGTCTCCTGAGCATCTTTTCTTTATGTGTCTCCAGACTGACAGGGAGAACCAGAACCAGCAAACACCAAGGGTCACTTAGAGGAGACTCATATTCCTGATAGTCCTCATGAAGCTGTCTGTTCCCTTTTATTTAGACTATAGTGCCGTACTCCTATCAACTCAACACCAAACTGTAAAACAAAAACTGACACATGCTGCTGATGAAGTGTAATTTATTTCAGACAGTTTATTGTTATGATTTTGTAATTCACTGTGTTGAAGACTCCTTTAGCAGAGCCTGATGTAGGATACATAGTGCTGAATTTATATCACTCTTTTAATGAATGTGTATAAAGATCTTTTTTCTTTATTCCATCATGTGGTCGGATTCCTCTGGAGCCTTCACAGTATCTGCAACAGAAAAACAAGAGATAAGAGTCAGACTGGTTAAAAGGCAGCAGCACTATCAGAATAACAGCATTCACACAAAGCTATCACAGATTCTTACTAATACTGTTCCACAGTCGGGGGGCTCTAACAGCGAAGGCCCTGTCCCCTTTAGTTTTAAGTCTAGACCATGGAACAGCAAGCAGAGCACTGCCAGAGGATCTCAGACTGCATCCTGGTTTATGGGGGGATAAGAGCTCAGACATGTACTGAGGGGAGAGTCCAGTTGTGCTTTAAACGTGATTAAAAGTGTCTTAAAATGAATCCTAAAAACAACAGGGAGACAATGTAGGGATGCTATAGGGATGCTAAAATTGATGTGGGAAAATGTTTTTGTTCTAGTTACAGTATACATCACCCCATCTCGTCTTTCTTGATCCATCTAAGCACAGACCAGCTTTCAAAGGTAGAAAAGATAGTTTTGAGCCACTTACATTCACATACGTAAGCCAACTCCAGGTACTTGGTAATGCCTGGACAGGGGTCCCCAAAGACTGAGTCGCTGGCTTTGATCATGCAGCTGGACTTCCCATTGCACCTGTTGGTTAATCAGACTTTGCTGTGAGATAAAAAAAAACACAAAATCTAGGTGTTTTTGAATTTAACCTCCCGTACAAGATTGCAAAGAGTTGACAATTGTACCTTTCAGCAACTAATGCGGTGGGGTCTGAGCACTCAACATCTGCGATTTGAGCGGCAGTTCTCATGTGAGAGCATGTGGTCCTGTCCCGACGTCCAAAGTCAGCACCATAGACAAATATAACCCGCCCCTCACCTGAGAAGAAACAGGACACATTTTTGAAGGCACAGAGGAAAGGCTACCAACCAAAGTATTCAAGTATTCAGGTAAGTGTTACTTTATTATAAAGATAGAATTATAAAAGTAACCTACTACAAGACAATGTTGCGTAAGAGTGCTCGCAGGTAGCCATGTGAACTGTTGAAGCAACACATGAGTCACATCAGACATCATAATATAGAGGTAACAGCTTGTCTTATTGTACGTCTAGTGCAAAGATGTGACTCACACGCTGGGACACAGGTGTAGTTGGTTTGTAGATATTTGTCGATGCCAACGCAGGGATCAGAGGTACGGACTATACGTGTGTCAAACTCACACGTCATCTTGCCATCACACCTGTGAGAAGTGAGAAAAGCATGTGTGAAGAGCTTTCAATGATAGGATGACCAGGAATTAACTCCCCATTTCATGGGTCTGTATAGACTAGCATTTCATCACCAAGCATAACTGGGAAAGGCTGCGCACATTTTTAGGGAAGAGTATCACAATTCTACCAGTTGACAGAAAAATAGCACAGTGCTGTATAGCTAGTGTGCAGCAGGTTGACAAACAAACAAACAAACAAACAAACAAACAAACAAACATATAAATGGTTATCTAAGGGTTGGACTCATTTTGATATAAAGTCAAATATGGATTTAGGTATAATAAGCTATAGCTAGGAAAATGTTTACCTGCGGGAGTTAGCTTTGAACATTCCAAAATGTTGCCATTAGTGTGCTGACCTACTAAATATTTACTATATTCAAATTTGATTATGTTGACTTTAATCACATAACCATTCTCAGTTTTGTCAAAATGCATTGATACTATACTACTAACTTGACTTTTGCCTGATTTATCATTTAGCCAGCAGAATTCTGTCACAAGTTAGAACTGTCATGAACCATTAATACTCAGTTAAATGTTAAATTAAAAAAAACGAGCGAGTAAAAAGGCCTGTACCTGAGATCAGCTGTTGATTGGTGCAATAGTTAAGGTGTGTGCTAATCTGCAAAAGGGCTATGTTTGAGACACATGTTTTTTGAAAGCCAAGTGACATTTGACTCCAAAACCTATTAAAAATGAAAAATAGTCTAGATTTTTAAAAGTAACTTTTGTATCACGTTTAGAGCAACATTTTTTTTCACATTTAATCACTATTAAATCCAAATGTTAAATATAAATCTAAAAGTTAAATGTTGAATCCAAATGCTAAATGTAAATGTTAAATCTAAATTTTAAATGGTAAACATGAATGTTAAATAAAAATGTTAAATCCTAATGCTAAATATGAATCTTAAATGTGAAATCCAAATGTTAAATCTAAATCTAAAAGTTAAATGTTGAATCCAAATGCTAAATGTAAATGTTAAATCTAAATTTTAAATGGTAAACATGAATGTTAAATAAAAATGTTAAATCCTAATGCTAAATATGAATCTTAAATGTGAAATCCAAATGTTAAATCTAAATCTAAAAGTTAAATGTTGAATGCAAATGGCAAATGTAAATGTTAAATCTAAATTTTAAATGGTAAACATGAATGTTAAATAAAAATGTTAAATCCTAATGCTAAATATGAATCTTAAATGTGAAATCCAAATGTTAAATCTAAATCTAAAAGTTAAATGTTGAATGCAAATGGCAAATCTTAATCTAAAAGTTAAATGTTGAATCCAAATTCTAAGTGTACATGTTAAACATAAATGTTAAATATAAATCTAAATGATAAATAAAAAAAAATGAGCGAGTAAAAAGGCCTGTACCTGAGATCAGCTGTTGATTGGTGCAATAGTTAAGGTGTGTGCTAATCTGCAAAAGGGCTACGTTTGAGACACATGTTTTTTGAAAGCCAAGTGATATTTGACTCCAAAACCTATTAAAATAAAATAGTCTAGATTTTTAAAAGTAACTTTTGTATCACATTTAGAGCAACATTTGTGATATTTTTTTCACATTTAATCACTATTAAATCCAAATGTTAAATATAAATGTTAAATCGAAATGTGAAATATAAATCTAAAAGTTAAATGTTAAATCCAAATGGTAAATCTAAATCTAAAAGTTAAATGTTGAATCCAAATTCTAAGTGTAAATGTTAAACATAAATGTTAAATATAAATGTTGATTGTTAAATATACATAAATGTTAAATGTTCAATCTTAATATTAAATATTAAATCTTAATGTCAAATGTTGCTCTGCGATGCTAAATATTTAGCTATTATGCAAACTCACACTGCGCACAGTGTGCACAACTTGACAAACGGCGCCCCCTTCCTTTCTTCTTTCTTTTTGACGTGTTGTGTGAGCCTCATTAGTTTAAGTTTTGTTTTTATCATTTCTAGTTTAAGTTCTGCTTTTTGATTTAAGTTAAAATTATGTTTTCTGTCACCTTTACTTACAGTTAACTTTTTGTTTTGTGAGTTAAGGTTTTGTTTTCTTTGGTTAAAGTCAGTTTATCTGTTGCTTTAAGTTAAAGTCATGATATAAGTCGGGTTATGTCACGTAATGGTTTATTAAGAGAGACCAATGTCTGGAAATCTCTGCGTTTTCCAATGCCTCTGTATCAAGCAATGTTATTATTCCCCTCATTCCCGTTATGACGGACGAATCATAGCTAATCTTCAATCCTTCATTCTGGTTGGTTAAGGGGCAGCCCCTACTAAGTCCTCTGATTGGTTATGAGTCCGGCACTATCATGATTGCGCATGCCGATTTGTGTGGGGGGGCCAGGAGGAAATCTGGTTGGGAGGGGTAGTGTTGACATTCAAAGTCCTTCTCTGAAAAGATGTTTACTCCATGACTACCAACAGCAGCTTTAAGCGTTATAATAAAGTCTAGAAAAAAAAAAAAAAAAAAAATTAAGAGAGACCAATGTGTGGTGTCCCTTTTTCCAAACCTTCAGTCCGGAGCAATGCGTATCTGATCTGACTGCCAGGTTTGGTTAGTTAAGGCAGTTGCTCCAAAACAGTGCTGCTCAATAATGGTGCTGCTCATTCACAGCGTATTCAGTAGTGTCATGAACCATTACTACTCAGGATATGTACCGTTTCTTGATGATGTCCATTGTGCCGTCCTGAGCACATTCGGTATCGGCAAGCTGATCCGGATCCCTGCCTGCACTGCAGAACATCGTGTTTTGACGTCCATACAGTGCTGCCTCAACCATGATCACTCCAGAATCTGAAATACAAAAATAGAGAATTTAAGAAGGAAGGGCCCAAGGTTTAATTTAAAGTGTAACTTGCAGGTTGTAGACCCCAGGGTATTAATATGTAGGAAAAAGACCTGATGTAGAATCTTAGAGTCCTGGGGGTTAAGCTCATGACCAACATGAATGGTTCTAAATGCTGGTCTTGTCATTAAAGAGGAAGAAAATGTTTATTGACTGCATACCACAGACCACAAGCTTATCTGAGATAAACACAAGGTTCTTGTGCTGGAAGAAAGGATGAGCGCTCAGGGAAGAAACCCACCCCACTATGCTTTTTACTGAGAAATGTAGTACTCTACCACATGGCTCCTGATGTCCCCTAAAGCCTGAGATAGAAAGGACAGATAGGGAGCAAGAGCCAGCACATCACTGGGGTTATCAAGTGGGCTCCTCCCTTCACTGATGTTTCCTTTAGTTAGGCCACGACACATCAGAGAGGCTGAACAGGTTACTCTGGAGTCCCAGAGCACCCCCCCTCCATGCCAGCTCCAACTATCCATCAAATCCACCAGCAGATCATGCTGGTTCAAAAGAAGAAGCTGTGATTCTCTTGATTTAGCAGCTTGTAACAGTAGTCTTCTCTCCCACCGTGAATGTGTCTCTCCTCCCGGTGTTCCAGTTTTAAAAGTGACCCTGTAAACTGGAGACCTTCAGCTGAACGTGTCAGTGTTTGTGGAGTTTACACAGCTGTTGAAACACAGAGGGAGTTCCTGGGAATGCAAACTAGTTTAGTTTTTATTAAGATTTCAAAATATCCTCATCAGATATTTAATGATCGTCTAAAGACATTTATGAGGGATGCATCCGGCTGAAAGTCTCCAGTTAACAGGGTCGCTGTTTAAATCAAAACACCGGTCGATCTCTGCCACGGCTTTTTGAGTTCAAAAGGATTTTAAAGCCGTGTTGAAACGTCTTTGCTACTCGCGCTTATCTCCTCTCACGTGTTGATTCAGTGAATCCATCTGTGATGAAATATAGCACCATCTAAAACAGTGCCAGCTGAGTCTCTTCATGCTAACAGGCTAACTGTTGTGTTGCTCATAATGATACCTGCCTGTCCGTCTGCTTCTATGGTGTCATCTGTGATGAATGGCGTTCCTCTTTGTTTAACTGCCCTCTACTGGTCTGGTGGTGTAGTGCATTTACTTTTGTTTTCTCCATACGTCACTGGCCTGATTTGCACAATCTACCCGGGACTTCAGCCCGCGGTCGAAACGCAAACCATCATTTAACCTCTCTAACAGCCTTTTGGCACATGGCACTGTTGTGGTTACCAGTGTCATGTCGTCCACGTATGTCCTAATTGGTGGGAGATGCTGCCCATCCTGCTGTCCCCCCCACCCACTAACCCATTCTGATGCTCTGATGATTACCTCCATTGGTAAATAAATGCTAATGGAGAAATAGTGCACCCTGCCATAATGCCTATCTCTAGCCTCTGCCAGTCTGTTGTAACATCTGCTGTACGAACACACATCCTAACATCTTGGAAATATGCCTTAACCGGGTTAACAACCAGCCCTGGACTTTAAAAAGGTCAGAAGCACTCCAAATGAGGCTGTTATAATTACTAGCCTGTTAAAAGTCAAAAAAGAGAGGAACAGGACTAGATTAGAATAAAGAACGGTCTCAGGAGAGACATCAAAAACAGCATTGAGTGAGTTTAATCAAATAAATAGCACATACCACATCTGAGGCGCTGAACATCACGGGCATTATCACAGGTGATAACACTCTTTGAGGAATCAACTAGAAGAAAAAATGTAAAAGGTATCAGCTGAGGAAGTTCAAAACCCCACACACAATAAAACTATCATTATATATTTACTCATATTTACCTGGCGTCATGAGCAGACATGTTGCTGCCAGCACTGGAGAAGGAAAACATAAACTTTGTTAATTAAAATAAGTCAATGTGTGTGCAAAAGCTTGAATGAATCTAAAAGCTGTTTTGATTCATACACTCTGGAAAATGTCAGGAGGTCTGCCCCCAAAACTGACCACAGCCTGAAGCCTGAAGTCCTGTCAGACAGGACGTCAAACAGGTGCTGAGGTAGTCCTGATGACATGTTTTACAATCTTATCCCAGCTTAAAATATCTTTAATCTACTTTAGGGCAAAGGCCCTATTGGAGCCCTGTTAGGTATCCTCTTTCTTTCTTTCTTTCTTTCTTTCTCTCTTTCTTTCTTTCTTTCTTTCTTTCTTTCTTTCTTTCTTTCTTTCTTTGTTTCTTTCTTTCTTTCTTTCATTCTTTCTTTTTTCAAAGTAAATTGCCTGTTTGAAGCCTTCAACATGCCAAAGTTGCCTGCATCCGGCCTGGTGAAAATTTCAACATTTTTTGGTCCCATGAAAAAAATCTGCAAAATGGCTGAAGAGCGCCCCCTTCAATTTTCAAATTTCAAAGGGCCAGCCCCTCAAGACAGTTCAACATACATGCATGAAAGTTTTTCACATATCAGTCAGGCCAAGACCTACAAAAAAGCCGTGTAACATCATGGTGAAATCCCAACAGGAAGTCGGACATCTTTTTTTTTCTTCAGTTTTTCACCCAAATTCGCAAGGGTAAGAAAAAAAGATCTTGCCCTAGGCCTTTTCTCCGATCAAGTCCCAACCATGCACATTCTGTAGGAAACACATTGATGATTAAAAGTTATCAGAAAAATGTCACCAAATCTGAAAAAAGGGGGCGTGGCTGACTGTCAGAGTTGGAGGTTTTCTTGGCAATCTCCCCAAAACTTTCAATCTTAATAACTCTTACATCTAATGTTGGATCAGGATCAGGGCGCTCATGCATGATAAGTGCCCCAGGCTGAACTTACCCATATACTAATATTCACCAATATCGTTTAGCACCCCCTACTGGCAGCAGAAAATTATATGTTGTACAGTTTTTATCCAATTAACTCCTGCTTCGCTCAGAATGTTGCTGTCACATTGGAAATGAACATTTGTCAAAGGAATCTTCCTAAGTCAATGGATGTGGGCGTGGGAGAGGGAGATTTTCTGGGCAACCTGCCAAAAACTTTCAATCTAATATCTCTCACATACAGTGTTGGATCATCATACAATCTCCGATCTCTTCAAAATTTTGCACACGTCATCATGGTCCCAGCCTGAACTCATCTACATAAACATTTTGCTCATATGAATAGTGCCACATATTACAAACAAACAGTACCTACTCTTAGATTCTGTTTTTAACATGCTTGTGAACACAACTCTTTCTAGAATGATCTGTGATGAACAATCCTTTAGAACATGACTTCATTAAAGTCACAGCACCACCTTCTAGTGACAGGCAGAAATGCAATGTACACTATGCTGAGACTGCACGAGTACGCTCACAGTTTCAGGCTAGGCCTCATAAAGTGCAGCACAGCAACACCTGCTGCACGTTAGGTAGTGGCGTACACATAGACTGTAAAAAATATGGACGTAGTATCCGTGACGTCACCCATCTGTTTCTGAAGAGCTGCTTTGAGACCAATCGGCTGCGGCAGCCATATTGCTTCTGTCGAGCCAGTGTGACGTAAAGAGGCGGGCTTTGAGCCTCCTAGCCAACAGCTGCAGTGTTCCCACAGGCAGCTGTGCCTCTCATTGGAAGACTAGTAATCTCAATATCTTCTAAATTACAGAATTAGAAAAAAAATTCACCCCCCTCACAGTGAGAGCACATCGAGAAATTAGCTATTCAGACTACACTCATCTTTTGTACCAGGCTGTAAACATGTTTATTAATGCTGCAAAGATCGTCTTTTCCCCATTCATGTGTATGTGACTTCTGGTACTTCCGGAGCCAGCCTCAAGTGGATCCTCGATGAACTGCAGCTTTTAACACTTCCACATTGGACTCATATTTTTAGACCGGAGGTTGCCGCTTGGTCTTAACCCCCCCCTCCCCTCGGAGCTCCTCCAAAACGACGCCCCCGCTCACATGTACGAGTGCCGCTGATTCATGACCATTTAAACGTGACTGATTCAAAACCGGTCCTCAACACATGGTTTGTGTTTTGCACTACGTCAACTCATGTCTCACTCAGCTGTAAGAAAACACCAAAACATTCTCATAGTGAAAGTTAAAAACACAAACAAACATGAAATGTACGCTCTGCAGGAGGCGGGCAGAACAGCAGAACAACACTTTGACATTTGACACATGGCATTGACTCATATTTTTAGACCGGAGGTTGCCGCTTGGGCGTACATCAGGCGATGGTTGCAGGTGTGCGAGGGCCCGTTCATCGCTGCATGCGGCTTTAATTTTTTTTGTTTTATTCAGAGATTAAAGTCAGAATACTGACTCTATTGTCAGAACAATAATAATAAAAAAACATCTTTAAAACGTTTTTTTTCCCTGCCTGCCCTGCAAAATTCAGACCTTTTTTCTGAATTCTGGCTTAAATCTCAGAATAAGAAAATATAAATGACACTCTTAGATATAATTCCAGGTGAAGTGGAGGTGAATAATCCGACTATGGTGTTCACTCGTGCAGCTCACTCTGGTATTTTCTGAATATTTTCAGAAACTTTTTACACGTCTGAAAAGGGCATTGGTTACATCAAACCTGTGTAACTAATGCCCTTTTTTTCCTTTTTGCTTCTTAACCCAGTAATTGCAAAATATAAAGGTATAAATGTTTTTATAAGAATACAGGAAAACTTGTTCAAACAAAAAGGGGAAGAATATTTCCATTACTCTGTATAATTCATGACTTTATCCAAACAAACATGACAGCCTTCTGGGTCTCGTCTAGCAGTTAAAGAGATCTTTGAGGCTGACAGAGAATAGAAAGAGCACAGTCACAAACACTCTTCTCCAGATAATTAAGAAGGAAGTGAAATGTATTCAGCTTTTTCAATGGAAACATTTCCAAGAAAGAGATTGATTTTGAAGAATTGTAGCCTACTTACAAATGATAAGAAACTGATGAATAAAAACATTTCATAAAAAAGAGAATGAGTTAGAAATACATGCATGAAGTTGATTTTAGTAATGAAGCAGATGAGGATGTATTTGCTCCTGCTTCTGCCTCATATGTTTTTACAACCAGTTCTCTTTCACTCCTTTAAGAAAAGTCTTTAGTGCTTCAGCAAGAAAGAAAGAAAGAAACAATCTTATTCCTCTGCATTATTGAAAATATTATTTCTGTACTCACACAGTGTGCTGCTGAGTTTGAAGCCGAGCATGGTTTTTAGAAGTTCTGGTCTGGTCTGAGCAGAAGGACTGATGGTCTGATTCCAGCGCACCTGAATATATGCTCTTGCACCAAGTGTTGCATCCTTGTTCAACAATAGCTTGACCTTGCAAAACTTGCCCCCTCTCTATCTGAGTGTAACGTAAACATGGTTCAAACCAGGATGTTTTCCTTAATGGGTTCCTCTCTCTAACCCTTCTTTTTCCTTGTTCGGTCTGCAAATTTTCATCCTCCCAGGTCAATTTTGACCTGACGTGGTTATGTCTGTTTATAAACCACATAGTATAAAGTTTCACCAGATTCAGTATTTATTTTAAGCCAACTTCCTTTGAATTAATTCATACAAGTTTTAAACCTTGTGTGCATTAGTTATGATCAACATGCCGTATTTACATGATTTTGGCATATTTGCATCATTTTGACAACAGTTATGGTCAGAAAAACATTGGTTCATGGATTTCCACAGGCTCATTCTAGTGAACGTCCAGTCAGGATACTGTTATTTTCTTTTTAATTGCAGAAATAGTTACACTTGTTGTCCTCCCGGGTCAAAATTGACCCTGCCAATTTAATTATTGTACAATTTATCATTAAATTTAGTTTTACACCTCTTTAGTCATCTTCATTCCAAGTCTTTGCCTGAGGTTTAACAATTATATGTCAAATATATAGTCCATATGCCCATTTACAGGAGCATTAGCTGACATTTTGAATTATTGTTACTATAATTATGATCAGAGGAATATTTGTTGATGAATAATCACAAACAGGTGTCTATAAAAATTTGGTCTAGATAATATATTTTTGTATTTTTGTTGTTGTTAAATGTCTAAATGACATCACAAAATAACACTTGTTATCATACTGGGTCAAAATTGATCCAAGCTGGTTTGATTCTTTATAATACATAAGATATATCTCATTAATCATTGTTACATTGTTAGCCGGTGTTACCAAATCTTTATCTTTCAACTTCTTTTTGGAGTGTATGTTCAGTGAATCTCATTTACATTCACTTCTATTTTTCACATTTGTGTAAAATAAGCAGTTATAAGGGAATACTTTGGGTTATATATATACACATACAGTGTAGGTATACAAGGGTTAAAGAGCATAATGACTTCCTGAATGTGGACCATGGTAATGAGCAGCAGGACAAACAAAAGATTGCTCAATTACATGGGTCACATCGCAAAACAAAAAAAACAGTTGCACAATAGGAGATATTCAAAAACTGCAGACAACATAGAAAAGCTGAAGAATTGCAAAACTCACGTGAGGGGTCATGGGTGTAAGGTGGAGTCCTGGTTGTGTGGTGATGCTATTCTCTCTCTGAGCAATACAGAGAGACCATTGCAAGCTTTTATAACTAGACTGGACTACTGTAATGCTCTCCTTTCTAGAACACAATAAACAAAGACCAGATGGAGAGCACACATTACACCTGTTTTAAAATCTTGACACTGGCTGTCTGTTTCTTCTTGTGTTGATTTTAAATTATTTTACCTGTTTCAAAGGCGCTGCACGGCCTCGAACCAGAGTACAGAGATGTTTTTAGTGTCTGACCCAGGAAGGCTCTCTTTTAGCTGTTCCTCAGAGCAGAACAGAAACGACGCTCTGAGATGATTGAACAGCCTGCCGGAGGATCTGATAAAGATATTCAGACTTTTAAACATGAACTAAAAACTCCTCTATTTAGTGTGGCTTTAATGTGTTTTTTTTTTTTTACAACTCTGATAATTTATCATTTTAAAGTAATTTTATATTTACTTTAATATTAAATTGTTCAATTTATTTGTAACTCTTCAATTTTTATTATCTATCTATTTTAGTGCTTTTATTAATCTTAGACTTTTATATTGACCTTTTTATGGCCTTAACTAGTCATGTTTAATTTTTTATTTACATATGTCTTAACTATTTCCCTTAGTTGTTTATTTATAAACATTTTATTGCAATTGGTGTGCATTAGTCTCTACTTAGTCTCTACTTCTATATACATTTCTGATTTATGTTTAGTCCTGACATATTGCAGCTTGCCCAAGAAAAAAAGGAGGTGAGGCAGTTCTTGGGGTTGGAAGGCTACTACCAGTGTTTCATTCTGAACTTTGCAGACCTGGACAGCCCCTTGACTGACCTGACCTGAAAGTGTGCCCCAGATCCGGTCCAGTGGACAGAGAAGTGCCAGCTGGCGTTTGAGAGGATAAAACAGGCCATCTGTGGGGAGCCACTCCTGTACACACCTAACTTTTCTCTCCCTTTTACTTTGCAGACTGATGCTTCCAACAGATGGCACTGGGCCATTTTGTACCAGAAGGTTTAAAACCTAATTTGACTTGATAATTCTGCATCATTGGACATATATTGTTCCATTGCTCCTCCACTCGCTGCCGCTGCCACAGTTAGTAACTTTAATGGGATGGGAAATGTTAAATAAGTGAGGGGAGAGGAGATAGGATCCCAGTGAGTCAGTGTTCCAGTTCCCACTGCAGTCTAAGCCTAAATCTTGTGTGTGACCATTTTAGACCTAATATTTCAGCTGCAGCCATGACGGTATCAAACTGAGCGCCAATAAAAGTTAGAACATGATTCAGACCTCGGGCCTGTCCCCTCTGACCCGATGAGGTGCTTTGCTCAGGACTGTAGTCCGGATCAGAGTCTAAAAGGCTCTCACCACGGGGGCTCTGACAAGCAGAAGAATTAATGTCATTCAGTAAGTCCTACAGAAATGTAGATGTACTGTAGCGTCTGTCCGGACGCTGAAGGGATGATGAGCCGATTCGTGAACATGTTGATCTTTAATAACCGGTCACTGTCGGCCGTGATTACATCAACCAACAAAACAACAATCAATGTTTGAATGAATGAAGAACTTCTCCTCTTGTCTCTCCTCTCTCCAGCTCACACACTCTACACCTCTCCTGATGCCTTCACTGACTGTCAACACTGTAGGAATTAAGAACATCTACACTGAACATGTTTAACAAACAGTAGAGTTGTTACAGTATTATATATGTGTTCTAACTTTTCTCCTGATATCGTGTCACCATGACAACTGGATAATACTAGCATGATAGTTGTGAGTACTAACAGCAGCCATGTTTGTTTGTGTTTTTAACTTTCACTATGAGAATGTTTTGCTGAGGACCGGTTTTGAATCAGTCACGATCATATGGTCGAGAATCAGTGGCGCTCGTGCATGTGAGCGGGGGTGTTGTTTTGGAGGAGCTCTGAGGGAGGGGGGGAGGGGTTAGACGGAGTCCTAGGAAATGCTACATTCAAATTCATGCTAGTTTTCCGAGACTACAAACCTTTCCTTTAATAAAAACAGTGTAGTTAAAACAGATAAAAGCAGCAGGGGAGGGCAGATAAAAACTAGGGGAATGCCCTAAGTATGTCTGTATGACATTCACTTCAACACAGTGTTAATTTAATTGACTGCTGAAGTCTCATGTACATAAAAACGGCCCCAGCACAGCTGGAGTAACGTCCCGTCACACTCAGGCACAACACACAGCTGAGCTCACGTTCACATTCATATAGAGCTAAACAAAGTCTACAAATATTCACAGAGCTCCCCTCCACCCAGGTTCTATGAGGGGTCCTCGTCGTGCATGAACTCACTTTAGAGATGAAGGGCGAGATGAATGAGGAGAGAGAGGAGGAAAGTCTGTGCAGTGGAAGAGTGGTGTTGGGATTACACCTCTTAGCAACCGTTTAGTCTCCAGTGTTAAGGAATGCAAAATGCATTATGTATGATGATATAAGTTCATATTCTAATGTGTTTGGAGGTTAGGGGTTTTTCTTTTATTTATTTAAATATTTAAGGTTTGTTAATTTCCTTTATCGATCCTGATAAGAACTTTTACTCTCAAAAAATAATGGAATTGGAATCAGGAAATGATAAGAACCGGAAACGATAAAATTGAAACAGCACCTGCGTATGTCCATGTCTCAGTGTGATCTGAAAGCTCTGCAAACCATTCAAAGAGAAGCTATACAATGATACATAACTTCAGGTGGAAAGTTGTGTGTGTGTGTGTGTGTGTGTGTGTGTGTGTGTGTGTGTGTGTGTGTGTGTGTGTGTGTGTGTGTGTGTGTGTGTGTGTGCGTGTGATTGTGTGTGTGTGCACTCATCTTCTGAAAAAAAAGGGAAGCTGTCACATTACAAACTCACAACAGAGGTATGTTACAAGGTGCAGTCCTAGGTGTGTGGTGACGCTGCACTCAATCCTTCAGCTCTCTCTGCATTTGACACACGTCTTCATTTTTTTGTTACAGAATCTGGTGATACAGTCTCCTTACTTAACCAGTGGCTCACTATTCAAAGAAGCTTAAGGCCAATCTTTAGGACTAACAGATTCCCCTGTTGTTTTTATTTGTAATAACACAGTCTGATTATCTATGAGCTGATATACAAATGAAATGTTGCATTTTTAAAAATCTAACACAACTTTTGTTATATTTGGTCTCTTCATGTTCTCAAAGTTCAAGGAACATCAGACCCTTTTTTGTAATCCGTCACCTGGTGAAGACACCCGGAAATAACAAACAAATGCTTTGTTGATTTTTTTTTTTCCTTACTTCCTGGAATGATGCTATCGTCATCACCATGAAGCTCAACCTGAACTTCCTGTTCTCATAGTCACCATGGAGTGTCACTTGTGCAACTTTCCTGAATTTAAATTCTGTCTTTATTTACTAAGAAAAAAAAAGAGATGAGTTAATGACCAACTGACAAGACATGAATGTATTTCATTTAATGCATATTACAATGATCTTATTGCATGTCGAGTGAGTCTTCAGTGTTCTTTGGAGAGCTCACAGGATCTGCAGAACAACAACGAAAGGAAGAGAGATTTCAATCAGGAACATTTATGAGTGGTTAGTTATTTTTCAGGAGGATAGTCAAAACATCATTAACATTATAAAAGTAGAGATACTTTTATAAAACATTTACACTTACAATTGAAACTTGAGATCATTTGATGAGCCTAACTATTTTAATCAATGCTGCAAAGATTTCCTTAAACAGATATAAAGATTTTCTGTGTCTCTGGAAGTCACTTACATTCACACACATAAGCCACCTCCAAGTACTTGTAAGTTCCCTCACAGGGGTCTCCAAACACTGAGTTACTGGCTTTGATCATACAGCTGTTCTTCCCATTGCAGCTGTGGAGGCAGAGGAAAGAGACAAGGAATACAGGTTTAAAGTCTCTGGTAACCCAAATAAAAAAACATTCTACATATGATAATGATATCAATATTAGAACTGAACTTTAATCTAGTTTTGAAGTATTATCAGCCAAGTTTTTGATATCATTGTGACACTAGGTTAAAGTGGGCGGGAATGAAACACAGAGTCACATGCACACATGTTCATTACAACTACTCCGCTCCTGCTCAGACCATCTCCTGACGTCTCAGCCAGCTCCCCTCAGTGTTGTCTTAGCTGTTAGCTTGTTTGCTAATCATCTACTGTCTGTAATCTGTCTGTATAGCTGTCTCTCTGCTCTTTGCACCACTGTGCTCGTGTGTCCCTGTCTGCACATCCACCCTGAAGATGACAGCTTGTTGTCATTCTTATATTTTCATACCTGCGGAGGATTTGGGGAAACTTTGGGACGCAGATGAGTTGAGATGGGGCCGAGTGGCTAAAGCAGTCCCACATATGCTCTGCTCAATTCCCCAGGACTGGTTCACTAACTTTCCCCAGGACCATTTCAATAACTTTCCCAAGGACCGGTTCACTAACTTTCCCAAGGACCGGTCCACTAACTTTCTCCAGGACCGGTTCACTAACTTTCCCCAGGACCGGTTCACTAACTCTCCCCAGGACCGGTTCACTATCTTTCCCCAGGACCGGTCCACTAACTTTCCCCAGGACCGATTCACTAACTCTCCCCAGGACCGATTCACTAACTTTCCCCAGGACCGGCTCACTAACTTTCCCCAGGACCGGTTCACTAACTTTCCCCAGGACCGGTTCACTAACTGTCCCCAGGACCGGTTCACTGTCTTTCCCCAGGACCAGTCCACTAACTTTCCCCAGGACCAATTCACTAACTTTCCCCAGGACCGGATCACTATCTTTCCCCAGGACCGGTTCACTAACTTTCCCCAGGACCGGTCCACTAACTTTTCCCAGGACCGATTCACTAACTTTCCTCAGGACCGGTTCACTATCTTTCCCCAGGACCGGTCCACTAACTTTCCCCTGGTCCGATTCGCTAACTTTCCCCAGGACCGGTTCACTATCTTTCCCCAGTACCGGTCCACTAACTTTCCCCAGGTCCGATTCACTAACTTTCCCCAGGACCGGTTCACTAACTTTCCCCAGGACTGGTCCACTAACTTTCCCCGGGACCGATTCACTAACTTTTCCCAGGACCGATTCACTAACTCTCCCCAGGACCGGTCCACTAACTTTCCCCAGGACCGGTTCACTAACTTTCCCCAGGACCGGTTCACTAACTTTCCCCAGGACCGGTTCACAAACTGTCCCCAGGACCGGTTCACTAACTTTCCCCAGGACCGGTTCACTAACTTTCCCCAGGACCAGTTCACTAACTTTCCCCAGGACCGGTTCACTAACTCTCCCCAGGACCGGTTCACTAACTTTCCCCAGGACCGGTTCACAAACTGTCCCCAGGACCGGTTCACTAACTTTCCCCAGGACCAGTTCACTAACTTTCCCCAGGACCAGTTCACTAACTTTCCCCAGGACCGGTTCACTAACTTTCCCCAGGACCAGTTCACTAACTTTCCCCAGGACCAGTTCACTAACTTTCTCCAGGACCAGTTCACTAACTTTCCCCAGGACCGGTTCACTAACTTTCCCCAGGACTGGTCCACTAACTTTCCCCGGGACCGATTCACTAACTTTTCCCAGGACCGATTCACTAACTCTCCCCAGGACCGGTCCACTAACTTTCCCCAGGACCGGTTCACTAACTTTCCCCAGGACCGGTTCACTAACTTTCCCCAGGACCGGTTCACAAACTGTCCCCAGGACCGGTTCACTAACTTTCCCCAGGACCGGTTCACTAACTTTCCCCAGGACCAGTTCACTAACTTTCCCCAGGACCGGTTCACTAACTCTCCCCAGGACCGGTTCACTAACTTTCCCCAGGACCGGTTCACAAACTGTCCCCAGGACCGGTTCACTAACTTTCCCCAGGACCAGTTCACTAACTTTCCCCAGGACCAGTTCACTAACTTTCCCCAGGACCGGTTCACTAACTTTCCCCAGGACCAGTTCACTAACTTTCCCCAGGACCAGTTCACTAACTTTCTCCAGGACCAGTTCACTAACTTTCTCCAGGACCAGTTCACTAACTTTCCCCAAACAGCTCTGATTTTAGACACACAGCTCCGTCAGACACCCGGAGCCGAGCTCCTCTGCGTGTACATACTACACTTCAGCCTCCTCTGCTCCGGGCGTCCCATGGTCCTGATGCCCCGGAGACTACGGAGTGATAAAACTAATAAATGATAGAAGTCCTGATTCTGAAGTATTTTATGATTCAGCACTCAGACCATTGTAAATGAATCATTTTCAGATTCTGGAGTTTTGATGTCTTTAGATTCAGAGTCAGACGGCTCAAACATGCAGGATGTGAACTCTCTCTTGACCTGTCAATCAAAGAGTTAGGCCACGCCCACACAGTCCTGAGAAATGCTCTGACCTGTAAAAGAAGCTGTTTTTGAACAGAGTGACTTCAGAGTTGTGGATGTTTATTTTCACTCAGATTTTTGTTGAAGCTTGATTACACATTACATTTTGATATTCTATATGAATTTGAAATATTAAATTCACGTTTCCAGAGGCTTTAAGTGTGTGCTGGACTACATGTGTTTTTAAGAACAGATGAAGGTGAATTGTGTCAAAACGATCTACTGTTATACAGTAATAAAGTGAAATACATTACATTTTATCAGCTTTTCAACTTAAGCACTGGTATGAGTTGTTCTTGTACCTTTCAGAAACTTTGGTAGCTGGCTGTGAGCAGTCCACATCTGCAGTTTGTCCAGCAGGCCGTTTGTAGGAGCATGTGCTCGGGTCGACACGTCCATAATAAGCACCATAGACAAATATAACCTCACCTCCACCTGAAGAGAGAAGGAGGATTTTAAGAGGTGCTGATGCTGGAGACACGTTAAATACAGGTATGCCTGTGTCTCTCTTGTGAATGCATTATACATGATGTGATCTTACCACACTGCAGATGTGCCATGGAGTCCTCACATGTCACTTGGCGAACTGTGAAAATAACAAGATCCATATTAAATGCACATTTCATGTGAATAAATGTTGAGCGCCCCATGTACAGAGAGGATAGTCCTCAAGTGGGTGGCCCAGGTTGGAATCTAACCTGCGGCCCCTTCTCCCCATGTCACACTCCACTCTCTCCTGGTTTCGTGCTCTATTCACTGTCCTGTCCTCTCTAAATAAAGGCATCAAAGCCCAAAAATATAATAAACATTTACTTTCTATAATTTTATGTGAAACAGATCACAGAAATGTGAACCAAACTTCTGGATCACCTGCTGCTTGAATCATTACAGTATTTCTCAGTTGCTGAAACACTAAACCCTTTTGTCTGAACCGAATCTTTAACAGCCTGAACCCATGTATTGAATCAGTCACCCTTTTGGCAAAAACCATAAGCACTTTTCACCTGTTAGACAGATCTTCAAACACATTCTAACTCACTAGAACACATGTTACACTGTGATGCACTTGTGTTGCATAATGTTAAGCATAGGTAGCAAAAGTTCAACACATTTGAAGCACAGGTGTCACAGCTTAACCCTCTGTAAGCCTTTCCCCATTTTTGGTTACCTTAAGGCCTTCAACGTTACTTTTTCTTAGGGCTTACAGAGGGTTAAACACCCCCCCCCCCCCCCCGTTGCCTGGCCAGGGAGAATGTGGCCTTGGATGTGGATGAAGTCCTGTGGCCTGACCCAGCACGTAGACCTGATGCTGTGGCCGAATGATTGCAGATACTGTAAGCACTTCAGTTTGATTTTGTGGATTACACTGTAATGTTCTTCTCATTCATATTTGTTTTTTTTATTTTTACAGGGGCTAAATTAAAAAAGGATTTTTTTTTTGTTGCAAAATTCATTGATCCTCCTGTGAACAATAAACATTATTTCTACAGCTTCATGTCCTGAGCGTTGTTTTTTCAGTGTTTTGATGTAGTGTGTAATAACTGCTCAGTATTGTTTTTCATTCTGATTGACTCAGGGTATGATCTGACAGCATTGTTTGGTTTTGCAGAAAGAGTCAGAGGTTTGGTGAATGTAGTTTGAAAATTGGGTTTTGTGCTTATAGTGTTGAGAAAAGCATGGTGGATGTTGAGAAATTTGTTTTAGCAATTGAAAAATACTGTAAAAGCAATCCAAACATGGCCAAAATCCCAAAACACACAAGAACATCAAGATAAGAAAAGGCAAAAATCATGGGAACTTAATTTCCTCATCTGACATTACTGAGGCACAGAATGTCCCGTCTATATTTTTTGCAATGCACATACATATATTTCCAGTATGCTTAAAAAGCATTTGAGTATTCAGGTGACTCACTTGCTGGAAGGCAGATGTACTCGGTCTGCAGGTATTTATAGGTGCCACCGCAAAGGTCAGGTGCACCCAAGTCAGGTGGGGTTAGTTCACACACTGTTTTTCCGTCACACCTGCAGAGAGATGAGAAAGAGTGTGATTCAAGTAGCATCAGATCAAAACTGAAAGATGATACAGGGTTAAGAATTATAACAACATAGATATTCCTTGTTAAAATATGCTGCAATTTTTTTAAGAAGGCCGAGCACTAAATCTGGAAGCAAGGGATGAAAGTCCTGACACTGAAGCCGCTCATCATGTTGATTGAAATACACTTTTTTTTTTTGGCTGCATATTTATTTAAATTCTGAATATCAGCGTTTCAGATTAACTTAGATTAAAATGAATGCTTCAGGGAGCAGAGTCAGTCTCGGACCGATCTTTGTCCTGAAGTAAGTCTTAAACATTCAATAAAGTGAACACGTGGTCACACCAGCATCATCAGAGGAACACAAGCTACCTGTTCTTGAGGACATCTCTGGCGTTTGACAGAGAGCACTCTGTGTTAGAAAGCTGCTGTGCAGTTTGTCCTTCGCTGCAGGTCACTGTGTCTTTACGTCCATACAGTGTTGTCTGAATACTGATCACTCCAGAATCTGTCACACAGCAGAGAGGGAGGAATGAGGAAAAACAACTTTACTTTTAACATGTACAATTGACTTGGAAGACAACAAAACACACTTTGTTGGTCCCCAAATAACTGATTTAGAATTTCCCTGAAACAAAATGATCATGACACGTTTCCATATCATCTGTAATTTTTTTTTATAACATATCATAATGCAAAGTGGGCCTGCATCACTCTTTTAGCCAGACGCTTAATATTGCATAAATGGAAATCCCCCACATCTCCTCCCCATATGGTGTGGATAAAGGACATTCTTCACTTTGTGAACCTGGAGAGAATCAGACACTTAGTGAGAGGCTCCCTGGGGGAATTTCACAGGATGTGGGACTCGTTCTTTAAGTATCTGCAGGAGCTGAACCTCTATGAGATCACTGATTAGGTGATTACCTATTTTGGTAATTTTCAAAAGTGATGTTTAGGGCGGCAGACTGACCAATAACAATGTTTTTATTTTTAATTGTTTTTATTTTTAATTTAATTAAATTTTTGTATTTATTAATTTACTTCATTATTTATTTACACATTTATTTTGCTATTTATACATATTAATTTGTATACACTTCTCTATATCACTTACATTTTAATATAATCTGTACTATTATTGTTGTTGTTGTTGTTGTTGTGTGTGTGTCACTGTCTGTGTGCTGTCTTGGTTTTGTGTTGTTTGCATTTAACAAAATGTCAATAAACATATCTTGTTAAAGAAAATAAAAAATGAATAAATAAATAAATAAATAATAAAAAATAAATAAATAAATAAATAAATAAAGCCAAATGATAAAAGTTTTAAAAATGTCACTACAGTAAATCACCAGCTTAGTTCTTAAGGGCTGCTACAATACACTTGAGCACTGTTGTGAACACACAGGTTAAGGATATCAGGTCATACCACAGCTCAGGCGGTGGACATGGTTCCCCTCACAGGTAGTAACGATGTATGAAGATTCAACTAACAGATAGGAAAACAGTAGCTTTACAAGCAGTATTCAGGCATGCTCATTTTAAAGATTCATTATTGACTTGTTTGACTTCTATGAATATGTTTTATGTATAATTACCTGCAGTCACTAGCAGACAGGTTGCTGCCAGCACTGAAAGAAGAAGCAGCACTATCAGGTTGTTGATTCGGACATAACAACAGACGGCACCAAAATCTGTCTACCTAACTCCAAAATCCTTCCAGAGGTGTAAAGAGATGCTCTCTGTAAGAACAAAACCTCCTTGATTATGTTCCTCAGTATACTCACAGAGTGTGGAGCTGAAGCAGAGCATTGTTTCACAGGAGCCAGTGGTGGGTGAGCTGTGAGACTTGAGGTGGGAGAAGACACTCTCAGTATTTATACATTTGGATCCAGGGCAAACTGCATCTGTTGCTCAAAAACTGCCTCCAGGGGCTCCTTCTAACTTGGCTTTCTTGACAATTTATTGTGGGATGGCAGACGTCCAGTATCCAGTCTTCAGGCACAGACTGCAGATGCCAGAGTAGTTTGAACAAGGAAACATGAAGAACAGGGACTTAGAGGGGCAGCACAAGTGTCATTAAATGATTCGATCAGCCCAATGCTTTGGATGCCTACCATCAGCTTAGATGGAGATATTTTCTTTCTATGGACAAGTAGATATTATGATTTTATTTTTGACAGATTAGTTTATTGTTCTTCCTGTGTTATTTGTGTCATTTTACCCTGTGTTTCATAACTTTTGTCCTTTATTTCTTGTGTATGTATTTTTCTTCTTAGTTAAGCCTTGTGTGTTTCCTGTTTTATTTTGTAGTTCTTGCCCGCTGTGTATCTGGTTACTTCCTGCCCTCGTGTGTTTCCCTCCAGTTTGCACCCTCATAAGTTCCACCTGTGTCTCATGTCTCACCTGTGTCTGAAAGCCCTTGTCAGTATGTAGTCTCTGTGTTTTCTCCCTTCTTTGTCAGTTCATTGTCCAGTCTTACCTGAGCGTCTTCCTGTGTTCCCTGTGTTCTTGTTTGTTTCTGTGGATTAGTAAGTGGTTTGTTTTAATGCCTGTTTTTTTTTTTATTAATTAAACTTCTCTTTTTAGTCTGCATTTTAGATCCTCTTTTTGTTTTCTGCACAGTTTGCTAAGTGGATCATTATGATTCAACATCATTGAAAATTTTACCAACAAATTAATCAGTCAATCTTTATTTATTCATCCATCCATCCATGCTTTTCCGGGGTTGGGTCGTGGAGGCAACAGTCCAAGCAGATTGACCCAGATATCCCCCTCCCCAGCAGTTGGACCTGTCCAGAACACCTCTAAAAGGAGGCTTGACTCCTTTCTATGTAAAGGAGCAGTGGCTCTACTCCGAGCTCCCTCCGGATGTCTGAGCTCCTGACCCTCTCTCTAAGGCTGAGCCCAGACCCCCTTCAGAGGGAACTCATCTCAGCCGCTTGCATCTGAGATCTTATTCTTTCGGTCATGACCCACAGCTCATAACCAAAGGTGAGGGTTGGAACGTAGACCGACTAGTATATTGAAAGCTTTGCCTTCCGGCTCAGCTCCCTCTTCAACACAATGGTCCGGTATAATGCCCACCGCATAACTGCTGATGCTGCATCAATCTGCCTGTCGATCTCACGTTCAATTTTACCCCCATTTGCGATCAAGACCTTGAGACACTTAAACTCCCCCACTTTGTGCAAAGACTCGCTCCCCACCAAGAGAGAGCAATCCACCTAACCCTATGTTCTACAAAGACCCAACACCAAGACAGGATCAGATCCAGTCCCATCTTACAGACAGGACTCAGTCTGATCTCATCTTAATCCACCATGAGCAGAGCACTTTGCAGCATTTAGCAAGTTACAGTGGCAAGGACAAACTTCCTTTAACAGGCCTTTCAACTTCCATTGAATGTTGTATCAAGAGAAAGGTGCACGTTATTTGTTAATTACTGAGTGTTTAGTGTCAGGCAGGGTGATCAAGCCCAGATGAGTTAAGGTGTCAGTGATTGGAGAGCTACTGCCTGATTGAGCAGGTGACCAGCTTTAAAAAGCTGCAGGAAAATGGCAGCTGTTCTCTGCTCTGTTTTGTGACCCGAGGCTTGGAGAAGAGCCTTTGTTCTTGTTATATTCATTTTATTTGTATTTATTTTTTGTTCTCACATGTAACCCAACAGATTGTGTGTGTTTTCCTGACTATGCCTGGCTCAATCAAACTTAAGCCAACACTGCAAGAAAATTCCTGGTTGCATGTTTTTGTTTTTGTTTGTTTCCACTCACACTGCTCCCCACATTATAACACATGTTAGATGGCCATCTGCCTCGACTGGGTTGGGGTTGGGGTTGAGATTAAGAGAGAGAGAGATGATAGTGGAGAGACGGATAGTAGTAGTTGTAGCAGCTGGAGTCTGGAACGTCAACAGCAGCAGGCCTTCTACGGCAGAGATCCAGGGGAACCTACGAGACAAGGGAGCTCAGGGACTCCAGAAAGGTCTATGGTCAGTAGGGATGGGCATTTCAAGCCAAAATACTATTTGATAATCATTGGCATCCAGCCTCGCTTTCATGGCGCAATTAGTTAATTGGCCAATTATTTGCAGTCGTGCATGCGGCTAACGCTACGGCCAAATGGACCATTCCATAACAGTACTTTAAGAGTAATGGTCCCGTTTGTGTAATGGCTGGACGTACATACAGGCCCAGCTCTTTTGAACATCTGAGTCAATGAACAAATCAGAAGAGCTCCTGATGGGAAGTGTCACATCTACACGTATTGGACTCAAGTGTATTGATATACAGTGATGTAGCTTCATGAAAATTGGAGGATAGTGTATTTTATGTTTGTTCATTGTTTTATTTACCCATAGTCCTTTGACCACATCACCCTTTAATAAACAGATTGTCCCTGTGTCCCTGTGAGAGAGTCAGGGCTGAGAGCCAGATCTTCAGTAAACAAGTTAAGGTTCTGTGTGACCGTGAAGGTTCTCAGTCTCAGGGTTCTGTGTGACCGTGAAGGTTCTCAGTCTCAGGGTTCTGTGAAACCGCGAAGGTTCTCAGTCTCAGGGTTCTGTGTGACCGTAAAGGTTCTCAGTCTCAGGGTTCTGTGTGACCGTGAAGGTTCTCAGTCTCAGGGTTCTGTGTGACCGTGAAGGTTCTCAGTCTCAGGGTTCTGTGTGACCGTGAAGGTTCTCAGTCTCAGGGTTCTGTGTGACCGTGAAGGTTCTCAGTCTCAGGGTTCTGTGTGACCGCGAATGTTCTCAGTCTCAGGGTTTTGTGTGACCGTGAAGGTTCTCAGTCTCAGGGTTCTGTGTGACCGTGAAGGTTCTCAGTCTCAGGGTTCTGTGTGAGTTTCAGAGCTGCAGTCTTGAGGTGCAGCTGACAGGTTAGGGAGATAGAAAATTCAACTGAATTAAAACAGACATTCATTATTTACTCAGTAATGTAATTTGAACTTGAAAACATTGACTCACATGAAGTTACTTGACTCATAAACCACCTGTCTCAGATTCTATATCAGCGTAGAGATTTATTTAGTTTAGAAATGTCAGCGGATGAGGACTGAGGATTGAAGCACAGAGGGCTCTGTGCAGCTAAAAAAGGGAATATGAACTGGTTCATTGTTTGGACTGTTGACTTATATTTAATATTTTGAATTGTTCATTATGAACAGGAAGTAGTTCATTTTAATGTGTTTGAACTGAACTTTGAGCTAACTAATTTGCACTGTGAACTTATATGATGCTGCTGAAGACTAACTGCTGCTCCAGCTCTCAAATCCATATCACCTTCAGGTCCATGATGGGAGATTTCTGTTACTGCAACCATTTTGTTCTGATTAACTTAATTAGTTGGTCCTTTCTATCGAATCAATCAATCAATCAATCAATCTTTATTTGTATAGCGTCAAATCCCAACAAACGTTATCTCAAGACTCTTTTGCAAACAGAGCAGGTCTAGACCACTCTATGTCAAATTATGAACAGAGACCCAACACCAAGACAGGATAAGACTCAGTCTGACCCCACCTTAATCCACCATGAGCATTTCACATCGCAGTATTTAGCTAGTTACAGCGGAGAGGACAAACTTCCTTTAACAGGCAGAAACCTCGAGCAGAACCAGACTCATGTTAGACAGACATCTGCCTCGACCCAGTTGGGTCTTTAAAGAGGGATAGAGGGGAGTAAGAGAGAGAGGTGATGGTGATGAGACGAGTAGTAGAAGCAGTTGCCGCTGGAGTCCAGCACGTCCGTATCAGCTGGAGTCCAGCACGTCCGTATCAGCTGGAGTCTGGAACGTCCACAGCAGGAGGACGTCTACAGCAGCTCAGAGGAACCTACAAGACAAGGGAGCTCAGGGACTCCAGAAAGGTCTATGGTTAGTAACTTTAATGGGACAGGGAGAGTTAAAGTAAGTGATGAAGGGGTTGGGGGGAAGGGGGTGGGATAGGATCCCAGTGTGCCAGTGTGTCAGTTCCCCCGGCAGGCTAAGCCTATAGCAGCACAACAAAAGTTGGTCAAAGCCTGATCCAGCCTTAACTATAAGCTTTATCAAAAAGGAAAGTTTGAAGCCTACTCTTAAAAGTGGAGAGGGTGTCTGCCTCCTGGACCTTGTGCTCTGAGGTTTGTCACAGGTTGCACACGCCTCACTCATCACTGTGAACTCTACGTCAAAGCTGACTGGCCATCCCTGAGTGTACACAGGCATACACATTGGCTACTTCTAATTTAAAAATGTCTTCTTGGCTTGGTCCCAGTGTATTTGTGTGTGTATCTTCAAAAATCAAAAAGCCACTATGCCCTGCGCTCCTGTGACACTTTACAAATGTGTGTTCCCCGTGTTCGGACAGAGTTGGGATTGGACTTGAGGACTTGAATCTGTCAGATCTTATCTCACTTGACACCTTTGGCTCCATCTTAAATGAAAGACAGACCCCAGAACAGTGCCTGTGTTTTTAAATGCTGTTTTTGTGATCACAAATTGCAATTTATTTGCAAATTAGTTGCACTTTGAAATGATTGATTATGTCTACATACTGTCTGTATATATGCTCCATGCTGTTGAGTTGTGCTATTTATTTTGACATGTGCTGCTAACCTCTTGGCCAGGTCGCCCTTGTAAATGAGGTCTTGATCTCAATGGGTCTCATCTGGTTAAATAAAGGTTAAAAAATCTAATAAAAATAAAAATAACTGTGATAAACACCATCCAAACAATCCTTACTGGATGGTCACCACTCATTATATGATTTATGCTGCACCACTCAACCCACCAAACTAGCTCTACTTACTGTGTGGTTAAGCTTGTGTTTGGGGTTATGCACTGAAACCACTGCTAAAGGGAAGTGTTGCACTCTAATAATGAAGAGAAGGTACGCATTCTGGTAGTTTTTAATACTCGACCAAGACCATATCAAGTGAGTTTCCTGGACAGAGAGATGATATCCTCAAGTAAGTACACAGGAACTTTAGCAGTGAATCTTATCATCCAGGAAGTTCAATCAGGTTGTTCTGTGAATTATATGAACAGGGTAAGACTACGTCCACACGTATACTGATAGTTCTGACAAACAAAGGGCCACCATCATTTTCTGTCTTTTAGGGTTAGTACAGTTATTTGGAAACAAACCAAACAAACACATTTTAGGATTTAGAGTAATAGGTGTTGAGGTAATCTGAGAAAAAAAGAACTGTAAGGTTTTTATCTAAACATGCAATTAAACCTAACAGTACCAAGCAGACACAGAACAACCATTTGTCAGCCATCTTGGCACATGCACCATACGTATAAAGTCAGCGCTTCACAAAACTCTTGTATTTGCTGTCCACATTAAACAATCAGAGTTTTAAAAAATATCCACCTTTAGAGGCATTTTGTGAAAATGTTCAATGGTGTAAAACTTTGTTAACACGTGGACATCAGGCCAAAACACTGAGAAATTTTTTTTTTCAAAAATATCCACACATCTTACAGCCCTGTGTGGATGAGGCTGAAGTTATATAACCACTGCTGATCTTAAACCTTTAGCTGTCTACTGTGTTGCCTTTTATTCCTTGCAGTGCTGATAGGAACAGTGTGTAAAAATGGGAACATTTCACAATATCTATAGTGCTTAGAGTCCAGATGGAAATGCTCCCTTGCTCACCCTTCTTGTTTGTGAAGCTCCACAAACGACGGTGGCCTTCGAGGACAAGAACCTCCTGTGATGTGTGATAAGTATGATCCTCTATTTGTCAAGGTTTTACTATCAAGAACCCCCATCAATACAAATTCATTTTCACATAACAACCCTCTTTGTCCCTCAAACAATGAATTCTGCACTAACTCCCTCACTAAGTCCATATGTTACTAGTTTGTCCCCTCTGTGCTACAGCAGGAGCATGGTGGTGCAAGATGGAGGCCCACTGCTTCTGATACACCAATTTAAACATATTTACAAATTGTATATTCCATTTCTACCAAGCCTGTTTTGATAAATGTTGCTAAATATTATACACTGTACCTTTAAATCGGCAAAAGCTCAAATGTGTGTTTTACGAGCACTGTCAAACAGCAAGTCATGGGCTGTCATGTTGGTTTTGTCGGACAACTTAGAGCAGGTATTTTTAAAACGACCTTATTCATTGCATCTTTAAATGTATATGAATATCATCACTGTTAAGGGGAAAGGACCTCATCTTTGGGGGTTAAACACAAGATCCAAAGCTGGTTAGAAGGCACTGTTCATTGAATTTCATAGACTTCTTATCATTTCTAAGACAAAGGGCTTGACTGTGGGGCAGAATGAAACAAAGCACGTCTAGGAGAAAATGTGTGAGACATTTGCAGGTCTTGTTTTACAAAATGTGAGGCTAAGTAGGAAAAACAACATGAATCCCAATGTTCTTGTCATGAAGACTTTAGAAAGTTTCTGAAACATTATTCAAAATGGGGTGAAGTTGTGAAAACATGCAGTTGCTGCCAACAATGTTGTGCTGGCGCCCAGATGTCTGGGTAAGAGGCATGTTGTGTAATAGTTTGACTGTTATTGGGAAAGAATTAAAACCAGTGGTGCCAAAAAAACCTGCCAATACTGGATGATGTATTTGTTATGATGGGTAAAACCAAAGAGGAGGTCCCACGTGCACATCAGAATATTTAGTTACAAAAAAACAAAAACTAAAGTCAAACAAAAGCCCAAGAGAGCAAAATCAAAAAGGTCTAACTGAAGAAACTAGGAAACCACAAGGAAGACTGGACCCAACGTAATGATCTGACAAAGAAGGGAGGAAACACAGAGACTAATTACACACACGGTAATCAGACACAGGTGTGGACACAGGACACAGGTGAAACTAATGAGGGTAATCAAAGTGAAGGGAAACACACAAGGACAGGAAGTAAAACCAAACCAGACTCACAGGGAGCAAGAACTACAAAATAAAACAGGAAACACTGCAGAGTAGACTTAGAAACACAAGTGAAAATACACACACAAGGAATACAACACAAGACATGGATCACTAATAAACAACACAAAGTACACACAAGGATAACTAATACAGAATAAAGACAAGGAGGAAACAAGACATGAAACACAAGGTCAATCTACAAAATAAAACAGGAAAACAAAGACAGATTACAACACCAAGACAACAAACAACTGAACTCATGACGACCTGGTTCCTTCAAAAAGTTGGATGGCCGCCAAAAAGTCATCAAAAAGGTTTCTTCAACCTCAAACATTGAGGTCACATTCGTAGTCCAATTAAAATGGCATGTGCAATGGATACCTCGCCATGGTCCTGGTCATGAAGCACCTGATCACCTTCTGTGAGGATTCCTTCATCTTCAGTGTTCTGCTCCTTTCTTCCCAATGGAAAAGATTCCCATCAATGTCTGCTCTGTAGTATCTTTGCTTTCCACATCCTAAAAACATCAAACAATTATAGGAACTCAGCAAAAAGAACGTTCACTGCGTAGTGACATCTAACGAACCAGATCAACACAGACTCTAACAGCTACACCAACCATATTTCGTGTAGCAGTTGTTTAGATTCCTGTTCTAACAACTATTTATTGAGTCTATTCAGTGAAGCACTTCGACCAGAGCTTGCAGTACACTGATGGAAACTTTGATGTCCAACACCTGATGTATCCAAACCCTTTATAATCAGACTGCTCCACTGGGTGATAGAGTTCTACCAAAACTACTAAAGACCAAAGAAACTCTCAGTGTCCATCGAGTAAATCTGTGTAGGGTTAGGAAAATCACTTACCTTTGGGAGTTTATTGAAGGAAGGAATTTTTTTGACACTTGAAGAGCAGTCTTCTTACTATGGGCTCCCCTGTACACACTTTTTCAAAGACCTTCAGGTCAGATATTTTATTAAGACGGTACTACAAAATCAGCCACAGTGTCGAGTGTCGCCTCTAGACAAACTACATTCATTCAGGATTGTTGCAACTCATTGGATGGGAAAAACTAGGAGTAAATCTCAACTGAAGAGGACTTAGAGTGTAACTGTAAAGAAGATGAATGGGAGGCTATCTGCTCTGGCAGTCAACACTTCTCCTTTAATACTAGACATACAGTTACTCAGTACAATCTCATCCAGAGAGTTTACATTACTCCAGAAAGGTTAAGCAGAATGAAGCCTGAATACTCCCTGTTCTGCCCAAGGTGCAAAATGGGAATTGGAACATTGGTGCACATGTTTTGGGCCTGCTCACGTCTTAGCCCATAGGCCTACTGGACATTTATATTGGCATTAATCAGTAACATCATAGTAATAACAATAATACAATAACATGACATTCCTGCAGAGCCAAGAGTAACTCTCTTGGGTGATACATGCAGAAAAAAACATCATTAAGTAAGGGATGATGTATGGTTAGCAGGTTGTTATGTGAAAAAGAACGCTGACAGGGTGAGACAAGACCCTGACATGAAGCAGAGGGGTCTCGTCTCACCCCGCTTATTACCCAGCTACTAACTTAAAATACAAACACATTGTTAAAATCATTGATTAAAGATGATTTTATTGATTTAAATGATTTCTGTTTACAGTTTTTAAAAATAGTCCCAGTGATTCCTCGTCAGTGATCGTTCCATGGTGATGGATTCTTCTCTGCCTGTTGCGGTGGATTGAACATGAAACTGTCCTCATTCAGCTCTCCTTCTTCTCTGAGCTCTGTGGTTCACACACCTTTAAAAAGAAACTAATGTCACAACTTTGAACCCTGCTGCTATCATCACCACCGCTCATGGTTTAACTTTCTTTGTAGAGATCACTAACCTAAAGTTTCTCTCACCTGCTCCACTCCTTCATCAGATTGATGGACAGGATCCAATATGAAAATGTCTGTAACCTGTTGATTTAGCATGCTAACTGAAGCTAACTTTTTAGCCACATTGTTTACCAATATGATGCTAATGTAAGCTAACGGTTTCCCCTCACCGTACGGTCTATGGTGTCAACAAGCAGAAGCTAAATGTGTCTGAACTCTTTTCTGTGGATTGATTTGACATGACGTGTGATCAGTTTGTCTCTGGTGTTGATCATGTCAGTGAAAGTTAATAACCGTAGTCAAGGGGTTTTGACCAATCAGAAGCAAGCTTCTTACACAAGAAGAAAGCCGAGTAGTAAATACAAATATACATGAATTAGAATCAGTCTTATCACAGCCGATATATTTATTGCCATGCAGTCAGTGGAAGGATGAACAACCTCCTCCAACAAAGAGATGGACTCATGAATTAGCATCATGTGAAACAAATGAGGAGATATGTATAACCTCAGGGGCCATCTGGAAGAGTTTAAACAGATTTGGGGTGATTTTCTATTAGTCTTGGAGACAGAATCTGTAACTTCTCTGCACTCTTCTATTAGAAGTACAAGTACTGACAACAAGTCAATGCTTTATAAAAGCTAAAACAAAAGGAAACTCTTGTCACCTCCTTGATATGTCGGTCAAATGAAAGAGTTTGATCGAAAGTAGACCGCTCTAAAAATGTAGGAGGATGTAGCAAGAGGATATGTGTTCAAAACATTTACCACTAACATATGCATAAAAGTCTTCAGCATTCTAAGTGAAAGTTGAGCCCTGTGTAGGAATTCATAGGGCCAGATAAGTTGCTCATACCTGGGTGGTCATAAGTATTTTTTAGTGGCTGGGTTAACAGCTGTTTGTTCTTCATGAACCACCTGTTTTTATCATTCAGCTGTTCACCATGGCAGAAAATAAATGTATTGCACAAGGCCAACACCTATGATTAACATCCCTTTGTTGAAATCACACAAACCTTGTTTAAGTGGCCATTTGTTTTTGTTCGCTGCTTCTGCATTCCCCCGTTGACCTTGTATGAGTCAGGAGGTGCAGTGATGCAACTGCTGCAGGACTTCAGTCCTCAGTTAAATGTGGTGATATGTGCAAACTGTACTTGTTCTCACAAGCATTAAATACTGTCAGCATACCATCATTCTTTATTTTGATATAACTGAGATACAATTCATTTTCTCTCTCTGTTGCATTACCCCCAATTTACACAGGATGCGCCGTGTTGCGTTTCAGCTGCACCGCAAGTTTGCTCCGTCCAACGTAGCGCCAGCTCAGAGCAGCCAGGATCAGCTGGGTGCAGTATACAGAACTACATAAGAAACAACAGGTTACAGAGCCTTTCTGTGGTTCAATCATTTGGAAAGTATTCTGTTACTTTGTGCTTTAATCATCACTGAGTCTGCTGCAGAACTATAAAGTTTAGTTTAATATGAATAATTCAGCTTTACTTTGTTGTCCTGTTACCTTCAGACACAGTGATCATCTTAAAGTCCTGTTACCTTCTGACACAGTGATCATCTTAAAGTCCTGTTACCTTCTGACACAGTGATCATCTTAAAGTCCTGTTACCTTCTGACACAGTGATCATCTTAAAGTCATGTTACCTTCTGACACAGTGATCACCTTAAAGTCCTGTTACCTTCAGACACAGTGATCACCTTAAAGTCCTGTTACCTTCAGACACAGTGGTCATCTTAAAGTCCTGTTACCTTCAGACACAGTGATCATCTTAAAGTCCTGTTACCTTCTGACACAGTGATCATCTTAAAGTCCTGTTACCTTCAGACACAGTGATCACCTTAAAGTCCTGTTACCTTCTGACACAGTGATCATCTTAAAGTCCTGTTACCTTCTGACACAGTTATTAAGTCCTGTTGTAGTTGACATGGATCATGGATATTTATTTAACCAGATGAGACCCATTGAGATCAAGACCTCATTTACAAGGGCGACCTGGCCAAGAGCTCAGCAGCACACGTCAAAATAAATAGCACAACTCAACAGCATGGAGCATATATACAGACAGTATGTAGAAACAATCAATCATTTCAAAGTGCAACTTATTTTCAAATAAATTGCAATTTGTGATCACAAAAACAGCATTTAAAAACACAGGCACTGTTCTGGGGTCTGTCTTTCATTTAAGATTGACCCAAGGGGTGTCCAGTGAGATAAGATCTGACAGATTCAAGTCCTTCTGGAGTTTATTCCAAGCAGTAGGAGCAGCAAAACTGAACGCTCTCTTACCGAACACGGGGAACACACATTTGTAAAGTGTCACAGGAGTGCAAGGTGTAGTAGCTTTTTGATCTTTGTAGATACACACACAAAAACATTGGGACCAAGCCAAGAAGACATTTTTAAATTAGACGTAGCCAATGTGTATGCCTGTGTACACTCAGGGATGGCCAGTCAGCTTTGACGTAGAGTTCACAGTGATGAGTGAGGCGTGTGCAACCTGTGACAAACCTCAGAGCACAGTGATGTACACTATTTAGGGCCTGCAAACATTTAGCCGAGGCTCCCAAGTTCAACACTTAACCATAATCTATAAGAGGCAGGAATGTTGCAGAGACTCAAAGTTTCCTCGCTCTGAGGGAGAAACAGGATTTATTCCTGAAGAAGAAACCCAGTTTCACCTTAAGTTTGGAGACCAGGCTGGCTATATGAGCTTTAAATGAAAGCTCCCGTTCAAAAATAAAACCCCAGTATTTATACTTAGTGACGAGTTCTATGGGTTTCCCTTGTGAGGTTTTCTTGGGAAAACCGCAGGCTACGGACATTTCCATATTGGATCCTGTAGAGAAAAGTGTTAATTTGGTTTTGTCTGCATTCAGGACTAGTTTTAATTTCAGCAGACGAGACTGAATAATCAAAGGCAGACTGTAAAAACTCAAAAGCCTGAGTAATTGATGACGAACAACAGGAAATAATGGTATCATCAGCATACAAGTGATACCAGGCATTTGACATGTTATCACACAGATCATTTACATAAATTGAAAATAATATAGGTCCTAAAACAGAACCTTGGGGCACACCCTTTAAGAGCTCTAGAGAAGAAGAACTGTGTTCTGTTTGACAGGTAGTTGGCAAACCAGGATGCTGCACAATTTGATATGCCAATGCGTTTGAGGGCATTAATCAGTAACCCATGGTCCACTGTGTCAAATGCCTTTGACAAATCAATAAACAGAGCTATACAGTGTTTTTTACTGTCAAGAGCCTCAGTTACATCATTTAAAACCTTAAGTGCCGCTGTAATAGTGCTGTGTTGTTTTCTAAATCCAGATTGATATTTGGATAAAATATTATTTAGGTCTAGAAAGTCCTTTAACTGGTCGCTGATTATCCTTTCAAACACCTTTGCCAGGACACACAGTTTAGAGATCGGCCTGTAATTATTTACATCTGAGGGGTCGCCTCCCTTTAACGGGAACGACAAACACAGATTCCCAGACTTTAGGGATCTCATTACTAACAAGACTCAGATTGAAAATTTGCGATAGTGGCTCAGCAATAAAATCAGCAGCTAGTTTGATAAAGAACAGACAGAGTTTATCAGGACCAGCTGCTTTATTAGAGTCCAACTTCTTTAATGCTCTTTGGACCTCGATGGCAGACACCGGCATAAAATGAAAAAGACTATGACAGAATCTACCAACATCCGGAGATGCCGGAATGACTGTTTGACTGTTAGTCAGTCAGGGTGTAAAGAATCAAATAGGAAGCCTGGCGCAGTAAAGTGTTCATTGAAATAATTTAGCATTGCTGTTTTATCAGTCAGGGTACAAGAGTCTTTAACTAAGGAGTCTGGAAGATCACTGGTGGACACATGACCAGAAGAGGACTTTACAACTTTCCAAAATTTCTTTGGGTCGTTTCGATTTTTAGTAGTTTCAGAAAGATAATAATCTGATTTGGCTCTCTTAATTAGGGAAGTACACTTGTTTTGCAGCTGTTGAAAGGAGAGATTGTCTCCCTCGGTTTTAGACTTTCTTACCCTGGTCCAAGCATCATCCCTTTCTTTAAGAAGATTGCCGATCACAGGGGTAAACCAAGGATTGTTTCTCCCTTTCACCCTGAATCTACGAAAAGGAGCATGTTTGTCAATTAAGCCCACATCATACATCATACAAATATTTCCAGGCTATCTCTACATCATCAAAGAGAGAAACTCTGGTCCAATCGAAATGAGCTAAATCATGAAGGAAAGCCCGCTCATGGAAGTGTTTGAGCTCTCGTAAGACCCCGTAGACTGTAAATAAAAATGGACAGCGTTGCTCCGCCTCTTCCCGTTGTACAGTTCTGAAGCTAAAAAATCCCCCGCCTGGGCGCCGCCATTGTGCAGCCAGAGCCTGTGAAGCCACTGTAACGAGCTCCACCCTACAGCGTAGCGTTATAAGACGCTGTGTGTCCTTTGAAGTTTCACTCTACGGCGGCTGTGAATCAAAGGAAAACCTGGAAGTAAAACCCCGTTTTTAAACTCTAATAACTAACGAAAAATAAAATTTTCAGGAAAAAGAGGACTTGAACACAAAACAGTCAAATACTAACTACATATCACCACAGCATACGGATGGGAGAAACATTCGTACGACAAGTATTTATTTTTTAAAGTTTGACTGCTCCCCCATGACGGATTTTTGACCTATACTACAGCCAGCCACCAGGGGGCAGACACACTGCTGAAAGCTTCACCACCAGCCGAGCGAGCTGCTCCCCTGCTTGAACCAGTTGTTTTGTTTATGGCACATACAAGGTTCTGGGAGGTTAGTGCTGAACCATATGACTTAAAATAGTGTAAGCATAAAAGCCTGTTAAAAACGCAATAAAAGACGTTTTAAAATCAACTGAGTCAGAGAGCAGCCAGATACAGAGACGTGTGCACGGCCATCTTGGATTAAATCAGGACCATGTCCTCATGATCTTTAAAGGTGACATATTATGCTCTTTTTCATCAAAATATATTGGTCTAAGAGGTCCCCAAAACATGTCTTTAAATTTTATGCTCAAAAAAACACTTAGAAATCAGATTTTGGTCTGCCTGTAAACCCCTCTTTTTCAGCCCTGTTCAGAAAAGTTTTTTTTCTGTGTCTGTGCCTTTAAATGAGAATGAGCTCTCTGACCACGCCCCCTCAGGAAGTGGATGTGGCCTCGGCTCTCCAGCACGTTGATCTAATGTTTACATGTTGGCTGAATATACAAGGCTGCTCACAGACCCGCGTTACTTCAACCCTCTGAATCTGATCCAGAATCTGATCCTGATGGAGAGGCGCCTGCAGCAGGACCTTTCTGAAGGATTGGTCACAGATTTAGTGTTTCTTGTTGTTTTATTTGTCAGTATGTAGACGTGTGTCTTGGTACACAGCTACGAACATGTAGCTATGCTAACTAGCGCTAGCACTTATCCATGATAAATAAAAATCATCCACTAGATCTTCAAATCTGCAGACGTGGGGAGTAAAACCGACCTTTGTGTTTATTAAGACAGCCTACAACTAGCATGCCTCCCTCCTAAGCTCCTTGTTAGCACACATGTGTGCAGGGAATGAAAAACGGAGGAGGGGTTGAGTTGTATTTTATACAGTCTATGGACCGAGCTCTGACTCCGTTACAGACCGGATATTGTTGTGACGTATGAAAAACACTGAAAACTGAAACGGCTCGTTTCAGCACACATTTACAGAAAGGTGGAGAAATCAGAACAGGGGCAGAATGGATTTTTTTTATTTTGGGGGGGGTTTGTAGACATGCCAGGGAAACATATTTCAGGTAGAGAACCATTAAAAAGTCCATTTGCATGATATGTCACCTTTAAATGGTCGGGAGTCCGTATATGGTGTTTTTTTTTAACATGGCGGATATTGCATGTGATCCTTGTGCCTGACTTCCTGTCCAGGTCGGGGGTTAGAGTGGTATAATCGTACATCAACATGAATTGGGTTCATTTTGAACTTTGAACCAATGCAGTGTTACCCTTTTATGAATGTCAAGTTATTTAATCTATGTACAGTATCCCAACTTGACAGGACAGACTGTGCAAAAGGTCGCACTGAATAGCATCTGCAACCCTTTATTTTGAAGGATCAAAAGGATGTTCAATATTATATCTGCAGATTACTTTTATTTTGAAGGAACAAAAACAGGATCCACAGAGGCCCACCTGCACATCCCCTCAGTCAGTGATGCAGCCAATCGGAGGAGATGTCTCTTTACTCCTCACCATCATCCTATTCCCTTCCCATCCCTTTTCACAGTTTTGAGTGCGTCCATAAGATTGTGAGTAGTTTTAATCATAGTTTAGTCATTAGTTTGCATTAGTAGTTCAATATCATCATTTATGTTCATATATTGTGTTGTATAGGGAAAGTTTATAGTTAATTGATTGGTGCCACTATGTCTGACATGCAGCATGAGCATGCAGGGCCCACTTAGGGACCGACAGCATTTTCTTGTGTTCTATATCTGTGTGTGTGTGTGTGTGTGTGTGTGTGTGTGTGTGTGTCTCTGTGTGTGTGTATACGTGAGATAGAGGTAGTGGCTGTCATTATGGTAATTTGTTGATTGTCCCTAGAAAGTTAGAGTGTATTTTAGCTTTGTTCATTGTATTTCATAGATTGTAATCATATAGAGTATCTAATTCAGTTGTTATCATTTGTACAGACTTTATGTTTATATATGTTTTATTCTTTTCTTCAGAAACCACCACACAGCTTCACTTTCATATTCACCATCATAAGTAAAAATCAATGTCAAAGAAAATAAAAGGAGTGGAAACCAAAAGAGAGTGTGTCACCATCGAATATCTTTTCATCCACAACATCCATGTTCTGACCGAACAAACTGTGACGATTGCAACCCTGCAGATAAAATCACCAGCAAGTAGTTCATCTCCCTGAGGTCTCAAGTGTGGCATCTGGTACACCACCACCTCTTTTACACAGACACTGCCCAAAGATGACTGGACTCCACTCAAAATAGCAACATGTTTCTTATTTACCTCCTTTTATTGAGTTGTTTCATTCCAGAGTTTACTTAGAAACTTTCTGTTTACTATTTAGGTGAAAAATTTAAAAATAAAGGAAAACACATAATAAGTCAATAAGTCATAATCAAATCAGAAAAAGTGAAACTTTACATTGTTCACACATAATAACCCATACACACAAGCAAATACCTTAGGCACAAAAGTTATTATCTTATGCACACTTATATGTTCCCACAAGATGATTATATATGCGTGCACGTTAGTATTTTGTGGGAAGAAGTTAACTTCTGTGCACACATAAATAAGACCTTGTGCATGCTGCACAGTGCAGCAGTGGGATGAGGCCTCTTCAGATCCCTTCTGTGTTTTTGTTCTCACACAGTGTGCTGACAAGTCTGAAGTTGGGTATGTTTATTTAGAAGATCCAGTCTGGGCTGAACAAAAGGTCTGATGGTGACACACCTGAGTTTAGTCTCTTGCACTGAGAACTGTTGCTTCCTTGTTCAACAATAGCTTGACCTTGCACAACTGGGCCCCATGTGTCTGTGTTATAAAGAACTCATGATTGAAACCAGGGTTTTGTATTAATTTGATCTTTTCCTGTTGATTAAGGAGGGCATTGATTTCCTGCATGTGATCCATGATGATGGACAGAAGGAAAAGATTGCTCAATACGTTGACTTACGTGACAATAAAAACGGCACAAGAGGAAACATTCAGAATCTGCAGAACACAATAGAAAAGTTGATTGACACATAGCTTTGCAATAATCACATGGAGGACAATTATAAAGTGCAGTCCTGGTTGTTTGGTGATGCTGCACTCAGTCCTATGTTTAGTGGTATTTCTGCAGCCTGTCACATTCCTCTCCTCCACCTGTCTTCATCTCTTCCTTGTATGACTGGTCCCTCTTCTAGTTAATTCAGTTTGCATAAGCTGGTGATATAGTCATTTACCTAACAAACGCCTGACTGCATAGATTCTTATGTCCCAATTTTGGGACTAAACATATTCCCCTGTTACTTGTCCAATAAATGTCTGTGAGTCTAATGGCTGATCACAATAGATATGAGTTGTTGCATAATTTACCTGACATCTTAAAATAATCTCAAACATCAATCTTTTTACTTATTGGTTATCTCAAAGAACCAGGAACATGAGGGCACATTTTGACCTGAACTTAATCACATACCTGGAAATGACAGTGTTTGGTTGCATTTTGTCCCCTCACTTCCTTGAACTCTGAAGCACCTGTTGTCATCATGATGGAGCTCAACCTGATATTCCTGATCTGATAGTCATTATGAAGCATCACTTGTACAACTGTCTTTGGATTAATCAAGAAGTTTAAAAAAAAAACCAAAATAAATAAGACACAGAGTTCTAATTAAATGTGCTTTATTTTAAACATTATATTATTCTTCCTCACTTATGTCTCTAAATGTGTATGAACCGCTCACAGGATCTGAAAAACAACAACAAAGGAAGGCGGTTCAAAGATTCCATGTATGGTTATTTTACAGGAGGAGGGTCACAACATCAACATTAACACTTCAACAGCACACATGAAATAAAAACTAAAATAACCACAAAATAACCAAAACTTTGGATAACATGATAAGACAACATTTTCAGAAGAATACTGCAAAGATTTACTTAAAGCCTCTGGTAACACAAATCAACAAAACATTCTACCTATGATATTTCAGACAACATGTAAATACTAAAAACTATGTCAAAATATTAGAACTCAACTTTGATTCATTTTCAAATATGTTCAAATACGTTTTTTAACACGTTTTCACTCTGTGTTTTAAGGGGGCTGGTTTAAACTGATATTTATTACGTAATAAATATCCAACCAATCAGAAATGAAACACTGAGTCACATGCACACATGTTCAACAAAACTACTCCGCTCCTGCTCAGACCGTCTCCTGACGTCTCAGCCAGCTTCCCTCAGTGTTGTCTTAGCTGTTAGCTTGTTTGCTAATCACATACTGCCTGTAATCTGTCTGTATAGCTGTCTCTCTGCTCTTTGCACCGCTGTGCTCGTGTGTCCCTGTCTGCACATCCACCGCTGAAGATGACAGCTTGTTGTCATTCTTCTATTTTACTAACTGTGGTGGATTTGAGGAAACTTAAGGGTTCACTAACTTTCCCCAGGACCGGTTCAGTTGAGCCGTGGCGGAGTGGCAAAAGCAGTCCCACATATCCTCCAATCATTTCCGCAGGACCGGTTCACTAAGTTTCCCCAGGACCGGTGCACTAAGTTTCCCCAGGACCGGTTCACTAAGTTTCCCCAGGACAAGTCCACTAAGTTTCCCCAGGTCCGGTTCACTAACTTTCCCCAGGACCAGTCCATTAACTTTCCCCAGGTGCGGTTCACTAACTTTCCCCAGGTCCGGTTCACTAACTTTCCCCAGGACCGGTTCACTAACTTTCCCCAGGACCAGGCCACTAACTTTCCCCAGGTCCGGTTCACTAACTTTCCCCAGGTCCGGTTCACTAACTTTCCCCAGGTCCGGTTCACTACCCTTCCCCTGGACCGGACCACTAACTTTCCCCAGGTCCGGTTCACTAACTTTCCCCAGGACCGGTTCACTAAGTTTCCCCAGGACCAGTCCACTAAGTTTCCCCAGGTCCGGTTCACTAACTTTCTCCAGGACCGGTTCACTAACTTTCCCCAGGTCCGGTTCACTAACTTTCCCCAGGACCGGTTCACTAACTTTCCCCAGGACCAGTTCACTAACTTTCCCCAGGTCCGGTTCACTAACTTTCCCCAGGTCCGGTTCACTAACTTTCCCCAGGTCCGGTTCACTACCCTTCCCCTGGACCGGACCACTAACTTTCCCCAGGTCCGGTTCACTAACTTTCCCCAGGACCGGTTCACTAAGTTTCCCCAGGACCAGTCCACTAAGTTTCCCCAGGTCCGGTTCACTAACTTTCCCCAGGACCAGTCCATTAACTTTCCCCAGGTGCGGTTCACTAACTTTCCCCAGGTCCGGCTCACTAACTTTCCCCAGGACCGGTTCACTAACTTTCCCCAGGACCAGGCCACTAACTTTCCCCAGGTCCGGTTCACTAACTTTCCCCAGGTCCGGTTCACTACCCTTCCCCTGGACCGGACCACTAACTTTCCCCAGGTCCGGTTCACTAACTTTCCCCAGGACCGGTTCACTAAGTTTCCCCAGGACCAGTCCACTAAGTTTCTCCAGCTCCGGTTCACTAACTTTCTCCAGGTCCGGTTCACTAACTTTCCCCAGGACCGGTTCACTAACTTTCCCCAGGACCAGTTCACTAACTTTCCCCAGGTCCGGTTCACTAACTTTCCCCAGGTCCGGTTCACTAACTTTCCCCAGGTCCGGTTCACTACCCTTCCCCTGGACCGGACCACTAACTTTCCCCAGGTCCGGTTCACTAACTTTCCCCAGGACCGGTTCACTAAGTTTCCCCAGGACCAATCCACTAAGTTTCCCCAGGTCCGGTTCACTAACTTTCTCCAGGACCGGTTCACTAACTTTCCCCAGGTCCGGTTCACTACCCTTCCCCTGGACCAGACCACTAAGTTTCCCCAGGACCGGTTCACTAACTTTCCCCAGGACCGGTTCACCAACTTTCCCCAGGTCCGGTCCACTAAGTTTCCCCAGGTCCCCAGGACCGGTACACTAAGTTTCCCCAGGACTGGTCCACTAACTTTCCACAGGACCGGTACACTAAGTTTCCCCTGGACCGTTCCACTAAGTTTCCCCAGGACCGGTTCACTAACTTTCCCCAGGTCCGGTTCACTACCCTTCCCCTGGACCAGTACACTAACTTTCCCCAGGACCGGTCCACTAAGTTTCCCCAGGTCCGGTTCACTTAGTTTCCCCTGGACCGGTTCACTAACTTTCCCTAGGACCGGTCCACTAACTTTCCCCAGGACCGGTCCACTAACTTTCCCCAGGACCGGTCCACTAACTTTCCCCAGGACCGGTTCACTAACTTTCCCCAGGACTGGTCCACTAACTTTCCCCAGGACCGGTACACTAAGTTTCCCCAGGACCGGTACACTAACTTTCCCCAGGACCGGTCCACTAACTTTCCCCAGGACCGGTTCACTAACTTTCCCCAGGACTGGTACACTAACTTTCCCCAGGACTGGTCCACTAACTTTCCCCAGGACCGGTACACTAACTTTCCCCAGGACTGGTCCACTAACTTTCCCCAGGACCGGTACACTAACTTTCCCCAGGACCGGTTCACTAACTTTCCCCAGGACTGGTCCACTAACTTTCCCCAGGACCGGTACACTAAGTTTCCCCAGGACTGGTCCACTAACTTTCCCCAGGACCGTTTCACTAACTTTCCCCAGGACCGGTACACTAAGTTTCCCCTGGACCGTTTCACTAACTTTCCCCAGGACCAGTCCACTAAATTTCCCCAGGTCCGGTTTTTCGCTTAGATTTTTGTTGAAGCTTGATTACACATTACATTTTGATATTCTATAATAATTTTAAATATTACGTTTCCAGAGGCTTTAAATAGTAAAAAACATATAATTTATATGTGCACCGCAGGTAAAACTTACATTCACACACGTCAGCCACTTCCAGGTACTTGTAAGTACCCAGACAGGGGTCTCCAAAGAATGAGATTTACATTTACGCCCCTTACATTTATTTTGTCTAAAAAAAAACTGTACAAAAAAATCTGCTACATGTTTTATTGTAAATTAAATAACATATCTAAAAATAAGACTTTAAAGAAGCCCACTTCTGAATAACACAAGATTTGTGGTGTGATCATTAAAAGCTGATCACAGCTTAAAGCTCATGTTTTAAAAACATCTATTGGACATGAGTTTAATCCTAATAATAAAATAGATGAAATGCAGACATGTGACTGACTTGATGGAAGGCATCTGTACTTGGTCTGCAGGTATTTATAGGTGCCTCTGCATGGATCAGACCCACTGTTACTGACTTCGACCAGGTTCAGTTCACACACAGTTTTCCCGTCACACCTGCAGGGAGGAGGCGGAGAGCATGAGTCCAGCAGAATCAGAACAACACTGGAATATAACTCAAGATTACAAACTTTCTCTGATTCTCAAATACATAGCAGCATAATTCTCCTATGACTGGAATATTGTGCCAGCTTTTTCATTCTATAAAGGTGCATTTTGACTCTGTTAGCCCCCAGAACTACTTTACCCTGAACTAAAAGGTTCCTGTGCCCCCATTGTTGTCTGTGTTTCGACCAGGGGCTGAAGTCCCGGGTAGATTGTGCAAATCAGGCCAGTGACGTATGGAGGAAAAAAAAGTAAATGCACTACTCCACCAGACCAGTAGAGGGCAGTACAACAAAGAGGAATGCTTTGTCTGGCTCCTTTTGTACATTTTGAGTATTATTTGAGACAAAACTCACATTTCATTTAAATCTAACGTTATGCAATTTCATAATACACTATATATTAAATCCATGACAAAGCCATGACATTTTACTGAACCTCACATACAAAGTCACTTCATTAACATAATATAAAGCCCTATAAAACATGTAAGTACCTTCTCTTGACCGTCTCTGCAGCTCCCAACAGAGAGCAATGATTGTTTGAAGTCTTATGTGGATATTGTCCCTCACTGCAGGTCACACTGTCTGCACGTCCATACAGTGCTGACTGCACTCCAATCACTCCAGTCTCTGTTACACAGCAGAGGGAGAGAGTGAGAGAGAGACAGAGACAGAGACAGAGAGAGAGAGAGAGAGAGAGAGAGAGAGAGAGAGAGAGAAAAAACAAGGCAAGATTTAAAAAATCACTTTCATTTGAAAAGGAACTGTTTTCAAATGTTTGGGAAGAAATTGTATTTATTTTTCGTCCACTGTCAATTCACCTGGCAACACATCATCTCATTCTGTACAATTCAAATTCCATCTTAACAGACATGTAAATGTTGACTCATTATCCATTAAAATTCCTTATTCCATTTTACAAAGCCATATGACAAAGTCTTTTTTCTCTCCTTTTTTAATTAAATAATTACTTAATCTTTTTTTTAAATGTTTTTATATATACATTCTCTCCTTATTTATTTATTTTGTATTTCATATCAACCCCTTGAATTTAATAATGAGGAAACTGTCACTCTGCTGTATGTGTTTCATTATCATTAATGATAAAATATATTTATTTACTTTCCAATTATTATTATTATTATTATTATTATTATTATTATTATTATTATTATTATTATTATTTCTTTACTCCCTCGTTTATTACTTACTTTTTATAGGTTATTTCTGCTCTATTTTTTATAAACATCAATTGTTTTTCTTTGTTTGTTTGTTTTGTTTTTTGTTTTGTTTCACTGTTGTTGTTTTGTTTATACCTTTGTTTTCCTCTTATTATTATTATTATTATTATTATTATTATTATTATTATTATTATTAATAATAATATTGTTATTCTGTCTACTATCACTTGGTCACCCTTCTCTTGTAAAGCACATTTCTTGCTCAATGAAAAAACAAAAACAAAGTCATATGATAACTATTATACAAATGCCATAATGACTGACCGATCCAGCCCTGAAGGGCTGCTAAAATAAACCTCATGCACTGTTGTGGATAGTTTCATAAATCATGTCATACCACAGCTGAGGCGATGGACATAGCTGCCTTCACAGGTGGTGACTGTGAATATGGAGACACCTAACAACAGATATGAAAGCAGAAAGTTCAACACAAAGGCACACATTTTCAAACGTGTAATTAAGCACCCTTATATTAAAGTTATTTACCTGAATCCACAAGCACCAAGATTGATGCCAGCACTGAAAAAAGAGGACTGCTGAATCAGTCAGGCATTACACAGACAACTAAAAACCACCTAACAGACCTTTATCAAGACAAACCTCACTGGATCCAAATAAGACATGACTCATGCAGGTAACTCCTTCATCATACTCACAGAGTGGGGTGCCCAAGTGGAGCATGGTGATACAGAACCCAGTGTGACCAGTGAGACGAGTGGTGGAAACAGACACCCTCAGTATTTATTCACTGGATCTACAGCAAACTTAAAATTCATACAGAATATCAAAATGTAATGTGTAATCAAACATCAAGAAAAATCTAAGCGAAAAAACGTTCCTGGGGAAACTTAGTGAACCGGACCTGGGGAAACGTAGTGAACTGGACCTGGGGAAAGTTAGTGGACTGGTCCTGGGGAAAGTTAGTGGACTGGTCCTGGGGAAACTTAGTGAACCAGACCTGGGGAAAGTTAGTGAACTGGACCTGGGGAAAGTTAGTGGACTGGTCCTGGGGAAACTTAGTGAACCGGACCTGGGGAAAGTTAGTGGACTGGTCCTGGGGAAAGTTAGTGGACTGGTCCTGGGGAAAGTTAGTGGACTGGTCCTGGGGAAAGTAAGTGGACTGGTCCTGGGGAAACTTAGTGGACTGGTCCTGGGGAAACTTAGTGGACTGGTCCTGGGGAAACTTAGTGAACCAGACCTGGGGAAAGTTAGTGAACTGGACCTGGGGAAAGTTAGTGGACTGGTCCAGGGGAAAGCTAGTGGACTGGTCCTGGGGAAAGTTAGTGGACTGGTCCTGGGGAAACTTAGTGAACCGGACCTGGGGAAACTTAGTGGACTGGTCCTGGGGAAACTTAGTGAACCGGACCTGGGGAAAGTTAGTGGACTGGTCCTGGGGAAACTTAGTGAACCGGACCTGGGGAAACTTAGTGAACCGGACCTGGGGAAACTTAGTGGACTGGACCTGGGGAAACTTAGTGAACCGGTCCTGGGGAAAGTAAGTGAACCTGTCACAGAGTAGAGCAGAGTAATTTTGTTGAACATGTGTGCATGTGACTCAGTGTTTCATTTCTGATTGGTTGGATATTTACTACGTAATAAATATCAGTTTAAACCAGCCCCCTTAAAACACAGAGTGAAAACGTGTTAAAAAACGTATTTGAACCTATTTGAAAATGAATCAAAGTTGAGTTCTAATATTTTGACATAGTTTTTAGTATTTACATGTTGTCTGAAATATCATAGGTAGAATGTTTTGTTGATTTGTGTTACCAGAGGCTTTAAGTAAATCTTTGCAGCATTCTTCTGAAAATGTTGTCTTGTCATGTTATCCAAAGTTTTGGTTATTTTGTGGTTATTTTAGTTTTTATTTCATGTGTGCTGTTGAAGTGTTAATGTTGATGTTGTGACCCTCCTCCTGTAAAATAACCATACATGGAATCTTTGAACCGTCTTCCTTTGTTGTTGTTTTTCAGATCCTGTGAGCGGTTCATACACATTTAGAGACATAAGTGAGGAAGAATAATATAATGTTTAAAATAAAGCACATTTAATTAGAACTCTGTGTCTTATTCATTTATTTTGGGTTTTTTTTTTTAACTTCTTGATTAATCCAAAGACAGTGATGCTTCATAATGACTATCAGATCAGGAATATCAGGTTGAGCTCCATCATGATGACAACAGGTGCTTCAGAGTTCAAGGAAGTGAGGGGACAAAATGCAACCAAACACTGTCATTTCCAGGTATGTGATTAAGTTAAGATCAAAATGTAACCTCATGTTCCTGGTTCTTTGAGATAACCAATAAGTAAAAAGAATGATGTCTGAGATTATTTTAAGATGTCAGGTAAATTATACAACAACTCATATCTATTGTGATCAGCCATTAGACTCACAGACATTTATTGGACAAGTAACAGGAGAATATGTTTAGTCCCAAAATTGGGACATAAGAATTTATGCAGTCAGTCGTTTGTTAGGTAAATGACTATATCACCAGCTTATGCAAACTGAATTAACTAGAAGAGCGACCAGTCATACAAGGAAGAGATGAAGACAGGTGGAGGAGAGGAATGTGACAGGCTGCAGAAATACCACTAAACATAGGACTGAGTGCAGCGTCACCAAACAACCAGGACTGCACTTTATAATTGTCCTGCACTGTAAACCTGAACAAGTTGAAAGGACTCAAAGTGTTTGTGGTAACTGATTACATCAGGGTTTTTAAGGAGCGGCAATACAAGTTTTGAGTATAACTGAAATTAGAAATTAGAAATTCAGTTATACTCAATTGTTTTCTTTCTTTTTTTTAATTTTCAAGTTTCCCCAACTCAAATTTATGAATTACATGTTTTATATTTTTAATTCATAGAGACTAGATTAGTTTAGTTTGTTCCTTGTGTTTCATCCATCCATTATCTTGACTCCTTATCCTGTTTCGGGGTCACGGGGGGCTGGAGTCTATCCCAGCTGACTTTGGGCGGAAGGCAGGGTACACCCTGGACAGATCGCCAACCTATTACAGGGCAAACACAAAGAGACAGACAACCATTCGCACACACTCACACCTACGGGCAATTTAGAGTGATCAATTAACCTGGTGAGCATGTTTTTAGATTGTGGGAGGAAGCAAGAGTACCCGGAGAGAACATGCAATTTCCACACAGGGCACCTGCCCGACCACGGACTCAAACCAGGAACCTTCTCGCTGTGAGGCAACAGCGCTACCCTTGCAGCCCGCCTTGATTCCTCCCCGTGTTAATTCTGTATCAGTTATCCTTTGTCTCTCTCTTGAGTGATTAGCAATCCATGTCTCTTGATGTGTTTTCTTAGTCTAGTCTAGTGTTTCCATTTTATTTTGACATTCAGAATCCTTGTGTTTCCTGTTTTATTTTGTAGTTCTGAATCCTTGTGTCTCAAGTTTACTGTTACTTCCTGTCCTTTAGTGATTCCCCTCATTAGTCTCACCTGTGTCCTGTGTCCACACCTGTGTTGATGACTCTGTGTATTTAGTCCCTCATTAGTCTCACCTGTGTCCTCACCTGTGTATTTAGTTCCTCATTAGTCTCACCTGTGTCCTGTGTCCTCACCTGTGTTGATGACTCTGTGCATTTAGTTCCTCATTAGTCTCACCTGTGTCCTGTGTCCTCACCTGTGTTGATAACTCTGTGTATTTAGTCCCTCATTAGTATCAACTGTGTCCTGTGTCCTCACCTGTGTTGATGACTCTGTGTATTTATTCCCTCATTAGTCTCACCTGTGTCCTGCGTCCACACCTGTGTTGGTGACTCTGTGTATTTAGTCCCTCATTAGTCTCACCTGTGTCCTGTGTCCACACCTGTGTTGGTGACTCTGTGTATTTAGTCCCTCATTAGTCTCACCTGTGTCTTGTGTCCTCACCTGTGTTGATGACTCTGTGTATTTAGTCCCTCATTAGTCTCACCTGTGTCTTGTGTCCTCACCTGTGCTGATGACTCTGTGTATTTAGTCCCTCATTAGTCTCACCTGTGTCCTGTGTCCTCACCTGTGTTGATGACTCTGTGTATTTAGTCCCTCATTAGTCTCACCTGTGTCCTGTGTCCACACCTGTGTTGATGACTCTGTGTATTTAGTTCCTCATTAGTCTCACCTGTGTCATGTGTCCTCACCTGTGTTGATGACTCTGTGTATTTAGTTCCTCATTAGTCTCACCTGTGTCCTGTGTCCTCACCTGTGTTGATGACTCTGTGTATTTAGTCCCTCATTAGTCTCACCTGTGTCCTGTGTCCTCAACTGTGTTGATGACTCTGTGTATTTAGTTCCTCATTAGTCTCAACTGTGTCCTGTGTTCTCACCTGTGTTGATGACTCTGTGTATTTAGTCCCTCATTAGTCTCACCTGTGTCCACACCTGTGTTGATGACTCTGTGTATTTAGTCCCTCATTAGTCTCACCTGTGTCCTGTGTTCACACCTGTGTTGATGACTCTGTGTATTTAGTCCCTCCTTAGTCTCTAGTGTGTCCTGTGTCCTCACCTGTGTTGATGACTCTGTGTATTTAGTCCCTCATTACTCTCACCTGTGTCCTGTCTTCACCTGTGTTGATGACTCTGTGTATTTAGTCCCTCATTAGTCTTACCTGTCCTGTGTCCTCACGTGTTGATGACTCTGTGTATTTAGTTCCTCATTAGTCTCACCTTTTTCCTCACCTGTGTATTTAGTTCCTCATTAGTCTCACCTGTGTCCTGTGTTCACACCTGTGTTGATGACTCTGTGTATTTAGTCCCTCATTAGTCTCACCTTTTTCCTCACCTGTGTATTTAGTTCCTCATTAGTCTCACCTGTGTCTTGTGTCCTCACCTGTGTTGATGACTCTGTGTATTTAGTCCCTCATTAGTCTCACCTGTGTCCTGTGTCCTCACCTGTGTTGATGACTCTGTGTATTTAGTCCCTCATTAGTCTCACCTGTGCCCTGTCCTCACCTGTGTTGATGACTCTGTGTATTTAGTTCCTCATTAGTCTCACCTGTGCCCTGTCCTCACCTGTGTTGATGACTCTGTGTATTTAGTCCCTCATTAGTCTCACCTGTGTCCTGTGTTCACACCTGTGTTGGTGACTCTGTGTATTTAGTCCCTCATTAGTCTCTAGTGTGTCCTGTGTCCTCACCTATGTTGATGACTCTTTGTATTTAGTCCCTCATTAGTCTCACTTGTGTCCTGTGTCCTCACCTGTGTTGATAACTCTGTGTATTTAGTCCCTCATTAGTCCCAACTTTGTCCTGTGTCCTCACCTGTGTTGATAACTCTGTGTATTTAGTCCCTCATTAGTCCCAACTTTGTCCTGTGTCCTCACCTGTGTTGGTGACTCTGTGCAATTAGTCCCTCATTAGTCCCAACTTTGTCCTGTGTCCTCACCTGTGTTGGTGACTCTGTGTATTTAGTTCCTCTGGATCTCCTGTCACTTGTTGGATCATTGTTAGTCTTCCCTGTACCGGTACAGCGGTTTGGCGTTGTCTTCTCCCTTGTTACTTTGCGCTCCGTGAAGCACAGCCATCGTGGTTTTTCAAGTGTGTGAAGACTTACCTGGTGACGTTGATGACGTCATACGCAGCGTCCCTCTGTACACTCAAAAGTTGCGATTTGGACATGGATATTAACTCAGTCAAATTGATCCACATAGAATTAAAACAACATTAATCTTTCAGATAACTCAATAATTCATTGTTGGTTCAACTAAATATCTGTTTTTTTACCCTATATAAAGCGACTTTGAGTACTAAGAAAAGCGCTTTATAAATTCCATGAATTATTATTATTATTATTGAGTGCTGTATCCTTAATGGATATGAGTTAGAAGTACTGTTCAGGTTTACAGTGTACCTACCATGTTAATGTTGCAAAGCTATGTGTCAATCAACTTTTCTATTGTGTTCTGCAGATTCTGAATGTTTCCTCTTGTGCTGCTTTTATTGTCATGTAAGTCAACATATTGAGCAATCTTTTCCTTCTGTCCATCATCATGGATCACATGTAGGAAATCAATGCCCTCCTTAATCAACAGGAAAAGATCAAATTAATACAAAACCCTGGTTTCAATCATGAGTTCTTTATAACACAGACACATGGGGCCCAGTTGTGCAAGGTCAAGCTATTGTTGAACAAGGAAGCAACAGTTCTCGGTGGAAGAGACTAAACTCAGGTGTGTCACCATCAGACCTTTTGTTCAGCCCAGACTGGATCTTCTAAATAAACATACCCAACTTCAGACTTGTCAGCACACTGTGTGAGAACAAAAACACAAGTGATCTGAAGAGGCCTCATCCCACTGCTGCACTGTGCAGCATGCACAAGGTCTTATTTATGTGTGCACAGAAGTTAACTTCTTCCCACAAAATACTAACGTGCACGCATATATAATCATCTTGTGGGAACATATAGGTGTGCACAAGATAATAACTTTTGTGCCTTAGGTATTTGCTTGTGTGCATAAGTTTTTATTTTGTGTGCACAATGTAAAGTTTCACTTTTTCAGACTTGAGGGATTATGTAAATGTGATTTTCCTCTGCCATAATTCAACAAGAATATAATCTGAGCTTCTATTAAAATGATAGAAACTGGTTCATTGTCAGATGATTTGATGCAGGTGTATCTCTGTGTCCGTTTTCATTTATTTTTAAGTTTTTCAACTAAATAGTAAACAGAAAGTTTCTAAGTAAACTTAGGACAGACACTGCCCAAAGATGACTGGACTCTACTCTAAATAGCAACATGTTTCTTATATTCCTCCTTTTATTGAGTTGTTTCATTCCTGTCAAGTTGGGATAATGCACATAGATTAAATAACTTGACATTCATAAAAGGGTAACACTGCATTGGTTCAAAGTTCAAAATGAACCCAATTCATGTTGATGTACGATTATACCACTCTAACCCCCAATTTATACAAGATGCGTTGCATTGTGAAATCGGCTGTCAGAAGGTAACAGGACTGTAAGATGATCACTGTGTCAGAAGGTAACAGGACTTTAAGATGATTACTGTGTCAGAAGGTAACATGACTTTAAGATGATCACTGTGTCAGAAGGTAACAGGACTTTAAGATGATCACTGTGTCAGAAGGTAACAGGACTTTAAGATGATCACTGTGTCAGAAGGTAACAGGACTTTAAGATGATCACTGTGTCAGAAGGTAACAGGACTTTAAGATGATCACTGTGTCAGAAGGTAACAGGACTTTAAGATGATCACTGTGTCAGAAGGTAACAGGACTTTAAGATGATCACTGTGTCAGAAGGTAACAGGACTTTAAGATGATCACTGTGTCAGAAGGTAACAGGACTTTAAGATGATCACTGTGTCAGAAGGTAACAGGACTTTAAGATGATCACTGTGTCAGAAGGTAACAGGACTTTAAGATGATCACTGTGTCAGAAGGTAACATGACTTTAAGATGATCACTGTGTCTGAAGGTAACAGGACAACAAAGTAGAGCTGAATTATTCATATTAAACTAAACTTTCTAGTTCTGCAGCAGACTCAGTGATGATTAAAGCACAAAGTAACAGAATACTTTCCAAATGATTGAACCACAGAAAGGCTCTGTAACCTGTTGTTTCTTATGTAGTTCTCTCTATACTGGACCCAGCTGATCCTGGCTGCTCTGAGCTGGCGCAAGCCGTTGGACGGAGCAAACTTGCGGCGCAGCTGAAACGCAACACGGCGCATCCTGTGTAAATTGGGGGTAATGCAACAGAGAGAGAAAATGAATGTATCTCAGTTATATCAAAATAAAGAATGATGGTATGCTGTCAGTATTTAATGCTTGTGAGAACAAGTACAGTTTGCACATATCACCACATTTAACTGAGGACTGAAGTCCTGCAGCAGTTGCATCACTGCACCTCCTGACTCATACAAGTTCAACGGGGGAATGCAGAAGCATCTAACAAAAACAAATGGCCACTTAAACAAGGTTTGTGTGATTTCAACAAAGGGATGTTAATCATAGGTGTTGGCCTTGTGCAATACATTTATTTTCTGCCATGGTGAATGATAAAAACAGGTGGTTCATGAAGAACAAACAGCTGTTAACCCAAGCACTAAAAAATACTTATGACCACCCAGGTATGAGCAACTTCTCTGGCCCTATGAATTCCTACACGGGGCTCAACTTTCACTTAGAATGCTGAAGACTTTTATGCATATGTTAGTGGTAAATGTTTTGAACACATATCCTCTTGCTACATCCTCCTACATTTTTAGAGCGGTCTACTTTCGATCAAACTCTTTCATTTGACCTCCATATCAAGGAGGTGACAAGAGTTTCCTTTTTTTTTTACCTCAGAAACATCGCCAACATACGATCAGCCCTGTCCTTTAGTGATGCTGAGGTTCTCATGCATGCCTTTGTCTCATCCAGATTAGATTATAGTCATGTTGAAGAAACCTTTTTGATGACTTTTTGGCGGCCATCCAACTGTTTGAAGGAACCAGGTTGTCATGAGTTCAGTTGTTTGTTGTCTTGGTGTTGTAATCAGTCTTTGTTTTCCTGTTTTATTTTGTAGATTGACCTTGTGTTTCATGTCTTGTTTCCTCCTTGTCTTTATTCTGTATTAGTTATCCTTGTGTGTACTTTGTGTTGTTTAGTAGTGATCCATGTCTTGTGTTGTATTCCTTGTGTGTGTATTTTCACTTGTGTTTCTAAGTCTACTCTGCAGTGTTTCCTGTTTTATTTTGTAGTTCTTGCTCCCTGTGAGTCTGGTTTGGTTTTACTTCCTGTCCTTGTGTGTTTCCCTCCACTTTGATTACCCTCATTAGTTTCACCTGTGTCCTGTGTCCACACCTGTGTCTGATTACCGTGTGTGTAATTAGTCTCTGTGTTTCCTCCCTTCTTTGTCAGATCATTACGTTGGGTCCAGTCTTCCTTGTGGTTCCTAGTTTCTTCAGTTAGACCTTTTTGATTTTGCTCTCTTGGGCTTTTGTTTGACTTTTGTTTTTGTTTTTTTGTAACTAAATATTCTGATGTGCACGTGGGACCTCCTCTTTGGTTTTACCCATCATAACAAATACATCATCCAGTATTGGCAGATTTTTTTGGCACCACTGGTTTTGATTCTTTCCCAATAACAGTCAAACTATTACACAACATGCCTCTTACCCAGACATCTGGGCGCCAGCACAACATTGTTGGCAGCAACCTGCATGTTTTCACAACTTCACCCCATTTTGAATAATGTTTCAGAAACTTTCTAAAGTCTTCATGACAAGAAACTTTGGGATTCATGTTGTTTTTCCTACTTAGCCTCACATTTTGTAAAACAAGACCTGCAAATGTCTCACACATTTTCTCCTAGACGTGCTTTGTTTCATTCTGCCCCACAGTCAAGCCCTTTGTCTTAGAAATGATAAGAAGTCTATGAAATTCAATGAACAGTGCCTTCTAACCAGCTTTGGATTTTGTGTTTAACCCCCAAAGATGAGGTCCTTTCCCCTTAACAGTGATGATATTCATACACATTTAAAGATGCAATGAATAAGGTCGTTTTAAAAATACCTGCTCTAAGTTGTCCAACAAAACCAACATGACAGCCCATGACTTGCTGTTTGACAGTGCTCGTAAAACACACATTTGAGCTTTTGCCGATTTAAAGGTACAGTGTATAATATTTAGCAACATTTATCAAAACAGGCTTGGTAGAAATGGAATATACAATTTGTAAATATGTTTAAATTGGTGTATCAGAAGGAGTGGGCCTCCATCTTGCACCACAATGCTCCTGCTGTAGCACAGAGGGGACAAACTAGTAACATATGGACTTAGTGAGGGAGTTAGTGCAGAATTCATCGTTTGAGGGACAAAGAGGGTTGTTGAATTTGTATTGATGGACGTTCTTGATGGTAAAACCTTGACAAATAGAGGATCATACTTATCACACATCACAGGAGCTTCTTGTCCTCGAAGGCCACCGTCGTTTGTGGAGCTTCACAAACAAGAAGGCTGAGCAAGGGAGCATTTCCATCTGGACTCTAAGCACTATAGATATTGTGAAATGTTCCCATTTTTACACACTGTTCCTATCAGCACTGCAAGGAATAAAAGGCAACACAGTAGACAGCTAAAGGTTTAAGATCAGCAGTGGTTATATAACTTCAGCCTCATCCACACAGGGCTGTAAGATGTGTGGATATTTTTGAAAACAGATTTTTCTCAGTGTTTTGGCCTGATGTCCACATGTAAACAAAGTTTTACACCATTGAACATTTTCACAAAATGCCTCTAAAGGTGGATATTTTTTAAAACTCTGATTGTTTAATGTGGACAGCAAATACAAGAGTTTTGTGAAACGCTGACTTTATACGTATGGTGCATGTGCCAAGATGGCTGACAAATGGTTGTTCTGTGTCTGCTTGGTACTGTTAGGTTTAATTGCATGTTTAGATAAAAACCTTACAGTTCTTTTTTTCTCAGATTACCTCAACACCTATTACTCTAAATCCTAAAATGTGTTTGTTTGGTTTGTTTCCAAATAACTGTACTAACCCTAAAAGACAGAAAATGATGGTGGCCCTTTGTTTGTCAGAACTATCAGTATACGTGTGGACCAAGCGGCAACCTCCGGTCTAAAAATATGAGTCCAATGTGGAAGTGTTAAAAGCTGCAGTTCATCGAGGATCCGCTTGAGGCTGGCTTCGGAAGTACCGGAGGTCACATACACATGAATGGGGAAAAGACAATCTTTGCAGCATTAATAAACATGTTTACAGCCTGGTACCAAAGATGAGTGTAGTCTGAATAGCTAATTTCTCGATGTCCTCTCACTGTGAGGGGGGTGAATTTTTTTCTAATTCGGTAATTTAGAAGATATTGAGATTACCAGTCTTCCAATGAGAGGCACAGCTGCCTGTGGGAACACTGCAGCTGTTGGCTAGGAGGCTCAAAGCCCGCCTCTTTACGTCACACTGGCTCGACAGAAGCAATATGGCTGCCGCAGCCGATTGGTCTCAAAACAGCTCTTCAGAAACAGATGGGTGACGTCACGGATCCTACGTCCATATTTTTTACAGTCTATGGTGTGGACGTAGTCTTACCATGTTCATATAATTCACAGAACAACCTGATTGAACTTCCTGGATGATAAGATTCACTGCTAAAGTTCCCGTGTACTTACTTGAGGATATCATCTCTCTGTCCAGGAAACTCACTTGATATGGTCTTGGTCCAGTATTAAAAACTACCAGAATGCGTACCTTCTCTTCATTATTAGAGTGCAACACTTCCCTTTAGCAGGGGTTTCAGTGCATAACCCTAACACAAGCTTAACCACACAGTAAGTAGAGCTAGTTTGGTGGGTTGAGTGGTGCAGCATAAATCATATAATGAGTGGTGACCATCCAGTAAGGATTGTTTGGATGGTGTTTATCACAGTTATTTTTATTTTTATTTTTATTAGATTTTTTAACCTTTATTTAACCAGATGAGACCCATTGAGATCAAGACCTCATTTACAAGGGCGACCTGGCCAAGAGGTCAGCAGCACATGTCAAAATAAATAGCACAACTCAACAGCATGGAGCATATGTACAGACAGTATGTAGAAACAATCAATCATTTCAAAGTGCAACTTATTTTCAAATAAATTGCAATTTGTGATCACAAAAACAGCATTTAAAAACACAGGCACTGTTCTGGGGTCTGTCTTTCATTTAAGATGGAGCCAAAGGTGTCCAGTGAGATAAGATCTGACAGATTCAAGTCCTTCTAGAGTTTATTCCAAGCAGTAAGAGCAGCAAAACTGAACGCTCTCTTACCGAACTCTGTCCGAACACGGGGAACACACATTTGCAAAGTGTCACAGGAGCGCAGGGCATAGTGGCTTTTTGATCTTTGTAGATACACACACAAATACACTGGGACCAAGCCAAGAAGACATTTTTAAATTAGAAGTAGCCAATGTGTATGCCTGTGTACACTCAGGGATGGCCAGTCAGCTTTGACGTAGAGTTCACAGTGATGAGTGAGGCGTGTGCAACCTGTGACAAACCTCAGAGCACAGTGATGTACACTATTTAGGGCCTGCAAACATTTAGCCGAGGCTCCCAAGTACAACACTTAACCATAATCTATAAGAGGCAGGAATGTTGCAGAGACTCAAAGTTTCCTCGCTCTGAGGGAGAAACAGGATTTATTCCTGAAGAAGAAACCCAGTTTCACCTTAAGTTTGGAGACCAGGCTGGCTATATGAGCTTTAAATGAAAGCTCCCGTTCAAAAATAAAACCCAAGTATTTATACTTAGTGACGAGTTCTATGGGTTTCCCTTGTGAGGTTAAGACTGCAGCTCTGAAACTCACACAGAACCCTGAGACTGAGAACCTTCACGGTCACACAGAACCCTGAGACTGAGAACCTTCATGGTCACACAGAACCCTGAGACTGAGAACCTTCATGGTCACACAGAACCCTGAGACTGAGAACCTTCAGGGTCACACAGAACCCTGAGACTGAGAACCTTCACGGTCACACAGAACCCTGAGACTGAGAACCTTCACGGTCACACAGAACCCTGAGACTGAGAACCTTCAGGGTCACACAGAACCCTGAGACTGAGAACCTTCACGGTCACACAGAACCCTGAGACTGAGAACCTTCATGGTCACACAGAACCCTGAGACTGAGAACCTTCACGGTCACACAGAACCCTGAGACTGAGAACCTTCACGGTCACACAGAACCCTGAGACTGAGAACCTTCACGGTCACACAGAACCCTGAGACTGAGAACCTTCAGGGTCACACAGAACCCTGAGACTGAGAACCTTCACGGTCACACAGAACCCTGAGACTGAGAACCTTCATGGTCACACAGAACCCTGAGACTGAGAACCTTCACGGTCACACAGAACCCTGAGACTGAGAACCTTCATGGTCACACAGTACCCTGAGACTGAGAACCTTCATGGTCACACAGAACCCTGAGACTGAGAACCTTCACGGTCACACAGAACCCTGAGACTGAGAACCTTCATGGTCACACAGAACCCTGAGACTGAGAACCTTCACGGTCACACAGAACCCTGAGACTGAGAACCTTCACGGTCACACAGAACCCTGAGACTGAGAACTTTCATGGTCACACAGAACCCTGAGACTGAGAACCTTCACGGTCACACAGAACCCTGAGACTGAGAACCTTCACGGTCACACAGAACCCTGAGACTGAGAACCTTCACGGTCACACAGAACCCTGAGACTGAGAACCTTCATGGTCACACAGAACCCTGAGACTGAGAACCTTCACGGTCACACAGAACCCTGAGACTGAGAACCTTCATGGTCACACAGAACCCTGAGACTGAGAACCTTCACGGTCACACAGAACCCTGAGACTGAGAACCTTCACGGTCACACAGAACCCTGAGACTGAGAACCTTCACGGTCACACAGAACCCTGAGACTGAGAACCTTCATGGTCACACAGAACCTTAACTTGTTGACTGAAGATCTGGCTCTCAGCCCTGACTCTCTCACAGGGACACAGGGACAATCTGTTTATTAAAGGGTGATGTGGTCAAAGGACTATGGGTAAATAAAACAATGAACAAACATAAAATACACTATCCTCCAATTTTCATGAAGCTACATCACTGTATATCAACAAACTTGAGTCCAAAACGTGTAGATGTGACACTTCCCATCAGGAGCTCTTCTGATTTGTTCATTGACTCAGATGTTCAAAAGAGCTGGGCCTGTATGTACGTCCAGCCATTACACAAACGGGACCATTACTCTTAAAGTACTGTTATGAAATGGTCCATTTGGCCGTAGCGTTAGCCGCATGCACGACTGCAAATCATTGGCCAATTAACTAATTGCGCCACGAAAGCGAGGCTGGATGCCAATGATTATCGAATAGTATTTTGGCTTGAAATGCCCATCCCTACTGACCATAGACCTTTCTGGAGTCTGGAGTCCCTGAGCTCCCTTGTCTCGTAGGTTCTCCTGGATCTCTGCCGTTGAAGGCCTGCTGCTGTTGACGTTGTAGACTCCAGCTGCTACAACTACTACTGTACTATCCGTCTCTCCACTATCATCTCCCTCTCTTCATCTCAACCCCAACCCCAACCCAGTCGAGGCAGATGGCAATCTAACATGTGTTATAATGTGGGGAGCAGTGTGAGTGGAAACAAACAAAAACAAAAACATGCAACCAGGAATTTTCTTGCAGTGTTGGCTTAAGTTTGATTGAGCCAGGCATAGTCAGGAAAACACACACAATCAATGTGAGAACAAACTAGTCATGTTTGATCTTTGCCTGCCTTTTTCAACCTCGCCTTTTGCCTCACGTCTGTCTGATCTGACTGCCTTCCTGTGTACCAACTCTGCCTGGATTTTGATTAAACCCTTTGCTTTTTGGAACTCTGGTTTGGTGTTTTGCATTTGTGTCTGATTTTCTGTGCTCAGGTTCATGACAGGCAGAGGTAGATGAGTTGCTAGTGGACCACTCTGGTGATTACCAATCCCCTGCACCTGCCTGCATTCACACACCTCACTCACGGCCACCTGGGGGATAAGGAAGGGGAAGGGAGAGGCTGCCACTGAGCAGAGCTGCAGGGCATGGCAATACGAGTGGAAAAAGACAAAAAACATGAAATCAAGCAAAAAGGTTATTCAAAGGTTATATTGTGCCAACAGTACATACTACATACACATCTCACATGTACAATTCCTGTTAGCATGAACCAATTTAATTAGGCAGGCCTAACTCTTTCTTCATAGCCACAACCTTTAGCTTTAATAGTTCACTCTCTAAGTCTAACTTAGTGATCTTTCTCTCCATCATTCTTTCCTCAGTTTGGTTCTTGGCAATGCAGCTTTTTAAATAATCTGCCTTTAGCTCATCTTCCTGAGACGCATCAACCGTTCTTTTCCGCTTTTGTTTTCTGGAGCTTGATGGCTGCCTCATGCGACTATTTGGTGTAAACACCAAGCCGGTTTCATCATCCACCGATGGATCAGCCTGCAAGGCTAAACTTGTGGCATCTTCAGGGGATGGCATACTAGTCCTGTTTCTGGAAGATGTGGCTCCAGAAGACACTGCAAAGCAAAAGAACGAATGAAATCCCAATCATGATTTGTGTGTCTTTGTAACTTTGCATTTCCATATCAGTACTGCAAAGTGGGACAGTGGGAGGCATACTGAAATGATAATTATTTAAAACAAGCAATACACAGTGGGGGTATTTATTGATTTAAAGAATGTGTTTGACACCATTAACCACAGTTTGCTTCTACCCAAACTGCTTAGTTATGGAATTAGGGGAATGTTCTATAAATGGCACAGAAGTTATTTGGAATATCGAAAGCAGTGCATACAGTTTTCTGGTTTGAATTCTGAGTTCATGAGTTTTAAGTGTGGAGTTCCACAAGGGTTGGTTTTGGGCCCAAAATTGTTTAACCTGTATATTAATGAAATATGTGATGTTTGCAGCATTTTGCAATTTCTTCTATTCGCGAATTACACTAATATTTTGTGTTCTGGAAAGGATTTAGAGTCAATTAGAGATACTATAGAGTGCGAAATGGTCAAATTTAAGAGGTGGTTTGATGAAAATATTTTATCTATGAACTGGAATAAAACTAAGTTTATGATTTTGGGTTATAAAGAAAAGGATGATCAAATAAGTTTGGTTATAAATGGTGTTAATATTTAAAGAGTGTCAGAAGCTAAATTTCTGGGAGTGATAATAGATGATAAACTGACTTTGAAACCACATATAGATTATATCAAGAGGAGAGTGTGTAAATGTGTTGGTGTTTTAGACGGGAACAAGGAAAGTTTGGATTCTGCTTCTCTTCATATAATGTACTGTTCACTTGTTCTTCCATGTTTTTGTCACTGCTTGGAGGTATGAACACTTATATGCCTAATATTAACCCTTTGTATGTGTTACAGTAAAGAGCAATCAGACGTATACATTAGTTGAATGTTAGAGAACATACTAACAGTTTGTTTATCAGCTCACATTTGTTGCAATTTAATATCTAGTTCACTTTAAAACATTATTATTTATGTTATTATTTAGTCACACCGGTACCGCTCGCCATGTTTATTGTTGTTTATGCATAGTAGGCATGTGCAGATTGAATTTGTTGGATCAGGGTTTTCCAGGAGGTTCCCTGGACATATGACGTTTTGCTCCAGCCTCGCTTCCATGGCGCAATTAGTTAATTGGCCAATTATTTGCAGTCGTGCATGCGGCTAACTCTACGGCCAAATGGGCCGTTCTATAATGGTACATAGGGACTAATGGTCCTATTTGTGTAATGGCTGAACGTGCATCGGGCCAAGGATAATATCTTGAGTTAAGATCAAAGCATTGAGACACTGCATCTCACATTTCCATTCACTGAATATTAGTGGCTGGTCTTGGCCCGAGTCCAGGGCTGTCTTTTAGTCCCAGTCTGTCTCTACACTTCAGTGTGCAAACTTTATTTATATTTAAAGCCAGCAACAGATTATTACCTGAAAACTTACAGAAGTTTGTGTTTGTGTTTATATGAGAGCATTTACATCTAGTAGCCCTAAAACAATCATAAGTTAGATTCATCTGATCCCACCATGTTTTTAACATAACATGTTTTATGACACATTCTAAGTACCTGAAACAGGGTGTTCCTCTTTGTGCCGGCGGTTGGTTGTGTTGATGACTGGCATTTCTCCCACTGGTGGTGGTGGAGTTATTGAACAACTTCCACTTTGATCCGCTGCACAAATGTGGACAGAATGCATGCACATTAAAAACTGTTACATTGCATATAGTGCATACAGATATCAACATATCAATATGACCACGGTACAGTGTATCAAGACTGATGCACTTAAACACTTCTCTGCTTACACTTTCAATAAAAAGATGATTTCCCTTCATTGTGAAATGTTGCAGATGAAGGGTTGAGGCCAGATAAATCATTACAGGGAACAGTAATGGAATTAGATTTGATCATTTAAAATCTGTTGAATGGTGAGGCGTTCATAGTTTCTCCAAAATACTGTTTTTATTTTTAGCTTACAGTGAATCAATTCAATCAATCAAGCATCAATTCTGAAAACATGTATGGATTAACTTACCTGAGACAGACTCTGTGATGTCTGTGTCTGCTCTGAACCCAGGACACATGAAGGTTTCTGGACCAGACACTGAAAGATCAAAGTAAAAGATGAAATGAATATTCCTGACATGGCTTCTGTTCAGTTCCACCCTGTAGTGCACGCCAAATCATAACCATGTAAATAAAAGTACTTCTGTAGATTATTTCACATGAATGAATTAGAACATAACTCTTAGGTAACCTACCAGCAACACCGTGAAGTGAATCCTTCCCAAACAACTCTGAACTCAAGTCCTCATCCTTCAATGAGGGGACAGGTGGTCCTCCACCTGGACCACGTTGATGGCGGTGCTTGTTGCTCAAAGCTGCTTTCATGTTGCTGATTTTATTTTTTAGGTCTTCTACTGAGCGCTCAGAAACACCACACGCATTTACCCGGTTCAAGATCTGAAGCCAAACTTTCCCTTTCTCCTTGTTTGTTCTCTTTGATGATCGACTTGCTGATAACAGCTGTTTGTTCATTCTATATTCTTGTAATAAAATGTCCATTTCTTCTGCTGAAAAGTTGTTTTTTCTTGATCTTCTCTCAGTCACAACGGTACCGCTCGCCATATTGCTGTTTATGTGTAGTAGGCATGCGCAATTTGAATTTGTTGGATCAGGGTTTTCCAGGAGGTTCCCTGGACATATGATGGTTTGCTCCAGCCTCGCTTTCATGGCGCTTTTAGTTAATTGGCCAATTATTTGCAGTTGTGCATGCGGCTAACGCCAAGGCCAAATGGGCCGTTCCATAACGGAACATTAAGACTAATGGTCCCATTAGTGTAATGGCTGGACGTGAATATGGGCCCTGGAGCATTGAGACACTGCATCTCACATTCCTGTTCACTGACTGTTAGTGGCTGGGCTTGGCCCGAGGCCAGGGCTGTTTTTTAGTCCCAGTCTGTCTCTACACTTCAGTGTGCAAATGATAGAACCAAGAATGTTTCTTTGTCATTAGATTTCATTCTGAAATTCTTATTGTCTTGAAATATGATAACCTGAAAGGGTGTTCTGGCTCAAATAACTGAATGTTTGTGGTCAGGATTAGATCACAAAAACAACACTTGTACTTTGTTGAGTTGAAATACTCACTTGTTGTTGTTTTCAATATTTAGCAAGACCATACCAAGTGTTTCTGGTTTCTTAGACAAAGAGATACTATCCTGAAGTCAGTACATGCAAAAGAAGGAAGGACTAAACAACTGCCCTCTTCTGTTATGGTTTGTACCAAAGTTTTTCTACAGGACCCAAAATGCAAAACCACAGACTTGTGTTAGAGGTTGTGAGAGGGGGATTTATTTTAAACAGATTCATGAGCTGAGTAGAACCAGGCCCAGAGACTTGATTGTTGAAGTGTAAAGGCTTCAGCTTGATGTGGCTGAGGCTGGGCAGCAAGTAGTGAGTTGCTGAGGCTCTGTGCAAGAAGGCACAGGAGACAGAACCAATCAACAGCGCCAAATCACAACAAACGTTATCTCAAGACTCTTTTACAAACAGAGCAGGTCTAGACCACTCTATGTCAAATTATGAACAGAGACCCAACACCAAGACAGGATAAGACTCAGTCTGACCCCACCTTAATCCACCATGAGCATTGCACCTCACAGTATTTAGCTAGTTACAGCGGAGAGGAAAAACTTCCTTTAACAGGCAGAAACCTCGAGCAGAACCAGACTCATGTTAGACAGACATCTGCCTCGACCGAGTTGGGTCTGGAAATAATAATATAATAATAATAACAATATAATAAAACATTTAATTAAAGGCGTCTTTCTTAACACTCAAGGCTACTTTACAGAAAGATTAAAACACAATAAAATTAAATAACACGATAAGATAAATAAAAACAATAAGCAAAGAAAAGTAACAGCAAGTTAAAAACAGATGGACTGAAACAGATGGGTTTTGAGTTTTGATTTGAAGAGGGGTAGAGTGTCAATATTTCTGATGCCTGGTGGGAGTGAGTTCCAGAGTTGGGGAGCAGAGCGACTGAAAGCTCTGCTCCCCATGGTGCTGAGACAGGCAGGGGGCACAGAGAGGTGGAGGGAGGAGGAAGACCTGAGGGAGTGAGAGGGGGTGACAATGTTGAGGAGATAAGATAAGATAAGATAAGATAGTCCTTTACTCGTCCCACAACGGGGAAATTCAAGTGTCACAGTAGCAAAGTAGACAAAGTGCAAAAAAAAAAAAAGCAAACAAGAGCCTATAAAGTAACAATTATTAAAAAATTATTAGCAATTTAAATTAAAGAGGTAAAGAATGGGGCACCACACAGAGTCGGAATCTGGGGATCAATCACAGTGATCAATTATGAAAATTGCACACTAAAGATTGACCAAATAAAAATCATTCTTGTACATTTTAAATCTGAAGTTGTGAATTCTTTACAAACACATTGGCCCACCCTGCTCTGAAATGAATATACAGACAGAATCCTTTATAATGTATGAAGTTTAATTTAAATAGAAAGATGAATAGATTATTATTCTGGCAGATAATGAACATAGATGAATAACAGACAAACAGACCAATATACCTTTAAGCAAGGATAGCTAGTAGTACACTACTGTATGATTTGGTGATAGTGATTTAGTTTAGTTGTTTAAAACAGAATTTTAGACACTAATTTAAATCTCTGATTTGGAAATATAGTATATAATATGGGACTTTCAGAATGAAGCCTAAATCAACTTCGACCACAGAAATTCAGGAACAGTCTTACTGTCATCCAGAACCGTCAGCGAGTCTCCGATGGGTCCAGAGGAGTTTGCTCCAGTTTCTCTGCGTGATGATGGCGCCGTGAAGAGGAGCTTTGAATCAGCTGGCCCAGAGTACCCGTCTTGGTTCTGTTGCGTGGTCACGTGGTTTCGTCCACAGACTGCTGCTCCAGATGTGGGAGTGATGACTCGTGGTCAAAAATATAAAAATAACTCTTGTAGACTAAGAATAATGTCTTTATCAAAAAGACAAGCTTTGCTTTGCTTTGCTGTGCGTGGCTTTAGTGTAAAAGATTGGAAATAATAAAAATGTTCTTAAAACAAAAAATAGACTTTAGTCGAATAAAAGATAAACTTAAAGAAGTTACTTTGGTTGCAGTAAAATTATCAACACTGAGTTTGGTTTCACAGCAGAAAAAGGTTTCTAGAAAATTAGAATTACCACGAGGGACAAAAGAGAAATTAAGGAGAGGCCTGAAATTAAGGGAGGCCTGGACGTGAGGGTCCAGAGACCAGAAAGAGAGTTACAAGAGAGCCAGGAAGAGAGGGGGAGGAGAGCAGAAGACTTTTATAGGCCTTCACAGGGCGTTCCCTCTTCCTTTGGATTTCAACTTTAAACAGCCTCTGAATAAAGGATCTGTATTATAATTACTGCGCAAACTTCTCTGGAAATATCGCGTTAATATAAACATATCACTACAGCTATCACCAATGCATATTCCTCGATTAAAGCAAGTCATGGATTTAAAAGATAAGTGAAAGTAAGCGCAATTCTTCATAATCAACAATTCAAAGTAATCTATGACACAGGGAAAATACATCGTACCTTAAATGTCAAAGATGAGTTCTCATTAATGATGATTGTTATTTTAGGATGCAGATTTCAGAACTGGTGAGAAGTTAAAATAACTAACAGAACTTATAACACAGGGTTTACACAATACAACATCTACCATGTCTTCTCCTCTAGATGGCGGTGTTGACCACATGGAAGAAAACACAATTAAAACATGTTTCATAACTTTGTCTTTATACATCGTAGAACTCTGGGGATTTCAATATTCTTATCAAAGACTCAACATGAAAGTTTTTATCTTAGCTTCAGAATGATAAAATCATGTGTTAATATACATTTGGAAATGTCTAAAACTGGAAATAGGCAGAGGGTCTCTGAGTATGCATCTATGTCTGGGTGCATCTTTGTTAAGAGCAGTTTAAAACACATAACACAGCAAACCAACATTGTTAAATATTCATTGTATTACATTTTTATCGTCCTTTCTCCTGCGATGTTTCCTGATGAAGAAAGCATTTAATTGCACACATCTGGAAAAAGTTAAACATCAGGAGAAGGGGATCTGGACAGGAAGGCAGCTCTCCCTGTGTCATCATTTATGGTTTGGAGTGTTAAAAGGGGGTTAGGGTGGGTCTGTTTTTTGAGATGACCTGGTCTCTGGTCACCTCAAAGGAAGGAGTTTTAATCCTTCATTTTGATAAAAGTTTTTCCTGGTATTTTTAAAAACTCACAGTCGCTGTCCTCGCTACAGAAGTATGCAGACCGGGTTATGTTATTGATATGAGAGTGGAAAGAAAATGAGCTGCCGAGGATGACCCCCAGACTCTTTACCTGAGGGGAGGGGGAAACTGTTGAACTGTCTATGGAGAGGGAGAAACTGTCGGCTTTGGATAGGGTGGATTTGGTACCTATGAGGAGGAGTTCTGTTTTATTGCTGTTGAGTTGAAGGAAGTTGGAGGTGAACCAGGATTTGATCTCAGAGAGGCAGTGGGTGATGGCTGAGGGTGGGAGAGTGGAGTTGGGTTTACTGGACAGATAGAGCTGGGTGTCATCTGCGAAGCAGTGAAAGTGAATGCCAAGTCAGGCAGGCAGAGGAGGTGTGCAGCGTGGCTGGAGTAATTTCAGAGTGTTGCAGGATCAGGTGAAGATGCACACAGAGCAGGCAGAGTTGGTCAGGGATCTGCAGCACAGGGATCTGCAGCACAGGGAACAAGAGGTAAGAATCCAGAGTTGCAAACAAAGGAGACAAGGTAGAGCATAAGGCGTAGTTTGACTATCTGTGTTATACAACGGTCCAGCTCAGAGTCCTTCTTCTTCTTCTTCTTCTTTGTGGTTAATGGCGGATCTCAAACAGCTTTTAGGTGCATACCGCCACCTACTGTACAAGAGTGTGTATCATCATGTCAATTCCTCATTAAATTCTTCCTATCAGTCTTGTGTCCAATAAGAAAACAAAGAGCGCCCTCCTGACTGCTCTTATACATTCTGTCTCTCCCTCTGTTCCCAGCAGTCCTTTGAGACTCCACTCGCGTCCTGCTGCTCTAACCCTCTCCTGGAACTGCTCTCACTCAGCTGTATACCTGTTACAATTCATAATCACATGCTCAACATTCTCACTCACTCCACACCTCTCACACCAATCATTCATCTTTTTACCTATTGTATACAAAGTGTCATTTAGTCCTGTATGACTCACTCTGAGTCTCATTATGATCATTTCATCCATTATTTTCCTTTCCTTATAGTTCTTTGTTATTACTGATTTTTGTATTTTGTAAAAGCTCCCTCCTTTCTGGTCTTCTTCCCACCTTTTCTGCCATATTTCCATTCCTTTCTTCTTAATCGTTGCTTTCCCTTCTCCTGTCCCAAGAGGTATTTAGACTGTTATGTTCTTCCCCAGTGCCCCTTATGCTAATTTATCAGCATCCTCATTTCCTTTCACCCACCCACAAGCAGGCACCAAACAGAACTGTACCTCTATACCACCCCTGTGAAGTCTAAGCAAACTGTGTTGTAGATCAATGAGTAAATCTTCTTGTGTAGTGTTTGATGTGTGAATGCTTTCCAAAACCGCTACTGAGTCTGTGCACACCACCACCCTGTCTGCCTGACCTCCTCCACCCACTGAAGACTGATGATTACTGCCACCATTTCTTCTGTGCACACTGACAGCTGATCAGAGAGCCTTTTAGACGAACTCATTTTACATTCTGGTATACACACACACCAATTCCCACACAACACAACCACTTGCACACTTGGATCCATCTGTATATATTTTAAGGTAGCTATAATAATTGCTCCTCACATACACACTTGTTTTTACTCCAACCTGACTCCATTCACTCTTCAGTTCTAGGACACTCATGTCCACTTTAACCTCAGGATAGAGCCAAGGGGGTATACAACTGACAGGAGTGGGATGGGCAAACTCAATATCATCCATTCCAAACACGTTGGCACATTCATTCTTAGACCACCCAAACCCTCTCCTCTGGACCCTGGAGTATTCCCAGCAGGTCTTTATGGTCTTTGCTGCAGGGTTTTCATCCCCACTTCCTTTTAGCTTGACCTAGTAGACAAACATGAGTTTTTCTCTCCTCATTTCCAGTGGGGTCTCTTCTGATTCTATAAGTAATGCATTGATGGGGGTTGTTTTAATCACACATGTGCACAGACGCAGTGCTCTATACCGAAGCCTATCTAATTATTGCAGTACTGATTTAGCCGCTGCTCCATACATCATGCAACCATAATCTAACATTGACCTCATTAGTGCCCTGTATATTTCCATCAGTGATTGTTTATCTGACCCCAGGTCAGATCCGGCTGCAGCTCGTAGCAACTGTATTACTTTCTTACATTTTGTTTCCAGGTGTTCCACAGGGGTTTTCCACAGATATTTACAGTCTAACCAAAGTCCTAAATATTTAAACTCTGCCACTTGTTCTAGTGGCTGACCATGTAGCAGGATTTGCTCGTCAACACCTTGAAACCCCATTCATATGACCACTGCTCTACATTAATCACTGCTTTCCTTATGTTTCCTATCACGTGTGAAACATTTCTATCTCTCACCCAGATGGCCCCATCTTCTGCATACAATGCTGAGTTTATACACCCATCTAAATTTGAAAAAATACAATCAATCATAATGTTAAATAGACAGGGCTGATTGCATTGCCCTGCGGTGTGCCATTTTCCACCCTGAAGTCAGAGGAAATATCCGTACCAACGTTAACTCTAATTTTTCTTTCTGTCAAGAAGTTCATGACTCAATTGTACATCCTCCCATCATTTCCCATTTGGCTTAACTGGATAAGTAATCCCTCCCTCCACATTGAATCATAAGCCTTTTCAGCTCCGAGTTGTGGCTGCAGTCAGGCTTTAATGGAGGCTTCCACATTATGTTGCAACGATGCAGAAGCAGGAGAGGTGAGCACACAGCTGAAGCTTCACATACACACTCTCTCAAACATGCACACACACACAGTTATCATGTAGCTCCTTTAGCGCCTCGTTAGCGTTAGCATCCAGCGGGATGTAAACAGCCATGACAAACACCGCCGTGAACTCTCGAGGCAGATAGTGTGGCCGGCATTTCAGTTGGGGTGTGAGTTACATAACACAATAAATGGTTCCTGTAAGATTACAGGCAGCACATGTTGTGACTCTACTCGTATTTATTGCAGAGCTGCTTACTAAATCTCATTTTATCATTGAGATGTGAACTTTATGAATAAAGTCATGTACACAGGACAGGCTCAGGAGAGAGCATGTGTTAAATCCAAGCAGCAAACTCCGGTCTCAAACGATGAAGCCATTGCGGAAGTGCTACAAACTGCAATACATCGAAAATCCTCTTGAGGCTGGCTGCAGAAACACCGGAAACCACATTGATATGAATGGGAAAAAGACGATATTTGCAGCATTAATAAACATGTTTACAGCCTGGTTCAAAAAACGGCTTGGCCCTATGAAGCTAATCTCTCTATCAGCACACACTGTACGGGGGGTGAATTTTTTTCTAACGTGACGGTTCAGAAGATATTAAGATTACCAGTTTTGCCCAAATAAGCATATGACTGACGTGACTCCCGGTCGGGAGCACACAGCCATTGGCTAAGAGGCTCACACTACGTCACACTCTGCCTAGTTGAGTTCCGCATTACCAATATGGCTGTTGCCGTCGATTTGCTTCAAAACTGCTCTCAGGAACAGATGGGTGACGTCACGGATACTACGTCCATATTTTATACAGTCTATGGTTAAATCTCCTTGTTTCCTCTCTCCTCTTGTTTCATTTCCTTGCATCTCTGGACGGAAGTTTAGAGCTTTGAGATGCAGCCCATGATCGCTTCCTCAGTCCTAACCACAACAGTACAATAAACTCATAGCCAAATATAACTATATATAACTAAATATAACAAATACTTGAACATTGGGAATAGCCTATACATACAAGGTTATACCTTTTAACTTGATACATTAAAGTTAAAAACATGTTCAGCAGTGAGTTGAAGAGAACTATCATGAGTGAAAGAATAAAAATCCAAACTCATTTGCAGGTTGTGTTCATTAGAAAAATGGTATGTAATTTAGTGAAAAGATTCTGGATCTGAACCCTTTTGAGAAAGTTCCTTAAAAATTAAATTATGTTGTTGGAGCTTTACCAAAATGAAACAAACTGAAAACGTGGAACATCCTTATCAAATGTCAAACTCAGAATATTTGCACTTCATAATCCATATTATTTTTAATGTTTTATCTCTACTTTTATTGTATGATTTTACTGTTTTGGTAAAGCACTTTGCAATTTGTATTAAAAAGTGCCATAAAAATAAAGTATTATTATTATTATTATTATTATTATTATTATTGTTGTTGTTATTGTTATCATTATTAAAACTATAATTGTTGTAATTATTTGTATTATTGTTACCATTATTATGTTTATTATTCTCATTCTCATTATTATTATTATTATTATTATTATTATTATTATTATTATTATTATTAACATTATTATCAATATTTCTGTTATTATTATTATCATTATTTATTTATTTTTAATTAATTATTATTATGATTGTTTTAATTATTACTGCTATTATTGTTTTATTTATTTGTACTATCTGTATAAAATAGATTCTTACCTTAGACTGTATAAAATATATATAATATATAATATATATAATATATAATATATAATATATAATATGTAATATATAATATATTACTGCTTTCTTACTCTCCTCTTCTGCTGTTTTACTACCTGTCTCCTTCACTACCCATAATCCATCACACCTAAACGCGCAGGCGCAGGCCGGCAATAGCTCGTTTCCATGGAGACGTGTACACTCAGACTCAGCTCCAGTTGAACTGAACTTTCATTTGGACTTTCGAGGACAACTTAGTTTTAACTAACGTAAGTTAATGAGTTAGCTAGCTGACATGTTTGAAGCTGTCGTTTATGTTTGGATTCACAGGTAGAAGGAAGAACAAACGCTGTGTTGTTGTTCTGTGTGTGCTTTCAGGCTTCAGCAACATGGGCGAACCGACGAGGACCGTCCGTCAGGTAAAGTCTGCTCACTGGTTCTAAAGTAGGTTTAAAGGTGGACTCAGTTCATGAAATAGTCACCTGAGTCCTCCAGAATAACAACCTGAACTTCCATAACACCGAGCTCATCTTTTTACGATGTTTTAAAAACAAAAACGATCATAGACTGTAAATAAAAAGAACACGATGTGTTAAAAAACCGTAAACCGTTACTTCTGATGAAGAGGAAGAGGCTCGAGCTCATTAACATATTAAAGATGAAGATAACCTTACTTCTGATGAAGAGAAAGAGGCTCGAGCTCATTAACATATTAAAGATGAAGATAACCGTTACTTCTGATGAAGAGGAAGAGGCTCGAGCTCATTAACATATTAAAGATGAAGATAACCGTTACTTCTATTGAAGAGGAAGAGGCTCGAGCTCATTAACATATTAAAGATGAAGATAACCGTTACTTCTATTGAAGAGGAAGAGGCTCGAGCTCATTAACATATTAAAGATGAAGATAACCGTTACTTCTATTGAAGAGGAAGAGGCTCGAGCTCATTAACATATTAAAGATGAAGATAACCGTTACTTCTATTGAAGAGGAAGAGGCTCGAGCTCATTAACATATTAAAGATGAAGATAACCGTTACTTCTATTGAAGAGGAAGAGGCTCGAGCTCATTAACATATTAAAGATGAAGATAACCTTACTTCTATTGAAGAGGAAGAGGCTCGAGCTCATTAACATATTAAAGATGAAGATAACCGTTACTTCTGATGAAGAGGAAGAGGCTCGAGCTCATTAACATATTAAAGATGAAGATAACCTTACTTCTGATGAAGAGGAAGAGGCTCGAGCTCATTAACATATTAAAGATGAAGATAACCTTACTTCTATTGAAGAGGAAGAGGCTCGAGCTCATTAACATATTAAAGATGAAGATAACCTTACTTCTGATGAAGAGGAAGAGGCTCGAGCTCATTAACATATTAAAGATGAAGATAACCTTTACTTCTATTGAAGAGGAAGAGGCTCGAGCTCATTAACATATTAAAGATGAAGATAACCTTACTTCTGATGAAGAGGAAGAGGCTCGAGCTCATTAACATATTAAAGATGAAGATAACCGTTACTTCTGATGAAGAGGAAGAGGCTCGAGCTCATTAACATATTAAAGATGAAGATAACCTTACTTCTGATGAAGAGGAAGAGGCTCGAGCTCATTAACATATTAAAGATGAAGGTAACCTTACTTCTGATGAAGAGGAAGAGGCTCGAGCTCATTAACATATTAAAGATGAAGATAACCGTTACTTCTATTGAAGAGGAAGAGGCTCGAGCTCATTAACATATTAAAGATGAAGGTAACCTTACTTCTGATGAAGAGGAAGAGGCTCGAGCTCATTAACATATTAAAGATGAAGATAACCGTTACTTCTATTGAAGAGGAAGAGGCTCGAGCTCATTAACATATTAAAGATGAAGGTAACCTTACTTCTGATGAAGAGGAAGAGGCTCGAGCTCATTAACATATTAAAGATGAAGATAACCTTACTTCTATTGAAGAGGAAGAGGCTCGAGCTCATTAACATATTAAAGATGAAGATAACCTTACTTCTGATGAAGAGGAAGAGGCTCGAGCTCATTAACATATTAAAGATGAAGATAACCTTTACTTCTATTGAAGAGGAAGAGGCTCGAGCTCATTAACATATTAAAGATGAAGATAACCTTACTTCTGATGAAGAGGAAGAGGCTCGAGCTCATTAACATATTAAAGATGAAGATAACCGTTACTTCTGATGAAGAGGAAGAGGCTCGAGCTCATTAACATATTAAAGATGAAGATAACCTTACTTCTGATGAAGAGGAAGAGGCTCGAGCTCATTAACATATTAAAGATGAAGGTAACCTTACTTCTGATGAAGAGGAAGAGGCTCGAGCTCATTAACATATTAAAGATGAAGATAACCGTTACTTCTATTGAAGAGGAAGAGGCTCGAGCTCATTAACATATTAAAGATGAAGATAACCGTTACTTCTATTGAAGAGGAAGAGGCTCGAGCTCATTAACATATTAAAGATGAAGGAAACCTTACTTCTGATGAAGAGGAAGAGGCTCAAGCTCATTAACATATTAAAGATGAAGATTACCTTACTTCTGATGAAGAGGAAGAGGCTCGAGCTCATTAACATATTAAAGATGAAGATAACCGTTACTTCTGATGAAGAGGAAGAGGCTCGAGCTCATTAACATATTAAAGATGAAGATAACCTTACTTCTGATGAAGAGGAAGAGGCTCGAGCTCATTAACATATTAAAGATGAAGATAACCTTACTTCTGATGAAGAGGAAGAGGCTCGAGCTCATTAACATATTAAAGATGAAGGTAACATTACTTCTGATGAAGAGGAAGAGGCTCGAGCTCATTAACATATTAAAGATGAAGATAACCTTACTTCTGATGAAGAGGAAGAGGCTCGAGCTCATTAACATATTAAAGATGAAGATAACCTTACTTCTGATGAAGATATAATATAATAATATAAATAATAATAAATTAATAATAAGATGTTATTTTCTCTTCAATAGTCTGATGATGCAGGTTGCTCTTCTGGAGTCAGATGATGATAAAATCTGACATGAATGTCTCTTTTCCTCTGCTTTGATCCCTCGTGTCATCTTTCCGTCTCCCTGCAGAGGTTTATCTGTAATGTGGCTCTTCCTGGTGTGACAGAGGAGTTATGGACAGAGGAAAATGAGCAGGCTGTGGATCAGTTTATATCTGACGCCACAATTACAACCATGTTTGTGTACGTGGACAATGACTCCAAGCTGCGGGTGGAGTGCGGTTCTGCACCTCAACAGGTAATGCCAACTCCTCAATCCTCCAATCAGAGACAATAAACATGACCTGTCAGAGAGAGGGTGATGTGCTGTGCTCCCTCTTTTCCTCCTCTACCTCGTGTTTCATCCTGTCGTTTTCTTTTTGTATTTCTCCAACAAACCTTCACGTGGACAGGTGGTCGAGCACCTGTGCTACTTCATCCGCTCACCAGGAGCTCTAATTACAGCGGACACGTTTGGTGACGTTGTACAGTTTGGCACACAGCGGGGTGACCCCATCAGGAGCCTCCACGACCAATTGGTCTGTTTGCATGCCCCTGCAGTCACCCTCAGAACCTTCACCCAAAAGAACATCAAAGACAACTACCTGAACCACATGCACGACTTCATCGCCTACCTGTCAGGTACGGAGCTCAGAGGGAGAGACGGCTCACTTCAAAACAACAAATGAAAGCTCTACAAAGCTCTTTAACTTGTTGCTGTCCTATCACCTATATCAGACTCTGAAGTGCTTTCCTCATTGTTACACACTACTCACAAAAAGAATATTCAGCATTCGGCTGAAATACCTGAATGCACCTAAAATAATAATAATAATAATAATAATAATAATAATAATAATAATACATTTATTTATATAGCACCTTTAAAAACAAATGTTTACAAAGTGCTTTGAGAAACAAAGCATGCTTTGAATAACAAAGTAAACCTTTTGACAGACAGTGAGGAGGAATTTTAACAAAACAGAATACAACTTGAAGTTAAAAAGAGTACATGTAGATTAAACAGAATGAAGTGGTGAGACAATAGACCAATAAAGGATCAAATAAATTAATAAAAATAAAAATTGATAAATAAATAAAATGAATAAATGAAAGTGTATATAAGTACAGTAAATAAATAAAATAAGATAAATTAAAGCCGCAAGCGGCGATGAACGGGCCCTCGCACACACGTAGCCGCTGCCTACGCGAGCCGCCACCACATGTAAACTGTTGCCTGATATTTGCCACCACATGATGCGAAAGCAAGATCTGAGAGTATATACTGGCTTAGGTGGTGCAAATGTTCCAAGTTTTTGGCAGATTGCCAAGAAAACCTCCAGACTTGACAGTGTGCCACGGCCACAATTTTAGTCTGAACAGAATTCCTTTAACAATAATTTAATCGTCAATATGTCTGCTATAGAATGTGCCTTGTTTGGACTGAATCAGAGAAAAACTCTAGGAGGAGCTCTCAAAAGTATGCTACCTTATTTTGGTGTCATTCTTTACATTCAAAGCTGTATGTGCGTTTGATGCACCACCTCAACGCCTGCCCCACCCACAATTTTTTTCTGAAAAAAAAAAGTTCTGATAATTTTTTCTCGTTAAGGTGTCTTCTATAGGTTGCCGTTAGTTTGGACGGAATCGGAGAAAAGCCTTCGGAGAAGATAGCGAAAGTACGCACCCTTATCTGGACGCCATTTTTCATGTTCAAAGCTAGGTGGTGCTCTTCCTGTTGAGTTTGGGATATGGGTGCAAGAGGCTTTTTTCTGCATCCTGATGCCATGAATATGCGTACTGATTTCCAAGCATGTAGCTCAAAATAACGCCTATGGGGAGGGGTTTTTGAAAACTGTAGGGGGCGCTAGTGAGCAAATTTTTTCGACTTTTTTTGCGACACCCATAAAATGTCGCAATTTTCCCCAGGACTGATGACTGTGTTGGATGAGGTGAAACTACGTGCATTTTCAAGTCACAAAAATCCATTTTCCAACGTTTTTTTTTGATGCCCCGCCCCAAACTCTGACACGCCCACAACTTTCGTCTCAATGGAATGCCTTTACTTTTTATAAATCGTCAATGGGTTTGCTATAGAATGTGCCTAGTTTGGACTGAATCGGAGAAAAGCTCTAGGAGAAATTAGCAAAAGTATGCACCCTTGCACAGACCCATTTTGGCCCATTTTTTCATGTTCAAAGCTAGGTGGCGCTCTCCCAGTTGAGTTTTGAATATGGGTGTCACTGACTTTTTTGTGCGTCCTGATGCCATAAATATGTGTACGATTTTTCATGCATGTAGCTCAAAAAACTTCATGCGTAGGGTGTTATTTTTACCTCTAGGGGGCGCTACTGAGAATTTTTTCGAGACCTATAATAACTTGCAAATTTCACCAGACCCGATGAGTGTGCAAAAATACTCGCGCTTTCATTAACGTTCAGGGGTCCAAAACTGCAATCTCCTATAATAATAACCCTTAGGGTTACAATAGGGCCTTCGCCACCAGCGGTGCTCGGGCCCTAATAAATAAAAATGGATAAGTAAATAAAAGCATTAAAAGGACAATAAAGGGGACGACATAAATAAATAAATAAATAAATGAGGAACATTAAAATAATAAATGGAAAATAAATAAATTAAAACAAATTATTATCAAATAAATAATCCAATAAAATTTCAAACAATTAATTAGTTTGATAAAAGCTAGAAACAAAATTATTGACACACAAATAAGAAAAGAAGAATTCAAATTCAAAGTAGTGTTTTTTTTAAACTAAGAAGCTCAATTTAAATCTGAGGTAAAAAATAACAGACTAAACACTGAAATCAACAAACACTTTCTGGGTGATAAACTGAACTCACTAACCGGTGTCAGTCAGGGGTCCAAATCAGTCAGGGAAGGGTTAACAGCTGTAATAGCTTAGCTCAAATAAGGGAGGCTCTGCAGCCTTTTGTTTTTACTACAGTAGTTAGACTAAAGTATATTCATTGTGCTGCTATCATACGGCCTAAGGTCACTGTCACGGAAAATTTAAGGTGGAGTATTTTCTCTTACACTACTCTGAACGAATTAATGTTGCGTCAGTCAGTGCGTTTTAATCGTCTCTGTTGTTCATCGTCTCTGTCAGAAGCCAATCAGAGTCAAAGTCGAACAGATCAGAATCCTATGTTTGAGCAGCTGACCAATCAACACAGAGATATACAGAACATGGTACACCACAAAGTTTTGATGGTGTAGTGTTAGACATAGATGAGATACTTCATAATATTTTTTATTATACAACACAATTCAACTCGACACCAAAAAGATTATGTTGAATGCAACATCTCTGTGTGCAGACGTAAAGCCAGAAAACGTGGTTCAGTAATCTTCCCCAGGACCTCAAAGATGTTTAGAACACGCTGTATGTACGCATGTTTCCACCTCACTGTTCAGTCTGCAGAAGACGCCTCTCATTTCTTGATATGGATTCAACACAGCAACATTTACTTAAGTAATCGTCTTACACACGATTTCATTGTTTTTACAGAGGAAGTGCATAAGAAGCTGGGCAGCACAGTGCTGTACATTCCAATAGAAGCGCTACTGTACAGCCCTGAGGAGGCCACAAAGGACCGGTTGCTGGTGCAAAGAATGGAGGGTAAGCCTGAAAACCTTGGAGTGCTTTTTTATCTTAAGGCTGGTTTATACTTCTGCGTTTCCCCTATGCAGCAGGGGCTGACGCAGACATGAGCTCCACATACTTGTGTGTCGATGTGTCCGTGTCGTACAGTAATTCTCCTCCAAAATGCTTGAGGGCAGTACGGTCTTTCTGATAGCCGGTCGCCTGCTTCCGGCCCCGCTACGATCTCTGTTTCCTTTTCCACAGAGATTCAGAGCGTGTTATGTTAATCTGCAGCTGATACATGTTGCTGTTTATCATACAGACATGATTACATGAAGAATAGAGAGGAGGAGATGAAATACACGGCCCATGAGCGTCGGATGAGCAGGGATCCCAGAAGTGCTGTAACTGTGGGAAATACTGTACAATGCCGCCGAGCGGACCAATCACAGGGCTTGCGGTATGGGTATTTACATTTTGGAGGAGGTTCACGTCAACTACGTGCGTAGGCCTCTGCGTAGGTATGGGAGATACGCGGACCTCTGGCGTAGGCTACACCGTCGATTCGACACAGAAGTATAAGTCAGCCTTTAATCTGTCTCTCTTAAAGGTCACACCAACAGAGCTTTGCTCCCACCATTAACATTCCAACAATCTGTTGGCCTCATATCTATTTTTCTATTAATTTGTTACCTCTTCTATCTGTAGCTGTTATGATCAACTGGACTGATCAGATCAACGGGCTCCTGAATGATCAAGAGGTGGTGCAGATGGGGTTAGACTTTGGCCCGCTACAGGAGATAGCATTCTGGGAGAGTCGCTCTGCCAAGCTGTTAGACATCAGCCAGCAGCTTCAAAAGCCCGGGGTCAAGCACATTCAGAAGATCCTGCAGCTCACAAAGTCCATCTACGAAGAACGCTTCAGCAACCTGGCTGAGAAAATCCAGGTACACAAAGTCTGCAGGTCTGCATTGAATATAATATAATATTATTATCATACAGTGCTTGGCAGATAGAACAATACAGAGTCATGGTGAAAAACACTGTTGTGACCAAACAGACCTGTATCCTAATGGACTGGAGTGCTACTCCCTGTGCTCCACTGCCTTCCTGTTTCCTACACTGAAGCATGATAAATGGATCTGTGATCAGCAGTAATAAGTGTCAATATTGCATTCTTTAGATGTGTGTTTGTGTGTGTTACCTCTAGGATTGCTCATCTGAGGCCAAATCAAACCTGGCCTTCCTGTCCATACTGAAGGAGCCCGTGGAAGAGTTTGCAAAGCTCAAACCCGACCAAGTTACTCCCAAGCTGCGTCACATTCTCAATCTCTTTCGCTTCATTTGGACCAGATCCCCTCACTACAACACCCCTGAGAGGCTCTCTGGCCTCTCCCACAAGGTATCTGAATAATGAGGAATTATGTTCTGTCACCATATCTTTTAATGTTTCAATCAATCAATCTTCATTTATATAGCATCAAATCACAACAAACGTTCTCCTCAGACTCTCTGTTCTATTATTAACGAAGACCCAACATCAAGACCGGATCAGGTCCAGTCCCATCTTACAGACAGGACTCAGTCTGATCTCATCTTAATCCACCATGAGCAGAGCACTTTGCAGCATTTAGCAAGTTACAGTGGCAAGGACAAACTTCCTTTAACAGGCAGAAACCTCCAGCAGGACCAGACTCATGTTAGACACACATCTGCTGAGACCCTGTTGGAGAGAGAGAGGGGGAGATGATAGTGACGAGGCAGATAGTAGTAGTAGTTGTTGCCGTTCATACATTTTTTAGTTTTTTTTAGTTAGCATGTTAGCTCACTCAGTTTCTTGCAGCAATGTGCTCCCCATTTCATTTAAGTGTTTTTGTTTTGGCTGTCCACTGTTACAATTTAAACTGGATGAAGGACCCAAGAGCAACACTCCAAACACAAGAGCTGGTTTTATTATCCAATAAGGTGGTGTAAGTTGATGGAGCTGGTAGGCAGGTAGGCAGGCAGGCAGGCGAGGGAAACACAGAATTAGTCTTCAGTAATTTCTCGCACAAAGTAACCTTGAATGTTGAAGAGGCTGACTGAATACCACAACAGGGGAGCAGATAATCCGGAGAGGAGTGGATGAGAAGCTGTTGGCTTAATTGTAGATGGGAGTGCAGGAGTGCAGCAAGGAGGAGGAGGTGGAGAGACTTGAGCAGGTAATCAGGAGGTAGGACTCACAGACATATAGACGTAGACGCCGCATTGACTGGCTGAGTCGTACGTCAACGTTGAATGTGTCAATCTGTAAAGATGCGTGCACACAGATACATAGAAACATGCCTCCTGATTGTTGTTATATGACCACACCGGGGTAAATTTGACTTATTATCATTAGCAGAGCTTTTCAAATATACGTAACAAATGTTCAGTAGAAGTCTCCACAGCCTGAACATTAAAGGTGACATATCATGCAAAATTGACTTTTTAATGGTTCTTTACCTGAAATATGTGTCCCTGGCATGTCTACAAACCCCCCAAGAATGAAAAAAATCCATTCTGCCCCTGTTTTGATTTCTACACCTTTCTGTAAATGTGTGTGAAACGAGCCGTTTCAGACTTCCGTGTTTTTGTTACGTAACAACAATATCCGGTCTGTCACGGAGTCAGAGCTCGGAGCTTGTTCAGCCCATAGACTGTATAAAATAATACTGAATCCCTCCCCCGTTTTTCATTACCTGCACAAATATGTGCCAACAAGGAGCTTAGGAGGGAGGCATGCTAGTTGTAGGCTTTCTTAATAAACGCAAAGGTCGGTTTTACTCCCCACGTCTGCAGATTTGAAGATATAGTGGATGATTTTTATTTGTCATGGATAAGTGCTAGCGCTAATTAGCATAGCCACATAGCTATATGTTCATAGCTGTAGCTGTAGCTGTGTACCAAGACACACGTCGACATACTGACAAATAAAACAACAAGAAACACTAAATCTGTGACCAATCCTTCATAAAAGGTCCCGCTGCCTTTCTGGCAGAGGTCGGGTTTACTCCCCACGTCTGCAGATTTGAAGATCTAGTGGATGATTTATCATGGATAAGTGCTAGCGCTAGTTAGCATAGCCACATAGCTACATGCTCGTAGCTGTGTACCAAGACACACGTCTACATACTGATAAATAAAACAACAAGAAACACTAAATCTGTGACCAATCCTTCAGAAAGGTCCTGCTACAGGCGCCTCTCCGTCAGGATCAGATTCAGAGGGTTGAAGTAACGCGATCTCTGAGCAGCCGTGTATATTCAGCCAACATGTAAACATTAGATCAACGTGCTGGAGAGCCGAGGCACATCCACTTCCGGAGGGGGCGTGGTCAGAGGGAAAACAGAGTGTTCTGATGAGGAATGAAGAAAAGGACTTTTCAGGCATGCCAAAATCTGATTTCAAAGTGTTTTTTTGAGCATAAACTTTAAATACATGTTTTTGGGACCTCTTAGACCAATATATATTGATGAAAAAAGCATGATATGTCCCCTTTAACTTTTAAAAACTCCTTCACTGCTTAAACAGAGTGAAACACCAGGACACCTGTTAAACATACTGAGACTCATCCTTCTAAAAGTCCTGTGTTTTTATTTCACATACAGCAGCTGTCTCAACAGTCCATCCATCCTGTATTTGACAGAGTAAACCCCTTCACTTCTTCAATTGGTTAAAATGTGTCAAGCACTTTGTCCTCACATGATATAAACATAATATATGGACAAATGACCTTAATACGATTCAATTAAAAAACGATATTCCTCAGTGTGGGCATTTAAAGGCCTCAGATCAGCGGTATGAAAAGGGAGAGGGAAACAAAAACTAAACGCACGAACAGGCTGAAAATATGAAATTAGAATGATGAAGTATTTGGAGCAGGTTATGGATACAGGTGATCAAACTAGTCAACAGAGCTGTATGGAAGTAGACTAATAGTAGGTGAGTAATGTGATCAGAACGAGTAAAGTGATCAAACAGTAATATGTTGGGCATATAACAGTATAACAGTAACTACTGCACGTTTTTTTTATCATGAAATTATATTTTATACAATTAAAAAAATGTCTATAATTTCACTAATGTAGTTTATCTATCATTCCACTCCTAAAAGCAGACTCACTGCCAGCTGTAGCCTTTATTCATTTGATAAACAGACTTTTTTTTTCTAAATAATTGTCGTTTTTAGTCCTTACATTAATTTTAATCCTTTATTGTAAAAACTGTTGATCAAAATGAGTTAAATGCAACGAAACATTTTTTTTTTTTTATAAATCCCACAGTTTTCATATCCACCTATATTAGTTTACACGGCAGACCCGCCACATTCAATATGGCGAACATGCTGACATATGGGAGCAGTGGGAAAGCACAGTCAATGCAGCGTCTAAGTATATATGTATATGGTAGGTCTGCCACACACGCAACAGAGAGAGACGTCGGTTTTCAAACCTCCTACTATACAAGCAGTACGTACTGATTTGGTCTAAATTCAGTATGTAGTATGTGAACACGAGCAAAATCTGCAGTATGATAAAACTACTCGGATGTGGTACTGATTCAGGAACATGTCTCAGTCTGCAGCGGACCAGTCTCCCTCACGTATTGTTTCCCACAATGCACAGCGCTAAAGCATTGCTTCTTCTTTTTTTGATGGGGAACTCAGTTTGTAGGTGCTGTGAAAATTATTAAATTCAGTATAAATCACTTCTTAACTTTTTAAATCATAAGTGATGCTGAAGAAGCAGTTTATCTATCAGCTTGGTCTTTGTTTACTTCTGCTTTCTGAAACCTGGAAATCCAGCAAAGCCTGACCCAGCATCTCTGCAGACCAGATCCAACAGAACAGACATACTACAGACTACCTTAAAATGCAGTATGCAGTATGCAGTATGCAGTATGCAGTATGCAGTATTTGAGGGTAGTATGTAGCAGGCGGTTTTGAAAACAGCCAGGGAAACTGAGGCTGTGGCCGTAACATCTACAGTAAAATCCCCCATTTCATCAGCAGCAAGTTTCAACGTTCTCTGAACATTTCAGGGATCTTGTTTTTGAAGCTGCAGCTTGATCCCACGAATAGAATGGAAATGGGTTTGACCATTAGGACACCTTTTCCCTTCCACAACGGGACAAACAGAGGAGGACCCATGTGCAGAAAAGTCTAGATTTAATAACAAAAGAACAAAACAAAATGTCCAAGAAACGAAATCCAAAAGTTAAAAAGAAAACTCAGGGAACACAAGGAAACACTGGGAGGAAGAAATGCACTGAGAGGATAAGGAGGTTGTACAATGATCCAACTGAGGACAGGGGAAACAGAGAAACTAAATACAAAGGTTCATCAACACAGGACACTAACGAAACTAATGAGGAGGGAAACACAAAAGCAGGAAGTCAAACTAAACTGGAAACACAGGGGTCAAGATCTACAAAATAAAACAGGAAACACAACAGTCTAAAGAAACACAGGAAAATACACAAAGGAACACAACACGAGACATGGATCACTAATAACACAAGGAAGATAACAGACAAGGATAACTAATACAGAAACAGGCAGGGAGGAAACAAAACATGAAGCACAGAACTAAAGATCCACTCATGTCATCCCCTTCTTCCCTGCTGTAGCTTCATGAGTATATCATTAAAGGCCTATATTGATCATTCAAGTATATGCAACAAGAATACAAGTGTCTGTGACTAGGTCTGTCACTGCTCATAATAACAGTATTTGTTTTGTGTTGCAGATGAGTAATGAGGTCGTCAGCCTGTGCTTCAAAAGTATCTCTCTGGACCGGATCTTTGAAGGCTTCGTGGTATCCAGCAAGAACAGTCTCAATGACTGTATCCAGTGCTGCTTGTCATGGAAGGAAGTTTACAGAGAGGCTGCCCGCATCAACAACAAGTATGAAAAGTCTCTCTGAGTATGAAACCAGCTCTCTGCTCTCCTGTTTGTTTGGTTTTCATCTGTTGTCCTCAAAATGTTTTGTCTTCATTTGTCTCAGTGTAAATTCAAAGCTTGTTTTAGCTGAGGCTAAAGTTTTGGTTCAACATTCAAGGTTTCAAGATTCAAGATTCACTTTGTTGTCATTTCCTTTGTATTTTCACACTCAGTGAAACGAAATAGCTAAAACACTTAAAGACACATGCAAAAAACACAGTATTAGCAGCATGATGACACCAAAAGGTAGAAAGTGCATCAGTCAGTAAAGTGTTATGTGGGATTCATCCTGACAGGTGACTGGCTGTCAGCTGAAACATTGTTTGGATGTGAGTGTGTGAAGGAGGAGAGGACACAGTCTGTTTGTGGTCCTCACAGCTTGTGGGAAGAAGCTGTTCAGCATCCTGCTGGATCTGCAGCAGATACTTCTGTACCTCTTCCCTGATGGCAGGAGGGAAAATAGACTGTGAGGAGGGTGGTGGGGGTCCTTAAGGATGGAGAAGGTTCTGCAGATGCAGCGCTGCTGGTGGATCTCCATTAAGGAGGTGAGAGGGGCACCGATGATTTTGCCGGCTGTCCTCACTACTGTTTAGCTGCTGGAGTTCATTGCGACTCCCAAACCAGGAAGTGAGGCTGTATGTCAGGACACTCTCTATGGTGCCTCTGTAGAAGGTGATGAGGTGGGGGGTGGGAAGACCCGCCCTTTTGAGGGGATGGAGCTTTTATGTCTGTTTATGTCATGCAGAAAGCTGAGCTTTTTTGACGGCCTATCTGCTTAATAATTTACATTTACCAGCATTTTAACACTAAAAACACTGACACTGTAGCCCAGGAAATCACATTTAAAATATGAAACCAATCAGTAAAAGCTGCTGTTGGTAGTCCCGGAGAAATCATCATTTTAGACAGAGACTTTGAATGTCAACACTACCCCTCCCTCCAGATTTCCTCTCACACCCCGTCCACCCTCCCCTCTCTGCTCTCGTAGCGCTCGCCATTGTTGAAACGCAACACCAATGTTTACACTTGTCTTTCTTCTCAGCAAGTGTCTTTGGTATCTTCTGCGTTTTCTTCCTTGTGTATTCAGTCGAGGCCTAAGGAGGAGTTGGATGTTTGTGTCTAGCCTGTCTGCTGTTGTTGCAACAAACTTTGTTTGGGAACTTCTCGTGCAAGCTCTTTGAGGAAGTAGTGCTGGACTAACAACCAATCAGGACTGAGGGTTGGAATTATAACATTGCTGAATAAATAGGCATTGGAAAACACAGAGATTTAGCAATAATCTCAAATGACTTCAATTACTGATGAATGTCTCTGGGTATTATGACCTTTCTCCAAACACAGCTGGAAAAAAAATTACAGTTTTTTTCACCACGTTCCTACCAACAGCAGCTTTAATAAATGATATGATCAAGGACCGGGAGTCAGGGCATCAATGCCAACCTGCTGTAATGAGAATGAGGGGGAGGGAGAGGGACATGTTTTTCTCAAAGTTCAGTTTGCCTAATCCGGTTTACATTCACATGTACACTATAGATCGCTTCATGATCTAACAAGCACTAAAGTTTATGTCATGCAGAAAGACGATTAGAGAGAACACTCAACTCTCAACTCAACTCAACTCAACTTTATTTATATAGCACCTTTCATACATAGAAACATGTAGCCCAAAGTGCTTCACAGAGTAACAGACAGTGAGAAAACAACAGCGATGGTAGAATTATAGAAGGCATGAAAAAATAAGAAATACTTAAAAAGAAAAGAAAATCAACACAGTAAAATTAATAAAATAAGTAAGAGTGGAAATAAAAGTTAAAAATAAGGTAGAGTTAACGAGATCAGGTGAACACAATAAATAAATAAGATAAATAAATACATGTTAAAACAATGGTTTAGATAATAATGATAAAAATAATAACAATGATAATAAAATAATAAAATAATAATAAAAATAATAATATTAATGATACTGATAATGCAGTCCAGGGCTATAATAAATTACTCCACATTAAAAGCTAGATTAAAAAGGTAAGTCTTAAGTTTACTTTTAAAAACACCCAGAGAGCTCGCTGTTCTCATGTCCAGAGGCAAAGAGTTCCACAGCCTAGGGGCATAAAAACAGAAAGCCCTCTGGCCGGTACCTGTGTGAGACACACGAGGAACATTTAAAAGGGAAGCATTCGAGGACCTCAGTGATTGGGCTGGAACATAAAATGACAGGAGAACACGTCAAAACATGCACTGAGTATGAGAAAACGCTCCACCCTAAATGTCACCTCTTTTTAAAAGTAAACTTAAGACTTCCCTTTTTAATCTAGCTTTTAATTTGGAGTCATTTATTTTAGTCTTGGACTGCATCATTATTATAATCATTGCTTTAACATTTATTTATCTTATTTATTGTATTTATTTATTTATTGTATTACTTGTATTGATCAGATTGATCTTTGATATTCATATCTCATCATGCTGGGAGGCTAAACTTGATGAAACTCTTCATAAAGCATATGATCATAACCTTCTGTAAACTTGTCAAAGGGGCTGTGGTTACTGCCACTGTCAATCAGTAAACGTGACATGTGGCGTTTGGCACCTAAAAAATCTTCACGGCATGGTCATTAACGAATGTTGGTATGTAAAAGTGTAGACTCTGAAAGTAAGTTACTGTAATAATAATAATAACAATAATAATAATAATAATAATAATAATTATTATTATTATTATTATTATTATTATTATTATAATCATAATTATTATTATGATTATTATGATTATTATTATTATAATCATAATTATTATTATGATTATTATTATTATTTTCTTCTCTTTGTTGGTTTTGTATTACTTATATATAATTTGTTAACTTGTGGTGAACAAAGAAATACTGAAAGAGCAATAAAAATGCAATAAAAAAGTTGAATGACCAAAGTTATCTAAAAATAGTACATTTTACCCATTATAGTAAAAATTATGGACAAAAATAGTAGCTAACCTTGAAGTAAAACCTTGAAAATATAAAGTGTAATGAGTTTTCTGCCTTTCTTTGTTTCCCGATGACTCCTAAGTTTAGGGTTAGTGAACAGTTCATTATCAAAAGCATCAGTGGCAGCAGGTTAATTCATAACAGCACAGGAAACACAGACACATGCTCATATAAGTAGGGTCATTTTCTGCAGACCAGCTAAATTAAGCCACGTTAAATCACTTTGAGGGACAGTGGGGGTCGCAAGTCTTTGGCACCTATATTTTGGGGTCGCAGGCTGAAAAGCTTGGGAACCCCTGTTCCAAAACACAGAGTTCTGAACATTCACCCCCCATACAGTGTGTGCTGACAGAGAAATGAGCTCTTCAGACCTAAACTGTCTTTTGAACCAGGCTGTAAACATGTTTATTTCTGCTGTAAAGATCGTCTCTTTGAATGGGTGTGTATGTGGTTTCTAGTGTTTCTACAGCCAGCCTCTAGTGGACGCTCCATGAACTGCAGTTTACAACACTTGCTCATGGGCTTCATATTTTAAGACCGGAGGTTGCCGCATGGCTCTACATGAAGAAATCAATGAACCCTTCAGAGTTCTGTCAAACACAAAGTCCTTGATTTGATAACCTGAAAGCTTGAGATGGTTTTAACTCATACATGACGTAATATTTTGACAACCTAACATTTTGGTGACAGTTTGATACCAAAATATAAACAGCTGAGATGGTTTTCTGACTCAATCCTCTGTACTTACTCTTCCTATCTATCCTCTACCTTCTTGCTTTGCTCTCAGGTTTGCCCAAAAGAAGTGGCTGCTGGACGATGCCAGCATCTTTGTGGTGGTTGATGCTTTCATTCAGAGATTCAAAGACCTGCTCGAGGTGATTCTTCCCTCAGTCACTCAAACACATTAATAGACTTGAAGTGTGCTGTACAGCTACACTTCCTCTCAGTACAACTTGTGTTTCTTTGAAGTGTAAGATGTAGCTGTTGGGGGACTTTTCCTGTCTTTACATCAAGGAAATATAACCTTGAATCCAATCCTGTTCAGATATGTCACAGGATCTTTTCCTCATACACGTTGAAGCACTTTCTGTTGATTATTTCCTCTTGCCTTTGTTTGAAGGTATGTGAGTGCCAGCATCAGTTTGCCCGTTGGGAAGACGGTCAACAGAAAGCCATGCGAGTCTTCGGTGGTTTTCGAGGACCAGAGTTCACCCAGTCCCTGCTGAGGTCGGAGGACATGTTCCACCGCGGTCTCCACAACCTGCGCTCTTTCTCTGAGAACATCTTTGATGTAAAGAACACCGTTTGGTTTCAAGAATTCAACAGGTTGGTCTACGGTCTCTTATACCTTTATCTTTTTTGCACTTCATGTAAAGCATTTTTAAGTACCTTAGAAAGTGTTCTGTAAGTCTGATTATTAATTATTATTATCAGTAGAAATTAAACCAAATAAACTCAGACAAAGGTAACCCTTAACATCACCTCAACATGCACAATGTTTATACAATAAAACAACCTATGGAGCTTCTCATTAACCCTATAAAGCCTGAACCATCAAATAATTGACAGAAAATTCTAATTCTTTGAAAATTGAGTGTTTATTGAACCTTCTGACAAATGAAAATAAAGAAATTAAAAATCAATTTTCATATGAGTTTTAATTTGTATCATATTTGATACATCAGGCATTTCAGTGTCAACTTTTTTGCTCAAAGATTTTTATTTTTTAAACAAACTAAAACTTTTTCTTAGCCTATTAAACTTTGAGTTTCCTTCAAATGTTTCCCAAAGTAATTTCAAACAGAAATTATTTTTTTCCATATTGCATGACAACGACATACATATTTTGTATCTACTACACATTAAAATAATATATTAATTGCATATTTCTTCTCTTAATTGTTCAGTTTTTAGTGGAATTCAATGAGCAAAAGATAATTATTTACTAGGGAGCCATGGCAACATTCAACCAGTCATCAGTCATCGTAATACAGCAGGTTGCATCTATAAAAATACAATATACGTCATAAAAATCCAAATTTCTTTTTGTTTTTTAATAATTTATTTTTTATTGACATTTTGCATTAAACACTTCCAGGGTATATACATCATCTCTACATTCTCCACATAAGCTTTGAAATCCTAATTTCAAAACCACATATATACCAACGGAATGAAATAACATAATAGAAACTAAAAGCAAATTATGTACAAGAAGGGAGTAGTGGTTGACGCGTACATGAGCACCACAAACTTGTGCGCATCCCAATGGAGCCAATGCTTGTGTAGTGCGCATGCGTTGGCGTTGCGTCTCGGCGCCAAGTGCTCTGTGGTGAACTGACTTTTAACTAACTTTTAACCGGTTTTACGCAATTGTTTTTACGCTGCGCTTTTAAGACTCCAATAGCTTTCAAAGATAGATTTTACTGCACTTGGGGTTTCAATAATCAACTCCCTGGATAATTGGTTATTGGAGAAACAAACCGGGCATAAGCTCAGGTAAACATGGCTCCACTTACCTCGCCGTTTGGCTGCCAGAGCTGTGTCAGTCTTGGCCAGAAAGTCCTCGAGTTGGAGCAAAGAATATCCACACTCTACAAAATCCAAGAAGCAGAGAAGTACATTGACACAATCCTCTTCGGCCCTGCATCAGCCACCTCCAGAGCCGAAGAGCTGAATGACACGGCACCCTACACTTCACCGGCCAGCGTCCACACCGCCGCTGCTCCTCCTCTTCCTGCCCCAGGCAAGGCTCCAGAGGACCGCTGGCTACGGCTCGGGGCTAAACCAAAGGCTCCGGTGAGCTCTACCTCACTTCACAAGGACCCCTGGACTGCTGTACCACAATAAAAAGAAAGGGAATATATCCTATGATCACCAAGATCACCAACAATGGGCACGTTCTTCACGACCTGGTTGTGTGCAGTTCACCACTCGTCTGACGCGGCCCTGGGCAGGGTCCGGGATCGGGAGAAACTCCCGCGCGGAGGCATGAGCCCGGTACCAGGAAACAGCTTGCTGTCACCTTTTCTCCACCCCAGGATCTCCCGCTGAGCAACAGGTTTGACATCCTGAGCAAGCAGGACTTTCCTCCTCTAGTAAAACGCTCTCCTGAGCGGCAGGTCTTCTTCCACCGCCCGCCGCAGGCTGCCAAAGGAGGCCGTGATGAGGAGAAGCTCGGGAAGTATCATCCATCCAGAGGCAGCGAGGTGTCCCTCCGCTGGTAAGGAGACCAGTTACCCGCCGCGACACTTCCCAGCCACCACCACCCGTCCACAGCGCGGCCTCCGCGGCGACCACACAGCTCCTCCATCAACCCTGATCATCGGGGACTCCATGGTAAGGAACGTAAGAGTGAAGGGGACTCTCACCATACCGTTCCCAGGCGCAACTGTGCAGGGCATTATGGAAGAAATTCCCAAAATCCTGAAATCCCATCCTACTGCTGAAAAAGTCATCATCCACACAGGAACCAACGACACCCCCAAACAGCAGTCCGAACTTCTTAAACGGGACTTCCTCACCCTTTTCAACACTGTCAAACAGTTTGACATCAAAGTCATTATCTCCGGCCCCACCCCCACCTGCGGCCGAGGTGTAGGGTGGTTCAGCAGGCTGCTCAGCCTCAACACCTGGCTCTCTTCGGTCTGTGGGTCCCACAACATGGGCTTCATTTTTAATCTTTTCTGGGACAGGAGGCATATTGTTCGGGGCAGACGGACTTCATGTGAACACAGCAGGTAGCCGTCTGCTGTCCGTTAACCTAGCACACGGTAAGCAGCACGTCCCTGACACACCCACCGCACACCACAACACACCCGCACCTGCTGACCAGCCCGTCTCTGATTGATGTCCCCCAGGTCCTAGTCACTACGATTTTAGTTCCACTTTTAACAGTACTACATGCTTTACTGGACTCGGACCCCCTGATCCATTCAATAACCCATCAAGTCCCACCATCATCACTAAAAGACAGCACATGGAACACAACACAGAACTGCCAGCAGGGGCTAATTTAAGAAACCTCAGACCTATTGTCACACATAAAACACCATCTGCTACTCCAACACATAGAACAACTTCACCCAGAACACTGCACATGGCACTGTTGAACACCAGATCTCTCTCAAACAAAACATTTCTCATTAACGACCTGATTTTAGATAACAATATTGATTTTATGTTTTTAACTGAAACCTGGCTCAGCACTGATGGATCTGCAACCCTGCTGGAAGCTTCTCCACCTAATTACATTTTTACACATTCTTTTAGAAAAGATAAAAGAGGTGGGGGAACAGCAACAATTCTTTTAGCATCTCATGGTTTTAAAGACATTTGATTTGGTGATTTTACTTCTTTTGAATATCATTCTTTTGTTTTTAGCAGCCTACCCATACCGTGTTTAATAATCTATAGACCCCCAAAACGATGCTCCTCTTTTATCTCCGAATGTTCAGAATTACTCTCCATCATACACACAAAGTACAACAGAATTATTATTTTAGGTGATTTTAACATCCATGTGGACAATCAATCAGACTCTTTTAACTCACAGTTTTTACATTTAATTTACTGTATGAATTTTATCCAACACGTCACCCAGCCCACTCACAGCAAAGGCCATAGATCTTGTTTTAACCTATGGCCTGTCAGCTAGCATATCGTCAGTTATGGACGTGGGCTTGTCTGACCATTTCTGTGTGTTTTTTACTGTGAATGATTTTATACAAGAAGAGATCCCTGAGCGAACTGTTAGGAAACGCTTTCTTACTACTGAAGTGGCTGCAAATTGTATTGATTTTTTACGTAGTACTCCTCCAAATATTTTAACTTCTTCCTGTGATTTTATCGTTGACAGTTTTAACAGTAAACTTCCATCAACTCTGGACACAGTGGCACCACTCAAATTGAAAAAGATAAGAACAAATCCAACGCCACCCTAGAGAAACAAAGATATAATCCAACTGAAAAGAAACTGTCGAGTAGCAGAAAGAAGGTGGAGAAAGAATAAACTAACAGTTAATTATCACATTTTTTTAAGGAACAAATGAATATCTACAACAAAGCAGTAAAACAAGCAAGAAAAGATCATTTCTCAAAGCTGATAAATGACAACCGCAATAACACAAAAATCCTGTTCTCAACAATCAACGGTTTAATTAATCCTGCTTTTAATCAACAGTGCAGTGTATATTCAGACCAAGCGGCAAACTCCGGTCTCAAACGATGAAGCCAATGCGGAAGTGATATAAACTGCAATACATCGAAAATCCTCTTGAGGCTGGCTGCAGAAACACCGGAAACCACATAGATATGAATGGGAAAAAGACGACCTTTGCAGCATTAATAAACATGTTTACAGCCTGGTTCAAAAAACGGCTTGGCCCTATGAAGCTAATCTCTCTAATGGCACACACTGTACGGGGGGTGAATTTTTTTCTAACGTGACGGTTCAGAAGATATTAAGATTATGAGTTTTGCCCAAATAAGGACATGACTGACGTGACTCCCGGTCGGGAACACACAGCCATTGGCTAAGAGACTCACACTACGTCACACTCTGCCTAGTTGAGTTCCGCATTACCAATATGGCTGCCGCCGTCGATTTGCTTCAAAACAGCTCTCAGGAACAGATGGGTGAAGTCACGGATACTACGTCCATATTTTTTACAGTCTATGATTCAGACGCAGCATGTGAAGATTTTGCAGTCCACTTCACAGGTAAAATAGAGTCCATCCGGCAAAATCTCTCTCACAGCCACCCAAGGAATGTTAAAACCTCAGAGTCTTTGTTTTTATATGAGGAAACACTGGAGAAGTTTGTCCTTGTTGATGCTGACATGCTGGGCAAAGTTTTTTCCAAACTTAGCCCAGCAACCTGTCTTTTAGATCCAATCCCAACATCCTTTTTTAAAACAGTTTATAGCCATTTTTATCCTGAGTTATTAAACATTTTCAATTATTCTCTTCAGATGGGTGTTTTCCCCACTGCTTTTAAGACCGCCATGGTTACACCTCTTCTGAAGAGAAACAATCTGGATTCATCCATGCTTGATAATTACAGGCCAGTCTCTAATCTGACATTTTTAAGTAAGATTTTAGAAAAGCTTGTTTTTAATCAGCTAAATGATTTTATGAACTCTTTTAACATCGGTGAAATCTACCAATCAGGTTTTCACACAAATCACAGCACTGAGACTGCACTGGTCTAAGTTTTAAGTGATTTGAGGTCCAACATGGATCAAAGGATGCCCTCGGTTCTTGTGCTGCTTGACCTGAGTGCAGCCTTTGACACTGTTGACCACACAATTCTTTTAAACGGACTTCACAATTTTATTGGCATCTCTGGCACTGTTTTTAACTGGTTTGAATCCTATCTTACTTACAGAGAATTTTATGTCAGCATGAGTGAACACAGATCAAAAAGTTACAAAATGAATTGTGGGGTTCCCCAGGGTTCAATTTTAGGCCCAACTCTTTTTAATTTTTATATGTTCCCCGTCAGAAGTGTCATCAGGAGGCATGGCATCAACTTTCATAGCTATGCAGATGATACACAGCTCTATATCGCCGTGTCTCCTGATGACCCAGGAACAACTGACACACTTTTTAAGTGTATTTTAGATATTAAGTCATGGACGGCAGAGAACTTTTTACAGCTCAACCAGGACAGAACTCAGGTTTTAGTCATTGGTACTGGACCTCAGAGAGAGAAACTGAACACCAAACTCCAAGCACTGGCTCTAAAACCATGTGAGCAGGTAAAGAACCTGGGTGTGATCTTTGACTCACACCTCAGTTTTGAGCCACACATTAGAGAAATAACAAAAAAGGCTTTTTATCACCTAAAAAACATTTCCAAAGTGCGTCAGTTTCTCTCTCAAGCCAATGTAGAGACACTAGTTCATGCTTTTATAACCTGTAGAATTGACTATTGTAATTCTCAGCTTCAGCTGCTCCAGAACTCAGCAGCTAGAATGCTGACAAAGATCAGAAAGAGGGCCCACATCACACCAATTTTTTCTTATTTATCAGATTTGCTTTTATCATATGAGCCAGTGAGAGCCCTCAGATCTTCAGGTAGCGGACTTTTAATTGTACCAAACGTAAAAACTAAGACCCACGGTGAGGCGGCTTTTTATTATCACGGCCCACGCCTGTGGAACACCCTGCCTGAGGATCTGAGGGCTGCACAGAGCATAAATATTTTTAAAGGCAAACTCAAGACATACCTTTTTAGTCTCGCTTTTAACTAAGTTTTATTTTTATTCTTAACAGTTTTATCTATTTATTTATTTATTTATTATCTATTTCAAATTTAGTCACTTTTATTCTACTTTATTTATTTATTTACTTATTTATAAGTCTCACATCTTATTTTCTTTTAATGGTTTAAAACTTTAGTCCTTTATTATCTTAGAAATGTATTTTACTTTGGTGGTTTTAATTTCCTGTTTTGAGTTTTAACATCTTATGTTTCCTCCAGTGTTTCCTCATTAAGATAACATGAGAGCGTTTCCTCAGTTCGTTCAGCAACTTCTTTAGATTTTTTATTTATTTATTTATTTTATTTTATTGTTTTTATTACTATTGTTGTATATTGTGTTGTTAACCTTAGGATTGTGGGGTGGGTTTGGGGTCGGGGCTGGGGCTGGGATCTTTTTCTTAATTTATTCTATTTGAAGTTGTTTTTCTTGTACAGCACTTTGTGTTACAATGTCATTGTATGAAAAGCGCTTTATAAATAAATTCTGATTGATTGATTGATGATAGTCTTTCCTTTACTTAAAATATACAATAAAACTAATAAGCAGTAAAAATAAAATCCAGTTTATGGAGGGTTACAAAATTAACCCATATTCTCCAGTTAGCAGTGAATTGCTCTGACCTGTGATTAACAAGTGCTGTAGTCTTTTCCATGTTGTAAATATCTATTGTAATGTACATCCATCCATTTAGAGTTGGGCTCTCCTGTGTCAACCATTTCCTGGTTAACACCTTTTTAGCTGCGACCAGCAGAGTGTTCAAATATCCGAATTTCTACTTTACTCTATTTCTAAATATACCTCATTATGTCATTCAAACATGTTCTTAAATAATAAAAAGACTATGTTGCTTTATGGAATAATGTATGAAATGTAATAAAATGATGATTGATAGATCTCCAAATAAATGACTTTATATACCTGCTGTATTAATTTTATACACACATTTTCAACTCGGTTTGACTATAAATTAGGTTGATTATTTTTACATTGCTTTAAACCAGTAACTATTCCTCTTGAAGTTTCAGGAACAATTTGAAAGTTTATCAAAATTGGTATAAATAAACCTGAGAAACCTTGAGTGGGTCTCTGATCCACAGCTGATGACTTACTCACACCTGGTGGATTATCCGTGCACTGCATGTATCTGATCGTATACATCAGTTTTTTCTGAAAAATATATCAAACTGGTGATAGAGAGGTCTCAAAAACTGATGTATCAAATATGATACGCTTGGCGTTATAGGGTTAAACATATGTTGCTTTATCGATGATTTATATATATATGTGTTTGTTTGTTTGTTTTGATGTTTTCTTTTTGATTTACAGGTTCCGTGACGTTATAAAGGATCTGGAAAAAATGATGCAGGGCCTGATCAACACCATCTTCAGGACAGTGAACACATTTGAGGAAGGAGTCCATCTTGTGGACATTTTTAGACCTGTTTCCACTCGACAGGTGGCTACCTTACACGCACGCACGCAGGCATGCACACACGCACACTCACACACACACAGACACATAATTGCACAATTTTGATTCATGTTCTTAGCTAGGGCTGCTTTTGTTGCTTCTGCTCTCCCAGCAGCCAGCACCTCGACTGGACTCTTGATTCAGAGTCCAGCCTGCTCAGCTCAAATCACAGCTGAGCTATTTCTTATGTCGCGTTCACACCAGACGCCAACGGTCGCGTTAAGGCTGATTTATACTTCTGCGTTGAATCAGTGGCGTACCCTACGCTGGGGGTCCGCGTAGCTCCCGTACCTACACCGTGGCCTACACACATAGCTGACGTGCACCTCCTCCAAAATGTAAATCCCCGTAGAGCCGACGCGGACCGCAAGCCCTGTGATTGGTCCGCTCAGCGGCTTTGTCTTTCCCGCATTTACTTTTTTTTTTTCTTTTTCTTTTTTTCCTCTTGTCTGCATATATATTTCTGGTTTGTGTCATGTTTGTCACAAACTGTCAAATATTAATGCAATTTATTCTTGCAGCAAAAGAAAAGAAAGAAAACCTTTTTCTTCTGTGCTTGTGACTGTGTGCATGCAACCATCACCATCCCTCTTAGAACTCTGGCCTATCTTTTATTGGCAGCTAATATCATGTTCTGTAAAAGAGGGCGTGCACACCTAGGTGGGCCAAAAAATAAAAAATAAAAAAAATAAGAGAAAGTAAAAGAAAGATTACATAAGGATATACAAAGGGACAGGGAGAGAGAAGGAGAGAGAGACCTAACACAGTTAGATGGAGAGGGACCATCTCACCATGATGCCAAAAAAAAAAAAAAAGAAATCCGTGGGGTGATACTAATGATTAAGCAACCCTTAGTGTCCACAATCATTACTGAAGCTTGGGTCGCAGAGGGTTGCCGCCGTGCTGTGTTCTATTTGTGTAACAAGACCACCACTGGTGCAGATGAAACCACCTGGGTCAGACCAGCCGAGCGGTACGGCTCAGCACCCGGGCCGCGAGAGCAGTCAGACCGAAGGACCCAACCCGCCGCGGGAGACCCAGGCCAGGGGACGAGCCAAGGACCCAGACCGGAAGCAAGCAGGTACCGCCGGAGCACCCAGGGCGACCCCCAGGTCACCCAGTAGGAGGAAAGGGGGGCGAGGGGGGAGAGATCCCGCAGCCCCCCCAAGGGACACCCCCACAACACCACCCCCACAGCCCCCCAAGACGGAGCCAAAGGAGCCACCAGGGTCGAGGGGGCCCGGCACCAGGAGCAGACAGCCAGGCAGACGGGCAGGACCAGGACCAGAGCCCACCAACCGGCGCGCCGGAGCGGGGGGAGGGCGGAGGCAGCAGGGCCAATCCCACCTGCCCCCCTCAGACGGCCCGACCACTCCACCTAGTCACACTAGTCTTTTGTTATCAAACAAGGTTGAGCTCGTGGACATTGAATGGGGAAGCCGGTTATGCTAAAGGGGGCAGAGCTAACTCCCTACAACAACCCATAGCTGGATTCAAGTGACAGATAAAGGTTTTCACAACTCAGCAGATAATCCTCCTCCCTCTCTGTCCTCACAGTGAGCTCCTGTTTATTCCTGATCCCATAAAAACAGGTAGAGTCACAGAGTTCAGTGAAGCTGCACAGAGATACAATCAAAGTGTCCCATATATTCCAGATGAGTGAATCTCTGCTGGTCCATACGTCACACAACACACGTCACTGGAGGATCTGCACGCTGATTAGCTATCATTGCGTCATTCGCATGAATCGCGCCATTCACACCGCCAGACCACTTCTTGCGTCTATTCGCGTCTTTACATTGACTTTACATGTAATTCATTCATGTGAAGGAATGTATTCCTGTTTGGTGTGAATGCCCCATTAGACTCGTACTCAACTTTTAGACTTTCTCTTTTTGGGGCTTGAATGATAAGATAGATGTTCAAATGTGTTTTGCTTTAATTTTTTTTTTGTTGGCTTTTTGCCTGTATTGATAGAGAGGCCTAACAGAGACAGAAAGTGAAGGGAAGAAAGACAAGAAATGACATTTCATATGTTTTAATCAAACTACTACTGCTGCAGTCAGAACTTGTTACTGCAGCTGCAGGAGTTGGAGGCTTTGCCATTTGAGCTACCCTCCATCCATCCATCCATTTTCTTCCGCTTATCCGGGGTCGGGTCGCGGGGGTAGCAGTCCAAGCAAATTGACCCAGACATCCCTCTCCCCGGCGACACTTTCCAGCTCCTCCTGGGGAATCCCGAGGCGTTCCCAGACCAGGCGGGAGATATAATCCCTCTACCGCGTTCTGGGTCTACCCCGGGGCCTTCTCCCAGTTGGACGTGCCCGGAACACCTCTAAAGGGAGGCGTCCGGGAGGCATCCTTATCAGATGCCCGAACCACCTCAGCTGACTCCTTTCGACGCGGAGGAGCAGCGGCTCTACTCCGAGCTCCCTCCGGATGTCCGAGCTCCTGACCCTATCTCTAAGGCCGAGCCCAGACACCCTTCGCAGGAAACTCATTTCAGCCGCTTGTATCCGCGATCTTATCCTTTCGGTCATGACCCACAGCTCATGACCATAGGTGAGGGTTGGAACGTAGACCGACTGGTAAATCGAAAGCTTTACCTTCTGGCTCAGCTCCCTCTTCACCACAATGGTCCGATACAACGTCCACATCACTGCTGACGCCGCACCAATCCGCCTGTGGATCTCACGCTCCATTTTACCCCCACTCGCGAACAAGACCCCATTTGAGCTACCCCGTACTTGGAACTTCAGACGTAAACAATTAATCGAGTATCGATGAATTGATTGTTAAGAACTTACTCGAAACACACATTTTTGTTGTCAATTTTCCATCGCGTGGAACAAACGTCATGGGGTCTCATATTACATTCAGCTATCAGGGAGGTGTTTGAAGTTTAAATCTTGTTTCAGTGAATCAGCTGTTAAAGGTGTTGCCCACAGCAGAGACGCTCAGCTGGGGGCTGCGGCTGAGTGACAGGTCTCCACGAGCGCTTTTTAAAGAGGATTAATACAAAACTGCTGCAAACAACGACACGGACACGAAGGCTAACAACTTCGAACAGGACATTTCCCTTCCTAGATACAAAGCCAACAGACTGGTGGGAGTTTCTCGTACGCTATGTTTGCAGAGCAGCAACATCAGAGCCGTCTGGGCTTTTCTGTAGCTGGACTGATTATGACCCGGTTGCCCTCCCAGCTGACACCTGATCGCGTACACATGTTTATATCTCTCAACAAGACTGGGTAGACTGGACACTGTGAGTCTAGAATATGTTTCTGTTCAGTTCTCTTATCGCTGTAAATACACAGTTAGTGTTGTGAGCCTTCACTTTATCAGACTGTATGTCCACAGAGAATATTTTTATGAGTCTGATCGTTGATAATGAGAGTTAAACATGTTCTACCTGTATTCAATACTGTCAGTTATATGCATTTTGTTGCTGTAGAAAATATAATTTAGGGGGAAATCAACATATTTGACATTGTTTTTGACATAAGAAAACTCTTTTTTATTTTCTTATTGATTAATCGATTATTGATCGTTAACATTTCCAAAGATCGATCACTGAGAACACTTAAAATTTACATCCCTACTTGGAACTGAAATAATCTGCTTGCACATTCTTGCATACTGTTCCACTCTGCTAGATGTATACTGAATCTAAGACACTTTGTCCTCACGATTAGGCAAAAACAAGAGGATCCAAAATGCAGACTAAGAGAAAAGTTTGATTAAAAAAAACAAAACAACAGGATATGAAACAAAACTTAATACATCCAAATCCATAGAAGAAACAAGAATACTGGGAACACAGGAAGAGATCGGGTGCATCTCAAAGCTTTATCGTTCCATCCTTGTGTTCACTCGCGTTCACTTGCGTCTTAGCCCCTCCCACCAGAGATTCAAGGAAATGAAACGAGAGGAGAGAGGAGACGAGAAGATTTGTTTTCAGAGACATGAATCGTCCTCTCCTCCGGAGCGTCAGGTGAAGCAATGTCGGTTTGTGATGACGGCTTTAACAGATGTTTGTGTCTGCACACATGTTCACTGTAATAATTCTGAGAAGTATAAACAGTAACAGAGCTCTGTCTCTGTGTTTACCTGTTTACACCTGCACATGGAGAGAATCTGCTCTCTGTTTATTCTGTGTGCTGAAGCATTACGGATCCATTCACTGGTAAAATGCCTCATTTTAAATGATTGATTAAAAAACAGACCAGTAAGATTGCTTGTTCTGTGGTTTCTCTCTCAATCCCAGACTGTGAAGCGCACCATAGAAGAGAAGATGGAGGAGGTGCTTCATCTTCTCAGCAAGGAGCTTCAATTGGTCAAAAAGCAGCTGATCCAGAAACCAAGGTGTATCCCCGACCACATCCCCCCGGTAGCAGGACAGGCTTACTGGGTGAAGGGCCTCAGACGTCATATAGATAGACCAATGGAGGTGAGTCCTTTAAATTACATAGTAAGCTATGAATTTAATGCAATTTTCAATCAAAGAACGGTTTAACTGCTCTGGCCTTTCTTTGGGTAGACGTTTCCAACATTTGAATGCACACAGATATCGTATGATCTCCAGAGAACTCTCCCCCTGAAGCTCCTTCCTTGACTACTTTCATTTCATACCTGTCTTTACTCTCCAGTTGCTTCACAAGGCCTACTTTATGCATGAGTCATTTAGCTACAAAGAGGTAGTGTCCACTCACGGCCAGTTGGTGGAAGTTATGGATGAGATGGTGAGAAGGAGTTTCACCATGTGGAACCAGAGGCTGGATCATCAGTACATCAAGAGACTGGAGCAGCCACTGTTGGTGCGATGCAAGGACAAGACCGCCAAGTTGGACGTCAACTTTGACAAGTCAGTTCACCAGAGAACCAGTACTCACAAGAAATGCAAAGTGTTTGAATCACTGTGATGTTCTACATTTAATCGGTCATTTATGTACAATATAATGTATTATTTTTGAAATATAACATATCCATGTAGAACCCAAACTCTTGATACAAACATCATACATAATACAGACATAAATACACATGCACACATAATATGTGACGTATATGGAAGAGGGTGAGGGCCACTGAAAAAAAATAAGTTTTTAAGGTGTCTTTTTTGTTTGGCTCGCTGCTGGATAAAATTAAATAGGGGAGAACGGGGTTGGTTATCACACTTTTTACTGTTTTGATGATTGCTCATCATCAAAACATCTTTCAGTAGTCATTCCTACATTAAATTGAAGCTTAAGGTGTTGGCTTTAATGTGTATCCCTCTCATTTTCCAACTCATTGTAACAAAGCGGCAATTAACTCAAAGACACTCTGACACATTGTGACAACCAACCCCATCATGGGGATGGTTGTCACACACTATGGGGTTGGTGGTCACACACTATGGGGTTGGTGGTCACACACTATGGGGTTGGTTGTCACACACTATGGGGTTGGTGGTCACACACTATGGGGTTGGTGGTCACACACTATGGGGTTGGTGGTCACACACTATGGGGTTGGTGGTCACAATGGTATTTTAATGGGAATAATCTTTTAAAAAAGGCAAGAAGGCAGAGCTAGATTTGAAAGTTTAATTGCACTGACAAGTGATAGGCCTACATAACTTAATGCATTTTAACATAAAATGAGCAAGGACCATGAAGAGGAAACACATCTTTAGGCCAGCCTATATAACAACATAAAGAACAAAACAAATAGGCCGTACAATAATGGTCTACTCAACTAGGCTACATGCAGTCACTGTCTGAGTTACAGTGATGGCAAATGTAGGGTCTGCACACTCCAACTCATTTCACCATGCATGATTTTGCCAACACAGGGGTTGGTTGATACATGTGACAACCAACCCCTAAGGGAATGTGACGACCAACCCCAACTGGAACTTTTTGCTAGCATCAAGGCTAACAACCATCTAACAACTACTTAGCTAGCTAATAAAAATCTAAACTATAGCTCTCCCTTCAAACTTTGTAAGGGTAACACTTGTTTTGTTAAAAAAACATTGTTTAAAAGCCTAGAAGAAAAATACTGAGGAGCTGAATATTTACTATTTGACATGAGAAACACAAAAAGTCCTCTCACCTCAAGTTCAGCTGTCTTACTCCAGAGAAGACTATGTAGGTGAGCTCTGATCCTAATTCTGGAAATGTCCATACCCCAATTTCAGAGACAGTGCCCCCTGGTGGCGAGATATAACAAGTGTGACAACCAACCCTGTTCTCCCCTACACCATAAAAAAAGATTTTCACCCACCTATCAAAGGAAAAAAAAAAAAGTGTCCCTAATCCTTTTCCATACATCTGCATGTGCTTGTAATTTGTATTTATTTATTTTGTTTTCTTTTCCAGAAACCTAGTGAACCAGTTATCTGAGATGCAGTACTGGGATAAGCTTGGGTTTGAGATTGTGTATGATATCTATAAGGACAGAGATGACTTCAGAAACCTGAGAGAGGAAGCACTGCTTCTGACCAGGAACTATAACAGGTGCAATAACCCTCTCACAAACACTGATGTGCATTTACATACATTGTGTCCATGTAAACTTAGCTCTTGCATTTCCAAATATAAATATATATTTGTTGCTATTAAGGTGATTTTAATTCACTCAGTATCAGACAGGAAGTAAGAAACAGTGACTAAGAGATTCAAGGCTTTTTTCGACCGCGGGAACTTTACCCCAGAATTACGTGCCTTTCGACCGGTGGACCCAGGGTCTAAATTTAGTTCAGGGGTAGATAATCTCCTCCCTAAAAAGCCTCTGCTGGGGGGTAGTACTTTTAAATGGTCCCGGGACTTTTGGGGGGCCAGGGCCTGCAATGCCGAACGTGTCTGATTGGTAGATTAACAGCAGTGTTTTTATTCCGCCCTCCGTCCACAATAACATCACACACATCTGTGATTCACTTGATTTCTCTTTCTTTCATTAGTTTTTATTTGTTCTATCTTTTTTGTATGTGTGTGTACTTTTCAAAAGAAGAAGCTGTGATTCTCTTGATTTAGCAGCTTGTAACAGTAGTCTTCTCTCAGCACACTGTGAATGCGTCTCTCCCGGTGTTCCGGTTTTAAAAGTGACCCTGTAAACTGGAGACCTTCAGCTGAACGTGTCAGTGTTTGTGGAGTTTACACAGCTGTTGAAACACAGAGGGAGTTCCTGGGAATGCAAACTAGTTTAGTTTTTATTAAGATTTCAAAATATCCTCATCAGATATTTAATGATCGTCTAAAGACGTTTATGAGGGATGCATCCGGCTGAAAGTCTCCACTTAACAGGGTCGCTGTTTAAACTAAAACACCGGCCGATCTCTGCCACGGCTTTTTGAGTTGAAAAGGATTTTAAAGCCGTGTTGAAACGTCTTTGCTACTCGCAGTTATCTCCTCTCACGTGTTGATTCAGTGAATCCATCTGTGATGAAATATAGCACCATCTAAAACAGCACCAGCTGAGTCTCTTCATGCTAACAGGCTAACTGTTGTGTAGCTCATAATGATACCTGCCTGTCCGTCTGCTTCTATGGTGTCATCTGTGATGAATGGCATTCCTCTTTGTTTTACTGCCCTCTACTGGTCTGGTGGTGTAGTACATTTACACATTTATACATTTATACCTCACTGGCCTGAATTATACAATCTACCCGGGACTTCAGCCCGCGGTTGAAACGCAGACAACAATGGGGGCCCAGGAACCTTTTAGTTCAGGGGAAAGTAGTTCTGGGGTCTAAAAGACCCCGGACATCTTGGTCCAAATGCATAATAAGTACAGTAAACCTTACAGTTCTCCAGCGAAACACAATTACTAAACAAACAATACAATTGAATGGACCAAAGTCTCAGTTACACTCTATAGATAGTCTGTAAAGGGTCTCAGTCATCCAGCTAATCATGGTAACTCAAAGCTTGTTTGAAGACCTCTCCTCTGAAAGACTTCCTCAGTTCTGATCAGACTGGGGAAGAGCTAGAAAATATGTGCCTCTAACAGTGGTGGGCGTGATCAGGTGACAATCTGATTTATATTCTAAACAGTCAACAGTCAGTTTGGGATGTAAGGATACAGGGTAAGGGTACAAATAACAACATTTATATTGGGATATTATTTTTAAACAGTAGAGGGTACTATCTGCATTTCACTCCGCTTGTTCAACATCATGAAGTCTCTTGCGCTGCTCTCTTGTCACTTGCTGAGTGGAGAGTAACAGACATGGAGTCAGCAGGTGAAGACCGAGCAGTTTAGGATGCACCTTTGTGTTTACAGTCTGAGGGACGGCAGCATTTTGTCTTTCCCTGATATTCCTGAAGAAGAACATGTTAATTCACAGCCAGGAGCTGAACCTGCACGTTAGTTTATTTAAAGAGATTAACATTATTTGTGTTAATATTTAATACTTTCATTTGGGAATCATCATTCACTTTACATTTCTTTAGAATTGTTCTGAAGTTTTCCAACAAGGTATTTGTGTACGCTCATGTTGAGTTTTTTACAAGGTGCTGAAAAAAGTGTTCAGTGGTTTTATTTGAGTTACAACACACCTTAAAATGAAAAAGAATGACTTTGAAAATCAAGTGAATCGTATCATGAACCAAAAATCGGGATTGGAATGGAATCGTGGGAAGACTGTATCCTTACATTCTTACTTGACAGTAATAGAAACTCAGTTGTGTTAACTTCATACTCATCTCACCTGTCCTTATGCCTGTGTGTTGAACGTCAGGATCATTGGAATGCTGTCTCCAGACGAGCTGGGTCTGTTCCAGGACAGCATTCATGGATTAGATAAGAGGATTCAGCCAGGATTGACCATGTACAAGTGGTTGTCACCAAAGGGACCTTCCCATATCTTCATCCAGGACTGTATCAAACACGTTGACAAGGTTTCCACACACAGTTAACCGTTTTCTGACATGTTTACAATTCTGTGATGGCTTCACTCTTTCTCAGTGTTGTCTTAGGGATTAGGGAAGTAGACGAATGGAGAGATGTGTGGAGAAAATCTCTCTGTAATTGTTGAATGTAACTCTGGGTTACCTGAGAACTTGTTCTGAATATGAATGAACTATGAGATGATTATCAGGGTTTGGTTTTAGAGGATTTTTGACAAAGTTAATGGAATAGCCCTCTCCTCTCCTCTCCTCTCCTCTCCTCTCCTCTCCTCTCCTCTCCTCTCCTCTCCTCTCCTCTCCTCTCCTCTCCTCTCCTCTCCTCTCCTCTCCTCTCCTCTCCTCTCCTCTCCTCTCCTCTCCTCTCCTCTCCTCTCTACAGGTCCAGTTGATAATTGATGACTACAAAGTCATCAATGGTTCCATCTCCAACCTGTGTAGCAGAATAAGTGACACATTGCTGTTTAAGGTCAATGAAAAGACTTTGTACAGGTACTGATCGATATGTTACTTATATCTTACAGCATGTTATTCATCAGACATCACAAAAAGCATCAAGTCATTACTTATTAGACTTTCAGTCACCTCTTGTTCTATGTTTTGTACGTTTGACCTTCACTTTCTAAATGTGTGTTCATGAGTCAGAGTCAAACAAAAGGGGACATAGCGGTTCAGTTGATTTTAAACACCACAGTACTTCACTGATCTCTTCATATGAGTTCCTCTTTCTTACAGTTCAGGCTTATTGAGTAATCAGTCAGGTGTTGTCATGCTGAAAGCATCTCACTAAGGATCATCAGCAAGCATGACCTGGTCTAAAGCAAAGACAATAATAAAGAAATAGAAATAATAGAAATAATAATAATAATAATAATAATAATAATAATAATAATAATAATAATAATAGTTTTTTATTATTATAATTAAATAAATATTATTTTCTAATTATTACAACTATCCAGAATCCTTATTATTATTATTATTATTATTATTATTATTATTATTATTATTATTATTATTATTTGTAGTGGTAGTAGTAGTAGTAGTATTATAAGTATTATAATGACTATTATTAGGATCGTTATATATTTAATATGTATTATTATTATGATTATAATTATTATTAGTATAATTATTAGGTTACAATTATTATAATAAATATAATAATAATAATAATAAATATAATAATAATTATTATTATTATGATCATTATATATTTAAAATGTATTATTATTGTTGCTCTTATTATTACCATTTTTTATTAGGATCATTATACATTTAAAATGTATTATCATTATTATTATTATTAATATGAATATTTTTATTATTATTATTGTTATTTTTATTAGGATTATTATACATTTAAAATGTATTAGTATTATTATTATTATTTTTATTATTTCTATTATTTTTATTATTTTTATTATTAGTATAAATATTAATATTATTATTATTGTTATTTTTATTAGGATCATTATACATTTAAAATGTATTATTATTATTATTATTATTATTATTATTATTATTAGGATCATAATATATATTTAAAATGTATGTTATTTTTATTGATGTTATTATTATTATTCATGTATTATCATTAATATCCTGTTACTGATTTATGATCATTATCATATTTAATATTTTAACCGGCTGTCCTGGATGTTTCTTTTTCTTAGGAACCTGGAGTTTGAGGAGGACCAGAGAGCTCACCAGCAAAGTCAACTCTGCACCATCCGCTCAGCACACCAGGGTGTTGTTGAGGCCATGATCTGCAATTACAGAAACTTCAGTAATGATGGCCCTGAGGTTTGTACCATGCTTTTTCTGTCATTCTTGTGTGATTAGCATGGCATCAGAAGTCTTCATGCACTTTGAGTAAACTGTAAAACAGCATAGTTATAAGGTTGGTATTTTAGAGGCACCACTCCCAAGGTTTGGGTGGAGTACAACCTCAACATCAATTCATTGATTATTCCTTTAGGGAAATGCATGTACAATGAAGGCAGCTAGTCACTGTCACTGCTGATCAGCCACTGGGGAACCTACTGAAGAGGGTTAGGGCCACTGAAACCAATCCTTAAAAGTATTGGTCAGTCATTTCTTTGTTTTCTTTCCTAACTTTTTAAAAAATATTCTGACTTCAAAATCTAAAGTATGGGATTACTGTCTGAATTCTGACCTTTTCTGAATTTTTTCATTGAATTCTGATTTTCATTCTGATTTTTTTCACAAATAAAATATGATATGAAATCTGAATTCTGACTTTAATACCAGAAAAAAAAAAGTCTGGCCAGTTCTGTTTATCGAGTTAACATTTTTAGTTTTTCATTTAAACTGAAGAAAGGAAAAAACAACAAAACAACAATGAGACTGGGAAAACGACACAAGTCTGGCCTTCCTAAAAAAAAATAAAAAAAAATCAGTGGCCCTAATCCTCTTCTATCTGAACAGTTGAATTAGTAATAGCCTTATTTGAATTTTTCGATTTTGCATTTGGAAATATTTTGGTTTACAACAGAAGTCCCCACAAGCATCATATACACACAAGCAATACAACTAATAAACAAACACAAGTTCACACATTTAATTGAAATACATAAATACATAACTCCTGTGGATGACATCATCTTTCTGCATATGAGACCAAAGGAACCACAATCCTCTGTGAAATGGCAAAAGCCCAACAGCTGATAGTCGGGGAATTTTAGCCCATATTTGGCAAATCTGGGAATAAATTCCTTACCAAAAAATGTCTTCACCAATGTGTTCATGAAGGTCTCTAATAACACATATTAAAACATTTAATCTCAGCTCCTGTAGCAAAATCCATGACAGCTGTTTAAAGTTTGTGTACCTGGAACCTCATTGGTAAAAAAAATGAAAATGTTAAATTCTGCCTTCAGCAGTTTGTGAGGGTCAAACTAGGGGTTATTTGGGATTCTGAATTCATTTCAAGCATTTATTTTGTACAAAAAACACTCCTTGGTGGAAAAACGGCCACGCCGACTTTTACACATACTTTCAAAAGTAGCTCTATCTGTTTATTTGAAAATCTCAAATACTAGTTATGAAACAAACAATACTGACAAAAACAACACAGAAAAATATCTCAAGAGTCTCAATCTTCATCTTCTCCAGACTCTACATCATCATGGAAAGGGTCCTTGCATGCTCTGCCTGTACAACTTCACACTATTCTTCTTGCAGCTGCATGGTTGTTGCAGTCCTCGTCACAATTACAGCTTGTGAATTGGATGAGCTCCTTTAAGAGCCACTGGATCTAGTGTCTGAACTGGATCTTAACTGTGAACCCCTTCCATTCATCTGTTGTATCTGGGGTCCTGCATCCAGTCCTATTATTGGAGATTGACATGGAGGCCTTGCAGCTGAAAGTAACAAGTTAATCCTAAATCCCAAATAACCTCTAGTTTGACCCCTCACAAGCTACTGAAGGCAGAATTCAACATTTTACATCCTCACCAATAAGGTTCCAGGTAACAAAACTTTAAACAGCTGTCATGGATTTTGCTACAGGAGTTGGGATTAAATCTTTTAATATGTGTTATTAGAGACCTTTATGAACACATTTTCGTAGAAATATTATGGTGAGGAATTTATTCCCAGATTTTCACAATTTTCCCTAACTATGAGGGCACAAATAATCTAAGATCTCTGTCAGATCTGGCCCTGCTTGTAAAAGTGACCCTCTTCCCTGTTGGCAAAAGTCTAAACTATGAATGAAGGGGGTGGTTGGGGTCTTCAAGGATGGCTTTGCCTTCTGAGTGGCTCTCACTTGGTAAAGATGGCCAAGATCATTTAGATTAGTGCCAACAATCTTTGGGCAGACTGTGACGATATAACCCAGCCTGCTTCTGTTAGAAGTGCTGAGGTTACCAAACCAAGAGGTCATTGCAAAAATTTAAACAGACTCAATAAAAAAGAATACAATATTTTAAAAAGTGGTCTATCAACATTAAAACTCCTCAGCTTCCTCAAGAAAAAGAGTCTCTGATTGGCCTTTTTACAAAAGGCATCAGTGTTAGCATTAAAGTCAGTTTGTCATCAAGGATTGTGCCTGAGTATTTATACCTGTTCACTGTCTCTACAGCAGATCCATTGTTGACAGCTGGTGCCCTGATTGGTTGATTCTGATGAAAATCAATCAGCAGTTAATTTGTTTTTGAGACATTTAGATGCAAATAAGAATCATCACACCGTTTAATAAAACTTGACCCACCTTTTGGTCCTGCAAGAGGCTGACTATCACTGAGTCTTCAGCATATTTAATACTTAACTGTGACTCAAACTTACTCTGACATTCATTTGTGTAATACACTGTGGAACAGTCAGAATCTAAGTGTTGTAATACTGCTGCAATACCAGGTAGCGCCTCAAGGTGGTGCCACCTTTCTGTGTTGGTCTGATTACACAGAGAAGTTGCTCCCCTCTGAGACTGCAGTTGTTATTTTACGTTCAGACTGAGAGAGGACTCTCATTTCATTCAGTGACATGTTGGTGTAGCCTCTGCAGGGGCGTCGTAGTGGGGGGAAAAGTGGGACTGACTACCTAGGGCCAAAGTGGGGAGGGGGGCCCGTTAAGGGCCTGAAATAAAATGTGTTTCTACTACGCTTTTCTTTTGTTTTGTTATAACTGCAATAAGATAACTAAAATTGTCTGAATAAATAAACAAACATTCAGAATTCCTATCTGGAAAAAAGAGGGGTCTCTCAAAGCACCCCCTGTTAACATGTTTTCTGGATTTAAATGTACAGTTACCATTGAGAAGTGAGATTAAAGGTTATGAGAGTCTGTGAATGTGAGTACAGTGAATGTACAGCACATGTTTTATTTGAAGAGTTACGTGAGTGCTGCTAAAAGTATCCATGAGAAAGACTTTCACTGTCAACTGTCGAGTGGTCAGTAGTTCAGTTCCTTTTCTGGAAATGAAGCGTAAAGCAATATGAAAACTCAAATAAATGACCTAAAAAAGTTCTTCAATTATTAATAATTAAACTGGTCGGATCAGATAACCAAATTAAAAACATCAAACTAAAGCTTCCAACATGTCCCCTTCACTTGTATCCATGAGGAATAATATCTGTTCATTGAGAACCACACTACCTGGGCCTTTTGCATCACCCATCTAACAGATTAAAGAAATGACCCACCTTTAAAATGTTATCCTGTTAGGTCCAGGAGCACTGGGGGAACTTCACCGAGAAGGTAGACAACATGGTAGAGGAAGCTCTGAGGAGCAACATCAAGCAGTCCATGAAGAAGCTGTCCAGGGCCATCAATGGGGACAGTAAGACGTCACCCAACCCCTTATTCAAAGTCCAGGTTCTGCTGCACCAAACAACTTCTGAGTCCACACCGAAGGTAACAACAGCCATTCCTTTTAAGATTTGGTCATGTGATCAGGATGTGTTTTTTGGAGGGCAGGCGAGCAAAATGAATATTTTAAGTTGTCATTTTTTATCCTTGTATTAAATTCTGACTTTTTTCTCAGAATAAAAAAAAAAGACACCTAAAAAATATATATATATATTGAGAGTATCAGTGGTCCTAATCCTCTTTGGTAGAAAAAAAAGAGGCTAAACATTACAGATTTCACATCAGGGGAACCACCCATTCATCCAACTGTCCTGTCATCATGCTGCTACTTTAAACAAGGTCAAACTGTCAACAGTGTGTGTGTGTGTCTGTGTGTGTGCGGGTGCGTGCGTGCGTGCTCCTACTTGTGCCTCTCTCTATAGATTGAGTTCTCCCCGACACTTGAAAAGCTTGCTCAGCTCGTGAACATTTTGCCTCAGCTCATAAACACCACCTCCGAGTTTAAGAGACTGCCTGAACTTCTCACCGGCAAACCGTCACAAGGGAGTCCCATACACATCATTCTGGGTAAGAAGTGTTGTTTTTATATTAGTGTATATTTTATTCCTCATTAGAGTCTTTATCCATTTTCTTTAATCAAAGGATTCTACATCCACATGTAGGATGAGGAGATGCTGAATGATTTATGGACAGTGATAACTGCACAGTTTTGTGTGTATGTACACTACCAGTCAAAAGTTTGGACCCACCTTCTCATTCAATGGTTTTTATTTATTCTAATTATTTTCAATATTGTAGATTAATACTGAAGACATCAAAACTATGAAATAATCTGGTTTGGCCATAATCTGGATTACAACAGTAGTCAAATCCATTAGGTACTAACCCTGCCTCTGAACAACACAACTGATGGTCTCAAACACATTAAGAAGGCAAGTCATTCTACAAATGAACTCTTGACAAGGCTCATGTTCATTAGAAACCATTCCAGGAGACCACTTCATGAAGCAGACTGGGAGAATACCAAGAGTGTGCAAAGCTGTCATGAAGGAAAAAAGGGGGCTACTTTACAGAATCTAAAATATAAAACAGATTCTGCTTTTTTTAACACGTCTTTGTTCATTCAATAATTCTATATATGTTCTTTCATAGTTTGGATGTCTTCAGTATTAATCTACAGTGTTTACAATCATTACAATAAATACAAACCCTTGAATGAGAAGGTGTTTCCAAACTTTGACTGGTAGTGTAGATGTGATAAAGTCAGTGTTCATTCTGTTAACGAAAATCAAAACGAAAAATGTCCACCAAAGACAGCATTTTTATTTGAATAAAGAGAATCAAAATTTAGGCATCATGGTCACATCAAGAATGTTTTATTTTGACTTTTTAGCAGGGACAGGCTGAATCACTTAACATAAGATATTACACAAGCAAAAGTGTTAAAAGAGTGAAAAGTTGACGATTTAACACTTGATACAACCCTGAACCCGATATCTGATCAACTACATGAATTATTTTAATAAGAGGAAATGTTTTTAAAAAAAATCAAAGATTAAATATAACTCAGACTAGATGATCATGTTTTGAGTTTCCGTCCACTAAGATTCTAAAGGGGTAAAAAGACGAGAATGTGACTAAAACTAACAGGCCTTTGTCGTCTAAAGACTAGGACTACATCTAAAAAGCTGCCAAAATAAACTCTGGATAAAGTCTCTCACTCCAATCTCCCACACTCTTGCCCCTGTCTCCGTTTTCCTTCTTGATCCAACAGCACAAGACGAGGAGATGCAGAAGATCCAGACTGCTGTGTCTACAGGGATGACAGCTAATGCTAGCCACCTCCAGGTCTATCTGAAGTCCTGGGACAAATACAGAGACATCTGGCAGACCAACAAGGACTCTATGATACAACGCTACCAAAGACAAAACCCAGGAGTGTCTGCTTTTGATACAGCTATAATGAGGTAGTGTGCTGTTAGATCTCATGTCACTAAGAATAACCTGGAAGAGGTTTTGATGGTGTTTTTCAACACCCTAAATAGAACGAATTGCGTTTGTGTGTCCATTCCTCCTCACAATTCTTCCTCTTCTCCTTTTTTTTTTACACCACCACTCTCTGGTTCACCCCCCAGATACACTGAGGATTTCAACAATATTGAACATGAAAAGACGGTGTCGACCATCCAGTTTGTCACTCTGGACTGCTCACCACTCAAATCCTCCTTGGTTCAGCACTGCAGTGAGTGGCAGACCAAGTTAACTCAGCTGCTCAGCCACATGGCGAGCAACCGGCTCAAAGAACTTCACAACTCCCTGCTAGACAGCGCTAACAGGTGGGGATCAATCTGAAAATATAAGATAAGATATTCCTTTACTCTGCCCACAACGGGGAAGTGTACAGTGTTACAGCAGCAAACAGTATAAAGGAAACAGGAGCATATGGCAGAGTCGTCACAGAACTTTTGCAGGTGGCAGCTCGCTGTGTTGTTGGTGAAGTCTGCAGTGTAGAGGGGGAACAGGAACGGAGCCAGAACAGTTCCCTGGGGGGCCCCCGTGCTGCTGACGATAGTGTCGGACTGACACCTCTGGGTTAGGGATGGGAATTGATAAGATTTGATCAATGTCAATGCCATTGTCGATTCTGCTTATCAATCCAATTCCTTATCAATTCTCCTAACCATTCCTGAGTATTTCTTTGAGGGGGTAAAAGTAGTTCTACACAGTCTTCCACATCTAAAAAGGAAGCATTTCATTTTTTCCAAAATTATGTCTGCACAAGACTGAACATGAACATATTCAACTTGAACATACTGAACAATAGGTTGACCTCATTCTAGACCGCGTGAGTCCAGACATGGCCCCTGGAGCCTGGATGAAAAGACTTTGAATTTGGAGAGGAAAAACACTTTTCCTCCGGGGGTCATCGCAGAGGTATTATACCCACTCTCGGTGCCTCATTTTCGGCCGTGTGAGGGAAGGGGGTGAGATAGGATCCCAGTGTGTCAGTGCACCAGTTCCCCCGGCAGTCTAAGCCTATAGCAGCATAACTAAGAGCTGGTCCAAGCCTGATCCAGCTCTAACTATAAGCTTTATCAAAAAGGAAAGTTTGAAGCCTACTCTTAAAAGTAGAGAGGGTGTCTGCCTCCCGGACCCTGACTGGTAGATGATTCCAAAGGAGAGGGGCCTGATAACTGAAGGTTCTACCTCCCATACTACTTTTAGAGACTTTAGGTACGACCAGCAGGCCTGAGTGTTCACATTCTTTAAATTGTAAATGCATTTGTCTCAACGTTTGGTACATGAAAACTCCATTGAATGTTTGCAAAAGGTAGGAAGACACTGAAACAATAGTATCTACATTAAAAACCTAGTTATTGTGTGTTTGTGTTATTGTCCAGTGTCACCAACATGCAAAAAGTTGTTCTGTTATCATGTGACTCTTCTTTCTTTGGGTTTAACGGTGTGACTTTTTATTCTTTGCGTTTCATGTCTTTAGACTGAAACAGCCCCCCCAGACTCTGGCGGAGCTCGGGGAAAGCCTGAAGCTCTTTGAGACTCTTCAAAGCAACTTGACAAAGACGGAAGCTCAGATTCCTGTTATCCATGATCAGTTCGCCATCCTGGACAAACATGAAGTCCCTGTGGAACAAGCTGTAAGAACATCACTCATCAACATGCTGTCGTTTTTTACTTCATTAAGGACTAACAATGTACAAAGACGGTCAATAGAACAATTGAAGGTTTAACACGTGACGTACAATAAAATATGATAGGATCATTTTTATTATTAGTTCAAATGAGTGATTTAAGAGGGGGATTTATTTCTAGAAGAAAAACTGATCCTGTCTGTGGAAAAAGAACTTTACAGACAGTATAATTAAGACAATCACATATTCAAGAACACCTTCTGCTGTATTATTAATGTAACCTTCGTGGGCCTCAGTCACCATTTGTTCTTAAAACCCACTTACAACGTTTCAAAGAAGATTCTGCGCTCATTCAAGTTTTCTTTTCTGATATTTTAACATAGCTTAGAACAAAATCTAAGAACACCCAAGAGCACTTTTATGGCCAAATTCCACCAGATCCGTGTCTGGTCCGACTCCGACCCGTCACAGCACCGGATCTAATAGGTTTCTATTCTAGTCAGCGTGTTAACTTCCACTGGATCCGCTCTGTTGTGTTCGAGCTGTGGCAGGTCGGAGTCCTCCGGATCAGATACACAAGACTTCTATTTTTGCTGGATGCCGGAGCACGACGAAGTAATTTCAACAGAGCAGATGGAGCGGGACAGGAAGTCAGGTTTCACCAAAACAAAATGAAAACATCCGGTTAATTTTCAGAATAAAACACTCTGTGTTATCACCAGATCGTATTTCACTTAACTACAACAACAAACCAAAGTCATGATGAGCGGAGCCAGGCCTGGAGTCAACAGGTCAGAGGTTTTCAGAGGACCAGAAAGACAACATGGATGAGGAGAGGAGGAGGAGAATCCTTGATTCAGTGATTATCACAAGAGAACCTCAGTCACATGACTCCAGCTGTCCGGAGGTCCTGCTCTGTTCTGCGTTCTGAAAATGGACGAGAGAGCACAGAGCCGGACCGCAGCTGATCGGAGACAGATCTGGTGGAAGTCCCGGGTTACGCAGATCTGAGGGCAGACATGTCTGTTTAACATTGTTGGGTATACTGTTTTCCTTCATTTAGCACCTTTATATAATTGAGTTTATTATAAATCATTTTCTATTTAAATCCTGCAATGTTAAATTTAAACTACAAAATGTTAAATTATGAATATGAAACAAGCGATCAGGTGAGAATTTAAAAAAAAAATCTATCTGTTCTGATTTAAAGCTACAAACAAAGCATGAAATATTAACCTGATGGGCAAGATGACAGAAGACAATATAAAGTCCAGTTGAAATAATACATGATGAAAGGCAAACTTATCCTCACCAACAATAACTCACCTTTACACACAGGTCTTTAATGACTGATCCATCACATGTCAATCATTTATAGCAGCGTTAAGAATAAAATCATCCTCCAGTCGGATCAGTTATTGGACAAAAAGTTGAGATGAGTGTCGTCTGTCTCAGGAAATTTTCCCTTCAGATTTCAAACTGTTTATTCCTCTTCATCCTCTGTTCGTCCGAGCGAGTGATATATGTCAATATATTTGTTTATATTCACTACTGAGGATATCTATGCTAATTTGGAACATAGAGATAGAGCTTCAAATGGGGCTTCAAAGGGGTGGAAAATTTCTGGTAAATTTCTATGGGAGGTTAAGCTAGGGAATTCAGGAGATGTTCCAAATTGGAAACTTCCCATTGGAATTTGTGGGAATTTAATGGAAAGGTATCATATCCAAGCATAAATGTTTGTTTTGTTATAAGCAGACATCCATCCAAAATAATACAATTAAAACAGATTTATTTTTTAAGTAGAACTTTATCAAGTGTTAAATACTTGATTGAACAATCAATTCTTTCATTGAAGAACAAAAACATGAATGTTGAGTTAAATATTACTCATCCCCCCCCGACCCAACCCATTCAAAAATTAACAACAATGCAATCCCAACAAAGTCCCATTGAAAATGTTAAATGAAAAGAGCCGCTCTCCCTCCAACAAAGTCCCATTGAAAATGTTAAATGAAAAGAGCCGCTCTCCCTCCAACAAAGTCCCATTCAACATACAAATCAAAAAGCATCTTCCCTCAAGCTTCTCAAGCCTCTGCAGGATTCTAGAAATCATCTGTGCTTCATGTGATGGAGGAATGCACAGTGCATGTAGGGGGCGTGGTCTCAATAGCTCTGCAGTAAGCAGTGTGCTATGTGCATGAGATTGAGGAATAGCATAGATATTCAACTGTACCTACATGAAATCTGATTGTTTTAGTCAGGATTATGCTAAAATATATTTTCCCCAACTACATTTAAGTTCCCTATTTAGAGCCAACCTTCAATTTAGTCAATTCCTGCTTTATTCCTGTTTATTCCCATAAATTCACATTAATTCCCATGGAAAGTTTCCATCTTTGAAAATTCTCGGAATTTTGCAACCCTAGCTTCAAATGTACGAGGACATGGCAATCATCAGTTTGAGAACACAGGTGAGAACAGTTCTGCTGTTTAAGAACCGTCCATCAGTCTGACGTAGACTCCTCTGAGAAACCCTTCTTCAGAGTAGATTTAAGAAACATCTTCAGAAGTTGTCGGTCAATGAGGTCAAATGTCTTTAGGGTTCAGAGTCAACACAGTTAGAAGCCTAAAAAAAAGAGATGATACAATCAGGCAGCAGGTTGTCTTTGGAGTGAGACACACCCACAATCTGTCTATGAGCAATAAGTAAAGATTGAGAGGGATTCATTTCAAAACAGTTCACAAAAAAGTCAAGACAAAGTCCAAACTCTGAGTGGGCTTTGTTTATATCCATGCTCAGAACTCTCCATTAAGCATTAATGCCACTTCTGCTTCTTGGATCACCAACAGGTGCAGAACATGCACGAAGAGCTGGATGAAGAATGGGTGCAGTTCCAGCAGGTGTTGATCGACAGTGAGATCACACTGCAAAGACACAAGGAGAAGTTCAAGAACAGCCTCATCCTCTCCTCTGAGGAGCTAAAGAAGAAGGTCCAGACAGCTCTGCAGGATTTCAACAGCACAGGTCTTGCCCTCTTTATCTGCTTTCTTCATATGATCTCATTTAAATACCACTTAGTGTTCACATGTATAGGATGGTGTATAGTGTAGACTCAACACTGCTTATTAAATATCGTACGTGTTCTCAGTGCTTCTGTCTAAACATTGAGAACACTCGTAATCTGCTTCTATTCTCTTTTTAATGATTATAAAACAACACTATGGTTGTTTGGTGCATCACTGCATCGTAGAGGAGGGACAGTGGGGGTCGCCAGTGTCTGGAAACAATGTTAAGGGGGCCGGGGGCTGAAAAGTTTAGGAAACCCTGGTTTGGTTGATGGTTTCATAATATCTGCACATCTGTTCCTCCTGATCACAGGATCACAGCAGGCATCCTGTGCAGCATGTTTCATCCAGTGCAGCATGTTTCATCCTGTGCAGCATGTTTCATCCAGTGCAGCATGTTTCATCCTGTGCAGCATGTTTCATCCAGTGCAGTATGTTTCATCCTGTGCAGCATGTTTCATCCTGTGCAGCATGTTTCATCCTGTGCAGCATGTTTCATCTTGTGCAGCATGTTTCATCTTGTGCAGTATGTTTCATCCTGTGCGGCACGTTTCATCTTGTGCAGCATGTTTCATCCTGTGCAGTATGTTTCATCCTGTGCAGCATGTTTCATCCAGTGCAGCATGTTTCATCCTGTGCAGCATGTTTCATCCTGTGCAGCATGTTTCATCCTGTGCAGCATGTTTCATCCTGTGCAGCATGTTTCAACCTATGCAGCATGTTTCATCCTGTGCAGCATGTTTCATCCTGTGCAGCATGTTTCATCCTGTGCAGTATGTTTCATCCTGTGCAGTATGTTTCATCCTGTGCAGTATGTTTCATCTTGTGCAGCAGGTTTCATCCGGTGCAGCAGGTTTCATCCTGTGCAGCATGTTTCATCCTGTGAAGCATGTTTCATCCTGTGCAGCATGTTTCATCCTGTGCAGCATATTTCATCCTGTGCAGCAGGTTTCATCCTGTGAAGCATGTTTTATCCGGTGCAGCACATTTCATCCTGTGCAGCATGTTTCATCCTGTGCAGCATGTTTCATCCTGTGCGTACAGTTTGTTGTGTGTTTATAATTGGGTATGAATTTATAATTGTATGTTTTTCCCTGTATTCTTGTATGTTCACACCCAGGTCCGTTTGACAGCGCGCTCAGCATTGAGACAGCCTTGAAAGAAGTCGCAGGGCAACGCAGCCAACTGAAGGCTCTTAAAGAGGAGGAGATCAGCATCCTTCATGGGCTGAGCTTCTTTAAGATACAACAGCCTCCCAACAAAAGCCTTCGCACACTTGGAAAGGTCCGATTTAGCTCAACGCTTATAATCCTCATACCACTGTTGTCTTATTATACTGTCAGCTTACAGATCAAACACAATGAACAGTCCTTAGGTGGATGTTAAGTTGCATGAATAAGCTAGCAGTGTTTTAAAGATGATATATTTAATAGTGCTAAGTCGTAAACTGTTGAGAAAAAAAGAGAAAGATGATAAATCCTGCCCATCCAGGATATTGCTGTGACTTTTACAGGATTGTAAAAGCCAACATTTGTCCTCATCTGTGTGTATGTGTGTGTTTGTGTGTGTATATGTTGTACAGGACATAGACCACCTGCAGCAAGTCTGGGACATCACTCAGGAATGGAACACCATGTGGAACTCCTGGAAGGTCGGTCACTTTGACACGCTGCAGACGGAGAGCATGGAGAGCACAGCACAAGACATGTTCAAAAACCTCCACAAGCTCCAAAGAGAACTAAAGGTCAGTCCTCGTGCACACTGCGGTGACATCCTCTGTGAAGATAACACAGTATAACACTTTTCCTCTTTTGTTTGCAGGAGAAGGATTGGGATATAGTACATTTCTCAAAGAACAAGATTGATCAGTTCAAACGGATCATCCCTATTATCGCTGATCTGAGAAACCCAGCCATGAGAGACAGGTACTGATTAAAACCAAAGTGTCCATATTTATTTAATCTTCTTCATTTGATAGTTGTTTGCCCTCGTTAGTGCTTGTGGCTTTATTCCAAGTGGGTTATCAGAACTTTTGCTGCATTCTGTCCAATGTGTTAAAAATGAGTACATGCCGACACAGAGTGTAAAGTGGTCTGTAAATTTAGAATTGATCTGTCAGTCAGTGGTGGAGTTTAAAGAATTCAACCCTAAATCGGTCATCAGTCTGGTAAGGTGGTGCTACATTAAATTTCAAACACATATCTATGGGGTTAATGTTGAATAAAGTGTAGTAACCTGGATCTCAAGTGAATGTTAGACAGCAGATTAAAATGGTCAGAGCAGAGTGGGAAATCCATCACATTTATAAGGGACAATATCAAGAGATGCACTAAAGTTCCTACCACAACGTCGCATCACTCAAGTTATTCAAATTTAAGTTCTCACTCACTTTGGGCTGCTGTCTGGCTGTGAGGTCTAAGTGCATGAAATCTAGACTTGTAGAAATTACAGCTAGTGCAAAATTCAGACGCAAGTCTCCAGAAGAACAAATATCACCAGAATGCACAGAACTCCAGGTTGATCATTGATGAAAGAAAGGACTACCATTCCTCTGCTCTTCTTTTCAACAACAATACTTTGTCTAAAACTCCACATTTTCTGTTTGATCAACTATCCTATAGGAGTGATAGCCATGATTTCAAAGCTAGACCTGCTTCTAGAGGTTGATTTACATGTCCACTCACAGATACTAATGCAAGGCAGCGTGCTGTTTTGTTTAGAGGCATAAAGATGAAGGATGGTCTTCCATCAGCTAGTATCAGTTTAACTGCTTGAACTGTTGTTTTAGGACTTTGAACCTACAGTATATCTATCTAATATTAAAGAGTATCTCTTATTATATTATCTGTTTGTAATACTATCATCTGTGAAGAAACTGTAAATCAGTGGTGGAAAAAGTAGTAATGCTAATGCTAGTGCTAATAATAATAATAATAATAACAACAATAATAAAAATAAAAATAATTATAATAATAATAATAAAATATTAATAACAATAATTATAATAATAATAATAATATTAGCAAAATAATAATACGAATAGTAATATATTTTTCTTATAATTATAATCACCAATATTATTATTTTATTTTTATTTTTTTATTATGATTATTTTATTATAAAAATAATATAAGTAATAATTATTATTGTCAGTATAACCATCATTAACATTATTATTATTATTATTAGTAGTAGTAGTAGTAGTAGGAGTAGGAGTAGTATTATAAAAACAATATTAGTAATAATTCTTATTATCATTATAACCTTCATTAACATTTTTATTATTATTGTTATTAATATTGTTATTATTATTATTATTATTATTATTATTATTATTATTATTAAAATAATATTATTAATACATATAATTATTATTAAAAACCATCATTAACATTTTTATTATTATTATTATTACTATTATAATTGTTGTTGTTATTATTGGAAAATAACTATTGTTGTTGTTAATATAGTAAATATCCTATTGTTGTTATAAAATAACAATAATAATAATGTGTATTATTATTTTCAGTATAATTATTATTATTATTATTACTATTATTATTATTATTATTATTATTATTATTATTATTATTATTATTGTTTGCAGAATTAATTGTTATACTAATAACAATAATGATATATATACAAAATAATAATAATAGTGATAATATTAAAATTAATAATATTAATACTTATCATAATTATAATGATACTACTACTACTACTACTACTAATAATAATAATAATAATAATATTTTCTGTTAAATTGATGTATTGTGGTCACTTATGAGATTACTTTTATGAATTTTATATTTATGTTTTCTTGGTTTTGGATTTTGTCTATTATTTATTATTGTTATCAACTTTGTTTTTAAACTTTGCCTTGAACTTTAAATTCTGATATCTGTGTGGATGCTAACTCCACCACAGGAAGAGTAGTTACCTTTGATAGAAACTAATGGAGATCCAGATAAATAAACAAACAATCAAATAAACAGTCAGAAAGAGATGACCTGCACTGATAGCTTGTGTCACCTACTCACCCTCAGTCTCTGTGTCAGTGCCAGCCTATTGTGTCTGTCTGTCTGTGTGCTAATATGCTTCAGTGTAGGGTTCAGTGCAGGGTGGGATATCTGTCACCTGGGTGTTAGTGATGCTCCCCAAATTGTACATTAATAATGATTACTTGGCAAATCTAAAGCTGCCTATGTGCTGGCTGCTAATGCAGTACACATGAGTTATTGCACAGTGTTACCAACCATCTGTGCTCATGACTAACAGTCAAACCTGAGTCTCCTAGTAGATGCTAGCATGCACCTCTACTTGTCCTTTGTCAGGTGACTTCCTGGCTACATTAAGATCAAGAGTAACCATGATTTCAATGCCGGGTTTCTTTCAGGCACTGGAAGGAGATCTGTGAGGAGCTGCAGTGCTCTGTTGACCAAACCAGCTCCGAGTTTACCCTGGAGAAAATGATCTCTCTGAGCCTTGAAAAGTATGCTGAAAAGATCGGTGAGATCTCTGGAGCTGCTAGTAAAGAACTCTCCATCGAGCAGGTACGGTGGTCTCTCTCTGTGATCCTGACTGAGGCTTTTTGTTCCTTGTTTGTAGCCAGAGTCTGAACTAGAAAGCTTGTGAGAGTGGAACTGACGGTCTTACACACACTTTGCAGACAGGCTGGCTGTTCTCGGGAGCTAAATTGTGTCGTAGGTGTTTCTGTCAACTTTGAACCTTTACTCAAACCGCCCTTTACTTATGTACAAGGGAACATGCAGTTTAAGGGACATGCATATGGACGGTTTGTCATTCAACTTGTGATTTTATCTGCTGCTGAAATACTCAAGCAGCTTGAATAGAACATTGTTCATTTTGTTAACAAAAATGTAGTCAAAAAATGTCTGCCAACGACCCATTTTTTTACCACAAAGACAAGACTATGACGAGCTCAAATGCATCACTGACAATAAAAAGTCTGCCCAATGTATGTTTAGTTTTTGTTAACGAGACGATGACCAGACGAAAACTTTAGTGGAGGACCACCGGACATTAAGAATCCATGTTTCCCCCGCTGTGCATCTTTAAAGATGGCGTGATGACTTCCTGTGACAGGCTGAGTTATTATCTGAGGGGCTCAGTGTTAGTGTTTATGAACCAGCTCTCCTCACCTCCTCTGTTTAATATTTGATGTTTGATGTTTATGCACTATTAACGTAAAAAGCTCTGCGTCTACAGCTTGATTTGTTCCAGTTTGGTGAAACATCAGTCACATTTAATAAGTTTGGATCAACGCCTTGTCATTAAAAATGCAGATGCGTTTCAGAGTACCGACTGTCCAGTGCATCTGTCACTGTCACTACTGTTTAGCAGGGACAGGTTGTATCACTTAACTTAAGATATTACAAAAGGCAAAAGTGTGAAAAAGCAAAATTATGACAATTTTAACACTTGATAGCCCTGATACCGGCATCTGATCGACTACATGAATTATTTTAAAGAAAGTGTTTTGACACAAATCAAAGACTAAAATATGACTCAGACTAGACGATAATGTTTGGACAGTTTTCGTCGACTAAAACTAAGAGGCATTTTTGGTTCAAAGACTAAGACTACATCTGAAGTAGCTGCCAAAATTAACACTGATTAGAAAGGAGAAATGCATTCTGGGCACTCTGTGAGTAAACACCACCCTGAGAGGTACAGTCAAGTGATTTGAATGACTTTGTGATGGAAGATACGTCAGGACAGGGACAGTTTTCAGCCCATATATTTATTAATCTGCACATGTGTTAGAGTTGTCAGAAATATGTTTCTTCCTAAGAGGTGCCTCAATATTGGTGGGGATCTAAAACATACTTCTAGTTCTTCTCATAAAGCTCTCCTTGAGCTTAACAGTGACTGAATGTTCAATAAGCTATTAAAATGGAGAAATGGAATAACCAGAAAGGACCAAAAAGCAGAATACAAAAATGATTATGAGACTGAAGCATGTTGGATTAAGTTAGAAACAATCAGTTCTTTCATTTCACATATTTCTCCATCTCAAATACAAGCAAGCAGCAAACTCAAAGCTAAGCCTCGTGGTTATGTTTATCAACCTCAGGGACTCATAACAATAGAAATGTTCTCTTATTATTTTCCTCCTCTGTGTTTTGTGTTTAAGGGTCTGAAAAGCATTGCTGAGACTTGGGAGGAAACATCGCTGGAAATAGAACCTTACAAAGATGAAGGCCATCACATGCTGAGGTGAGAAGACCAGCCCTTACAGCTGGGTTTGGCAGAGGGACTACAAGTTATCACTGTGATCAAGTTTGTAAAGTTTCAAGTCAATATAAGGGAAGAGATTAAATGTATTTACCAGCTATGGAGAGAGGAGATGAAAATAAAACCTGTGAAACATCTAAACACGGAGTTATTGTACAAGGAATACATCTTTTGAAGCAGTAACAACATGACAAGAACATCAAGACATACAGTAGATAGTGACAAAGAAGCAGATAAATGAAGCTCCAACAAAACAAAGTGGAACATGAGGACTATTTTTTGCAGCTCTTGTAAAGAAACATTTATTATTACAAGCTCAGGGAATCTTTGCACTTGTGTTGAGGTCTACCTCCCTGTCTCTCTCTCAGGGGCGTGGATGAGGTTTTCCAGGTCCTGGAGGACAACCAGGTTATTCTGTCCACGATGAAGGCTTCTCGGTTCGTAAAAGCCTTGGAGCAGGAGGTGGACTGCTGGGAGCGTCGCTTATCTCACATTCTGGAAGTCATGGAGATGATCACCGTCGTACAACGTCAATGGTCTTATCTGGAGGTACTGGAGATTGATGTCCTGATACTATGTGTAAAAGATTTCTCTCCAACATGAAAAAAATAACTTTAATGGCATTTTTTCAGTACTAGACCTTCATCAGGCGACCATCTAGCAAAGATAGGCAGCACAACTTTTATTTATTTATTTATCTAGTTATCTATTTATCTATGTATCTAATTATCTATTTATTTATTTAAACATTTATTTATTTAATCATTAATTAATTAATTTGTTTATGTGTTCATTTATTTATTCATTTATTTATTTATTAATTCATTTATTTATTCATTCATTCATTCGTTTGTTTATTTATTCATTCATTCATTCATTCATTCATTCATTTATTTATTTATTTATTGTATCGTACATAAAATAACAAAACAATACATTACTGCTCAATAACAAGAGCAAAGATATAACAGGTAAATCAATAATAAAACTAACCACTGACTTTAGTGACATGTCACGTGCAGGTGGAGCCAAAAAAACCCTAACTGGCTTGTCAAGTGTCCCGTTAGGGTGTGGCTACCAGTCTGTGGCTACCAGTCTGTGGCTAGTCAGTATTGAGAAATCAGGAGTGGGCAAATCAGCGATATAGAATCAGCAAGCCGGATGCTCTCCTGGTGGTGAAGCTTTCAGCAGTGTGACTGCCCCCTGGTGGCTGGCTGCAGTATATGTAAAAAAAACTGTCTCCTCCATTGATTTGAATGGGGGAGCAGTCAAACTTTAAAAAATATATACAGGTCGTACGAATGTTTCTCACATCCGTATGCTGTGGTGATATGTAGTTATTATTTGACTGTTTTGTGTTCAAGGCCTCTTTTTTCTGAAAAGTTTCTTTTTCATTAGTTATTAGAGTTTAAAAAACAGGGTTTTACTTCCGGGTTTCCTTTGATTCACAGCCGCCGTAGAGAGAAACTTCAAAGGACACACAGCGTCTTGTGACACTACACTGTAGGGCGGAGCTTATTACAGTGGCTTCACAGGCTCTGTCTGCACAATGGCGGCGCCCGGGAGAGGGATTTTTTGGCTTCAGAACTGTACAACGGGAAGAGGCGGAGCTACGCTGTCCATTTTTATTTACAGTCTATGGGTAGAATCATTTCCTGATGATTAATCACAACACAGACCAAAAGATCTCCTCTTCTGTTTACAAATAGAGGCCCCCCTTTACTTTGGCATCTCTCCCATAGACTGTGTATATAATGGACAGCTCCGCCTTTTCCCTTTGTACGGTTTTGAAGCCAAACCAGAACGCTGCCATCTTGTACATTTTCTGCAGCCAGAGTCTGTGCAGTAGGGAATTTGTGTGTTTCCACAGTAAGAAGCTCCGCCCTACAGCGTAGCGTCCCGAGATCCTACAGAGTTTCTCTCTACGGCAGCTGTCAATCAAAGTAAACCAGGAAGTAAAACCTGTTTTTTAACCTCTAATAACTAACGAAAAAGAAACTTTTCAGAAAAAAGAGGCCTTGAACACAAAACAGTCAAATAATAACTACATATCATCACAGCATACGGATGAGAGAAACATTCGTACCACGTGTTTCTATTTTTTAAAGTTTGACTGCTCCCCCATTCAAATGAATGGTGGAGAGAGTTTTTGACCTATACTGCAGCCAGCCACTAGGGAGAGCAGTTTTTGTGGCGGCCTCACTTCCAGCTGAGCGAGATGACGTCCATTTTATATACAGTCTATGATCTCTCCATAAGTGCATGTGCATAGGCTCCTGTTTGTATATGAGTGTGTATTACAGCCTGTGTGTGGGTAGTATGATCAACACCAGAGTGATAAAAGTTCATTTCTTCACAGGGATTAAAAAACATTGTTTGAATCTGACTCAGTAATGGGATCCTCCTAGTTTTAATGTGCTTGGAGTCTGACACAGAACCAGTTTATTTTACATTGAAATCAAGTGACATAGATGATTGTTTTGTCTGTACTAACAAATGAATAACAAGATGTCTGTGTAAGCAGCTGGATTGATTGAAATCAGAGCTGATTTTCTTTATTAAGTGAGGGCAGGAAACAGAATGTGACTGAGCTCATTTGAACACTGTTACCTTTCTGTCTGCAGTCTAAGAAACAACATTTTGATACTTGAACTATCACCTGGATCGAGAGCAATTTAACAGATTTATTTTTCTTAGATTTTAATCAATGTCTAAAAGAAGTACCTCTTTACACCACCGCAGTCTCTTCTCCATCACTCCACTCTTCATGTTGTCTTTTCATTGGTTTAGAATATTTTCCAAGGGAAAGACATCAGGGAGCAGCTGCCCAATGAGTGCAAAGAGTTTGAAGAAGTCAGTGCAAGTTGGAAGATCATTATGGAACGACTCTACAAGGAAAACAACGCCTTACAGGGAACACACCACCCAGGTATGATGAAGTCAATTCAAGCTCTCAATCATTTGAAATACATGTTTAAGACTGTATCACTCATACTTTGTGCTGGTTTTCATCTCCATGGCAGTATCTGGCCCAGAAACAGCGTGTTTTTTTTATATTCAAGAGTTGTTTACAGCCTGGTTCACAAAATGAGTTTAGTCTGAGCTCAATTCTCTCTCAGCACTCACTGTACAGGGGTCAAATGTTTTCATAACACCACAGTTTAGAAGATATCAAGATCAGAAGTTTTCTGTAGTCACAGCTGACTTGACTCACAGGCAGGCACACTGTAGCTGTTGGCTTTAAGCCTGAGAAGGCATAAAGCCCGCCTCTTTACCTCGCCCAGCAGGCATCCTTATCAGGTGCTCTCATTACCTCAACTGGGTCCAGCCCCCCTTCACAGGAAACTCATTTCAGCCACCTGTGTTCACAATCTCATCCTGTCAGTCTCTACCCAAAGCTCATGTTCATAAGTGAGGTTGGAACAAAGATCGACTCATGAATCAAAACCCTGTCTCTCTCTTCACCACCACGGTCTGGTACAATACCCTGAGTACTGCTGACACTTCACAGACACGTCTGTTAATCTCATGATCCATGATCAGGACATTTTGCATTTATTGTACTAATCACAAGTTTCAAGAATCTCAGCAAGATTGCTAAATTAGATTAAGAGTGTGATAAAACTATTAGCAGTGATGCGGGCGTTGTACCGGACCTTCGTGCTGCAGAGGGAGCTGAGCCAGAAGGCAAAGCTTTCAATTTACCAGTCGGTCTACGTTCCAACCCTCACCTATGAACATGAGCTGGGGGTCATAACCGAAAGGATAAGATCACGGATACAAGCGGCTGAGATGAGTTTCCTCTGAAGGGTGTCTGGACTCAGCCTTAGAGAGAGGGTCAGGAGCTCAGAGAGAGGAGTAGAGCCGCTGCTCCTTCACGTCGAAAGGAGTCAGCTGAGGAGGTTCGGGCATCTGATAAGGACACCTCCCTTTAGAGGTGTTCCGGGCACGTCCAACTGGGTGAAGGCCCCAGGGTAGACCCAGAACTCAATGGAGGGATTATATATCCCGCCTGGTCTGGGATCACCTCAGGATTCCCCAGGAGGAGCTGGAAGTGTTGCTGGGGAGAGGGATGTCTGGGTCAATTTGCTTGGACTGCTACCTCCACAACCCTACCCCGGATAAGTGGAAGAAAATGGATGGATGGAATGAAACTGTTAGCAGTCTGCATAAAACACATTGAGAGTTTGGTAAAGTCTTCAATGAGCATCTCTTCTGTTGTTTGCCTTTCAGGCTTGTTGGTGAAGCTCACCCAGATAAATGCCAAGCTTGAGGATATCCAGAAAGCCTTGGACATGTACCTGGAGACCAAGAGGCAGAAATTCCCGAGATTCTACTTCCTGTCTAATGATGATGTGCTGGAGATCCTCGGCCAATCACATTATACAGAAGCCATGCAACCCCACTTAAAGAAGTGTTTCGACAACATCAAGAGCCTGAGCGTTGAAAAGGTAAACTCTCACTTCTACATGATTGGTTTAATGATGAGAAATATGTAGAAAAGATTTAGTGCATCAGGAGTCAAGAATATTTAATCTATGAAGAGTTTCTACCTACAGATATAAATGAGATACATCTCAGTAAAGTATGAAATATTGATTCATCAGTACAGTAAAGACAGTAATAAAGACAGACCAGGTAGACACATCGTTAAGATAAGATTTAACATTGTTTTCACTGTCTCAGGTTTTCCCACGGGAGTTGAATTGAAATCGTTTTGAATGTGTTATTAAACACCTTTATGAACAGATTACTGAAGGCATAGTTTGGTAATGTATTTATTCTCAGATTTTCCCAATATGTGATTATTTTCCTTGAATAAAAATGGTCGTTATGTTCAAATATTCAAAAACATCTGTGCCTGAAACCTAAAAGTCAACACACGTTTTCCATATCAAACAGATACAGAATGGAACAGGACATACAAACAGCTGTCACTATGCTTGTTCCTCTTTTATAGTCGCTCAACAAGCCAATTGCATTCGGAATGTTCTCTGCTGATGGGGAGTACATATCATTCCACCTTCAGATGGACCTGGACAAACCTGTGGAGGTACAGCTGTGATGAACGTGATCATAATGTTACATTATACAGCAAAGAGAGTAAAAGTGAATGATTGATTGTTTGTTTCTATCAAGGAGTGGCTGTGTAATCTTGAGACCGCCATGCGCGTAACGCTCAAGACCACTTTGAAGTCTTGCCTCAAAGCTCTGAAGAGGACGCTAGACCAGAGAGACAAATGGGTCAAGGAATGGCCCGGACAGGTACCTGTATCTCTGTCTTTTTAAACTGCCCACCCTGATTTTGCATCCTTGATCCCCTGATATGGCTGACTGACATCAGAATCAGAAAAACTATTTATCCCGGGGGGAAATCCAGTTATTGAAGTTACTCCTATACACAATAATTAAGAATATAAAATAATATTATTAAGTAATTAATAAGATATAAATACAAATACAATGAAAATAATGATAATAAAAGTATGTACAGAAGACAGAATAAGCTCTGTAGAAAATAAATAAATGGTTGAAGTCCCCCGAGATCGGGAAGAGGGCACTCTGGTGGTCTGTCTGGAGATCAGGAAGAGGGCACTCTGGTGGTCTGTGTGGAGATCAGGAAGAGGGCACTCTGGTGGTCTGTCTGGAGATCAGGAAGAGGGCACTCTGGTGGTCTGTCTGGAGATCAGGAAGAGGGCACTCTGGTGGTCTGTCTGGAGATCAGGAAGAGGGCACTTTGGTGGTCTGTCTGGAGATCAGGAAGAGGGCACTCTGGTGGTCTGTCTGGAGATCAGGAAGAGGGTAGCTGTTTACATCCCCTGCCGGTTGGCAGAGGGGGGATGTAAACAGCTACCAGTATGACATGTGAGATCTCCCTGTGCAGATAATATGGTCGGAGGCCCACATCGCTCTCCCTGCTATCCCGGTCTGCCCGGACAGACTGGAAGCCGTCAATGGAAGTTGGAGTAGTCCTGTTAGCCCGTTCATTTTATTATCCAGATATCTCACGTTGCCCATGATGAGAGAGGCACGGCTTCGATCTCCTCTCCATAAACCTCTGTCTCCTTATACCACCTCTCCTCCTTGTAGCTCTATGCGTCCTCTGCCTCCATGCGTCCTAAATCTCCAGAGTACTGCAGGAACATCCAGCGGCCCAAGCCGACAAGCCGGCCAGCTTCAGCTCAACCAGCTGAACATGAGTAAAAACAAAACAATGCGGGGTGCAGGGCAACAGTAATGTGAGTAAAAGTTAAAGTTGGTGATTTCATCTTGAAAAACAGTCCACAACTCTCACCAACAGGAGGCCAAAAGAGGTCACAACTTCAACTAAATGTTGAAGAGAAAAATACGACTAAGTAGGATAAGATAAGAGAAGAAAAGATAAGATCCTCCTTTATTCATCCCACAACGGGGAAATTCATGGAGTTACAGCAGCAAACAAGAAGGTGTAAAGTACAAGAATTCCAACAAGAATATATATAGAAGCAAATGTCAATCAGAGACGACAGCTTGGCCATAATTCTCCTGTCAGCCACCACCTCCAGGACTGAGCTGGCCTTCTTCACCAGTTAGTTCAGTCTTGCTCTCCTGTATCCTGTCCGCCCACAGCAGGTGAAATCCTTCCAATGTGGCGTTCGTGTCCGGTGTTAGCTCTGTTAGCATGATGCTACTCTGCCAGTATTCCCTCTGGTGCTGGGTTAGCTCGTCCACCTTATCTGATGAAGAAAGAAGAAAAATCAGAAAGAAGAATGAACGAAGAGGAGCGATTCTAACAGGCTGCATGCACAGTTTGCGCATGCACACTAATTCACACATGAATTCAGAGCAAGCAGCAAACTCCGGCCTTGAGAAATGAAGCCGAAAAATTGCAGTTCCTTGAGTGTCCACTGGAGGCTGGCTGCTGAAGCATTGGAAACCACATACACACCCATTCAAAGAGACGATCTTTACAGCAGAAAGAACATGTTTAAAGCCTGGTACCAAAAGGATTTTGAAGATAGCACACTGTAGCTGTTAATGAGGAGGCTAAAAGCCCAACTCAACTACTCCTCTTTGCTGTCTGAAGTTAGGTTGAGTCAGAATTTACAATACACCCCTTCACAGCCAAGGTCATTGAAGAGGTGTACGCACATTTTGGCAACCGAAGCAGCGTTTAGCTCCGTTTATTCAGACGAGTTTGATGATCAGCTTCAAAAACCAATGTTTGATGTCACTGAGACTACATCCATAAATCATAGAGTCTACGAGTCCAGGACCACATTTATTTGTCTTTCATTGGCCTTCCAAAGGTGCATTAAAACATCTTTAATGAATCACAATTTTTTGTTTTTTAGCAACAGCAAAAATGTTGCTGAATGTTATTAATTTATTCAACAATCCACATTCCTCCTGAACCCCAAACTACCTTGTACTTTAAGGGGCTTATGAAATTAAGGTTAATAGATGTGTATCCCCTGACACCACATTTAGACTCTTTCCTGCCTTTATATATATTTCATTTTGGAAAAGTGGTATTTTAAGTGATAATTCAAATCCAGTAAAGTCACTTTCTGATATCCTGAATAATGTTTGCTTTCTGTTTTAGATGGTCATCACAGCAAGTCAAATCCAGTGGACCACTGATGTTTCAAAAGCTCTCAATCCCAGCAAGGAGGGATCTGGAAAGTCCTCCCTGAAGTCCATCAAGAAGAAACAGGTAGAGTTACTTTTTACTCTTCCACTAACTTCTACAAACTTCGCCGATAATAAAGGACATTTAGATATTCTCAAATACTTTATCCAAGGGGGAAATGAGAAGAACAGACACAGGTTGTAATTATCTTTTTGTTTCAGGTCTCCATGCTTCAGAGGTATTCAGAGACCATCCGTGGGAACCTTCCCAAAGTGCTCCGTCTAAAGATTGAAGCCCTTGTTACAGTGGAGGTTCATGCTCGGGATGTCATTCTGAAGTTAGCCAAATCAGGCTGCAGTGACATCAATGCCTTTGAGTGGCTCTGCCAGCTGCGGCTGTACTGGGAGGAGGTATGATCTTAGAGAGGTCCCAACAACAGGAAGGAAAGAGAGACGGGAGACGGACACACATATTGATACATGTCATTTCATGGTTCAGTGGGCTGAGACCTAAACCACTAATCTTTTTATTCTGTTGTTTTTTCATCTATTGATAGGATAAAGATGATTGCATAATCCGACAGACCAACACATGTTTCAAGTATGGATACGAGTACCTGGGCAACTCTGGACGGCTTGTCATCACTCCTCTTACTGACAGGTTACTAACAATCACTTGGCACCATCTAACAAACGCATTAGTAAATCATGGCCAAATTCCATCAGATCCGTGTCCGATCCGTCTCTGATCCATCACAGCACCAGATCTGACAGGTTTCTATTGTAGTCAATGTGTTAACTTCCACTGGATCTGTTCCGTTGCATTCCTGCTGCGTCTCTGATCCGGCAGGTTGGAGCCCTCCGGATCAGATACACAAGACTTCTATTTGTGCCGGATGCCGGAGCACGATGCATCAATCTCAACAGAGCAGATGGAGAGGGACAGGAAGTCAGGTTTCACCAAAACAAAATGAAAACATCCGGTTAATTTTCAGAATAAAACACTCTGTGTTATCACCAGATCGTATTTCACTTAACTACAACAACAAACCGCCATGATGAGCGGAGCCAGGCCTGGAGTCAACAGGTCAGAGGTTTTCAGAGGACCAGAAAGACAACATGGATGAGGAGAGGAGGAGGAGAATCCTTGATTCAGTGATTACCACAGGGAAACCTCAGTCACATGACTCCAGCTGTCCAGCAGTCCTGCTCAGTGCTGCGTTCTGAAAACACAACCTGTGGGTGTTGATGGACGAGAGAGCATGGAGCCGGACCGCAGCGGATCAGAGATGGACCAGACACAGATCTGGTGGAAGTCCTATGTTAGTCTGTTTGTCACATGTCAGTGAATGTGTCCATCAGTAAATCAGGAACTTTTATAAATTGCCTAGTGTACCTTTGATAGTTCAGGCTTGTAGGCCTCCTCAGATTTATGTTTTATTACTTTAGAAATGAGACCTTATAAGATACCCTTATAAGGGTCTGATATTAACTCCCCCTCGTGCCAAATACAGGCAGGTTTTCTGTGTAAATTCCAGAGGTCTATTCACCATAACTTGAAAATATTTGAACAAAAAGTCACGTAATCCAAAATAACTGTGCTGAGTTTTTAATGTGTAGTGGTGTAGCAGCAGCTTCTTTATCTCCTACTCTTCTGCTGTCTGCATATCTGAGCTGACACACACACACACATTTGCATACACAGGAAAACCATGAGCCACATCGTATTTTACTGGATGTTAGCTACTCCTCTGAAACATCGTGCTTAAATGTGAGGATGTTTAGTGCACCTCAAAGTTAGAGTGTCTTTCAGTGAATGTTTATTTTGTTTCTATATTTCATATTAATCATATTTGTAAATATGAAGCCCATGCGGAAGTGTTATAAACTGCAGTTCATGGAGCGTCCACTAGAGGCTGGCTGCAGAAACACAGGAAACCACATACACACCCATTAAAAGAAGACGATCTTTGCAGTATTCATAAACATGATTACAGACTGGTTCAAAAAATGGCTTGGCTCTACGTAGCTAATTTCTCTATCAGCACACACTGTACGGGGGTGAATTTTTTTCTAACGCAACGGTTCAGAAGATATTAAGATTATGAGTTTTTGCCCAAATAAGGACATGACTGACTTGACTGACAGGCGTGAACCAGGGGTGCATCTCGCTTGGTCTCCCCCATTCATTTGAATGGGGCTGCAGCCAAACTTTAAAAAATAAAAACACGTGGTACGAATGTTTCTCCCATCCGTTTGCTGTGATGATATGTAGTTAGTATTTGACTGTTTTGTGTTCAAGGCCTCTTTTTTCTGAAAAGTTTATTTTTCGTTAGTTATCAGATGTTAAAAAACGGGGTTTTACTTCCGGGTTTGCTTTGATTGACTGCTGCTGTAGAGGGAAACTCCATAGGATCTTGTGACGCTACGCTGTAGGGCAGAGCTCATTACCGTGCCGACACAAACTACCGTGACAACCACAGAAATTTTGTTGGTTCGCAGACTCTGGCTGCACAATGGGTGCGCCCTGGAGCGGGGCTTTTTGACTTCAGAACCGTACAACGGGAAGAGGCGGAGCAACACTGTCCATTTTTATTTACAATCTATGGCAGGAAAACATAGCGGTTGGCTAGGAGGCTCAAACCCCGCCTCTTTACCTCACACTAAGTTTGGTTGAGTTCAACATTTCCAATATGGCTCCCACCAGCGATTGGCTTCAAAACAGCGCTCAGGAACAGATGGGTGACGTCACAGATACTAAGTCTATTATCTATACTGTCTATGATTTAATGCATAAAACAGATCCTTTGTTATTTGTAACGTGATCTCATGTTGGGTTCATTCAGGTGTTACATGACCCTGACCACAGCACTCCATCTGCATCGTGGAGGCTCTCTTAAAGGGCCAGCTGGCACTGGAAAAACAGAGACGGTGAAGGATTTAGGCAAGGCGCTTGGCATGTACGTTATTGTGGTCAACTGCTCTGAAGGATTGGACTACAAGTCCATGGGACGCATGTACTCCGGTCTGGCACAGGTAGGGGCTCAGTGATGATGGTGATGAAGATTTAGATGATGGCTGAAGTATTGTTTTTTCATCCTTGTAAGAAATGCTTTGTGAGTGGATACATTACATTATACTGTTCTCTGTGTCTAGAGCCCTGGGTTGGTTAGTGTGTGTTCAGGCACAGCAATGACTTTATTATCAAACTAGGGGGAAATGTAGGAAACATTGTTGTGCACTTTGTGTTTATTCTGTTTGAAACGCCCCGCCCTAAACAGGCAGGAGCTTGGGGCTGCTTCGATGAGTTCAATCGTATCAACATCGAGGTGCTGTCGGTGGTGGCCCAGCAGATCCTCTCCATCCTGTCTGCCCTCTCCGCTGGACAAACCATGTTCCACTTTGAAGGACAGCGCATACGCCTTGTCAAGTCATGTGGAATCTTTATCACAATGAATCCTGGTAGGTCAACGCTAATATGTACCTGCATACACTACATGTTTAATATAATGTGATTCAAAATTAACTCATGGGGGCGCCGTCGGCCTGGCAGTTTAAGCTTGTGCCCCATATTCAGAGGCTTTTATCCCTACCTTTACAAATGAACTCTTGAGGGTAAAGTCAGAAAAAGGAAAAGTTGATTGTGCTGTGGAAACAGTCTGTGATATTTCTGTTGTAATTAACTTTTTGAATGTTTTGTAATTGACCTCTTCTCTTCATTTGTATTCACTTTTAGGTTATGCTGGCCGGACTGAGCTTCCAGACAACCTCAAGTCTATGTTCAGACCGATCTCCATGGTGGTTCCAGACTCTACTTTGATTGCTGAGATAATACTGTTTGGAGAGGGCTTCAACAACTGCAAGGTACTTCCTCTGGAGAAAAAGTAACAATTAAAACAAGTGAAATGGAACAGATGGAGGAAGAAAATATAGCATGTTACAATAATAATAATAATAATAATAATAATAATAATAATAATGACAATAAGAATAAGAATAATAACTTGTATTTATATAGCACCTTTAGAAACAAATGTTTAACAAAGCATGGCAGGATTCTGACAAAATAAACCTTAGACAGACAAAGAGGAGGGTAGAAGTTCTACTAATACAAAAACAAAATACAACACAAAATATTGACAACAATAATCACAAATTAAACAGAATAAAGTGGTGAGACAGTAGACCAATACATCATTGTTATAGTGTTATTTTAAAATACATAAATAAATAGAAGCATTAAGGGAGCCAGGCCCAGCCCTCAGGATGTTTTTTGCTACATTTTTTTCATTAGTATTTCCAGTTATATACCTTAGGCCATCTCGAGGTGATACTGAGCACTCTCAACTCGGGGCCGTTTGGTCGTGAGGGGCCAAAAACACCTTTTTTCAAAATGCTCCTGGCATGATAATTTAAATCTAGAAAACAAGGTGTTAAAATGTCAATCTTTGATATCCAAGTATGACCTTTGTCATAGAGTATCCTGACACATACGAGGCAGTGTCAAAATAAGATTTTGGGGCTTTCTGATTTTAGATTTTAAAATATCATCCACAAAATACACAGCAAGACTATAAAAACAGCATCTGTTGGATAAAATCTCATACAAAATGTCACTTTTGAGCATCATATGGTCAATGTCACGGCCTCATTTGTATTTAAAAAACTGCCCAACTTTGTAAGCTTCAATTAGAGCTCTAGATGACCTCTGTATCCTAAATATTACACTTCCTGTGGCCATAAATACTTCACAAACCCCAAGTCAGAGAGAACAGAGTTTTCAGTTTCCAGCGTTCCAGATGGAGGTTAGCCTGTTACCTGAATCTAACACTGCCTTCATATATTCTGCTTCTGCTGCTATCTGAGGTGGAGAACATAACAAGGGATCCTTACAGTAGGACTACAAATGCTTTCAACTAGATTCAAATATATTTTTGAACATATTTTTGAACATTTGAAATGTTAAAATCAGTGCACACAAGCAGTGTTCAGTAACACCTCAGGCTGTAACCTCTGAGGAGTCGACAGGGCTGTACCCAGCGTTTATGAATCTTAACAAGTCAAATGATTTCATCCTTTTTTACCCTGCTCAAACAAAATGACTATTTGTATGGTTTCCTGATAGCCAATCACTGAACCCCTTCTTTGATCTCATGCCTCATGTCATTGGTACACCACCACAGCAGTTTGTGCTGTGGTGTAGTCTGGCTCGCTGTAAATCAAGGATTAAAAGTGTTTGAAGTACTCTTCCAAGTAGTTCTTTATTGCACATTATTTTAATAATTATAATAAATTGAATACTTTCAAAATCTATTTGTGTTTAGATCAAATGAGCAGAACAGCATTTAAAGAGGGGCAATGCTTTTGTTTACATAGAGTGACTTATAAAAGGTATCAAATGAACAACTCTGCTGGTATCGGTTTAACTTTTGCTACAGTTTTCATCATAATCAATCAAAGCATTAAGGAAAAAGAAAAGGTTATAGAAGAAGACGACATCACATCAGAGAAAATAGGAAATGGATAATTTAAAAACAGTAAAATAATACATGAAAAAAATAAATGATAAAACAAGAAATAATCAAATTAAATCAAAAACAATGAATTAGCTGGATAAAAATGTAAAATAATAATAAATGAAAATAAAAAGCTGTTAAGAGGATGAAGTCATGTAAAAAAAAACAACCTGTAAAAATGGTCTTAAGAAGGGATTTAAAAGATGTCTCTGACTCTGTGAGCCTTATCTCCTCAGGGATTCAAGTTATGTTAGTCCTAATCTCAGTGTTCAACAAGGTACAAGTATACGTCTGTTGATTAATAATCTGTGACAAACTGCTTTTAATACACTTGAAATATATGTTTGTTTTTGTTTTGTTTTATGAATTCAACCAGGAAAGCAAGAGTGATTTATTTCTCTTAATAAATTGTCATTTCCCATTTATACTACTAACCTGAATCAACTTTAACTAGCTTGTTCTTTTCCCCTCTTTCTTCCCTTGTCTCCCCTTTTTGTCCATGGTCATTGCAGCTCCTGGCTAAGAAGGTGTTCACCCTGTACTCCCTGGCAGTACAGCAGCTGTCCAAGCAAGACCACTACGACTTTGGCCTGCGAGCCCTGACCTCCTTGGTGCACTATGCTGGAAAGAAGCGCCGCACTTGTGTCAATGTACCTGATGAGGAAGTAGGTCTCTACCCCCCGCCCCTCTCTCTCTCTCTTTCTCTCTCTCTCTCTCTCTCTCTCTCTCTCTCTCTCTCTCTCTCTCTCAATTCAATTCAATTCAAAGGGCTTTATTAGCATGGAAAACATACGTAATCATTGCTAAAGCTTAAAAAAGAAATAAAACACAAAATTACAAACAATTACAGAATAATAAGATTCAATGTTAAACTAACAGAGCTGTATAGAAGAAAGAAAATATATGAATAATAAAAATAATAATGATAATAAAAATAAAAATAACAATAATAATACTAACAACAACAAAAATAATAATTACAATAGTAATACTAATAACAACAATAATAGTAATAATAATATTTTCATTTATCTTTTACAGATAACTATAGATTATTTACAGAAATGTAAAATTAAAATATAAAGTCTCTCTCTCTCTCTCTCTCCCTCTCTCTCTCTCTCTCTCTCTCTCTCTCTCTCTCTCTCTCTCTCTCTCTCTCAGTTGCAGTAGTCTCGTCTCACAGAGTGTTGAAGCCTCTCCTCGCTCACATCTCCCTCTCACTCTCCTCTCCTCCCTCGTCCTCTCCTCTCCCCTCCTCTCTCCCCCTCTCATCTCGTGGTCCTCTCGCTCCTCTCTCTCTCTCTCTCTCCTCTCTCTCTCTCTCTCTCTCTCTCTCTCTCTCTCTCTCTCTCAGCTGTTAATTCTGACCACATCTGTATACAAGTATGCTATTTTCATATATTACAGTTTTTCTTGATTGTTTACACACATTTTCTGAAAGCATGCCTCATACTCTCAGAACTCTACACACAAATCAAAAAAACACACACACAATGGGCAAAACCCCTCAGTTCTCCTGCAAAATGAAACTTTACATTCAAAACAATGTTATTTCTTCTGAAAATTATATTTTGTTTTCAAATGACACACACACACAAACCCCCATATGAAGAACCAGTTGAACACTGATGTGCTCAATGTAAAACACTCTGATGAGTGGTAAACACATATTCTCCATTCATCATGATGACTTAGGCCTTTTTTCTGTTCAGTGTTATACTTACTACAGACAGTACATACATAAGTGTGTTGTAAAATACTTTATAATATTATTATTTTTATACTCAAAACACACAAATAAACGGTAACAAATATATTTAATTTCCCCCCCCAAAAAAACAGTGTACACAGTGTACATCCCAACCAACACAAAGTTGAGCATACAGTGGTCTACATACAAAACAACAGAAGACTTTACTGTATACAGTTACAGTTAAAAAAAAACTATGCTGCATCCTCTCTTCTGTTTCGGTCTGGCCACAGCACCTCATCCACATCACAAGCAATGTTTTCCTTGGCCAAGCAGCGGGGGAAATAAAGCTCTGATTTCTAATTGTAAAGCTGTGTTACAGGTGTTTGCCCATGTGATGAGTCAGTGTGCATAGTAGGGCAATTAACTTTAGGTTTTGAATGACAGAGTGTTCTTTGTGAAAACAAGAGATTTTCTTCATGAAAATTGTTCCAAATTCAGAGAATTAGGTGTAGTGTTTTGATAAAGGGGGTTGGTGCATGGGTTACATGTTGTGGTCATTGCGTCTTAAGTACCAGTATTTGTGTGTAAACAATTGAGAAAAACTGTAAAATACAGGTAAAAAGTACATTTCTCCCGGGTTAAATTGTGCTCTTTGTATTAATTGGCCTTCACTGCAGATGAGCATATTCATAGTTCTTTTTTTTTTTTTTTTTGAACTAAGTTCATGTTCCAAAATCAGATTCAGAAATACTTTATTTATCCCGGGGAGGGAAATTCAGTCATTACACAGCTCTTATAAACAGTATGTAAGGAAGTAAAAATATTCATCGAAGAAGGAATAAAATAAGATTTAAATAAAATAAAATAAAATAAGATATAAATACAAATTTAAAAAAACAAGATACAAATACAAATAAAATAAAATAAAATAAGATATAAATACAAATAAAATAAAATAAAAAAAGATATAAATACAAATAAAATAAAATAAGATATAAATACAAATAAAAGAAAACAAGATATAAATACAAATAAAATAAAATAAGATATAAATACAAATAGAATAAAATAAAAAAGATATAAATACAAATAAAATAAAAAAAGATATAAATACAAATTTAAAAAAACAAGATATAAATACAAATAAAATAAAAAAAGATATAAATACAAATAAAATAAAAAAAGATATAAATACAAATTTAAAAAAACAAGATATAAATACAAATAAAATAAAATAAGATATAAATACAAATAAAATAAAATAAAAAAGATATAAATACAAATAAAATAAAATAAGATATAAATACAAATAAAATAAACAAGATATAAATACAAATAAAATAAAACAAGATATAAAAAAAATAAAATAAAATAAGATATAAGTAAAATAAAAAAATACGATGTAAATACAAATAAAATAAAATAAGATATAAATACAAATAAAATAAAATAAGATATAAAAAAAAAAATAATAATAAGATATAAATACAAATAAAATAAAATAAGATAAAAATACAAATAAAATAAAACAAGATATGAATACAAATAAAATAAAAAAATAAGATATAAATACAAATAAAATAAAACAAGATATAAATACAAATAAAATAAAATAATATAAGATATAAATACAAATGAAATAAAACAAATAAGATATAAATACAAACCAAATAAAATAAGATTTAAATACAAATAAAATAAAACAAGATATAAATACAAATAAAATAAAATAAGATATAATTACAAACAAAATAAAATAAGATATAAATACAAATAAAATAAAACAAGATATAAATACAAATAGAATGAAATAAAATAAGATATAAATACAAATAAATAAAATAAATGAGATATAAATACAAACAAAATAAAATAAGATATAAATACAAATAAAATAAAACAAGATATAAATACAAATAAAATAAAATAAGATATAATTACAAACAAAATAAAATAAGATATAAATACAAATAAAATAAAATAAGATATAAATACAAACAAAATAAAATATGATATAGATTAAAATAAAATAAATGAGGTATAAATACAAACAAAATAAAATGAGATAAATACAAGTAAAATAAGATATAAATACAAATAAAATAAAATAAATAGATATAAATAAAAATAAAATAAGATATTAATTCAAATGAGATAAAATAAGATATAAATAAAGATAAAATAGAATAAAATAAGATATAAACTTGAATAGAATATATAAGGTATAAAATAGAATAAAATAATAACTATGCTTCATTCTCTAAAAGCTACACCTCTCACATTTTAGCCCATTGCGACCTCTCCTAATTCTTTCATAAAACTCCTTCAAAACTTGAAATGCTCTTGTTCAGTTCACCGATCACCAAAATATGAGCGCGTTCAATGAACATGTTCATTTTAGAGCGCTCACGCACAACAATGCAGCTAATTCACACTGAAAGGCTCCCTTGCATGGGACAGATCCACCTGTACTGATATGATTACATGCACTGTAAGGTAATATCATGCTGTGCTGATCTAACTGTGATGTCATCATGAAGAAGCAGCATTTAGCAGCTGAAATCAACCACGCCCCTTCCTGAAACGTATCTGAGGTCTATCTCAGCGTCTTTGCTTCACTGTGTGTTTATGTCCTGGATTGTTTGACAGTTTTTGGAAAGTAAAATAAATCTAATAAAGCTCCTGTCCTTTCCTTTTAAATGTTCAGAACGCTTCATAAGAAATCACAACCGTAAGAAAAGCTGTGTTTGTATCTCCGTCCTCAGATCCTGCTGATGGCAATGAAAGACATGAACATGGCCAAGCTGACGTCGACAGACCTGCCACTGTTCAACGGCATCACCCAGGACCTGTTCCCTGCTGTAGAGATGCCCACTATAGACTATGGCAAAGTAAGTCAGCATAGATTATTATTCCTCTTGTCAAGATACCAAGTGATCTTCATGTTTACTCTGACTGTGTGACTGTGTTCATTGTTTTTGACCTTCACACACTCCAACCTTTATTTCTCTTTGATGCAAAAGGAAGTGCAGTTTGTTACAGTATAACGTTCCCAGTGCTGTTAGCTCCTCTCTTTATTGATCATGACACTGATATAACACTGCACTCAAACAACTCTTACTTGTATGTTTATAATGTGTATTTCAAGTAAACACAAGGTACTCTTGGCCCTATCACACCTTGACGATTTTAGCCAGCATATGCCGGCGTATTAAGAAATTGGCGGGTACGCTGCTGGGGTACGTCTCATAAGTTCTAGGTAAGTTTTGTCTAAGTTAAGAGCACGCGAAGCACGCTGGTCGTAGTACGGCGAGTAAGCAGCGTATGGGTCATACGACTGCCATAAGTTGTAGGTGCGTTCTGCGATGGTTGACACACTTTCACACATGTAGAGCTGTGTGTCTGCGTGTGTGTGAGTGTGAGAAGCCTTGGAGCTCTCACTCAGTGTCAAACAGCAGAGCCTCTGAAACAGAAGCTGAAGCCAGCATGTCAGAGTCTGCTGGTGTTCAATGATAAAGCTGCTGTTGTTGAATTCAATCAAGTTCATAATGTGACGTTTTTGAAAGCACTGCAGTCAATAAGTGTAACTTGTTGTAAAGAGCAGAGGCTGTGTTCCTGCTGGTTTCACTCCTCTGACACTCTCCACGGCTCATCATGTTCTTACAAAGAGAGACTGCAGAGTTTTTATCACGCTTTTTTCATCAATATATATTGGTCTAAGAGGTCCCCAAAACATGTCTTTAAAGTTTATGCTCAAAAAAACACTTTGAAATCAGATTTTGGTCTGCCTGAAAAACCCTCTTCTTCAGCCCTCCTCAGAACACTCTGTTTTCCCTCTGACCACGCCCCCTCAGGAAGTGGATGTGCCTCGGCTCTCCAGCACGTTGATCTAATGTTTACATGTTGGCTGAATATACACGGCTGCTCACAGACCCGCGTTACTTCAACCCTCTGAATCTGATCCAGAATCTGATCCTGACGGAGAGGCGCCTGCAGCAGGACCTTTCTGAAGGATTGGTCACAGATTTAGTGTTTCTTGTTGTTTTATTTATCAGTATGTAGACGTGTGTCTTGGTACACAGCTATGAACATGTAGCTATGTGGCTATGCTAACTAGCGCTAGCACTTATCCATGATAAATAAAAATCATCCACTAGATCTTCAAATCTGCAGACGTGGGGAGTAAAACCGACCTTTGTGTTTATTAAGACAGCCTACAACTAGCATGCCTCCCTCCTAAGCTCCTTGTTAGCACACATGTGTGCAGGTAATGAAAAACAGAGGAGGGATTGAGTTGTATTTTATACAGTCTATGGGCTGAACAAGCTCTGAGCTCTGACTCCGTGACAGACCGGATATTGTTGTGACGTAACTAGGGATGACCACAATTAATCGATTATCGATTAATTGATTGTTAAGAAATAACTCGAGACACACATTTTTGTTATCAATTTTCCGTCACGTGGAACAAACATCATGTGGTCTCATATTACACTCATCTATCAGGGAGGTGTTTTAAGTTTCGATGTGAATCAGCTGTTAAAGGTGTTGCGCACAGTGGAGACGCTCAGCTGGAGGCTGCGGCTGTGTGTCAGGTCTCCTCCACGTGCGCTTTTTTAAAGAGGATCAATACAAAACTGTTGCCAACAACAACACGGACACAAAGGTTGACAGCTTTAAACAGGATATTTCCACCTTTGGATACGAAGGCAACAGACAGGTGGGAAATTCTGGTACGCTACGTTTACAGACCAGCAACATCAGAGCCATCTGGGCTTTTCTCCAGCGGGACTGATTATGACCCGGTTGCGCTCCCGGCTGACACCTGACCGAATACACATGTTTATTTTTCTCAATAAGAACGAGTAGACAGAAAACTGGACACTGTGAGTCTGAAGTACTTTTCTGTTAGTAGTCTCAGCCTTCACTTTATAAGATTATGTCCGTGGAGAATATTTTAATGAGCCTGATCGTTGATATTCTGCGTGTCAAACATGTACCCGTATTCAATCCCGTCAGTTATTTGCATTTTGTTGCTGTAGAAAATACAATTTAGGGGGAAAACCACGTATTTGGCATTTTTTTTGACGTAAGAATAATAATGTTTTTTTTAATCAATTAATCGATAATTGATCGTTAACATTTCCAAAAATCGATCACGGAAAATACTTAAAATGTACATCCCTAGACGTAACAAAAACACTGAAAACTGAAACGGCTGGTTTCACACACATTTACAGAAAGGTGGAGAAATCAGAACAGGGGCAGAATGGATTCTTTTCATTTTGGGGGGTTTGTAGACATGCCAGGGAAACATATTTCAGGTAGAGAACCATTAAAAAGTCCATTTTGCATGATATGTCACCTTTAATAACACACGCCTTTTTAATCACCAATGATGAGCATCTCATTTCAACACTTATAAATTGTCATTAACAAGCAGTAGCCTTTTTATACACTTTGTTTGTGCGCTTTGCACAAGTGGACTATAGTTGGGCATAAGTTATGAATATGATATGTGTACGCATCAGCTAATGTCAGTGTTTTAGTGGCATTTTGATACGTGGAGAAAACACTGGCTAAATGGTCAAGGTGTGACAGGACCATTAATCTCTAATATAAGGATAAACACTCAGTGAAGAAACACATGACGCCCTCACCCAAACATCCATCCTCTGCCACTAACTCACATGACCTAACATATGGCCCCAAATGTTCCCAGACGCTCAACATTTTTTTTTAATGATTTACAATTTTAGTACTTTTTTCATTTTTTGTAACGTTCTTACATTTTTAATATTGTATATATGCATAAAACAGGAAAAAAATTTAAATAAATAAGTCAGAGGAAATGAAAAGGGTCATATACAATCGCAACCTTGTCACATATCTATTTCATTACAACAAAATATTAATAATGAAAATCAATAAACTAATCTTTTGCTGTGTCTGTGTCACAGTTGGAGAAGGCTGTGGAGGCGGAGCTCCGTCTGAGAGGTCTACAGGTGACTCCTTTTGCCAAGACAAAAGTCATCCAACTGTATGAAACCAAAAACTCTCGACACTCCTCGATGCTGGTGGGAAAGACCGGCAGTGGTAAGAGTGTTACCTGGAGGATACTGCAAGGTGCTCTCACCGCCATGCACCACAAGGGAGTGCCTGGCTTCCAGTTAGTCCAGGTCAGTCCCAAGATGCAGTGGGATGTAATGACTAAAGGCTGATTTATCCTTCTGCGTCTCCCCTTCGCAGCAGGGTCTGAAGCAGACATGAGCACCACATACTTGTGCGTCGATGTGTCCGTGTCATGCAACAATTTTCCCCCGAAACGCTTGAGGGCAGTGTGGTCTCTCTGATAGCCGGTCGCCTGCTACTATCTCTGTTTCCTTTTCCACAGAGATTCAGAGCGTGTTCTGTTAATCTACAGCTGATACATGTTGCTGTTTATCATACAGACATGATTACATGAAGAATAGAGAGGAGGAGATGAAATACACGGCTGATGTGCGGCCGATGTCCGGCATCCTGGAAGTGCTGTAAATGCAGGGAACACAATGCCGCCGAACAGACCAATCACAGGGCTTGCCGTCCACATCGATTCTACGTGTAGTTACATTTTGGAGGAGGTGCACGTCAGCTAAGTGCGTGGGCCTCTGTGTAGGTATGGGAGCTACGCGTCCCCCAGGCGTAGGCTCCGCCGTCGATCCGACACAGAAGTATAAATCAGCCTTAAGACTGCCTCTTTATTCAAAGGGGGACATTCTCAGGTTCCTTTTTGAGGGGTGTAGTCCAGGAAGTCAAATGTGAAACTTTTCTGCACAGATTGATCTGTTTTGGTTATACTGTGATTTATCAACTATGTAAGGCAGGGGTGTCAAACATGCGGCCCCCGGGCCAAAACCATCCCGCCAGAGGTTGCAATCCGGCCCACGGAACGACTTTGCAAAGTGAAAAAATTACAGATTAGACATTAACTGCAAATTTTCAATAAAAGTAACTACTATTTTAAATTTGTCCTCTGAGGGTCGCATACAATCATAGTGCTGATGGAGCGCACCTGAACTTAGAGCACTATTAAGATGGTCCACTAACTACTAACACTAGCACAACACCCCTGCATACAACACTGTCCAGCAAGCAAACAGTTCCTTTCGGAGCTGAGGGGTCCAGGATAGCCAACTTTACCTTCTTCATTATTATAATCTCTCTGTTCTTTTGCAGTAAAAATGACACTCTGTGTCAGGTGAATTGATAACTTGTTTGGTGTGTTTGCAGCAGGTTTCAGTGCTTAAAGAGTGAAATGTTCTGCCCCACTATGAGACTCATCATGGAGAACTGTTTTTGTAGAAAGATAGTTGATTACATTTTCAGCACATACTTGTACTATTTTGCACTAAAACAAAGGGAAAAATGTAAAGTTGTCATTATTTATAGGTTATTATGCTATGATTTTACTGGTCCGGCCCACTTCAGATCAACTTGGGCTGTGTGTGGCCCCTTAACTGAAATGAGTTTGACACCCCTGATGTAAGGGGTATGGACCCCTCACCTTAGCATGGGGGTCTTGTCTCACCCAAGCGGTAACCTCTGGTCCTAAAGTAAGAAACCTATGTGGAAGTGTTATAAACTGGAGTTCATGGAGCGTCCACTTGAGGCTGGCTGCAGAAACACCAGAAACCACATACACACCCATTCAAAGAGACGATCTTTACAGCAGAAATAAACATGTTTACAGACTGGTTCAAAAAACAGTTTAGGTCTACGTTGCTCATTTCTCTCTCAGCACACACTGTACAGGGGGAATTTATTACAACTCGGAATGTCAGAAGATATTAATGTAACAGGTTTTGCCCATTTAAGGACATGACTGACTTGACTGACAGGCGGGCACCCTGTAGCTGTTGGCGGGGAGGATAAAGGCCTACCTCTTTACCTCCATAGACTGTACTAATGGACGTAGTATCCGTGACGTCACCCATCTGTTTCTGAAGCGCTGTTTTGAGGCCATATTGTTGCTGTCGAGCCAGTGTGATGTAAAGAGGCGGGCTTTGAGCCTCCTAGCCAACAGCTACAGTGTTCCCGCCTGTCAATCAAGTCAGCTGTGCCTCTTATTGGAAGACTTGTAATCTTAATATCTTTGAAATTACTGCATTAGAAACAGTGCAGTGTGTACAGTGTGCTGATCAAGAAATGAGCTATCCAGACTACACTTGTTTTTTGAACCAGGCTGTAAACATGTTTATTTCTGCTGTAAAGATCAGCTTCTTTGAATTGGTGTGTATGTGGTTTCCAGTACTTCTGGAGCCAGTCTCAAGTGGATCCTCGATGAACTGCAGTTTTTAACACTTCCGCAATGGACCCATATTTTTAGACCGGAGGTTCCCGCTTGTTTACCTCACACTCACGCGGCAGAAATTAGGTTGAGTCCAGTATTTCCAACATGGCAACCGCTGACAATCAGGTTCATAACAGTGCTTTAGAAACAGACGGGTGACGTCACAGATACTGCATCCATTACTTATACAGTCTACGGTCTCACACTGTCGAGATTCTATCCTGCATTGCTGTCAGCTAATACGTCGGTACAATATCCCTGCATGGTTAATAAAATCAGAACGCTCCATGACCAAACCTTTTATCATCAAAGAAAGATAAACATGCTCTGTTAAAGTATCCCCTCCTTTGTGTTTCCATCAGTACTCATTTTTTCTTATTAACTGTCATTATCACCTTTTATCAGCTTGTTTATTAACCTCCCTTTAACCCTGTGGTGCAACAGGATTATCCTCTGAACCCAAAGGCAATGAGTGTTGGAGAGCTCTACGGGGAGAAAGACCTCTCAACCAATGAGTGGACTGATGGAGTGCTTTCCAACATCATGAGAGGAGCCTGTGCAGGTCCTGACACTTGAAGTCTGTGTGAGATTTGAGATTTGTTTCTGAATATACTGAATAAGGTCGAGAATTTTTGTTGAAAACATGCAGCTGCTAAACGAATGAATTTCAAAGAAACACAGGTAATCTGATTTTCATCATTTTCAAATTCTGGATTAGTGGGGGCGGGATTTAAAGAGACACTTGATGATGCACTGGAGCCTCTTTAGCATAACTCCGCCCCCTATAGTATAACTGTATAAAAAGCAGTGCTTGCATTAGCATCAGTCACTCGCTCGAATCATCACATGTGCTACAACCAGCGTGTGACAGTAATGGATGATGAGACTACTATCGATAAAACTCTACAGCTTTTTAGCATCATAGAATCTTATATCCAAATACGTTCTGTAGTTTTATTCAGCCTGTTTGACTAGGTCAGGGTTTTTTCTACTTTCAAAGTAAAAAATAAAAAATTTGCAGATTGAAATCTCTCCTAAAATGTGTTGAAATAAAACCCATAAGAACATAAACTGTATCACATAGACAAATAAATCCACCTGCACAAAAATATCAGCACCACAAACAGTGTGATGTAAAAGACTGCAGCTAGTTACTTAGTTTTAATTATCAGCTACAGTCTGTGTTTGTTTTTTCATTTGTTGTCACACTACACACTCTTTTGTCACACTGCACACTCTTTTGTCACACTACACACTCTTTTTGTCACTCTGCACACTCTTTTGTCACACTACACACTCTTTTTGTCACTCTGCACACTCTTTTTGTCAAACTACACACTCTTTTTGTCACTCTGCACACTCTTTTTGTCACACTACACACTCTTTTTGTCACTCTGCACACTCTTTTTGTCAAACTACACACTCTTTTTGTCACTCTGCACACTCTTTGTCACACTACACACTCTTTTTGTCACACTACACACTCTTTTTGTCACACTACACACTCTTTTTGTCACTCTGCACACTCTTTTTGTCAAACTACACACTCTTTTTGTCACACTACACACTCTTTTTGTCACACTACACACTCTTTGTCACACTACACACTCTTTTTGTCACACTGCACACTCTTTGTCACACTACACACTCTTTGTCACACTACACACTCTTTTTGTCACTCTGCACACTCTTTGTCACACTACACACTCTTTGTCACACTACACACTCTTTTTGTCACTCTGCACACTCTTTGTCACACTACACACTCTTTGTCACACTACACACTCTTTTTGTCACACTGCACACTCTTTTGTCACACTACACACTCTTTTTGTCACACTGCACACTCTTTTTGTCACACTGCACACTCTTTTTGTCACACTACACACTCTTTTTGTCACTCTGCACACTCTTTTGTCACACTACACACTCTTTTGTCACACTACACACTCTTTTTGTCACACTGCACACTCTTTTGTCACACTACACACTCTTTTTGTCACACTACACACTCTTTTGTCACACTACACACTCTTTTTGTCACACTGCACACTCTTTTTGTCACACTACACACTCTTTTTGTCACTCTGCACACTCTTTTGTCACACTACACACTCTTTTTGTCACACTGCACACTCTTTTTGTCACACTACACACTCTTTTGTCACACTACACACTCTTTTTTATCACACTACACACTCTTTTGTCACACTGCACACTCTTTTTGTCACACTACACACTCTTTTTGTCACACTGCACACTCTTTTTGTCACACTGCATCGTGAATCCCTTCTGCAGATGAGAATCCAGATGAGAAGTGGATCGTGTTTGACGGGCCTGTAGACACTCTGTGGATCGAGAGCATGAACTCTGTCATGGACGACAACAAGGTGCTCACGCTCATCAGTGGAGAGAGAATCTCAATGCCTGAACAGGTGAGAACAGGAGATACGCATTGTGTGTTAATTGATTTATGGTGAACATTTTTTTTCTAATTGTAATTTATCATTTTAACTGGTTCACAATAACCTAACCATTTTTTTTCCAGTATCCTTACCATTCACTATTTGTTTTTATCACTTTAATTTTCAAGGCTTTGTAAATAGCTTATTTTAGATATTCTGCATTAAACTTTACTTTTACCATTATCAATCAATCAATCAATCAATCAATCAATCAATCAATCAAGGCAAGCACTTTTCATACAATGATATTGTAACTCAAAGTGCTGTACATAAAAATAACAAAATAGAATAAATAAAAATAATAATAAAAAAAGACCCCTTCCAAGCCCAGATCCCAAACTCACCCCATAATCCATATGTAAGGTTAAGAACATTTTATATGCAATATAAATAATAATATTGATAATGATGATGATAAAATAATAAAAATGAAATAACAATAACAATAATAATAATAATAATAATAATAATAATGAATGAATAAATATGTAAATATATAAATATATAAATATATAAATATATAAATAAATAAGAAGTATAAAATAAAAAACTATCTGAAGAAACACTCATGATATCTTAATGAGGAAACAGCGGAGGTAAAATAAGTTGTCAAAAAAATTAACACAAGAAATTAAACTCACCAAAATAAAAATAAAAAAATAAGACAATAAAACAATAAAATATAGAAAATAAGATGACACACTAAGTAAATACAGCAAAAAAAAAACAGAGTAAAATATTAAAATGCTGAGAGGTAATCTGTAAAAATCATTAGATGATAATCAAAAATGTAATAATCCCCAATAAAAAATGATATATACAATTAAAATTAAACGGAATAAGACTGTTACATGAGTAAGACTCAGATAAAAGCGAGACTGAAAAGGTAGGTCTTGAGTTTGCTTTTAAAAATGCTTATTTTTTATTTTATTCTTATTTTCTATTAATATTCTTTTGTATTGTGTATAAAAACAACTGTAATGACTGAAAGTCCCCCCCGGATAAATCTTGATTTCTGATTCTGATTCTTATAACTCATTATTTCTACTCCTTGAAACTCAGGAAACATAATAACGTCCATGTTTTAATGAGGAAAGAGACAAACATGCAGTTACTTAATATATGTTTTTATTTGCAGCGACTTCATATTTAAAATTTAGTCACTAAAACCTCACTGAAGAAATGGAGTAGAAGTGACAAATCACAAACAAAATTCTCTGTGTCTGTGCATGAATGATCAGAAAGTTTGTTTCTTTACACAAACACTTTATGGAGCATTATCCAAAAGCTATTTTAATTCTGCTATTTCTTTTAAATTGATGCCAGAATTCTCTCTCTTGAGCCAAATGATGCAGACATGAATCTATTAACATGGCATCAGTCTTGTGTTTGAAGTGATGGTCTATAACAACTCAAAAATCAATGAAGTGACTGTGAGATCTGGTCTTAGGTGTCTCTGCTGTTTGAGGTGGAGAATCTGGCTGTGGCCTCTCCAGCTACTGTATCTCGCTGTGGGATGGTCTACAATGATTACACTGATCTAGGATGGAAGCCTTTTGTTCAGTCCTGGCTCGACAAACGACCCAAGGTACGATGGAATCACATCCCATGATTCGGTTTCATATTCTGTTTCTAAAAACACATTTCATGTTCATCTACTCACCCTAACATGGCTCGCTGTCTGTGCAGGCTGAAGTGGACCATTTAAAGCGCTTGTTTGAGAAATACGTAGAGAGCACGCTGAACTTTAAGAAGAACTGTAAGGAGCTGATTCCCATCACGGAGCTTAACGGAGTCACCTCTCTCTGCCGTCTCTATGACTCCCTGGCCACATCCAGCAACGGGGTATGTGAAATAGAGTGCAATCTGACCTCCACTGCACATTGTGATATCTGCCAACAACACTCATTTTCTAGGGTACCTTAAGTATTGAGCTGTAATGGTTGTTTTTGTTATCCCGTTATACTCTCCTGGAAAATCACCTCCGTAAAAAGATTCCTTTTGCTTCCATCTCCAGGTTAATACCTCGGACACAGAGAACTTGGGCAGGATGGTGGAGCTCTGGTTTGTCTTCAGCCTTATCTGGTCGATCTGTGCCTCCGTTGATGAGGATGGACGGAGAAAGATGGACATGTTCCTGCGGGAAATCGAGGGCACCTTTCCCATCAAGGTTCTCTTTAGCTAGGGGGCCTAAGGCGTTTTTCGACCAGAGGAACCTTACCCCGGAACTAGGGACCTTATCCCTGAACTACGTGCGTTTCGACCGGTGGACCCAGGGTCAAATTTTTTTTCAGGGGTAGATAATCTCCCCCTCTTAAAAGCCCCTACTAGGAGGGTAGTACTTTTCAAAGGTCCTTGGACTTTCGGGAGGCAGGGCCTACAATGCTAAACGTGTCTGATTGGTAGATTAACCGCAGTGTTTTTATTCCTCCCTCCGTCCACAATAACATCACACACATCTGTGATTCTCTTGATTTCTCTTTCTTTCATTAGTTTTTATTTGTTCTATCTTTTTTGTATGTGTGTGTACTTTTCAAAAGAAGAAGCTGTGATTCTCTTGATTTAGCAGCTTGTAACAGTAGTCTTCTCTCAGCCCACCGTGAATGCGTCTCTCCTGGTGTTCCGGTTTTAAAAGTGACCCTGTAAACTGGAGACCTTCAGCTGAACGTGTCAGTGTTTGTGGAGTTTACACAGCTGTTGAAACACAGAGGGAGTTCCTGGGAATGCAAACTAGTTTAGTTTTTATTAAGATTTCAAAATATCCTCATCAGATATGTAATGATGGTCTAAAGACGTTTATGAGGGATGCATCCGGCTGAAAGTCTCCAGTTAACAGGGTCGCTGTTTAAACCAAAACACCGCCCGATCTCTGCCACGGCTTTTTGAGTTCAAAAGGATTTTAAAGCCGTGTTGAAACGTCTTTGCTACTCGCTCTTATCTCCTCTCACGTGTTGATTCAGTGAATCCATCTGTGATGAAATATAGCACCATCTAAAACAGACCAGCTGAGTCTCTTCATGCTAACAGGCTAACTGTTGTGTTGCTCATAATGATACCTGCCTGTCTGTCTGCTTCTATGGTGTCATCTGTGATGAATGGCATTTGTCTTTGTTTTACTGCCCTCTACTGGTCTGGTGGTGTAGTGCCTTTACTTGCTTTTTTCTCCATACGTCACTGGCCTGATTTACACAATCTAACCGGGGAATCGGCCCCGCGGTCGAAACGCAGAAAACAATGGCGGCACAGGAACCTTTTAGTCCGGGGTAAAGTAGTTCTGGGGGCTAAAAGACCCCGGGACTCTTGGTCGAAATGCACCTAGATTGAAGCTTATGATGCACACCCTCACTCTTTTTCAAGCTACATGGATTTGTCTCCACATGGGCTAACATCCTCTGACCTGTTTTTGAAAACTCTTTCAGAACACGGTTTATGAGTACTACGTGGACACCAAGACAAAGACCTGGGCTACTTTTGAAGGAACACTGCCGAAGGATTGGCGCTACAATGCCGAGTAAGTGACCCCCAACCTTTGATGATGTGTGAGTGTTGACATTGTATCCATTCCCTGCACTGCTGAGGCTTTATATTTGACTTTTGCAGCTGTATGAAATCTATGTGAACTCTCCCTCTGCACTCTCCTGCAGTGCTCCATTCTATAAGATTATGGTTCCTACAGTGGACACAGTTCGGTACAACTTCCTCGTCAAGGCTCTGGTGTTAGGTCGGTACCCTGTACTGCTCACTGGACCTGTGGGCACAGGTAAAACCTCAGTGGCTCAGAGTATCCTGCAGGGCTTGGATGATAAGTGGACGGCCCTGACTGTCAACATGTCTTCACAGGTTGGTGCCTTTAGCTCAGTCTGTATGTTGTTGTTGTTATTTAATGCAGTTAACGTTAACAACATAGACTGTGTAAACAATGGACGTGGTCTCTGTGACATCACCCATCTGTTCCTGAGCGCTGTTTTGAAGTGGATCGACGGCAGGTGCCATACTTAACCTAGCTTTGTCTGAGCTAGTGTGAGGTAAAGAGGCCGGCTTTAGCCTTTTTGCTAACAGCGACAGGGTGCCCACCTGTCCATCAAGCCAGCCACGCCCTTATTTGGGCAAAACTTGTTACTTTAATATCTTCAAAAAATAAAGAGATACAAAATAATCACCCCCCATACAGTGTGTTCTGATAGAGTAATCAGCTATTCAGACCTAAACTGTTTTTTGAACCAGTCTGTAAACATGTTTATTTCTGCTGTAAAGATCGTCTTCTTTGAATGGGTGTGTATGTGGTTTCTGGTGTTTCTGCAGCCAGCCTCTAGTGGACGCTCGAGGAACTGCATTTTTGCCACTTGGTTCAGTAACATGAGGATTATCACAAAGAAAGTTAGTTTTGGGGCTGATGTTATATTAGAGGGCACATTTTTTATTGACTTAAAGGTGAGGCACTATTGTCAGTACTAGACTTAACTCTAAAGACATGAAAGCAAATTGTAATAGTAGGTCTTGGAAGGAAACAGTAGCATAGAATACAATTTTTTTTCAAAACATAGTCCGTCTGATCCGTCGGATCACATCACCTCTCTCTTCATATACGACTCAGTCACATAACAGAGCCACAGTTCTTTTAGATTGTGTTGTCATGCTGAAATCCCATACACAAATGTTACTTTCTAACCCATCAACACTCAAAATATTTGAACAATCAGCTTTTTAAAACCCCTTTTTAATGTCACCTTGATTTCTAAATTTGTCTCCTAAAATGTTTTCCTGTTTTCTCTCAAATGAAACATTCTTTCTTGTGCACATTTAAACCTTTAGCGTCTCTTTCTCTGTGCCACCATCACTGTCCAGACAACCTCCAACAATATCCAAGCCATAGTGGAGAGCCGCATCGAGAAGAGAACCAAAGGTGTGTTCGTGCCGGCAGGAGGGAAGCGCCTGCTTTGTTTCCTGGATGACCTCAACATGCCAGCTCATGACCTCTTTGGCTCCCAGCCGCCACTGGAACTGCTGCGTCTCTGGATCGACTACGGCTTCCTGTATGACCGCCAGAAACAGAGCCCGAAGTTTGTCAAAGTAAGAAGGATGATTTCAATCCTATGATTCTGTACCCTTCTTTACAGTGTTAGAGACTAAGACTTTAAAGAATATTTATACATCTATAAGGATTACTGTAACTTGGCCATTGTGTTGTCTGTAGGACATGTTCCTGATGGCGTCCATGGGACCCCCTGGTGGAGGGAGGACTCACATTTCTGGACGCTTCCAGAGTCGATTCAACCTCATTAACATGACCTTCCCTGCTGTGAGTCCTGCTTTTCCTCCAGTCTCCAGACGAGCCCTGCTCTGTCTGCACCACTGAAGCCTGATTATGAGATAATCGCTCTGAATTTAATTAAAATGGATCATTTAAAGAATGTAAAAAAGAGGAGTGAACCTACAAAGATACAGACAGACAATGAAATAGTCAAATTTGAGAATAAAAAAGATGCTGTCAAACACCAGGTCAAATTCAAAGTACACATAATTATGAGTTTTAATTAGATTAGCTTGCTTGACTTAACAAATATTATAAATATGAATATAAAAACTGCTCAAGATTCTGATTTTTCTTTCTTAACTTTTTACTAATTTAACACACAGATTAACCTGCTCTTATTCTTAATCTCAGCCTTTTTCTTTCTCTTTGTTACAGCATTGTTAATCCTGGTAATCTACAGCTGATTACCTTTATTATAACTACACAGTGATTAATGACTGCTGCTCAGTTGCATTCTCTTTTTTACATCCAGCATTATGACTATTCTGAAGTTTAGAAAGATGAAGTAAGAAATAATGTTTGGTTAGCAGGTTGCTATCTGAAATACAATCCAGACAGGGTGAGACAAGACCACAACGAGAAGCAACGCTATTTTCCATAACCACCTGCTAACCATACATTATCCCTCTTATTACCGGGCTACTAACTTAAAATACGAACACGTTGTTTTTAAAAATAGTCCCAGTGATTCCTCGTCAGTGATCGTTCCATGGTGATGGATTCTTCTCTGTCTGTTGTGGTGGATTGAACATGAAACTGTCCTCATTCAGCTCTCCTTCTTCTCTGAGCTCTGTGGTTCACACACCTTTAAAAAGAAACTAATGTCACAACTTTGAACCCTGCTGCTATCATCACCACCGCTCATGGTTTAACTTTCTTTGGAGAGATCACTAACCTAAAGTTTCTCTCACCTGCTCCACTCCTTCATCATATTGATGGACAGGATCCAATATGGAAACATCTGTAGCCTGCTGAGTTAGCATGCTAACCGAAGCTAACGTCTTAGCCACATTGTTTCGATGCTAACGTAAGCTAACGGTTTTACCTCACCTTACAGTCTATGGTGTCAACAAGCAGAAGCTAAATGTGTCTGAACTCTTCTCTGTGGATTGATTTGACATGACGTGTGATCAATTTGTCTCTGGTGTTGATCATGTTAGTGAAAGTTAATAACCGTAGTCAAGGGGTTTTGACCAATCAGAATCACGCTTCCTTCACAAGCAGAAGACAAAAGTTGATAATTGTATATATTCACCCCTCTACCTCTTGCTGATTCACTTCCTTCCTCTCAGCTCACTTTCTTATCTTTTGTTTGTTTGTCTTGTTTTTCATTACCTGGCATTTCTGTACTTCTAATGTTCTCCACTAGTAGAGCACTTCCTCTCTACATCACTTACTGTCTCCTTCGAATCTTCCCTGAATACCTGTCTGTTTCTCATCTCACTTGTTGTAACTGTTTACTTGTTGAAGTGTAGTGCTTCTCGTGTCCCTCCTTTTTCATTCACACCAAAGAGAACATGTTTCAGCTTGAGCCACATTTCATTGAAGAAGGTCAAGACCTGACACTTGAGCTGCTTTGACTCTTAAATGTATAAAGTGGATATCATGAAATAGACAACATTTGAATATCTCAATGACATGGTTGGACAGTAACCCAACTTGAAAATGCCTTTCAGGAATCCCAGATCAGGCGGATCTACAGTACCATGATCAACCAGAAGCTGCAGGGCTTCAGAGAGGAGTTGAAGCCCATTGGAGAGGTTCTAACCCAGGCCACCTTGGAGCTATATTACGCCGTTTCAACTCGTTTTCTCCCAACTCCAGCCAAAATACACTACCTCTTCAACCTCAGGGATATCTCCAAGGTACACAATAATTCAAATACATGTGGAATGACTGCACAGCCACGTAGACTGCACTGAAAATGAGGGAAGACAATAAACCTGATGAACGAGATGTTAAAGAGTTCAGTTTTCAGCCTGTTCAAGGACAGTTACACCTCTGTTACAATGTCAATGTCAAAGAGACGTTGAGGCTGGGTGAAGTCTGTCCACTGCTCAGCCTCAGCAATGTTTTGCACTTGTAATAATAATAATAATAATAATAATACATTTTATTTATAAAGCGCTTTTCTGAACACTCAAAGACGCAGCACAGAGAATAAAAATCATCAATCATATAAAACACAGATTCATAAAAACATGAATGAAAAGAATCAAATACATTTAAAAGCAGTCATACATCAGAGCAGTTCTAAAGGTGGGTTTAGTGAGTGTTTTGAAGGTGGACAGGTTGGGGCAGTTTCAAATGTTTAGTGGTAAGGTGTTCCAGAAGGTGGGGGGGTCAGTGTCAGAGAAAGCTCTATCCCCCTGGGTTCAGTGCTTTGTGCCAGGTGGTAGGGAGAGGAGGTGGGCGTTGGAGGATTGGAGGTCATGGGGGGGGGGCGTGGTGGTGGTGGAGCAGGTCGGTGAGGTAGGATTTCAGGTGGAAGAAGGCAGTTTTGGTGATGTGATTGATGTGATGTTGCAGAGTGAGATGGGAGTCAAAAATAATACAGAGGTTGTGAACATCAGGACGGAGTGAGGGAAGCATTCTGGATGGAGAGGTTGAAGTTGTTGGTGGTTGTGGGGAGGGATTTGGGGCCGATGATTAAGAGGTCAGATTTTTCACAGTTGAGTTGGAGGTAGTTTTTTTGCATCCAGGATTTAGTTTGGGTCAGGCAGTCGGTCAGGGTGGAGAGGGTTGGAGCAGTTATGGAATTGGTGGAGATGTAAAGCTGGATGTCGTCAGTGTGGCAGTGGAAGCGGAGACCGTGACGATGGAATGTAAATGGTTTGTTTTCCCGATCCTTCTACCTCTCAGGTTTTCCAGGGTCTGCTGAGAGCTCATCCTTACTTCCATGATACCAAAAACAACATGACCCGACTCTGGATCCATGAATGCTTCAGGTAACCAAGGGACATTTTTACTTCAACTGAAATGTATTGTGAGCATCAGCCTCTGGTCTGTGGTATGCAGATGAATAAACATTTTCTTCTCTTTATTTAATAGACTAGTATTTATATCCATGTTGATCAATGTTAAAAATTAGCTTAATTGGTGGGAGATCTGCTTTCTTTGTTTTTGATGCAGAAGTGAAATGAATCGTACAAAAATAACTCAATCATATATTTTGTTGAATATATACTTTCAAAGTCATTTTCATAAACCTCAATTCTCTTGAATCTCTCAAAAACTACCTTTCACAGTTCAAGCCCCAAAATGAAAGTGTCGTTTTTGTCTCAGCTGCAGCTAAAGATATATTCAGCTTTGGATGGATTTGAGTGCTCATGTTGTGTTCATGCTTAATACTATTAGGTTTTTGTTGTTGTGCTTTTGATTTCAGAGTTTTCTCAGACCGGCTTGTAGATCGCAGTGACATGGAGGTTTTTATCGCTCTGCTGGGGGAGAAACTTGGCTCTCTCTTTGACCTCACGTTCCACAACATCTGCCCCAAAAAGCAGCCCCCAATATTTGGTACATTTCCTCCAGTGATCACACAAACATGCTGATGTCTCTCCTGTGTTTAAAAGAGCTCCTAGTTATTAGAGATTTGGGGGATAGATTGTAAATATGTTGTTTCATTTTCTCACTGGTTGACTCATGACTACACACAAAGCTGTAAATGTGTTCATTGTGTTGCATTTTTCCTTTTCTGTGTAAGGTGATTTCCTGAGTAAGTTTGGTGTTTATGAGGACCTCCAGGATGAAACAAGTCTGAAGAAGTTCATGGAATCCAAGCTGGAGGACTACAACTTGACACCTGGCACAGTGCCCATGAACCTGGTGCTCTTCCGTGATGCCATTGAACACAGTGCGTTACACACCCTTATTTAGGGATGGGTACCTTTCACATTTGAACCAATACGGTACCGATACCCGGTACCTGGGAATCGGTATTGGTACTCAACAGTACCAATTTTCGGTACTTTTGTGTGTTTATGTGGTAATAAAAGTTAATTAGTTTAAAAATAAAATCTCAATTTGTTAAAATTTAACATATTTATTTCATTTAACATGAAATGAACAGAAACATGATTATATGTGTGAGTAGATATATTAGCTGACTCGTGCTCGTGGCGTCTAATTGCTCTTTCGGGAGTTTATCAATGAACACACGTGAACGCCTGCAGACGGGAAAACGTCAGTTCTCTGTCTCTTTATAATAACAGGACACACAACTTACTTGTTGGTTATTCACGCACACAGGAACGGTTATAAACAGGGCAGGTAGTCGGAGTGAGAGGGTCAGTCTAAACCATAGACTGTATAAAACAGGTCTCAAATGAATCCCCCTGCAGCTCTGCCTCGCATCGAGTGCGCGTGCCCGTCAGCTGCAGGCTCCGTTTGGCGCACTCTTGTGCAGATGCAGAGAGCAGAGACGTCCACCCGATCAGTCTCTGACTTTATTACAAGGCGAAAGTATGGAAAATTGCCTCCTCTTCCACTCCCTCACAGTCGCAAAGATGCATCCAGGTACTGAAACATGGTACCGTTTGATTTTACGTGAATCGGTACTCGGTAGTACCGACGGAATTCGGTCGGTACCCATCCCTACCCTTATTATATAGTATCTTATATATCAGAGGCCAAAACACATAAACACATAATCTCCTGACCTCTCAACCCACTCCTGTCACATTCTTTTCACTCAATTCATAACAATACTACAACCAGATGACACTTTTCTCAGTTCTGTTTATGTGTTGGAACTATTTCAGTTTTTCACTGGCCAATGTGATCATTAAAGGCAAGGCAAGTTTATTTATGAAGCATCATTCATACAAAGAGCAATTCAAAGTGATTTACAGAGTTAAAAACAAAAACCAGAACAGTAACAATCAACAAAAACATACAGCAAACACTTTGAACATTTACATTTTATATGTGGCCAATTATGCTTGATCTACTCTCTCTCTTCCTCTGTACTTCTGTACTTATGTACCTTCTACATAGTAAATAGTGTTGGGTCTTATTATTTATTTAAATTAGGAGGGATTATTATAAATGATCAGCCCCCCTCACTGCTCTGAAGTCCGTAACTCACAGAGTCTTATTGTCCCGCCGGACACAGAATCACAACTGATCTTGTCTTAACCGAAATGAACCTTTAATTATTTGATTAATCTCAGAACTTCTTCCCAAGGATTAAGACTCACACATTGAATCTTTTCTGTCTTGAGTCGCATCCTGAAGGTTTATTATATTTTATTGTATTTTATATTTAAATTTTAGATATTTAAAAACTGGAAGAGAGAAACAGCATCTCGTTTATCCTGTATGTCTCGTATATACAGTGAAAATTGACAATAAAAACCTTTAAATCTTGAATCTTGAATCTTGAACACAGACTTTCTGAGCCCTTGAACACATTGACTGAGAGAGATCCCTCTCACACTTGATGATTTGACAGTGAGACAGCCCTAAGCCCTTACAGACTTAGTGGGAACGTGCCTCAAAGTCAGTGAGTGCTTGAGGGTGGACATTGAGATTGGGCCACTGAACCAAGGAATTGGACCTAACTGCAAAATTCAACAGTTCCAAAGTTCAAAACCGTTTATACAGGCCAAGGGTCGGTACACAAGAGGTCAAAAACAGCACAGGCAAAGGTTTCCAAATCACAAATCAAAGTTGAAGACAAAGGTACGAAACTGGTCAAAACTGTGGAGCAAACATAGGAACAAAAAGGCACAATACGAACTGGCACAGAAGGGAGGGGAGACTGAGCTTAAATAGACACAGGGAGTAGAGATAACAAGACACAAGTGTAAAACACTGAGGTAATCAAGGAAGTGGGAAACACTCCGTCACACCTTAAAGGAAATGTATAATTAGGGCTATATTTGTTTTCTACTTCGACAGTAACCCGTGCGGTACGTGTGATAAGTCAGCTCAGGGGCAGCCTGCTGCTGGTTGGTGTCGGAGGCTCTGGGAGACAGAGCCTTTCCAAGATGGCTGCCTTCATCTGTGAGTACCAGGTGTTCCAAGTGGAAGTTACCAAGCAGTACCGCAAACTGGAGTTCAGAGAAGGTGAGATTGATCATACGCTGTGCTACTGTCACATTCATACACAGAACTGCCAGAGCTGGTAATGACATAGGGTTAGAACAACAGTGGGCTTGCATATGTTCACTGATGTTCAATGTGATGCATTGAAAGTCAAGTTTCTGGAGGATTCCCTCATGTTTGATGAATCATCTCTGCCTTCCCTCATCCCATCTCACCGGGTTATATGTCTCTTCATTTTCAGACATCAAGAAGCTGTACCGTTTGACTGGTGTGGACGACAAGCCCACAGTCTTCCTGTTCAGTGACACTCAGATTGTAGATGAATCCTTCCTTGAGGACATCAACAATATCCTGAGCTCTGGAGAGGTGCCCAACCTCTACAAGCAGGACGAGTTCGTCGAGGTCAGAATCAGAATCAGAAATACTTAATTTATCCCGAGGGGGATTCAGTCATTACAGTCGCTCCTTTACACAATGAGTAAGAATATCAAAGAATATTAATAGAAAACAGTGATGAAATAAGATATTAATAAGGCCGGACTGTCTGGAAGCCGTCCATGGAGACGTGTATTCACAAAACTCCGTTCGACTTCTGACTAGTCCTGTTAGCTCGTCCATCTTATTATCCAGAGATCTCACGTTGCCCATGACGAGAGAGGAGAGACACAGCTTCTACATCCTCTTCATATACCTCCGTCTTCTTATACCAGCTTATACCGATGACTAAACAAAGCGAGGCTGCCAGGTAGGGTTAAAATGGCAAATCCATAATGAAAACAGTCCACAACTCTTACCAACGATAAGTTAGAAGGGGTCACACTCCAAACAAATTGCCAGAGAAAGATCTGATTAAAAGTATGATGAAAAACGTCAGCAAAAAATGAAAAGTAGAATGAACAAAGAGGAGCGACTGTAACAGGCTGCAGACACGTTTGTGCATTTGGGAATAGACAATTGGTGATGTCTTTGCAACTTTGTTCCTTCTGACCTTCGATCTATCTAACTGGAACATTCCTCTCTGAGACCCACGCTCTTGTTTTATCTCCAGGTATGCAGTGCCCTGTCAGAATCTGCCAGGAAGGACAACGTGTTGGAGACTCCTGACTCCTTGTTTAGCTACCTCATAGAGCGAGTCAGGAACAACCTGCACATCGCTCTCTGTATGAGCCCAGTGGGAGAGACCTTCAGGTAGAGTACTTTACTGCTCCAAGCTCTCTGGGCCTTATTATTCTGATGCCTCTAAAGTGACTCGTAATGGAAGGCATTCTTACCTGACAGTTTCCAAACCCTTCATTAACATCATGAATCCAGTAAACTGAATCTAATCAGAATAAATGTCTTCGTCAACAGAAACCACCTCCTCCAGTACCCTGCGCTCATAAACTGTGCCTCCATTGACTGGTTTTGTGAGTGGCCCAAAGATGCCCTGCTAGAGGTTGCTGAGAGGTATTTGGATGGACTGGATCTGGGCTCTGTAGAAGGGGTGAGAAATCTATACACAAACATCCAAACAAAACTGTTCATGTGGGATGAATGATACACTGTCATTTAGTTTGTTTGAACACTTGAGTAACCTTTTAATAATAACAAAATGGAATAGTTCATGTGACTATTATCTCGTATGGAACCTGAAAGTTCGCTTTGTAAGGGTTAGCAGGTTGTTATGGGAAATAGAATCCTGACAGGGTGAGACAAGACCCTGACCCGATGCAGAGGGGTCTTTTAATGTGAGGTTGAATTTGACATTTCCTGTGTGATGTTTTAGATCCAGACTAAGGTTGCCAGTACCTTTGTGACCACACACCAGTCGGTAGCACAGGTTTCTCAAAGAATGAAGTTGGAGCTGAGGAGACATAACTACGTGACACCCACCAACTACCTGGAGCTGGTGACTGGATACAAAAAGTAAGAGCTCTTCAGCTCTCTCCTTCAGTTAGGATTGTCTTCCTTTTCTTCCTCTCAGACAACATTTAAAAGCATCGTGTGAGACAACTCCATCTTGGGTGCCTTTGGTACATACCCTCAGCAGTTCCTACCTTTCTAACCTCCATGTACAGTCTATATTGAATCTATGAAACTACTGTCTCTGTTACAACCACCCAGTCTATCTGATTCTGTTTGTATATATGTGTCTCTGCGTGTCTGTGTCCAGGCTGTTGGCAGAGAAACGCAGTGAACTCGGGGAGCAGGTGACTAAGTTGCGTAACGGCCTTTTCAAGATCAGCGACACACGGGAGAAGGTGAAGGCCATGTCTGTGGAGCTGGAGGAGGCCAAGAAGCAGGTGGCAGAGTTCCAGAAGCAGTGTGAAGAGTACCTGTCTAACGTTACGCAGCAGAAGATAGAGGCTGATAATCAGCAGAAAGTAAGTCATTGTTCAAATGTACAAAAGCATTGGATTGAATAAGGTCATATTTTATTTATTAAGAGGATTTGCCCTTGCCTTCCAAAAGTCCACCTGGATTAGACACAGGATAAATAAGTGTTTTATGCTCTGTGTGTGTTTTATGCTCTGTGTGTGTGTGTGTGTGTGTGTGTGTGTGTGTGTGTGTGTGTGTGTGTATGTGTGTGTGTGTGTGTGTGTGTGTGTGTGTGTGTGTGTGTGTGTGTGTGTGTGTTTGTGTGTGTGTGTGTGTGTGTGTGTTCAGACTGTGAGTGCTAACAGTGAGAGAATCGGGGCTGAGGAGTTGGAATGCAAAGCCCTGGCTGAGAATGCACAGAAAGACCTGGACGAGGCCCTTCCTGCACTTGAAGAGGCCATGAAGGTAGATCTCTGTCCTTTGACGTTTTAACTCACCGGCTCCTCTGTATGTTTCAAATGAAGTGTTACTATACGTGCGGATGTTCATGATGAACATTTCCCTTGATGTGAAATGAGTGATGAACCCTGACTTTGTGGTATACTGCTGTGTGTCTCCTCTCCACCATTGTAAGCCTGTTAGTCATTCTGTTTCTGTTTGTTACATTTTTAATTAACATGACTCAGCAGGATGTGTATTCTAACTTTCCTTCCTCTTTCTGCGCATAGGCTCTGGAGTCTCTGAATAAGAAGGACATGACAGAGATCAAGTCATATGGCTGTCCTCCAACACTGGTAGAGACGGTGATGCAGGCTGTGATGATTCTCCTACGCAAAGAGCCTACCTGGGCGGAGGCCAAGAGGCAGCTGGGTAAGGGACAGCGATACTGTACATAGAGTTAAATTGGACAAGTATAATCTGTTTAGATAGATAGATAGATCTTTATTTGTCCTTAATAAGGAGATTTGTTGCCACCGTCTGTACAGGAATACATGTATGAACACAATAACCATAACCATCCACCCAGCCTCACAGCAATGGTGCACCACATCCCACAAATATACACACCAGACACATATGCACACACTGGGCACATATAAAACACACCGAACACATATGAACACACTGGACACAAATATGCACACCGGACACATATATACACACTGGACACATATAAACACACCGGACACATTACAGTGGCATTCTGTTTAGCAGTGCTATGGCCGATGGGACGAAGCTTCTGCCAAACCGGGCTCGCCTACAGTAAGGGGATCTGTACCTGCGGGGCTGTGAGTGCTGGAGGAGTGAATGACCAGTTCTTTTGTTTTTGAAATGTTCAGCTGGAGGTGATTGTCCGTGCACCATGATGTGAAGTGGGAGATGGAATCCTGGTAACTTAGAACAGAGTTGTTGTCATTAAGGAGGGCAAGTATGGCAGTGTAATCAGAGTATTTGAAATATGTTGTGGTTGTTGAGGAGCTGATGCAGTCATTGGTGTAGAGGGTGTACAGGAAGGGACTCAGGACACAGCCTTGAGGGGCACCGGTGTTGGTGATGGTGGTTGAAGATGTGATTGTGCCTACTCTGACTGCTTGGGGTCTGTTGCTGAGGAAACTGTGTATCCAGTGGATGAGAAGTGTCTGTGTACAAAGCTTTAAAACAAGAAACAAATACTAAAGTGATTTATGAAGAACAGCAAAGGTCCACGACAAACACTCAACTCTTTGAGACAGTTGATTGTTTTCAAGTTACTATAAGAGTCAAAATATACGAGAGGAACTGTGCCAAAATAAATGTGCAACATCTGTGTTTTTCCTCTGTGATTTCAGGTGAATCCAGCTTCATCAAAACATTAGTGAACTTTGACAAGGATAATATATCAGACCGAGTGCTGAGGAAGATTGGCCGGTACTGCAGACAGGTAGATTTCCAGCCAGAGACCATCGGCAAAGTGTCACTGGCTGCCAAGTCCCTCTGTATGTGGGTCAGAGCCATGGAGGTAAATGGCTACCTGCAGACACACACACACACACACACACACACACACACACACACACACACACACACACACACACACACACACACACACACACACACACACCAGCATGAGTCTGTAATAACTGAAGTCATCTGCCAACAAAGAAAAAGTCCAGCGAGGGTTCAATCACAAAATGTAGTGACTCCATTATTATGACTGATTAAATATAAATGGCTGTGTGATGCAAAGTTGAATCCACAGACATGTGTGTTCCTCTAGGTGTATGGTCGTATCTTCAGGGTGGTGGAGCCCAAACGGGACCAACTAAACTCTGCCATGGCCCAACTGACTGAGAAACAGGCTGCTCTGGCTGAGGCCCAAAACAAACTACAAGAGGCAAGGAGCTCATAGATCATATCAGCCTGACATGCTCAGACTTGAGCTGAGGTCAGGGATGATAGTATCATGCAATTAACATTCAGTAAGATTACTGTTTCACTTTGATTTGATTCCTCTCTGTGTGTGAACAGGTCGGAGAAAAGCTAGAGCAGCTGAAAAAGCAGCACAGTGAGAAGCTGAAAATGAAGGAGAGTTTGAGGAAAAAGTCTGAGGAGATGGAGGTGAAACTGGATCAAGCAGACAAACTGGTGACGGGACTCGCTGGAGAAAGAGTCCGTTGGGAAGAAAGAGTTGCTGTAGGCCTCACACACACACACACACACACACACACACACACACACACACACACACACTGACACTGACACTGACACTGACACAGACACAGACACAGACACAGACACAGACACAGACACAGACACAGACACAGACACAGACAGACAGACAGACAGACAGACAGACAGACAGACAGACAGACAGACAGAAATGCACGCATGCATCATCATCACACAAGTTCAGAACAGAAATGAGGTGCTGGTTTGGCTTAGTGGTTAGGTTGCACACCCTATGTGCTGAGGCTGTGGTCCTCAAGTGGTCAGCCTGGGTCCAACTTCAACCTGGAGCCCCTTCCCTGCACGTCACTCCCTCTCTCTCCCTGTTTCCTGCTACATCCTCTGTCCTATCCTTTCTGAATACAAGTGAAAAAGCCCAAAAATAGAGCTTGAATTGTTTTTTAAGTTTAAAATTGTCTTTGAAAGTCCCAGTTTTCAGAGCTTGTTATCAGCAATCTGGAAACACAAGGCGTTTTTCGACCGCAGGAACTTTACCCCGGAACTGGGGACTTTACCTCTGAACTATGCGCGTTCCCGGTGGACCCAGGGTCTTAATTTAGTTCAGGGGTAGTTAATCTCCCCCCTAAAAAGACCCTGCTAGGGGGGTAGTACTTTTCAAAGGTCCCGTGACTTTTGGGGTGTTTTTATTCCGCCCGCCGTCCACAATAACATCACACACATCTGTGATTCTCTTGATTTCTCTTTCTTTCATTAGTTTTTATTTGTTCTATCTTTTTTGTATGTGTGTGTACTTTTCAAAAGAAGAAGCTGTGATTCTCTTGATTTAGCAGCTTGTAACAGTAGTCTTCTCTCAGCCCACCGTGAATGCGTCTCTCCTGGTGTTACGGTTTTAAAAGTGACCCTGTAAACTGGAGACCTTCAGCTGAACGTGTCAGTGTTTGTGGAGTTTACACAGCTGTTGAAACACAGAGGGAGTTCCTGGGAATGCAAACTAGTTTAGTTTTATTAAGATTTCAAAATATCCTCATCAGATATTTAATGATGGTCTAAAGACGTTTATGAGGGATGCATCCGGCTGAGAGTCTCCAGTTAACAGGGTCGCTGTTTAAACCAAAACACCGTCCGATCTCTGCCACGGCTTTTTGAGTTAAAATGGTCTGGTGGTGTAGTGCATTTACTTATTTTTTCTCCCGATTTGCACAATCTACCCGGGACTTCAGCCCGCAGTGGAAACACAGACAACAATGGGGGCACAGGAACCTTTTAGTTCCGGGGAAAGTAGTTCTGGGGGCTAAAAGACCCCGGAACTCTTGGTCCAAATGCACCTACTGACCATACAATCAATACACAGAACAAAAAAGGGTCCAGGGCTTTGAGCCTTTTGGCTATCAGCAACAGTGTTCCACCTGTCAGTCAAGTCAGTCATGTCCATATTTAAGTAAAACTTAAAATCTTAATTTCTCCTGAACTGCAGCGTTATAAAAATAAACTCACCCCCCGTACAGTGTCTGCCAATAGAGCAATCAGCTCTTCAGACCTAAACAGTTTTTTGAACCAGTCTGTAAACATGTTTATTTCTGCTGTAAAGCTCGTCTCTTTGAATGGGTGTTAATGTGGTTTCTGGTGTTTCTGCAGTCAGCCTCTAGTGGATGCTCCATGAAATGCAGTTTATAACACTTTTGTATGGGCTTCATATTTTGAGACCAGAGGTTGCAGCTTGGTGGAAACCCCTGACAAACTCCTGCACACATGTAATAATGTTAAGTGTGTGTGTGTGTGTTTGTGTGTGTGTGTGTGTGTGTGTGTGTGTGTGTGTGTGTGTTTCAGGGTCTGGAAGAAAACATGGGATACCTGGTTGGAGACTGCCTGCTAGCAGCATCTTTCCTTTCCTACATGGGACCCTTTCTTTCTACCTATAGAGATGAGTTGCTTGCCATCTGGATGAAGGAGGTGAGAAACATACACACACACACACACACACACACATATACACATATACACACACAGACACACACACACACAAAAACACACAAACACACACAAAGACACACAACAAAACCTTCATAAACACATGAAGCCTGGTTTGCCCATCAGTGAAAAGCTTGAAATCATGAAAAGAGCCATGTGAACTGTTCTCTATTAAGCCATAAGTAAAGTTTACATTTTTATACACTCCACTCTTTTTCTTCATTTCTTCTCTGAATGATTATTTTATCTCTCCTTAGGTGAAGAACCTTCAAATCCCATGCACACCTGGGTTTAGTTTTTCAACGTTTCTGTCCAAGCCTACAGCGGTAAGGGACTGGAACATTCAGGGCCTGCCCTCTGATGCTTTCTCTACAGAGAACGGAGTTATTGTCAACTGTGGAAACAGGTCAGTACACCATGAAAACAAATGTGTTTGATCGTTAACCAATTTGAGCTTTTCATTTTGTTTTAAAAGAAGAAAAAACATCAAAGATCTCCATATATATATATATATATATATATATATATATATATACACTTCATGATTTCTACACATAAACATTTGGACTGGGTTAACTTAACTCTACAAAACACATCTCATAAAGCAATGAAAGCTAACCATTCCTTTACTCTACTTTCAAGATGGCCATTGATGGTGGACCCTCAAGGCCAGGCTCTAAAGTGGATCAAGAATATGGAAATGAAGAGAGTAAGTCCAGAGTCTGTCAATCTGAATTAGTTTTCTTGCTCAGTTATTGAGGATCACTTTGAGCAGTCTTGAAAGGCACTCACAAACCTGTGAGACCTCGATGTAGAATTTATTAACTAACTGCCCCTAGAGAGTTTGATAGTTATTCTAATCTCTAAGCTATGGAAGTGCAAGGTCTGCATGGGAACCAGATCATGTTGAGTTCTCAGAGTAAATTCTGAAAGAAGATAATTACATGAATATGGTTATGCCTTCTACAACCAGATCTAAATGGTTTGGTTGCTTCATTGTAGATGTTCCTTATGTTACAAAAAAAAAAATCCTTACTTACTTTTGTGCATTGCCTTTACACTGCTTGGCAGTACCTGCACCCAAATTGTCTTGAAGCACTTTGTTACTCTTACTGATCTTGTTTCCTCTTGTCTAGATCTTTGCTTGTGTTGTTCTTGTTCTCGTATGTACGTCGCTTTGGATAAAAAGCATCTGCTAAATGACATTGTAACATTGTAACATTGTAACATTGTAACATTGTAACATCTCTCCTACAGAAGAGATTATGATCCAATCAAATTACATACAGATTAAATGCAGTTATGAACTTTCTCCTTCTTTTCTATTGTGTGTGTGTGTGTGTGTGTGTGTGTGTGTGTGTGTGTGTGTGTGTGTGTGTGTGTGTGTGTGTGTGTGTGTGTGTGTGTGTGTGTGTGTGTGTGTGTGTGTGTGTGTGTGTCCGTCCACATGTCCAGGGTCTGAAAGTGATAGACTTTCAAATGCCAGACTACCTGCAGATCCTGGAGAAAGCCATCCAGTTTGGGAGTCCAGTTTTGCTCCAGAATGTCCAAGAGGAGCTGGAACCCTCACTTAACCCAGTCTTGAACAAGTCCCTGACCCGGATAGGTCAGATCCAAACCCAGGAACACTGATCCATGCATACGATAGTTTTCGGGTGTTAAATCATAAGCGGGGCCTGTATCTGTTGTGTGAACTGTCATACTTGTGTGTGCACTTCTTCCAGGCGGCAGGCTGCTGTTGAAGCTGGGTGATAAGGAGGTGGAGTATAATCCAGACTTCCGTTTCTACATCACCACCAAGCTGTCCAACCCCCACTACGGACCAGAAATTTCTACTAAGGCGACCATAGTCAACTTCGCTGTGAAGGAACAGGTCTGCATCCACTGTGATGGGTTTTTGTGTTCTCTATAAGTTCCCTGTTTTGTAGTTCTGTTGCTGTCTCTTAATATGTGTGAACATGTAGTTTGAGAGCTTTTACACATACTGTCTGTTTGTGTTTGGGATTCATGTGACAGGGTCTTGAAGCCCAGCTGCTGGGAATTGTGGTGCGAAAGGAGCGTCCAGAACTAGAGGAACAGAAGGACTCTCTGGTGATCAGCATAGCCTCTGGCAAGAAGAGCCTGCAGGACCTAGAGGATGAGATCCTCAGGTTGTTATGCTGACTGTGATATTTGACATTATGTATATATTCTATTGACAGACAAGAACGTTTTTAAAAAAGACCCAAACTTTTACTAAACGTGGCTTTGGTAGAAGATGACACTGGTGACAGCAGGAACATGTTTTGAGGGGAAGATATAATTTACATTGAAAACCTGAAGCCCTGAAAGTCCCACTGAGTGTTGTGTTTTAAGGTAGTCCATTAATGTAAACTACATCTATTTTGAAAACAGGCTTTTCTGATGTCTTACAAAGAAGAGAGCTTCACTCTTAAACCCAAAATGAACTTAATAACTTGAAATGACATTTTGAAAGCATGCAGTTTAAACTTGAATGTGTTCTCTGGTGTTAGCTTTCCGTTGGTCTATCATGCTTTGTACGTAGTGTGGCAGAGTTTTTAGGATTTCCCGTCAGAGGTTTTGTTTAATGTGGTTTATCCTTCAATGTCTACTCTGCCAGGCTGCTGAATGAGGCAACTGGCTCACTGCTGGATGACCTGCAGCTGGTGAACACCCTGCAAGCATCCAAAGTCACATCCACTGAGGTTTCAGAGCAGCTGGAGAGCAGCGAGCAGACGGAAATAGAGATCGACTCTGCTAGAGAGGTCAGGTGTATGGATGATGAAAAAGATTGGGGAAGTGGGTCGTCTTAACTTTTCATTAGTATTGTTCATGTTCTTACAGCTCAAAGTGTTCTCTCCTAACAGGCCTATCGCCCATGTGCCCAGAGAGCCTCCATTCTCTTCTGCGTCCTAAATGACATGGGCCGCATTGACCCGATGTACCAGTTCTCGCTGGACGCCTACATTGAGCTGTTTAACCTCAGCATTAAAAAAAGCAAGCGCAACAAGAAGCTGGAGGAAAGGATTGCCAACCTGAATGAGTACCACACATATGCAGTGTACAGGTAAGCAGGGACTCATTAAGAGAGCCTCTCACTCCAAATTTATACAGGATGTGCCACGCTGCGTTCCGCCTGCACCGTGTTATGCCTGCACCATGTTACGCCTGCACAGTGTTACGCCTGCACAGTGTTACGCCTGCACAGTGTTACACCTGCGCCGTGTTACACCTGCGCCGTGTTACGCCTGCGCTGCATTACGCCTGCGCCGCGTTACGCCTGTGCCGCACACTATGCAGCTGATACATTCCTTTTCTAGTCAATGCTCATGTTCACACAGGGAGCAGAGATACCGATGAGTCTGTTTTCGACTGAGACCTTGCCCAGATTGCCTCAAGCTGAACAGAGAAGATCGACCTGGACAGGAAGTCAGGCATGAGGATCGAATGCAACATCCGCCAATTTCAAAATAAAACACCATATACGGACTCCTGACCGTTTAAAGATTGTATAGATCAGAAATACTCATTGATTATGGATGTAAGCTACAAACAGTGGCGGCTGGTGGAGTTTTCTCCAGGGGGGGCTATAACTCCAAAATAGTACATGTTTGCTTTCTTTTTGGTAAATGTCTGAGGTATCACACCAGTGTATTTACATACACGAAAACAGCAAAAGCAACATTGTAATGTCATGTACTGTTCTATTTTTTGTACATAAATTTTGCTCTTCTTTCCTTGAGAGAAGCAAATTTCTCAATGACTCTATGGTTAAAGTCAGCGATGCTTTTCACAAGTTTCTTCTCCATAGAGAGCATGGCCAATGCATTGAGACGATCCTGTGACATTGTGTTCCTGAGGAAGGTCTTGATTCTCTTCAGTGTTGAGAAGCACCTCTCAGATTCAGCAACATTCATTTGATTGTCTTGCTGCATCACCTGTAATAGATAAGTGACCATGGTGATGGTGTCTCGTGACTGTAGTATTCATGCTGCCACTGGTGCAGTAGGCTAAATAGCTTCAGTAGATCATTGATTAATAAGATTTGTGTTTACCATGTGTATAAGCTGTGTAAGCTAATCATTGTCTCAGTACTTATTGAAAGAGGTGTAGATATTATTCATGTATCACCAATTAATGTGTGTGTAGTAATGACATTACATGCTCGCCAGCAGAGGACACTGTTACACTGTGTATAATGCTTGTTAACAAATAATCTGTCAAATAATAGCATTACTATTCCTGCCAGTTTAACTTTTCTGAAAAGTGCTTTAAATCAGTAATACCTGTCTTTATCCATGCTGGGTCAGATCCTGATGTTTGGAAAAGGAGGCAGGGAAAGCAGAATAATGCATTAGCATCACTGCATGCAGTTAGCCAAGCCTTGTTGCTAAACCAGGTCCTGGTTTAAAAAGACCGGGTGTATTGTCTCCCTCTGTCTTTGGACTTCTGATTAATGTTGATGTTCGGCTGATCAGGTCCGCGCTCTTTCACGTGGAGCTTCTCCTGGTACGTTCTCCTCTCAAAAGGTGATGTTTTGAGTGACTTCACTGAGTTATTTACTTTCTCTCCCTCCATTTTGCGTCTCTGTCCGATCGTCTCCTACTCCCACGGCTCGAGCTGTCAATCAGCCGCGCTTGATGACAGACGGCTGTGACGTCGGCCCCATGACAGGAGGGTGGTGGTATGTAAATCAAGCTGCATTCAGCTCTGGGTGCAGGGAAGGTGCGCCCCGACATGACCCTATCTCTTGTATTGAAGAGGAGCTACTGCGCATGTACAACTTTTAACGAGAGTCTATGGCCAAAGATTTCTGCGCCCCGGAGGAAAACCGGAGAAAACCAGTCTATGGGGAAAACACGTCACCAATCAGACAACACAGATGAATGAAACAGCTTTACTAATAATTATTTAACCATACAATAATTATCTTACTCATCTAAAAATATATATACATACAGTTCAGAATATTATTTCATTATTTAATTTTTTTTTTTTTTTTTTAATGTCTTGTGGTGGGTGGTGGGGTGGCACCCAAGCGCCCCTATTGGCCAGCCGCCACTGGCTACAAACAGACACACATCAGTGATCCATGTCGACTAGAACAGGACTTTAAGATGATCACTGTGTCAGAAGGTAACAGGACTTTAAGATGATCACTGTGTCAGAAGGTAACAGGACTTTAAGATGATCACTGTGTCAGAAGGTAACAGGACTTTAAGATGATCACTGTGTCAGAAGATAACAGGACTTTAAGATGATCACTGTGTCAGAAGGTAACAGGACTTTAAGATGATCACTGTGTCAGAAGGTAACAGGACTTTAAGATGATCACTGTGTCAGAAGGTAACAGGACTTTAAGATGATCACTGTGTCAGAAGGTAACAGGACTTTAAGATGATCACTGTGTCAGAAGGTAACAGGACTTTAAGATGATCACTGTGTCAGAAGATAACAGAACTTTAAGATGATCACTGTGTCAGAAGGTAAGAGGGCAACAAAATATAGCAGAATTATTCATATTAAACCAAACCTGCAAAAACTAAACTTTATAGTTATGCAGCATACTCAGTGATGATAGAAACACAAAGTAACAGAATACTCTTCACATGATTCAACCACAAAAAGGCTCTGTGATCTGTTTTCTGTTTGTATGTTCTCTCTGCGATACGCTTCAAACACGCATCCTGCATAGCAGGGCACGGGGCGTCGGCCATAGCAAACCCATGGTACTGACGGAACACTGTGCAAACGCTCCCTGTATAAATTGGGGGTTACAAGATTTTTTCAGAGTCCATTTTTGATATTGGAAAATGAAGCTATAAAACTGTGCTGTGTCAAGTGGTTGATATCTCCCAAACATTGAGTGAAAATTTCAAAGTACTCTTCTCTTGTACTTCATTGAATCTGTTCCTCTGAGAATCAAAACTTTAAGATGTTCTGCAACTCAAAATAATAATAATTTATATTTTACTTCCCTCCTGTAGATTCGCTCCAGCTAACACAGTGTGTTATTGTCTGCAGGTACACATGCCGTGGTCTCTTTGAGGCGCACAAGTTGCTCTTCAGCTTCCAGATGTGTGCAAAAATCTTGGAGGTGTCCGGCAGACTCAACATGGACGAGTACAACTTCTTCCTTCGAGGAGGACTTGTAAGAAAACACAGAAGAAAATCCAATAATGTCTTTATTTTAAGATAGTTTAAGATTGATCACAATCAGTTCACCCAAAAGACATTCCACTCTGATGTCATGTTGTAGAACTGTGCTTTCTCTCAAAGAAAGCCCTTTATTCACATTCACAGAGGTTGATATCTCGTGTGTTTTTCTCCCAACATATTTCCTTGTTTTAAAGTGAGGTTGTATAAGAGTACCTCTTGTCATTAGAAAGTGAATTACCCACAGGGAATGATGGTAAGTTGGACCCCTTCATTGAAAAACCGGGAGGACAACCAGCATGGACGCCTGCCTACCGAGAGTTAATTTCACCACATATTTTACAAGTTCTCAGTCACTAGCATGTAGTTCCATCACTTTCATTCCTGTAATGATATGTGTGAAGAGTTTGGATTAGACAGAAAAAGGCTTTTATTTTGGCAGACGTGTTTGGAGATTATAGTGCTTCACTTTATTTCCTCTGGCAGAGTAAATCACAGACAAATGTATCTAACATGCCAGAGTTATCCATGAGTGAGGTTTGATTCACTGCACCACTACCAGAAATACAAATAAATGTAGTCTATAATGGCAGCAGGTTTTTCCACAATTCAAATAGTAGAAACTTGTGTGTCGATTTTTAAGCCGTTTGGCAGTTTTGTATCAACGGAACAAAATACTTAAAGGATCAAATTAACAGTTATTTAATTTTAAATACATTAAAAACAGAGTTTTAACATCTAAATGTTTGTCTTACATAGAGAATAGTAACACTCGGTTATAAGGCTATTCAAAATATATTTGCCCTTCATCATTTTTCCATTTTGAAGGTAAAATGGTTACTATGATGTAATTAACAATAATTATTTTCATTGTAATTATTATTATAATTATTTCTGGACTTTTTCTTATTAATAATAATAATAACGCATTTTATTTAAAGGCACCTGTCTTAGCACTCAAGGTCACCGTACAGGGCAGAGTTTTAAAAAAGAACAATATACAATGTATTCTTATCCTTAAAACTATTATTATTATAATTTGTATTATTGTTATTGTTATTGTTATTATTAAAATTAGTATTATTACTACTTCTAGTATTATTTATATCATTATTACTATTATAACTATTTTTATTATTATTATTATCATTACTAGTATTACTAATACTACTGTAATTTATATCATTATCACTATTGTTATTATTATATGTACCTATTTAGTAAGGCAGTATAGTATATCTGGCTGGAGGGTGGTGCAGTGGTTAGTGCTGTTGCCCAAATCAGCACCTAGGGTCTTGGTTCCCTGTGCTTTCTGACCGAAAAGTAAAGCTCTAATAATTGGTATTCGTGGAGCACATCTAAAATGTGCTGGATTACGTGGCACAGTTGACCCGGTCTCAGGTGGTCCATACCTTAGCTTTCTTAGAAAAGGGGCTGAGCTGACTGTCAGTCCCTGCAGGTAAAACCTTCACTGTTGACTGTTGACTTCATACAAGCCCACTTTGAAAAATGATAATAATGCAGTCCTCTTGATACACATGCTTCAAACCAACGATGGATTTCATTGATGGGTTGTTAGCCCTGTCATTGAGACCCTGATGGAAGGACAGTTTGGCTGCAATAACGGATGAATGGGTTTCTAGGTGCTGGATAAGAAGGAGCAGATGGACAATCCCTGTCCCAGTTGGCTGGCAGACTCCTGCTGGGACAACATCACAGAGCTGGATAGGCTGCCGAATTTCCATGGCATCATGACTTCCTTTGAGCATTACCCCAGAAACTGGAATCTGTGGTTCACCAGTGACGAGCCAGAGAACGCCACGCTACCAGGTGTGCATGTGTCACGGAGGTTTTTATTTTGCTTTGGTAGAAGATTAGCAAGAAGAAGACAGGGTTGAGCTAATGGTGTATGAACAACGCAACTTGTCCATGTAGCCGTGCACTGAGAGGCATCAAGTATAAAAGTCTAACAGAGAACATGTAATGCATTAGATTGGGATTGTGTGTGTGTGAGTGCATCCTCTTTGTTTCACCCTCTTCTTTTTGTCCTTTCAGGTGATTGGGAGTCTAGATGTAATGAGCTCCAGAAAATGTTGGTAGTGCGGTCCTTGCGTCAGGACCGTGTCTCTTTGTGTATCACATCCTTTATTGTTCACAACATCGGCTACTCTTTCGTGGAGCCGCCTGTTCTGGACATGAAGGCTGTGAGTGTGATCTTTCTGTTCCTTGTGGTCCTTCGTCTGAATATTCATGTTGAAGCTTGAAATATAAATGAAAACAAAGCTTGAATACATCTAGAGACATGATGTGTTGGTTAACTCATTCATTTTCTCTGTCTCCTTAGGTTGTGGAGGAATCCACATGTACCACTCCTCTGATCTTTGTTCTGTCCCCTGGTGTGGACCCCACCGGCGCCCTGTTGCAGCTTGCTGAGGCCTCTGGCATGAGCAAGCATTTCCATGCCCTCTCTCTGGGGCAGGGGCAGGCCCAGATCGCCAGGAGCCTGATAAAGGAGGGCGTCAAGAATGGTACAAACCTGTCTTTGCTCTTACTGCCTCTCCTCTGCCTATAACTGCTGTCATTGCTTGAGCAGTACATTTTCTCCCTCTTCTAATTCCAACACATTGTACAATTACTTAAATATATTTTGCATCCTACAGTTCAGAAAATTCACAGAAACAAATAGACATGGCATGAAAAATCTAAACGAGTCAACGGAACTCAAACTCCTTTGTTCCTGCGCAGGTCACTGGGTGTTTCTGGCCAACTGCCACCTTTCTCTCTCATGGATGCCTGAGTTGGACAAGTTAGTGGAGCAGCTACAAGTGCAGAAGCCCCATGAAAACTTCAGACTCTGGCTCAGCTCCTCACCACACCCGGCCTTTCCCATCACCATTCTGCAAGCCGGCATCAAGATGACAACTGAACCACCAAAGGTGCAAATGGTCACGTGTCAGCTGCCATATAGGTGTACAGATGTATGACATACAAGCAAAAAACATTCATTTCTATGTGTATTAATGTCTCAACACCGCCCTCTTGTTTCATCAGGGTATAAAAGCCAACATGGAGCGTCTGTATCAGCTGGTGACCGAGGATCAGTTCAACCGCTGCTCAAGACCCGTCTTGTACAGGAAACTGCTCTTCTCCCTCTGCTTCTTCCACAGCATCCTGCTGGAAAGGAAGAGGTTTTTAAAGCTGGGCTGGAACATAGTCTACGGCTTCAACGATTCTGACTTTGAGGTCACAGCCTTGATGCTAAAGACATTCAATCATTGCTCAATGTTTTCATGTCAATAATCTTCTCTGAAACACAAATACAGGCCCTGTTGGAGTCAAGGCCCGATGGTTTAATGATAACATAATACTTAATCGATCCCAGGAGAAGTTCAGTTGTTGCAGCAACACAGACATATTAGCAAGAGTAGTCCAAGAATAACAGAGCAGACATAGAGAATACATTTAAATAAAATAGAAACATAAAGATTAGAATGAAAATGTAAAGGTATATACAAATGCTACACATGGTGTAAATAGTTGTAATTACAGGCGGTAAGCATCTGTTTGAACAGCTCCTGGTCTGACTTTCCCCTTCCTGTGTGTTTGCTGCAGAAAGTTTTAACTTCCTCTTGGTCTGTTTCTTCAGGTGAGCGAGAGTCTGCTGAGTCTGTACCTGGAAGAGTACGAGGAGGTTCCCTGGGATGCGCTCAAGTATCTCATTGCTGGAGTCAACTATGGAGGTCACGTCACAGACGATTGGGACAGACGTCTTCTATTAACCTACATCGACGGCTACTTTTGTGATGCTGCCATTACCCAGCCCTTCTTCAAGTGAGACACGATTACACACTCATACATCTAGATAAACGTCTTCCAATGTGAACAGTGTGCAGGAAATTCACTGGTTTGCTACAAAAACTCAAGTGTCAGTAAACAGAAGCTTGTATTGTTGCAAAGAGATTCAGAACCATTTGTACTGAAACACAAACAATCAGGTAACTGTGCTGAATTGAGGTCATAGAGGCCATTTCATTCTTTGTCTACTGAAAACAGCAACAGCTGAGTGCCAGCACCACCAAGTGGACACAGAGAGTACTCACCTTGAGAATGAAGATACACTAGAACACTATCAAGAACCCTTAGTCCCCCGTTTATCAGTTTTATTTATCTGAAGCAACCTGCTTCATTTCTAGCCAACAGCTCTGACATGTAAGAGAATATTTCATGTTAAAATAGTATTTTTAAATCCATCAGCTCAAACCAACAGACCGTTCAAAGGTGAGTTCAGTTTTAATGCACAGGGATGGGATGGTTGTTTTTAGCAGTGCTACATAAGTACAGTCCATTCACTCTATTCTTAAATAAATCAAGTCACAACACTCAGGTGTTAATTATCTATTGTTTTATTCTACTTAAGGTTCACTTTTATTGTCATTCAATCATATTAAAAACATGAAGGAACGAAACACATTACTCAGGTCCAGCAGCGTATGAAATAGATTACAAGCTAAAAATAAACCCTATAAATGAATAAATGAATAAATAAATAAATAAATAAATAAATAAATAAATATGTAACCTAAAAGCCTACAGTAAGTAAATATAAAACATAGTTTAAGAACCAGCGTGTTAAAGAAAGTGCAGTAGTATGTGCATGCAGTCACAGCAGTAAAGTGCAGAGAACAGACCTAAAGAGAGTTCACAAGTCTCTCAGCTTCTGGGAAGAAGCTACACCTTAGCCTTGTTCTGGCTTGGAGGCTGCTCAGCCTTCTGCCTGAGGGGAGGGGGGTGAACAGTCCGTGTGCTGGATGGGTGGGGTCCTCTATAATATGCAACACCCTGCCTCTGCACCTGCTAACATATATGTCATTCAGGGAAGGGAGGCTGCTGTTTGCAGTTTTTTTTTAAGTGGTTTCTATTTTGTAAATCTATTTTTATAATGTTTAGAAATGCCTCTGCACAGTGCATGTGACCGACTTTATATGCCTTCTTCCCTCTCTGTCTCTCAGGTTGTCCTCCTTAACCTCATATTACATCCCCCGTGATGGTCCTCAGTCCTTATACAAGGACTACATCTCCATGCTACCATCCACAGAGCACCCCGAGGTGTTTGGCCAGCACTCTAATGCTGACATTGCCAGCCAGATCGCAGAGTCCAGGACTCTGTTTGACACCCTGCTCTCCCTGCAGCCACAGGTCAGCAGCCCCACTGCTGCAGGAGCAAGACGCAGTCGGGAAGATGAGGTGAGGAAGGAAACACACACTGAAAGAGTTCCGCCTCCTGAGTCAGATCTTTGTTGGCCTCTCTTGACAACAGAGTTTGGATTTCCTTCCAACTTTAAAATTGTGCACACGATTTACCGTCAAGACTCCCAGCCTGAACTATTCATCTGTTATTTAACTAGTATCTGAATTATTCACTGTTAAGAACTTCAGTGCAGTGTTTGTAAGTCAACCTGTCTCAGGGACTCATCTGTTGTTCTGACATTTCATTGGTGTCACCAGGTGTTAGAGCTGCTGTCATACGTTCAGGAAAAGATCCCGGCATCCATAGACTACGAGCGCACCAGGCTGCTGTTCCAGGACGTCTCACCTGTTAATGTTGTCCTTCTGCAAGAGATCCAGAGATACAACGCACTGCTAGACACCATCACGTATGATCACTCTGTAACTCTGTGTGTGTGTGTGTGTGTGTGTGTGTGTGTGTGTGTGTGTGTGTGTGTGTGTGTGTGTGTGTGTGTGTGTGTGTGTGTATTTTCCAACAGTTGATATCTATAAATATAAATCCTCAGTTCTTTCAAATTGAAAGGCAGATTTTTACTCCTGAGTGATAGTTGATCAGCTTGTGTCACAGATAAGGTCCTCTGATAAGCTCCTTGAATCCCTCATTTTGACTGTCCTAATAGGAAGCATGCCTTTGTGTGATAGAGTGACTGGTGATGTGATGTTGTTTCCCACAGTGCAGTGAATGCATCACGATTCTTCAGAGTTCAGTTGCACTACGGTGGGGGTGGACTTTAAACGTGTTTGAGATGAATGGCAGAGTTAGCTCCGTGCTCTTGTTTTACCCACATCCCCAACGTTTATTATGTTAAGTGTATTAAGTTACTAGCTAAGGACGAGAAAACATAGTGTTAGATTAACAACCAGAGAGAGAAATTCTTAATGTCAAAATATATAACTACATTAGTTATGTCTTTTAGTCTTTGTTTTTTTTTTTGTGGTCAGGTGTATTTCTGGAAAACATTGATATGAGAGTTTACAGCTGTGGGGTGGCACTTATTAGCCTGGTGCTTGCTGAGGACAACTAAAGGTGCATTTGGTCCAAGAGTAGTTTTTCTAATGGCTGGCTGAGTTCACAGTGTCATATTTGGTACTTGTGTCTGTCAACATACCCTATATAAGCTACCTCACCACAACCCACTAACTCCAGCCCTGTCCAAATTGATACATTGACGTTCCAATGGAATTTTTTGAAATTCCTGGGTACATGCTCTTCAGCCGAAACTCGGGGGTTCAGTTACCCTTTAAGAAGGTAAGTCAATCTACAAATGAACTCTTGACAAGGCTCATGTTCATTAGAAACCATTCCAGGAGACCACTTCATGAAGCAGACTGAGAGAATACCAAGAGTGTGCAAAGCTGTCATGAAGGAAAAAGGGGGCTACTTTACAGAATCTAAAATATAAAACAGATTCTGCTTTGTTTAACACTTTTTGGCTCATTCAATTATTCCATATATGTTCTTTCATAGTTTGGATGTCTTCAGTATTAATCTACAGTGTTTACAATCATTACAATAAATACAAACCCTTGAATGAGAAGGTGTTTCCAAACTTTTGACTGGTAGTGTATTTCTGTTAAGAAAAACTACATGGTGATAATTATCACTGTATTGCGCGGCCCTAGTTTTAACAAACCATGCTTGTCCTGTCTACTGTACTGCTGTGCATACAGATGTCACTTGAAACCTTCATATGACGGAGGGGATTTAGTGATACATGTTTTAAATGCAGATGTAAACATGTTAGTTTTCTAGGATTGACAGCTCCACATGGACCATATTCACTCAGCAGCCAGTGGTAGAGCCAGTTGTCTCTCAATAGGACGTTTGACGGTTTGATCTCAGGTCCTGCAGTCTACATGCTTTAGTCCTTGGGCAAGACACTGAACCCCAAATGTCTCCTTGTGGCACAGCCAGTGGTGTGTGAATGATATTGGTTAACACTGATGGGAGCTCTACATAGCTGCCCCTGCCTTTAGTGTATGAATGTGGTGTGAACGGGTCACTCTATTAACCATTTGCTTACCATCAGGATAAAACATGTATGTACTGTTATTATACTGTTATGCTGTGTTCCAGATCCCAAATCATAGAAACAGTGTGTTAGTGTGTTCATTGAAAAAGGGTTCAGTAATTCATTCAGCCTGGCCCTCATGAGGTGTCAGATGTTCAAACACATAGAGTGAATCTGGTAGCAGTTCAGGACTCTAAACAAGCCGGTCTGATTCCAGGGAAGCGTTGTGAAACAGGATGACACTGTGATCCAGCAGAATGAAGAGACTGTCTCTGTCTCTTTTCTGTTGTAGCTCTTCCCTGGTGGAGCTGGAGAAGGGAATCAAAGGCTTGGTGGTGATGTCATCCAGCCTGGAGGAGACCTTTAACTGTATCTATGACGCCCGCGTACCACCGCTTTGGGAGAAGGTGATGGCACACACATGTTAACACACAAAGACCAGACCTGGGTAGTGTGTGTGTGTGTGTGTGTGTGTGTGTGTGTGTGTGTGTGTGTGTGTGTGTGTGTGTGTGTGTGTGTGTGTGTGTGTGTGTGTGTGTGTGTGTGTGTGTGTGTGTGTGTGCATTGGTGTGATGGAGCGGCACCATCACTGACTGCGGGCAGTGCATGCAGGGACACATATACATACACTGACAAACACTGAGGCACACACACACCAAACTTTCCCTCTCTGTCAGCGTCTCCATTCACCTGGTACATCACACTAATATTCCTCTGACCCTCCAAGTCGTGTAGAGAAGGGGTTCCCAAAGTGTGGGTCAGGACCCCCTGAGGGGTCATGAGACACCAATGTGGGGTCATGAGATGTCTTCCAGATTTTTTACTTGTTTTAAGTAATCTAAATGATCTTATTTTACCCATTATTTAAAAATATAGGCAGAAATAGTGGTTACATTTGAAATAAAACCCTACAAATAAGTACATTCCATGAGTTTTCTGCCTTTCTTTGTTTCCAGATGACTCCTCAAGTTTGGGTTAGCTAAGAGTTCATTAACAACAGGATCAGTAGCAGCAGCTTAATTCACAGCAGCACAGGAAACACAGCCACATATGCATGTAGGTAAACTCATTTTAAAGAATGAAGCCTCATTACATCACTTTGAGGTTACAGTGGGGGTCACGATTTTATGGCACCTATATTTTGGGGGTCGCGGGATGAGAAGTTTGGGAACCCCTGCAAGTAAACAGGGGTGCACATTTGAGAGCTCTACTGTTATCTAACATACATTTACACAATAGAGGGTCCACTCTCCTGTAAGGGTGCATTACAATGAGGAAACAGAGCGCATCATTTCCACACGGTAAATAGGCGGCTATGGCGAGCAAAAGGGGTCATGTGGTTCTGAAATGTAATCTTTTTGTGTTGTGGTCCTTTATTTCCTAAAAATGTGGTTTGGGTTTAAATAAGATGCTGGCTAAAAATATCTAAAATATCTTTGTTAAATGTGCTGTGGTTAAAAAAGGTTAAAATGCCTTAAATGTTCAAACAAAATGCTTTTGGTTTGAGTTATGTAATAATTGACGGAGTTCTGAGGAAATGCGACATTCAAATTCATGCTAGTTTTCTGTGACTACCAACCCTAGCTTTAAGGAGCAGATTGTGGCAGAGTGGAGCACTTGTAGTTTTGACTTTGATGTATTTTTAGTTAAACTAAAGTAGATATTTGTCCTTATTCTAAAGATTTAAGGCAGCAGATGAATGAAATATGGTCTAGATTAAAGAAATGATGCATTATGTTTTATCTTTTGTCCCTATAAAGTCTTATTCTTCAATCAAAGAATAATTATAGGACTTACATTTGAAATAGTAATTTCTGTTTTATTATTCCTTTAAGAACATGTGGTGATGACTGTGATATGGTGGATTCATTATTATTCTCATAGATCCTCTGTGATATTTACTAGATTCTTCTAGATCTTCTGTGGTTCTCTACAAAGATCTCTTATCCATGTAACACCTGAGGAGGAAAGTTGTCAGATTAAAATATAAACTGTGTTCACACCTCACTTTCAAATTCATCCCTCATCCTTCATGAATCCCACCACATCTGTTTAAAAGACTTTATAATACCTGCTCTCTGAAGCCACACACAGCTGGTTCCATCAAATGACAGATTTACCATGTCACTCTCTCTCTCTCTCTCTCTCTCTCTCTCTCTCTCTCTCTCTCTCTCTCTCTCTCTCTCTCTCTCTCTCTCTCTCTCTCTCTCTCTCTCTCTCTCTCTCTCTCTCTCTCTCTCTCTCTCTCTCTCTCTCTCTCTCTCTCTCTCTCTCTCTCTTCCTCTGTTGTCCACCAGGCATACCCCTCACTGAAGCCCCTGGCACCTTGGACCAGAGACCTTTGCCAGCGAGTCAGTCAGTTTGCACAATGGGCCAAGACCACCCAGCCCCCCAACTTGTTCTGGCTCTCCGGCTTCACCTTTCCCAACAGTTTCCTCACGGCCGTCCTGCAGACCTTTGCTCGGCAGCACAATGTGAGAGTTTACACAACCCGCTCTGCATGCAGCACAAAGACAGTTCTAAAGTGAAACACTGCTGCTCCACTTTTTAACATTCATAAATGTGTTCAAAAACCCAGTTAGCTCTCATGATCCATCCTGGAGTTTCAAACTTAAGAAATACAAAAATCAGAGCGACTGAATGTGTGTGTGACCAACAGCTATAAAAACAATCCACACACTCGCCTGAGATCACAGCCTCGTGTTTGGGGCAGGCTCAAACTGCTCAACTATCTGGAAGACATCAGTGAGAAGACAGATATTTACTGACAGACGTCTGTAGTGGAGAAACCAGCATGAAAACCAGAGAGAGATTAAACATACAAGAGTCAGTCCATTCCTGAGACCACATCATCTATGGACATGAACAGAGAAACGTCAAATATCGACACAGAATCTGTGCCTGGAAATATGAAATCTGCCCAAGCAAAAGACCAGCTCACAAGACCGCTACGTCAGAGACCTGGGTCATAAAAGGCTGCTAAGGCAGAGACCTGGGTCATAAAAGGCTGCTAAGGCAGAGACCTGGGTCATAAAAGGCTGCTTAGTGAGATACCTTGGTCATAAAAGGCTGCTTAGTGAGAGACCTGGGTCATAAAAGACTGCTAAGTCAGAGACCTGGGTCATAAAAGGCTGCTAAGTCAGAGACCTGGTCATAAAAGACTGCTTAGTCAAAGACCTGGGTCATAAAAGACTGCTAAATCAGAGACCTGGGTCATAAAAGGCTGCTAAGGCAGAGACCTAGTCATAAAAGACTGCTGAATCAGAGACCTGGGACATAAAAGGCTGCTAAGGCAGAGACCTTGGTCATAAAAGGCTGCTTAGTGAGAGACCTGGGTCATAAAAGACTGCTTAATCCAGACCTGGGTCATAAAAGACTGCAAAGTCAGAGACCTGGGTCATAAAAGGGTGCTAAGGCAGAGACCTGGTCATAAAAGGCTGCTTAGTCACAGACCTGGGTCATATAAGGCTGCTTAGTCACAGACCTGGGTCATAAAAGGCTGCTAAGTCAGAGACCTGGGTCATAAAAGTGTGCTTAGTCAAAGACCTGGGTCATAAAAGACTGCTAGGTCAGAGACCTCGGTCATAAAAGGCTGCTAAGTCAGAGACCTGGGTCATAAAAGGCTGCTAAGTCAGAGACCTGGGTCATAAAAGACTGCTTAATCCAGACCTGGGTCATAAAAGGCTGCTAAGGCAGAGACCTGGGTCATAAAAGGCTGCTTCATCCAGACCTGGGTCACGAAAGGCTGCTAAGTCAGAGACCTGGGTCATAAAAGGCTGCCTAGTCAGAGTCCTGGGTCATAAAAGACTGCTAAATCAGAGACCTGGGTCATAAAAGACTGCTAAATCAGAGACCTGGGTCATAAAAGGCTGCTAAGGCAGAGACCTTGGTCATAAAAGGCTGCTTAGTGAGAGACCTGGGTCATAAAAGAGTGCTTAGTCAAAGACCTGGGTCATAGAAGACTGCTAAAGCAATGACCTGGGTCATACCTTGGTCATAAAAGACTGCTTAGTCCAGACCTGGGTCATAAAAGGCTGCTAAGTCAGAGACCTGGGTCATAAAAGACTGCTTAATCCAGACCTGGGTCATAAAAGGCTGCAAAGGCAGAGACCTGGGTCATAAAAGGCTGCTTAATCCAGACCTGGGTCATGAAAGGCTGCTAAGTCAGAGACCTGGGTCATAAAAGGCTGCCTAGTCAGAGTCCTGGGTCATAAAAGACTGTTTAATCCAGACCTGGGTCATGAAAGGCTGCTAAATCAGAGACCTGGGTCATAAAAGACTGCAAAGTCAGAGACCTGGGTCATAAAAGGCTGCTAAGTCAGAGACCTGGGTCATAAAAGGCTGCTAAGGCAGAGGCTTGGGTCATAAAAGGCTGCTTAGTCACAGACCTGGGTCATAAAAGGCTGCTAGGTCAGAGACCTGGGTCATAAAAGACTGCAAAGTCAGAGACCTGGGTCATAAAAGGCCGCTAGGTCAGAGACCTGGGTCATAAAAGACTGCAAAGTCAGAGACCTGGGTCATAAAAGGGTGCTAAGGCAGAGACCTGGTCATAAAAGGCTGCTTAGTCACAGACCTGGGTCATATAAGGCTGCTTAGTCACAGACCTGGGTCATAAAAGGCTGCTTAGTCAAAGACCTGGGTCATAAAAGGCTGCTTAGTCACAGACCTGGGTCATAAAAGGCTGCTAGGTCAGAGACCTGGGTCATAAAAGACTGCAAAGTCAGAGACCTGGGTCATAAAAGGCTGCTAGGTCAGAGACCTGGGTCATAAAAGACTGCAAAGTCAGAGACCTGGGTCATAAAAGGGTGCTAAGGCAGAGACCTGGTCATAAAAGGCTGCTTAGTCACAGACCTGGGTCATATAAGGCTGCTTAGTCACAGACCTGGGTCATAAAAGGCTGCTTAGTCAAAGACCTGGGTCATAAAAGACTGCTAAGTCAGAGACCTGAGTCATAAAAGACTGCTTAATCCAGACCTGGGTCATAAAAGACTGCTAAGTCAGAGACCTCGGTCATAAAAGGCTGCAAAGTCAGAGACCTGGGTCATAAAAGACTGCTTAATCCAGACCTGGGTCATAAAAGGCTGCTAAGGCAGAGACCTGGGTCATAAAAGGCTGCTAAGTCAGATACCTGGGTCATAAAAGGCTGCAAAGTCAGAGACCTGGGTCATAGAAGACTGCTAAATCAGAGACCTGGGTCATAAAAGGCTGCTAAGTCAGAGACCTGGGTCATAAAAGACTGCTTAATCCAGACCTGGGTCATAAAAGGCTGCTAAGGCAGAGACCTGGGTCATAAAAGGCTGCTAAGGCAGAGACCTGGGTCATAAAAGGCTGCTAAGTCAGATACCTGGGTCATAAAAGGCTGCAAAGTCAGAGACCTGGGTCATAGAAGACTGCTAAGGCAGAGACTTCGGTCATAAAAGGCTGCTAAGGCAGAGACCTGGGTCATAAAAGGCTGCTAAGGCAGAGACCTGGGTCATAAAAGACCGCTAAGGCAGAGACCTGGGTCATAAAAGGCTGCTAAGGCAGAGACCTGGGTCATAAAAGGCTGCAAAGTCAGAGACCTGGGTCATAAAAGACTGCTAAGTCAGAGACCTGCGTCCTAACAAGCAAGCCAGAAAAGTCCAGACATGGATGTGTGGCCGTACAGATCAGAGTAACAATGATTCTGTGTTTTTGAATCATGAGTCAGCAGAGTTATTAGTCTCTTAGTCTGATTCTGTTTCTGCTCCTGGTAATTGAAACCTTCTGGTATTATTGACCTCTCCATGTTGAGTCTTAATGGTCTTATTTGGTCAGAACTTCGACATAAACCAACTTTTTATTTTTCATAGTGAACTCTGGGTTCAGATGTTCTTCAGTTAATATTATTTAGTTTAGTCAAACCTGATGAAGGATACAGAAGAGATTTAACAGCTCACAGCTACAGACGCTGCTGGTGTTTCAGTGAAAAGTGTGACCCTGTTAACTGGTGACTCTCAGCCGAGTGAGCCTCTCACTAATGCTTTTAGTTTTTATGAAACACATATCTGATGAGTTTATTTTATAACACAAATTAAACTAGGATGCATTCAGGGGGACTCTGTTCATGTTTCAACAGCTGCTGTAACCTCATCAATCACTGACATGTTCGGCTGAACGTCACCAGTTAGCATGGTCACTCTAAACACCCAAACACTGGTTGCTGTGAAACGGTCTTAATCCTGTCTGGATTCTGGAGAGCTTGAGTCTGCGGTGAAGGATCGATTCAGAAGACCGACCACAGAACAACCCGACACTTTGATGCTGCAGACAGTTTTAATTCAGAGTTTAAAGCTTGCTAACTCGTATGAATGAACGAAGCTAAACGCCGCTTCTGTTGCTAACATGAGCACGCACCTCCTCAAAGACGTAGACTGTAAAGGAGTCTACTCGTTGTGTTACTCACATCCACTCTGTCTGTTTGCAGATATCAGTGGATACGCTGTCGTGGGAGTTTACAGTGTCCACTGTGGATGACAGCAGCCTGGTCTCCCCGCCCAAGGTGACCCCTTTCACACACATTCGTTTTTCCATGAAGATTTCCATAAAGCTGGCATGAGGCTACTTTCTCTGAGCCATCGATTTTCAGCTGCCATTTCCAATGTCCATCACATGCTCTGATTACTTGAATATGAATCATGTTTAATCATCTCTTTGTTCCTCTATCTTCCCTGTCCTCTAATCCCTCTCACACATGTGAGTTTGGTCTGTAAAGCAGTTTTACATTTTGAAGGTTTTCTGATCAAAGTGCTGGGACTCTTCATTTCTCACTCGTTTTAACTCTCTGTGCAACCACAGAACCAATGCAAAGGTTGAGCCCTTCCTGTCTTTATGCTGCTTCCTGCTTGCTTCATATTCACACATTTCCTTGTGTCCAGAGCAAATTTACCTCTCTTCCTTTTCTTTGTAATCTGTCTTTATTCCTTCCATCTCTCTCCCTCTGCCCCTTCATTTCTCCATTCCTGATTTTTCAATCTTGCATAACTTTCTTCTTCCCTTTATGTCCTGTATCTACCTCCGCTGCTCTTTCCTCCTCTGTTCCTCCATAACATCTCCCTCTTCCCTTGTTTTCACTCTCCCTCTCTTGTCCCTTTAGATTCATACGTTCCTGGCACAGCTGTGGGTCATTCATGTCTGTTCATGGTCACCTCTATCATTCCCTGAGTGAGCCTCCCCTTGTATTCCTTGTTTTTGTTGCTCATTTACACCCTCCTCTTTTAGGATGGAGTATTTGTCCGGGGTTTGTACCTGGAGGGGGCCGGTTGGGACAAGAAGAACTCGTGTCTGGTAGAAGCAGAACCCATGCAGATGGTCTGTCCCATCCCGACCATACACTTCAAACCTGTCGAGAACCCCAAGAAGATGTCCAAGAGTGAGTGGTTCTGGACTCCCTCAGTCCTCCTCTTGTTTTCTTAAGACGTGACCTGTGATTGGCTGTCTCAACTTTATATCTGTGTTCTTTGTGTTCTTTGTGTTCTTTGTGTAGGTATTTACCTGTGTCCATGTTTCTACACGCCGGTCCGATCAGGCAGGACGGTGCTCAGTGTGGAGCTTAAAGCTGGAGCCGTGACCCCGGACCACTGGGTGAAAAGAGGAACAGCTCTACTCATGAGCCTGGACACAGAATAAATTATTTTTACAAGATCAAGTTATGGATCATTGATTTATTCATTCACAACTGATCCACCACTATCATCTCTCTCTCTCTCTCTTCATCTCCCTCTATCCCTCTCTCCAACACGGTCTCAGCAGATGTGTGTCTAACATGAGTCTGGTCCTGCTGGAGGTTTCTGCCTGTTAAAGGAAGTTTGTCCTTGCCACTGTAACTTGCTAAATGCTGCAAAGTGCTCTGCTCATGGTGGATTAAGATGAGATCAGACTGAGTCCTGTCTGTAAGATGGGACTGGATCTGATCCTGTCTTGATGTTGGGTCTTTGTTAATAATAGAACATAGAGTACGGTCTAGACCTGCTCTGTTTGGAAAGAGTCTGAGGAGAACATTTGTTGTGATTTGGTGATATATAAATAAAGATTGATTGATAGTTTTATTCAACAAATTAGACCTTTAATTTACCAGGTAAAAATGTTTGAGAACCAGTTCTCATTTACAAACATGACCTGACCAAATGATGAAAACTGTAGCAAAAGTTAAACCAATACCAGCAGAGTAGTTCATTCGATACCTTTTATATGTCACTCAATGTAAACACAAGCATTGACCTTCTTCAAATGCTGTTCTGCTCATCTGATCGAAACACAAATAGAAAGTGTTCAAATTATTAGAATTATTAAATGAATGTGCAAAAATGTGCAATAAAGAACTACTTGGAAGTGTTCTTCAAACACTGTGAATCCTTGATTTACAGAGAGCCAGACTACACCACACCACAAACTGCTGTGGTAGTGGACCAATAGGGTTGCCAACTTTCTGACTCCTAAATAAGGGACAAGTGCACGGTGCCATGGTGGTGTGAGCATGATGTGTGAATTCAGCGTATATTCTGATTCTGATTCCACTGGAAATGCAGAAAGTGTGTATACTCCCTTTAATCCTTACTGTATCATTATGTAACCTCATATGAAGAAACCTCAAAGAAACCACAGTTTGGCTCTTCACATCAAAAAACAGGCAAAAGAAAAGTTAAATGCAGAAGAAGAGTATGACTCACCAAATGTTCTTTTTCCATGGATCTTTTTTGCTGCTCCTGACTGACTCAAGCAGTCTTTAGTCCTTTTGCACAGATAGAAGTCCTTACATGACAAGTCCCAGTTTACAGATATCTGAAGTTCATGTTTGATCAGCTCGGTTCTGCATCTGTTTCTTGAGTCTGACTGTTTAATGGCCCTCAGAGAGAAAATTCTCTTTAATTGGATGACAGGCGCTGTGATTGGCACATGATCTGCCGTTTTATCTGATCTAGGATCTGTAGAGTGCAGTCTTCTGTATTTACAAGAGTTAATAGTCTGTATACGGGACAATTGAGGTCCTGTATCAAACAAACCAATTTAGTCCAATATACGGGATGTCCCGTCTAATACGGGACACTTGGCAACCCTATGGACCAGTGACATGAGGCATGAGATCAAAGAAGGGGTTCAGTGATTGGCTGTGAGGGAAACCATACAAATAGTCATTTTGTTTGAGCAGGGTAAAAAAGGATGAAATCATTTGACTTGTTAAGATTCATAAATGCTGGGTACAGCCCTGTCGACTCCTCAGAGGTTACAGCCTGAGCTTTTACTGAACACTGCTTGTGTGCACTGATTTTAACATTTCAAATGTTCAAACATATATTTGAATCTAGTTTAAAGCATTTGTAGTCCTACTGTAACAATCCCTTGTTATGTTCTCCACCTCAGATAGCAGCAGAAGCAGAATATATGAAGGCAGTGTTAGATTCAGGTAACAGGCTAACCTCCATCTGGAACGCTGGAAACTGAAAACTCTGTTCTCTCTGACTTGGGGTTTGTGAAGTATTTATGGCCACAGGAAGTGTAATATTTAAGATACAGAGGCCATCTATTTTTTTATTTTTTTTATTTAACCTTTATTTAACCAGATAAGTCCCATTGAGATCAAGACCTCATTTTCAAGGGCGACCTGGCCAAGAGGTCAGCAGCACACGTCAGAATAAATGGCACAACTCAACAAAATGGAACATATATGCAGACAGTATGTAGAAGCAAACAATAATAATTTAAAAGTGCAACTTATTTCTTATCTAGAGCTCAAATTGAAGCTTACAAAGTTGGGCAGTTTTTTAAATACAAATGAGGCAGTGACTTTGACCATATAATGCTAAAAAGTGACCATTTCTCATGAGATTTCATCCAACAGATGCTGTTTTTATAGTCTTGTTGTGTATTTTGTGGATGATATTTTAAAATATAAAGTCAGCAAGGACCAGAATCTTATTTTGACCCTTGACACACAAAGAATGCAATTTTAACACCTTGTTTTTTAGATTTAAATTATCATGCCAGGAGCATTTTTAAACAAAGGGTTTTTTGGCCCCTCATGACCAAACGGCCTCGAGTTGAGAGTGCTCAGTATCATCTTGTGAAGGCCCAAGGTATATAACTGGAAATACTCATGAAAACAAGGTAGCCAAAAACATCCTGAGGGCTGGGTCTGGCTCCTGACCTAATGGGGTATAAAATCAGACTCAGACAATAAAGGTAATTGCAGCTTTTGTATATATATGATGTGTCATATGACACATCCACATGTACCCGCCCATCTTCATCCACTGTCTCTGTGAAAGAGGGACGGTCCAGTCTCTCCCACAGCCTGTGTTTTATGAGAAGTCCTAGTCCTACACTGTAGGGGTGAGGCCGTCCATTCCTGTGTCTGTGAGGAGAGGAGGAAACACAGATGACATATTTCATAAACTTGGGGATGATAAGTTGATATATCTAGAACATATGTAAACAACTTGATTATGATCGTCCGAATGACAGCAAACCCTTTAATTTGCCGTGCCCCTTATTATGATCGGGATCATGGCCTTTACGGGTCAACAAAGGCTGGCCTCAGATTATTAGTAGGAGGACCTCCATATTTCTATAACCGTGAACAGGTTCCCTGTAAGTTCAGAATCACGCACCAACCACAGGTTCTGTGCATTTATAATGACGTCGGATTGGAGTCACATCAGGAGCCTCATCAGAGCAGTTTGCCCCAGTGTTGAGTTTTAATATGGCTGAGATGAAAGCCCGCCGATAGGGGTGGACAACCGGGTCAGTTGTCCCGGGCCAGGGGTTGAAGGGGGGCCCAGAACCCGGCCCTGTGACAGGGATAATATTTGCTTAAATGATTCCAAAACTAAATTTAAAAAAAACATTTTTGTAAGTGTAATATTTGAGTAAGCTTTCCCTTGTTTTATTTTCCTAATTTAACGTGACATTGATCAAAAAAGATTTCACTCTCCCTTCATGTAGAAATGGTTTAGCCCATTACAGCGCATGCATTCAAAAGTTTCCCCGCTAATCACGCCCCCTCCTGTGTCCATGAACTTTCACTGTGGCTTTTTTTTTTTTTTTTTCAAGAGACAGAATTCTAGAACGTTGTGTTTGATCTTAAAGACAGAATTCAGAAACTCACACTAAGCAAGGCCAGCGCTTGCAGACTCTGGACATCCGGAGGAGATCCTGCAGAGGGAGGTAGAGGAAGATCCTGAGAAGGAGCTCCTCTGGGATCCCATGAGATACCTGAAGATGGAGAAACAGCTCAAGTTGTAGCCTCAGATGACACACTGCAGGAACATACAGGAGGGTACATGTAGTCTCCATCTCACTCTCACAGACTCTGAGGCACGCTCCTGCAGAACAGCAATAGACACATGATGTCGAGGAAGGCTTCGGCTGAAGCGCATTCATAACTCCTTGTTGGAAATTTAGTGTGCAGGCTTTCTTCCTCTTAAGTAGCTTCTGTGGAGTCATGCACCTTAAGAAGTTTGATGTTTGAGTGTGCATTTTAGTGTTTAGTTCTCAAACCAGAAAGTGTATGTGGCTCTGACTTTAGAACGACTTATTATGCACTTTAATAGTTCTCTGCAAGCGTGAAGACGCGCAGGGCGTAATCTCTCTTGTTTGGTGTACTTAATGCAGTTCTGTTTTTGCATGTTTGCAGAGTTGAACAGACTAACGCTCAATGCATTTCTGACTTTTAACAAGCCCTTTTTTATGCATGCACTCCAGAAAACTTCATGACAGCATGCCTCTGAAGTCTTTAAAGTTGTTTTGCACACACGTCTTTTGCAGCAAGTTTTCCCGTCAGTCTGCAGGACAGAAGGTCAATCATGATGTAAGAAGAGCACTTTTTTTGTCTTTATACCAATACATATTCAGACATATTTAGAGTATCGGTGAGCGAGAGGAAAGAGGCCCTCAGCCTTGCTCACCGGGACTTTCCCTGACATTTTTGCAACAGCTCACCTTGACCTCCTCCAGATATTGAACTCGCAGCTTGTAGGAAGACGTCCCGACATAGCCAGGGTGAAGATCTCAGCTGTTTGCTCTCACACTAAGAAGATTTCAAGGACGCTTTCAATATATTTATGTTTTTATTCATGTATCAAAGACTACAGGTAAACCTCTCCACAACAACAATGAAATTAATGACGTGTTTAAGGAATTCTATAGAAAACTCTACACATCTGACCTCAACCCAAGTGAAGACGGAATTAATCAATTGCTTAACCCAATTAAACTTCCACAGCTCGTAGAAGATCAAGCAAATCATTTAGACAGACCCATATCTCCAGAAGAAATTTTTCACGCCATCAATAAAATTCCAAATAATAAAGCTCCTGGTCCTGATGGTTTCCCTATCGAATTCTTCAAGCACTTTTGGGAAACCATATCTCCGCTCTTTATCCATATGATTACAGAACTCACAACTTCAGCCATAATTCCTTCAACTATGAACACAGCAATGATAACTGTACTTTTAAAACCAGATAAAGACCCAACTACCCCAGCCAGCTACCGCCCTTTATCACTCATTAACACAGACATTAACATTTTTAGTAAAGTACTCGCATCCAGAATTGAAGGTGTTATCCCATCCCTCATCCACCCCGACCAAACTGGTTTTATTAAAGGACGTCAATCATCTGACAACACCAGGAAGCTATTTAACTTAATGCAATTATCACAACAAGAAGACACAGAAAGTGTAATATTATCATTAGATGCTGAGAAAGCTTTTGACAAAGTCAACTGGACATTCTTATTCTCAACTCTAAAAAAATTTGGATTCAAAGAGACATTTATAGGATGGATTAGAGCACTTTACACTTCACCAATGGCCACTGTTTCCACTAATGGGTTCATTTCAAAAAACTTCCCCCTGCACAACGGTACTAGACAAGGATGCCCACTCTCTCCTTCCCTCTTTGCACTATTCATCGAACCACTTGCAGCTTCAATCAGAGAAAATAGAAATATAAGAGGTTTCCAAACATCTACAACAGAACATAAAATAATTCTTTATGCAGATGACATACTAATCCTATTAAAAGACCCCCAATCCTCCCTCCCAAAATGCTTTAATATAATCGCATCATTTTCAAAAAAATCTGGATACTCTGTTAACTGGTCTAAGTCCACAATCTTACCAAACAAATTAGAAGAAAAAAAAGTAGCAGCACTAGCTTCCAATCACCAACTCAGAACAGGGAATATCAAATACTTGGGCATTAATATCTCCCCCAAACTGTCTGATTTGTTTAATCTAAACTTCTCACCTCTCCTACTAACAGTCGAACAGGACCTACGCCGTTGGTCTAACCTCCCTTTATCACTATTAGAAAGAATATCATCAGTAAAAATGTCTATCCTTCCTAAAATCAATTATTTATTCACAATGATTCCAGTCACACCAAATAACTCCTGGTTCAAATCAATTAACTCGGCAATAACCAAATTCTACTGGAAAAATAAAACACCAAGAATAAAACTTACTACTCTCCAAAAACCCAAAGCCCAAGGCGGACTTGAATCTCCGGACTTTGAGCTTTACCATCTATCAAGCCAATTGAAATATTTGATACAATGGCACAGCAAATGTAAATCCTCCTGGCTTGATACAGAACAAGCACTCTGTGGGGAGCTTCAACTAGCCGACCTTCCATTTATCACACAAAATATAAAACAACACCAGTGTTTCAAAAGTATAACAATAGCAACGACCCTCAAAGCTTGGTGGAAAGCTGTTAAAATCACAAAGTCTCAACAAATTGCCCCATCCCTCCGCTCTCCCATCTGGAAAAACCCAGATTTCTCTTTTAAAAAGAAACCACTCCACTTCCCCAACTGGGTGAAAAAGGGCATCACGCACCTTCAGCTCATTACGGAGGAAAACACTCTCATCAGCCTCACCAAACTAGCCCAGAAATTTAGTATCACCCCAAACTTCTTAGAATACATACAACTACAATCTATAGTGACACCAATCCTAAATAGCATTGTTAACTCGCCGGATGACCCCATTCCAATTGACAGAATCTTAAATATCTTCAGCAAAAAAAAGAGCATGTCAAAAATATACGCTATCTTAAACCAGTCTGACACCTCGGTGTCATTACCGATATCAAAATGGGAATCAGATCTCTCAATAACAACTAACTGTGACTTCTGGAATCGAATCTGTATATACAACTTCAATAAAAGCATTAGCAAAAACTTACAACTTATCCAGTATAAAACCATCCATAGGACACACTACACTGTGGCAAAACTACACAAAATGGGATTATCAGAAACAGACAAATGCACCAACTGTATTCAAGATACAACAGACACATATCTCCATGCATTTTGGACCTGCACACCGGTCCGCCAATTCTGGCAACAAGTCATCAACAGATTGTCAACCATGCTCAACTGCAACATCCAGCTGTGCCCAACAACTTGCATCCTTGGCGACATATCGGAAATAACACAACACAATAAACATTCCACCATTCTCTTAACGGCCCTAATCATAGCAAAGAAGACTATCCTCTTAAATTGGAAATCAAAGAGAAATCTAAACATTAAGATTTGGGAGAATCTTCTAATGGACCAAATATCAATAGAGAAATGTTGTGCGACAGTTAATAATACACTGGACTCATTTGAAAGCAGCTGGCTACCAATCATCACTAAATTAACAGCTTGAACTAACTGACCTCCAAACAACCACAAAACAAAACAAAACAAAATAGTAGACTGCCAAATATTTTCATGACTTGAGTTTTCCCATATACTTCTCTCCAACCTATTGACTTACAGCCACATTCACAAACACATGGACACCCTCTTACCAGGGTTCATCATATACACACAATCACAAACCACACACATACACGTTTATATGCTCACACCCGCATACATATACAGGAGCTTTAAAGGGGCCTTGCGGTAACTCTCGGATGGCCCTTGGGATTCGACCTTGCACGGGTGGTCAGCCCCGCGCCCGGGGTGGTTAGGGCGTTGGGTTTGGTGGGGCCCTTCGCGGTGTGGGTGGCTGGGGCCTGTGGTTGGGCTCGGGGCCTTTTGACGGGGGGCTGCCGGGTGCCTGCCGGGTGCCTGCCGGGTGCCTGCCGGGTGCCTGCCGGGTGCCTGCCGGGTGCCTGCCGGGTGCCTGCCGGGTGCCTGCGCGGCCTCTGGTTCTACTGGTGGGGGAGGTGGGGGGGTTGTGGAGTTTGGTCCTGGGTTCCCCTTCTGGACGCTTCTGCGCTCTGTCCCTGTGGCTGCCTGGGGGGCCTCCTGGGTCCTGGGGGTTCGGTACCGGGGGCGGGTTGGGCGGGCGGTGTCCTGGACTGGGGTTGGCCGGCCGGCGTGGTGGTGGTGGGGGCAGGGGAAGGGTCCATTCATTGGCCTGCCTTTCCCTTCTGGTCTCCTCGGTTGGTTTTGGCCCTCCTCTGGCCGGCTGCGCCTACTCTGCTCGTGCGGCCTGCGGCGGGGGTTGGATTGGGGCATCACGTGGTGCCGGGTTCCCCTCCCTGGCTGTGGGCTCCCTGCCTCCCTGTGGGATACTGGGGGGGATCTCGGGTCGGGTGGCACGCCCTGGCACGGGCTGGTGGGTGGGGCTGGGGGGGTCGGGGACTGCTGGAGTGCCACCGCCCTAGGGCCCCCTGTAGTGGGCTTGCCGCAGACGGGCCCTGCCTCTTTTAACGCACTTCACTAGAACAGTTGGACAAAAAAAAAAAAAAAAAAGACAATAGGGTTGGGGGTGCTGTTGGGTGGGCGGGTTTTATACAGGGGGGAAGGGGCAGATGATGGGGCATTAGTGCACCAAGGCTCCCCCCCCCCCCTCTCCCACCTCCCTTCCACCCCCTTATTTTAATGCACCTCACTAGATACTGATATAGGTAAAGACATGGGTCGGGGGTGTGGGTTGGGTGGACCGGTTTTATACTGGGGGGGGGGGGGGGGGGGGGCAGATTGTGGTGCAGTAGTGCGCTACGGCTCTCCCCCCTCTCCCCCCCCCCCCCCCCCTATTTTAATGCACCTCACTAGATACTGATATAGGTAAAGATATAGGGTTGGGGGGGGCGGGTTTTATACGGAGGGGGGGGCGGATTGTGATGCAGTAGTGCACTACGGCTCTTCATTTTCACAAAGTCATTTTTTGTTTGTTTTTTTCATTTTCAGTAACATGAATGTGGAAGTGTACAGTCATGGCCAAAAGTTTTGAGAATGACACAACTATTAATTTTCACAAAGTCTTCTGTTTCAGTTTTTATAATGGCAATTTGCATATACTCCAGAATGTTATGAGGAGTGATCAGCTCAACTGCAATTAATTGCAAAGTCCCTCTTTGCCTTGAAAATGAACTTTATCACCAAAAACACATTTCCACTGCATTTCAGCCCTGCCACAAAAGGACCAGCTAACATCATTTCAATGACACACAGGTGTCACACACATTAACACAGGTGTGGGTGTTGATGAGGACAAGGCTGGCGATCAATCTGTCATGATTGAGTGACTGGACACTTTAAAAGGAAGATGGTGCATGACACCATTGTTCCTCATCTGTTAGCCATGGTTACCTGCAAGGAAACACGTGCAGCCATCATTGCATTGCACAAAAAGGGCCTAACAGGGAAGTTTATAGCAGCGAGTAAGATTGCACCTCAGTCAACGGTCTATGGAATTATCAAGAACTTCAAGGAGAGAGGTTCAGTTGTTGACAAACAGGCGCCCAAGAAAGTCCAGCAAGCGCCAGGACCGTCTCCTGAAGGTGTTACAGCTGCAGGATCGGGCCACCACCAGTGCAGAGCTTGTTCAGGAATGGCAGCAGGCAGGTGTGAGTGCATCTGCACGCACAGTGAGGCGAATACTTTTGGAGGAAGGCCTGGTGTCAAGGAGGGCAGCAAAGAAGCCACTTCTCTCCAGTAAAAACATCAGGGACAGACTGATATTCTGCAGAAGGTACAGGGACTGGACTGCTGAGGACTGGGGTAAAGTCATTTTCTCTGATGAATCCCCTTTCCGATTGTTTGGGGCATCTGGAGGAAGGCTTGTTCGGAGAAGACGAGGTGAGCGCTACCATCAGTCCTGTCTCTTGCCAACAGTGAAGCATCCTGAGACCATTCATGTGTGGGGTTGCTTTTCGGTCAAGGGAGTGGGCTCTCTCACAATCTTGCCTAAAAACACAGCCATGAATAAAGAATGGTACCAGAAAGTCCTCAGAGAGCAACTTCTCCCAACCATCCAAGGACAGTTTGGTGATGAAGAATGCCTTTTCCAGCATGATGGAGCACCTTGCCATAAAGCAAAAGTCATAACAAAATGGCTCGGGGAACAAAACATTAAGATTTTGGGCCCTTGGCCAGGAAACTCCCCAGATCTTAATCCCATTGAGAACTTGTGGTCAATCCTCAAGAGGTGGGTGGACAATCAAAACCCTGCAAATTCTGACAAACTCCAAGCATTGATTATGCAAGAATGGACTGCCATCAGTCAGGATTTGGTCCAGAAGTTGATTGACAGCATGCCAGGGAGAATTGCAGAGGTCTTGAAAAAGAAGGGTCAACACTGCAAATATTGAATTATTGCATGAATTCTGTGTAATTCTCAATAAAAGCTTTTGATACTTATGAAATGCTTCTAATTGTATTTCATTATACCATAGAAACATCTGACAAAAACACCTAAAAACCCTGAAGCAGCAGACTTTGTGAAAATGTAATATTTGTGTCATTCTCAAAACTTTTGGCCATGACTGTACACCCATCCTTTCTCGCCATCCCATACTCCTATGTAAACACAACAACAACAACAACAACAACAACAAACACAAACAAACAAAAATTCAAATAAAGTTTTGAAATGTAATTAACAAACAGTAACGTTATTAATGATTGTAATTAAACGCCTCTTCAGCTATCATCATTGATCAGCCATGTTTCACCCATAGACTGTATTTTTGTTTCACCATAAAAACGGACACAATCAATAAACTATCAATAAACCACAATTAAAATGGATCGGTTGCTGGCAGGTGTGCTAGCCCCACCATGTTAATCTAGCACCCAGTGTTTCTGCAGATCTGAGAACAGTTTTGGATGATGAGGTTTTGAAGCTTCTGGTAAAAGTACAGACAGCACAACTAAAACTGTAAAGAATGTTAAAGTGCCAAAGAAGTAGCTGGGGGTCTCCGCCCCTCAGACTGCGGCTGACACACAGGGTGACTTACAGAGCAAGTTGAGCTCACAGAGTGCACCCAGCACACGGAGCGCACCCAGCACATGGAGCACTCTGGGCTTGCAGAGCTCTCAGGACTTGCAGAGCTCACTGAGCGCACTGAGTGAGCTCCAGGCCACACAGGACTCAAAGGGTGTCACGAGAGCGGATGTGCAGGGTGAAGGTCAGGTTGAGGTACAGAACACGCAGGAGAGGGAGGATGAGGAAGAGGGTGGTGATGAGGATGGGGATGAGGATGAGGGTGAGGATGAGTCAATGCAGGAGGAGATGCAGAGCGGGTACTCCTTTCGAAGGATCAGATCCTTTCTGAGGACCACGAAGGGGTTGTGGGCTGTGAAGGTGGAGGATTATTTCCCTGACCTGCAGCTCTTTCATGATTTAGTCAAGTTTTTTATGACGGACTCTGGTGATCTGGAGCGGGACCGCTTCCATGATCTAGAGGTCTTCAGATTGAGGAAGATCCTGCAGAAGGTTGGAGCACATAGAGCCTGATGATTAAGTTTGTCTTGCCGTTCGGAGTCAGCTCTATTTTTATGATGGATGAGGTAAAGCTCGGCTCTTTAAATATTAACGGGGCTCGTGGGGACCTGAAGAGGGCGTCACTGTTCAGACTGATCCAGATGAAGAAGCTGGATGTGACGTTCCTTCAGGAGACTCACAGCACGCCTGATAATGAGTCTGACTGGAGGAAGGGATGGAGTGGGGAGGCCTTCTTCAGTCACCTGAGAGGTAACAGTGGGGGGGTGGGGATCCTCCTCTCCAATGATTTCAGACCGGTCTCCAGCTCCGTCGAGGAGGTGAGTCTGTCCTATATTTTCTTTATTTGTTTGTCTTTGTGTTGATGTGTGTGTGTGTTGTGTGTGTTTGTTAGTGTTGTGTAGTGTGTTGGAGTTGTTTGGAGGTGTGTGTGTGGAGGGAAGTTTAGGAGAGTGTGTGTGAGGTGTGTGTGCTCTCTCAGCACCATGCCTGTAGCTGAGGCAGCAGCAGCTGACTTCGAGCGGTTGTCTCGGAGACACGCCGTGAAGCTGGCTCCGTCAGTGCCGTGCAGCGTGGAGGAGGCCGGGCTGGCTGTGGGGAAGGTGGTCGGCTATGAGTACGTGAAGTTGGCCTCCAGGATGAATGGAGCTATTGTCATTTTTCTGGATGCTACGGCTAAGGTGGGTGATGTGGTGGAGAAGGGCGTGGTTATTCACGACAACCTCCACTCCTGTCCTCCCGCTGGTGAGCCGGGCCACTAAAGTCATGTTGTCTAATGCTCCCCCGTTCATAAAGAATGAGATGCTGGCTAAAGAGCTGAGTCGGTATGGTCAGCTAGTGTGCCAGATTAGGATGGTGTCCCTGGGCTGCAAATCACCTCAGTTAAAACATGTAGTCAGTCACCGCAGACAGGTTTACATGATTCTCAAAGACCCCACCGGTGACCTGAACCTGTCCTTTACATTCAAAGTAGAAGGTTTTAATTATATGGTGTTCGCTTCCTCCAATAACATGAAGTGCTTTGGATGTGGGGCGGAGGGTCACCTGATCCGTTCCTGCCTGGAGAGGTCCGGCGCTGCCGCTGCCGCCCCTGCTTCCTTGGGCGGAGAGCGGGAGCCGGCAGACCTGGGCTGCGGCTCCGGTTCCTGCTGCGCATCCAGCGCCGACTGCGGCTGCGCATGCGGCTCCGGTTGCGCATGCGGCTCTGGTGCCGGGGGAGGGCCCCTCGCCGCCGCCGAGGGCGGAGCCTCCGGTGTCGGGGGTCTCTTTTGATCCTGCTCTGTATCACTGTACTCTCTCTTTTCTCCATGTGTGATTTTAAGCATTTTAATCGTGAACGGAGCCAGGGCTGATTTTAAAAGAGCTGGGGTCTCATTTATAAAGGTTGCTTACGCACAAAACGGGGCCTGAAACTGGCGTACGCCTGTTTTCACGCCAAGTTTGTGATTTATAAAAAACAAACTTGACATGAAAATGTGACTACAGGTAAGCAAACTCTGACCCAGGTGTACGTACATTTTAGAGGTTTCTGAAGTCAGATTATATTCTAATGCTTTTTACACATTTCATTTATTGGATAACAACATTAACAGACCCGCGGCACCATCATCACTAAAATCTACATATTCCATTTGAATGTGTGTTTGTTGTGAGTCGTTTCCAATAGGCTGTCATTAAAAGATAAAAGCTTGTCTTAAACTTTATCAAATATTTCATCAGCTTTGTCTCACCGTCACATTCCTCTGAGGTGTAGAGGAAACACACGGGCCGTATCCTAACGTGTTCGTCGGGAGGTAAAAACCAAAGTTACATCAGAGGACGTAAATTGGCCGCGGAGCAAAGTGACAGTCATGTTTTAATGTTTCTAACGCCGTGCAGAGTCACTGAGTGTAGTTATACTTTAATAAAGACTGCTGTACGACGCACACGGAGAGCAGAGACACGGCCCCAGCTGCTTCACACTCTCATCACATCTTCCTCACCTGCATGTGTTTACTGTGTTAATGAGAACAGTGTGGAGTAAAGCCATGCCCGGTTCTCACAGTTATTATCTTACATATTATCATAATCAGTCAGAGCCCAGACCAAGCTGCCCGTGATTAAACCAGCACATTAAAACTTCACGGATCAAACTTCTGTCAGATAATATCAGAGGAGATCTCTGAAGGATGTGAGCTCTCTGTAATGTGAAATAAAAAGTGTGTATCCTGTAAACATGAAACACTGCAGCGAGACCTGTGGGTAATGATGAATGATGGATGCTCTGGCACTGCTTACGGATACATGCTGCAGCGACGTGGAGTCACTCTATATTTTTATTTTGTTTTTACTTCTTTTGTGTCCCTCCTGCTGTAAGAAACAAACAATGCGTGCTCTCTGAACTCCGGTTCATTCACGAGGATCACGGTATGTGTGTCAGAAACTTTATTCTCTCCGTCTTCCTCTCTGTTGTTGCCGTGATTCACCGTATGAACCTGAGATCTTCCGGCTCATTTGTATGCATCTTCATTCATAAAGCTCTTTGCATTGACCGTATATGGTTGAATGTGGGCGTGAAAGGGCGGAATACGAGGCTGATCTACGTGCGCATATCTCCAGGTGGTTTGTGATTTATAAACGGAACATTGCGTAAAGTTTGCGTACGAACGGTTTTATAAATCAGAATTATTTTTGGCACACGCCATTTCCGGGTTTTCGGAGTACGTACTCTTTTAGTAGGGATTCTACGCACTCTTTTATAAATGAGACCCCTGCTCTTTTTAATCTGATGGAGGTAAAGAGGATCAACGTTATGATTTAGAGGAGACCCACAGCTTTCTTTGCTCTCTTTTGAGCTCGAGGAGGTGATTCCGGGGGTTTTAATGAAGGTTAAAGCTGTTTTGGAAAATGTCACGTGTGTGTTTTGAAACGTTTATGCACTGACCGCTGGGCCGGACCGCATGACGGTTTTAAACATTTTAAATGAAACTGTTGGAAAGTGTGACACTGCTGATTTTATGTTTTTAGGGGGGGATTTTAACTGCACTGAGATGCCTCTTTTAGACAGGAACCATCCAGAGCCACACCCTGCGTCCTCCAGCAGGATCACACAGCTCATTCGGACCCACCAGCTGTGTGACGTGTGGAGGTTTTTTTAACAGCACACCTGGACTCACTGCAAAGACAATGTTTTATCTTTATCTCGACTGGACCGCCTCTATTCTTTTAAACATCACGTGAGTGTTTTTAAGAAGGTTCACATTCAGCCTATGTGACCACTCTTTGGTCTCCTGTCATGTTTTTATCAAGAATATTTGTTTGAAGAGCTCTTACTGGCATTTTAACACGGCTCTTTTAAATAACCAGGCTTTTAAAACTGCTTTTAACTGTTTTTGGTTGTCCCACAGAGAGAGCAGGCTTGCCTTCCCCAGCGTGCAGCAGTGATGGGACTTTGGGAAGACTCAAATCCAGCAGCTCTGCCGGCAGTTCACTCGCAGTGTCACTGGGGAGCTAACCCGGTTGTGACAAAGGTGTTGTCACTTGTGGACAGCACATGGTGAGGCAGGTACGCACACACCTGAACACACACACACACACACACACGCACGCACGCCCTTTCTCCCTGTGATTTTTGTAGTGAGTGCACACACTATGATGATCAAGTGTTCCTTAATAAGAGACCCACTGCTAGATTATTAAGGTTAGCCGTTTATTCATGTTGGGTCACTGACCATGTTGATCTGCTCCTCCACAGTTGCAGTGTTGGAATAGGAGCTGAGGGTGCAGCCTCCTTTTATGGGGGGAGGGGAGAGTGAGCCCAGGTGTAGTAATGATTGAAGGAACCATGTGGAGTGTAGTGAGGGGTTAATTCTCTTTTATTCATGAACAGAGAGGGTTTATGATGGGTATTTTGGGGTGGAAAAGGGTAGCATTTTTAAACATTTTAAATGAGTGTTTTAGAAACTGTGAGGATGATGGTTTTATGTTTTTAGGGGGGGGGATTTAATTGCACGGACAGGAACCATCCTGAGCCACACCTGCCTTCATCCCACACGTTCAGGCAGCTGACGGAGAGTCAGGAGCTGTCTGACATGTGGAGGGTGTTTAACAGTCAGCACAGACAGTACACCTGGAACCACAGTAGGGACGGGGTTTTAACTCAGGCCAGACTGGACCGCTTTCATTGTTTTAAACACCATTTGAATATTTTTAAACTGTGTTTTATTAAGCCTGTGGGTTTTAGTGATCACTGCTTAGTCTCCTGTCGTGTTTTTATCAAGAATATTCGTTTAAAGAGCGCCTATTGGAATTTCTTTTTATATACTTTCTTTTTATTTATTTTCGTTTTAGAAAACAATTATAGTACAATGCATACAGCACAGTACAACACAAACATTTTCAGGGGCATTTCTAGTATGCGAGTCCTCCCTCTGTCATTTCGAAACAGTTCAGTTATTTGTTGTTCTCACTTTCCGTGTATGTGGTCCATTTCCTCCAGTTCTGGTCGTGGGTATGTCCTCTGAGCTTTAGTTGGTACGTCAGCTTTTCCATTATATATATATCTTGAATGATTGCAAACCAGTGCTCTTTCCTCGGGGGTTCCACTTTGTACCAGTTTCTGGTGATAGCTTTTTTACTGGCTATGGGTAAAATTTGAATCAGATACCTGTCTTTTCCTTGAACAGTCTCTTCAATGTTTCCCAAGTACATGACAACACAACTGTTTGGAATCTCAAAGCCTGTAATGTCCTTTATAGTCCTATTTACAACATCCCAGAATGGTTTTATCTTAGAGCACTTCCAGAAAACGTGTGTGGTTGGCCTCTTGGCCACCACAGAGCCTCCAGCATGGCTGAGATCTTTGTAGCTGCCTACTCTTCATCTGGGGGGTTATAAAAAACCTAGTGAGGTTTTTCCATCCAAACTCTCTCCATACCTGTGAGCTAGTGGTGGTACATTGTGTCATACACATTCTATACCACTCGTCATCTGAGATTACAATATCCAACTCTGATTCCCATTTGTGTTTGATGTAAAGTGTTGAGTTGACCCTGTTTTCCCCCAGAGCTTTATAAAAGGCTGAGATGACTTGAGATTTACCCCGGTGGTAAGCCTCTATTATAATTTTAATTATGCCATTAAATTCAGTTTCAGGGACAATTTTAACATTTATCCTAATGTAATCTCGGATCTGCAGGTATCTAAAAAAATCCTGTTTCTCAAGTCCAAATTTTTCCTTCAACTCTTGAAAGCTCATACACTTATACACATCCCGTCCTTAAGGATGGTACAGAGTGCAGTAATGCCCTTTTCCTTCCATTGTTTGAACAGAAAGTCATGTTCGCCTGGTATACATTTTGAGTCATACACAATCCAGTTTAGTATTTTCCTCTCTGTCTGCAACTTATATTTCTTGATTATTTTATCCCAAATTTTCAATGTGAATTGCGTTATTGGATCTATTGCCTGTCTTATGGTTTCTGTCAGTTCTATTTTACCCAACAGAGCCGGGGCCTGGCAGTCAGTAACCTCCATCTCTTTATCTTTCCATCTCGCTTCATATTCCGGTATACACCAACAAGCCAGAGGTCTCAGCTGTACTGTATAAGTATTCATGCAGATTTGGCAAGGACATTCCCCCCTTACTCTTTGGAAGTTGCAGGGCTGTATATCTTATTCTGGGTCTTTTGCCATTCCACATTAACCTTGATATGTTTTCAAAGTCGGACGCGTTCTCGGTGCGTGTTGGACTCCGCCAGGGTTGCCCTTTGTCACCGGTCCTGTTTGTAATCTTTATGGACAGGATCTCAAGGCGCAGCCGGGGGGAGGAGGGTCTCCAGTTCGGGGAGCTTGGAATCTCATCTCTGCTTTTTGCAGACGATGTGGTTCTGTTGGCTTCCTCGAGCGGGGACCTCCAGCGGGCATTGGGGCGGTTTGCAGCTGAGTGCGAAGCGGCCGGGATGAGAGTTAGCACCTCCAAGTCTGAGGCCATGGTTCTCTGCCGGAAAACGGTGGATTGCTCTCTCTCGGTGGGGAGTGAGACTTTGCTCCAAGTGGGGGAGTTTAAGTATCTCGGGGTCTTGTTCGCGAGTGAGGGTAAAATGGAGCGCGAGATCCACAGGCGGATTGGTGCAGCGTCAGCAGTGATGCGGACGTTGTATCGGACCATTGTGGTGAAGAGGGAGCTGAGCCGGAAGGTAAAGCTTTCGATTTACCAGTCGGTCTACGTTCCAACCCTCACCTGTGGTCATGAGCTGGGGGTCATGACCGAGAGGATAAGATCGCGGATACAAGCGGCTGAAATGAGTTTCCTGCGAAGGGTGTCTGGGCTCGGCCTTAGAGATAGGGTCAGGAGCTCGGACATCCGGAGGGAGCTCGGAGTAGAGCCACTGCTCCTCCGCGTCGAAAGGAGTCAGCTGAGGTGGTTCGGGCATCTGATAAGGATGCCTCCCGGACGCCTCCCTTTAGAGGTGTTCCGGGCACGTCCAACTGGGAGAAGGCCCCGGGGTAGACCCAGAACGCGGTGGAGGGATTATATCTCCCGCCTAGTCTGGGAACGCCTCGGGATTCCCCAGGAGGAGCTGGAAAGTGTCGCCGGGGAGAGGGATGTCTGGGTCAATTTGCTTGGACTGCTACCCCCGCAACCCGACCCCGGATAAGCGGAAGAAAATGGATGGATGGATGGATGGATGTCATGGTCACTTGTCCCGCCTGCTGTCCCCTCTCTTCACCCGTTCTCTGTGCATGTTTTGCTGTTCAAAAGGGCCGATCAAGTGAGGACTTACGTTTAAGGAAGTGAAATTGATGACAAAACTGGTGACGTACAGGGGCTGAGGTTAAGGTAATTGGTCAAATTTGCGGGAAAGTTGCGGTGATTGTATAAAATTGCAAGGCCGCGGAAAAATCGCGCTGATTGGTTGAATTTGCGTTGATAGTTGCGATCGCGAAATCGCAACTTCCTGGAGGGACTGAACTTTTTAAAACAGGAGTTGTGTTGATAAAACGTACAACTGATGACGACTGTTGGAGGAGCAGACAAATTAGGAATATGTTCTTAATGTCCTGTAACTGATTCTTTATACACAATCCAGGACCTCAACAATCATCTTTAACAAAGTGTTCGGAGCCTGATTGAACCCATTAAGAACAAACTCACTTGTTTCAGAGTGATCCAGTGCTCATCATTTCCCACAGTTTTTAAATCTAAAGGAGAGTTTCCCTGCCCTCTGTAGATACAGCAGAGGTAACACCAAGCTACTGGGTAGGTTCAACCAGACAGAAATGATCAACAACACACATTTTAAACGCTGGCTCGGCCCTTCTAAGGTGTTCATTAAAAGGGCAATAATAAACACCACGAACCATAACCAAAGCACCCCGAAAATGGCCATAATGGTTAGAAATGCCCTTCGCTTTGATTGGTCAACTCGCTCCTTGCCCTGCCTCCTGTCCCCAGGCCCTGAACGAATCAAAGCACAGAGAACAGACAGGCTGCAGAAAGAAACGACAGCTAAAGAGAGGACCATGATGCTCACAAATAAGGGAACGGGTGTGCCAGGATAGAGCATAGATGTTGTAACCATCCATGCAAAGCACAGCAGCCAAACACACCCAACAACGATGTTTCTCATCCTGATCATGCGTGCCGTTCTCAGCCCCATGTAGGTGTGGGGGTGAACAACAGCCAGGTATCGCTCCACACAGGTCAGGACATGGAAAATGGTCTCCCCACTATAAGGGACGGACACAATAGTAATGCCCACTCTCTCCATCTCTTTAAACCCACTGCAGAAGCCCAAAAGTAAGAAGGCTGTTGAAAAAAGGTTGAATAACTCCATCACAGCCAGGTGGTAGGTGAAGATGTCACAGTGGCTTGCTGCTGTCAGGGAACCCTGCTGCCTCCATCTTTGGTAAGCCAGGTAGAGGACGACGACAGAGAGAGGGGCGACGACGACGGCTCTGATGACATTGAAGGCAACATCGCTCGATTGAATATCTGACATGGTCGAGCACATGCTGAATAATAAACTGAGAAAGGAACCGTGGGGGGACGAGGAGTTACCAAACATTTCTAATGTTTGAAGATGGAGATCTGACAAAGAAAGAAAGACAAAGCACTGTGATCAAATAAAGAAATATTTTGCAGCTACATGAGAGATCAGGAGGTTCATGAAACAACATGTAAATGTTAGAGAACTTTAAAACATTGTTTTCTTGCCGGATGGTTCAGACTTTATTTATGACTTGCAGCATTTTAACAGGAACAAATTTGGATATGAAATATTAAAGGATGTATTTCTTCGTCGGACTGACACTTGACATCAGAGCAGCAATTAAACACGCACCTAAATGGTGTACAAGTTTTGTTCTAAATATTACATTTCTGACCTGATGATGGCACAAGATGAAAAGTAGCGGGAGCACACAAGTGATTCTAAGTTAACTTGGTGTCAAGGCGCTTCAATAAAAATCTCATAAATCAACCTCATGTTGAAACTACAGAAAACTTAAGAAATGTATTTTTATTCACTCAAACTAAACTTTAGCAGGAAACCCAAATGTTGAAGTAAAGAATGAAACACGCACCTGGTCAGCAGTGATATTTTTGGTGGTTGTTCTTCTCTGACATCTCCAGACTCATTACCTGCTGTTTACCTGTTTCTCTTCCAGATATACACTCCTGTGCGTGGAAGGGTGTGGGTTATCGCTCATGCTCATGTGTCAGACTGATTGATGACAGCAGGAGCTGTTTTGCATGTTGTATAACACATAAAACAACAAAAGTAGAAAAAAAATCATCATATGCAAATTTTCTTTCCAGTTTCTTGTCAACACGGTCATCTGTCATAACCTGTTTTGACTGGAGTGATGGACTCTGTCCTTTTCAGAAGTTACCCATGTTGATGAAGGGTTAGTCATTAGGCTGTCACTGTCACATTGGGAAAAACTGGAAGGACGACCCATATGCAGAATTACAAAGATTTAATCAACAAAAGAACAAAAAGGCAAAAATGTAGCAGGAGGGGTATAACTTAAATAAACAAAAAGACAACGCCACCTAGGGGAATTTCACCCCCAGGAAATTCTAAAATAACTAAAGGTCACTCAGGTTCGTATACCACTGGGCAAGAGACGATTTTAAATGAAAGAAAGTCATTTTATTAACAAAAGGAAAAGGATTTCAACATATAAGCTAAAATATCTGCACTGAAATTAATTCAATTAATAAAACAATTAGCAGTTAGGCACAGGAAGGGGAGGGTAGACAGGGCAGAGGCTTACCGATGCGGCAGGAACCAAAACAAAAAGGGGAGGGGTCCGTAAACTAACCACCGTGACACAGAACACCAACAAAAGGAACTTGTGAAGAAAACACCACACCAGGGACTGGACTGCCACGCAAGCCCTCTGCACCTGTTACACACAGAGGGAACAGTTAAAAACAGGCCATGAAGTGTTCATTCAGTGCAGACAGTGTGACAGATAATAAATCAAAAGAACAACCAAAGAAACAAAAATCTCAAGAAAGACAAATAAACAAATTAACACAAAAGTAAATCATTTAAATTGAACTAATGCTAAATAAATCACAATCATAAAAGGTTAGGACTGTTAAGGTCAGCAGTGGGTTACATTCAGTCCTGCGTGTCAATCACGGACCAGCAATAATTCAAGCCTACTTCTTTTGAAGTGCCAAACTTCAAAAAACGCCGATAGCCAAACTCTCAAAACAGAGGGTAAAAAGGGAGATCTAAAACTTATTTAAAAGTGAACGAAAACAGCAGTTGAAGAGGGTTGGCGGGTCATGACAACCAGGGCCTCACACTGCCTCATAATGTCAGACGGAGAGCGGCAAAGGCCGCCACTCAAACACAAGGAAACATGTGATCAGACCCAGACAAGAAGGAGAGCAAGAATGAGACATGGCCAAACACATCTGCATATAATGATGCGCATGGCACTGCCCAGTAATCCTGCACAACTTAAAGGTGACATATCATGCAAAATGGACTTTTTAATGGTTCTCTACCTGAAATATGTGTCCCTGGCATGTCTACAAACCCCCCGAGAATGAAAAAAATCCATTCTGCCCCTGTTCTGATTTCTCCACCTTTCTGTAAATGTGTGTGAAACCAGCCGTTTCAGACTTCAGTGTTTTTGTTACGTAACAACAATATCCGGTCTGTCACGGAGTCAGAGCTCGGAGCTTGTTCAGCCCATAGACTGTATAAAATAATACTGAATCCCTCCTCCGTTTTTCATTACCTGCACACATGTGTGCTAACAAGGAGCTTAGGAGGGAGGCATGCTAGTTGTAGGCTGTCTTAATAAACACAAAGGTCGGTTTTACTCCCCACGTCTGCAGATTTGAAGATCTAGTGGATGATTTTTATTTTTCATGGATAATTGCTAGCGCTAGTTAGCATAGCTACATGTTCGTAGCTGTGTACCAAGACCCACGTCAACATGCTGATAAATAAAACAACAAGAAACACAGAATCTGTGACCAATCCTTCAGAAAGGTCCTGCTGCCTTTCTGGCAGTGGTCGGTTTTACTCCCCATGTCTGCAGATTTGAAGATCTAGTGGATGATTTTTATTTATCATGGATAAGTGCTAGCACTAATTAGCATAGCCACATAGCTACATGTTCGTAGCTGTAGCTGTGTACCAAGACGCACGTCTACATACTGACAAATAAAACAACAAGAAACACTAAATCTGTGACCAATCCTTCAGAAAGGTCCTGCTGCAGGCGCCTCTCCGTCAGGATCAGATTCTGGATCAGATTCAGAGGGTTGAAGTAACGTGGGTCTGTGAGCAGCCGTGTATATTCAGCCAACATGTAAACATTAGATCAACGTGCTGGAGAGCCGAGGGCACATCCACTTCCTGAGGGGGCGTGGTCAGAGGGAAAACAGAGTGTTTTGAGGAGGAATGAAGAAGAGGACTTTTCAGGCATGCCAAAATCTGATTTCAAAGTGTTTTTTTTAACATAAACTTTAAAGACATGTTTTGGGGACCTCTTAGACCAATATATATTGATGAAAAAAGCGTGATATGTCACCTTTAAGAGAGGAGTTGGTGTGGGACGAGGAGTTGGCTGACATTTCAAAAACCTGAGGAACAAAAGAAAATAAGGAACCCAATTATAACTTTGGATATCACCTTTAGGTCGCAACAATAAACATGGATATGCTTTATAGCTTTTAATAGATCCTTGTTTAATCCATTTAGCGGTCCAAGAGTTACCTATAAGGTAATTTGCATCTGTAGCCTTTTGCTAGGAGACGGGACAAGTCCTCTATTAAAAACAAACAGTACACTACAAAAAACAACTACACAATAATACACAATGTTAAAATATTAAAGCTAAATGCACAGTAATGCATAATCACTACATTTATAGACTATTTAAATAACTAGACCCCAGTGATGAATGTTAGAATAAATTGTTGAAGCATGTATTTCTAGGGAAGACTGACTTTTGGGACCAAATAAATGCAGCTTAGACAGTAAATATCTGGAATATCAGTGGCACAACTAAACAAGAATCGATGCAGATGCATCCCTAATAAGGGAGCAAAGCCACAAAAAGTGGGCATGAAGCTTCTTCGAGCATCGTCATTGGTGTATTGGACGTCCAAATTTAAGATGATAAAATGTTTTAAAATGCATCTTATATACCTGATTTTTTTTCAGGGGTCATAGAAGACTTACGTCATAAGGTAGTTTTAGGTGGTTTGGCAGATTAAACATGTAAACACATGTCACAACCAAACACCTAATGTCCATGCTCACATGTTTTGAACCTCCAGTATGGCTGTAATTGTGAAGAAGGCCCTTTGCTTTGATTGGTCAACCTGCCCCCTGTCCCAACCTCTATCCCCAGGACCAGGACGAATCAGAACACAGAGAACATAGAGACTGAAGAAGGACACCACAATCAGGCACAAGGCAAAGGGGATCAGAAACAGGATATGGAACTGAGTGGTAAAGTCTCTATATATGTAAGACCACTACATGCAGAGGACAGGAGCCAAACACACCCAATGCTGATGTTTCTGATCCTGACCCCATGGGCATTCCTCAACCTCATGTAGACAATGGGGTGAACAGCAGCCAGGTATCGTTCCACACAGGTCAGGACATGGAAAAAGTTCTCTCCATTCCAAGTAATGCTCAGGAGACAGTAGACCAGTGCAGTTATCTTTCTGACACCAGTGTACAGGGACCAGATGTTCAAGCCTGAAGCCAAAATCCAGACCAATCGGAGAGCAGCAGCGTGGTAGGTGATGATGTCAGAGTGGCTCGCCGTTGCAAAGGAACGTTGCTGCCTCCATTGTTGGAGACCCAGATAGAGAACCACAGTGTAAGGGGGAATGATGAAGGCGACTTCAATCCAACACTGTAACAAATTGATGTGATTTCTATAGTAACATTTTACAATAACTTCTTGTTCTGTCATTTTACAAAGTATAGCTGTAAGTCGCAATGCATTACAGGGTCCCAAATAACTACAGCTTCTGACAGCATTTTCCACTGTAACATAGTGTAAAAGTACAGGAAAGTTGTGTTCTAACTGTAGATGATGCAAAATACAATTTAATACTGTTGGTATCAGACCGCACTTCACTTGAAATGAGAGCTGTTGATGAAGACAGAAGAGGAGCTACAGCGGACGCCATCCATCCATAATATGAAGCTGAATATAACGTTAATGTTCCAAATGTGACTAGACATTGTTAGGTTTTAATTTGTTTGAGTATTTTGCCATTATTTAAACTAAGTCGTTGTTTGAACCTAGGCAGAGTCTATCATCAGTTAAGCTAAAGCTAGCTAACGTGACATGCATTATAATTAGCTTTATTGCCTGCCAAACAGGGGGGCTGCCAATCAGTGTTATTTTTTTTTTATTTTTTTTAAGTTATATTTTTTGGCTTTTTTGCCTTTATTGGATAGGACAGCTGAAGATTGACAGGAAATGTGGGGAGTAGAGAGAAGGGGAAGACACGCAGGAAACGGTCAACCGGCCGGGAATCGAACCGGCGACCCCCGCGACGAGGACCGCAGCCTCCGTATGTGGGGTGCTTAGACCGCTAGGCCACCAGCGCTCCATCAGTGTTATTTTTGTCACGCGAAAATGTTGGTAAGTATTTGTTAAAGTGATGTTATCTTTATGTCCTGACTAAAATCAATGACGACTACATTAGCCTACAGCTCTATTCAATTAGCGGCCTGGGGGTCACATGCAGCCTGAAAGCAACTGCTGAGTGATTGTGACTTTGGTCTGGCAAGAAAAACATCTTTTACTAACACTGACAAGTTCTTACAAAAATTCCAACATTATTACAAACATTGAATGCAACACTTATCATAACCTAGCAACTAACCCATAATGCATTGTGTTGTTGAGGAGGCGCGTCTGAAAAGGTAACATTAGCAGTTCTGTACAGGTGAAAATAGCATGTCTTTATCTATGCTCTTTATCTACCCTAAAATGAAAAACCTCTCAAATTGAGAATGATGAACTGGAGACAGGTGAACTTTATGATCGTGTGTATGAAGACCTCTTTTTGAAGAACTTGTTTATGTTTTATTTGAAGCTTCAGGCTAAGCTACTTTTACCAGCATCAGTAGTTCAGACTATCATTAAAGAGGTCCAAGAAATTCATGACGTTGCTCAGTTGCATGTCTTTTCAAAACTTAAGGGGAAATTTTCCGTGCTCTGGGTGCCAGACATGACTATAACACACATAATTGAGGAACTTACAAAAGATGATGTATTAAAAAAGTGCAACCACATTTTACGTACAGATCAGCGCCGGAACACAGTGTTCAAAAACAGCTTCAATTATGTTGAACCTCTGCCTTTGTATCTAGGTACAAATGACTCAGGAAAAGAATGCTTTGTACAGTATGTGCCAATAAAGGAAACTCTTGCTTCTCTCTTTGGATCTGACACTTTCAAAAAGCAGCATGAGAAGGCCCATTCTCGCCTTCCCACTCGTGACATGTTTGAGGATGTTTGGGATGGACAGAATACTACTGACAATGTCTTACATAAAACTGACACATCATCGGTAGCCTTGATCCTATATCAAGATGCTTTTGAGGTTGTGAACACACTTGGATCCGGCCGAAAAAAACACTAGGTACTGGCAGTATATCTGACGCTTGACAACATTTTGCCCTACAACAGATCAAATATTGATCACATGCAACTCGTTCTTCTCTGCAGGGAACAAGACTTCAGGTATTTCGGACAGGAAATTATTTTCAGTCCACTGATAAAAGATCTGAAGGATCTAGACGACTGTGGTATTGTTCTCAGGAATGGCACAGTTATTAGAGGTTCTTTATGTGCTATAGCTGGAGATAATCTTGGTTCTCATTGTATTGGTGGTTTTGTGGACAATTTTAGCAAGAGTACCTTTTTTTGGAGGTTTTGTGATATAGACATACAAACATTTCAGTCAAGTCCATTATCCATTGGTTCAAAGAGAACAAAACAGTCGTATCAGCAGTATGTACAAGAACTAGGGGAAAGCGTCACAAACTCAGTGTGTGGCATAAAGTTTGACTCCATATTCAACCAGCTGCGTTTCTTTCATGTTTGCCAGTCTGGTCTTCCGCAAATTCTCGGACATGACCTTTTTGAGGGCATTGTTTCTGTTGACATGGCCCTGTGCATCAACCACTTGGTAAACCAGGAAAAACAGTTCACTTATGTAGATTTGAACAGAAGTATAGGTCAGTTTAACTACCTTGCAAATGAAGCAGATGACAAACCCCCTGAGTTCAGCCCTGGTAGTGAGAAGTTAAGTGGTCATGCCATCCAGAATTGGTGCCTGTTGAGAGTACTGCCTTTGTTGATCGGGGACAGGATCAAGAATCCTTGCGAAAATGGTGTTTGGAAGTTACTTTTGCTCATGAGAGAGATAGTTTGTTATGTATGCGCACCAGCAATTACTGCCGATCAGATGGCCTACTTGAATGTTCTCATTGAGGAATACATCCAGTCCAGAGTGGAGCTGTTTCCAAGCCATCCCCTTAAACCAAAACACCATTACCTCTGTCACTATCCTGAGCTTATCCTTCAGTTTGGACCTCTCATCCGTCTTTGGACGTTGAGATTTGAGAGTAAGCATACTTTCTTCAAACAGTGTGCCAGAAAACTGCACAACTTTAAGAACCTGTGTGCTACTCTAGCAGAGCAGCACCAGCTCCTTCAAGCGTACTTAAGTTGTGGCAGTGTTTTCCCTCCTGTCATCCAGGTTGAAAAAGGAACTGAATTCTATGACTATAATGAGAACATCAAGGTAGCAACTGCACCACTTAACTTCACACATGACAGTACTGTAGCCACTAATGCTGTCACTTTCAAGGGGACAAAGTACAAAAAAGGAATGCATGTTGTTCTAGGACGAGATGATGAGGGCCTTCACATGGGTGAGATTATGTTGATTTTGATCCACCGTAGCGATTTATCGGTTAGACGGAGTCCTGATGAAATGCTCCTTTAAATTCATGCTAGTTTTTCGAGACTACCAACCCTAGCTTAAAGCTTTTGAAAATCATATTGGTATGACCTGGTTACCCATAACAGTTGAGCTGAGGTCAAGGACTATGTCAATTTTTAATGCATTTTCATGCATGATTGTTTTTGGAGCCAAGGAAGAAAGGTTAAAGGTTACTGCTCAGCTCCAATCTGCACAGATGAAATGTTCAAACCAAGCCAGAAACCTTGGTGTAATCATAGACTCAGACCTTAATTTCAGCAGCCACATTAAGACCATCACAAAGCCTGCCTACTATCACCTTAAGAATATATCAAGGATTAAAGGACTCATGTCTCAGCAGGATGCAGAAAAACTCCTCCATGCATTTATCTTTAGCAGACTAGACTACTGTAACGGGGTCTTTACAGGACTCCCTAAAAAGTCCATCAGACGGCTGCAGCTCATACAGAATGCTGCTGCTCGAGTCCTAACAAGGACCAAAAAAGTAGACCACATCACTCCAGTTCTTAGATCTCTACACTGGCCTCCTGTCTGTCAGAGAGTAGACTTTAAAATCCTGCTGATGGTTATAAAGACCTGAATGGTTTAGGCCCAAAATACATTGCTGATCTGCTGATACTTTATGAACCACCTCGACCTCTGAGGTCATCAGGTACTGGTCTGCTTTCAGTCCCAAGAGTCCGAACGAAACATGGTGAAGCAGCGTTTAGTCATTATGCACCACATATCTGAAACAAAGTCCCTGAAAGCTGCAGGTCTGCTCCAACTCTCACCTCTTTTAAATCAAAGACTAAGACTTTTTTATTTACCACTGCCTTCCTATCTTAGATTATTTTAACCCACTTTAAATTAAAATTTTAATGTAATTTTTAATATATTTCTAATTTTCCTTTTCTTTTCTGTTTTATCATATTTGTCATTTTAATTGTGTTCTTTTATGCTTGTCTGAATGTCTCCAATGCTTTTAATGTTTTAATGTAAAGCACATTGAGTTGCCCTCGTGTATGAAATGCGCTATACAAATAAAGCTGCCTTGCCTTGCCTTGCCTTGCCTTGCCTTGCCTTGCCTTGCCTTGCCTTGCCTTGCCTTGCCTTGCCTTGCCTTGCCTTGCCTTGCCTTGCCTTGCCTTGCCTTGCCTTGCCTTGCCTTGCCTTGCCTTGCCTTTTAGGTGTTGGCAACTGCAGCCGATGTTGAAGGAACACTGGCCCTTCCTGACTCCTTAAGACTCATTGTCTTAGGTAGTGTATACATTTAAAAAAAAAATCTATTTTAAAGCATTGCAAAGACCATAACTATATGAAGGAAATGTATATTAGCTCTACAGTTTAACATGTTGATATTTTTATCTGAAAGACAATAAAAAAAACTTTTTTACATATAAACCATGCGTCCATTTATGTTCAGGTGAAGTTCTCAAAGCCAAAACTTGGATGCTGAGCATTGAGGGTCAGGTGGTTGTGCCACCACATACGAACGTTGTCGCTGGAATTGCTGCACTGTTTTCCAGTTACTACAACTTCAATCTGGTGTACCAGGAGCAAGCATGTGGGACACTGGCATTCGTTCAGGTAAGGTAACTACTGTATGTGCTTGAAGTAGAATTCTGGTGGGTCCTTTCTTTATAAAAATTGCTATCATGAGTAATGGAAATGTTACTGGGAAAACTACCAGAATATTATTTTAATGGGACAGTTCACCCCAAAATTAAAAAGTCCATAGTTTTCCTCTTACCTGTAGTGTTATTTATTAATCTAGATAGTTTTAGTGTGAGTTGCCTAGTTTTGGAGATGTCGACCGTAGAGCCCCAAAAAATACATTTGAAAAACTCAACAGTGATGCCTCTTTCCAGAAATCATGACCCAGTTACTCAAAATAATCTGCAGACCTTGTTGTGAGCAGTTTTATGTAGGTAGGAAAGTAGTTCCAGTAAGTAAAAAAGTAGTTCCTACATTACACTTGAAATGTGATTTTGTGATTTCGGATGTTTCATGGGAATCAACCCAACCAGTGGCACCAAGACAGCAAGGCTGCTCAGTAAAAAGAGAAGAAGTGTAACGTGGTCAGTCCCCATGTCGCCTCTCTCCACAAGCGGTTAATGGATTTTGAAGGGTTTCAAGCCTAAGACATCTACAAAGATGAGTAGTTCTCTCATCCAACTGTGAATGGCACTTGATCTTAAAGTAACTCTCAAGTGGTTTGTTGTTTGTTCATTGTCACTAACTTTAGCTAGTTTTTCTGTTTTTCATCATCTTAAAACTGCTCAGATGCTGGCACACGTCTCATAAGCCTTCTCAGAAGTGCAGACATAAAGAAAACGTTCATTTTTATATGAAGTATATATGAATATTTGTTTGCCTAAAACTGTCTTGTATTTACACCTGTTGTAGTTTTTTGGTGCACCTTTTGGTCCGATCGGTGGATGGGTGCCTTGCACTGGCACGGACCATTATTCAACATTGTTGAACGTTAATATTATGAACAGCAAGCCTTGTCTTATTCAAAACATTTCACAATATGCATAATGTAAATAACAAAAAAATAACTATAACCATTCTACAGCAATATATTGTATTATGAAGTATTAACAGCTTTTTATTGGCAACTCCAGTTGCCAGGTAACTTCTGTAATTTGAAGAGAACACAAGAAAATGCTGTAAACAAGATTACAATTAATTGTTGTTTTTAAAAAGAAAACAATAAATTGGTGTAATGTAAGTAAGTAAGTAAGTAAGTAAATTTTATTTAGTATAGCACCTTTCACAGAATAAAATCACAAAGTGCTTCACAGGAGAATATCCAACACATTAAAAGAAACAGACAATAGCATAAATAGAACATTAGTCTGAACACAGTGAGTCGAAGGCCTGTTTAAATAAATGTGTCTACACAAGTTTTTTAAAGGCGACAACAGATATAGCAGAACGGACATTAACAGGAAGAGTGTTCCACAATGTCGGTGCCACAACTTCAAAAACACGGTCACCTTTTGTTCTTAAGCGCGCTCGAGGGACAACCAGCAAGCCCTGGTCAGAAGACCTGAGTGGCCTACTGGTAAGGTAGGGGTGGAGCAGGTTGACGATGTATTCAGGAGCCTGACCATGCAGAGCTATATAATATATATACAACAAACAACTGTAAAAGGTATCCTGTGACATACTATTTTATAGTAATTAAAAACAGAGTTTACAAGACTTTATTTGCAACTTTTTTGCCAGGTATTTATTGTAAATTCTACAGTCAATTTGTTACAGTGAAGTTATTAACATGCCAACCACAAAAACAGACTCATTGCACTCAACAGGTGTTGAATTAAAAGAGGAGTTGTTTGACATTTCAACCGTTTGCAGGTTAAGACCTGAGAGAGAGAAAAAAGTAAAGAAATGATATAAACTGTGCTTCATGACAACATCTGGAAAAGGTATAAGATGGAAGATGAGAGGAGCACTACAATGGTAGATCAGTCTGCAAGAGTTTCTGCTCCACATGTCATTACAATCTGTCCAAAAGCCTCCAAGATGACTCTCACTAGATCTACGTTTTAACTTGTCTCAATACATCATCTGAAAATCAAGAAGTTATCAATGAACACCCACCTGGTCAGCAGTGTTTGGTAGTGATGCTCCTTCTACAGTGTTAACAGGTTGAGGTGACTCCTCACTGGTTTCAGGTCCAACTAAACATGAACACTTCTGTGTTTGTGATTGTGGTTTATTCCTGATGTTCACGTGTCAAAGTGATGGAGTGAAGCAGGAGCTGTTTTACATGTGGGATAATATTTCTGATGGCTCAGGTCAATCAATGTCAGGTGGCAAATTTTCCCTTCACGTTATTTATGCAGTCCATCTAGTCATCTTCACACACCTGTGTTTTTAAAAGATACTGGGTGGACTACAGCAGAGTTGTAGGATCCAATCACAGTCAGTTTGACATTTGGAGGGAAAGGAATCTGATGGAATCAGGGCATCTGAATATGTCAAGAAATAGTTCTGAAAAAAACTTTAGCAGATATTTTTTCAATTGTTCTTTTAGCTATGAAACAAGAAAATTATTACATTTATCAAAAAACGTTCTGTAACCAAGCATAAACAACCCTTCCAGAACCAAAGTAACCTCAGTGAAAGGATCCAAGTAGAATCAAATGCCTGGAACACCGTCGTAACCAAAACTTCTTCAAACACGACGCTGAGACCCAGTATAATAACCATGAAAGATCACCACAGCAAAACTCAACCAGCTAGCAAACACTCTTTCAAATACCACAATTCCTAGGGAAATACTATTACAGCGAAAAAACAAAAGAGCTCAAATTGCAATTTTTTTTTAATTGTAACATTATCATGGGCTTTTGGGGACCACAAGTAAATAACACCAAAACAAGTTTGAACAGGTCCAGATTCAGATAATGCAAACAACTACACATATCAATGAGGTTCTAAGGACATCATCTCACACATAAACATGATATGACTAAATGCAATTGATCTGCACATCCTCTAGTGTGGGGAATTCTGAATAAACAAAGTCATTAATATAATTGCAATCATCACTTATCTTAACTATTATTACAACAAAAAAACAATTTCCCTGCTCTGTGTAGAAACAGCAGAGGTAACACCAAACCACTGGGCAGATTAAACCAGAATGAACTTACCAGCATGACACATTTAACGTCACTTCTTGGAAGTATGATATTAAGAATATAGGCAACAATAATCCCACCCATCCACAACCACTGCACCACCAGTATGGCTGTAATGGTAAGGAAGGCCCTTTGCTTTGATTGGTCAACCCGCCCCCTGTCCCGACCTCCATCCCCAGGACCAGGACGAATCAGAACACAGAGAACAGAGAGACTGCAGAAGGACACCACAATCAGGCACAAGGCAAAGGGGGCAAGAAACAGGATGGGGAATGCATTGTCCATGTACGTACCAGCTAAGCCACTACTCAAGGAAGACAGGATCCAAACACCCCCAATGCTGATGTTTCTCATCCTGACTCCACGCGAACTTCTAAAACGCATATAGATGATGGGGTGAACAGCAGCCAGGTATTGTTCCACACAGGTCAGGGCATTAATAAAGTTCTCTCCATACCAAGTGATGCAAAGGAAATAGAATCCCACTGAGAGCATCCCTGGGTTAGTTGACATAGACGATATGTAAAAGCCTGAAGACAACAGCCAGATCAACTCAAAAGCAGCCAGGTGGTAAGTGAAGATGTCAGAGTGGCTTGCTGTTTTGAAGGAGCGTTGCTGCCTCCATTTTTGCGCACCCAGATAGAAGACAGAGATGTAGGGAGTAAGGTGAAGACACACTTTGCTGACATTGTAAGCAGTGCCGACTATGAATGAAAGTTTAGAGTGGCTGCAGTCATCCCGTACTGAATCATAAGAGGAGTTGTTTGACATATCAGCTGTGTTCAGGTCCGGATCTGAGGGAAAGAAAAGATAGAGGATGAGGAACTGTGCTGTAAAATAACTTTGAAAGTTGCCATCGAAACTGTGACTCCTGTGGCAGCCCGTTTTCTTTAAGAGAACAACACAAACAACTGGTTTAACGTTCAAACCCTTTGACATATGATCAAAGTGCTATTCCTGCAACTTAGAAGAGTTCCACACTGGGATGCTGACTTGGACATTGTCTTGCTTTGAGCTGTGTCCATGTGGGCTTGCAGAATTTTAATGCAAACACATTGATGTAAGTGTATTATTTAACTGTTTTAATTTGTCCTTTTGCAAGCTTACAGTTGTTGATAAGCTTAAAACCAAAGTAGAGCCAGAGTGAGTCAGGTATTTGATTGAAAATGAAGGAACCACCGCAAACCACCGCAAATCAATCTGCAGGGGCGCAACATTTCTGCACTACATTTAGTTTCAATCTGCCCAAAAGTTTTGGAGGTTATAAGACTGACAATAAGTACTCTCACTAGATCTATGTTTTAACTTGTCTCAATACATCATCTGAAAATCAGGAAGTTATCAATGAACACCCACCTGGTCAGCAGTGTTTGGTAGTGATGCTCCTTCTACAGTGTTAACAGGTTGAATGGTGACTCCTCACTGGTTTCAGGTCCAACTAAACACGAACACTTATGTGTTTGTGATTGTGGTTTATTCGTGATGTTCACGTGTCAAAGTGATGGAGTGAAGCAGGAGCTGTTTTACATGTTGGATAATATTTCTGATGGCTCAGGTCAATCAATCTCAGGAGGCAAATTTTCCCTTCACTTTATTTATTCAGTCCATCTAATCGTCTACACACACCTGTGTGAGGGGAGAATAACACACACATGATGAAAGATTTAACATTTCTGTTCTTACAGTTTGTGGAGATTAACACTACAACCAAAAACAGCACACCTTACAGATTCAAGTCACAAGATTAAAATCAATTAAAAACATTAAAGCAAGCAAAGTCCTGAGTCTCAAAACTGAAAACGGCACCAAATCTCTCAGGTTCAAACACAACTAATGAATCATATTGATCATGTTCGATTCTACAATTTGAAATCAGCCTGGACCTGAAATTCCTTCAGACAGATAGAAGGAAGTAAAATCACCTTTAGTGTACTTCACACGTCAGGAATATCTGGAAATATGTCACTTTACATAATTTCATTGACATTACTGTAACCCTTGTTGTGAAAGCAAAGTGACAGTTTCCCTGCTCTGTGTAGAGACAGCAGAGGTAACACCAAACCACAGGGCAGATTGAACATGTAAACACATGTCACAACCAAACATCTAATGTCCATGCTCACATGTTTTGAGCTGTTGATAGTATAGGAAACAAGACTCCCACCCATCCACAACCACAGCAGCACCAGTATGGCTGTAATGGTGAAGAAGGCCCTTTGCTTTGATTGGTCAACCCGCCCCCTGTCCTGACCTCCATCCCCAGGACCAGGACGAATCAGAACACAGAGAACAGAGAGACTGCAGAAGGACACCACAATCAGGCACAAGGCAAAGGGGATCAGAAACAGGATGTAGAACTGAGTGGTAAAGTCTCTATATGTAAGACCTGTACATGCAGAGGACAGGAGCCAAACACACCCAATGCTGATGTTTCTGGTCTTGACCCCATGGGCATTCCTCAACCTCATGTAGACAATGGGGTGAACAGCAGCCAGGTATCGTTCCACACAGGTCAGGACATGGAAAAAGTTCTCTCCATTCCAAGTAATGCTCAGCAGACAGTAGACCAGTGCAGTTATCTTTCTGACACCAGTGTACAGGGACCAGATGTTCAAGCCTGAAGCCAAAATCCAGACCAATCGGAGAGCAGCAGCGTGGTAGGTGATGATGTCAGAGTGGCTCGCCGTTGTGAAGGAACGTTTCTGCCTCCATTGTTGGAGACCCAGATAGAGAACCAAAGTGTAAGGGGGAATGATGAAGGCTACTTCAATCAAAGTTATTAACATGCCAACCACAAAAACAGACTCATTGCACTCAAAGGGTGTTGAATTAAAAGAGGAGTTGTTTGACATTTCAACCGTTTGCAGGTTAAGACCTGAGAGAGAGAAAAAAGTAAAGAAATGATATAAACTGTGCTGTATGACAACATCTGGAAAAGGTATAAGATGGAAGATGAGAGGAGCACTACAATGGTAGATCAGTCTGCAAGAGTTTCTGCTCCACATGTCATTACAATCTGTCCAAAAGCTTCCAAGATGATTTAGTGAGAATGTTAAACTAAGAACAACTACTCTCACTAGATCTACGTTTTAACTTGTCTCAATACATCATCTGAAAATCAAGAAGTTATCAATGAACACCCACCTGGTCAGCAGTGTTTGGTAGTGATGCTCCTTCTACAGTGTTAACAGATTGAATGGTGACTCATAAACATGAACACTTATGTGTTTGTGATTGTGGTTTATTCCTGATGTTCACATGTCAAAGTGATGGAGTGAAGCAGGAGCTGTTTTACATGTTGGATAATATTTCTGATGGCTCAGGTCAATCAATCTCAGGAGGCAAATTTTCCCTTCACTTTATTTATTCAGTCCATCTAATCGTCTACACACACCTGTGTGAGGGGAGAATAACTCACACATGATGAAAGATTTAACATTTCTGTTCTCACAGTTTGTAAAGCATAACACTACAACCAAAAACAGCACACCTTACAGTTTCAAGTCACAAGATTAAAATAAATTAAAAACATTAAAGCAAGCAAAGTCCTGAGTCTCAAAACTGGAAACAGCACCAAATGTCTCAGGGTCAAACACAAGTTTGGACTTTGGCACTGTGGACAAAAGGAGAGGATAAATAGTGACAATCCATAAACTGTGTGTTTGGCTGTCTTCATGATTCCCCACATAACAGGATATCTGATCCTCAATCATACTGAACATGTTCGATTCTACAATTAGAAAATAACCTGGACCTGAAATTCCTACAGACAGATAGAAGGAAGTAAAATCACCTTTAGTGTACTTCACACTTCAGTAATATCTGGAAATATGTCACTTTACATAATTTCATTGACATTACTTTAACCCTTGTTGTGAAAGCAAAGTGACAGTTTCCCTGCTCTGTGTAGAGACAGCAGAGGTAACACCAAACCACAGGGCAGATTGAACATGTAAACACATGTCACAACCAGACATCTAATGTCCATGCTCACATGTTTTGAACCATTGATAGTATAGGAAACAAGAATCCCACCCATCCACAACCACAGCACCACCAGTATGGCTGTAATGGTGAAGAAGGCCCTTTGCTTTGATTGGTCAACCCGCCCCCTGTCCCGACCTCCATCCCCAGGACCAGGACGAATCAGAACACAGAGAACAGAGAGACTGCAGAAGGACACCACAATCAGGCACAAGGCAAAGGGGATCAGAAACAGGATATGGAACTGAGTGGTAAAGTCTATATATGTAAGACCACTACATGCAGAGGACAGGAGCCAAACACACCCAATGCTGATGTTTCTGGTCCTGACCCCATGGGCATTCCTCAACCTCATGTAGACAATGGGGTGAACAGCAGCCAGGTATCGTTCAACACAGGTCAGGACATGGAAAAAGTTCTCTCCATTCCAAGTAATGCTCAGCAGACAGTAAACCAGTGCAGTTATCTTTCTGACACCAGTGTACAGGGACCAGATATAAAAGCCTGAAGCCAAAATCCAGACCAATCGGAGAGCAGCAGCGTGGTAGGTGATGATGTCAGAGTGGCTCGCCGTTGCGAAGGAACCTTTCTGCCTCCATTGTTGGAGACCCAGATAGAGAACCACAGTGTAAGGGGGAATGATGAAGGCTACTTCAATCAAAGTTATTAACATGCCAACCACAAAAACAGACTCATTGCACTCAACAGGTGTTGAATTAAAAGAGGAGTTGTTTGACATTTCAACCGTTTGCAGGTTAAGACCTGAGAGAGAGAAAAAAGTGAAGAAATGATATAAACTGTGCTGTATGACAACATCTGGAAAAGGTATAAGATGGAAGATGAGAGGAGCACTACAATGGTAGATCAGTCTGCAAGAGTTTCTGCTCCACATGTCATTACAATCTGTCCAAAAGCTTCCAAGATGATTTAGTGAGAATGTTAAACTAAGAACAACTACTCCCACTAGATCTACGTTTTAACTTGTCTCAATACATCATCTGAAAATCAAGAAGTTATCAATGAACACCCACCTGGTCAGCAGTGTTTGGTAGTGATGCTCCTTCTACAGTGTTAACAGATTGAATGGTGACTCATAAACACGAACACTTATGTGTTTGTGATTGTGGTTTATTCATGATGTTCACATGTCAAAGTGATGGAGTGAAGCAGGAGCTGTTTTACATGTTGGATAATATTTCTGATGGCTCAGGTCAATCAATCTCAGGAGGCAAATTTTCCCTTCACTTTATTTATTCAGTCCATCTAATCGTCTACAAACACCTGTGTGAGGGGAGAATAACTCACACATGATGAAAGATTTAACATTTCTGTTCTCACAGTTTGTGGAGATTAACACTACAACCAAGACGGCACACCTTATAGATTCAAGTCACAAGATTAAAATCAATTAAAAACATTAAAGCAAGCAAAGTCCTGAGTCTCAAAACTGGAAACAGCACCAAATCTCTCAGGGTCAAACACAAGTTTAGACAACAGGCGAGAAAAATTGGTGAAATGCATAAACTGTGTGTTTGGCTGTGTTCAGGATTTCCCGAACAACAGGATATCTGATCCTCAATCATACTGAACATGTTCGATTCTATAATTTGAAATCAGCCTGGACCTGAAATTCCTACAGACAGATAGAAGGAAGTAAAATCACCTTTAGTGTACTTCACACTTCAGGAATATCTGGAAATATGTCACTTTACATAATTTCATTGACATTACTTTAACCCTTATTGTGAAAGCAAAGTGACAGTTTCCCTGCTCTGTGTAGAGACAGCAGAGGTAACACCAAACCACAGGGCAGATTGAACATGTAAACACATGTCACAACCAGACATCTAATGTCCATGCTCACATGTTTTGAGCTGTTGATAGTATAGGAAGCAAGACTCCCACCCATCCACAACCACAGCACAACTAGTATGGCTGTAATGGTGAAAAAGGCCCTTTGCTTTGATTGGTCAACCCGCCCCCTGTCCCGACCTCCATCCCCAGGACCAGGACGAATCAGAACACAGAGAACAGAGAGACTGCAGAAGGACACCACAATCAGGCACAAGGCAAAGGGGATCAGAAACAGGATATGGAACTGAGTGGTAAAGTCTCTATATGTAAGACCACTACATGCAGAGGACAGGAGCCAAACACACCCAATGCTGATGTTTCTGATCCTGACCCCATGGGCATTCCTCAACCTCATGTAGACAATGGGGTGAACAGCAGCCAGGTATCGTTCCACACAGGTCAGGACATGGAAAAAGTTCTCTCCATTCCAAGTAATGCTCAGCAGACAGTAAACCAGTGCAGTTATCTTTCTGACACCAGTGTACAGGGACCAGATGTTCAAGCCTGAAGCCAAAATCCAGACCAATCGGAGAGCAGCAGCGTGGTAGGTGATGATGTCAGAGTGGCTCGCCGTTGTGAAGGAACGTTTCTGCCTCCATTGTTGGAGACCCAGATAGAGAACCACAGTGTAAGGGGGAATGATGAAGGCGACTTCAATCAAAGTTATTAACATGCCAACCACAAAAACAGAGTCATTGCACTCAACAGGTGTTGAATTAAAAGAGGAGTTGTTTGACATTTCAACCGTTTGCAGGTTAAGACCTGAGAGAGAGAAAAAAGTAAAGAAATGATATAAACTGTGCTGTATGACAACATCTGGAAAAGGTATAAGATGGAAGATGAGAGGAGCACTACAATGGTAGATCAGTCTGCAAGAGTTTCTGCTCCACATGTCATTACAATCTGTCCAAAAGCTTCCAAGATGATTTAGTGAGAATGTTAAACTAATAACTACTCTCACTAGATCTACGTTTTAACTTGTCTCAATACATCATCTGAAAATCAAGAAGTTATCAATGAACACCCACCTGGTCAGCAGTGTTTGGTAGTGATGCTCCTTCTACAGTGTTAACAGGTTGAATGGTGACTCATAAACATGAACACTTATGTGTTTGTGATTGTGGTTTATTCATGATGTTCACATGTCAAAGTGATGGAGTGAAGCAGGAGCTGTTTTACATGTTGGATAATATTTCTGATGGCTCAGGTCAATCAATCTCAGGAGGCAAATTTTCCCTTCACTTTATTTATTCAGTCCATCTAATCGTCTACACACACCTGTGTGAGGGGAGAATAACTCACACATGATGAAAGATTGAACATTTCTGTTCTCACAGTTTGTGGAGATTAACACTACAACCAAACAGCACACCTTATAGATTCAAGTCACAAGATTAAAATAAATTAAAAACATTAAAGCAAGCAAAGTCCTGAGTCTCAAAACTGGAACTTGCACCAAATGTCTCAGAGTCAAACACAAGTTTGGACTTTGGCACTGTGGACAACAGGAGAGGATAAATAGTGACAATCCATAAACTGTGTGTTTGGCTGTCTTCATGATTCCCCACATAACAGAATATCTGATCCTCAATCATACTGAACATGTTCGATTCTACAATTAGAAAATAACCTGGACCTGAAATTCCTACAGACAGATGGAAGGAAGTAAAATCACCTTTAGTGTACTTCACACTTCAGGAATATCTGGAAATATGTCACTTTACATAATTTCATTGACATTACTTTAACCCTTATTGTGAAAGCAAAGTGACAGTTTCCCTGCTCTGTGTAGAGACAGCAGAGGTAACACCAAACCACAGGGCAGATTAAACATGTAAACACATGTCACAACCAGACATCTAATGTCCATGCTCACATGTGTTGAGCTGTTGATAGTATAGGAAGCAAGACTCCCACCCATCCACAACCACAGCAGCACCAGTATGGCTGTAATGGTGAAGAAGGCCCTTTGCTTTGATTGGTCAACCCGCCCCCTGTCCCGACCTCCATCCCCAGGACCAGGACGAATCAGAACACAGAGAACAGAGAGACTGCAGAAGGACACCACAATCAGGCACAAGGCAAAGGGGATCAGAAACAGGAAAGGAAACGGAGCCCTAAAGTCTATATATGTAAGACCACTACATGCAGAGGACAGGAGCCAAACACACCCAATGCTGATGTTTCTGGTCTTGACCCCATGGGCATTCCTCAACCTCATGTAGACAATGGGGTGAACAGCAGCCAGGTATCGTTCCACACAGGTCAGGACATGGAAAAAGTTCTCTCCATTCCAAGTAATGCTCAGAAGACAATAGGCAACTAGAGTTATCTGTCTGGTGCCAGTGTACAGAGCCCAGATATTAAAGCCTGAAGCCAAAATCCAGACCAATCGGAGAGCAGCAGCGTGGTAGGTGATGATGTCAGAGTGGCTCGCCGTTGCGAAGGAACGTTTCTGCCTCCATTGTTGGAGACCCAGATAGAGAACCACAGTGTAAGGGGGAATGATGAAGGCTACTTCAATCAAAGTTATTAACATGCCAACCACAAAAACAGACTCATTGCACTCAAAGGGTGTTGAATTAAAAGAGGAGTTGTTTGACATTTCAACCGTTTGCAGGTTAAGACCTGAGAGAGAGAAAAAAGTGAAGAAATGATATAAACTGTGCTGTATGACAACATCTGGAAAAGGTATAAGATGGAAGATGAGAGGAGCACTACAATGGTAGATCAGTCTGCAAGAGTTTCTGCTCCACATGTCATTACAATCTGTCCAAAAGCTTCCAAGATGATTTAGTGAGAATGTTAAACTAAGAACAACTACTCTCACTAGATCTACGTTTTAACTTGTCTCAATACATCATCTGAAAATCAAGAAGTTATCAATGAACACCCACCTGGTCAGCAGTGTTTGGTAGTGATGCTCCTTCTACAGTGTTAACAGGTTGAATGGTGACTCATAAACATGAACACTTATGTGTTTGTGATTGTGGTTTATTCATGATGTTCACATGTCAAAGTGATGGAGTGAAGCAGGAGCTGTTTTACATGTTGGATAATATTTCTGATGGCTCAGGTCAATCAATCTCAGGAGGCAAATTTTCCCTTCATGTTATTTATTCAGTCCATCTAATCGTCTACACACACCTGTGTGAGGGGAGAATAACTCACACATGATGAAAGATTTAACATTTCTGTTCTCACAGTTTGTAAAGCATAACACTACAACCAAAAACAGCACACCTTACAGTTTCAAGTCACAAGATTAAAATAAATTAAAAACATTAAAGCAAGCAAAGTCCTGAGTCTCAAAACTGGAAACAGCACCAAATGTCTCAGGTTCAAACACAAGTTTGGACTTTGGCACTGTGGACAACAGGAGAGGATAAATAGTGACAATCCATAAACTGTGTGTTTGGCTGTCTTCATGATTCCCCGAACAACAGAATATCTGATCCTCAATCATACTGAACATGTGCGATTCTACAATTAGAAAATAACCTGGACCTGAAATTCCTACAGACAGATGGAAGGAAGTAAAATCACCTTTAGTGTACTTCACACTTCAGGAATATCTGGAAATATGTCACTTTACATAATTTCATTGACATTACTTTAACCCTTATTGTGAAAGCAAAGTGACAGTTTCCCTGCTCTGTGTAGAGACAGCAGAGGTAACACCAAACCACAGGGCAGATTAAACATGTAAACACATGTCACAACCAGACATCTAATGTCCATGCTCACATGTGTTGAGCTGTTGATAGTATAGGAAGCAAGACTCCCACCCATCCACAACCACAGCACCACCAGTATGGCTGTAATGGTGAAGAAGGCCCTTTGCTTTGATTGGTCAACCCGCCCCCTGTCCCGACCTCCATCCCCAGGACCAGGACGAATCAGAACACAGAGAACAGAGAGACTGCAGAAGGACACCACAATCAGGCACAAGGCAAAGGGGATCAGAAACAGGAAAGGAAACGGAGCCCTAAAGTCTATATATGTAAGACCACTACATGCAGAGGACAGGAGCCAAACACACCCAATGCTGATGTTTCTGATCCTGACCCCATGGGCATTCCTCAACCTCATGTAGACAATGGGGTGAACAGCAGCCAGGTATCGTTCCACACAGGTCAGGACATGGAAAAAGTTCTCTCCATTCCAAGTAATGCTCAGAAGACAATAGGCAACTAGAGTTATCTGTCTGGTGCCAGTGTACAGAGCCCAGATATAAAAGCCTGAAGCCAAAATCCAGACCAATCGGAGAGCAGCAGCGTGGTAGGTGATGATGTCAGAGTGGCTCGCCGTTGCGAAGGAACGTTTCTGCCTCCATTGTTGGAGACCCAGATAGAGAACCACAGTGTAAGGGGGAATGATGAAGGCTACTTCAATCAAAGTTATTAACATGCCAACCACAAAAACAGACTCATTGCACTCAAAGGGTGTTGAATTAAAAGAGGAGTTGTTTGACATTTCAACCGTTTGCAGGTTAAGACCTGAGAGAGAGAAAAAAGTGAAGAAATGATATAAACTTCGCTGTATGACAACATCTGGAAAAGGTATAAGATGGAAGGTGAGAGGAGCACTACAATGGTAGATCAGTCTGCAAGAGTTTCTGCTCCACATGTCATTACAATCTGTCCAAAAGCTTCCAAGATGATTTAGTGAGAATGTTAAACTAACAACAACTACTCTCACTAGATCTACGTTTTAACTTGTCTCAATACATCATCTGAAAATCAAGAAGTTATCAATGAACACCCACCTGGTCAGCAGTGTTTGGTAGTGATGCTCCTTCTACAGTGTTAACAGATTGAGGTGACTCCTCACTGGTTTCAGGTCTAACTAAACATTAACACTTATGTGTTTGTGATTGTGGTTTATTCATGATGTTCACGTGTCAAAGTGATGGAGTGAAGCAGGAGCTGTTTTACATGTTGGATAATATTTCTGATGGCTCAGGTCAATCAATCTCAAGAGGCAAATTTTCCCTTCACTTTATTTATTCAGTCCATCTAATCGTCTACACACACCTGTGTGAGGGGAAAATAACTCACACATGATGAAAAATAACTTCAGGAATATTTTAGCATACACACAAACACAAAACAACATGTCTGTGTCAAATAATTTATTACTTTAGTTTATTTATTTGAAATTCATTTATCCTTATCTTTGGATTCTTACATACAGTTCTACAATGTGTCTTTCATAAATGTTGGAATATATCTCTGATTAAAAATACACTTAAATTCAAAAAAAGGTTATTGAACAAAATAATTTGCATGATTTTGGGTTGAAGTAATTAGTCTCCTTAGTTTAAAATGATTGTTTAAACACTTCTCTGTATTATTTCAGTCATTAAGTGTCTTCAGTTTAGAGGACATGGGAAAGCGTTTTCCAGTTACTTTGACAACTGTGTAAAAATGTCACTTATTTTGAGTGAAAGACAAAAAAATTGTTGATTCAACTTTTAGACTTGAGAACTTGGTTTGTCATTGTTCTTCTGACATGATACAGCTGGTTGTGTACACACAAGCAAGATTAAACAGCACATATATAATTCAGGCCTCCCAGGAAATGCTTTTCACCAGTTATCTGAGCTACATGAGGTTTCATGATGTGAAGCAGCACGTATGACAGGATTCAAATGACCCATTAGCTAACCTGCTGCTTATGCAAATCTAGCTGTTTGCCCTCTGACTTCATGTGTCTGCATGTTAATGTTCTTTTAAGCTGTTTGGACAAAAAAATCCCTCAAAGTTTTGTTCTTTAAATAGATATTTATTCATTTAAAAACAGTTCAAACAACAACCACAAACATTTAGCAAAATGAAAGGAATATTGTACATAATCCATCATCATGAGTCAAGAGCCTTATGAACAGAGGACTCAAAGGAGAGAGAGGAAAGCTCAAATCAAAGCTCAAATATTTCAGGACACTCTTGTTGCACAAATGCAACAACAATAAAACAGAATAATATCAGAGCAAAAACAGTTTGCATTAAAACACAGTATACAACAGGGGCGTCAAACTCATGTCAGTTCAGGGGCCACATTCAGCCCAAGTTGATCTGAAGTGGGCCGGACCAGTAAAATCCTAACATAATGACCTATAAGTAACAACAACTCTTAATGTTTCCCTTTGTTTTAGTGCAAAAAAGTAGAAGCAAATTCTGAAAATGTTCACATTTAATGAATTATCTTTCTACAAAAACAGGTGTTGTATTTATTGCCATGATGAGTCTCATAGTGGGGCCAAATATTTTACTCTTAAAGCCCTGAAACCTGCTGCGAACACACCAAACACACAGGTTACCCATTCACCTGACACAGAGTGTAATGTTTACTGCAAAAGAACAGAGAGATTATAATAATGAAAAAGGTAAAGATGACTATTATGGACCCCCCGCAGCACAATGATTTTATGCAAACCCCAAAAATGGCAGTTAATGTCTTCTCTTTTTTTTTTTTTTTTTTTTTTTTTTCAAAGATCTTTTTATTTAGATTTTGACACATTACAAAAAAAAAGATCAGTGCAAACAATTCAAGAAAGTGACGTTTTTGTATAAGAAACATATTAAGTAAATGAATAAAATAAAAAAAAAAAGCCAATATGTGATAGTAACTTAAAATAAAAGATTAACAAGTACTCAAACAGGAAAATAAAAAATAATGAAATTACAATACGATGAGTAGGTGAATATCAAAAAATAATGTTAATGTCTTCTCTGTAGTTTTTTCACTTTGCAAAGTCATTCCGCGGGCCGGATTGGAACCTCTGGCGGGCCGGTTTTGGCCCGCGGACCGCATGTTTGACACCCCTGGTGTACACAATATAAAATGAGCATAATGAGTGTAATGATGAAATGCAATAAAAGGCCCGTGTTACGTGTTTATGTAGTTCTAAAAAGGAGGGCTTTTAGGCAGGGAATTGGTGTTCTCAACATATTACAAGTTGAAGCCTTCAGCCTCATCTAAAACATGATTATTAACAAAGTTTGTCTCCACTGGGTTCGCTCTTTTGAGCTACTTTAACCTTTACTTTGAATCTTCAGTTTTTCCGTTCAGTTTTACATGATGCAGGAGTTTAAAACACCCATTAAAGACTGTAAATCAAACGGCCTGCTGTGTTTCATACAACTTGAACACAGACCTCAAGTTGACGCACATTTGTGTTTAGAGCGTGATAGTTTTCCTGCTCGTTGTAGGAACAGCAAAGGCAGCACCAGAGAGCTGGGGACAGAGAACCAGATTACACTCCATGTTATTATACATTGAAAATCTGGGCGTAAAGAAATGACAGTGATAACCAAGCTGCTCCAAAACTTGAAGAACAGAGCTCCCATTATAGCCGTGACAGTGATAAAAGCCCTGCGCTTAGATCGGTTAACCCGCCACCCGTTACCACCGACTTCTCCTGGCACTGGACGAAGAAGGACGCGGAGAACAGAGAGGCTGCAGAAACAGGTGACAATTAAGGCGAGGAGAAAGAACGTGTATTCTAAGATTACCATGGCAAAGCCAAAACAGTCCTCAACAAATGGGGCTATAAAGGTAATCAGCCAAACACATCCAATAATGATGTTTCTGATCCGGACCCCGCCTGATTGTTTCAGCCCCAGGTAAATGACAGGGTGAACAACAGCCAGGTAACGCTCCACACAGGTGAGGACATGAAAGAGGGTCTGCGCAGGCTCAATAATGGACCATAATTTCAACCCAATTCCCAAGATGATTAAATGAAAAGTGTAGATTCCATAACAGTAGAAGCAAGACCCCAAAAAAGCGATGAGCTCTATGGTCACCATGTTGAAGGTGAAGATGTCAGAGTGGCTAGATGTTTCTGACGAGGCACCAGAATGCCGTTTCCTCCATCGTTGGAAACCGACGTGCAAGACGAGAATGAAGAGAGGGAGGTAAAGGAAGTCACTGGCATAGGAGACTGTAAAGAGAGTTCGGCATGTTTGGAAAGATGACCAGTCACCAACAGAAAGGTTGTAGGATGAATTGACTGACATGTCTCTCTGAACGGTAACTGAAAAGAGAAAAAAAGACGGACAGTCACGATAAGATTACAGAACATCAATTTGTGAATCAACTTGCGGTTGTGAGGGAACGTTGCCTAACGCTAACCCTCCCTTGTTGGAGACCCAAGATGACGAAGGCTACTTCAATCAGAGTTATCACAATGCCAACCACAATAACAGACTTATTACACTCATCATGTGTTGATTCAATCTGTGCAGATGAGAGGAGCACTACAATGGTAGATCAGTCTGCAAGAGGGCTAGAGTTTCTGCACCACATGTCATTACAATCTGTCCCAAAGCTTTCAAGTCATGTCTAAATATACATCTGAAAATCAAGAAGTTATCAATGAACACCCACCTGGTCAGCAGTGTTTGGTAGTGATGCTCCTTCTACAACGTTAACAGATTGAATGGGGACTCATAAACATGAACACTTATGTGTTTGTGATTGTGGTTTATTCATGATGTTCACATGTCAAAGTGATGGAGTGAAGCAGGAGCTGTTTTACATGTTGGATAATATTTCTGATGGCTCAGGTCAATCAATCTCAGGAGGCAAATTTTCCCTTCACTTTATTTATTCAGTCCATCTAATCGTCTACACACACCTGTGTGAGGGGAGAATAACTCACACATGATGAAAGATTTAACATTTCTGTTCTCACAGTTTGTGGAGATTAACACTACAACCAAAAACAGCACACCTTACAGATTCAAGTCACAAGATTAAAATAAATTAAAAATATTAAAGCAAGCAAAGTCCTGAGTCTCAAAACTGGAAACAGCACAAAATGTCTCAGGGGTCAAACACAAGTTTGGACAACAGGAGAGAAAAAATAGTGACAATCCACAAGCTGTGTATTTGGCAATCTTCAGGATTCCCCACATAACAGGGTATCTGATCATAAATCACTCTGAACATGTTTGATTCTACAATTTGAAATCAGCCTGGGCGTGAACTTCCTACAGACAGATATAGGGAAGTAAAATCAACATTTCCGGGTCAAATAATTTATTACTTTAGTTTATTTATTTGAAATGCATTTATCCTTATCTTTGGATTGTCACATACAGTTGTTCAATTTGTCTTTCCTGAACGTTGGAATACATTTCTGATTAAAAAGACACTTAAGTTCAAAAATAGGTCAATGAACAAAATAACTTGCATGATTTTGGGTTGAAGTAATTAGTCTCCTTAGTTTAAAATGATTGTTTAAACACTTCTCTGTATTATTTCAGTCATTAAGTGTCTTCAGTTTAGAGGACATGGGAAAGCGTTTTCCAGTTACTTTGACAACTGTGTAAAAATGTCACTCATTTTTGAGTGAAAGACAAAAAAATTGCTGATTCAACTTCTAGATTTGAGAACTTGGTTTGTCATTGTTCTCCTGACATGATACAGCCGGTTGTGTACACACAAGCAAGATTAAACAGCACATATATTTCAGGCCCCCCAGGAAATGCTTTTCTTCATACATACCAAAATCCAGGCCGTTAGAGTAAATTTAGACTGGAAACTAAAATAATAAGTGTGATTCAATTCGTCCTCAGTTCATGTGCTTGAGGACATTATTTGTAGAGATAACACAACCAAAACACCCACAACAGCACACATGTAAAGTTGATTATAAAGAATGTTAATTCAATAATTATTTTTTAAATACAATAACAACATTACACTCAATGTTTCATTCACACAGATAGTTGATGAATTAACAGTTCACATAAACGTGTATGAAGTTCCTAATTAAACAAACATGAACGAGCGCATTAATTGAAACATTTACAATTATTCAGACGAGTCAAATAAAAGATATAAAAAGACTGGTTGAATACAGCTCTTGTCTGTGGTTGAATGTACCTGATCATGTAAAGTTGGAGGGACAGTAAAATATGTCCTCCCTCTGAAGGGTCTCACTCTACAGTCATGGCCAAAAGTTTTGAGAATGACACAACTATTAATTTTCACAAAGTCTGCTGTTTCAGTTTTTATAATGGTAATTTGCATATACTCCAGAATGTTATGAGGAGTGATCAGCTCAACTGCAATTAATTGCAAAGTCCCTCTTTTCCTTGAAAATGAACTTTATCGCCAAAAACACATTTCCACTGCATTTCAGCCCTGCCACAAAAGGACCAGCTAACATCATTTCAATGACACACAGGTGTCACACACATTAACACAGGTGTGGGTGTTGATGAGGACAAGGCTGGCGATCAATCTGTCATGATTGAGTGACTAGACACTTTAAAAGGAAGATGGTGCATGACACCATTGTTCCTCATCTGTTAGCCATGGTTACCTGCAAGGAAACACGTGCAGCCATCATTGCATTGCACAAAAAGGGCCTAACAGGGAAGTTTATAGTAGCGAGTAAGATTGCACCTCAGTCAACCGTCTATCGAATTATCAAGAACTTCAAGGAGAGGGGTTCAATTGTTGCCAAACAGGCTCCAGGGCGCCCAAGAAAGTCCAGCAAGCGCCAGGACCGTCTCCTGAAGGTGTTACAGCTGCGGGATCGGGCCACCACCAGTGCAGAGCTTGCTCAGGAATGGCAGCAGGCAGGTGTGAGTGCATCTGCACGCACAGTGAGGCGAAGACTTTTGGAGGAAGGCCTGGTGTCAAGGAGGGCAGCAAAGAAGCCACTTCTCTCCAGTAAAAACATCAGGGACAGACTGATATTCTGCAGAAGGTACAGGGACTGGACTGCTGAGGACTGGGGTAAAGTCATTTTCTCTGATGAATCCCCTTTCCGATTGTTTGGGGCATCTGGAGGAAGGCTTGTTCGGAGAAGACGAGGTGAGCGCTACCATCAGTCCTGTCTCTTGCCAACAGTGAAGCATCCTGAGACCATTCATGTGTGGGGTTGCTTTTCGGTCAAGGGAGTGGGCTCTCTCACAATCTTGCCTAAAAACACAGCCATGAATAAAGAATGGTACCAGAACGTCCTCCGAGAGCAACTTCTCCCAACCATCCAAGGGCAGTTTGGTGATGAAGAATGCCTTTTCCAGCATGATGGAGCACCTTGCCATAAAGCAAAAGTCATAACAAAATGGCTCGGGGAACAAAACATTAAGTTTTTTGGCCCTTGGCCAGGAAACTCCCCAGATCTTAATCCCATTGAGAACTTGTGGTCAATCCTCAAGAGGTGGGTAGACAATCAAAAACCCACAAATTCTGACAAACTCCAAGCATTGATTATGCAAGAATGGACTGCCATCAGTCAGGATTTGGTCCAGAAGTTGATTGACAGCATGCCAGGGAGAATTGCAGAGGTCTTGACAAAGAAGGGTCAACACTGCAAATATTGACTTATTGCATGAATTCTGTGTAATTCTCAATAAAAGCTTTTGATACTTATGAAATGCTTCTAATTGTATTTCATTATACCATAGAAACATCTGACAAAAACAACTAAAAACCCTGAAGCAGCAGACTTTGTGAAAATGTAATATTTGTGTCATTCTCAAAACTTTTGGCCATGACTGTACACCCAGCAATCGGTATTACTAATTAGTTTGCCTTTTTCATCAAAACATCCAAAGAAAAGCAGTTTGTAACAGCGACTTACAGTACAGGTATGATAACCACTACTAACACAAATATTGCTACCTTTGTGATGGGGTCATGGGTGATGGGCCAGCAGACTAAGCAAGTTGCTCCAGACAGCCCTATCCTTTCAAGCTCACCCTGGGGAATCCAAAGGTATTCCCATACCAGTTAGGATATATAAATCTTCTGGGAGGAGTTCTGGGTCTACTCACGGGTCTCCTCTCAGTTAGAATTGCCAGGAAAACCCCCAAAAGGAGGCAACCAGAAGTAGAGTAGAGTTGAGTATTATGTTATTGTCCCCGAGAGGCAAAGTAAATCTGTTAAAACTGACTCAATAAAAGCAAAATAAAACATTTTCATTGGAGTAAGATCCACGTTAAAACTTTCTTAAAAGAACAGCCGCTGGTTTGCCTTTTTACATATCAGATCAGTGCTCAAATCAAAACTTAGCAGGCTCACCCTTAATCACACATGGGGTGGGGAAGAAGAAGAAGAAGGGAGGGGCCTACTTCTCTGGAAGTCTATAAACAGTTCTTTGGTTTTGGCCACATTAATTTGGAGGAAGGACCGGTCACACCAGTGAACAAAGTCATCAAGGACTGGGCCATTGTCCTGCTCATTTCCATGTAACAGGATCACAATAACAGAGTCCTCGGCATACTTAAGGACATATCGTGATCCGTAGTTGCTCTGACATTCATTAGTGTATAACACAAATAAAAGAGGAGAGAGCACTCAGTCCTGAGGGGATCTGGTTGAGGATAAAACCTTACTGGACAGGGTTTTGTTGACTCTGACCCTCTGAGATTGGTCAGTTAAAAAGTCTGTCAGCCAGCATACAACACTTAAATCCATGTTAAAATTAGATAAAAGTCTGTGGAGGTATCCCTACCAGATGCTCGAGCCACTTCAACTGGCTCTACTCCAAGCTTAACCCCCTGGATGTCTGAGCTCCAGACCCCACGTCTAAGGCTGAGCTAACGCAGGCTAAAGCTGAGGGTACAATCCACCGTTCTCCGGCAGAGAACCATAGCCTCAGACTTAAGAGACGCTGACTCTCATCCCACTTCACACTCGACTGCAAACCAGGTCCAAGCCTGAAGAGAACAACAGAACTACGTCATCCGCAAAAAGCAGAGTGATATTCTGGGGCCTCCAAGCCAGAACCCCTCCACCCTCTGGCTGCACTTTGAGATCTTATCCACGTAGACCAGAAACAAGCCTGTGACAAGGGGCATCCCTGGCGGAGGCCAACACGCACCTAGAACATAGTTGACTTTGTGCAAAGTATGCAGGCTTACTTTGGTTATACAGGGACCGGATTAGGAGTGGGAATCGGAAACTGGATCCAACTTAGTACCGGTTCCAATTGATCAATTCCATCGGAATTGTAAATCTCAAATGTTATCGATTCTTCATAACGATTCATTTCCAAGCACAACGCTACATTGCGCTAGGTTGCGCTACGTTGCGCTACGTTGCGCTACGTTGCGCTACGTTGCACTACATTGCACTACATTGCACACTCTGCGACGTAGAACTCCTTTAATCACGGGGAAACATGGAGAGGAAGAAGCGGTCTAAAGTGTGGCTCCAGTTTTTTAAAAGAGATGAGAACAATGCCGTGTGCAATCAGTGCAACGCTGTCATCTCATGTAAAGGTGCAAATACCTCAAATATGATGAAGCATTTGTGGACTCGGCCTTGAAGCTTGGGGTTCGTGTTAGGCTGAAGTGGAGAAGGGTTCCCTGTGAACATGTTCACGTCGGGGAACTCCTTTCAGAGTCGGGACGCTTTCCCTCAGGCTCGAGGGGGCCACGTCCCGACTCATGCGGCCGAAAATGAGGCACCGAGAGTGGGTAAAAAATGCTTCCGCGATGACACCCGGAGGACAAGCGTTTTTCCTCTCCAAATTCAAAGTCTTTTCCTCCAGGCTCCAGGAGCCATGTCCAGACTCAAGCGGCTGAGAATGAGGTCAACCTATTGTTCAGTATGTTCAAGTTGAATATGTTCATGTTCAGTCTTGTGCAGACATCATTTTGGAAAAAATAAAATGGTTCCTATTGGTGCGGAAGACTGTGTAGAACTACCTTTTTACCCCTCAAAAAAATACTCCTGAATCGTTAGGAGAATTGATAAGGAGTTGGATTGATAAGCAGAATCGACAGTGGCATTGACATTGATAAAATCTTATCAATTCCAGCCCCCAGACTCGATGGCTCATGTTAACTGCCCCATAACGCCATATTCCTGCTGACCCCCCCCAGGGACACAGTCCTAGGCCTTCTTCAAGTCCACACTTAACATGGGGCTGGATTGACAAACTCCCATGCCCTAAAAAGCTGGTCCACTATATTTAATTACCAGAAGACAAATGACTTAGGAACTACTTGCTGGCAAAGACCTACATGTGCCAAAGTCATTAGTAATTACATCTTTTCAACCTCTTTAAATACCCTACCCTACCCTGCCCCCCAACCGTCCTAATAAGGTGGCTTATGTACAGATAATAGAATCTACTCCAAATATCTTCCAACAAACCTTATAAAAAAACAATTACACAGAACTCCTACCTCATGAAATCTGAGCATCCCATAGTCCACTGCACAGGTATTCCAACACTTATCTCGCCCTTGTATTTTGAAATCAAAACCACAGTGTCCCTGCCCTCTGTAGGTACAACAGAGGTACCATCAAACTACTGGGCAGGTTTAAATAGAATGCACTCATCCACACCACACATTTAACATCGTGGCTCAACAATGATGAGTAGCGTAGAACATAGGCAACAATGATCCCTAGGAACCAAAACCAAAGAACTACAGTTATAGCCAAAATGGTGAAGAATGCCCTTTTCTTTGCCTGATCAGCCTGCTCCTTATTCTTCGCCCTGTCCCCAGGCCCGGGGCGTTTAAGGACACACAGAACAGACAAACTGCAGAAAGAGACAAAAACCAAAGAAAAGACCAAAGGACCGAGAATGGGGATTATGCGATTAGTGGGAAAGTAGAAAGCTATTGCAAAGGACCAAAGAACGAAGAACAGCCAAGAACAGCCAATGCTGATGTTTCTGATCCAGACCCCACGTCCATTTTTATGCAACATGTAGATAATGGGGTGTACAACAGCCAAGTATCGCTCCACACAGGTCAGGATGTGAAAGAAGTTCTCTCCAAACCAAGTGATGGATTGCAGAAACTCTGCTGTGGTGGAGAAACCATTATTAAAAAAGACTAAACCCAAAATCCAGATCAACTCCAAGGCAGCGACGTGGTAGGTGATGATGTCAGAGTGGCTTTCTGTTGCAAAGGAGCGCTTCTTTCTCCATCGGTGGAGCCCCTGACCGAGGATGAGGATGGACAGCGGGAGATGGAGGAGGGTCCTGATGACGAAGAAGGAAGTGCGGATGGACAGAGGAAGTGTGGAGCTTGAACAAGAACTGAGGTCTGAACTCTGGGAGGAGTTGGCAGGGGAAGAGAAGTTGACTGACATATTCATTGATTGCAGGTGGAAACCTAAGAGAGAGAAGAAGAACATGAACCAAACTGGTGATCTACGGTCAAGATCATGAGCGCTTGTCCAGTTTGTCGACCCTTTTGTGGTTGGTTTGACTAATTCAGTCTTAGTGTTCTCTTTGTTGCTAGTCATAATCTGTGGTAGAGGAAGTATTCCCCCCCTCCTGTAATTATACACTATGCTATAAATAATCTACTAGAAGTTAAAGTCCTGTATTCATAACCTTACTTGAGTGAAAGTATCATCAGCAAAATGGTCTTATATTACTGAGAGATTAAAGTACATGTTAACTAGTAAAGTTCCTCCTGCTAGTGTTTATTTACATATCAGATTTTTCTGCTTTAATTTTACTGATGCAATAGGGTGTATTTTTTACTTTATTGCTGTAGATGGCTAATGTTTGTGTAATTTTAAATATTCAATACACTGCTAGGTAGTTTGATCTCACATCATTTTGTTTTAGTTCATAATGTAACATTGTTGACCCAATAAAATCTCATGACTCTAAAAAGTCAAATTTTAAAATGAAATCCTCCCCTTTTTTTGGCTAAATTCCACTGCTAATATGTTACTTTTGGTAACATATTTGGTAACACATACATGTACCATCTACTGCTGGTACATGTTTCTCATCCCCTCCCTTGTCCTTCGCACATCAGAAATGAAGCAAGTGGGAGACTGTCTGCTGGGTTCCTTATTCCATCTTTCCCCGAGGGATCTTCAAACGAGGCTTGACAGCAAAGAATCCTGTCACAAATTGAAATTGTATTTTGCTTCTCTATAACTAACATTAGAGACCTATTTCACAGTGTCTTAACAGATGTTGACTTCCGTGCTGCTCTAATCCTGCTACCCAACATTTTTAAAGAGACGGTGGACAAGCTTATTACATTGGGACAGGTATGGAGTTAGTTCTTACATCCATTTTTAAGAGGCTTGAGGGGAAATGCTTGTTTGTGTCTTTCACTGGAAAATTGCCATACCACACTTTAATACTGTTTTTGGCTAAATATGATAAGGGTCTGGAGCCTTGATCATCAAGCTGGATCTATTTTATACAGCCATGGCCAAAAGTTTTGAGATTGACACAAATATTACATTTTCACAAAGTCTGCTGCTTTAGGGTTTTTAGGTGTTTTTGTCAGATGTTTCTATGGTATAATGAAATACAATTAGAAGCATTTCATAAGTATCAAAAGCTTTTATTGAGAATTACACAGAATTCATGCAATAAGTCAATATTTGCAGTGTTGACCCTTCTTTTTCAAGACCTCTGCAATTCTCCCTGGCATGCTGTCAATCAACTTCTGGACCAAATCCTGACTGATGGCAGTCCATTCTTGCATAATCAATGCTTGGAGTTTGTCAGAATTTGTGGGTTTTTGATTGTCCACTCGCCTCTTGAGGATTGACCACAAGTTCTCAATGGGATTAAGATCTGGGGAGTTTCCTGGCCAAGGGCCCAAAATCTTAATGTTTTGTTCCCCGAGCCATTTTGTTATGACTTTTGCTTTATGGCAAGGTGCTCCATCATGCTGGAAAAGGCATTCTTCATCACCAAACTGCCCTTGGATGGTTGGGAGAAGTTGCTCTCGGAGGACGTTCTGGTACCATTCTTTACTCATGGCTGTGTTTTTAGGCAAGATTGTGAGAGAGCCCACTCCCTTGACCGAAAAGCAACCCCACACATGAATGGTCTCAGGATGCTTCACTGTTGGCAAGAGACAGGACTGATGGTAGCGCTCACCTCGTCTTCTCCGAACAAGCCTTCCTCCAGATGCCCCAAACAATGGGAAAGGGGATTCATCAGAGAAAATGACTTGACCCCAGTCCTCAGCAGTCCAGTCCCTGTACCTTCTGCAGAATATCAGTCTGTCCCTGATGTTTTTACTGGAGAGAAGTGGCTTCTTTGCTGCCCTCCTTGACACCAGGCCTTCCTCCAAAAGTCTTCGCCTCACTGTGCGTGCAGATGCACTCACACCTGCCTGCTGCCATTCCTGAGCAAGCTCTGCACTGGTGGTGGCCCGATCCCGCAGCTGTAACACCTTCAGGAGACGGTCCTGGCGCTTGCCTGACTTTCTTGGGCGCCCTGGAGCCTGTTTGGCAACAATTGAACCTCTCTCCTTGAAGTTCTTGATAATTCGATAGACGGTTGACTGAGGTGCAATCTTACTCGCTGCTATAAACTTCCCTGTTAGGCCCTTTTTGTGCAATGCAATGACGGCTGCACGTGTTTCCTTGCAGGTAACCATGGCTAACAGATGAGGAACAATGGTGTCATGCACCATCTTCCTTTTAAAGTGTCCAGTCACTCAATCATGACAGATTGATCGCCAGCCTTGTCCTCATCAACACCCACACCTGTGTTAATGTGTGTGACACCTGTGTGTCATTGAAATGATGTTAGCTGGTCCTTTTGTGGCAGGGCTGAAATGCAGTGGAAATGTGTTTTTGGTGATAAAGTTCATTTTCAAGGCAAAGAGGGACTTTGCAATTAATTGCAGTTGAGCTGATCACTCCTCATAACATTCTGGAGTATATGCAAACTACCATTATAAAAACTGAAGCAGCAGACTTTGTGAAAATTAATAGTTGTGTCATTCTCAAAACTTTTGGCCATGACTGTACACTTCCTTCTCCACTTTTTGATATTTCATTTTACAGGTTGACACTCAAAGTCCCTACACTCAAGAAACTAAACTTTGAGAGTTCTTGGTTTAAATAAATATACCTATACCATATTTACTTAATATATCTGTGTTAGCTTTTTGAACATAGCCCACTTCAGCAGATTTAACTTAAACTGCAGACTTGTTAAAGCCATGAAAGCCACTTGATTTGATACAACTTAACAGTGCTGAGCGAATCGCACAATCCAAAAAGGTATATTAACAATGTCCTAGATGTGCTCCCGTAGGACAAACACATGCTCAGAAGCTCACTTCTGAACTTGTAATGAGCTATGGTAATGAGGAGCGCGAGTTTCGCGGGCGTGAGACAGACTCAGGTGGAACTGAGCGATTTCCAGATAATTATCAGAGTAAGTATGCTTTTCTTATGCAGTGTGTGGAGTTGGCATATCAGCATGTATCTAGAAAGTGATATTGATGGTGTAAGTGTACAAACCTGCCAACATATGGGCAATATCTAAGCACATGTTAGGTAACTTAGCTTTAGCTAGCTAGCTATAGCAGTGTATGGTTAATATTGTGTTGGTAACTGTAGCTTTCAAATTAAGGATGCAACGTTTTGTTAGCAGTTGTATTGAATAGCAGTCTTTACAGTTTTAGACATCACTAGCGTTGTAGCTGCCGTTTACAGGTTAATTGGCTAACCTAAACTAGCAATGTGAGAGTGAGAGAGCGGCATGCTGATCAGAGCTGCAGTGAGGGGAGAAAGCGGCATGCTGATCAGAGCTGCAGGTGTGCAGGTGTGCTGATCAGAGCTGCAGGTGTGCTGATCAGAGCTGCAGGTGTGCTGATCAGAGCTGCAGGTGTGCTGATCAGAGCTGCAGGACTGTGACTGTGTGTTGTTGTTGCACAAAAGTTAAGGTGGGTTTTGAACAGCCATTTATCCTTAGTATGAGAAAATGCAAATTCAAATGCATTTTTATTTCATTGGAGAGGTAACTTTAGCAAAAATAAATACAGCTCTGCATTGCACTTTACAACAGTCCCTGAATGCACCTGCTCTCTGGACAGACAGTCAGCTCACGGCACTCCACTGATGCCAAGGAGTTGATCCAAACTTACTAAATGTGTCTGATGTTTCACCAAACTGGATTAAATCAAGCTGTAGACACAGAGCTTTTTACGGTAATGGCAGCAAAAACGTGAAAAGTAAAATATTAAACAGACGTCCCCCGGTTGTGTTTTTGTCACTAACACACACCGGGGGTGAAAATCATCAATGAAGAGGAGAGCTGGTTCACACAGCACACCTGCTGCAGGTCGAGACCAAGCTAACACTGAGCCCCTCCAATAATAACTCAGCCTGTCACAAGAATGCAGAGCTTTCATTTCTAAAGATTAGACGCACAGCAGGGAAAATATGAACTCTTAATGTCCGACAGTCAGCCACTACAGTTTCCATCTGAGTTTGTATTATCAGTGATGCACTTTAGCTCATCATAGTCTTGTTTTCGTCTTGCATAAACGAGTTGTTAACATTTATGGTATCATTGTGCTGTGATGTGTGTATGGGTGCGCACGTGTTTGTGTCTGTGAGTGCATTGGGGCAGAACTCTGCCATGTGATACAGAGAGCAGGTGAGCATAATGACATCCCGTCATGGAAATAAGAGAAATAACATCAGGATATTTAGTCTGTTTAATAAAAGAACAAGTTTAAGACCTGATCTATAAGAGAGGTAACCCTGAATTACTTCTGCTGTGATCTGGCGCTATATAGAAAATAAAATTAACTAAACTTCCAAGGGGGGCGGGGACCGCTGTTGGGGGGGCGCCCCAACCCCAGTATAATGGTAGGGGAAACACTGTGTACTATATTCCCACAGTTATGTTTAATGGTATAAGAACATTAGCTTTCATTTGTATGTATCTATATGTTTTTATGAATACAAATTGTACTTGTTTATCATTTATAAATCTGAATATTTACATACTTAGGGCTGTCATAAATCTAGAACCATGTTGAATAAATCTCCAAGGTTAAGCGGGCAGTACCTGAAAAATCATTGAAACACCCAACTGTTAATAAACAATCATTAAAACTCAGATACTGTGTTACCAGCCTGCAATAAAGTAGCAGTAGCCAGACTTGTAACCTGAGTTTGGCATTGAATGGTCTATCATTGTCATGTTTTATTGTAATTATAATTCTAAAACTGAAAGTCTGCTTGTTCTAGGCCTATATATTTTCAAGTTATAAATATTTTCTAACCTAAATGTCGAATGTGTTTATTACAGGACTTCACTGTCTGGAAGAACATTCCTGAGTTTGAAGGCTAGATGTTGCACATTTATTTGTGGCTCTCAAGTAGTGGTAAGTAGAAGGCCATTTTTGCATTTAATGACTAGAAGTGTTTAACATTATAATAAAAGTTCCAATTTACTTTAAAGGTTAACACTAACGTGAGATACATTTAAGGTAGAGTCTGCAAGAATTTCCTGAAAAACAATGTAGTCTATAGACTCATACAAAGTAGCCTAATCCCTCTCAGTCATCACTTGTGACTCACTGGAAGTGTGACGGTGTATTTATCTGCAGAGAGAGACCCTGCCCTCTGATTCTATTTTGTCTTTTCTTTTCTATTTTGCTTTGACGTGTTCGGGAACACCCCCCCCCCCCCCCCCCCCCCCCCAGCCATAAACAGTGCACAGGGTTTGCAACTCACCCATGCTTTGTCTCACCCCTCTTTGCGAGACAGACAAGACAACAGACTCAACCTTTAAAGTATAATAATATATACAGCTAATATATAGGACAGTCATTTTTTGTTTGTTTTTTTCATTTTCAGTAACATGAATGTGGAAGTGTACAGTCATGGCCAAAAGTTTTGAGAATGACACAACTATTAATTTTCACAAAGTCTGCTGTTTCAGTTTTTATAATGGCAATTTGCATATACTCCAGAATGTTATGAGGAGTGATCAGCTCAACTGCAATTAATTGCAAAGTCCCTCTTTGCCTTGAAAATGAACTTTATCACCAAAAACACATTTCCACTGCATTTCAGCCCTGCCACAAAAGGACCAGCTAACATCATTTCAATGACACACAGGTGTCACACACATTAACACAGGTGTGGGTGTTGATGAGGACAAGGCTGGCGATCAATCTGTCATGATTGAGTGACTGGACACTTTAAAAGGAAGATGGTGCATGACACCATTGTTCCTCATCTGTTAGCCATGGTTACCTGCAAGGAAACACGTGCAGCCGTCATTGCATTGCACAAAAAGGGCCTAACAGGGAAGTTTATAGCAGCGAGTAAGATTGCACCTCAGTCAACCGTCTATCCAATTATCAAGAACTTCAAGGAGAGAGGTTCAATTGTTGCCAAACAGGCTCCAGGGCGCCCAAGAAAGTCCAGCAAGCGCCAGGACCGTCTCCTGAAGGTGTTACAGCTGCGGGATCGGGCCACCACCAGTGCAGAGCTTGCTCAGGAATGGCAGCAGGCAGGTGTGAGTGCATCTGCACGCACAGTGAGGCGAAGACTTTTGGAGGAAGGCCTGGTGTCAAGGAGGGCAGCAAAGAAGCCACTTCTCTCCAGTAAAAACATCAGGGACAGACTGATATTCTGCAGAAGGTACAGGGACTGGACTGCTGAGGACTGGGGTAAAGTCATTTTCTCTGATGAATCCCCTTTCCGATTGTTTGGGGCATCTGGAGGAAGGCTTGTTCGGAGAAGACGAGGTGAGCGCTACCATCAGTCCTGTCTCTTGCCAACAGTGAAGCATCCTGAGACCATTCATGTGTGGGGTTGCTTTTCGGTCAAGGGAGTGGGCTCTCTCACAATCTTGCCTAAAAACACAGCCATGAATAAAGAATGGTACCAGAACGTCCTCCGAGAGCAACTTCTCCCAACCATCCAAGGGCAGTTTGGTGATGAAGAATGCCTTTTCCAGCATGATGGAGCACCTTGCCATAAAGCAAAAGTCAGAACAAAATTGCTCGGGGAACAAAACATTAAGATTTTGGGCCCTTGGCCAGGAAACTCCCCAGATCTTAATCCCATTGAGAACTTGTGGTCAATCCTCAAGAGGCAGGTGGACAATCAAAAACCCACAAATTCTGACAAACTCCAAGCATTGATTATGCAAGAATGGACTGCCATCAGTCAGGATTTGGTCCAGAAGTTTATTGACAGCATGCCAGGGAGAATTGCAGAGGTCTTGAAAATGAAGGGTTAACACTGCAACTATTGACTTATTGCATGAATTCTGTGTAATTCTCAATACAAGCTTTTGACACTTATGAAATGCTTCTAATTGTATTTCATTATACCATAGAAACATCTGACAAAAACACCTAAAAACCCTGAAGCAGCAGACTTTGTGAAAATGTAATATTTGTGTCATTCTCAAAACTTTTGGCCATGACTGTAAAGACTGTGGTGCTGAAGAAACTACAAGATATCAGCTATTAAAGCCCTACAGGTTAAAACATGGCCACTTTGGCCACAGACACCCGTATCCATGCACATATTCAAATTGTCCATGCAAATTTAAAACTTGAAATGCACTTCGAAGTCACCTATGTAGGTCACATTTTGATAAGGAATCTCAAAGATCAGTAGATTGCACAATATTTAGCTGCCATCATTGTTCATGTAGTGACATTGCCTTATTGAGAGAATTTTTTTCTCATGTTAACATCTATCTAAAAAGACATGAAACCATCTGTTGTATGTTTGATAATTGTTCATTTCAAACAAATATTTATGGGACATATCAAACTCACAAAAACAGAAAGCGCAAGACATATACAATGAAAGATTTCCAAGCTGGAATTGTGAAAAATGACTTCAGATTCACTAAATTGTACTTTGGGAGATACATGTTTGACAGAGACTGGTGAGTTATTTGATGATGCTGATGAACTCGAAGACCGTGCTGTGGTCCCAAAACCAGAGGACCTGCTCGAAGTTATAGAGCAGAAATTGGCATTTGTTTTGTTAAAATTGGAAAACTGTGTCCATGTACCAAGCTCTGCCATTGATGAGCTACTAAATGAGTTGCAGTATTTGATTAGTTCTGCCCTGGTGCCTGTTTCTAACAACATTCTTGCTGATTTCATCAGTAACCATAACCTGCAAGTTGACCAATTGCTCATCAAAGAGTTAGGCAGTGCCCTTTGTTCATTTAACCCTCTGTCAAAAGCTTTAGGGAAGGATGGACCATTAGCCACTGCTTCTAAGCGAAAGCAATATTACAAAGATCATTTTAATATTATTCAACCAGTTCAATATATACTTGATGCAAAAGCTAAAAGAAGTTCTCAGTATGTTCCACTGCTAAAGGTTTTACATCAGCTACTGAATGAAAAAGATATACTCAGCAAGGTTGTTGAAAAGAGGAGACAGCAACAGATAGTGAACGACAACCTACATTATAGATTTTTTTGAAGATAGCCAGTACTTCAAGAATAATAAAACACTCATAAAACTCCCTCAAATACTCTACACTATCAGTACCACTAACTACATCTGAATTACTAGCAACCTGCTGGATGTCCTAAATCCAACTTAAGCTGCTGTGTAACGGCCTAATTCCACCAGACCCGTGTCCGGTCCGTCTCTGATCCGTCACAGCACTGGATCTGATAGGTTTCTATTCTAGTCAATGTGTTAACTTCCACTGGATCCGCTCCATTGCGTTCCAGCTGCGTCTCTGATTAATTTTCAGAATCAAACACTCTGTGTTATCACCAGATCATATTTCACTTAACTACAACAACAAACCAAAGTCATGATGAGCGGAGCCAGGCCTGGAGTCAACAGGTCAGAGGTTTTCAGAGGACCAGAAAGACAACATGGATGAGGAGGAGGAGGAGGAGGAGAATCCTTGATTCAGTGATTACCGCGGGTAAACCTCAGTCACATGACTCCAGCAGTCTGGAGGTCCTGCTCCGTAATGTGGGTGTTGACGGACGAGAGAGCACGGAACGGATCGGAGATGGATCTGGTGGAAGTCTGATGTAAGCGTGCCCCATGTACTGTACAAAAGCTGTAGTCCTCGTCACAGAGGTCGCAAGTTCAACTCCTGGCCTCGACTATTTGCTGCATGTCTTCCCCTGCTCTCTACTCCACACATTTCCTGTCTCTCTTCAGCTGTCCTATCCGTTTAAACCGAAAATACTCAAATATGTATAAAGAGAAAATAAAAAAACGACACATCATGACGACCAGTGTTTGTAACTTACGCTCTCATTGGAACTTTCTCAGCTGGTGCAACCTCTTTGTCCTGAATAAGACAGTACATATAAACTGTGTTGTGTTCAGGTATAGCTGGTGCAGCCCCATGGTCATAAAAAGGAAAGTTTACCTTGTGATGGCATTGGATAGGAACACAGGGACCACAACAACTGCACCCCCCCCCCCCCCGAGGAGAGCAAGAATACATGAACCTTATTTGACAGCATTATATCCAAGCGTTCAGATACTAAATGTGTTGAGCTGATAGTGACATTACAGTGATAATCATTGGATGACCAAAGTCTGTAAGAGTCAGAATGTGGGGATGATTAAAGTCAGTTCAGTTTACTTCAATCTGCACTAAACGTTCATGTTTCAGCTCCTTTAAAAAATGAACTTTTAGATATCAATGAACTCCTACCTTATCACAAGTGTTCGGTGTTGATCGTCCTTCTTCGACGGCAGCAGACGACTCAATGACATCTCTTCACTGGTTCCTTGTCCACATTCAAATGATACAGGAGTTATTAATGATGTTTATCTGTTGGAGCAGAAGCCCCTTTGCATGTTGTGGAGCGTATTCGTGATGGCTCTGGTCAATTAATCACAGGAGGCAAAAAAAACAGTATTTTCTTGTTGACACAGCGTCTTTGTTTTTATGTAGAAACTTTACATCAAAATAAAGATTTCAGACTCGTTTTTATTGGGATAATCTAATCCACTGAGTTTACCAAAGTGCTGCAAAATAAAATAAGATCAAATAATCATAATAAAACAAATAAGACACTAATTTATAAAAAATACTTGAAAACACTGTAAGCAGAAATAAAAAATAAGAGACAGAGACCACACAACTCTCATGCTGGATTAAAAGCCATATAAGAACAATTTAAATATTAACAATTGAATGTTTTTATTCGCATTTTAACATATTGGCATGCGTCGTTATATGGAGCACTGGATATTTCTACTTTTCCACCAAATAAGTAGACAAATACATTTTAAAAAACATCAGAGCATTTAGATTGATCTTTAAAAACATTCACAGAATACAGATTTAAAGACTGAAGATATCAAACCAATGGAAAGTCACCTGCTTCCTATTTCTGCACCGGTTTGTAAATTCACTGCTTCATTTATCCCCTTCACGGGTCGCCACCTTAACGTGGTGGAGGGGTTTGAGTGCCTTAATGATGGTAGGTGAGGGGGCAGACAAAGTGCGGCCCAGGACACCTGATGAAGAGTAACAACGAGGACAAGTGTACCCTGTCTGGAGGGCCACCGGAGCCTCACCCTGGAGCCAGGCCTGGGGTTGGGGCCCGCAGGTGAGCGCCTGGTGGCCAGGCCTTTATCCATTTATCCAGCCTGAATGGGCGACTTGGGTTCGTCCTCCCGTGGGCTCCGCACCTGCAAGGGGGGTCACAAAGGCCTGGTGCAGTGGGGCAGCCCGGACCCGGATAAGCGGAGGAAGATGGATGGATGGATGCTTCCTATATCTTTCCTTTTTGTGGTGGACGTATGACAGGATTCAAATCCCCCAAGAATAAACCTGCTGCTTATGCAAACCAGAGCTTATGCAGCTTATGCAAACCATTGACGCATGCCAACATACATGAGGTTTCATGATGTGAAGCAGCACAGATGATAGGATTCAAATGACCCATTAGTTAACCTGCTGCTTATGCAAATCTAGCTGTGTGCTCTCAGACTTCATGTGTCTGCATGTTTATGTTCTTTTAAGCTGTATGGACAAGAAAAATCACTCAAAGTTTTGTTCTTTAAAGAGATATTTATTTATTTAAATACAGTTCAAACATGTCAACCACAAACATTTATCAAAACGAAAGGAATAAAACATTTGTACATCATCCATCATCATGAGTCAAGAGCCTTATGAACAGAGGACTCAGAGGAGAGAGAGAAAAAGCTCAAATATTTCATTTCAGCTTAAATATAAAGGCACTTATAGTAAAATGATAATAATAATCATACATTCTATTTATGGGCAGCTTTCAGGACATTCTTTTTGCACAATGTAATGATGAAATGCAATAAAAGGCCTGTGTTACATGTTTATGTAGTTCTGAAAAGGAGGGTTTTTAGGCGGGAATTGGTGTTCTCAACATCTTACAAGTTAAAGTGTTATGATTGTCACTAGGACTGGACCCAAATGCAAAACTCAGGCAAGCTGGATTGTGAAAAATACAAGTGTTTATTCAGAGTGAACTCCGTGGTAATGGCGCCGTGGGTAACGAGCGGAGCAGTCCCTCTTTCCAGAGTCCTTCCACAGAGGGTAACTGGAGCTCAGGCAAAGGCAGGCAGGTTCAGCAGCAGACAGGGAAGCGATCAGCACAAGAGCAGGAAGCATGCACGGCAAACTCTGAATCTAAATGAAAATACACAAGGACGTCAGCTTGACACACACAAAGACAAGCAAAACAAAAACATGTTTGAGGAGCCACGGACTCAGTATACCACTTAAAACTGAAGTACGATCTGGCAACGAGTAGGAGAGAATCCGGAGTCTTTATAGTAGAGGGTTGATTATTGAGTGGCTTCACCTGGTGCTGCCTGCAGAATGGAAACCCCGCCCACATTCACCCACAAGACACAAACAAGGGGAAGAGACACAGGAGGAGGAGCAACAGACAGGGAAATGACAAAACACACACAAAGAGGGAGAGGAGAGGGCTGCCATGATGAGGATCATGACATAAAGCCTTCAGCCCCATCTAAAAGATGATTATTTACAAAGGTTGTCTCCACTTCATTCAATCTTTTGAGCTATTTTTATGTATTTATTTATTTTGAATCTTCAGCATCAGTTTTACACGATGTAGGAATTTAAAATACCCATTAAATTTCAATTTTGCCCATTTTTTCCGTGGCTTAGCGCCGCTCGAGTGGCTGCTTGTTGCAGCAGATCTCTCTTCGTTGTTTTTTTTTTCATATCTGTTAACTTATCTTTTTATTTGGAGCCTGTCATGACTTTTAATGACTCAGTGTTGGCCATGGACACAAAACTGTCTACGTTTGCAGTAGTGTTTTTACTATTTTTGTTCCTGTTTGTGTCCGGAGATCCTGTGTAACCATGGTAACATTGTTTACATACGAGATCAGCTGTTAGCAGCCCGTAGCATGTCGATGCTAAACAATGCTAGGCCCGATGTTCTCTGTGAGCTGAGGAGAAGGAGGCTAGGACGATGTGCTGGTACTGAGGTGCAAGCTAAAAAAGACGACATGGACCTGTCCTTCCACCCACCGTTATGGGGAATGTAAGATCTATCTATGATAAGGTGGAGGAGCTAACCCAGCACCAGAGGGAATACTGGCAGAGTAGCATCATGCTAACAGAGCTAACACCGGACACGAACGCCACATTGGAAGGATTTCACCTGCTGTGGGCGGACAGGATACAGGAGAGCAAGACTGAACTAACTGGTGAAGAAGACCAGCTCAGTCCTGGACCCTGTGGAGGTGGTGGCTGTCAGGAGAATTATGGCCAAGCTGTCGTCTCTGATGGACATTTCTTTTCTATATATATTCTTGTTGAAATTCTTGAACTGTACACCTTCTTGTTTGCTGCTGTAACTCCATGAATTTCCCCGTTGTGGGACGAATAAAGGAGGATCTTATCTTATCTTAAAGGTTGTAAATTAAACGGCCCACTGTCACCCACACAACTCGAACCCAGACCTCATATCGTCGCACTGTTGTTTTTAGAGCGTGATAGTTTCCCTGCTTGTTGTAGGAACAGCAAAGGCAGTACCAGACTGCTGGGTATGGTGAACCAGATTACACTCCATGTAATTACACATTGATAATCTTGGTTCTCTGGCATTACAGCAACAGTTAAAATCAAACTATTCAAAAACTTGAAGAACAGAGCTCCCGTTATAGCCGTGACGGTGATAAAAGTCCTGCGTTTGGATCGGTCAACCCGCCACCCGTTACCACCGACTTCTCCTGGCACTGGACGAAGAAGGACGCGGAGAACAGAGAGGCTGCAGAAACAGGTGACAATTAAGGCGAGGAGAAAGAACGTGTATTCTAAGATTACCATGGCAAAGCCAAAACAGTCCTGAACAAATGGGGCTATAAAGGTAATCAGCCAAACACATCCAATAATGATGTTTCTGATCCGGACCCCGCCTGATTGTTTCAGCCCCAGGTAAATGACAGGGTGAACAACAGCCAGGTAACGCTCCACACAGGTGAGGACATGAAAGAGGGTCTGCGCAGGCTCGCTAACGGTCCATAATTTCATCCCAATCTTCAAGTTAATACACTGTAAAGTGTAGATTCCATAACAGTAGAAGCAAGACCCCAAGAAAGCAATGAGCTCTATGGTCACCATGTTGAAGGTGAAGATGTCAGAGTGGCTAGATGTTTCTGACGAGGCACCAGACAACTGTTTCCTCCATAGTTGCAAACTGATGTGCAAGACAAGAATGAAGAGAGGGAGGTAAAGGAAGTCGATGGTAAAGGCGACTGTAAAGAGAGCTTGGCATGTTTCCAAAGTTAGCCACTGACCAACAAGGTTGCAGGATGAATTGACTGACATGTCTCTCTGAACAGATGACTGAAGAGAGAAGAAAAAGAGAGACAGTCACGATAAGATAACAGGACATGAATTTGTCAATCAACTTGCGGTTGTAAGGGAACGTTGCCTAACCCTAACTAGGGGTGGGAATCGAAAACCAGATCAGACTTAGAACCGGTTCCAGTTGATCAATTCCATCGGAATTGTACACCTCAAATGTTATCGATTTTTCTTAACGATTCATTTCCCAGCACAACGTCACATCACGTCGCGATACGTTGCATTACGTCACACACTCTGCGACACAGATCTCCTTCAACCACGAGGAAACAAATTCAAAGTCTTTTCCTCCAGGCCCCAGGGGCTACGTCCAGACTCACGCGACCGAAAATGAGGCACAGAGAGCGGGTAAAATACCTTCGCGATGACCCCAGGAGGAAAAGCTTTTTTCCTCTCTAAATTCAAAGTCTTTTCATCCAGGCGGCCGAGAATGAGATGAACCTATTGCAGTAGTGGAGCCAGGAGGTGGCCAGGGCCACCTCTGAAAACTGATTGGCCACCCTGAAATTCTTAAACATGATTGGCTGTTTGTCATGTCAGAGGCATTACTTGTATTCAGATCAGCTGTTGTGTTTCAGCGAGCTGCAGAGACAGTAGTTTCTGTGGATTTGAATATTGTTTTTGTTGATGCTTTGACTTTGGACAATCGTCTTCATTTTGAGTCCTTATAGAGTTCAGCAAGTTTAAATGTTGACACTCTGTTGAGTTACATTTTTAATGATAACGTTAGAAATCTACAAAAATGCTTTCTTAAATTATTTTATAAAAGAAGTTAAAGTGGATGTGATTATTGAAGTAACCCTCCTAGGTTTGGGGTAAGCCCCTAATGTTTTCCCTGCCTGGCCAACCCTTTAACAGTCAGTGCCCCAGTTTGGCCACCCAAATGAAGATTGTGTGGCTCCGCCCCTGACTTATTGTTCAGCATGTGCAAGTTGAATATGTTCATGTTCAGTCTTGTGCGGACATAATTTTGGAAAAAATAAAATGGTTCCTTTTTAGATGCATAAGACTGTGTAGAACTACTTTTTTATCACTAAAAAAAATACTCGGGAATCATTAGGAGAATTGATAAGGAATTGGATTGATAAGCAGAATCGACAATGGCATTGACATTGATAAAATTTCTTATCAATTCTCACCCCTAACCCTAACCCTCCTTTGTTGGAGACCCGAGATGACGAAGGTTACTTCAATCAAAGTTATCACAATGCCAACCACAATAACAGACTTATTACACTCATCAGGTGTTGATTCAATCTGTGCAGATGTTCTGTAAGACAACATCTGGAAAAGGTATAAGATAGAAGATGAGAGGAGCACTACAATGGTAGACCAGTCTGTAAGAGTTTCTGCTCCACATGTCATTACAATCTGTCCAAAAGCTTTCAAGTCAAGTTTAAATATACAGGACTGTCTCAGAAAATTAGAATATTGTGATAAACTTCTTTATTTTCTGTAATGCAATTAAAAAAACAAAAATGTCATACATTCTGGATTCATTACAAATCAACTGAAATATTGCAAGCCTTTTATTATTTTAATATTGCTGATTATGGCATACAGCTTAAGAAAACTCAAATATTCCTATCTCAAAATATTAGAATATTTCCTCAGACCAAGTAAAAAAAAAAGTATAACAGCAAAACAAAATCAAACATTTGAAAATGTCCATTAATGCACTCAGTACTTGGTTGGGAATCCTTTTGCACGGATTACTGCATCAATGCGGCGTGGCATGGAGGCAATCAGCCTGTGGCATTGCTGAGGTGTTATGGATGCCCAGGATGCTTCAATAGCGGCCTTTAGCTCATTTGCATTGTTGGGTCTGGTGTCTTTGAGCTTCTTCTTCAAAATACCCCACAAATTCTCAATGGGGTTCAGGTCAGGGGAATTGGCAGGCCAATCGAGGACAGTAATGCCATGGTCAGTACACCAGTTACTGGTGGTTTTGGCACTGTGGGCAGGTGCCAGATCATGCTGGAAAATGAATTCATCATCTCCATAGAGCTTTTCTGCAGACGGAAGCATGTAGTGCTCTAAAATCTCTTGGTACACAGCTGCATTTACTCTGGACTTGATGAAACACAGTGGACCAACACCAGCAGCTGACATGGCTCCCCAAACCATCGCTGACTGTGGGAACTTCACACTGGATTTCAAGCAACTTGGATTTTGCTCCTCTCCAGCCTTTCTCCAGACTCTGGCGCCTTGACTTCCAAATGAAATACAAAACTTGCTTTCATCTGAAAAGAGGACTTTGGACCACTCTGCAACTGTCCAGTGCTTCTTTTCCATAGCCCAAGTCAGACGCTTCTTCCGTTGTCTTGAGTTCAGAAGTGGCTTGACCATGGGAATACGGCTATTGTAGCCCATTTCCTGGACACGTCTGTGAACAGTGGCTTTTGATACCTGGACTCCAGCTTCAGTCCACTGTCTTTGAAGATCCCCCAAATTCTGGAAGCGGCTCTTCTTCACAATGCTGTTAAGGCTGCGGTCATCTCATTTGGTTGTGCAGCGTTTCCTGCCACATTTTCCCCTTCCAACAGACTTTTTGTGAATGTGCTTTGAAACTGCACTCTGTGAACAGCCTGCTCTTTGAGAAATTTCTTTTTGTGTCTTACCCTCCTGATGGAGGGTGACAATGATGGTCCTCTGGACAGCAGTCAGATCAGTAGTCTTCCCCATACTTGTGATTTAGTTTACTGAACCAAGCTGAGTGTTTTTCAAGGCTCAGGAAACCCTTGCAGGTGTTTCGAGTTAATTAGACGATTCAAGTGATTAGTTGAATAGCCTACTAGTATACTTTTTCATGATATTCTAATATTTTGAGATAGGAATATTTGAGTTTTCTTAAGCTGTATGCCATAATCAGCAATATTAAAATAATAAAAGGCTTGCAATATTTCAGTTGATTTGTAATGAATCCAGAATGTATGACATTTTTGTTTTTTTAATTGCATTACAGAAAATAAAGAAGTTTATCACAATATTCTAATTTTCTGAGACAGTCCTGTACATCTGAAAATCAAGAAGTTATCAATGAACACCCACCTGGTCAGGAGTGTTTGGTAGTGATGCTCCTTCTACAATGTTAACAGATTGAATGGTGACTCCTCACTGGTTTCAGGTCCCACTAAACATTAACACCTCTGTTTGTGATTGTTGTTTATTCATGATGTTCACATGTCAAAGTGATGGAGTGAAGCAGGAGCTGTTTTACATGTTGGATAATATTTCTGATGGCTCAGGTCAATCAGTTTCAAGAGGCAAATTTTCCCTTCACTTTATTTATTCAGTCCATCTAATCGTCTACACACACCTGTGTGAGGGGAGAATAACTCACACATGATGAAAGATTTAACATTTCTGTTCTCACAGTTTGTGGAGATTAACACTACAACCAAAAACAGCACACCTTACAGATTCAATTCAATTCAATTCAAAAAACTTTATTTGTCCCCGGGGGGAAATTTAAGGCACGTCTGAGCAGCATTGAATACAAAAAAACAGACACTTAAATTATAAGGATTGTAAAAAAGAAAGAAAATAAAAATAAACAAATTTTACAGGCGACAGTATACCCATACCCAAGTCACAAGATTAAAATAAATTATAAACATTAAAGCAAGCAAAGTCCTGAGTTTAACATTTAACATTTAGATTTATATTTAGCATTTAGATTTATATTTAACATTTGGATTTTTACAATTAACATTTAGATTTAGATTTAATATTTATATTTAACATTTATATTTAACATTTATATTTACATTTAACATTTATATTTATATTTAATATTTAGATTTATATTTAACATTTATATTTACATTTAACATTTAGATTTATATTTAATATTTAGATTTATATTTAACATTTAGATTATATTTAACATTTATATTTAGCATTTACATTTATATTTATATTTAACATTTAATTTATATTTAATATTCAGATTTATATTTAACATTTATATTTATATTTAGCATTTAGATTTATATTTAACATTTATATTTAACATTTATATTTATATTTAACAATTAGATTTACATTTAACATTTAGATTTATATTTAACATTTAGATGTATATTTAACATTTTGATTTATATTAAGCATTTGGATTTAACAATGATTTTAACTTTTATTTTTCACAACAAAATTAAATGTGAAGAAGATCACAAATATTCCCCTAAATGTGATTAAAAAAAAGGGACTTTAAAAATTCACTCTACATTTTTATGACGTTTTGGAGCTAAATGTGGAGAAATGTTGCTGTTATTTTCCGTGTGCACAACTTTACAAACTGTGCCCCATAAGTTTGGACAACAGGTGAGAACAATTGGTGAAAATCCATAAGCTTTGTGTTTGGCTGTCTTCAGGATTCCCCACAGGACAGGATATCTGATCATAAATAACACTGAACATGTTTGATTCTATAATTTAAAATCAGTCTATCAGACTCATTCTTTCATGACGAAAACGAAACTATGACGAGCTGAAGTGCATCACTGATAATAAAAACTCTGATGAACATATGTTTTGATTTCGATGACGAGACTATGACGAGATGAAAACATTCGTGGTGGACCGTCGGACTTTCAGAATCCATGTTTCCCCCGCTGTGTGTCTTTAAAAATAAAAGTGATGACTTCCTGTGACAGGCTGAGTTATTATCTGAGGGGCTCAGTGTTCGCTTGGTCTCTACCTGCAGCAGGTGTGCTTTATGAACCAGCTCTCCTCACCTCCATGCATCTGTCTCATCTTCATTGAGGATTTTTACCCCCGGTGTGTGTTAGTGACAAAGACACAACCGGGGGACGTCTGTTTAATATTTGATGCTTGACGTTTTTGCCGCTCTGTCCAGTGCGCCTGCCACTGCAGGTGCATTTAAGGACCGTAGTAAATGTGCATAACAGTCCTTATATTGTGTTTATGGCATTTTTATTTGAATCAAGATAATCAAAATATCTTCATAGTGGTCACAGCAAGAATGTTTTCTTTCTACTTTTTAGCAGGCTAAATCATTTAAAGGTGACATATCATGCAAAATGGACTTTTTAATGGTTCTCTACCTGAAATATGTTTCCCTGGCATGTCTACAAACCCCCCGAAAATGAAAAATATCCATTCTGCCCCTGTTCTGAATTCTCCACCTTTCTGTAAATGTGTGCTGAAACCATAGACTGTAAAAAAATATGGACGTAGTATCCGTGACGTCACCCATCTGTTTCTGAAGCGCTGTTTTGAGACCAATCGGCTGCGGCAGCCATATTGCTTCTGTCGAGCCAGTGTGACGTAAAGAGGCGGGCTTTGAGCCTCCTAGCCAACAGCTGCAGTGTTCCTGCAGGCAGCTGTGCCTCTCATTGGAAGACTGGTAATCTCAATGTCTTCGAAATTGCCGAATTAGAAAAAAATTGACCACCCTCACAGTGAGAGGACGTCGAGAAATTTGCTATTCAGACTACACTCATCTTTTGTACCAGGCTGTAAACATGTTTATTTCTGCTGCAAAGATCAGCTTTTCCCCATTCATGTGTATGTGACTTCCGGTACTTCCGGAGCCAGCCTCAAGCAGATCCTCGATGAACTGCAGCTTCTAACACTTCCACATTGACTCATATTTTTAGACCGGAGGTTGCCGCTTGGCTGAAACCAGCCGTTTCAGTTTTCAGTGTTTTTGTTACGTCACAACAATATCCGGTCTGTAACGGAGTCAGAGCTCGGAGCTTGTTAAGCCCATAGACTGTATAAAATACAACTCAGCCCCTCCTCTGTTTTTCATTCCCTGCACAAATGTGTGCTAACAAGGAGCTTAGGAGGGAGGCATGCTAGTTGTAGGCTGTCTTAATAAACACAAAGGTCGGTTTTACTCCCCACGTCTGCAGATTTGAAGATCTAGTGGATGATTTTTATTTTTCATGGAAAAGTGCTAGCACTAGTTAGCATAGCAACATAGCTACATGTTCGTCGCTGTGTACCAAGACACACATCGACATACTGACAAATAAAACAACAAGAAACACTAAATCTGTGACCAATGGTTCAGAAAGGTCCTGCTGCAGGCGCCTCTCCGTCAGGATCAGATTCTGGATCAGATTCAGAGGGTTGAAGTAACGCGGGTCTGTGAGCAGCCGTGTACATTCAGCCAACATGTAAACATTAGATCAACGTGCTGGAGAGCCGAGGCCACATCCACTTCCTGAGGGGGCGTGGTCAGAGAGCTCACTCTCATTTAAAGACACAGACACAGAAAACAGCCTGTTCTGAGTAGGGCTGAAAACGAGGGGTTTACAGGCAGACCAAAATCTGATTTCAGTGTTTTTTTTGAGCATAAACTTTAAAGACATGTATTGGGGACCTCTTAGACCAATATACTGTATTTTGATGAAAAAGAGCGTAATATGTCACCTTTTAACGTACCTCACACTTCAGGGATATATCTGGCAAGTTAAACTCACAGCAAACATTAGTCTGTGAATATGAGACCTCAAGTCGTCGCTCTGTTGTGTTTAGAGCGTGATAGTTTTCCTGCTCGTTGTAGGAACAGCAGAGGCAGCACCAGAGAGCTGGGGACGGAGAACCAGTCTAAACACCATCCAATTATACATCGATAAACTGAGCCTGTTGTTGATATAAAATCGAACAAAGTGTAAACCAGATTGTTAAAAAACGTAAAGAACAGAACTCCTGTTATCGCCGTTACAGTGATAAAAGTCCTGCGCTTGGATCGGTTAACCTGCCCCCCTTTACCGCCTACTTCTCCTGGCATTGGACAAAGAAGGACGCGGAGAACTGAGAGGCTGCAAAAACAGGTGACAACAGAGGCGAGGAGAAAGAATGTGGAATCTAAGATTACATTGGAAACAACACCGAAGTCCTGAACAAATGGGGCTATAAAGCTAATCAGCCAAACACATCCAATAATGATGTTTCTGATCCGGAGCCCGCCTGATTGTTTCAGCCCCAGGTAGATGACAGGGTGAACAACAGCCAGGTAACGCTCCACACAGGTGAGGACATGAAAGAAGGTCTGTGCAGGCTTGACAATAGTCCATAAGTTGAACCCAATCATCCAGATATCACCATGAAGAGTGTAGATTCCATAACAGTAGAAGCAAGACCCCAAGAAAGAAAAGAGCTCTATGGTCACCATGTTGAAGGTGAAGATGTCAGAGTGGCTTGACGTTTCTGACGAGGCACCAGAACACTGTTTCCTCCATCGTTGGAAACCGATGTGCAAGACGAGAATGAAGAGAGGGAGGTAAAGGATGTTACCGACAAAGGCAAGTGTAAAGACAGCTCGGCATGTTTGGAAAGATGACCAGTCACCAACGGAAATGTTGTAGGTTGAATTGACTGCTGACATGTCTCTCTGAACGGATGACTGAAAAGATAAGAAAAAGAGAGACACTGTGAAAAATGGTGATTAAAAAAGAGGATGTGATGGATGCAAGTGATTAAAAACCACATTTCAAATAAACATACATTAAACAAAACATATCAAATGTTGAAGACATACAGAGTCACTACAGTCGTGTCTGTTTTGAATGCAGTGACTTCCACTACAGCGTCATGTCTGTTTTTAATGCAGTGACTTCCACTACAGAGTCATGTCTGTTTTTAGTGCAGTGACTTCAATTACAGAGTCATGTCTGTTTTTAATGCAGTGACTTCCACTACAGAGTCATGTCTGTGTTTAATGCAGTGACTTCAACTGCAGAGTCATGTCTGTTTTTAATGCAGTGACTTCAATTACAGAGTCATGTCTGTTTTTAATGCAGTGACTTCCACTACAGAGTCATGTCTGTTTTTAATGCAGTGACTTCAATTACAGAGTCATGTCTGTGTTTAATGCAGTGACTTCAACTACAGAGTCATGTCTGTTTTTAATGCAGTGACTTCCACTACAGAGCCATGTCTGTTTTGAATGCAGTGACTTTCACTACAGAGTCATGTCTGTTTTAAATGCAGTGACTTCAATTACAGAGTCATGTCTTTGTTTAATGCAGTGACTTCCACTACAGAGTCATGTCTGTTTTTAATGCAGTGACTTCCACTACAGAGTCATGTCTGTTTTTAATGCAGTGACTTCCACTACAGTCATGTCTGTTTTGAATGCAGTGACTTCCACTAAAGAGTCATATCTGCTTTTAATGCAGACTTCCACTACAGAGTCATGTCTGTTTTTAATGTAGTGACTTCCACTACAGAGTCATGTCTGTTTTGAATGCAGTGACTTCCACTACAGAGTCATGTCTGTTTTTAATGCAGACAAAACATTTTTTCTGTTTGTACTTTTCACCATGTTAAATAAATATTGGGTTTTAAACGATTTGCAAAATATCTTATTTCGCTTTTAGCAACATTTTCCACAGCGTCCAAACATTTTTTGAATTGAGGTTGTAAAATAATTCAATGCAGCACAAATTTGGGCCAAAATGCACCAAATTTATCACAGAACCATAGACAAAATACTCACATTTCCACCAAGTGCCATTGTAGTGGCATTAAAAAATTGAGGCTAATGATACTTCTGCTTTAAGACCAGCTGCAACAAGACTGTGGTGCTCATGGAAGTTTAGAAAACTTACATTTTCCTGCTCGATCCAGAGGTGTGCTGACTGAATTTGATTGTAAATAATCCAAAATTCTGAATCAGAAAAAAGAGATTTGGACAAAATTCAAACTGTTGAGTAGTTTACAAAATTTGACGTTACAAACCGTTGGGTCGTCAGAAAAACACCTGCCAAGTGTAAAGTTAATCAGACAAACGGACACATATATCTTCTTCTTCTCTAATACTTGAAGATGTAAGCCAACATAACACATTTGTTAGATACAAAATGATGAACTTCTTCTAGGATAAAAACAAGAGCATAAACTGAATCAACTATATGACACATTTATGTCAGGATGATATATCACTATGTGAAGTTATTATTATAATGCATGAATACTGAAAACATGAACAAATCTCACCCACCTTGTCAGCGGTTGTTGTTTCAGATCCACTTTTTCCTGACTCAATCACTGACTGCTGTCCATGTCCAAATGATCCAAACACTCATGTGTTGTGCTGATGTAAGCGTTTTGTGCACAAAAACAGACAGCAGCTCTTTGGGGGTTTTGCATATGCAAATCAGTGCTCTGTCTCATATTTCCACTCCACTTATTTTTAATTGCCTCAGTCAATACTCTGTTTCTTTATTATTTCATGTTAGTCACATTGGTACGAGTACATTGAAAGGTGAATGCTGGGATTTAAAATGGATTCTTATTTTTGGCCGCTGTGGCTCAGAGGTAGAATCTCTCAAATGAAAGGTTGGTGGTATCACACAGCAAATTGGACAGTGTATATGTAACTCTATTAGAGTTAACTTTACACCGGTTTCGGTGATCATTTGAGTCCAAGTTCTCAGTGTTAATTTAACACTGGACATCAGAGTTGACATTTTAACTCTAAATAAGAGTTAAAATCCAAACACCTAGGGCCTGATCTACTAAGATCCCAAATAACGAGCGCTAATTTGCGTGTGCAAATAATAATTTTGCACGTGCTATTTCTGGGCGTGTTGCGGGTGATCTACTATGACTGCGAGCGCAAATGATAACAAGTACAAAAGTGATGCCACCCACCCTATTTCATGAGGATTTTGCGTGTGCTATCAGCTGTCCCCATTGTTTCTTTCCAAAAAAAAATTTCTGCACATGTCACTTTAGGGGCTCCGTAGATTTCTCCACCTTTCTGTAAATGTGTGTGAAACGAGCCGTTTCAGACTTCCGTGTTTTTGTTACGTAACAACAATATCCGGTCAGATACTTTCTCGTGCGCACGAGATACTTTCTTGTGCGCACGTGAAAGTATCTCGTGCGCACGAGAAAGTATCTCGTGCGCACGAGAAAGTATCTCGTGCGCACGAGAAAGTATCTGGTGCTCATGAGAAAGTATCTGGTGCTCACGAGAAAGTATCTGGTGCTCACGAGAAAGTATCTGGTGCTCACGAGAAAGTATCTGGTGCTCACGAGAAAGTATCTGGTGCTCACGAGAAAGTATCTGGTGCTCACGAGAAAGTATCTCGTGCGCACGAGAAAGTATCTCGTGCGCACGAGATACTTTCCAAAAAAAAATTTCTGCACATGTCACTTTAGGGGCTCCGTAGAAATCAAAACAGGGGCAGAATGGATTTTTTTCATTCTCGGGGGGTTTGTAGACATGCCAGAGACACATATTTCAGGTAAAGAACCATTAAAAAGTCAATTTTGCATGATATGTCACCTTTAATGCCTGATATCATCATCCAGCAACTGTCCCAAAGATTCACCAGCTTAAATGGAACTGGAACATGTTTGAGGACATGTCATGTTATCTATTGAGAATGACAGATCAAAGAAAATGGACATACAGCGCATAGTGGACAAGTCCACGGAGCTTAAGGCTCGTCTAAACAGTGGTGAGTAGGCCGAGTACTTCATGTTGATTTTTTGTTTGTATGTGAACATGTGGGCCGCTGTGCCAATTTGACTAAACTTTATAGCTGTTGATACAGTGACTTACTGTGCTCTCATTAGTTGAAACAGTTAAAGTGTTAAAGTGCAACATCCAGCTGTGCCCAACAACTTGCATCCTTGGCGACATATCGGAAATAACACAACATAATAAACATTCCACCATTCTCTTAACGGCCCTAATCATAGCAAAGAAGACTATCCTCTTAAATTGGAAATGAAAGAGAAATCTAAACATTAAGATTTGGGAGAATCTACTAATGGACCAAATATCAATAGAGAAATGTTGTGCGACAGTTAATAATACACTGGACTCATTTGAAAGCTGCTGGCTACCAATCATCACTAAATTAACAGCTTTAACTAACTGATCTCCAAACAACCACAAAACAAAACAAAACAAAATAGTAGACTGCCAAATATTTTCATGACTTGAGTTTTCCCATATACTTCTCTCCAACCTATTGACTTACACCCACATTCACAAACACATGGACACCCTCTTACCAGGGTTCATCATATACACACAATCACAAACCACACACATACACGTTTAAAGGGGCCTTGCGGTAACTCTCGGATGGCCCTTGGGATTCGACCTGGCACAAGTGGTCGGCCCCGCGTTGGTTGGGGCGTTGGGTTTGGTGGGGCCCTTCGCGGTGTGGGTGGCTGGGGCCTGTGGTTGGGCTCGGGGCCTTTTGACGGGGGGCTGGCGGTGCCTGCCGGGTGCCTGCGCGGCCTCTGGTTCTACTGGTGGGGGAGGTGGGGGGGTTGTGGGGTTTGGTCCTGGGTTCCCCCTCTGGACGCTTCTGCGCTCTGTCCCTGTGGCTGCCTGGGGCGGGGCCTGGGGGGCCTCCTGGGTCCTGGGGGTTCGGTACCGGGGGCGGGTGGGCGGGTTGGGCGGGCGGTGTCCTGGACTGGGGTTGGCCGGCCGGCATGGTGGTGGTGGTGGGGGCAGGGGACGGGTCCATTCATTGGCCTGCCTTTCCCTTCTGGTCTCCCCGGTTGGTTTTGGCCCTCCTCTGGCCGGCTGCGCCTACTCTGCTCGTGCGGCCTGCGGCGGGGGTTGGATTGGGGCATCACGTGGTGCCGGGTTCCCCTCCCTGGCTGTGGGCTCCCTGCCTCCCTGTGGGATACTGGGGGGGATCTCGGGTCGGGTGCCACGCCCTGCCGGGCGGCTGTGGGCCTTGTCTATCGCGGGGTGGGGGGGCTGGTGGGTGGGGCTGGGGGGGTCGGGGACTGCTGGAGAGCCGCCGCCCTAGGACCACCTAGGTGTGCACGCCCTCTTTTACAGAACATGATATTAGCTGTCAATAAAAGATAGGCCAGAGTTCTAAGAGGGATGGTGATGGTTGCATGCACACAGTCACAAGCACAGAAGAAAAAGGTTTTCCTTCTTTTCTTTTGCTGCAAGAATAAATTGCATTAATGTTTGACAGTTTGTGACAAACATGACACAAACCAGAAATATATATGCAGACAAGAGAAAAGAGAAAAAAAAAAAAAAAAAAAAAAAAAAGGGAAAAAAAAGAAACAGTTAAAGTGGGTGTCAGAATGATGCGGTTGCTATCCGTGGTGCTGAACTGCTTTGAATTTGTGTTGTTTCATTTATTTATTGTTGTTGTTCCCTTGGTTTGTTAGACTTCATGTCCATTTGATTGACTTCAAAAAGACATAACTGTGTGTAAAAACTGTAGTAATGCTTGCAAGCCCCGCTGTTGGGAGCAAGTGCATGTTGTATAGTTATGATGAGCTTTGCAGTGACCGCAGCCATGGGTGCGTAACGCTGTGCCAGTTTGCACCTGCCTTTCAAACGTGCTAAATATGGATGCAAAAACAGCGCCCGCTATCTGCTTCAGGTTTGATAAATCACATTGCGTGTGCTAAATGATTACATTTGCATCTCCTCCTCACAGTATTTTGCGCGTCCTGATGATCTACATGTATTCTGCATATTCATGAAGGCAAACACGCTAAATGGATAGCAAGTGCTATTTTGCTCATTGGAAAGACGCAATCCTCGGTGCACCCGGTTAGTGCATCTGCTTTGCGTGCGCTAGTTTGCACATGTTTTTATACACGCAAACCTTTAGTAGATCAGGCCCCTAGAGTGTTAAAATTCACTCATCCATGGGCATTATTTAACTCTGCTGTGAGTAACAACTCTTGCCATATTTACAGATGTAGCACTCCAAGAAGGCAAATTAACTCTGATGCAGTGTGCCTTTTGCACCTTATAGGCTGAAATGTACTACAGCAAAGGTCTTACGAAGCACCTACATAGTGTCAAATTCATTTTTTGAAGAGTTGAACTTTTACACCCGTTTCATTAAAAATACTCTTAAGAAAATATTTAACACTGTAGTTAAATGAAAATTTAATTATGATCACCAATGAATAAAATTAAAGCACTATTTAGGAATTATTCTACACCAAGCAACTTACATACAACTCAGGCTCAATGCCACTTTATTTCAAATTTGCCACAGTAACAGAACACTTGATAAACAGCTTAAACCCCGTAGACAGCATCAAATACACAGACAGCAGTTACTGTTACACAAGTCAATGTGAGACTAACTGTGGGTCCAATTTACATTAGGAGCAATATAAAACATTCAAGACTGCCTAAATATGTGAGTGAACAAGTTAAAATCCAATAAAAAAAACATTAAACCCCAGTGACTTGTAAAAGTGAAACATCTTTTGTAATTTTTTTTAGCTAACGGTCACTGTAATTTTTCAAGAGCACAAAAGAAAAACAAAAAACATGCATGTGACCCACAATTTTGATAACATTTTCAAATTCTTTGATAAACGAGCACATGCACAGGAACCACATACTGGTCATTCCTATCTATGAATTCTGTCTCTAATGAATACGTGTCTTACCTCGGGCTGCGTCCCGGCTGCCTTTAAACATGCTGTAGTGCAGCACCTGATAAAAACCAAAAATCTTGATCCCTCTGCTATTACAAACTTCAGGCCCATTTCTAAACTCCCCTTTTTATCTAAAGTTCTGGAGAAAGTGGTTTTTGCCCTGCTGCAGACTTTTTTAGCAGACCATGACATTTATGAAAAGTTTCAGTCTGGTTTTAAAGCACGTCACAGCACAGAAACTGCACTTCTAAGAGTTTTTAATGATGTGATTTTAACTGTTGACTCGGGTGACTCTGTCATTTTGGTACTTTTGGACCTATCTGCTGCGTTTGACACTGTAGACCACACAATTCTCCTGTCACGCCTTGATAGTTGTGGAATTAAGGGTTTAGCACTCAGTTGGTTTCAATCCTACCTGACAGACAGAAGTTTCTCTGTCCATTTGGGAGATTTTTCCTCTGAGACAGCCCCTCTTACTTGTGGTGTTCCTCAGGGGTCTGTTTTGGGCCCTATCCTGTTCTCATTGTATATGCTGCCCCTGGGATCTATTTTCCAGACATATGGCGTCTCATTTCATTGTTATGCTGTTGATGTGCAAATTTATATGCCGTTCAGCTTAAAAAGGAATGGATCCCTGCAGTCCTTATTCAACTGTTTGAAAGATGTAAAGTTATGGCTGAGCCTAAATTTTCTGCACCTTAACGAGGAAAAAACTGAGGTCATTGTATTTGGACAGCCCCAACAGTTCGATGGGAGCACTCTCGGCCCTCTCGCAGCAAATGTTCACTCCTCTGTAAAGAGCCTTGGAGTTCATTTTGACAGTGCCTTCAAATTTGGAAAACAAATCTCTTCTGTGGTTCAGTCCAGCTTCTTCCAGCTGAGACTCATAGCGAAGGTGAAGGCATATCTCCCTCCTAAGGATCTAGAGAGAGTTGTACATGCCTTTATTACGGCTAGGCTTGATTATTGTAATTCTTTGTATGTGGGCTTAGACATGGCGTCTATTCAGCGCCTGCAGCTTGTACAGAATGCAGCAGCTCGCCTCCTGACTGGCAGGAAAAAGAGGGAGCACATCACACCTGTGCTGCGTGCTCTCCACTGGCTCCCAGTCCGTCACAGGATTGATTTTAAAGTTGCACTTTTAACGTACAAGGCCCTAAATGGATTGGGCCACCAGCCACCCACCCAGCCCCGATGGACCCCCAACGAGTAGGGCCGAGCCAAACACTAAGGCCCCGCCAAACCTGATCTGTGTGTGTGTGATATGATTTGAATTTTGTTTTGTTTGTTTTTTTGTTATATGTATGTTTGCTAGTGAGGTGGATTAAAATAGGGGGGGCAGGAAGGGAGGCGGGAGAGAGGGGGGAGAGCCGTAGTGCACTACTGCATCACAATCTGCCGCCCCCCCCCCCCCCCCCCCCCCGTATAAAACCTGCCCCCCCAACCCTATATCTTTACCTATATCAGTATCTAGTGAGGTGCATTAAAATAGGGGGGGGGGCGGATGGAGGGGCGGGAGAGAGGGGGGAGAGCCGTAGCGCACTACTGCACCACAATCTGCCCCCCCCCCAGTATAAAACCAGTCCACCCAACCCACACCATCCTACTTGGCTGATCTTCTCCATGCTCACAACCCAACCCGAGCACTGAGGTCAACAAACCAGCTGCTCCTGGATGTGCCTAAAACAAGGCTTAAAACCCGGGGAGACCGAGCCTTTGCAGCAGCGGCCCCCGAGCTCTGGAATGGCTTGCCACTCCAATTAAGATCGGCCCCAACTGTTGAATGTTTTAAATCTTTGTTGAAGACCCATCTCTTCTCTTTGGCCTTCTACTCGTGAAGAGGACAGTAATATCCTGATATGTTGTTGTTGTTTATTGTTGTCTTCATGTAATTTTTACTTTTTACCTTGTAAAGCACTTTGGCCAACACTGGTTGTTTTTAAATGTGCTATATAAATAAAGTTGACTTGACTTGACTTGACTTGACTTGACTTGACTAAGGCATAAGTGGTCTGAAGATTGAAAGGTCTGAAAAACTGTAACTCCTCAACTTTTAATAAAGAAGCATCATAACCATTTCCCCCAACCACATGATAGGAATGGAAATGTTCTGCAAAACCGAGTGTCTCAAAATCCTGTACTGCAAGATAACACTCCCCCGCAGAGACAACAATGTCCATTATCTAACTAAACACAGGCATACCATCTTCTGTCCTAGAACAAACAAGGAGACCTTGCCGATACTCCGTCCCTGTCCCCATTACTCAAGTGGAGTAATGGATCATGAAGTGATGTTGAGGTATCATTTTTTGATGTTGGTACAGCTCTTTTAGTAGCCTGTAATGATCAATGATGAGATGCTTTAGACAAATGGTCGTACCTTCTGTTATGACAGGTGAAAATACAACATTGATAATTTGAAGAAGAATCAGCAACAGTCTCCAGTGTGCATTACCCTCTGGTACAACATCTCCAAATATGAGTGGCACATTCCGTATCAGACAGAATGTTTGAATGGCATTTAGACCTAGACCACTACCTGTTTTTTCCAGATTTAATCTGGTTGGACGATTCTTTCGTTCAAGAAAACCATAGCTATAGGAATATATTCTCTCAATTGCCTCTTGTTTAGGTATGATTTTGCTGTCTGAAAGGTATCCAAAAAGCAACTTCAACTCCAGTTGCCCAAACCCTTCGAGTATGTCATGCATAACATCAACCGCATGATTGTCAGAGACATCGAAGTACTACAGATCATTGAGTACACGTTTTTCTAACCCCAAACAACGAAGGCACTGTTGGGTCCTGTACATCAATGCAGCGTTGAGCATGTAGTGCTTTTTGGCGCAATGTTAAATCTGGTTCATGCATAAGTAATTTGCACTGAAGGACTCAACATATCCAAGGAATGTGAGCAGTCCCAAATTGTCCCCTGTCACTTGTGCAATGGTTCCATGTACCGGTTTATCGAAAGAAGGAACAACTATCCCTGTAGACTCAAGAATTTTGAGATCTCTGGCCAAGGGTTCCAAGATGGCATTGATGCCATACTTCCTAATATCTTGACTATGAAAGAGTGCCACAAAATGAATATTCATTAGAGAGGAATTTATCTTTGGAGAAAAGTTTCTTAGGACAAAGTAGATGCTTCCAACCTTATGGACCCCATGCTTCGAGCCAAGAGGATTTGCAGTTTCAAACTCATCAAAAAAAAGCTGAATTTGAAGCGAGTTTTTATCTTTGGAGAAGAGTGGGGGATCATTAAAATAATTACCATCACAGAAATCAAAGGATGATCTACCCCACGGTGATGTAGAGGCGCAAATGATGTCCTACACAAAGTATATTTGCAGTCAGTTATACCACCTTCTTTTTGTCACTTCAAAAAAATACCGAGGACATGACCTCTGAGTGTCTCAAAATCCTGTACTGCAAGATAACACTCCCCCGCAGAGACAACAATGTCCATTATCTAACTGAACACAGGTGTAAACGGTGTCCTCAATGGTAGTTACGGCCCTGAATGGAAGCAAACATCATAATAACGGATGAAGACTGGATGGAATCATTTAGAGCAGGACACAGACTAACACACGGCCCAGCATGGAGGGAATTTGATTGGAAGGTCAAAATTCGGTATTTTAATACTCCTTCTACAACTTCCAAATACAGTAACACATCTGAGCTGTGCTGGAGGGGCTGTGGATTAATCGGGGACTTCACCCATATATTTTGGGATTGCCCAAAACTTAGTGATTTTTGGAAAAATATTCATAAAGAACTCCAACAAATCTTTGGTATCAAATCTTCTTTTAATCCATCTCTCTTTATATCCGGCATAACCCCTGATAACATTAATGATAGAGACTTAATGTCCTACTAAGAATTTTGCTTTTAATAGCCAAAAAAATAATTACAACGTCCTGGTTGAATCCGCTTCCTCCCAGCATTTCGCAATGGAGAGGCAGAGTTAAAGCTGTCCTTATAATGGAAAAAAATCACAGCAAGGTTACAGCTGAAGACAAACAGATTTCTCAGTACATGGGCACCAGTGATACCAGTGATGGCAATGCCTGAGCTCTAGTCAACTCTTAAATTGTATTTATTTATTTGATTTGATTTATTGATTTCAGTTCAGTTTTATCCTAAATACACTTATGTAATTGTGCATTATAACTAATGAATCTATAAGATAAGATATGTAAGTGACAATGATTTTAGTTAGGAAATTGTTTTATTAATATGTAAAGATAAAGTGTAAAGGGAATAAATCTCCTGTATGTGTACTTGTTGTGTGTCAATTGAAAAAATATAAATAAAAAAATAGTAAAAAAAAAAAAGAAAAGATGACCAGTCACTAACAGAAAGGTTGTAGGGTGAATTGACTGACATGTCTCTCTGAACGGTAACTGAAAAGAGAAAAAAAAGACGGACAGTCACGATAAGATTACAGAACATGAATTAGTCAATCAACTTGTGGTTGTGAGGGAACGTTGCCTAAACCTAACCCTCCCTTGTTGGAGACCCAAGATGACGAAGGCTGCTTCAAAGTTATCACAATGCCAACCACAATAACAGACTTATTACACTCATCAGGTGTTGATTCAATCTGTGCAGATGTGCTGTAAGACAACATCTGGAAAAGTTATAAGATGGAAGATGAGAGGAGCACTACATTGGTAGATCAGTCTGCAAGAGGGCAAGAGTTTCTGCACCACATGTCATTATAATCTGTCCCAAAGCTTTCAAGTCAAGTCTAAATATACATCTGAAAATCAAGAAGTTATCAATGAACACCCACCTGGTCAGCAGTGTTTGGTAGTGATGCTCCTTCTACAGTGTTAACAGGTTGAATGGTGACTCATAAACATGAACACTTATGTGTTTGTGATTGTGGTTTGTTCATGATGTTCACATGTGAAAGTGATGGAGGGAGGCAGGAGCTGTTTTACATGTTGGATAATATTTCTGATGGCTCAGGTCAATCAATCTCAGGAGGCAAATTTTCCCTTCACTTTATTTATTCAGTCCATCTAATCGTCTACACACACCTGTGTGAGGGGGAAATAACGAAAGATTTAACATTTCTGTTCTCACAGTTTGTGGAGATTAACACTACAACCAAACAAGCACACCTTACAGATTCAAGTCACAAGATTAAAATCAATTGAAAACATTAAAGCAAGCAAAGTCCTGAGTCTCAAAACTGGAAACAGCACCAAATCTCTCGGGGTCAAACACAAGTTTTACCCCATATAATTTGACATAGAGTGGTCTAGACCTCCTATGTTTGTAAAAGTGTCTTGAGATAACGTTTGTTATAATTTGGCGCGACAAATAAAGATTGATTGATTGATTGTTGAAGTTTGGACAACAGGCGAGAAAAATTGGTGACAATCCACAAACTGTGTGCTTGGCAGTCCTTGGGATTCCCCACATAACAGGATATCTGATCATAAATCATACTGAACATGTTTGATTCTACAATTTGAAATCAGCATGGACCTGAACTTCCTACAGGCAGATTGAGGGAGGTAAAATCACCTTTATCGTACTTCACACTTCAGGAATGTCTGACAAGTTAACCTTGCAGCGAACACAAAGAACTGTTAGAGCCATATTTGTATCGATGTTGTGTCTGTGGAATGTTTGATATTGTTGTTGCACTTACTTTAACCCTCTTATGACCATAATTATATTCAGGCCGCCTGGATTTATTTTGATTGCATGGCTGTAGAATTGTCAAAAAATGTGCAATGAGTGAGTGCTTCTGCCCCTTCTTCCAAGATAACCTCAACTTTCAGTATATGGCAGTTATTCAACATTATTGTGTGCTTATGACACTATAATAACAGTTAATAACGGCCGTACTGTGGAAGTCCTAGGGGGTACTGTAATGACAACTATATTGGCCCAAAGGTCTGTGTCCCTGCTTTCTGGTGGTTTTTGAATTTACTAGATATCTTAAACGGTTCAGGAGTTATGGTTTTAAGAAGTACACATGTCAAATCCTGTTGGCAGCAACGGTTTGGGAACAAGTGGATTAACTCTCCCTGTCCCATTAAAGTTACTAACCATTGACCTTTCTGGAGTCCTTGAGCTCCCTTGTCTCGTAGGTTCCTCTGAGCTGCCGTAGACGTCCTCCTGCTGTGGACGTTCCAGACTCCAGCTGATACGGACGTGCTGGACTCCAGCGGCAACAGCTACTACTACTCATCTCATCACTATCACCACTCCCTCTCTCTTATTCTCCTCTATCCCTCTTTCCAGACCCAACTCAGTCGAGGCAGATGGCTGTCTAACATGAGTCTGGTTCTGCTGGAGGTTTCTGCCTGTTAAAGGAAGTTTGTCCTCTCCACTGTAACTAGCTAAATACTGCGAGGTGCAATGCTCATGGTGGATTAAGGTGGGGTCAGACTGAGTCTTATCCTGTCTTGGTGTTGGGTCTCTGTTCATAATTTGACATAGAGTGGTCTAGACCTGCTCTGTTTGTAAAAGAGTCTTGAGATAATGTTTGTTGTGATGTGGCGCTATACAAATAAAGATTGATTGATTGATTGATTGATTGATTGATTGATTGATTGATTGATTGATTGATTGACTTGTGTACACACTAGGTGGCAGGTGTTGTCAAGTAGGGTGTAGAAGGCATAAAGAGAAGAAGACCCAATTAGTGGCAGGAGAGCTAGTTAGTTAACAGTTTTTGACCGTCGTCATTGCCATCGTCTTCTTGTTTACAATATCCTGTTAATTATTCTGCAAGTTATGTTGGATGTAAGTGCAGATTGATCGGCAGAGCATGATTGTGTAACAATGTAAATGAAGACGTCTGATGCCAATGTACGAAGTTTGGAGCAGAGCGTCATTCATCCTGCTGAAGAGGACATGCGTCAACTCACTGAGTCATAGAAATGCAGCTCCTCAGTGGCTTATTGGTTTTTGTTTTGACTGGCGAAAGCAAGCCACTACAAGATCATTTCATTACTTTACATGATTCATTCGGAAAATTGGAATATACTTCTCGAAAAATTTGTCAATGAATATGAGACCTCATGTCGTCGCACTTTTGTGTTTAGAGCGTGATAGTTTTCCTGCTCGTTGTAGGAACAGCAGAGGCAGCACCAGAGAGCTGGGGACGGTGAACCAGACTAAACACCATCCAATTATACATTCATAATCTGGGCCTGTTGTTGATATAAAATCGAACACAATGAAAGCCAGATTGCTAAAAAACGTAAAGAACAGAGCTCCTGTTATAGCCGTGACGGTGATAAAAGTCCTGCGCTTGGATCGGTTAACCTGCCCCCCTTTACTGCCGACTTCTCCTGGCACTGGACAAAGAAGGACGCGGAGAACAGAGAGGCTGCAAAAACAGGTGACAACAGAGGCGAGGAGAAAGAACATGAATTCTAAGATTACGGTGGAAACAACACCAAAGTCCTGAACAAATGGGGCTATAAAGCTAATTAGCCAAACACATCCAATAATGATGTTTCTGATCCGGAGCCCGCCTGATTGTTTCAGCCCCAGGTAGATGACAGGGTGAACAACAGCCAGGTAATGCTCCACACAGGTGAGGACATGAAAGAGGGTCTGTGCAGGCTTGACAATAGTCCATAAGTTGAACCCAATCATCCAGATATCACCATGAAGAGTGTAGATTCCATAACAGTAGAAGCAAGACCCCAAGAAAGAAAAGAGCTCTATGGTCACCATGTTGAAGGTGAAGATGTCAGAGTGGCTTGACGTTTCTGACGAGGCACCAGAACACTGTTTCCTCCATCGTTGGAAACCGATGTGCAAGACGAGAATGAAGAGAGGGAGGTAAAGGATGTTACCGACAAAGGCAAGTGTAAAGACAGCTCGGCATGTTTGGAAAGATGACCAGTCACCAACGGAAATGTTGTAGGTTGAATTGACTGCTGACATGTCTCTCTGAACGGATGACTGAAAAGAGAAGAAAAAGAGAGACACTGTGAAAAATGGTGATTAAAAAAGAGGATGTGATGGATGCAAGTGATTAAAAACCACATTTCAAATAAACAAACATTAAACAAAACATATCAAATGTTGAAACTCAAAAATGTCTGTTTTCAATGCAGTGACTTCCACTACAGAGTCATGTCTGTTTTTAATGCAGTGACTTCCACTACAGAGTCATGTCTGTTTTTAATGCAGTGACTTCCACTAGAGTCATGTCTGTTTTTAATGCAGTGACTTCCACTACAGAGTCATGTCTGTGTTTAATGCAGTGACTACCACTACAGAGTCATGTCTGTTTTTAATGCAGTGACTTCCACTACAGAGTCATGTCTGTTTTTAATGCAGTGACTTCCACTACAGAGTCATGTCTGTTTTTAATGCAGTGACTTCCACTACAGAGTCATGTCTGTGTTTAATGCAGTGACTACCACTACAGAGTCATGTCTGTTTTTAAATTAGTGACTTTCACTTCAGAGTCATGTCTGTTTTTAATGCAGTTACTTCCACTACAGAGTCATGTCTGTTTTTAATGCAGTGACTTCCACTACAGAGTCATGTCTGTTTTTAATGCAGTGACTTCCACTACAGAGTCATGTCTGTTTTTAATGCAGTGACTTCCACTGAAGAGTCATGTCTGTTTTTAATGCAGTGACTTCCACTACAGAGTCATGTCTGTTTTTGATGCAGTGACTTCCACTTCAGAGTCATGTCTGTTATAATGCGGTGACTTCCACTACAGAGTCATGTCTGTTTTTAATGCAGTGACTTCCACTACAGAGTCATGTCTGCTTTTAATTTGGTGACTTCCACTACAGAGTCATGTCTGTTTTTAAATTAGTGACTTCCACTACAGAGTCATGTCTGTTTTTAATGCAGTGACTTCCACTACAGAGTCATGTCTGTGTTTAATGCAGTGACTACCACTACAGAGTCATGTCTGTTTTTAATGCAGTGACTTCCACTACAGAGTCATGTCTGTTTTTAATGCAGTGACTTCCACTACAGAGTCATGTCTGTTTTTAATGCAGTGACTTCCACTGAAGAGTCATGTCTGTTTTTAATGCAGTGACTTCCACTACAGAGTCATGTCTGTTTTTAATGCAGTGACTTCCACTACAGAGTCATGTCTGTTTTTAATGCAGTGACTTCCACTACAGAGTCATGTCTGTTTTTAATGCAGTGACTTCCACTACAGAGTCATGTCTGTATTTAATGCAGTGATTACCACTACAGAGTCATGTCTTTTTTTAATGCAGTGACTTCCACTACAGAGTCATGTCTGTTTTTAATGCAGTGACTTCCACTACAGAGTCATTTCTGTTTTTAATGCAGTGACTTCCACTACAGAGTCATGTCTGTTTTTAATGCAGTGATTACCACTACAGAGTCATGTCTGTTTTTAATGCAGTGACTTCCACTGAAGAGTCATGTCTGTCTTTAATGCAGTGACTTCCACTACAGAGTCATGTCTGTTTTTAATGCAGTGACTTCCACTACAGAGTCATGTCTGTTTTTAATGCAGTGACTTCCACTACAGAGTCATGTCTGTTTTGAATGCAGTGACTTCCACTACAGAGTCATGTCTGCTTTTAATTTGGTGACTTCCACTACAGAGTCATGTCTGTTTTTAATGCAGTGACTTCCACTACAGAGTCATGTCTGTTTTTAATGCAGTGACTTCCACTACAGAGTCATGTCTGCTTTTAATTTGGTGACTTCCACTACAGAGTCATGTCTGTTTTTAATGCAGTGACTTCCACTACAGAGTCATGTCTGTTTTTAATGCAGTGACTTCCACTACAGAGTCATGTCTGTTTTTAATGCAGTGACTTCCACTGAAGAGTCATGTCTGTTTTTAATGCAGTGACTTCCACTACAGAGTCATGTCTGTTTTTGATGCAGTGACTTCCACTTCAGAGTCATGTCTGTTATAATGCGGTGACTTCCACTACAGAGTCATGTCTGTTTTTAATGCAGTGACTTCCACTACAGAGTCATGTCTGTTTTTAATGCAGTGACTTCCACTACAGAGTCATATCTGCTTTTAATTTGGTGACTTCCACTACAGAGTCATGTCTGCTTTTAATTTGGTGACTTCCACTACAGAGTCATGTCTGTTTTTAAATTAGTGACTTCCACTACAGAGTCATGTCTGTTTTGAATGCAGTGACTTCCACTACATAGTCATGTCTGCTTTTAATTTGGTGACTTCCACTACAGAGTCATGTCTGTTTTTAATGCAGTGACTTCCACTACAGAGTCATGTCTGTTTTTAATGCAGTGACTTCCACTACAGAGTCATGTCTGTTTTTGATGCAGTGACTTCCACTTCAGAGTCATGTCTGTTATAATGCGGTGACTTCCACTACAGAGTCATGTCTGTTTTTAATGCAGTGACTTCCACTACAGAGTCATATCTGCTTTTAATTTGGTGACTTCCACTACAGAGTCATGTCTGCTTTTAATTTGGTGACTTCCACTACAGAGTCATGTCTGTTTTTAAATTAGTGACTTCCACTACAGAGTCATGTCTGTTTTTAATGCAGTGACTTCCACTACAGAGTCATGTCTGTTTTTAATGCAGTGACTTCCACTACAGAGTCATGTCTGTTTTTAATGCAGTGACTTCCACTACAGAGTCATGTCTGTGTTTAATGCAGTGACTACCACTACAGAGTCATGTCTGTTTTTAAATTAGTGACTTTCACTTCAGAGTCATGTCTGTTTTTAATGCAGTTACTTCCACTACAGAGTCATGTCTGTTTTTAATGCAGTGACTTCCACTACAGAGTCATGTCTGTTTTTAATGCAGTGACTTCCACTACAGAGTCATGTCTGTTTCTAATGCAGTGACTTCCACTACAGAGTCATGTCTGTTTTTAATGCAGTGACTTCCACTACAGAGTCATGTCTGTCTTTAATGCAGTGACTTCCACTACAGAGTTATGTCTGTTTTTAATGCAGTGACTTCCACTACAGAGTCATGTCTGTTTTTAATGCAGTGACTTCCACTACAGAGTCATGTCTGTCTTTAATGCAGTGACTTCCACTACAGAGTTATGTCTGTTTTTAATGCAGTGACTTCCACTACAGAGTCATGTCTGTTTTTAATGCAGTGACTTCCTGTTTTTTTTGTGCCACCTTTTTTTAAATGTTATTTTGGCATCAAATTTAAAATAAGCATATATTTTTCATTAAACAACATTTTTTTCTGTTTGCACTTTTCACTATTTTTAAAATAAATATTGCGTTTTAAGTGATTTGTACAACATCTTATTCTGCTTTTAGCAACATTTTCCACAGCTTCCAAACTTTTTTTGAATTGAAATTGTAAAATAATTCAATGCAGCACAAATTTAGACAAAATACTCACATTTCCACCGAATGACATTGTAGTGGCTAGGGGTGTCCCGATCCGATATTGACATCGGATATCGGGCCGATATCAGCACAAAAACCAGTATCGGATTTTATCGGCCTGCATCTAAAATCTCCGATACAACCAGCCCATTCCAGACTCCGCTCCAGCACTTCTCTCCAGCAGTGCCGGATTCAGCATGCAGAGCCCACGTGATCACAACAACAGCGTGTGCTAGGAGTAGGAGTGATGTCGGATGTGTGTGGCAGCATTTTTCGTTAAGCATGAAAAGACATTGCAGCTGTGGTGGCACAGAACCAGGGAAGTTTAATATGACCAACCTCAACACGCATTTGAAGCAGCATCACAAAAAACAGCATGAGAATTTTCGTAAGCTACCTCTGTGAGTCCACTATTGAACGTAAGAACAATCCTTTACATTACATTTACAATTATGACGATACGACTCATTTTTTCATGACGAAAACAAGACTATAACGAGCTAAAGTGCATCACTGATAATAGAGAATTCACATTTTTCCTCGCTGTGCGTCTAATCTTTAGAAACAAAAGTGATGCATGACAGGCTGAGTTATTATCTGAGGGGCTCAGTGTTAGCTTGGTCTCTACCTGCAGCAGGAGTGTTGTGTGAACCAGCTCTCCCTACCTCCATGCCTATGCTCCATGCATGTCTCTTCTTCATTGATGATTTTTACCCCCGGTGTGTGTTAGTGACAAAGACACAACCGGGGGACGTCTGTTTAATATTTGATGTTTGACATTTTTGCCGCTCTCACTGTAAAAAGCTCCATGTCTACAGCTTGATTTAATGCAGTTTGGTGAAACATCAGACACATTTTGTAAGTTTGATCAACTCCTTGTTGAAAGATGCAGATGCATTTCAGAGTGCCGTGAACTGACTGTCCAGTGCCTCTGTCGCTGCGAGGTGCATTCAAGGACCATCGTAAAAGTGCAATACAGCCCCTATATTGTGTCCATGGCATTTTAATTTTAATCAAGAGAATCAAAATATCTTCATACTGGTCACATCAATATTTTTTTCTTTTTACTTTTTAGCAGTGAGAGGCTGAATCATTTATATTAAGATATTTCACAAAAGTGTTTTATGTATTGTTTTCTGTTTGAGTAATATCACTTGATCAAGCCTTTTCTAACATTCCATACTACAGAATAAGTAATAAAAGTGTGTATGATTCATGCTGATATCGGATCGGATCAATATCAGTATCGGCCAAAACTCAAGGCTGCAATATCGGTATGGTATTGGAAGTGAAAAAGTTGTATCGGGACACCCCTAGTAGTGGCATTAAAAAATTGAGGCTAATGATACTTCTGCTTTAAGACCAGCTGCAACAAGACTGTGGTGCTCATGGAAGTTTAGAAAACTTACATTTTCCTGCTCGATCCAGAGGTGTGCTGACTGAATTTGATTGTAAATAATCCAAAATTCTGAATCAGAAAAAAGAGATTTGGACAAAATTCAAACTGTGGAATAGTTTACAAAATTTGACGTTACAAACCGTTGGGTCGTCAGAAAAACACCTGCCAAGTGTAAAGTTAATCAGACAAACGGACACATATATCTTCTTCTTCTCTAATACTTGAAGATGTAAGCCAACATAACACAATTGTTAGATACAAAATGATGAACTTATTCTCAGATAAAAACAAGAGCACAAACTGAGTCAACTATATGACACATTTATGTCAGGATGATATATCACTATGTGAAGTTATTATTGTAATGCATGAATACTGAAAACATGGACAAATCTCACCCACCTTGTCAGCGGTTGTTGTTTCAGATCCACTTTTTCCTGACTCAATCACTGACTGCTGTCCATGTCCAAATGATCCAAACACTCATGTGTTGTGCTGATGTAAGTGTTTTGTGCACAAAAACAGACAGCAGCTCTTTGGGGGTTTTGCATATGCAAATCAGTGCTCTGTCTCAGGATGCATTCTTAGCGAGGTGTTAAAAGTTCCCTAATGGCTTTATTTTACATATTTCCACTCCACTTATTTTTAATTGCCTCAGTCAATATTTTGTTTCTTTATAATCTCATGCTAGTCACATTTGTACGAGTACCTTGAAAGGTGAATGCTGGGATTTAAAATGGATTCTTTTTTTTGGCCTCTGTGGCTCAGAGGTAGAATCTCTTAAATGAAAGGTTGGTGGTATCAGATTAGTATAAAGTCATGAGCTGGAACATTCAGGCATTGTGTTACTGTAATCATTGTTCATTACCCGGCTCTCTTACTGATCTTCCAGCTGTGTAAGATGCTTGTTTCTGATTAACAACGGTTATTAACTTTCACTAACATGAGCAACACCAGAGACAAACTGATCACGTCATGTCAAATCAATCCACAGAAAAGAGTTCAGACACATTTAGCTTCTGCTTGTTTACACATAGATCGTAAGGTGAGGTAAAACCGTTAGCTTCAGTTAGCATGCTAAATCCGCAGGCTACGGACAGGTGGAATAACACATACAGTCATGGCCAAAAGTTTTGAGAATGACACAAATATTACATTTTCACAAAGTCTGCTGCTTCAGGGTTTTTAGGTGTTTTTGTCAGATGTTTCTATGGTATAATGAAATACAATTAGAAGCATTTCATAAGTGTCAAAAGCTTTTATTGAGAATTACACAGAATTCATGCAATAAGTCAATATTTGCAGTGTTGACCCTTCTTTTTCAAGACCTCTGCAATTCTCCCTGGCATGCTGTCAATCAACTTCTGGACCAAATCCTGACTGATGGCAGTCCATTCTTGCATAATCAATGCTTGGAGTTTGTCAGAATTTGTGGGTTTTTGATTGTCCACCCGCCTCTTGAGGATTGACCACAAGTTCTCAATGGGATTAAGATCTGGGGAGTTTCCTGGCCAAGAGCCCAAAATCTTAATGTTTTGTTCCCCGAGCCATTTTGTTCTGACTTTTGCTTTATGGCAAGGTGCTCCATCATGCTGGAAAAGGCATTCTTCATCACCAAACTGTCCTTGGATGGTTGGGAGAAGTTGCTCTCGGAGGACGTTCTGGAACCATTCTTTATTCATGGCTGTGTTTTTAGGCAAGATTGTGAGAGAGCCCACTCCCTTGACCGAAAAGCAACCCCACACATGAATGGTCTCAGGATGCTTCACTGTTGGCAAGAGACAGGACTGATGGTGGCGCTCACCTCGTCTTCTCCGAACAAGCCTTCCTCCAGATGCCCCAAACAATCGGAAAGGGGATTCATCAGAGAACATGACTTTACCCCAGTCCTCAGCAGTCCAGTCCCTGTACCTTCTGCAGAATATCAGTCTGTCCCTGATGTTTGTACTGGAGAGAAGTGGCTTCTTTGCTGCCCTCCTTGATACCAGGCCTTCCTCCAAAAGTCTTTGCCTCACTGTGCGTGCAGATGCACTCACACCTGCCTGCTGCCATTCCTGAGCAAGCTCTGCACTGGTGGTGGCCCGATCCCGCAGCTGTAACACCTTCAGGAGACGGTCCTGGCGCTTGCTGGACTTTCTTGGGCGCCCTGGAGCCTGTTTGGCAACAATTGAACCTCCCTTGAAGTTCTTGATAATTCGATAGACAGTTGACTGAGGTGCAATCTTACTCGCTGCTATAAACTTCCCTGTTAGGCCCTTTTTGTGCAATGCAATGATGGCTGCACGTGTTTCCTTGCAGGTAACCATGGCTAACAGATGAGGAACAATGGTGTCATGCACCATCTTCCTTTTAAAGTGTCCAGTCACTCAATCATGACAGATTGATCGCCAGCCTTGTCCTCATCAACACCCACACCTGTGTTAATGTGTGTGACACCTGTGTGTCATTGAAATGATGTTAGCTGGTCCTTTTGTGGCAGGGCTGAAATGCAGTGGAAATGTGTTTTTGGTGATAAAGTTCATTTTCAAGGCAAAGAGGGACTTTGCAATTAATTGCAGTTGAGCTGATCACTCCTCATAACATTCTGGAGTATATGCAAATTGCCATTATAAAAACTGAAACAGCAGACTTTGTGAAAATTAATAGGTGTGTCATTCTCAAAACTTTTGGCCATGACTGTACAACACAAACTTGCTATTTCTAAAACAGCAGGATTTCTTTATATGTTTGTGCCTGAATGACTAACAGGAGTACAAAACCTTAGAATTGCTACTGCACAGCGTTAGCCGGCAGCAGGGAACTGGTTGTGATGTCCAAAATATCATCCCTTTAGGCACATGCATGAAAGGAAAGCTTACAGTGATGTTTCCAACCTCCCCAGGCTCCAGTGACAAAAAAATCTGGGATGTTGTGTTAAGCTCGATAACTGTCAGAGATCTGCAAACACAACACAAATGATTGACTCTGTTATTTGCATGACCATGAGGTGTTCCAGTGTGCGTTTTGGAAATGTGTTTTGCATTTGTTTGTTTTTTCTGTCGCTGTTGTTCATCATGGAAATATCACAGGAGAGGAACATTTCATGGATGCATATTGTTTATTAGTCATCAGTCGTATTCAGTCATTAAAGGGGACATATCACGCTTTTTTCATCAATATATATTGGTCTAAGAGGTCCCCAAAACATGTCTTTAAAGTTTATGCTCAAAAAACACTTTGAAATCAGATTTTGGTCTGCCTGAAAAGTCCTCTTCTTCATTCCTCATCAGAACACTCTGTTTTCCCTCTGACCACGCCCCCTCCGGAAGTGGATGTGCCTCGGCTCTCCAGCACGTTGATCTAATGTTTACATGTTGGCTGAATATACACGGCTGCTCAGAGATCACGTTACTTCAACCCTCTGAATCTGATCCTGACGGAGAGGCGCCTGCAGCAGGACCTTTCTGAAGGATTGGTCACAGATTTAGTGTTTCTTGTTGTTTTATTTATCAGTATGTAGACGTGTGTCTTGGTACACAGCTACGAACATGTAGCTATGTGGCTATGCTAACTAGCGCTAGCACTTATCCATGATAAATAAAAATCATCCACTAGATCTTCAAATCTGCAGACGTGGGGAGTAAAACCGACCTCTGCCAGAAAGGCAGCGGGACCTTTCTGAAGGATTGGTCACAGATTTAGTGTTTCTTGTTGTTTTATTTGTCAGTATGTCGACGTGTGTCTTGGTACACAGCTACAGCTACAGCTATGAACATATAGCTAAGTAGCTATGCTAACTAGCGCTAGCACTTATCCATGATAAATAAAAATCATCCACTGGATCTTCAAATCTGCAGACGTGGGGAGTAAAACCGACCTTTGTGTTTATTAAGACAGCCTACAACTAGCATGCCTCCCTCCTAAGCTCCTTGTTAGCACACATTTTTGCAGGTAATGAAAAACGGGGGAGGGATTCAGTATTATTTTATACAGTCTATGGGCTGAACAAGCTCCGAGCTCTGACTCCGTGACAGACCGGATATTGTTGTTACGTAACAAAAACACTGAAGTCTGAAACGGCTCGTTTCACACACATTTACAGAAAGGTGGAGAAATCAGAACAGGGGCAGAATGGATTTTTTTCATTCTCGGGGGGTTTGTAGACATGCCAGGGAACCATATTTCAGGTAAAGAACCATTAAAAAGTCAATTTTGCATGATATGTCACCTTTAAAGCAGTGACAGAGAAGATACACATCAGGGTTTATGATTTTGTAAATATACACAAATCCAATTAAACAGACTCCATAAGATTTACAACTCCCCCATTAAAACAAAACCCAACACAGCAACAGCTGAGCAACAACATACTATGGCACACCTGACAAGATGCTGTTAACAACACTTCACACCACTATACATAACACTCTTGTAAGCACCTGGCACCATGCCTAAAACCACTTTGCAATACAACATGCCACCACTCTGAAAAAATCAACAATGCCTGAGTAACACCCTGACTTTAATGCGACTCTAGTCTTTACAGGATATAAAAACTGCCCAGATGTGTTACCTTGGTCCTTTTTCATGGGTCAGAGTGATGTGAATGTGAACTTTGTCTGTTTTTAACAAAGTTCACATTTTGTAAAAGTAAGTCCTTGTGTCTTTCCATTACTGCCTAATTTCCCCAATGTGTAGTGTAATGGTAATTTCGGTTCCTTTGTGTTCAACTGCTTGAGGTGCCCCATCTCCTGCAAATCGTGATGTCTAGACCTCTTAAACCTCCTGCCTGGATACAAATCCCTGTCCCTGTGCAGATAGCTGCAGCAGACAAAGGGTGTGACATATACCTTAGGGGGCGTTCCTCAGGTATAAATGTTTAGGTCTCCCCATGCTCGGGGTCTTTCTTCATTCTGACTGCTCATGTGTTGATTGAGCTTTTCTTTGCAAAGAAAATAAAACCTTGTCGGCCGGCAGAAGTCTCTATTTCATTCTTCACGAGTAGCAGGAAAAACTTCCACAACAGTAGGAAAAGTAATGCCATGAGTAAAGGTTGCACTCTGCCTCATGGTAAGCCCGCGAATCGGTTTAAGAGCGACCTTGTAATCTCGTGACTTGAGCTGATTGTCATGAGTACAACAGATGTTGAAATGTGGAAAGAGTCCTCATGAATACCTCTTAGTTATCTCTTTATTATGATGTAAATATATGTGTGAAAGACGTGTCTTCAAAGAAAAACTAAAGGCATTTGTGAGAGCTGGCTTTAAGTCGCCAAAAGACAAGGTCACCATTTACACCATAACACCAGCTTCAAGATGCTTACTAAAATTAGCCAGTTCACGTACAAGAAAATGATTCGTGGGTCGACTTGGAGACACAAGGAGGTCAAATGCTTCATCAGATGAGCATACTTGTGAAATGTCACTCACAAAAAACAGAAGTTTACTATCTCATGCATGAACGAGAGCGGCTTTAACCGCAGGGCAAGAAATTTAAACAGCGGTATGTAAAGGAAAAAGGAGAGACCAGTGTTGAGAAGGATAAATTCCCCTGCTTCGACAAGCAGGACGGAACTCTCTGAACTGAACCAGCTGTTGAACAAGGAGATGTTGTGGAGTCATGTGATGTTTGCTGCACCTAGCACCAGCTCTTCTGTTGAAGTTTGTAACAGGTTTACTTAGTCTCTGGGGTGCCAGTCAGTGTCAAGTCTGACAATTTTAAGAATTAATCACAATAAATATTTGATGAAACCCTTAAAAAAATAACCACATGCACTTCTGCACATTCAGAGATTGAAATCTCCCAGAGGCAAAGACACACCCAAAATAATAATTTGATTCACTCCACAGTTTTGCATGATACGAAAATTGTATTAAAGTGCAGACAAAACAACAAGTGAAACAACGGTGTGTGTGTGTGTGTGTGTGTGTGTGTGTGTGTGTGTGTGTGTGTGTGTGTGTGTGTGACCCATCCCATTCAGCCCCACTCAGTTCATCCAACTCAAATCCCTCACTTCTCATCCCTCCCCTGTCACTTCAGGTGTACCCCAGGGCTCTGTCCTGGGGCCCCTCCTCTTCATCATCTACCTTCTCCCACTTGGCAATATCTTCCGCAAATTTGGCATACACTTCCACTGCTTCGCCGATGACACCCAGCTCTACCTTTCCAGTAAGCCCGACTCCACTCTCCCACCCTCCTCCCTCACCCTCTGCCTCTCTGAGATCAAGTCCTGGTTCACCTCCAACTTCCTTCAATTCAACAGCAATAAAACAGAACTCCTATTTATAGGCACCAAATCCACCTTATCCAAAGCCGACAGTTTCTCCCTCTCCATAGACAGTTCAACAATGTCCCCCTCCCCCCAGGTAGAGAGTCTGGGTGTCATCCTTGACAGCTCACTTGCTTTCAACTCTCACATCAATAACATAACCCGGTCTGCATACTTCCATCTCCGCAACATCAACGGTCTCCGCCCCTCTCACCCCTCACACCACTGCTATCCTGGTCCACAGTCTCGTCACCTCCCGTATCGTTTATTGTAATTCCCTCCTCTTCGGTGTCCCTCACAAATCCCTCCATAAACTTCAACTGGTCCAAAACTCTGCAGCCCGCATCATCACCAGAACCCCCTCCTTCCACCACATCACCCCCGTCCTCCAGCAGCTTCACTGTCATCTTCAGAATCAACTTCAAAATCCACCTTTACACATTCAAGGCCATCCACAACCTCTCCCCCCTGTATCTGTCTGATCTCCTCCACATCGTCACCCCCTCTCGCTCCCTCAGGACTTCCTCCTCCCTCCACCTCTCTGTGCCCCCCGCCTGTCTCAGCACCATGGGGAGCAGAGCTTTCAGTCGCTCTGCTCCCCAACTCTGGAACTCACTCCCACCATACATCCAAAACTCTGACTCACTACCCCTCTTCAAATCAAAACTCAAAACCCATCTGTTTCAAACTGCATTCCCTGCTTCATTTCCACTGCTTCATTTTAACTTGGTGTTACTTTGCTTGTTGTTTTTATTTATTATATCGTGTTGTTTTATTTATTGTGTTTTAATCTGTCTGTAAAGCGACCTTGAGTGCTGTGAAAGGCGCTTCTAAATAAAATGTATTATTATTATTATTATTCAAAAGAAAAATAGTCCAATTTGGGATTTCCCCATAACCAAAGTCCAGTCCATTCCGTATCCCCAAAAGAAAAGAAAAAGAATGCCAAAAGTCCGTTACATGTTTAATGCATGGAGAAGGTGAGTGACGTTAGCATATCGCTATTGTGCTAACTAATAGGTGGAATGGGAACAGCTGTTCATTCCAGTTGCTTGGTTTCTCACTCAATCAAACCACTCCAGGTTTGATTGGAATTGAGCTGAAACCACCTCTTTAAGGCGATCTAGGCTCCCTTGTTTTGTTCTGCTTCCAAGTGCGACCGCTGAGTTTACATATGCTCAGCCAATCAGAGCCAACGGGTTTGTTTAGGAGCGACGTCTCCAAACGATCCAGGAGTGAAAACGCGTTCAGACTTACAGAACACATGACACAATGACAGTTTGTAGGAACTCCTTTCTTCTTGTTTCTGATGTAGTGAAACATCAACCAGATTCAGTGTTTGCTTTACAGCTTGGTAGTTTTCCTACTCTGTGTAGAAACAGCAGAGGTAGAACTAGACTGCTAGGCAGGCTGCACCAGCCCAAAGACCACATCACTATACAATAATCCCTGGAAACCCCTGATGTAAGTCTCACTGCAGTGTTAACCACTGTGGTTGAGAATCTTAATATTAAAGCCCCAAATATGATTATGATAGTCTGAAAAGCTCTTTTCTTAGAGGGGTCAACCCGATCCTTATTCCCGCTCATGTCTCCTGGTCCAGGGTGAATCAGAACACTCAGAACAGAAAGGCTGCAAAAGCAGACGACAATAAAAGAGAAGAACAAGACAATGATATCTAAACTAGTCTTGGCGTCTTGGTTTGGTACATAAAGGGATCCAAAACAAATCAGCCAAACACACCCGATGATGATGTTTCTGATCCTGACCCCACCGGACTGTCTCAGCTGAAGATAGGTGATGGGGTAAACAACAGCCAGGTATCGCTCTACACAGGTGAGGATGTGGAACAGATTCTGCCCGGGCAAGATCAAGGCCCATAAGTAAAATCCCACCAAAAGTAAAATGACATGATTTCTTAAGATACCATAAATATAGAAGCAAGAGCCCAAGACACCGATCAGCTCCATGGTGACCATGTTGTAGGTGAAGACGTCAGAGTGGCTCATCTGTTCTGAGCGCTGTTTCCTCCATTGACTGTAGCCCACGTACAAGACGAGGATGAAGAGTGGGAGGAGGAGATTGTAGCAGACGAAAAGGGCAGTGAAGACGTCAAAGCATTCCTGGCCCTTTGTCCAGTAATACAAATCTGAAGATGAGTTTCCTGCCATGTCTCTTTGGATGACTGTGTGGACGTGAAAAGAAAAATAGCAACAGAGGGAGAGGCACAGCGTCAATGTCAGATACAGAACATGGACACACCCCTGTCCCTTGGAAAGAGTCCATTGGGATCTATTGTTTGAGGCAGGAAGGTTACACACTACTATGGCTACTTGTAACCTTTCAAAAATCATGTATGCTGCAATAATTGTTATAATTATTATTGTCAGAACAATTATTACTAATAATTACAATAGGAACAATAATAACATTTTCTGTTATCATTTGTAGTAGTACTAGTAGTAGTAGTAGTAGTAGTGGTAGTGGTGGTGGTGGTGACAACTAAAGAAGTATTAGCAGTAATAGTCGGAGTAGTGGTAGTATTAGTAGTAGCAGTACTAATAGCAGTAGTAGTGGTGGATGTAGTAATAGTAGTAGGAGAAGTGGTAGTACTAAAAGTGGTAGTAGTAGTAGTAGTAGTGGTGATAGCTGAAGTAGTAATAGCAGCAATAGTAGGGATTGTGGTAGTAGTAGTAGCAGTAGTAATAATAGTGGTGGTAGTAGTAGTAGTAGTAGTAATAGCAGTATAAGTAGTAGTGGTAATAGCAGAAGTAGTAGTAATAATAGTAGTAGTGGTGATAGCAGAAGTAGTAGTAATAATAGTAGTAGTGGTGATAGCTGAAGTAGTAATAGCAGTAGTAGTAGTACTAATAGTGGTAGCATTAGTAGTAATAGTAGTATTACAAGTACAAGTAGCATTAGCAGTAGTAGTGGTAGTAGTTGTTGTGTAGTACTAATAGCGGTAGTATAAATAGCAGTAGTAGTGGTAGTAGTAGTAGTACTAATAGCGGTAAATAGCAGTAGTAGTGGTAGTAGTAGTGTTGATAGTAGTAGTAGTAGTAGTACTAATAGTGGTAGTATTAATAGCAGTAGTAGTTACAGTAGTAGTGTTGATAGTAGTAGTAGTAGTACTAATAGTGGTAGTATAAATAGCAGTAGTAGTGGTAGTAGTAGTAGTAGTACTAATAGTGGTAGTATTAATAGCAGTAGTAGTTACAGTAGTAGTGTTGATAGTAGTAGTAGTAGTACTAATAGTGGTTGTATTAATAGCAGTAGTAGTTACAGTAGTAGTGTTGATAGTAGTAGTAGTAGTACTAATAGTGGTAGTATAAATAGCAGTAGTAGTGGTAGTAGTAGTAGTAGTACTAATAGTGGTAGTATTAATAGCAGTAGTAGTTACAGTAGTAGTGTTGATAGTAGTAGTAGTAGTACTAATAGTGGTAGTATTAATAGCAGTAGTAGTTACAGTAGTAGTGTTGATAGTAGTAGTAGTAGTACTAATAGTGGTAGTATAAATAGCAGTAGTAGTAACTGTAGTAGTGTTGATAGTAGTAGTAGTAGTACTAATAGTGGTAAATAGCAGTAGTAGTTACAGTAGTAGTGTTGATAGTAGTAGTAGTAGTACTAATAGTGGTAGTATAAATAGCAGTAGTGGTTACAGTAGTAGTGTTGATAGTAGTAGTAGTAGTACTAATAGTGGTAGTATAAATAGCAGTAGTAGTTACAGTAGTAGTGTTGATAGTAGTAGTAGTAGTAGTACTAATAGTGGTAGTATAAATAGCAGTAGTAGTTACAGTAGTAGTGTTGATAGTAGTAGTAGTAGTACTAATAGTGGTAGTATAAATAGCAGTAGTAGTTACAGTAGTAGTGTTGATAGCAGTAGTAGTAGTACTAATAGTGGTAGTATAAATAGCAGTAGTAGTTACAGTAGTAGTGTTGATAGTAGTAGTAGTAGTACTAATAGTGGTAGTATAAATAGCAGTAGTAGTTACAGTAGTAGTGTTGATAGCAGTAGTAGTAGTACTAATAGTGGTAGTATTAATAGCAGTAGTAGTTACAGTTGTAGTGTTGATAGTAGTAGTAGTAGTAGTACTAATAGTGGTAGTATTAATAGCAGTAGTAGTTACAGTAGTAGTGTTGATAGTAGTAGTAGTAGTACTAATAGTGGTAGTATAAATAGCAGTAGTAGTTACAGTAGTAGTGTTGATAGTAGTAGTACTAATAGCGGTAAATAGCAGTAGTAGTTACAGTAGTAGTGTTGATAGTAGTAGTAGTAGTAGTACTAATAGTGGTAGTATAAATAGCAGTAGTAGTTACAGTAGTAGTGTTGATAGTAGTAGTAGTAGTACTAATAGTGGTAGTATAAATAGCAGTAGTAGTTACAGTAGTAGTGTTGATAGTAGTAGTACTAATAGTGGTAGTATTAATAGCAGTAGTAGTTACAGTAGTAGTGTTGATAGTAGTAGTAGTAGTACTAATAGTGGTAGTATTAATAGCAGTAGTAGTTACAGTAGTAGTGTTGATAGTAGTAGTAGTAGTAGTAGTACTAATAGTGGTAGTATAAATAGCAGTAGTAGTTACAGTAGTAGTGTTGATAGCAGTGGTAGTAGTAGTAGTTGCAGTAGTAGTCATGCAGTCATCATGATCTATTAACCATCTATCTATTTACATTCTGTTACTATATTTTACTTTGGAAAATAGAAACAGTAAAATAATGAATGGACAAAAACAAAATATTTTCAGCAATTTTTAAAAGATGTTTTTCTCCTTTTCCTCATTTAAGACCAATAATGAAAACAGCTGTGTACCTCTGTTTTCTCATTGTTGGTGTGAACTAAATAATAATAATAATAATAATAATAATAATAATGCTAATAATAAGTGAAAAGGAGGTGTCTCCGTGGTTCTTGTTTAGTTATATCTGGACAGGCTCTATTTAAACTTTATTCACACCCTCATTGAAATGTCTTTGAGACTTACTGTTAGACAGCCAGAGCATGTATTATAAGGTAATAGGGCTAAATTGCAAAAGAGATAAGTAGCCATGAATTATTAACAACATATTTTCAGGTACCTGCAACAGTATAACAAAATACAGCAAATATACTACTTTCTCTGCTCTGAGTTATTTCACTCAGACAACATGAAAAATTACAAATCAAAGTCTCTTCAATTTAAACATTTAACAGAAAATAAAACCTATCATCGATCGGTCAGGAGAAAGTTATCGGTCAAAGTAAACAGTAAAACGTATTAAAATCAGATTTGAAGTTATCACACCCACCTTGTCAGCAGTTGGTGCTTCTAATGGTCCTTCATCGGGGTCCCCAACACCACTGACTGCCCTTCACTGATACCTGATCCAGATATTTATGTGCTGATGCTTAAAGCCTGGTGGGATTGTGTTCGTGTGAGTATGTGCTCGTTGATTTGTTACACAGACTATACACTATGTTTTTTGCATATTGCAAATCTGTGCTGTTTTCAGGACACTAGACCACAGTTCAAGTGAGGACATTTCACCATCTTTTATTGAGCCTATGTTATTTATATTCATCTGTTGAAGGGATAAACATTGATTGAAGGTAATGAAATTACTTCTTCCTCCTTTTTTCTCATATTTATTTCATGTTTTATTGAATAGGGAGTAATATGTGGCATTTAAATCATTCCTGAACGATACGCTATTTTACAATGCTGTCACAAACACACTTTCCAGACGGCCTGCCTGAGCCTGAGTAAACATCTGTAATGCACTGCATGAAATAATAAATGACTGTGAAAGACACACGATCTCTTCATTTGCATGACCATTAGTTGCTATTACCTTTGTGCCTTCTGAAAACACATTACACCTGTTTTGCATGAGTTCCTGACTCTTGTCATCAGTAGACACAACACCGCCGCAGAAAGATTTACTACTTTCTGGATGTCTGTGAAGGGTGTCAGTGACAGTTGTTAGCTTAGTTCCTGACAGTTGTTAGCCTAAGGTGCATTTGGACCATCAGTTCCAGGGTCTTTTAGCCCCCAGAACTACTTTACCCTGAACTAAAAGGTTCCTGTGCCCCCATTGTTGTCTGCGTTTTGACTGCAGGCTGAAGTCCGGGTTTGATTGTGCAAATCAGGCCAGTGACGTATGGAGAAAATAAAAAGTAAATGCACTACACCACCAGACCAGTAGAGGGCAGTAAAACAAAGACCAATGCCATTCATCACAGATGACACCATAGAAGCAGACGGACAGGCAGGTCTCATTATGAGCAACACACCAGTTAGCCTGTTAGCATGAAGAGACTCAGCTGGTCTGTTTTAGATGGTGCTATATTTCATCACAGATGGATTCACTGAATCAACACGTGAGAGGAGATAAGCGCGAGTAGCAAAGACGTTTCAACACGGCTTTAAAATCCTTTTGAACTCAAAAAGCCGTGGCAGAGATCGGCCGGTGTTTTGGTTTAAACAGCGACCCTGTTAACTGGAGACTTTCAGCCGGATGCATCCCTCATAAACGTCTTTAGACCATCATTAAATATCTGATGAGGATATTTTGAAATCTTAATAAAAACTAAACTAGTTTGCATTCCCAGGAACTCCCTCTGTGTTTCAACAGCTGTGTAAACTCCACAAACACTGACACGTTCAGCTGCAGGTCTCCAGTTTACAGGGTCACTTTTATAACCAGAACACCAGGAGAGACGCATTCACGGTGGGCTGAGAGAAGACTACTGTTACAAGCTGCTAAATCAAGAGAATCACAGCTTCTTCTTTTGAAAAGTACACACACATACAAAAAAGATAGAACAAATCAAAACTAATGAAAGAAAGAGAAATCAAGTGAATCACAGATGTGTGTGATGTTATTGTGGACGGAGGGAGGAATAAAAACACTGAGGTTAATCTACCAATCAGACACGTTCAGCATTGCAGAAAGTCCCGGGACCTTTAAAAAGTACTACCCCCCAAGCAGGGACTTATCAGGGGGGAGATTATCTACCCCTGAACTAAATTTAGACCCTGGGTCTACTAGTTGAAATGCACATAGTTCAGGGGTAAAGTTCCTCAGGTTGAAAAAAGCCTCTAGTAGAGAAGAATGCCCCCCTTAATATTTCATTTATTCACTCAGATTTTATTCATATTAACATTTAGAAGATTTATGCAATTCTGTCTCAAGATGGGTAGTACAATTTTGTAATACACAAGAGGCAGAGACAAAACACACACAACAATGAATATGCACTTTAGAGACACAAATGCAACAAGAAAATACAAGTAGAACAACAGATCATGACTACATGTCTGAAGAAGGTAAAACCCAGCACAGGTGGATTTACAGAGGAACGGCTGGAGCAGGATCTCAGGTGCTCAACAACAGCGTCAGTATGTTTTATTTAAAGGGTCATAAAGTTACGGTTTTACATATGAAATGGAGAAGAAGTATTTGTACATAGTATATTACATTCAGGCCATAGCTCAGATACTGTCTCAGCTCCAGTGGAGGACAGTTCCACATTTTAGGAGCAACAACCCGAAACGCACTGTATGATCTCCTATAGTTTTGAGTCTGGCTGGAGCTTGACCATGCTGTGCTCTGTGCACAGTCACAAGAGTTTAAACTGGATTAGATGAGAAGCCAGTGCAAAGACCTGAGTATGGGTGTGATATGAGACCCTCAGCAAAGACGTGTTGCTCAGACAGCTGAAAAGAAATTAACAATAATCTCTCCAAAATGAAACAAAACAGTTAAGAGACATTTTCCAGTTTAAGACATTTACACCTAAATGTCATCTGCATAACAATAATAAGAGACAGCTTTAAAAGTTCTTATTGGGGGGCCGGGGGCCTAGCGGTCTAAGTGCGCCCCATACACAAAGGCTACAGTCCTCCTCGCATGTGCTGCATGTCTTCCCTAACTCTCTACTCCCCACATTTCCTGTCTCTCTTCAGATGTCCTGTCAAATAAAGATGTAACTTAAAAAGTTCTTATGAGGGGAGCAGATGCAGAGGATGAGAGTGTGTGGACGCAGTCTACAGCAGACTGTACTTTAGACAGCAAAAAACACGCCGGCCAAGTACACTACCCGTGGACACGAGGCAAGGCACACTTTGACTTATCTAAAGTACCCAAACATGTTCAGACCTAACTCATCCTGTGTTTCTTTTACAAAGTGGAAGTTTCCCCACTCGATGTAAAAACAGCAGAGGAAGCACCAGACTGCTGGGAAGGGAGAACCAGGCAAAAGACCACATTGCTACACAAGAATTCCTCGAGTTGATTCCTGACTGTAAAACTAATGTAATGTGACCAATGTTGCCAAAGATCCTTAGCAACAAAGCACATATTATAGCCATGATGGTCTGATAAGCCCTTTTCTTTGACTGATCAACCCGCCCCCTGTTCCCACCCTCCTTCCCCGGGCCTGGGCGGAACAAAATGTAAAGAACACAAAAGCTGCAGAAGCAGATGAGGATGGAGGAAATAATAAACACGATCATATTAAAAGTGTACCAATGAAAAAGAAGATGAACTGCACTCAGGGATCCAATGCAAGTCAGCCAAACAAACCCAATAGTGATGTTTCTGATCCGGACCCCGCCTGACTGTTTCAGTCCTAGGTAGGTGACAGGATGAACGACAGCCAGGTAGCGCTCCACACAGGTGATGAGGTGCAAGAGAGCCTGTCCAGGTGCGGTAACTGAGAGGAAGTGCATCCCTACAGCTGTGTACCTTTCTTGAAATGTGTATGCACCAAAAATGTAGAACCAAGACCCCAAGATGCCAAAGAGCTCTATGACCACCATGTTCATGGTGAAGACATCAGAGTGGCTCATTATTTCTGACGTGGCAACAGAACGCTGTTTCCTCCATCGCTGGTATCCCAGGTACAAGACGAAGATGAAGACGGGGAGGAAAAAGAGGAAGGTGGCGAAGAGGGCAGTATAGACTGCAGTGCACATCTGGGAGTCGTTGGAGGAGGAGTTGGAGGAGAAGTTGCCTGCCATGATTCTTTGTGTGGATGACTGTACGGACAGAAGAATCAGAAGAACAAGTGAAGCACCTTTACATGTTGTTAAAAGCTCTACCTCTGACACCCTCACACAGTTCTCTAATCAGATCTCTAATGTTCCTTTTGGAAGTACCTTTACCATGAGCCCCGAGTCTGTTTGGGACTCGTTCCGCAGCATTCCCGAAAGCCACTTATGTAATTAGCTGCTCAATTTGCTCTTCTTTCATTTGGTCAAAGCAAAAGAAAACTCAACTTAACTGCAACCTCAAAAATTCTGCTTCATGGTAATGGTAAATGATAAATGGTAAATGGACTTGTACTTATAAAGCACTTTTCTAGTCTTTCTGACCACTCAAAGCGCTTTAACACTACTCGACACATTCACCCATTCATACCCATTCACTGATGGTAGAGGCTGCTACAGTAAGGGACCATCAGTGTTAGCTAATCTCATTCGTACACATTCACACACCTCTGAACAACAGAGGGAGCAATTTGGGGTTCAGTGTCTTGCTCAAGGACACTTCGGCATGTGACTACCGGAGCTGGGATCGAACTGCCAACCTTCCGATTGATAGACGACCGACTCTACCCACTGAGCCACAGCCGCCCCTAACTTTTCTGGTTTGGTTTAGCGATGTCCGGTTCCAGATTTAGTGACCGTTGCTTAAATATCGTGAGACTGGCAGCAGACAGAGACAGTTGGAGAGCTAAAGGCTAACACAAATTGTCAAACTTGGAAAGGCTGTCTTTTTGTCCAATGCTATTAAACACATTTTATAGTCAACACTGAGAACCCTCAAGTCAGAAAACAAATCAACTTCATTTCACCCACCTTATCAGTAGTCGTTTTCTCACTGTCCTTCCCCAGAGTCTCCAAAGCATTGACTGATGTCACTACTAAATGACCTCAACGTTCATGCTCTTATAACAGGAGTGTGAGTGATCGTGTGAGTGTATTTGCATTTGTTGTACTGACAGACAGCACCAGACTATTTCTTTTGGATTTGCATACTGTTAATCTATCATCTGTCGGGACAAATACACATTAAATAAGAAGATTAATGTTTGTTTCCTTTAACTTCCATTTATTAAACCAATGTTTGCAGAGTGAGCGCTGAGCACTAATGAAAATATCGTGATGTTAAATATAGGAATCAATGGCACATGATGTATTCAGTCATTGCATGGCCGATGGTTGCCCTTTCTGATGTGCACTTGTGTTCATTTATGTGAATAAAACTGCCTTACAGTTGTTAGCCTGGTTCCTGGAAGTCGTTGGCCAAGTTCCTGATAGTCTTTAGTCTAGTTCCTGTAATTAAGTTTGAGCCCTACAGCTGATAGGCGTGAGCACTCGCTGCAAGGCAGAGCTGCAGGAGGATTAAGTTGAGGAGCTGACAGGCTGACGTCTGATCCCAGAGGAAAATTTGACTGCTCAAGGGTTTCTCTTCTAAGTCTCCAGAGACAAAATTGAGATTCTCACTTCAGCCTCATTCAAGTTTCAAATTGTTCTCATTGGTTTCTCATCAGTTTCTCCTAAAATTCACTAGGAGAAATAGTTGAGACCATGACATGAGTCTTATTAGAGACTTAAATGAGAGATCTCATGAGAGAGGACTGTAGCCTCTGTATTTGGGATGCTTAGACTGCTAGGCCACCAGCGCCCAAAAGAATCCACCCCTTTAATTGTAACAATCTGGCTAAATCTGGTCAGCCCTTTTGCGGCCCATATTTTAAATAAATGGTCGGTCATACCTGGTATGAAATCTCTATCTTTTGCAATTTCTCTCAAATCCACTAAATCTTTGTGAAGTTGTTTTGTTCCAAACAGACTTATAAAGGAATGATCATATTGTGAAGTCAAAGAAGAGATCATTTCACATCTAAATATCTGATCTTGAAGTGGTTCAAATGTTTTAATGAGAATTGTAAGTTTGTGGACAATTACATTGAAATCTTCATTTTGCAGGGCACTATAAATGTTCATGAAAAGATGAGCTCAGGCTCTTTCTTTGCTCCATCTGAGCTCAGCTTGAGACCCAAAAACTGAGTCTGACAAAAACAAATGGATGAGGTTAGATTGAGACAATTGAGAGAGCTCCCTGATTTCTCCACCTGAGCTCAAAAGGAGTCACAACACTTGAGAAATACCTGAGAATCATTTCAGATTTTGACCAGATCCCCTTTTGAACTGAAAGGGAGACTAAGCTGAGACTTTTTACAACTTTTCTCTGGAGGCAAGATTGAGAAACAGGAGACATAAGCTACAGTCTCATTGCTTTCAAACAGATCTCATTGTTGTCTAGGAGACAGAAATGAAACACTTTTGAGATCTCCTCTCTAAATTTATTTTCCTATGGGATACCCCATTTCAACCGAGGCAGTTTCAGGGCCGGTTCGGAGCCGGCGCTCGATTGAGAACCGGTTTTACGTGTGTCAACAGCGAGTGAACCGGCTCCCGTGCGGGAAAATCAGTTCCAGAGCGACTCCAACTCTTTGCTGGTCTAGAACCGCGAACTGCTTACGTCAGTGGCAAGGGTCGAGGTTGCCGTTAAAAACACAAACCAAACGTGTTTCCTCCACTGTCCTGTAGTGAAAAATCAAACAGACTAGTGGATTCAAGGCAAAGCAGTGGTTGGCTGAGGAGACAAGCTGCTGTTGTCCGCCATTGTTGTTGTGAGGGAAAGTTCGCGCTAGCGCTGCTGGGAAAAGCAGTCACGTAAATCTGACGCCATGACGTGCCTCTTCCACGGACTCGAGAGGGCGTAAAAACAAACAGGTGCCGTGTTGGTTCACGAGTTCAACCAGCTCGGAACCAGCATGAGCACCAGCCCAGAAATACAACCCAGTTCACGTTGGTCGAAAAGAGGTATAACGGGGCAAAGCTCATAATCAGCTAGCCGTGTTGGCGCTTGAAAGTTTAGTTTAGAGCGCACAGACATCTCAGGAGAAGATACATGGCTGGAAGGATCCATCATAAACCAAGGAAAGCACAGGATGTCTGGCTTAAAGGACCACAATGAATAATAGGGTTACAGGTTGATACATGGTAGGACAGCACTCTCCGTGGGGTGTCGGTGAGAATAAAGGACAGGAGACATGATGGAGTTTTAACCGTTTTGTGAAAGTTCTCCTTATACAACAGTACAGCAGATCCAGTTATGGGATACAGGAGACAGGTGGGTGTGTTCGTGTATGATTTCATTGATTGATATGAACAATATGAGCACAAGCAATAAACCATCATCATTAATACGGGAATAGTGATGAAGGTGTTACCACTACAGAGAACACTTATAATTATATAACACTGCTACCAACATTAATGCTGCACAACATGATGATAAATGAACAGAAACAGGATTATATAGGTGATTAGATATACTAGTTTACACGTGCTCATGGCGTCTGTTTGCCCTCTTGAGGCTACATCAGTTGACACACACGAATATTCATAGACGGGAAAACGTCAGTTCTCTGTCTGGTTAAAATAATAGGACACACAATTTACTTCTTGGGCATTCATGCAAACAGGAAAGGTGATACAACATCTTCCTGAAAGTTGTTAGCTTAGTTACTGTGTCAGGTTAACCTAAACCAGACACACAGGCATTAAGAACTACAAAATAAATCAGGAAGCCAAATAGAGGTGAAGGTTACTTTATTTGTACCTGTAGCTAGATTTTGTTTTCAGTGAGTCAGCCTCATATTTTGATTAGAATAAAACACACAATTTACAACATAAGATATGGATCACTAATACAAGAGGAAGACAGAAACACAAAACTAAACAAGATGAAATTGTGACAAGGAAACAGTGATAACAGCCCACAATGCTCTATTAACCACCAACACGAATCAGTCGGTCTTGTCTTTGTTGAACGTGTTTGAGTACTCTTCTCTATCATTTCTGTTTCAGGGCTTAGACCTCACATTTTAAGAACTGCTGATAATTCTTTCACACACTCAGCCTGTTGCAGTCTTCTGCTTGCAGCCTCGCAGTTTCCCTGCTCTGTGCAGAAACAGCAGAGGGAGCACTAGACTGCTCGGCAGAGAGAGCCAGGCAGCAGACCATGTCATGAAACAATCATCACTCATGCTTATTGCTGATAAAACATTCAGCATAACATAAACCAAAATAATGAAAGACCTCAGCAGAAGAACTCCTGTTATGGCCAGGATGGTTTGGAAAGCCCTCTGCCTTGCCGGGTCAACCCTCTCCCTGTTCCTCCCAACCTCCCACGGCCCTGGATGAATCAAAACATGAAGAACGGAGAGACTGCAGAAACAGACGACAGCGGAGGAGAGGAGAGTAGTTATGAGATTCAAGACGAAACTCGCCCAAACGGTCTGTGCTACGATAACTGAAGCAAAGCAGATCATCCAAACACAACCGATGCTGACGTTTCTAATCCTGACCCCGCCGGACTGCTTCAGCCCCATGTAGGTGACGGGGTGAACGACCGCCAGGTAGCGCTCCACACAGGTGAGGACGTGAAACAGAGTCTGTCCAGGTACGATGATGGACAAAATGTAAAACCCCAAAATCAGCAGAGTCTGTTGCTCAGAGAAGGAGCCGTAACAGTAGAGAGACATCCCCGAGACGGATACCAGCTCCACGCCGGCCATGTTGAAAGTGATGATGTCAGAGTGGCTTATCATCTCCGCTGTAGGGTTAGAGCGCTGCTTCCTCCACCGCTGGTAGCCCATACACAAGACGTGGCTATAAAGAGGAAGGAGGAAGAGGACGGAGCAGGTGAAGAGGGACGCAAAGACGAATCGGCATCCTGGGATTTGAAGATGACCGAGGGAGGAGTTGGAGAATAAATTGACGAACATGTTCATCTTTATGGACGACTGCATGATATGATACAGAAGAGTAAAAAACAGAGGAAATGAAAATACGTCCTTTAAAAATGCAGACAAACAAAGACTGATCTCTGAATTCAATTTATCAAGTGTTCTAAAAAGTCAGCAACAAATTCAGAAGCTTTTAACTCCCATCCATGATGCAGACGCTGTTTCTGTGTCCTTCTGAATCAGGGATATCCACTGCTGTCTGCTCTGTATGTGTACAGTCTGAGTTTGTGTGCATCATACACTCAAAAGATGCAGGACTTCAGAGGTTTTTGCATATTGCAAATCATCTGCTGAGTGTGACATGGACTGTAAACTGCAGCAGGCAAGTCATGCTCATGGCGTTACTTTGACACAGCTGAGGGGTTATTCAGGTTTAATGTTCCACTGAGGTGTCTGATAGCAGCGTGGCATCTCAAACGCAGCGCCAAAAACGATGCCGTCAAATACTTCACGTCTACATGTCAGCCTTAATAATGTTCTTTTTGTTAAATTGTGTTAACAAAGGCCTCAAAAAGTCTGAGAGAGACCCTTCACACACTTGATGATTTGTAGTGATGGGAATTCCGGCTCTTTTTAGAGAGATGGTTCTTTTGGCTCGGCTCACTACAAAGAGCCGGCTCTTTCGGCTCCCAAGTGGCTCCTCAGATTTTTTCTTGTTTGAATGACTGTATTACCTAAAATAATGTTAAATTATATGTCAAATGAATTACTAATATAAAAAACATACATTATATCAAATGTTTATCATTTAAAAGGCTTTATTTATATTCTCAACATGGAGCAGAGTTCTACAGAAATTAAATTATAAAGTACAAAAAACAAGACTCATCTCAATTAGACAAAAAGGTCCAATCTCTGATTGTATGTTTATTATCTAGAAACTTTTAAACACCTTCATTAACAGCAGGTTCCCTTGATTGTCTCTATTCTTCCAATTGCACTGATGGATAAACAGCTCTAATGTCCATGACCTGGATGACTGAGATCCTTCACAGAACCTTCTAATGTGCCTATGCAGGTTTTTTGTGGACCCTGAAGGCTGATTTATACTTCTGCGTCTTCCCTACGCAGCAGGGGCTGACGCAGACATGAGCACCACATACTTGTGCGTCGGTGTGTTCGTGTCACGCCTGAGGGCAGTGCGGTCTCTCTGATAGCCGGTCGCCTGCTTCCGGCCCCGCTACAATCTCTGTTTACTTTTCCACAGAGATTCAGAGCGTGTTCTGTTAATCTACAGCTGATACATGTTGCTGTTTATCATACAGACATGATTACATGAAGAACAGAGAGGAGGAGATGAAATACACGGACGATGTGTGGCCGATGTCCGGGATCCTGGAAGTGTTGTAAATGCGGGAAAGACAAAGCCGCCGAGTGGACCAATCACAGAGCTTGCGGTCCGCGTCGGCTCTATGGGGAGTTACATTTTGGAGGAGGTGCACGTCAGCTACGTGCGTAGGCCACGGCGTAGGTACGGGAGCTATGCGGACGCCCGGCGTAGGGTACGCCGTTGATTCAACGCAGAAGTATAAATCAGCCTTAACTGATGAATTTTTCACCTTACAGTCTACACTCTGCCTTTAAACTGTCTCTGCCATTGAAATGCGTGCACAGTTTACTGCGTTTCCTGCAGTCACTCGTTTTCTCACCTTTCCAGTGCGTTCTCTGTCTGTCGCGCATGTTCTCCCTCTCGTCTCCCTCCTGTTGGTGTGCACACTGTGCTATGTGTGTAGACACGTGATTGGTCAAGACGCCATCATGTCATGACCAATCACGTGAGGCTTTAACAGAAAAAGACGAGAAAAAAAAACAAAAAAACGCGACCGACACATCACTAATGATTTGACAGTGGGACAGTCCTAAGCCCTCACGGACTCAGCAGGAACGCGCCTCAAAGTCGGTGAGTGTGAGTGGACGTTGAGATTGGGCCAGGGTGTAGAGTTCAGCGAGGATATTGAGATTCAGCCTAGGAGCAACAACCACAAACTAAAACAGGAACCTCTTCACACATGAGGAATACAACACAAGACCTGAAACACAAGGTAAAACTACACAGGGAACCAAAAAACCAAACGAGAGCCACTCGTGACACTGGGTCCTGCTACAGATAGAATTTTATCGAAGGCATGGTGGTCTTAGTGAATTACCTGATCAATTACAGCATGTCAATAATGCACACCAAACTACGACACACATTAATGTCCCTAACAAACCTTTTGAAACATCGTCGTCTAAACTCATGGAACGATCTGCATCCAAAGGTTGGACTTCACACACATGCTAAAATGTAATCGTCCTGTTCACATGCTCTCCACAAACTCACGCTGCTCCATATTAAAATAGATTTGGATCAGACTCCAGTGTGAGGCAGTCAGACGGTTTGGTGACGCCGAGAAGGACGAGTTCAACAGACTTCCTCTGAGGTTGCAGAAAAAATCATCGGTGTCGACCTGCCCCCCATCCAGGACTTGTACCGGTCCCGGGCCAGGAAACAGGCAGGTAGCATCACCGCTGACCCCTCACACCCTGGACACAAATTCTTCAAACTCCTCCCCTCCGGCAGGCACTACAGATCACTGTGCGCCAAAACAACCCGCCATAAGAACAGTTTCTTCCCCCAGGCTGTCACTCTGATGAACACTAAACCATAACAGTGTCATACCTGTCAGATAAACACTCTCTGTAAATATACATGTAGATACACAATGCAACAATTCTCCAGCAGAATTCCATATTTCTATTTTTTGTATTATTTAATTACTATTTTTATAATGTAAAAACTACCTCTGCAACTCACCACTGCACTTTATCATATTATTTTAGCCTGTACATGTTAATCAAGTAAGTAATTATATTTTTATTTTATTTTTTAATGTAGTTCTTATTCTTATTCTTATGCATTGTAAAGAGAGCACAGTTTACTAAAGTCAAATTCCTTGTGTGTTCAAGCATACTTGGCGAATAGAGCTGATAAAGCTGATTCTGAGGTTGGTGCTTTAATCTATGAAAAGTGAGAAAAGTAAACAAGCACTGAAAGTGAACTTGTGCTTCTGTATCCAGCTTTTCTTTGGAGTAATCTTTAAAGTTTAGTGACTTATATAAAGTCTTTTTATCTTTATTTAGGAACTCACAGATGAGGATAGTTTGACGTACAAGATTTGCTTCTGACATGATCATTTTGAGACTTTGAGAACATCAACTGAATATTTGACTTCATAGAAATGAGCCTTAACAATAGAGAGAACTTCATTTTAATGCTGCGCCTCTCATACCTTCTCTTTCTCCCCTCCTTTCCTTTTCAAGCACGATGCATTCAATCCTTTCTCTGAACTCCTCTGCCGGTCCTGATTTCCCTTCTCATCTCTCCTCTAATCTGCTCTTTCATCATATATTGGCATGCCTCAGCTCCAGAGCGAACACGTACCACCTCGTTGCCCTCTGCATCGCCTACCCCGTTTACCTCCCTCTCCTCATCTTTGTTCTCTACCTGGGACTCAAACACTGGTGGGTGTCTGTTGTTGACATTTATGTTCTGGTTAGCTTGGTGTTACCTCTGCTGTTTCTACACCAAGCAGGAAAATTACCATTTAGGAAATCAGGATGACAGCTGAGACTGACTTCGGACTTCCATCAGATCCGTCTCCGATCCACTGCGGTCCGGCTCCGTGCTCTCTCGTCCATCAACAACCACCGGTTGAGTTTTCAGAACGCAGCACGGAGCAGGACCTCCGGACAGCTGGAGTCATGTGACCGAGGTTTTCCTGCAGTATTCACTGAATCAAGGATTCTCCTCCTCCTCTCCTCATCCATGTTGTCTTTCTGGTCCTCTGAAAACCTCTGACCTGTTGACTCCAGGCCTGGCTCCGCTCATCATGACTTTGGTTTGTTGTTGTAGTTAAGTGAAATACGATCTGGTGATAACACAGAGTGTTTTATTCTGAAAATTAACCGGATGTTTTCATTTTGTTTTGGTGAAACCTGACTTCCTGTCCCGCTCCATCTGCTCTGTTGAGTTTGATGCGTCGTGCTCCGACATCCGGCACAAATAGAAGTCTTGTGTATCTGATCCGGAGGGCTCAGACCTGCCGGATCAGAGATGCAGCTGGAACGCACCGGAGTGGATCCAGTGGAAGATAACATTGACTAGAATAGAAACCTATCAGATCTTGGGCTGTGACGGATCAGAGACGGACCAGACACGGGTATATTTCAGTTCAGGTTCAAGTCCACCAAAATTGCGCCCCCATCAAACTTCCTTCCTCTGAGCTCTGCTGAGACAGAAATGATGTCCTTGACGTTAATCTAACCTTTCGTTTGACTTCCTGATAAAACAGGTTACGAGAGTTTCCTCCCTCCACATCGGAAACATCAACAAGATTAGATCTATGCTGTTGTTTAATGATGCTGAGGTTCTCATCTTCCCTTTGTTTCATCTAGACTAGATTGTTGTGTGGTCTATTTGTCAGATTGTCTAAGAAGAGTTAGCGAGGTCTCACCCTGCTCTAATGTTGTACCAGATTTCCATTACATAATATTGGATAGCTTTGGTTTCCTGTGAGAATACTTCAAGGGAAATGATGATGGAAATGATTCAGACACAGAGATGTAAATGTTATTATAACAGGTGAGCTGGGCTGAATGACAATATAGGATTTGTGTACCAAACTAATTGTATTTGAATATGATGAGTTTGTGTCACTTGTCTGTTTAAATGAGCCAAGCTGTGAACGACTCATTTACTCCCTTTTTTTTTTTATAGATCTTGGATGTTAATCAAAGTGTTTGAGTAGATTTTAAACTAACGTGTGTCTTATAACTCAGTAACTTCATTGTACCCCACAATACTGTATAATGGTACCAAGGGATATAAGCAGGGACATGCCTTTATAAGTTAATGATCATTCTTTGAATGTTTTTAAATGTATTTTAATGTTTAAAAAGATACAAACGTGGGTGAAATAAACTGTTAAGTTTCACCCTCGGACTCACCCTGGACAATAAACTCAACTTTGATCAACACACCACTGACATTCACAAACGCTGCCAACAAAGACTCTCTGCCATCCGCAAACTCAAAGCACTTTCTGTCGCCCCCCACCTTCTACTGTTACTGTACCAAAGCATCATCCAACCCATTCTCCTCTACTGTTCCCCCTGCTACTACAACATGCTAACTGTCTCCAACAAAAACAAACTCATACGCACCACAAACACTGCCACCAAAATCATCCGCCTCCCCACACCCAACCTGTCTGACCTCAACAACAGAGCCATCACACGCAGAGCACGGACTAGAACACTGGACCCCCAACACCCCCTCTACTCAGTCTTCACACTACTCCCCTCCGGTCGCAGGTACAGATCCCCTTACTGTAGGCGAGCCCGGTTTGGCAGAAGCTTCGTCCCATCGGCCATAGCACTGCTAAACAGAATGCCACTGTAATGTGTTCGGTGTGTTTATATGTGTCCGGTGTGCATATTTGTGTCCAGTGTGTTCATATGTGTTCGGTGTGTTTTATATGTGCCCAGTGTGTGCATATGTGTCTGGTGTGTATATTTGTGGGATGCGGGGCACCACTACTGTGAGGCTGGGTGGATGGTTATGGTTATTGTGTTCATACATGTATTCCTGTACAGACGGTGGCAACAAATCTCCTTATTAAGGACAAATAAAGATCTATCTATCTATCTAACACACTGTATATTAAGATATAATAGAAATAGTGTTGTATGATGACATGTAATAATAATTATAATTGTTGTCTCGTGTTTTAATGCATTGTTGCAGTTTCTTAATGTATCATGCTGAGGTGAAATATACTCAAAAATGTTCCTGTCACTAGTATAATCAATACACAGTTTATATTCATGTACAATAGGCTTTTATTTAGCCTGATTTTGACCTGTTCAAAAGCTGAGAGCTTGACTGCAACAGAAGTTTGGACCAAGTGTGTGAGCTCTTTGGATGATGAGTGAAGAGAACATGATCATTCTTCATATCAACGGACAGTTTTTTTAAATATTAAATGTTATTAGAATGGACAAATTCAATGAAATGCATTTAAGTTCATACCATTATTGAGGCTGTAGTGTGAGAAATGTTGTGTTGAACCAGACTCTTAACCACAGCCACAGTCTGAAGATAACACAGAAAACAAAAATCAATGCAATATTTGGCGAGCTGGCCAGGAGAAAATGTGAGGCTTCTGCTATTTAACAGTCCCTCCAGGAAGTTGCGATTTGCAACGCAAATTCAACCAATCAGCGCAAATTTGACCAATTACCTCAATCTCAGCCCCTGTACGTCATCGGTTTCATCATCAATTTCACTTCCTTGGAACATAAACATAAGTTCTCACTTGATCGGCACTTTTCAACAACAAAACACGCACAGAGAACGGGTGAAAAGAGAGAGGACAGCAGGCAGGACAAGTGACCATGACAACGTTGTTATTTATAGACTGAGGGGCTCAGTGTTAGCTTGGTCTCTACCTGCAGCAGGTGTGCTTTATGAACCAGCTCTCCTCACCTCCATGCATCTGTCTCTTCTTCATTGATGATTTTTACCCCCGGTGTGCGTTAGTGACAAACACACAACCGGGGGACGTCTGTTGACTATTTGATGTTTGACGTTGTTGCCGCCATTACTGTAAAAAGCTCTGCGTCTACAGCTTGATTTAATCCAGTTTGGTGAAACATCAGACACATTTAGTAAGTTTGGATCAACTCATAGTCATCAAAGATGCAGATTCGTTTCAGAGTGCCGTGAACTAACTGACTGTGCCTCTGTCGCTGCGAGGTGCATTCAGGGACCGTCGTAAATGTGAAATATAGTCCTTTCATGGCATTTCTCTGTGATACAAGAGAATTAAAACACAGTCAGTGGCCACATCAAGAATGTTTTCTTAAAAACAACTGTAATTTAGCATATTTACTTGCCCCTGAGATGTTATTGGGGGGAAAAAAGGAAAAAAAAAATCGCAACTTTCACCGCAATTTTTTCAAAAAGCTGTCGCAAATTCAAGCTTTTTGGGCCGCAACAATCACAAAAAAAAATCCTGGAGGGACTGATTTAAGGTATCTTTACACCAAACGTGAGCACATCTTTTCTTTGCTTTTTCATCAGTGTACACAAAGATGCTTTGGGGTGGCTGGTACACCCTGGAAAGGTTGTACACTCAGACTGCCCTGCAGTGCTACTTTTTCTAGGCTGCATGAACATTACACAGAAGTGACAGCATGGACAAAGGAAACACCAGACAGAGTGATGAAGCAGCAGAGGAACTTATATCGAGTTGAAAACATGTGAATATGTTGGTACCATTTCCCTGTAATACATGCAATGCAAGTATCTAGACCTGTTACCTGTGTACTGAGATACACTGACAGAAAGAAGAGTATATGAAAGATATGATTACTGTGGAGCTGTGGGAGGAGGTTACACTACCGTGCATTGCACTGTAAACTGTAAATATAAAGCAACAAAGATTCAGCTGTTAAAGGAATTCTTTCAAGTGTTAAAAAAACCTATTGAAGTGCGTGAAAAGCAATGATATCATTGTATTAAAATTAATAATTATGTTTGGTAATTTGAATATGTTAAGATCTTTACAGGCCTCCAAAGACAGGATATGCAAAAGTGACACAAGTAATCACACAGGATATTCAAATAGCGGTGCTGCAGACCCTGTGGGAGCTTCATTTGCAAGCTGCAATTTACTGTGAAAAAAACCATTAAGTAAAGGTAATAACACATGCAAACACCTGTTCTTCACACGCAAACATCATTAATGCCTCACGCACTTAGCTTTATCACAGATTGGTAATAAAAATAAACTCAGATCAGACGACAGCGACCCTGACGCACACACTGATCACACAGAAGACTGGCCAGTTCAAGAAACTTTGCTGAGGTGGGTTTTTTTTATCGAAATTAAGTTGATTTTTAACCATGATTTTGTTTAAAGTCAGTTATAATTTATTATAAAATACACTACTGCACCAGAAATGAACCTGAGTTCACAGTACGAGCTGTGTTGAAGTCGTAGTAAGAGATTCTCTTTACTAATATTGATAATATTGTGGGTTTTTAAAAGTAATCTTAAGACTTACCTTTCTAAACTGGCTTTTAACTTTAATTGCAATTCCCTTTTAGACCTGGAATGCATTATTACCATTATGACCATTGTTTTAGCATCATTTTTATCTATTTTATGATAATCTATCTTATTATATTAGATTTTCATATTATTTTAATTTTCTGCTATTTATCTGATTTCATTCTATTTATTTTATTGTAATGGCTTTATTACATTTTATTTTGATACCTATTTTTAATCCTTCCTCGTTAAATAAAGATCATATATACATATACATATATATACATATATATATATGCATATACATATATATTTATATATATACATATACACTATAACTGTAATTCAATCAAACACTGTAAAATGTGTTTTTTCAGGACAGCTTGAACCATAGAAACTTAGTGATATTTGTTCTGCCTTGAATTAATCCTTCATAAATATTTGTGTTAGAAGTGATCAGACATTTTTTGAAGGTTGTAGTTTCTCTTGCTGTCCTGAGTTGATCTTTAGTATTTTCCTTGTTTCATGCCTTGTTTAGGTTATCCTTTGTCTTCCTTGTGTGTAGTGATACATGTCTCATGTTGTATTCCTTTGTGTATTTTCTTGTGTTACTAAGTCTTGTTTTTTGTGCTTCGTGTTTTATTTTGTAGTTCCTTATCCCTGTGTTTCCAGTTTTACATTTGGTTTGTGCCTTTTGTGCTTTTATTATTAAATCTTTTTTTTCTGTCAGTGGGGGAAAATGGAAGAGGACCCACGTGCAGAAAAATAATGTTTCAATAATAAAAGAACAATCTTGTTCAGGCTATGATGTCAGCGTGATAGATGAAATAAACTCAACTTTGTCAAGTTTTATTATCAGTGCTCTTTGCAAAGAGGGAGAAAACAAGTGAACTTCACTCAGTGGAAGTCAGATGTCTTCTCCCCCCACAAATGTGAGTTCAAACAGTATATACAAAAGAATCAAATAAGTGTGGTACATTGACAGGAAGCTTCTTCCAAAAAAAGATAACATCCTTTGGTCTAACAAAGATCATTGATGGGTAGAGTGGAGAATCTGTGAAAACAAAAGCCTTCTGTACATGACCTTGGACAGATGCATGTGTAACAGTTCCTATAATAATAATCATAATACCTAAGTTTTATATAGCGCTTTTAAATAACTCAAAGACGCTTTACAAATAAATAAATAAATACAAATAAAGACATACAAGACAAGCAGACGACAAGGGAAGAGGTGGAAAAATTAATGTGAGGGGAATGCCTGTTTGAAAAGGTAAGTTTTTAACTGTTTCTTAAATGAATGAAGTGAGTCAGAAGCACGGATGTGTGGGGGGAGAGAGTTCCAGAGGGTGGGGGCGGCTATGGCAAAGGCCCGGTCCCCCAAGGTACGGTGCTTGGATTTAGTAATGAGAGTGAGGAGGTTGGAGTCAGAGGATCGGAGGCGGCGGGAGGGGTGGTAGTACTGGAGAAGGTCAGTGAGGTATGGGGGGGGCCAGGTTATTGAGGGATTTGTACGTGGTGAGCAGGATCTTGAAATGGATACGCTGTTTTACGGGGAGCCAGTGGAGCTGTTGAAGGACAGGGGTGATGTGGTCTCTGGAGCGGGAGTGGGTGAGTAGCCGAGCAGCAGAGTTCTGTACGTATTGTAGTTTTTGTAGATGGGAGGAGGGAAGACCATACAGGAGGCTATTGCAGTAGTCGAGTCGTGAGGATATAAAAGCATGAATTAGGGTTTCAGCAGCGGATTTGGAGAGAGTGGGACGGAGGCGGGCGATGTTGCGGAGGTGAAAGAAGGCAGTTTTGGTGATGTGACGGAAGGGGTTGTAAGGAGAGAGTCTGATCGAAGATGACGCCAAGGTTCTTGATCTGAGGGGAGGGGGTGACTGAGTGACCGTCTATGGAGAGCTTGAAGTCCTGGGCGGAGGGGAGGAGGGATTTGGGGCCGATGATTTTTAGAAAATTGGTGGTCATCCATGATTTTATTGCAGATAGGCAGGTGGTGAGGGTGGAAACAGTGGCAGCGCTGATTGTTTTGGTGGAAAGGTAGAGTTGGGTGTCGTCGGCGTAACAGTGAAATTGGAGTCCATGATGGCGAATGATGTGACCAAGGGGTAGGATGTACAGAATGAAAAGGAGGGGACCAAGCACCGAGCCTTGAGGGACACCATGGGTTACTGAAATGGAGTGGGATGAGCAGTTGTTAATGGAGAGGAATTGCTGTCTGTCTGCCTATCAGTTTCTTACAGAAATACAGAGAAACAGAAAGCAACAGTTTATTAATGTACCACCAGAATACATCATCAACGAAAGAGGGAGTTTATGGGAATACAAGAGATCTTAGCGATCTGTGCAGACCTCGGAGATTTGCACCTGGAACTGTTTATACAATCATTTTCCACCACACTAATGAGGGGAATCAGGAAGGAGGGAAACACACAAGGGCATGACATAAAACTAAACTGGAAACACAGGGATCAAGAACTAGAAAATACAAAAGGAAACACTAGACTAGACTAAAATACAACACAAGACATGGATCATTAACACAAGGGTGACAGGATAACTTGTAACACAAACAGGACTGAAACACAAGGCATAAACATAACAAACATCAACTTGTGTCAGATTTAATTTTAAATACTACATGTTCGTGTACTAAGCTGACCAAGAACACAACTTCAGCATATTATTATACTGACAGTCATTTTTTGTGTCAGTATCAAAGTGTCAGAAACCAAATTCAAACTTTTTTTGTGTCCAAAAAAACATATTCCATGATTATTTGAGACAGAATCAAAATTTTCACTTTTGTCATGTTATTCATGTCAGAATCAAAGATGCACTTTTCGTGTTTCTCATGTCAAACTCAAAATTTTAACTTTTTCCGTGTTAAAATTTAAAATTTTCACCTTTCTCATGTTTCTGTCAAATTCTTCACTTCTTTCACTCTTTTCAAGTTTCTCTTCATTTTTTCTTCAAAATGTCCCCTTTTTTCGTGTCAAAATTACAATATTCACTTTTGTCGTGTCAAACTCAAAATGTTCCTTTTTTTCATGTCAAAATCAAAATTTTAATTTTTTTCACGATTTTTGTGTCAAAATCAAGTTTTCACTTATTTTTATAGGATCAAAGTTTTACATTTTTTCATCTTGTCTCTTGTCAAAAACCAACATTTTAACTTTTCACTTTTCCACAATTTTCTGGCCAAATCAAAATTTTCATTTTCGTGTCGATATCAAACTTTTAACTTTTTTTCATGTCAAAATCAAAATTTGTATTACTTTTTCTTGTTTTTCTTCTCAAAATTTCAATTTTCACCTTTGTCATGTTTTTCGTGTCAAAATCAAATATTCACACATTCATTGTTTTGGGATTCTAAAATGTCTCTCTGCAAATGCAGACAACAACTTTACTTCTTTGTAATGTTAAAATGTTACTTTCTATCATCTGGATCCATTTGATCTGAAGCTGACTCTCCTGTCTCTCCATCCTCTCCCAGATTCCTCCTGCTTCTCCTTCCCCCCTTTAACCCAAAAGACATGTCAGCCAACTCCTCTCTCCATCAACTTTCATGCTTCCAATCAAGAACAAGCATCTATAGCCTCACAGCTCTCGCCATTGCCTACATCCTGCTCCTTCCTGTCTTCTTCCTCGTCCTCTGCCTTGGCTTCCTGCGTTGGAGGAGACAGCGCTCTATCTCCTCTGATACAACAAGTCACTCAGACCTCATCACCTGTCACTCCATCATCATGCAGCTTTATGAATTCATGGGGTTCATCGTGTTTTGTTTGGGAATCTACGGCTTAGTACCGATGCGAACAGGGATCAACTTAGTGCAGATTTCTTACCTTGGCAAGGCTTTGTTTCACCTGCTGACCTGTTTGGAGCACTACCTGGCTGTGGTTCACCCTATCACCTACCTGGCCCTGAAGAAGCCGTGGGGGATCAGGATGAGGAACGTCACCCTTGGATGTGTTTGGTTGCTGAGCTTTGGATGGCTCGCTGTAGCGTCCCTCACCAGTCTTGATTTCTTTTACCGTCTTAATGTCTGCCTTTCAATTTTTTTCTTTGTTGTCCTGTCCTTCTGTAGCGTTCTGATTCTCTGCACCCTGAGGCGCCCGGGCCCAGGGAAAGTGAGGATGGACCAATCAAAGAGAAGAGCTTTCAAAACCATTGCGGCTATAATGGGAGTGCTGTTGTTGAGGTTTGGAGGGATTTTCTCTGTGTTCGTGATTCTGGTTTCATATTCACGAAGTGATGCGTGCATGCTGATGATTGGGCTGGGGTTGTGGTTGGAGATACCGAGCACCTTGGTGTTGCCTCTTCTGTTCCTACACCGAGCAGGGAAAGTACAATGCTGCAAATAATCAAAGCACTGAATCAGGATATATGATTTGACATTGTGAGAATGTTATGCACATACAGTTACATTCTAGTAAATTGTTTATCCTGAAAACTGCATGCTCAAAAGAAAATTGCACACTAATATTTTGCAAAGTCTTCTCCAGCGCATCCCAAAGATTCTCAATGGGGCTGGGGTCTGGACTCTATGGTCGCCGATTTCATGGTCCCTGAACCTCTCATTCACAGTGTGAGCCCGATGAATCCCGGCATTGTCATCCTTGCCATAAGGGGAGAAAAACTCCCCTGATGGAAAGACCTCAGGAAGGTCCCGTTCTCAGGTAGTCAGCTGACCTCATTCTTTGGGGATGTAAAGTTGCTGAACCTAAACCTGATCAACTACAGCAACCCCAGATCATAACACCGCCCCCACAGCCTTGTACGGTAGGCACTGGGCATGATGGGTGCATCACTTCATCCGCCTCTCTTCTTACCCTGATGCTCCCATCACTCTGGAACAGGGTCAATCTGGACTTATCAGACCACATGACCTTCTTCCATTCCTCCAGAGTCCAGTCTTTATGCTCCCTACAAAATCTGCTGAGTTGTTTTCTTTGCTTGATGCCAGACAATAACCTGACCCTTCTGAAACAGATTAACATCCTTCCAACAACCACAGGATATATCCTTGGACATGGTTGTTTAAGAAATGAGAAACTACTCACCTCATCAGCTCTGGTTAAATAAGTTGTTGCTGTCCAATGGAAGGCTCTCACTTGGTTGCTTTGTTAAATCTGGGTAGGGATTTTATTTTGGGATGGGCGGTGTATGATGCTGAGTTGTGTGATCTGAACTTTTGTCTTGTACCAACTATGATGACCTCAGAGAGTTATTATTTCATGAAATAATGAAACAACTAGAACGGTTGTTTGATTTGACGTGTTTCAAGGTGTCTCAAAAGCCTGGAAAAGAAGACGAGATAGTCTCTTTAAGTAATGTACATTTTTAATTTTCATTTTCATTTTATTCTGTTAAAATGTTCTCCCTCAGGTTCTTTTCAATGAATGATCATGCTGTACACTCTGACCCTGGACTGCGTGAATTCATGGTGTCTTTTATTGGATTATATGTATGACACAATAATAAAACTTCTAACTATTTAACAGTTTGTTTTTGTTGTTAAATATTAACTTATGTTTTGAAATGCATTCTGCTTTTAAGTATATGAGGAATGTAAATGTATGTGTTCTGTGACTGCATGGTAATATAAATGTTAATTTATTATTATACATGATAAATAATTTTCCTCAAGTTAAGGAATTAAAGTCATATTAACTGGTATCTTAAAGCTGGGGTTGGCAGTCTCAGGAAAACTAGCATGAATTTGAATGTAGCATTTCCTCATGACTCCGTCTAACCCCTCCCCTCCTCCCTCAGAGCTCACCGGTCCTCACCAAAACATTCTCATAGTGAAAGTTAAAAACACAAACAAACATGGCTGCTGTTAGTACTCACAACTGTCATGCTAGCATTATCCAGTTGTACTGGTGACACGATATCAGGAGAAAAGTTATAACATATATATAATACTGTAACAGATCTACTGTTTGTTAAACGTGTTCAGTGTAGATGCTCTTAATTCCTACAGTGTTGACAGTCAGTGAAGGCATCAGGAGAGGTGTAGCGTGTGTGAGCGGGAGAGAGGAGAGACAAGAGGAGAAGTTCTTCATTCATTCAAACATTGATTGTTGTTTTGTTGGTTGGCGTGATCACGGCCGACAGTGACCGGTTATTGAAGATCAACATGTTCACGAATCGGCTCGTCATCCCTACAGCCTCCGGACGGACGCTACAGTACATATACATTTTCTGTAGGACTTAGTCACTGTCATTCATTCTTCTGCTTGTCAGAGCCCCGTGGTGAGAGCTTTTTAGACTCTGATCCGGACTACAGTCCTGAGCAAAGCACCTCATCGGGTCAGAGGGGACAGGCCCGAGGTGGAGCGAGAGGGGCAGTAAATAGAGTCAGGGGAAGTAGAGGCAGGAGACGGGGACTCAGAGTACACACCGGGGAAATGTACGCGCAGGAGGCGGGCAGAACGTCAGGACGGGATTTGAATGGTTTAAAATTTTGGGACCCAAAAAAGGCTGATTGGTTGATGTTTTCCCAGGTTTACTCCGGCTGTAGATAGCAGCTTTTCTTCACTCTTTTTTAAGAACACATTATGTATTGATTACCATCAGGACATAAAGATCATTTTAACCAGTATAACAAAAAGTGGATCTAAATCTGATTACCAACCCCAGCTTTAATGAGGAAACACTGGAGGTAAAATAAGATGTTAAAACTCAACACAGGAAATTAAACACACCAAAATAAAATACATTTCTAAGATAATAAAACTCTAAAATATTAAACCATTAAAAGAAAACGCATATGACGACATGATAAAAAAAAAACTAGTACCATTCCGGAGTGCCGGTCCTGCCCGGCTGCCTGGCTGTCTGCTCCTGGTGCTGGGCCTCCTCGGGTGGCTCCTTTGGCTGTGTCTTGGGGGGCTGTGGGGGCGGTGTTCTGGAGTTGTTCCTTGGGGGGGCTGTGGGATCTCTCCCCCCTCGCCCCCCTTTCCTCCCGCCGGGTGACCTGGGGGTCACCCTGGGTGCTCCGGCGGTACCTGTTTGCTTCCGGTCTGGGTCCTTGGCTTGTCCCCTGGCCTGGGTCTCCCGCGGCGCGTTGGGTCCTTCGGCCTGACTGCTCTCGCGGCCCGGGTGCTGGGCTGAACCACTCGGCTCATCTGACCCAAGTGGTATCATCTGCACCAGTGGTGGTCTTGTTACACAAATAGAACACAGCACAGCGGCAACCCTCTGACCCAAGCTTCAGTAATGATTGTGGACACTAAGGGTTGCTTAAAAGTGACATATGCAAAATTGACTTTTTAATGGTTCTCTACCTGAAATATGTGTCCCTGTCTACAAACCCCCCGAGAATGAAAAAAATCCATTCTGCCCCTGTTCTGATTTCTCCACCTTTCTGTAAATGTGTGCTGAAACCAGCCGTTTCAGACTTCAGTGTTTTTGTTACGTAACAACAATATCCGGTCTGTCACGGAGTCAGAGCTCGGAGCTTGTTCAGCCCATAGACTGTATAAAATAATACTGAATCCCTCCCCCGTTTTTCATTACCTGCACACATGTGTGCTAACAAGGAGCTTAGGAGGGAGGCATGCTAGTTGTAGGCTGTCTTAATAAACACAAAGGTCGGTTTTACTCCCCACGTCTGCAGATTTGAAGATCTAGTGGATGATTTTTATTTATCATGGATAAGTGCTAGCGCTAGTTAGCATAGCTACATAGCTACATGTCGTAGCTGTAGCTGTGTAGCAAGACACACATCTACATACTGACAAATAGAACAACAAGAAACACTAAATCTGTGACCAATCCTTCAGAAAAGGTCCTGCTGCCTTTCTGGCAGAGGTCGGTTTTACTCCCCACGTCTGCAGATTTGAAGATCTAGTGGATGATTTTTATTTATCGTGGATAAGTGCTAGCGCTAGTTAGCATAGCCACATAGCTACATGTTTGTAGCTGTGTACCAAGACACACGTCGACATACTGATAAATAAAACAACAAGAAACACTAAATCTGTGACCAATCCTTCAGAAAGGTCCTGCTGCAGGCGCCTCTCCGTCAGGATCAGATTCTGGATCAGATTCAGAGGGTTGAAGTAACACGGGTCTGTGAGCAGCCGTGTATATTCAGCCAACATGTAAACATTAGATCAACGTGCTGGAGAGCCGAGGCCACATCCACTTCCTGAGGGGGCGTGGTCAGAGGGAAAACAGAGTGTTCTGAGGAGGGCTGAAGAAGAGGGTTTTTCAGGCAGACCAAAATCTGATTTCAAAGTGTTTTTTTGAGCATAAACTTTAAAGACATGTTTTGGGGACCTCTTAGACCAATATATATTGATGAAAAAAGCGTGATATGTCACCTTTAATCATTAGTATCACCGCACAGTGTTTTTGGCGTCATGGTGAGATGGTCCCTCTCCATCTAAGTGTCTTAGGTCTCTCTCTCCTTCTCTTCCCCTGTCCCTTTGTATATCTTTGTGTAATCTTTCTTTTACTTTATTTTATTTTTTGGTCCACCTAGGTGTGCAAGCCCTCTTTTACAGAACATGATATTAGCTGTCAATAAAAGATAGGCCAGAGTTCTAAGAGGGATGGTGATGGTTGCATGCACACAGTCACAAGCACAGAAGAAAAAGGTTTTCTTTCTTTTCTTTTGCTGCAAGAATAAATTGCATTAATATTTGACAGTTTGTGACAAACATGACACAAACCAGAAATATATATGCAGACAAGAGAAAAAAAATATATAATAATAATAATAAAAAAATAACTAGCAGGATATTCAAATATCGGTGCCTCTGCCTCCGCTCTGACCTCACTTTGGAACATTAAATAAAAACACATTCATGAACTTTAATGAGCCATAAAAATGTTCACTTTCTATGGAAAGTTTTTGGAACATGCAAAAATCTAATACACCTGCTCCTCACACACACTTCATGTTCAACACACACACAGGTGGGTATCACAGTGTGTGTGTGGATCAGATATCTGTGAAGAGAAGGCAGGAAGTTTGACCGCACAGGAGAAGGATGATCACATAAAAACTCTGAGGTGGGTGTTTTCTTAAACCATTCAATAACATTTATTGAAATTACAAATTTATAAAATCCAGTCTGAGAACGTCGGCAAGTAAGGCAGACGGATCAGAGGAAGACGCCTTCTTCAACCATTTCATGGCTAACTCTCTCCGGGGAAGGGTAGGTTTAGGATTTGTTCCCAATCCTGTCTCGGTCTCAGACATAGAAGGACTTGGAGTTATATTACAAGACTTTTCAAAAGCACAACTTAGCATTCATCACTAAATCGGTTATGAAATATTTGATTCAGGCAAGTTTAAATGTAAGCCCTAGGAAAACGTAACCTTGAAGGTCTTAAGGCGATCAAAAATGAGCATTGCTTTAAACTGATATAAATATGTCATATATTGATGGATCATTCCAATTTTTTTTAAATCTTTTAATTAACTTCAGTATTAATGTGACATACTGAATGTTCACTGATATTATAATTAACCCTTTAGTTACGACGTGTTTAAGAGCCAGAGAGAGGGATTTAGGGGAAGAAAAAAACACCAAAAATGGATCAGCTCCTGCATAATATAATGAAAACTGGAATTCTTTTTTTGAGTCAACACATTTTGACATATGTTGATGACTTACAACAACACTTTTTTTATCACTGCATTATTTTTCATGTAATGTCCTATGTTTAAAAAAGTTACGTTGAAGGTCTTAAGGCGATCAAAAATTAGCATTGCTTTAAACTGATATAATTATGTCATATATTGATGGATCGTTCCAATTTTTTTTTTAATCTTTAAATTAACTTCAGTGTTAATGATACATACTAAACATTCACTAATATTATAATTAACCCTTTAGTTACCACGTGTTACAGTGCCAGAGAGGGGAATTTAGGGGATGAAAAAACACTAAAAATGGATTATCTCCTGTATAATACAATGAAAACTGGAAAAAAAAATTGGGGGTCAACACATTTTAACATATGTTGATGACTCACAACAACACCAATTAAATGACTGCATTATTTTTTTGCAAAGTCATGTTTTTTATCAAAAAGTCACAATTTTACGCCTCAAATTGACCAAAAGTGGGCAGTCTAAACTGTTATAAATATGCCATACAATAATATATTTTTTCAAATTTTGAAAAAAAATCTTTCAATGGAAGTCATTCATCTACGGAGCCCCTAAAGTGACATGTGCAGAAATTTTTTTTTGGAAAGTATCTCGTGCGCACGAGATACTTTCTCGTGCGCACGAGATACTTTCTCGTGAGCACCAGATACTTTCTCGTGAGCACGAGATACTTTCTCGTGAGCACCAGATACTTTCTCGTGAGCACCAGATACTTTCTCGTGCGCACGAGATACTTTCACGTGCGCACAAGAAAGTATCTCGTGCGCATGAGAAAGTATCTGGTGCTCACGAGAAAGTATCAGCCAATCATAGTGTAGATTCCAGGGTATGTGGTTGTGAAGCGATCCCTTTAGCCATGCCCGAGACCAGAGCACACCGAGACCAGAACGCACCGAGACCAGAGCGCACAGAGACCAGAGCGCACAGAGACCAGAGCGCACCGAGACCAAGACTAGTCGATATCATCCCGCATTTAGGCAGTTATTTAATGAGGACTATGTTTGATCCTTTGTTACAATGGGTAGCCTATCTGCAAACGTTTTATCCTCAGCCCGTTACTGTATTATTGATCATTCTGACGTTCGTTTACCTGCATATGAAAAGTGCTTCAATTCCTTTAACCCATTATGTTAACACTATGATGATGTTTTATGCTTGGTCCAGATTTGCTGAAGTCCGTTTTACACTGCTGGTATATCTAAGTTAATAGAACACTGATTAGGAAATTGCTCAATGTATTTGTAAAGCACTGGAGTGCGCAGCTGTCTTCTTGCTGTGGAGAATAAGCAAAGCTTGAGTCAGTCTCTACTCTTTAGACTTTGACATATTTATTGAGGCCGTACAGGAGGTTTCATCATTAATATCCTGGCATAAAACATAATCTCCTGCTCTCCTCTTCATTAACATAACAGGGCACAAATACTGTGTGATGACGTCACATCTGCACGCACAGTGTAACCTTTGACAGAACAGTACAATACAAAGAGCAAGGGCGCCATCTAGTGACCACATTTAACAGTATTATTACCACAGATAATATCTGATCAATAAAAATAAGTTCACTTTGATTTGCCAAAGACTACCAAAGACTACCAAAGCTACCAAAGCTAAATCAGTTCTTCAGTATAATGTTCAAATTAAAGGAATTAAAGCACTTTTCATATGCAGGTAAACAAACGTCAGACTGATCAATAATACAGTAACGGGCTGAGGATAAAACGTTTGCAGATAGGCTACCCATTGTAACAAAGGATCAAACATAGTCCTCATTAAATAACTGCCTAAATGCGGGATGATATCGACTAGTCTTGGTCTCGGTGCGCTCTGGTCTCTGTGCGCTCTGGTCTCTGTGCGCTCTGGTCTGTGCGCTCTGGTCTCGGGCATGGCTAAAGGGATCGCTTCACAACCACATACCCTGGAATCTACACTATGATTGGCTGCATAGGAGTGAGACATCTGATTGGTTACAGACATTGCCCTGCAGTCTCAAAAATTCCATTCACAAATGCAGTGAGGTTCACAAATTACAAACAGTTCATAAATGCAGACTGAACAGTCCGTATATAAATGTAACAAGATACAAGGCAGCCCAAGGTTGAAATAAAGCTCAACTAACTGCTGTACTGTCATTTTTAGATCGAAACTGGTTGATCTCCAGTGCTAACTTGGTATCTCGTGCGCACGAGAAAGTATCTCGTGCGCACGTGAAACTTTCTCGTGCGCACGTGAAACTTTCTCGTGTGCACGAGAAAGTATCTGGTGTTCACGAGAAAGTATCTGGTGCGCACGAGAAAGTATCTGGTGCGCACGAGAAAGTATCTGGTGCGCACGAGAAAGTATCTGGTGCGCACGAGATACTTTCCAAAAAAAAATTTCTGCACATGTCACTTTAGGGGCTCCGTATTCATCACTATCAATTGAAACAAATTTTATTTTCAAAAGTTTAACCCTTCATATGCCAGTCTGTGACTGATCCTTTGTTATGAAAAAACCCATGAAAAGCGAATGAGCTTTCTCTATAGGTTTGGCTATAATTTGATCCCCCCTACACACACACACACACATTACTGTCACCATGCACATATACATACATCAATCTTGAGGATCAATATCAACACACAGAGACCTTCCTTGGTTGAATCTAATTTCAAAATTGCATGGAAGGCTCCAAAATGTAAAACTATAGCAAAAATTCCCAAAAAGAGCCAAAAAAATGATAATCAAAACCTACATGAAGTGTGGCCCACAGTGGAAACATGAAAAGTGGTTCATTCAGCTGAAAACCATGAACATCATAGATTTTGAAGGCAAACCTACAATGTCAAAGCTGTTTTGAAAAAAAATATGATTTTTTCCTGCAGAATAATGGCATTCAAACTTTGAGTGTTTTATGCTTTTAGGTGGGGATTTAATCAGGGCATTTTTCCCATAAGGAATTCATTACTCCAATTTTGGCTACAGATATTCCCACACACACAAAATAATTTCACTAAACACACACATACACCACTTCCAGACATCTCAAGGTATGCAGTGAACTCAAAAAAGTCTGAACCCATTTGCCCTTTGGTACTCTAGAGCAGGATCTGTGCCCCTAGTGGACAAAGGGAGAGTAGCATGAATTTGGCAAAGGGATGAAAACTAAGAAAATGGCGCCATCTGGTGTTCTATGGTAAAAATCAAAATTTTAGGTCCCTGTGGTTTGGTTCACAACAATGAGTAACTCAGAACCTTTTTTTCTGATGTAGTAATTCCAGGATCAAAAAACGTGGTTTGAATGGGTTTCAATGTCTGGCATTTTTGGCTTAAGAGCACGAACGTTGGTAAAATGAGTACACTGGAGGACATTACACTTACCAAATCATATATGTAAAAATTTTGTAAATTCACCCAAACAACTCCACTGTCTTTAATATCATGCCCCAAGCTTAGAAAAAAACACCAAAACACAACAGGCGAATATTGCGAATGACCAAAAATGGGCAAAGGCTTACAGAGGGTTAATGCATGTATGTCATATTGGGTCTTTGTGTTACTGTTAAAAGCTGTAAATGGGAAGCGAGCTAGTTTACTTTACAGGTTGTTGTATTGTACATGCCACAGTCTGGTCCTGCTGGAGGTTTCTGCCTGTTAAAGGAAGTTTGTCCTTGCCACTGTGACTTGATAAATGCTGCAAAGTGCTCTGCTCATGGTGGTTTGGTTGATTGATTGACCAACTAATTCTAAGAGAGATTCACGCTTGAAAAGGGAAGCACAATTTCCAAAAGTCTAAGTCTGGTGTTTATATATTTCAGGCACTGTGAACCGGATTTGCAAAACACCTGGACTCTAAGTTTTTGATGCATGAGTTACTCAGGCCCTGATTTACCTGAACCAACCTGAATATTATGTTTGATGAGAGAAAGTCAAGAAAAATTGGGAACTTAATGTCTGGAAGTTGTGAAGTGATCCTGTGGGACTTTAAGTGATCTCAGTCCTTTAAAGTCGAGATCTTTATTCGGTTTCAAATCACACTTGGCTTCATCTTGACTGATCTCTTTTCCTGACTCGATTTCTAAACTGCACTATTGTTTTAAGCTGACCTGATTACAGGACTGCCTCCTTTATGTTCCCCTCCTACTGAACATTTGAGTGCTTGTGAGTTGGACTTTAGTTCTCTTTCTGTTGACGTCTCGGTGAGCTCTCCCTTAAAAGAGAGTTTTTTAATCTGTCTTAAAAAGTGTCTCTGTTCCGTCCCCTCTCATTCTCCACTTCAGGCCTCGGAGGACACAACATGTCAGTTAACAGCACCACTGATTCCTCCAACTCCTCCCTCAGTCCATTTTTATCCTGCTCCAGGTCTACAGCAGCCATCTTCACCTTCTCTGCCATCACCCTGACCCACATCCTCTGCCTCCCTGTCTTCATCCTTGTCCTTTGCCTGGGTTACCATCGCAGAAGGGGACGGCGCTCTGCTTCAACCCCCTCCGACCTCTTCACCTATCACTGCTGTGTCATGCAGCTGAATGATTTCACGGGGTTCATCATGATGTGTTGGGGCAGCTACCAGAGTCTCAACATAATGCAGGTTGTTGGGTTTAGCATTTTAAACATCACAGTCATGGGTAAGACCCTGCTTCACATCCTGACCTGTGTGGAGCGCTACCTGGCTGTTTGTCAGCCCATCACGTATCTTGGACTGAGACAGGTGAGGGGCGTCAGGATCACAAACATCAGCATCAGATGTGTTTGGGTGCTGAGCTTCACCTCAATGATCTCATTTTATGAAATGAGCTTTGAGACCAAAACTGTTCTGATGTTCTCCATAATGTCGTTATGTTTACTCACCACCTGTTATTGCAGCGTGTCTGTTCTCTGCGCTCTGAAGCACCCAGCGCCAGGTGAAGCGGGCGGGAACAGGAAGCGGGTTGACCAATCAAAGCAGAGGGCTTTCTACACCATCATGGCTATAATGGGGGTGCTGTTGCTGAAGTTTGGTGGAAATATTATGATCAATGTAATGTTGAATACAGGGTTGTTAATTGATAGCTGTTTGATGTTGCTGTCTTTATTCTGGTTTGATGTCCCGAGCACACTGGTGTTACCTCTGCTGTTTCTACAACGGGCTGGAAAATTACACTGTGGTCGAACAAACACTGAGTCAGAGTGAGAGCGGGGTTCAAAACCAAACAGTCACAACAAAGTAAAACACACAGCACACACTTCAAACAGTGCACAAGCATTTCAACAGCATTCAGGCTTTCAGACAATGTTTGTTTTGTCAGCCAATTAAATGTAATTTGATCTGCTCTCTCTCTCTACTTATGTAACTGCAAAATATGACATAAAATGGCAAAATATCAAATTCAAAATAGAACATTTAATTGTAAAATATCTAATTTTTAATATGAAGTTAAATTGTAAGATATACAATTTAAAATGGGACATTTAATTATGAAATATGCAATTTAAAATAGGATATTTAATTGTGAAATATCCAATTTTAAATATGACATTAAATTGTAAGATGTACAATTTAGGATAGGACATTAAATTGTGAAATATCCAATTTGAAATATGAGATTAAATTGTAAGATATGCAATTTAAGATAGGACATTTAATTGTGATATATGCTTTTTGAAATAGGACATTAAATTGTGAAATATACAATTTGAAATATGAAGTTAAATTGTAAAATATCTTATCCAAAATATGACATTTTAAAATATTAAATTTTAAATATGAAATTAAATATTTAAATATCCGATTTCAAACTTCTGTACTCTATACAGCACTTGTCTCGTGTGATGAGGAATCTAGTCATGATAGAAGAAGGGCATGGAGTTTAGATATTAAGGAAGATATTGAAGAAGCTGAGTGGGCGACAGCTTGTTTAAAAGCTCAATCACAAACCATTAATGAAATCGAATGAAAATGTTACAACACAAGTGGTTAATGAGGACATATATAACCCCTGAGAAACTCAATAAATGGTCCCCTGACATTCCAGATACATGTGTGAAATGTTCGACTGAGAAAGGTACTTTGATTCATTGTGTAGGGGAATGTCCTAAGCTGGTAGCTTTTTGGAAAATGGTTTCCTGCACTCTCAGTAAAATCACAGGTATTCAGGTACCCTGTGTAGCAAAACCTTGTGTTTTAGGAATATACCCAAATTGCTTTCCTGTTAACTCTAAGTGTAAGACTCTGATCAACTTTGGCCTCCTGCAGGCCAGGAGGATGATTGCTCTACCTTGGAGAGAGACTGAAGTATCCTCTGCACAATCTTGGATTAGAAAGATGGCAATGTGTGTTACACTAGAAAAGTGAACCTATGTAATTAGGGGTAAAATACAAGAATTTGAAGAGGTGTGGGCACCCTTAATGGACTTTCTCAGGCAACAATAGATTATACTATTGTATTTATTATTTCCCGTCACCGCAAGAATCAACTACAAAATCGCACTCATCACCCATCAGTGCATCTATGGAAACGCCCCACTCTACCTAAAAGAACTCCTCACCCAGCAAACCCCAACCCGGAACTCACGCACTCCACATCAGAACCTCCTCCACCCTCCCAGAACCAAGCTCCGGACCATGGGAGATCGGGCCTTTTGTGCTGCTGCACCACGTCTGTGGAATTCCCTGCCCAGCCACCTCAGAACCCCACAGACTGTGGATGCTTTTAAAAAACATTTAAAGACCTTCCTCTTTAAAGAGGCTTTTAACTGATTTTAAGTACTGCTTTTAAAAGTTTGTTTTTACTGTGTGCCTGTAGCACTTTGAGATTTCTGGAAATGTAAAGTGCGTTATAAATAAAATGTATTATTATTATCATTATTATTATTATTATACTTATCTGAAAGGCTATTGAGTTTCACAATTTTATTTTATTTTTCTTAATTTAACTTTATTATTATTGTGTGTTTGTGTTTGCAGCGAAGGCGGCTTGTATTTTATTTTGCAACCAGTATGGTATGTGGAGATGTTTTCTGTATGTTCTTATTGAAAATCAACACAAATTATTGTCAATTTATTTTTTTCAAATATCCCATTTTAAATATGATTTTCAATATTTTAAAATATAAGATCAAGAATGGAAGTAAAATTAAATAAATATGTTGTAAAACTTGGTTTGTTAAAAGAAGTTAAAGAAAATCCGTAGAGTTTGTGCCAAAAGTTTTAAATTCAAGAAATAAAAACTAAGGTTAAAAATGAGTTTGCCTCCATTATTGATCAGAGTCAGCAGTGTGAAATAGGAATGTCTTTAGTCTTGACTTCAAGGCCCTGTGATAGGCTGGCGACCGGTCCAAGGTGTACCACACCCATAGACTGTATAAAATATGGACGTAGTATCTGTGACGTCACCCATCTGTTCCTGAGAGCTGTTTTGAAGCAAATCGACGGCAGCAGCCATATTGGTAATGCGGAACTCAACCAGGCAGAGTGTGACGTAGTGTGAGTCTCTTAGCCAATGGCTGTGTGTTCCCGACCGGGAGTCACGTCAGTCATGTCCTTATTTGGGCAAAACTCATAATCTTAATATCTTCTTAACCGTCATGTTTTTAAAAAATTCACCCCCCGTACAGTGTGTGCCATTAGAGAGATTAGCGTTGTAGGGCCAAGCCGTTTTTTGAACCAGGCTGTAAACATGTTTATTAATGCTGCAAAGATCGTCTTTTTCCCATTCATGTCTATGTGGTTTCCGGTGTTTCTGCAGCCAGCCTCAAGCGGATTTTCGATGTATTGCAGTTTATAGCACTTCCGCATTGGCTTCATCGTTTGAGACCGGAGTTTGCCGCTTGACCACACCTCTCACCCAATGACAGATGAGTAGAGTTCCAGCACCTTTGTGAACCCGAAGCAGGATGGACGGTCATATGTTCTGAAAATGTTCGCAGCCTGCTGTCATATAACATTCATTTCGTCGCTGTCGGGCGGAAACCGCGTATCTATTTTTTTCCGTAGCTTGTAGCTCCACCACGTTTCATTTTGAAGGAAGTGCGCATTTCCTCTCAAATAGTTTTGAAAGTGGCAACACAGTTTCCGAGTGGTTTCGCTTGAGGTGAGTAACGTAATAAAACACTTCAGATTCAGTTTCACAGGATACACGGCAACTCAGTTCAAAGTATACAGAGAAGTATTACTTATTAATAGTTTTGATTTTTGATTTCCAGTCGTCCGAATAGACGGAAGTGATCACAATGACTTGTAGCGAGTTAGCCATGACATAAAATGATCTGAAAAGTCACCGATCTTTCTTTAGCTTGATCCGTGCTTCATTGAAAGTAATAATTCCATGAAAACTCACTTCATAATATTTTGATCATTGAAACTGTGAGGATGAATGTCATTTGACTTGCTGAGTCGTCTAAAAAGCAAGTTAAATGACACGATATTATCAAGCTAATGCTATGTGGACAGCCTATGAGCACTTAAGCAGTGACGTTCTCTTTGGTACTTTTGTAACATGTCATACCATATAAATCGGATATGCATGACGTTTGTTTGTTTTCTGTTTTCTGACTTCCTACAGCAGAATGTCTTTATCTTTGGAGGAAATGTGTGAGTTAGCGAAGGTGTCGTATGAGGAGGCAAGAAAGCTAAAGCCAGTTGAGTCAGACAGTGACAGCACAGGTGGAGAGAGAGAGAGAGAGAGAGAGAGAGAGAGAGAGAGAGAGAGAGAGAGAGAGAGAGAGAGAGAGAGAGGAAGACGAGGAAGCAGAAGTAAGAGTAGATGATCCAGACACAGAGAGTGAGGAGATGATCCATACACAGAGAGTGAGGAGGTGATCCATACACAGAGAGTGAGGAGGTGATCCATACACACAGAGTGAGGAGGTGATCCATACACAGAGAGTGAGGAGGTGATCCATACACACAGAGTGAGGAGATGATCCATACACAGAGAGTGAGGAGGTGATCCATACACACAGAGTGAGGAGGTGATCCATACACAGAGAGTGAGGAGGTGATCCATACACAGAGAGTGAGGAGGTGATCCATACACACAGAGAGTGAGGAGATGATCCATACACAGAGTGAGGAGATGATCCATACACAGAGAGTGAGGAGGTGATCCATACACAGAGAGTGAGGAGGTGATCCATACACAGAGAGTGAGGAGGTGATCCATACACAGAGAGTGAGGAGGTGATCCATACACAGAGAGTGAGGAGGTGATCCATACACAGAGTGAGGAGGTGATCCATACACACAGAGTGAGGAGGTGATCCATACACAGAGAGTGAGGAGGTGATCCATACACAGAGTGAGGAGGTGATCCATACACACAGAGTGAGGAGGTGATCCATACACAGAGAGTGAGGAGATGATCCATACACACAGAGAGTGAGGAGATGATCCATACACAGAGTGAGGAGATGATCCATACACAGAGAGTGAGGAGGTGATCCATACACAGAGAGTGAGGATGTGATCCATACACAGAGAGTGAGGAGGTGATCCATACACAGAGAGTGAGGAGGTGATCCATACACAGAGTGAGGAGGTGATCCATACACACAGAGTGAGGAGGTGATCCATACACACAGAGTGAGGAGGTGATCTATACACAGAGAGTGAGGAGGTGATCCATACACAGAGAGTGAGGAGGTGATCCATACACAGAGAGTGAGGAGGTGATCCATACACAGAGAGTGAGGAGGTGATCCATACACAGAGAGTGAGGAGGTGATCCATACACAGAGAGTGAGGAGGTGATCCATACACAGAGAGTGAGGAGGTGATCCATACACAGAGAGTGAGGAGGTGATCCATACACACAGAGTGAGGAGATGATCCATACACAGAGAGTGAGGAGATGATCCATACACAGAGAGTGAGGAGGTGATCCATACACAGAGAGTGAGGAGGTGATCCATACACAGAGAGTGAGGAGGTGATCCATACACAGAGAGTGAGGAGGTGATCCATACACAGAGAGTGAGGAGGTGATCCATACACAGAGAGTGAGGAGGTGATCCATACACAGAGAGTGAGGAGGTGATCCATACACAGAGAGTGAGGAGGTGATCCATACACAGAGAGTGAGGAGGTGATCCATACACAGAGAGTGAGGAGGTGATCCATACACAGAGAGTGAGGAGGTGATCCATACACACAGAGTGAGGAGATGATCCATACACAGAGAGTGAGGAGGTGATCCATACACACAGAGTGAGGAGGTGATCCATACACAGAGAGTGAGGAGATGATCCATACACAGAGAGTGAGGAGGTGATCCATACACAGAGAGTGAGGAGGTGATCCATACACAGAGAGTGAGGAGGTGATCCATACACAGAGAGTGAGGAGGTGATCCATACACAGAGAGTGAGGAGGTGATCCATACACAGAGAGTGAGGAGGTGATCCATACACAGAGAGTGAGGAGGTGATCCATACACAGAGAGTGAGGAGGTGATCCACACACAGAGAGTGAGGAGGTGATCCATACACAGAGAGTGAGGAGGTGATCCATACACAGAGAGTGAGGAGGTGATCCATACACAGAGAGTGAGGAGGTGATCCATACACACACAGAGTGAGGAGGTGATCCACACACAGAGAGTGAGGAGGTGATCCATACACAGAGAGTGAGGAGGTGATCCATACACAGAGAGTGAGGAGGTGATCCATACACAGAGAGTGAGGAGGTGATCCATACACAGAGAGTGAGGAGATGATCCATACACAGAGAGTGAGGAGGTGATCCATACACACAGAGTGAGGAGATGATCCATACACAGAGAGTGAGGAGATGATCCATACACACAGAGTGAGGAGGTGATCCATACACACAGAGTGAGGAGATGATCCATACACAGATAGTGAGGAGGTGATCCATACACAGAGAGTGAGGAGATGATCCATACACAGAGAGTGAGGAGGTGATCCATACACACAGAGTGAGGAGGTGATCCATACACAGAGAGTGAGGAGGTGATCCATACACAGAGAGTGAGGAGATGATCCATACACAGAGAGTGAGGAGATGATCCATACACAGAGAGTGAGGAGGTGATCCACACACAGAGAGTGAGGAGGTGATCCATACACAGAGAGTGAGGAGGTGATCCATACACAGAGAGTGAGGAGGTGATCCATACACAGAGAGTGAGGAGGTGATCCATACACACAGAGTGAGGAGGTGATCCACACACAGAGAGTGAGGAGGTGATCCATACACAGAGAGTGAGGAGGTGATCCATACACAGAGAGTGAGGAGGTGATCCATACACAGAGAGTGAGGAGGTGATCCATACACAGAGAGTGAGGAGATGATCCATACACAGAGAGTGAGGAGGTGATCCATACACAGAGAGTGAGGAGATGATCCATACACAGAGAGTGAGGAGGTGATCCATACACAGAGAGTGAGAAGGTGATCCATACACAGAGAGTGAGGAGATGATCCATACACAGAGAGTGAGGAGATGATCCATACACAGAGAGTGAGGAGGTGATCCATACACAGAGAGTGAGGAGGTGATCCATACACAGAGAGTGAGGAGGTGATCCATACACAGAGAGTGAGGAGGTGATCCATACACAGAGAGTGAGGAGATGATCCATACACAGAGAGTGAGGAGGTGATCCATACACACAGAGTGAGGAGGTGATCCATACACACAGAGTGAGGAGGTGATCCATACACACAGAGTGAGGAGGTGATCCATACACAGAGAGTGAGGAGATGATCCATACACAGAGAGTGAGGAGGTGATCCATACACACAGAGTGAGGAGGTGATCCATACACAGAGAGTGAGGAGATGATCCATACACAGAGAGTGAGGAGGTGATCCATACACAGAGAGTGAGGAGATGATCCATACACAGAGAGTGAGGAGGTGATCCATACACACAGAGTGAGGAGATGATCCATACACAGAGAGTGAGGAGATGATCCATACACACAGAGTGAGGAGGTGATCCATACACACAGAGTGAGGAGATGATCCATACACAGAGAGTGAGGAGGTGATCCATACACAGAGAGTGAGGAGATGATCCATACACAGAGAGTGAGGAGGTGATCCATACACACAGAGTGAGGAGGTGATCCATACACAGAGAGTGAGGAGGTGATCCATACACAGAGAGTGAGGAGATGATCCATACACAGAGAGTGAGGAGATGATCCATACACAGAGAGTGAGGAGGTGATCCATACACAGAGAGTGAGGAGGTGATCCATACACAGAGAGTGAGGAGATGATCCATACACAGAGAGTGAGGAGGTGATCCATACACAGAGAGTGAGGAGGTGATCCATACACAGAGAGTGAGGAGGTGATCCACACACACAGAGTGAGGAGGTGATCCATACACACAGAGTGAGGAGATGATCCATACACAGAGAGTGAGGAGGTTGAGGATAGTGAGGAAGAAAATGTCAGCGAGGAAGTTGAGATGGATGCAGGTATGGTTAATAATGTGTTAATGATTCATGAGTTGAATTGTCATTGCTTCCTGCAGTGTATAATAGAAAGGAACAGTGGCCCCAAAACTCAAAATGAAGTAATTATCTACTCATCATAATACTAGTAGAATGTGGAGATAGCACCAGAGCTACTTCACAGCAGCTGACACTGAATAATGCATCATACAAACATACTAATGTTATGGTTTTATGTTCCTTTTTAGGATCCAGATTATTTGACTGAAGGTGCACAAGGTGTTGGAGGGAGGAAGCGGAAAAATGCAGAAACCAGGAAGAAAGCGGTGCAGAAAAAAAGAAGAATGCTGGGACAGTCCTACATTGGAAGCAAAATGTCAGAAGAGGTAACACAGGAGAGCAGGGTGATGGGACCTGGATGCCAGTCGTCTTCCTTTCTTAAATCGTCCAAGCATCACTGCAGTGAAGTCACAGAGGCAGACAGGGAGGAGATTTTTAAATGTTTTTGGGAGAATATGAACTGGGATGAGAAAAGAATGTATGTGCGTGGTTTGATAGATGTTACACCAGTTCAGAGGAGAAGGGGCTCTGAAAATTCCAGAAGGTCATCTACCCTTTTTTTCTTTTTAAAAATTTGCGGACAGAGAAGGAGAGTGTGCAAAACAATGTTTTTATCCACACTTGGGATAAGGGAGTGGTCTGCTCTTAGCTGGGTGAAGGACAAAGTAAGTGTACAGAAGAAAACAGCATCATGCAACAAAGGTGATGCTCATGAGTTCATGAAGACATTCCTACAGGATCTCCCAAAGATGCCCTCCCACTACTGCAGGTCATCAACATCTAAACAGTATGTGGAGCCTCTCTTTCAGTCGATGACTGATTTACACCAGGTCTACATTCCAGCTGCTGAGGACAAGAGACTAAGACCATTATCAAGGCAGGTTATGGCTGAGGAGTTTAAACGCCAGAACCTGGGTCTGTATCAGCCGAAAAAAGACCAATGTGACACTTGCTGCTCCTTCAAGGCTGGCAACTTACCAGAAGATGAGTGGCAAGATCACTGTCTCAAAAAGGAAGAGGCTCGTGCAGAGAAAGTGCAGGACAAAACTGCTGCAAATGATAAGAACATGGTTGCTTGCATGGATCTGCAAGCCCTCCTTCTCTGCCCAAGACTGAAAGCCTCTGCACTTTATTACAGGACAAAACTTGCTGTCCACAACTTCACCATGTACAACATGTCTTCACACAATGCAACTTGCTATGTCTGGCATGAAGGTGAGGGAGGTCTGTCTGCCAATGAGTTTGCGTCCTGTGTCACTGACTTCCTCTCACAGAATATGGAGCATGAGGAGTACATTTTGTGGAGTGATGGTTGCGGGTACCAGAACCGCAATTCGGTGCTCAGCAACGCTCCCCTGAAATTCTCTATGGAGAAGAGGAAGGTAGTCACCCAGAAGTTCCTGGAGAAAGGACACACACAGATGGAGTGTGACTCTGTGCACAGTGTCATCGAGAGACGTTTGAGAAACCAGGAAATCCACGTCCCAGCTCAGTACGCTGCCGTGATGAAGGCCGCACGATCCAAGCCCTGCCCATATGAGGTCAAATATGTGGACCATAGCTTCTTCAGCGACTTCACCAAACTGAGGCTCTGCAAGTCCATCCGCCCAGGGATCAAACCTGGTGACCCCACGGTCCATGATGTCAGAGCCAGCAGGTAACTGCCACATTAACAGTGTTTCTCTCTCACCTGTCAGTCACAAGTTAGGATGTTGCAAATTTCCGGTTTTTAACTATATCTTTTACAACCCAATCAACTAAAGAAAAGTTCAACATTTTCTTCTTGCATAGGTACAACGTCAATGGGACGATGGACTTCAAGATCCAGCACTCCGATGACTGGGCTTCAGTTCCTCATCACCAACTCCGACAGATCCCCGCAGACATGCCAGCAGTTGCACCACTCCATGCCGAGAGACTTAAAGGTGACATATCACGCTTTTTTCATCAATATATATTGGTCTAAGAGGTCCCCAAAACATGTCTTTAAAGTTTATGCTCAAAAAAACACTTTGAAATCAGATTTTGGCATGCCTGTAAATCCCTCTTCGTCAGTCCTCCTCAGAACACTCTGTTTTCTCTCTGACCACGCCCCCTCAGGAAGTGGATGTGCCTCGTTGATCTAATGTTTAAATGTTGGCTGAATATACACGGCTGCTCACAGACTGCGTTACTTCAACCCTCTGAATCTGATCCAGAATCTGATCCTGACGGAGAGGCGCCTGTAGCAGGACCTTTCTGAACCATTGGTCACAGATTTAGTGTTTCTTGTTGTTTTATTTGTCAGTATGTAGACGTGTGTCTTGGTACACAGCTACAGCTATGAACATGTAGCTATGTAGCTATGCTAATTAGCGCTAGCACTTATCCATGACAAATAAAAATCATCCACTAGATCTTCAAATCTGCAGACGTGGGGAGTAAAACCGACCTCTACCAGAAAGGCAGCAGGACCTTTTCTGAAGGATTGGTCACAGATTCTGTGTTACTTGTTGTTTTATTTGTCAGTATGTAGACGTGTGTCTTGGTACACAGCTACAGCTGCAGCTACGACATGTAGCTATGCTAACTAGCGCTAGCACTTATCCATGATAAATAAAAATCATCCACTAGATCTTCAAATCTGCAGACGTAGGGAGTAAAACCGACCTCTGCCAGAAAGGCAGCAGGACCTTTCTGAAGGATTGGTCACAGATTCTGTGTTTCTTGTTGTTTTATTTGTCAGTATGTAGACGTGTGTCTTGGTACACAGCTACAGCTACAGCTATGAACATATAGCTATGTAGCTATGCTAACTAGCGCTAGCACTTATCCATGATAAATAAAAATCATCCACTAGATCTTCAAATCTGCAGACGTGGGGAGTAAAACCGACCTTTGTGTTTATTAAGACAGCCTACAACTAGCATGCCTCCCTCCTAAGCTCCTTGTTAGCACACATTTGTGCAGGGAATGAAAAACGGAGAAGTTGAGTTGTATTTTATACAGTCTATGGGCTGAACAAGCTCCAAGCTCTGATTCTGTGACAGACCGGATATTGTTGTTACGTAACAAAAACACGGAAGTTTGAAACAGCTGGTTTCACACACATTTACAGAAAGGTGGAGAAATCAGAACAGGGGCAGAATGGATTTTTTTCATTCTCGGGGGGTTTGTAGACATGCCAGGGAAACATATTTCAGGTAGAGAACCATTAAAAAGTCAATTTTGCATGATATGTCAACTTTAAAATAAAGGACATTAAATACAAACACCTGCAAGACCTCAAGGACGTCATACCCAAAGACTTTCACAGCTTTTACGACAACCTCAAACACTAGGAACTAAAAAATAGACAGTTTCTCACATGTGTACATAGGCAAGCAAATCAATTAACTTCTAATAGAGTTGATTATTTTTGATTATTGATAAATTGCTGTATATAATTCAAATTAACAAACATGGTTTGATACATTTTATAAATAATTGATAACTTCATTGTTGATAAATAGTTAAAACTGTAACTCTGAAACATGGTTTGATACATTTGAATAAATAATTGATAACTTTGTTAGCAATAAATAGTTAAAGATGGTTAAAATTAACTTTAAAATACAGTTTGATGCACTTTTTTTTATCATTCATACGTTTTATTGTAGCTGTTGTAGATATTTAAATAAACGTCTAACACATGGAATAGGAATGCACATAAGTTGATACTGTTACACTACATAATTGATACCTTTTATAGATGTTTTTGTGGCTGAACAAAAACTGAATTATCTTGTGTGGTTGTTACTGTCAGAGCAGCATCAACTGAAATAACGATGAACTACTTATTTACATTTTACATGTTTTTATTATTGCTTATGTCTCACACTAGTGTAACATTTCTGAGTATTTGGTTAAAAATATTTTAGAGAGTGTTCTTGTTGGTCTTGCATTCAGTTAAGCCTCATAGCTGTTTTGTACTTTCTCCAGTAGGCTGCAGTATTGAGCCAGGTGTTCATTAGAAATTAGAAATAATCGTTCTGAGGGATTCTCAGTGTCTTGCACTGCTTAGCTCCTCGATCTGAGTGCGGCCTTCGACACCATTTCTCACCCCATCCTCCTCAATAGACTCTCCTCCATAGGCATCACTGACACCCCCCTGCACTGGTTTCACTCCTACCTCACAGGCCGCACTCAGTTCATCCAACTCAAATCCTTCACTTCACATCCCTCCCCCGTCACTTCAGGTGTGCCCCAGGGCTCTGTCCTGGGGCCCCTCCTCTTCATCACCTACCTTCTCCCACTCGGCAATATCTTCCGCAAATTCGGCATACACTTCCACTGCTTCGCGGATGACACCCAGCTCTACCTCTCCAGCAAGCCCGACTCCACTCTCCCACCCTCCTCCCTCACCCTCTGCCTCTCTGAGATCAAGTCCTGGTTCACCTCCAACTTCCTTCAACTCAACAGCAATAAAACAGAACTCCTCCTTGTAGGCACCAAATCCACCTTATCCAAAGCCGACAGTTTCTCCCTCACCATAGACAGTTCATCAGTGTCCCCCTCCCCTCAGGTAAAGAGCCTGGGTGTCATCCTCGACAGCTCACTTTCTTTCAACTCTCACATCAATAGCATAACCCGGTCTGCATATTTCCACCTCCGCAACATCAACCGTCTCCGCCCCTCTCTCACCCCTCACACCACTGCTATCCTGGTCCACAGTCTTGTCACCTCCCGTATCGATTATTGTAATTCCCTCCTCTTCGGTGTCCCTCACAAATCCCTCCATAAACTTCAACTGGTCCAAAACTCTGCAGCCCGCATCATCACTAGAACCCCCTCCTTTCACCACATCACCCACGTCCTCCAGCAGCTCCACTGGCTACCGGTCAAACTCAGAATCAATTTCAAAATCCTCCTCTACACATTCAAGGCCGTCCACAACCTCTCCCCCCGTATCTCTCTGATCTCCTCCACATCGTCACCCCCTCTCGCTCCCTCAGGTCTTCCTCCTCCCTCCACCTCTCTGTGCCCCCTGCCCGTCTCAGCACCATGGGGAGCAGAGCTTTCAGTCGCTCTGCTCCCCAACTCTGGAACTCACTCCCACCGGACATCAGAAACTCTGACTCACTACCCCTCTTCAAATCAAAACTCAAAACCCATCTGTTTCAAACTGCATTCCCTGCTTCATTTCCACTGCTTCATTTTTAACTTGGTGTTACTTTGCTTGTTGTTTTTATTTATTTTATCGTGTTATTTTATTTATTGTGTTTTTATCTGTCTGTAAAGCGACCTTGAGTGCTCTGAAAGGCGCTTCTAAATAAAATGTATTATTATTATTATTAGCTAAATAAATAATTAGTTGTTTAAGTACAATGTTATTCTTGCTTAAGAAATACTAAGACAACAAATGCTACCGCAGTTGATGACAGTTTGTGCCAATGTGTTTTCCCCCTAAATTATTTTTTCCACATAAATAAAATTAATATATGTGACGGTTTCAGAATCAGTGTCAAGTTTTGTGTCTGCTCGTTCTTATTGAGAAAGATCAGTATGTGTACATGGTCAGTGTCAGCTGGGACGGGAGCGCAACCGGGTCATCATCAGTCCAGCTGCAGAAAAGATCAGACAGTTCTGATGTTGCTGGTCAGCAAACAGCGTGCTAGCAATTTCATCCGGTCTGTTGGCTTCGTATCTAAAGGTGGGAAATGTCCTGTTTAAAGTTGTCAACCTATGTGTCGTTGTTGGCAGCAGTCGCGTATTGATCCTCTAAAAAGCGGAAACTTGACGCACAGCCGCAGCCGCAGCCGCCAGATGAGCGTCTCCACTGTGTGCAACACCTTTAACAGCTGATTCACATCCAAACATTCTTTAAACTTAAAACACTTTCATTAGCCTTATGTAACATGAGACCATACGTTGTTTGAGCCACGTGACAGAAAATTGAAAACAAAAGTGCATGTTTCGAGTAATTTCATAAAAATCAATTAATCGATACTAGATTGATTGTTTACATCTCTAATAACCAATGCTCTGTTAAATATTCTGGAAATAGTTATTTTACCAAGACTCTTGCCAAATCTATCACGACAGGAAAATATAACAAAGGTATCAGCTGATCTCCGGAACGCACTTTACATTATCAGCTGTTCAACTCGATGACGGAAAAACCTCGTATGTCCGCTTCAGCTGGTCCAAAAACACGTAACTCCATTTTAGACAGATTTTGGTAATCAATACATGATGTGTTCTTAAAAAAGAGTGAAAAAAAAGCTGCTATCTACAGCCGGAGTAAACCTGGGAAAACACCAACCAATCACCGTTTTTTGGCTCCCCAAATTTTAAACCAATCAAATCCCGTCCAGCCGTTCTGCCCTCCTCCTGCGCGTACATTTCCCCGTCGTGCACTCCTCCGAGTCCCCGTCTCCTGCCTCTACTTCTTGATTCTATTTACTGCCCCTCTCGCTCGTCCTCGGGCCTGTCCCCTCTGACCTGATGAGGTGCTTTACTCAGGACTGTAGTCCGCATCAGAGTCTAAAAAGCTCTCACCAACAAGCAGAATAATTAATGACGTTCAGTAAGTCCTACAGAAAATATATATGTATTGTAGCGTCCGTCCGGACGCTGTAGTGATGACGAGCCGATTCGTAAACACGTTGATCTTTAATAACCGGTCACTGTCGGCCGTGATCACGCCAACCAACAAAACAACAATCAATGTTTGAATGAATGAAGAACTTCTCCTCTTGTCTCTCCTCTCTCCAGCTCACACACTCTACACCTCTCCTGATGCCTTCACTGACTGTCAACACTGTAGGAATTAAGAACATCTACACTGAACATGTTTAACAAACAGTAGAGCTGTTACAGTATTATATATGTGTTATAACTTTTCTCCTGGTATCGTGTCACCAGTACAACTGGATAATGCTAGCATGACAGTTGTGAGTACTAACAGCAGCCATGTCTGTTTGTGTTTTTAACTTTCAGTATGAGAATGTTTTGGTGAGGACCGGTTTTGAATCAGTCACCATCATATGGTCGAGAATCAGCGGCGCTCGTGCATGTGAGCGGGGGGCGTCGTTTTGGAGGAGCTCCGAGGAAAAGCTACATTCAAATTCATGCTGGTTTTCCGAGACTACCAACCCCAGCTTTAACTACAGTACTCAAGTAAATTTACTATGTCACTGTCCACCACTGGTTATTGGTTTATTTAGTGTTTCTTTCTGTACATTTATAAGTCTAGATTGACTCAGATTAGAGAAAAACAGCTCAGAAAATCTCTGGTTATGTGTGGGTTTTTCACTTTTGTATAACTGACAATAATATTGTTCCAACAGCGTCCCTTTTCCTTAGACCGTCAGCGCCCTTAATAGCTGAAATACATTGAGAGTCGGGTTTCCTATTTATCAATCTGGACATATATTTGCTTGGTTTGTTGCAGAATTCATACATCTTCTGCTTATCAGATCTGATGCAGTGTCCAGCTTTATGAGTAAGTAAAGAGCTCAAAGAGGCCTTGGTAGCTAACATCAGTTTCAAATTGGCCTCTGAGGAGTTTTTCACATCATTTTTCTCTGCCTCTGACAATCTTCATTGTTATGCTGATGACACTCAGCTCTATTTATCAGTGAAGCCAGAAGAAACCAATCAGTTATCTAAATTAGTAGCTTGTCTAAAAGACATAAAAACCTGGATGACCAGAAATTTCTTACTGCTAAACTCAGGAAAAACTGAAGTGATTGTTATCGGCCCCAAACACCTCAGAGAGACTTTTTCTAATAATATAAGTACCTTAGACGGCATTAGTCTGGCATCCAGCACCTCGGCTAGGAATCTAGGAGTCCTATTTGATCAAGATTTATCCTTCAACTCCCAAATTCAGCAAATCTCAAGGTCAGCCTGTTTTCACTTGCGCAATATTTCTAAAATTAGACACTTCCTATCTCAGAGCGACGCAGAAAAACTAGTCCATGCATTTGTTACCTCCAGGTTAGATTACTGTAACTCCCTCTTATCAGGCTGCCCCAATAAGTCTCTAAAGATTCTTCAGCTAGTTCAAAACACTGCAGCTCGAGTATTGACTAGAACTAGGAAGAGAGAGCACATCCCTCCAGTGTTAGCTTCTCTACACTGACTCCCAACAAAATGAAGAATAGAATTTAAAATCCTTCTTTTAACCTACAAAGCTCTTAAAAATCAGACACCCTCGTATCTTAAAGAGCTCATAGTGCCCTATTACCCCTCTAGAACTCTACGCTCCCAACATGCAGGCCTGCTAGTTGTACCTAAAATCTCTAAAAGTAGTGTGGGAGGTAGAACCTTCAGTTATCAGGCCCCTCTCCTTTGGAATCATCTACCAGTCAGGGTCCGGGAGGCAGACACCCTCTCCACTTTTAAGAGTAGACTTAAAACTTTCCTTTTTGATAAAGCTTATAGTTAGAGCTGGATCAGGATTGGACCAGCTTTTGTCATGCTGCTATAGGCCTAGACTACCGGGGGAACTGGCCCACTGACACACTGGGATCCTAGCTCACCCTCTTCCCCCCAACCCCCTCATCACTTACTTTAACTCTGCCTGTCCCATTAAAGTTACTAACCATAGACCTTTCTGGAGTCCCTGAGCTCCATTGTCTCGTAGATTCCTCTGAGCTGCCGTAGACGTCCTCCTGCTGCGGACGATCTGGACTCCAGCTGATACGGACGTGCTGGACTCCAGCGGCAACAGCTTGTACGACTCGTCTCATCACTATCACCTCTCTCTCTTACTCCCCTCTATCTGTCTTTCCAGACCCAACTCGGTCTCAGCAGATATCTGTCTAACATGAGTCTGGTCCTGCTCGAGGTTTCTGCCTGTTAAAAGGAAGTTTTTCCTCTCCACTGTAACTAGCTAAATACTGTGAGGTGCAATGCTCATGATGGATTAAGGTGGGGTCAGACTGGATCTTATCCTGTCTTGGTGTTGGGTCTCTGTTCATAATTTGACATAGTGTGGTCTAGACCTGCTCTGTTTGTAAAAGAGTCTTGAGATAACGTTTGTTGTGATTTGGCGCTATACAAATAAAGATTGATTGATTGATTGATTGATTGAATCTCTAATTCCCTCTGACGCTCAAGCGCTTTACGTTGTTTACTTTTTGTATATGAAATTATTAAACCTCTCGAATACGCCTTACTCGTTTCCCAGAGGGTTGAAGGGGAAATGTCAGGTGTATTGTTTCTCATGTAAAACACCTTGAATTCTGACAAAGTAAGAAATAAAGTTAGGGTCACTGATTAAGGAAGAATTGAATCTCCTCATCTTGGTAGGTGGGGTACACTCTTCATGGAGGAGCTGGAGGAAGATGGGGCTATGGTCTGAGATTATATTGTTTCCAATGGAACAGGAGGCTATCTGAAACAATTTTAATCTGGGAATGAAAAAATAATCTTATCTTGAACTGGTCTTATGAACACTTGAGAAATAGGACAAGTCCTTTTCTCCTGGATGTGTGATCCTCCAAACATCAAGGTATCCCATCACCTCACAAAGGTCTGTTACTGCCCTGGCCCTTTTGGAAGGAGGTTGTGTATCTGCTGGGAGCTTATCCATTTGTGGGTCCAGCAGACAGTTAAAGTCCCCCCCTATTATTGATAGTTCACATTCTACCTAAGCAAACTCAGTAAAGGCCCTAGTAACTAACTCTGTTGGATGATTGGGGGGAAAATACATATTCATTATTGATATTTGTTTACCAAATAATAGACCTTTTATAATAACATATCGTCCTCCTTTATCTAAGAAAAATATGTTGGAGCCCTCGTAGACAACCTCTTTCTTGCGGCGGGCAGCCTCTCTGACGGTCCGCAAAGATGTGGAATCTGACGATCACAGTTCGGGGAAGCCTCGATGCAGCGGGGCCAGGGATACTGTGGGCATGCTCCGACTTTATTCTGCCAGCCTTGGTATCCTTTTCTAGAATCTTTGGGATCCATTTCTCCTTAAACTTCACCGCGTCGCCGCCCTCCGCCTTGTCTCTTACTCCCAGAAAACCTTTCGTTTTTTCGGCGGCCTCGGTTCTTGTTGTCCCGCAGGCGGTCTGTCAGCTCGTTCACAGATTTGGTCAGGAACGCGATTTGCTCCTCAGCATGTGATGTAGTGGTCTCCACTGCAAGTATCCTGTCCTCAGCCTCCTCGACCCGGTCAGAAATCTCCTTGAGATGCTTGGATATATTTAAGTTGATACTGTCCAGCATACGTTCCAACTTGTTATCGATCACGTTGGTAATATTAGCCGTTAGTATCGCCATAGCTTTAGCAATGGCTGGGTCTAAGTTAGGTGCATCGCTAACACTACCGCCATCTTGACTTGACTGAGACTTTTCAGCAGGAGGGTTTTTCTTAGTTGGTTTCGGAGGCATATTGACTGCCCCAAAAGTGCTCCAAAGACATCTCCTGGAGTTAAAGGGGACATATCACGCTTTTTTCATCAATATATATTGGTCTAAGAGGTCCCCAAAACATGTCTTTAAAGTTTATGCTCAAAAAAACACTTTGAAATCAGATTTTGGTCTGCCTGAAAAGTCCTCTTCTTCATTCCTCATCAGAACACTCTGTTTTCCCTCTGACCACGCCCCCTCCGGAAGTGGACGTGCCTCAGCTCTCCAGCACGTTGATCTAATGTTTACATGTTGGCTGAATATACACGGCTGCTCAGAGATCGCGTTACTTCAACCCTCTGAATCTGATCCAGAATCTGATCCTGACGGAGAGGCGCCTGCAGCAGGACCTTTCTGAACGATTGGTCACAGATTTAGTGTTTCTTGTTGTTTTATTTATCAGTATGTAGACGTGTGTCTTGGTACACAGCTACGACCATGTAGCTATGTGGCTATGCTAACTAGCGCTAGCACTTATCCATGATAAATAAAAATCATCCACTAGATCTTCAAATCTGCAGACGTGGGGAGTAAAACCGACCTCTGCCAGAAAGGCAGCAGGACCTTTTATGAACGATTGGTCACAGATTTAGTGCTTCTTGTTGTTTTATTTGTCAGTATGTCGACGTGTGTCTTGGTACACAGCTACAGCTACAGCTAAAGCTACAGCTACAGCTATGAACATATAGCTATGTGGCTATGCTAATTAGCGCTAGCACTTATCCATGACAAATAAAAATCATCCACTAGATCTTCAAATCTGCAGACGTGGGGAGTAAAACCGACCTTTGTGTTTATTAAGACAGCCTACAACTAGCATGCCTCCCTCCTAAGCTCCTTGTTACCACACATTTGTGCAGGTAATGAAAAACAGGGGAGGGATTCAGTATTATTTTATACAGTCTACGGGCTGAACAAGCTCCGAGCTCTGACTCCGTGACAGACCGGATATTGTTGTTATGTAACAAAAACACTGAAGTCTGAAACGGCTCGTTTCACACACATTTACAGAAAGGTGGAGAAATCAGAACAGGGGCAGAATGGATTTTTTTCATTCTTGGGGGGTTTGTAGACATGCCAGGGACACATATTTCAGGTAAAGAACCATTAAAAAGTCAATTTTGCATGATATGTCACCTTTAATACTCAGAGAGAAAACTCAACTAGTTTGCAAAAATAATATAGAGTTATGAAATACTAGGAACGGCCGGAGCTCCAGCAAAGCGTGGCTACTTGGTCCGTCGCATCACCGGAAGTCACCAGTTTCTATCGTTTAAATGAAAGCTCAGATAATATTCTGGTTGAATTATGGCAGAGGAAAATCACATTTACATAATCAAGTCCGAAAAAGTGAAACTTTACATTGTTCACACATAATAACCCATACACACAAGCAAATACCTTAGGCACAAAAGTTATTATCTTGTGCACACTTATATGTTCCCACAAGATGATTATATATGAGTGCACGTTAGTATTTTGTGGGAAGAAGTTAACTTCTGTGCACACATAAATAAGACCTTGTGCATGCTGCACAGTGCAGCAGTGGGATGAGGCCTCATCAGATCACTTCTGTGTTTTTGTTCTCACACAGTGTGCTGACAAGTCTGAAGCTGGGCATGTTCATTTAGAAGATCCAGTCTGGGCTGAACAAAAGGTCTGATGGTGACACACCTGAGTTTAGTCTCTTGCACCGAGAACTGTTGCTTCCTTGTTCAACAATAGCTTGACCTTGCACAACTGGGCCCCATGTGTCTGTGTGAAAAGAACTCATGATTGAAACCAGGGTTTTGTATTAATTTGATATTTTCCTGTTGATTAAGGAGGGCATTGATTTCCTGCATGTGATCCATGATGATGGACAGAAGGAAAAGATTGCTCAATATGTTGACAAGAGGAAACATTCAGAATCTGCAGAACACAATAGAAAAGTTGATTGACACATAGCTTTGCAATAATCACATGGAGGACAATTATAAAGTGCAGTCCTGGTTGTTTGGTGATGCTGCACTCAGTCCTATGTTTAGTGGTATTTCTGCAGCCTGTCACATTCCTCTCCTCCACCTGTCTTCATCTCTTCCTTGTATGACTGGTCCCTCTTCTAGTTAAATCAGTTTGCATAAGCTGGTGATATAGTCATTTACCTAACAAACGCCTGACTGCATAGATTCTTATGTCCCAATTTTGGGACTAAACATATTCCCCTGTTACTTGTCCAATAAATGTCTGTGAGTCTAATGGCTGATCACAATAGATATGAGTTGTTGTATAATTTACCTGACATCTTAAAATAATCTCAAACATCAATCTTTTTACTTATTGGTTATCTCAAAGAACCAGGAACATGAGGGCACATTTTGACCTGAACTTGATGACTTACCTGGAAATGACAGTGTTTGGTTGCATTTTGTCCCCTCACTTCCTTGAACTCTGAAGCACCTGTTGTCATCATGATGGAGTTCAACCTGATATTCCTGATCTGATAGTCATTATGAAGCATCACTTGTACAACTGTCTTTGGATTAATCAAGAAGTTTAAAAAAAAACCCAAAATAAATGAATAAGACGCAGAGTTCTAATTAAATGTGCTTTATTTTAAACATTATATTATTCTTCCTCACTTATGTCTCTAAATGTGTATGAACCGCTCACAGGATCTGAAAAACAACAACAAAGGAAGACGGTTCAAAGATTCCATGTATGGTTATTTTACAGGAGGAGGGTCACAACATCAACATTAACACTTCAACAGCACACATGAAATAAAAACTAAAATAACCACAAAATAACCCAAACTTTGGATAACATGATAAGACAACATTTTCAGAAGAATACTGCAAAGATTTACTTAAAGCCTCTGGTAACGCAAATCAACAAAACATTCTACCTATGATATTTCAGACAACATGTAAATACTAAAAACTATGTCAAAATATTAGAACTCAACTTTGATCCATTTTCAAATATGTTCAAATAGGTTTTTTAACACGTTTTCACTCTGTGTTTTAAGGGGGCTGGTTTAAACTGATATTTATTACGTAATAAATATCCAACCAATCAGAAATGAAACACTGAGTCACATGCACACATGTTCAACAAAACTACTCTGCTCCTGCTCAGCTGAAGATGACAGCTTGTTGTCATTCTTCTATTTTACTAACTGCGGTGGATTTGGGGGAACTTTCAGTTGAAAGTTCAGTTGAGCCGCGGCGAAGTGGCTTAGGCAGTCCCACATATGCTCCGGTCATTTCCCCAGGACCTGTTCTCTAACTTTCCCCGACCGGTTCACCAACATTACCCAGGACTGGTTGACTAACTTTCCCCAGGACAGGTTCACTAACTTTCCCAAGTATCGGTTCACTAACTTTCCCCAGGACCAGTTCAGTGACTTTCCCCAGGACCCGTTCACCTACATTCCCCAGGACCAGTACACTAACTTAGCCCAGTACCGGTTCACTAACTTTCCCCAGGTCCTGTTCACTAACTTTCCCCAGGTCCTGTTCACTAACTTTCCCCAGGACCGGTTTAACTTTCCCCAGTACCAGTTCACTAACTTTCCCCAGGACCGGTTCACTAACTTTCCCCAGGACCGGTTCAACTTTCCCCAGTACCAGTTCACTAACTATACCGAGGACCAGTCCACTAACTTCCCCCAGGTCCAGTTCACCAACATTCCCTAGGACCGGTTCACTAACTTTTCCCAGGACCAGTCCTGTAACTTTCCCCAGGTCCGGTTCACTAACTTTCCCAAGGACCGGTTCACTAACTTTCCCAAGGACCGGTTCACTAACTTTCCCCAGGACCGGTTGACATACATTTCCCAGAACCAGTACATTAACCTACCACAGGACCGGTTAAACTAACTTCCCAAAGGACCAGTTCACTGACTTTCCCCAGGACCGGTTCACCAACTTTCCCCAGGACCGGTTCACTAACTTTCCCCAGGACCGGTTCACTTATTTTCCTCAGGACCTATTCCCTTACTTTCCCCAGGACCGGTTCACTAACTTTCCCCAGGACCGGTTCACTAACTTTCCTCAGGACCTGTTCCCTTACTTTCCCCAGGACCGGTTCACTAACTTTCCCCAGGACCGGTTCACTAACTTTCCCCAGGACCGGTTCACTTATTTTCCTCAGGACCTATTCCCTTACTTTCCCCAGGACCGGTTCACTAACTTTCCCCAGGACCGGTTCACTAACTTTCCTCAGGACCTGTTCCCTTACTTTCCCCAGGACCGGTTCACTAACTTTCCCCAGGACCGGTTCACTAACTTTCCTCAGGACCGGTTCACTAACTTTCCCCAAACAGCTCTGATTTTAGACACACAGCTGTGTCTGACACCCGGAGCCGAGCTCCTCTGCGTGCACATACTACACTTCAGCCTCCTCTGCTCCGGGCGTCCCATGGTCCTGGTTCCCCTGGAGACTAAGGAGTGATAAAACTAATAAATGATAGAAGTCCTGATTCTGAAGTATTTTGTGACTCAGCACTCAGAGAACATTGTAAATGAATCATTTTCAGATTCTGGAGTTTTGATGTCTTTAGATTCAGAGTCAGACGGCTCAAACATGCAGGCTGTGAACTCTCTCTTGACCTGTCAATCAAAGAGTTAGGCCACGCCCACACAGTCCTGAGAAATGCTCTGACCTGTAAAAGAAGCTGTTTTTGAACAGAGTGACTTCAGAGTTGTGGATGTTTATTTTCACTCAGATTTTTGTTGAAGCTTGATTACACATTACATTTTGATATTCTGTATGAATTTTAAATATTCCATTTACGTTTCCAGAGGCTTTAAGTAGTAAAAAACATATAAATTAAATATGTGCACCGCAGGTAAAACTTACATTCACACACGTAAGCCACTTCCAGGTACTTGTAAGTACCCAGACAGGGGTCTCCAAAGAATGAGTTGCTGGCTTTAATCACACAGCTGTTCTTCCCATTGCAGCTGTGGAGGCAGAGGAAAGAGACAGTGAAGACTGGATGAATGTGTGCTGGATCACAAGAATCCTGGGCATACTTATATATTTATTTCATGTGACAAGTTTGATTTGATGTCAGTGTTGTTATGTGCTGGTTACCTGTCAGCAACTTTGGTAGAGATGTGTGAGCAGTACACATCTGACACCTTACCCTCCATGCGTTGGTAGGAGCATGTGGTTTGGTCACCACGTCCATATTCTGCCCTTTGGACTGATATAACCAACCTTTCACCTGAAGAAGAAGACAGAGTGCTGAAGCTGAAGAGCATTACATCTTGTATCATGCGTATGGTTTTCATGTTAATTTACCAAACACACACAGAATGAAAAATGTGATCTTACCACACTGCAGATGTGCCAACGAGTTCTCACATGTCACGAGTTTAACTGTGAAACAGGAATAAAAGAGAGACCAACAGATTACCATTAGATTTACATTTACGCCCCTTACATTTATTTTGTCTAAAAAAAACTGTACAAAAAAATCTGTGACATGTTTTATTGTAAATTAAATAACATATCTAAAAATAAGACTTTAAAGAAGCCCACTTCTGAATAACACAAGATTTGTGGTGTGATCATTAAAAGCTGATCACAGCTTAAAGCTCATGTTTTAAAAACATCTATTGGACATGAGTTTAATCCTAATAATAAAATAGATGAAATGCAGACATGTGACTGACTTGATGGAAGGCATCTGTACTTGGTCTGCAGGTATTTATAGGTGCCTCTGCATGGATCAGACCCACTGTTACTGACTTCGACCAGGTTCAGTTCACACACAGTTTTCCCGTCACACCTGCAGGGAGGAGACGGAGAGCATGAGTCCAGCAGAATCAGAACAACACTGGAATATAACTCAAGATTGCAAACTTTCTCTGATTCTCAAATACATAGCAGCATAATTCTCCTATGACTGGAATATTGTGCCAGCTTTTTCATTCTATAAAGATGCATTTTGACCAAGAGCTTTTATAGCTCTGTTAGCCCCCAGAACTACTTTACCCTGAACTAAAAGGTTCCTGTGCCCCCATTGTTGTCTGTGTTTCGACCACGGGCTGAAGTCTCGGGTAGATTGTGTAAATCAGGCCAGTGAGGTATGGAGGAAAAAAAAGTAAATGCACTACACCACCAGACCAGTAGAGGGCAGTACAACAAAGAGGAATGCTATTCATTACAGATGACACCATAGAAGCAGACGGACAGGCAGGTATCATTATGAGCAACACAACAGTTAGCCTGTTAGCATGAAGACACTCAGCTGGTCTGTTTTAGATGGTGCTATATTTCATCACAGATGGATTCACTGAATCAACACGTGAGAGGAGATAAGCGCGAGTAGCAAAGACGTTTCAACACGGCTTTAAAATCCTTTTGAACTCAAAAAGCCGTGACAGAGATCGGCCGGTGTTTTGGTTTAAACAGCGACCCTGTTAACTGGAGACTTTCAGCCGGATGCATCCCTCATAAACGTCTTTAGACCATCATTAAATATCTGATGAGGATATTTTGAAAGAGAAATCAAGTGAATCACAGATGTGTGTGATGTTATTGTGGACGGCGGGCGGAATAAAAACACTGCCGTTAATCTACCAATCAGACATGTTCAGCATTGCAGGCCCTGCCCCCAAAAGTCTCGGGACCTTTGAAAAGTACTACCCCCCTAGCAGGGCCTTTTAGGGGGAAAATGATCTACCCCTGAACTAAATTTAGACCCTGGGTCCACCGGTCGAAATGCACATAATTCTGGGGTAAAGTTCCTCCGATCAAAAAACACTTCATGATGGTAATACAGAAAACATTTATATTGTTGTCTGGCTCTTTTTGTATATTTTGAGTATTATTTGAGACAAAACTCAAATTTGTAGTTCCCCAAGTATTAAGACATTTTACTGAACCTCACATACAAAGTCACTTCATTAACATAATCTAAAGCCCTATAAAACATGTAAGTACCTTCTCTTGACCGTCTCTGCAGCTCCCAACAGAGAGCAATGATTGTTTGAAGTCTTATGTGGATATTGTCCCTCACTGCAGGTCACACTGTCTGCACGTCCATACAGTGCTGACTGCACTCCAATCACTCCAGTCTCTGTTACACAGCAGAGGGAGAGAGTGAGAGAGAGACAGAGACAGAGACAGAGACAGAGACAGAGACAGAGACAGAGAGAGAGAGAGAGAGAGAGAGAGACAGAGAGAGAGAGAGAGAGATGAACTGTTTTCTAATGTTTGGGAGGAAATTGTAGATACTTTTTGTCTGTCAATTCATTTGGCAACACATCATCTCATTCTGTTCAATCGTAACAGACATTTAAATGTTGAGTCATCATCCATTTAGTTTCCTTATTCCATTTTACAAAGTCATATGACAAAGTTTTTTTCTCTCCTTTTTTTAAAATTAAATATATAAATATATATATATATATAGTAAAGTATTTATTTATTTTATACATGTTTATGTTTATATTATTATCTACTTATTCATTTATTTTAATACATGTTTTTATATTGTATTATCTATTAATTTATTTTATACATGTTTATATATATATATCATTATCTACTTATTTATTTATTTTTATACATGTTTATATACATATTATTATCAAATTAAATGTATTTATTTCTATACATGTTTATATATATAAATAAATATTATCTATTTATTTATTTATTTATGTATTTATTCATTTTTATACATGTTTATATATTATTATCTATTTATTTATGTATTTATTTTAATACATGTTTATATCTATTATTATCTATTTTTTTATTTTTTTATTTATATACATGTTTATATATATTATGTACTTATTTATTTATTTCTATACATGTTTATATATATTATTATTATCTAATTAAATATATTTATTTGTATACATGTTTATATATATATATATTATCTATTTATTTATTTATTTTAATACATGTTCATATATATTATCTACTTATTTATTTATTTATTTCTATACATGTTTATATATACATTATCTATTTTTTTATTTTTTATTTTAATACATGTTCATATATATTATCTACTTATTTATTTATTTATTTCTATACATGTTTATATATACATTATCTATTTTTTTATTTTTTATTTTAATACATGTTCATATATATTATCTACTTATTTATTTATTTATTTTTATACATGTTTATATATACATTATCTATTTTTTTATTTTTTATTTTAATACATGTTCATATTATTATCTACTTATTTATTTTTATACATGTTTATTTATATATTATTATCTAATTAAATGTATTTATTTATATACATGTTTATATATATATTATCTATTTATTTATTTATTTATTTATTTATTTTAATACATGTTGAAATATATTATTATCTACTTATGTATTTATTTATATACATGTTTATATATATTATGTACTTATTTATTTATTTCTATACATGTTTATATATATTATTATTATCTAATTAAATTTATTTATTTATATAAATGTTTATATATATATATATTATTTATTTATTTTAATACATGTTCATATATATTATCTACTTATTTATTTATTTCTATACATGTTTATATATACATTATCTATTTTTTTATTTTTTATTTTAATACATGTTCATATTATTATCTACTTATTTATTTTTATACATGTTTATATATATATTATTATCTAATTAAATTTATTTATTTATATACATGTTTATATATATTATCTATTTATTTATTTATTTATTTATTTTAATACATGTTGATATATATTATTATCTACTTATGTATTTATTTCGATACATGTTTATATATACATTATCTATTTTTTTATTTTTTATTTTAATACATGTTCATATATATTATTATCTGCTTATTTATTTATGTATTTTTATACATGTTTATATAAACTTTATCAATGTATTTATTTATTTATTTTAACACATGTTCATATTATTATCTACTTATTTATTTATTTTTATACATGTTTATATATATACATACTAGGGGTGCAACAATACGTGTATCTGTACGGAACCGTTGGATACAGTGGTCACTGTTCGGTACGCCCCATGAACCGAACAATGCACAATTTTATATTTGTTATCAACTTCTGACGAGGCGCTCTGTGCTGAAAGTTCAGTGGATCTGCTCTGACTCCTCAGAGCTGCATTGTGGAGCGCAGGTCCACTGAACTGCGCGCTCCTTCCACATTCATTCAGTCCAAGCTGGTCACGTTTGTTTTAACTGTGTTTCATCTGGAAAAATATATATTTCACCATATGACGCTCTGCTGGGTTCATATGTTCACGTATGTGTGTGTGAGCGCGCGCCCGCATGTGAGGGAAGCACGGGTGTCCGCCGGGTCCAGCCCCCATATATATATATTATTATTATTATTATCTATTTATTTATTTTATACATGTTTTTACATATATTATTATCTATTTATTTATTTTATAAATGTTTATATATATATATATTATTATATATATATTTATTTATTTGTATACATGTTTATATATATATATTATTATCTATTAATTTATTTTAATACATGTTCATATATATATACATAATTATACATGGTTATATATATATTATTATCTACTTATTCATCTACTCATTTATATTTTTATGTGCTCCAAGCCTTGTTTACTTGTTATTCTGTCTACTATCACTTGGTCACCCTTCTCTTGTAAAGCACATTTCTTGCTCAATGAAAAAACAAAAACAAAGTCATATGATAACTATTATACAAACTCCATAATGACTGACAGATCCAGCTCTGAAGGGCTGCTAAAATAAACCTCATGCACTGTTGTGGATAGTTTTCATAAATCATGTCATACCACAGCTGAGGCGATGGACATAGTTGCCTTCACAGGTGGTGACTGTGAATGCGGAGACACCTAACAACAGATATGAAAGCAGAAAGTTCAACACAAAGGCACACATTTTAAAATGTGTAATTAAGCACCCTTATGTTAAAGTTATTTACCTGAATCCACAAGCACCAAGATTGATGCCAGCACTGAAAAAAGAGGACTGCTGAATCAGTCAGGCATTACACAGACAACTAAAAACCACCTAACAGACCTTTATCAAGACAAACCTCACTGGATCCAAATAAGACATGACTCATGCAGGTAACTCCTTCATCATACTCACAGAGTGGGGTGCCCAAGTGGAGCATGGTGATACAGAACCCAGTGTGACCAGTGAGACGAGTGGTGGAAACAGACACCCTCAGTATTTATTCACTGGATCTACAGCAAACTGCCCCCCCCCCACCACCACCCCCTAAAAAAAGCAGCCTCCTCAATCCTCAGTCCTTTGTTTTTTTTTTCTCCCCAGAATATTTTCAAAATGAGAACATAGAGTCTGAAGCACCATCTGTTCACCCCAGACTACTTTGAGAGAGCACACATTTCATTACATCATCATCACCAAACATGGAATTGTTTCTAGAAGGAGAAATATGTATTGTGTTGAGAAGAGTCAGAGGAGAAGCAGCATTTTGTTTTTATGCAGCACAGACCTGGAATAACCTCCCAGATAATATTAGACAAACCCAGACTCAGACCACTTTAAGGCCAGACTAAAAACATTCCTCTTTCACGCTTACTCTGCTCTCTAATCGACCCAAACTCTTTATGAAACCTTAAAGCTGGCACACATTACAGGATTCTTCAAACCTTTACACATTTAGAGACCACACACTTGATGACAACCAAAGACAGATCGCACAAAATCTCTCTCTTCTGATCTTATAGTGTGTGGTGTTAACTACGATGATTGTTTTCAGCCTCTTACTTTCTGAAAAGAGTTTTGCGGGATTTTTTTTGTGATTGTTGCGTCCTAAAAAGCCTGATTTTGCGACAGCTTTTTGAAAAAATTGCGGTGAAAGTTGCGATTTTTTTTTTTTTTTTTTTTGCCTTTTTCCTCCAATAACATCTCTGGGGCAAGTAAATACACTAAATTACAGTTGTTTTTAGAAAACATTCTTGATGTGGCCACTGACTGTATTTTGATTCTCTTGATTCACAGAAAAATGCCATGAAAGGACTGTATTGCATATTTACGACGGTCCCTGAATGCACCTCACAGCGACTGAGGCACAGACAGTTCATGGCACTCTGAAATGAATCTGCATCTTTGATGACAAGGAGTTGATCAAAACTTACTAAATGTGTCTGATGTATCACCAAACTAGAGTAAAGCAAGCTGTAGATGAAGAGCTTTTTACAGTTATGGCGGCAACAACTTCAAACATCAAATATTAAACAGACGTCCCCCGGTTGTGTCTTTGTCACTAACACACACCGGGGGTAAAAATCATCAATGAAGATGAGACAGATGCATGGAGGTGAGGAGAGCTGGTTCATAAAGCACACCTGCTGCAGGTAGAGACCAAGCTAACACTGAGCCCCTCAGTCTATAAATAACAACGTTGTCATGGTCACTTGTCTTGCCTGCTGTCCCCTCTCTTCACCCGTTCTCTGTGCGTGTTTTGTTGTTGAAAAGTGCCGATCAAGTGAGGACTTACGTTTATGTTCCAAGGAAGTCAAATTGATGATGAAACCGATGACGTACAGGGGCTGAGATTGAGGTAATTGGTCAAAGTTGCGGTGATTGTATAAAATTGCAATGCCGCGAAAAAACTGCGCTGATTGGTTGAATTTGCGTTGATAGTTGTGATCGCGAAATCGCAACTTCCTGGAGGGATTGAATTATGGAAAAAGTCATGGAGACGGCGGGAATGTGGGCTGTATGCATTACAGCGCGAATTGGAGCTGAGTAAATATATATATGTGAAGATATGCTTATGTTTTACCACTTTAATTTTCATTTGAATTTGAATTGCTTATAACTTTTTAATAATTGTTTATTTATAGGCTCTTGTTTGCTTTATATATTTATTTTGCAATGTCAACTTTATTACTGTGACACTTGAATTTCCCCGTTTTGGGGCGAGTAAAGGAATCTCTTATTTTATCTCTTATCTCTTAAAAAGTGTCACAAGACCCAAATTGCTTTCCTGTTAACTCTAAGTGTAAGACTCTGATCAACTTTGACCTCCTGCAGGCCAGGAGGATGGTTGCTCTATCTTGGAGAGAGACTGAAGTATCCTCTGCACAATCTTGGATTAGAAAGATGGCAATGTGTGTTACACTAGAAAAGTGAACCTATGTAATTAAGGGTAAAATACAAGAATTTGAAGAGGTGTGGGCACCCTTAATGGACTTTCTCAGGCAACAGTGGATTATACTTATCTGTAAGGCTATTAAGTGTGACAATTTTATTTTATTTTATTTTTCATAATTTAACTTTATTATTATTATTATTATTATTATTATTATTATTATTATTATTTTTTTTTTTATTTCTGTGTGTGTTTGTGTATATGCAGTGAAGGCTGCTTGTATTTTATTTTGTAACTGGTGTGGCATGTGGTGATGTTTTCTGTATGTTCTTATTGAAAACCAATAAAAAATATTGTTAAAAAAAAAAAGTGTCACAAGTATTACAGAAAGCTTGGAGAGCAGAGCTGTGCGCTAGATGCTACCACCAGTGCTAGCAAGTCAAAAATATTACTAACGTTCCCAATATCATTCTAAACTGCCAGTGATGGGAACAACGGTATTATAAATAACGGCGTTACTAACGTTGTCCCTTCTCTCAGTGACGAGTAATCTAGCATCAAGTAATTGTAATCAAACATTAGAAACCCCCATTTCATGATTTGAAGTCCTGTATAACTCAATGTACACTTCACAGAATCCATTCACAGAATCAAAAGTAATAAAGCTTTATTCTCTAGACTCTTAAGTCCCAAGAAGGCAAGGGAAAGAAACTTTAGAATTTTAAACAACTGTGTAAATTATATTTGCTTGTGCCTACTTAAAGTAAATGTGCTTCTGTGTTTTGTACCTTTAAGGAGAATCATTTTCATCTTTGAGTTTCCAGTTCAGGATCAGAGAGTCCACTATTTCCATGATTGTGAGCCAAACATGTGAAGCCCTGCACCGTACACTTTGTGATGAATATCTGAAGGCAAGCATGATTCATGTCTTAAAGCCCAGTGCATAGGAAAACAAATCTAAAATCTAAAATAATATTAAGTGATGGACTACTGTTAAGCCCAAGATCCACAGGATGCGTCGCGTTACGTTACGGCTGCGCCGCGCACGTCGCAGCAAATAGGTTCCCATTCAAGTCAATGCTCTAGAGTCCACAGGGCGCGCTGCGGCACGTCTCAGCTCCGTCTCTGGAGCGTTCCGCCGCGCCGCTCTGCCAGAGATACGCGGGGAGTCTATTTTCGCCGCTCCCCGCGCCCAGCACGCGTCAATCGACACAGAAATGATCGAACTATCCCGGAAGTCAGGCACGAGGATCGTATGCAACATCCGCTCACTTTCAAAATAAACACCATGTGCAAACACAAGATCGTAAATTTCACCACTTCTTCAACATTACGTCATAACCTGTGGCATCGGGCCAGACGTCAGTCTCAAAAGATATCCGACACCATGGACGAGGACGAGGAAAAGTTTATACTGTGTTGTTCTCGCGCGTTTTGGAGTTCTCAAGGGATCTTGAGTTTCCTGCTCCGGAGTGCGCGCCGCTCCAAACACGCATCCTATGGACCAGGGCGAAAGCCCCGGGACGGAGCAGAGCCGTGTCGCAGCCGTAACGCCGCGCACACGCATCCTGTGGACTCCCCGAGTTATACTGAGCATCAGCATGGAGAAGTAGTATACAGCAGTAGCTACAAGACTGCAAACTGATTACCAAGGACTTGCAAGAGCCACTTCAAACTGTAGTCTTAATGAGATTGCATGTTAGAAGTCATTGAAAATTCTTTTTTATGGCTACTTTACAAGGCACAGTAAAATATGACAAATATTTCACATTTTCATTACTTTTGACGCTCACCAGTCTAGACCAAATGCCAAACTATTTGTGATCTTGACACAGATGTTTTAAAATGTAATTTCAGACACCTGATACAGAAAAGGAATGGCTGGACATTGCAGGAGAGTTTCTTCAGAAATGGCAGTTTCCCCACTGCCTAGGTGCTATTGATGGAAAGCACATCACTATACAGCCACCAGCACATAGTGGAAGCACCTTCCGGAACTATAAAGGGCGCTTCTCTGTGTTGCTAATGGCTATGGTTGAAGCCAAGTACCAATTTAAGTACGTCAGCGTGGGAGAGCAGGGCAGAGCATCTGATGCAGGATTATTCACACAATCTGATTTCAAACAAGCGCTTGACAAGAATCTCCTCTGTATTCCTGCAGCAAAGTTACTCCCAGGCTGAAATGGAAGTCCCTTTTATGTTTATAGGGTATGATGCATATCCTTTGAGCTCCAACCTCATGAAGCTATACTCTTTTGGCCAGATGGACCATGAGCAGAGAGTTTTCAATTACCAACTCTCTCGTGGACGCAGAGTGGTGGAGAATGGGTTTGGTATACTTGCTAACAGGTGGAGAGTATTCCTCTCCACAATTATGCTCAACCCTGACAAGGTAAAAAAGATCATCTGGCATGCGTATGTCCGAGACATACACAAGTCCAGGCTTGGCCGACACAGAGGGTTCAGACAACAGGCACGTGAAGGGGTCCTGGAGGAATGATGGCCTGGAAGCTATGCTCCTTTTTCAACCTGGGAGAAGTGGAAACAACTCCATGTCTGCCAAAAAAGTCAGAGACAACCTGAAGAGATATTTTGTTACAACTGCAGACCAGGCTTCCTGGCAGTTTTCGTTGACGAGACTAGACTGGACAAAAATGTTAGTGAGTGGTCTGTCAGACGTTCAAAATGCATGACATGCAATGCCTATTGAGCGAGTAATCTGCTATCAAAAAGAAGATGCTGCGCAATAATCAACACACTGAATATCAACGTGAGGAGCAGGCTCATAAATAATCTCTGCAGACACAGAGTCAGTGAAGACCCAGACAACATGTGGATTTACTGCAACAGGACAACTGAACAGAATCATATTTTAGACTCACAGAGTCCAGTTTTCTGTCTACTGGTTCTTATTGAGAAAAATGAGAATGTTTACGTGGTCAAGTGTCAGCCGGGAGCGCAACTGAGTCATGATCAGTCCAGCAGCAGAGAAAAAAAAGAGACCTGTCACTCAGCTGCAGCCCCAGCTGAGAGTCTCCTCTGTGTGCAGTCAGCTGATTCACATCCAAACATGCTTTAAACTTCAAACACTTGTTTGGCAGAATGTTGTTAAGTAGTTGTGGTGAATGCTTACAAAACTGCAAGTCAAAGTATTTAGTAAGTTTACAACTGTAATTCAAGTAGATAAATAAACCATCTTTCATATTAATTCATGCTTCATTTGCCTTTATCTTAACATAAGCCTAGCCTATGAGAAAGAACAATTTGTGTATAATACATCTGATATTGTTTGTTATAACAATAAATAATATCAGATTTGATATAATTTCCAGTAATTAATTTGTGAAAAAGACTAAAAACTGACTAAAAATAGACTAAAACATTTTTGAGTTTTTGTCGACTAAAATTGTCTAAAACTAATAAGTATTTTCGTCCATAAGACTAAGACTGAAACTAAGATAGCTGCCAAAAGCAACACTGTCATGAACACTTAAACACTTCAAAAACTGCTTTGGAAACCATCTCAAAAACAAACCAAAAGTGAATCACAAGTTTTTAAATGTATACTGGCATCTCTCAACAATTTAACCCCAAATTATATTATAAAATAATATAATTTTTCCTAATATCTTCAAATATTTTCCTCAATCATTTAGGGTGCAAGCGGAACCCCCTTATGGACTGTCGGCGCCCCTAGCTTTTGCCTTTACTGCCTATGCCACAGGCCAGCCCTGCTTGTAGCTGTTAAGCCTGATTTATACTTCTGTGTTGAATCCACGGCCTACACCTCTGCGTAGCTCCTGTACCTACACAGAGGCCCACACACGTAGCTGACCTGCACCTCCTCCAAAAGGTAACTAATCGTAGGATTGATGCGGACCGCAAGCCCTGTGATTGGTCCGCTTGGCGGCTTGTATTTCCTGCATTTATATCACTTCTGGGATCCCGGACATCAAACTCACATCGTCCGTGTATTTCATCTCCTCCTCTCTATTCTTCATGTAATCATGTCTGTATGATAAACAGCAACATGTATCAGCTGTAGATTAACAGAACACGCTCTGAATCTCTGTGGAAAAGGAAACAGAGATCGTAGCGGGGCCGGAAGGAGGCGACCGGCTATCAGAGGGACCACACTGCCCTCTAGTGTTTAGGAGGAGAATTGCTGCGTGACACGGACACACCGACGCACAAGTATGTGGAGCTCATGTCAACGTCAGCCCCTGCTGTGTAGGGGAGACACAGAAGTATAAATCAGCCTTTAGTGAGGAGGCTAAAGGCCCGCCTCTTTACCTCACACTAGCTCCACAGAAGTTCGGTTGAGTTCAGCAATTCCAATATGGCTCCCGCTGACCATCGCCTTCAAAACAGGGCTTCAGAAACAAATGGGTGACGTCACGGATACTATGTCCAATACTACGCCTTGTTAAAAGTTTTTGTATCTTATGTTAATTTTATTTCCATTGGTAGTGGTAGCTTTTATTTACATAACAAAACCCTTTACATGGACTGTCATCATGTATGGATTTGCCCCGGATTCCTCTTACTGTTGTTTGCATCACAAATACTCCATTAATGCTTCTCCATTCAATACAATATATTTGTGTGTGAATGGGAGTGAGGGAGGAGGATGGAGAGAAAGAGAGGACAGAGAGAGAGAGCAAGAGAAGCAAGAACGAGTTGAGGGTGCCAAGGCAGCCTCTGTTTTTAGCCTTACTCATTGCAGTGAAATCCAGGATGATATAACAGAAGGAGGCACATTATGTAACACTTTTAGGAGAAGCAGTCTGTTTGTTTGATTGTTGTTCATAGTTTAGTGTCTGAAAGTTCAACCCTGCATTACATCATCCTTCTCATTTCTGTATTCAAAGGTTAGGTTGTGATTTACTAATGAGAAACTAATTAAATACTTCTGTAAAAAGAGCTGATCATGTCTTGTCTTTTCTTATTTAATCTCTTGTGGTTTTAAAGTTATATTCCCTTGTGTTATTTTTGTAATGGAAAATCTCATTAAAAGTCATATGATAAATATTCAACAACACGCCACGATGACTGACCAAACCTGCTCTCTTAAGGGCGCCAAGGTAAACGTGTGCACCAATGTGGAAACTTTCATTATCCAGTCATACCACAGCTCACTGTGGATTGGGGGAGTTGTAGTGAAGAGGGAGCTGAGCTGGAAGGCAAAGCTTTCAATTTACCAGTCGGTCTACGTTCCAACCCTCACCTGTGGTCATGAGCTGTGGGTCTTGACCAAAAGATTAAGATCTCTGATACAAGCGGCTGAAATGAGCTTCCTCTGAGGGGTGTCTGGGATCAGCCTCAGAGAGAGGATGCCTCCCTTTAGAGGTGTTCCAGACAGATGCAACTGGGAGAAGGCTGCATGGTAGACCCAGAACATATCCCAACTGGTCTTTGATCGTCTCGGGGAAGTCGCTGAGAAGAGGGATGTCTGGGTAGATCTGCTTGGACTGCGACCACCGTGACCTGACCCCAGATAAGATGAAGTAAACAGATGGATGGAAAATCTCATATCTTAGAAAATATTTTGTGTTGATCAGTGAAATTAGTATTTTTGCAAGATTGAATAGTCACAAGGAACTCCACATGTCAGAATCTCTTTTAGGGGCTTAACCCCCTTTACAGGTGTGATCCCGCCTTAACTGTAAACACATAATCCAGTCAACATTAGTGGGATTGTGATAGCCTGGGTCTGTATTCACGTATGGTGAAAAAAAAAAAGGATTAGCGGTCTGCATGAGCCAGGTTAATGCCCCAATAAAGCATTACATTTAATGGAGGTAGACCCCACCATTACATTTAATGGAGGTAGACCCCACCATCACATTTAATGGAGGTAGACCCCACCATTACATTTAATGGAGGTAGACCCCACCATTACATTTAATGGAGGTAGACCCCACCATCACATTTAATGGAGGTAGACCCCACCATTACATTTAATGGAGGTAGACCCCACCATTACAGGTGCTAACAGCAGGATTACCACACCTGTTAGGCTGTTTAAAGGATGGAGGACATTGTGCTTATGTGTTACTGTTTAAGACCAAATATGAGAAGACAACGGATATTTAGGGATCGAATGAATCCTTTGGAAAAGTATGAAGATGTTGAAATATACAGCAAATTTAGATTTAGGAGACGCAACATTTTTCAGTTAAAGCTGGGGTTGGCAGTCTCGGAAAACTAGCATGAATTTGAATGTAGCATTTCCTCATGACTCCGTCTAACCCCTCCCCTCCTCCCTCAGAGCTCCTCCAAAACGACGCCCCCCCAAGAGCAGACAAGAGGAGAAGTTCTTCATTCATTCAAACATTGATTGTTGTTTTGTTGGTTGGTGTGATCACGGCCGACAGTGACCGGTTATTAAAGATCAACGTGTTCACGAATCGGCTCGTCATCACTACAGCGTCCGGACAGACGCTACAGTACATCTACATTTCTGTAGGACTTACTAAATGTCATTAATTCTTTTGCTTGTCAGAGCCCCCGTGGTGAGAGCTTTTTAGACTCTGATCCGGACTACAGTCCTGAGCAAAGCACCTCATCGGGTCAGAGGGGACAGGCCCGAGGTCGAGAGAGAGGGGCAGTCAGTAGAGTCAGGGGAAGCAGAGGCAGGAGACGGAGACTCAGAGTGCACGCCGGGGAAATGTACGCGCAGGAGGCGGGCAGAACGGCAGGACGGGATTTGAATGGTTTCAAATTTTGGCACCCAAAAAACGGTGATTGGTTGGTGTTTTCCCAGGTTTACTCCGGCTGTAGATAGCAGCTTTTTTTACCTCTTTTTTAAGAACACATTATGTATTGATTGCCATCAGGACATAAAGATCATTTTAACCAGTATGACAAAAAGTGAATCTAAATCTGATTACTAACCCCAGCTTTAACAGATTAGATAAGGAAAGCAATCGAAGTCTCAAGCTGGCAAGGCTCGCTTTCGGCAGTTTTTCAAGTTTGCTTGGCTCTTCGCATCTATGCGTCTGGGTCAAGCGGCAAACTCCGGTCTCAAACGATGAAGCCAATGCGGAAGTGCTATAAACTGCAGTACATCGAGAATCCGCTTGAGGCTGGCTGCAGAAACACCGGAAACCACATAGATATGAATGGGAAAAAGACGATCTTTGCAGCATTAATAAACATGTTTACAGCCTGGTTCAAAAAACGGCTTGGCCCTATGAAGCTAATCTCTCTAATGGCACACACTGTACGGGGAGTGAATTTTTTTCTAACTTGACGGTTCAGAAGATATTAGGATTACGAGTTTTGCCCAAATAAGGACATGACTGACGTGACTCCCGGTCGGGAACACACAGCCATTGGCTAAGAGGCTCACACTACGTCACACTCTGCCTGGTTGAGTTCCGCATTACCAATATGGCTGCTGCCGTCGATTTGCTTCAAAACAGCTCTCAGGAACAGATGGGTGACGTCACGGATACTACGTCCATATTTTATACAGTCTATGCGTCTGGGTCCTTCCAGGATGTGTGTGGTGAAATGATAGGAGTTCATCAAACGACTGCTTGTAGAGTTATTCATGGAGTTACTGGGACATTGTTGCCTTTAGTTCCACAGTGGGTAACAATACCAGTGAGCAGCTGTAGCTGTAAGAGGTCTTGTAGTGCCTTGCGTTGGCTGAGGAGGACCATGGGTCAAAGCAGACTCCAGCACCTGGCTGCGATGTCAACTGAGAAAGAGGAGCTTGAGAGAGTTGAGAGTTGAACACCAAAATGTAATGGACAGATTTGACACCCTCAAGGTGAGGCGACATAGATTAAAGTAGAAGGAATAATCTGCAGAGTATCCATACAAAGATGATTACATACATTACACACACTGTACCATAGGCAGGGTTGCCTCTCTTTTATTATTATTATTATTATTATTATTATTATTATTATTATTATTATTATTATTGTTACGTATTAGTTTTATTATTATTTTGTAGATTTCAGTGTATTTTTATTTATGTATTTGTATTATATAATACAGACAAGAAGGAAAAAGGCGGAGACAAACATTGAAAAAGTAAAATTCTGTCAATGTGTTTTTCATGATGTGCAATGCATTTCAAATAAAAGTCCCCAAAAAAAGTCCAAGGTCAATTTTTTGTATTTTTAGTACTCAATATGGGGGGCTGCTTTACTCCAGAAACACACATACAGTTTATGTATATGTTGAGGAGCTGCTGTATCAAAATCAGTTGTCTTTCCCCAGAAATTAGGGTTACCACATGTTTCTTTATGATTCCAATCCATTTCTCTTTAGCTGTGGCTCAGCATTTAAATAACCTTTATCAGATTTGATGGCTTAGTCACAGACTTTCCCAAAATGTATTATGCTTTTCTTCTATAAATGTGGGAATGAAATTGCATTAAAATGTACGAAACAGTGAAATTTATCTTGCCCGGCTGGGCAGCTCTCTGGGTGGGTGCCAACAGTACATACTACATACACAACTCACATGTACAATTCCTGTTAGCATGAACCAATTTAATTAGGCAGGCCTAACTCTTTCTTCATAGCCACAACCTTTAGCTTTAATAGTTCACTCTCTAAGTCTAACTTAGTGATCTTTCTCTCCATCATTCTTTCCTCAGTTTGGTTCTTGGCAATGCAGCTTTTTAAATAATCTGCCATTAGCTCATCTTCCTGAGACGCATCAACCGTTCTTTTCCGCTTTTGTTTTCTGGAGTTTGATGGCTGCCTCATGCGACTATTTGGTGTAAACACCAAGCCGGTTTCATCATCCACCGATGGTTCAGCCTGTACGGCTAAACTTGTGGCATCTTCAGTGGATGGCATACTAGTCCTGTTTCTGGAAGATGTGGCTCCAGAAGACACTGCAAAGCAAAATCATTATTTTTGTCTTTGTAACACTCTTTTTTCCATATTAGTACTGCAAAGAGAGGCATGGCATGATTGAAATACACACCACCGATTAACTGAAATGATTATTATAATTATTTTGGCTTTAAGCAGTAGGCAGGGATTAAAATTTAACAGCCATAGCTTTCTATATGTGAGCATTTACATCTAGTAGCCCTAAAACAAACATAAATTAGGTTCATCTGATCCCACCATGTTTTTAACATAACATGTTTTATGACACATTCTAAGTACCTGAAACAGGGTGTTCCTCTTTGTGCCGGCGGTTGGTTGTGTTGATGACTGGCATTTCTCCCACTGGTGGTGGTGGTGGAGTTATTGAACAACTTCCACTTTGATCTGCTGCACAAATGTGGACAGAATGCGTGCACATTAAAAACTGTTACATTGCATATAGTGCATACAGATATCAACATATAAATATGACCACGGTACAGTGTATTAAGACTGATGCACTTAAACACTTCTCTGCTTACACTTTCAATAAAAAGATGATTTCCCTTCATTGTGAAATGTTGCAGATGAAGGGTTGAGGCCAGATAAATCATTACAGGGAACAGTAATGGAATTAGATTTGATCATCTAAAATCTGTTGAATGGTGAGGCGTTCATAGTTTCCCCAAAATACTGTTTTTATTTTTAGCTTACAGTGAATCAATTCAATCAATCAAGCATCAATTCTGAAAACAAGTATGGATTAACTTACCTGAGACAGACTCTGTGATGTCTGTGTCTGCTCTGAACCCAGGACACATGAAGGTTTCTGGACCAGACACTGAAAGATCAAAGCAAAAGATGAAATGAATATTCCTGACATGGCTTCTGTTCAGTTCCACCCTGTAGTGCACGCCAAATCATAACCATGTAAATAAAAGTACTTCTGTAGATCATTTCACATGAATGAATTAGAACATAATTCTTAGGTAACCTACCAGCAACACCGTGAAGTGAATCCTTCCCAAACAACTCTGAACTCAAGTCCTCATCCTTCAATGAGGGGACAGGTGGTCCTCCACCTGGACCATGTTGATGGCGGTGCTTGTTGCTCAAAGCAGCTTTCATGTTGCTGATTTTATTTTTTAGGTCTTCTACTGAGCGCTCAGAAACACCACACGCATTTACCCGGTTCAAGATCTGAAGCCAAACTTTCCCTTTCTCCTTGTTTGTTCTCTTTGATGATCGACTTGCTGATAACAGCTGTTTGTTCATTCTATATTCTTGTAATAAAATGTCCATTTCTTCTGCTGAAAAGTTGTTTTTTCTTGATCTTCTCTCAGTCACAACGGTACCGCTCGCCATATTGCTGTTTATGTGTAGTAGGCATGTGCAGATTGAATTTGTTGGATCAGGGTTTTCCAGGAGGTTCCCTGGACATATGATGGTTTGCTCCAGCCTCGCTTTCATGGCGCTTTTAGTTAATTGGCCAATTATATGCAGTCGTGCATGCGGCTAACGCCAAGGCCAAATGGACCGTTCCATAACGGAACATTAAGACTAATGGTCCCATTAGTGTAATGGCTGGACGTGAATACGGGCCCTGGAGCATTGAGACACTGCATCTCACATTCCTGTTCACTGACTGTTAGTGGCTGGGCTTGGCCCGTGGCCAGAACTGTTTTTTAGTCCCAGTCTGTCTCTACACTTCAGTGTGCAAATGATAGAACCAAGAATGTTCCTCTTTCATTAGATTTCATTCTGAAATTCTTATTGTCTTAAAATATGATAACCTGAAAGAGTGTTCTGGCTCAAATAACTGAATGTAGTATTAAAACTATCACAGAAAAAAACACCTCATCATGATGAAATGCAACTAGTTCCTGGATAACTGATAAGAAACGGCCTTGTCTGCACCCTGTCTTCAGTTTGTGGTCCGGATTAGATCACAGAAACATGACTAAGCAGAAACAGTTATACTTTTGTTACAACCGGCTCCAAATTGCAACAACAGGAAGAGACAAACATGGACTGATCAGTCACCACATGTTTATTTAGTTACAAGAAAACAGGAACCAACGTAAGAAAAGTGTTCTTCTGTAACATCAATGGTGTCGTAGGTGTCTGGGTGAGTGTAGTATATTGTGCGGGAAAATAATATCAAAAGGGTAAAAAGGAGATGTCCTCTCACCCAACCAGAGTCAGAGTGACTGAAGGGCTGCAGCACCTTAAGTATGTGTTGGAGCAGGGCAGGTGGGCTCAATCAGCCTGATTAGTCAACCTACAACCCAGGGAGAAAAGAGGGAGACACAGGCAACAACAAGACAAGCCCCAGGGTTGTCAGACTTTGTTGAGTTGAAACAATCACTTATTCTTGTTTTCAATATTTACCAAGACCATACCATGTGTTTCCAGTTTCTAATGGCCAAATTCCACCAGATCCATGACTGGTCCGTCTCCGATCCGTCTCAGCACCAGATCTGATAGGTTTCTATTCTAGTCAATGTGTTAACTTCCACTGGATCCGCTCTGTTGCGTTCCGGCTGCGTCTCCCTCCGGATCAGATACACAAGACTTCTATTTGTGCCGGATGCCGGAGCACGACGCATCAATCTCAACAGAGCAGATGGAGCGGGACAGGAAGTCAGGTTTCACCAAAACAAAATGAAAACATCCGGTTAATTTTCAGAATAAAACACTCTGTGTTATCACCAGATCGTATTTCACTTAACTACAACAACAAACCAAAGTCATGATGAGCGGAGCCAGGCCTGGAGTCAACAGGTCAGAGGTTTTCAGAGGACCAGAAAGACAACATGGAGGAGGAGAGGAGGAGGAGAATCCTTGATTCAGTGATTACTGCAGGAAAACCTCAGTCACATGACTCCAACTGTCCGGATGTCCTGCTCCATGCTGCATTCTGAAAACACAACCTGTGGGTGTTGATGGACGAGAGAGCATGGAGCCGGACCGCAGCGGATCAGAGACAGACCGGACATGGAGTCCCAGTGGACTGGTGGGAGTCCTGTGTTAGACAAAGAGATACATGTACAGTCATGGCCAAAAGTTTTGAGAATGACACAAATATTACATTTTCATAAAGTCTGCTGCTTCAGGGTTTTTAGGTGTTTTTGTCAGATGTTTCTATGGTATAATGAAATACAATTAGAAGCATTTCATAAGTATCAAAAGCTTTTATTGAGAATTACACAGAATTCATGCAATAAGTCCATATTTACAGTGTTGACCCTTCTTTTTCAAGACCTCTGCAATTCTCCCTGGCATGCTGTCAATCAACTTCTGGACCAAATCCTGACTGATGGCAGTCCATTCTTGCATAATCTTGAGGATTGACCACAAGTTCTCAATGGGATTAAGATCTGGGGAGTTTCCTGGCCAAGGGCCCAAAATCTTAATGTTTTGTTCCCCGAGCCATTTTGTTATGACTTTTGCTTTATGGCAAGGTGCTCCATCATGATGGAAAAGGCATTCTTCATCACCAAACTGCCCTTGGATGGTTGGGAGAAGTTGCTCTCGGAGGACGTTCTGGTACCATTCTTTATTCATGGCTGTGTTTTTAGGCAAGATTGTGAGAGAGCCCACTCCCTTGACCGAAAAGCAACCCCACACATGAATGGTCTCAGGATGCTTCACTGTTGGCAAGAGACAGGACTGATGGTAGCGCTCACCTCGTCTTCTCCGAACAAGCCTTCCTCCAGATGCCCCAAACAATCGGAAAGGGGATTCATCAGAGAAAATGACTTTACCCCAGTCCTCAGCAGTCCAGTCCCTGTACCTTCTGCAGAATATCAGTCTGTCCCTGATGTTTTTACTGGAGAGAAGTGGCTTCTTTGCTGCCCTCCTTGACACCAGGCCTTCCTCCAAAAGTCTTCGCCTCACTGTGCGTGCAGATGCACTCACACCTGCCTTGCTGCCAGTCCTGAGCAAGCTCTGCACTGGTGGTGGCCCGATCCCGCAGCTGTAACACCTTCAGGAGACGGTCCTGGCGCTTGCTGGACTTTCTTGGGTGCCCTGGAGCCTGTTTGGCAACAATTTAACCTCTCTCCTTGAAGTTCTTGATAATTGGATAGACGGTTGACTGAGGTGCAATCTTACTCGCTGCTATAAACTTCCCTGTTAGGCCCTTTTTGTGCAATGCAATGATGGCTGCACGTGTTTCCTTGCAGGTAACCATGGCTAACAGATGAGGAACAATGGTGTCATGCACCATCTTCCTTTTAAAGTGTCCAGTCACTCAATCATGACAGATTGATCACCAGCCTTGTCCTCATCAACACCCACACCTGTGTTAATGTGTGTGACACCTGTGTGTCATTGAAATGATGTTAGCTGGTCCTTTTGTGGCAGGGCTGAAATGCAGTGGAAATGTGTTTTTGGTGATAAAGTTCATTTTCAAGGCAAAGAGGGACTTTGCAATTAATTGCAGTTGAGCTGATCACTCCTCATAACATTCTGGAGTATATGCGAATTGCCATCATAAAAACTGAAACAGCAGACTTTGTGAAAATTAATAGTTGTGTCATTCTCAAAACTTTTGGCCATGACTGTACAGTACATGAGAATAAACCAGGTGTTACAGTATAATGTGATAGTATCATGAAAGCAGTGTTAAAAACTAAAATGCATTGTACCACAATCAAACAGTCAACTAATGGGCTCTCTTTTTGTAAGACAGTAAACTGAGGGCTGGTATTTTCTTCACATGATTTATTTACAATGAGCGCTCTTTCACCAGTCTGTCTTTAGAAAATAAAAGTTCTTACGACACACTTATGCAGTTTTCAAGAATATACCAGCATATACCAAAGTTGTCTTATCTGGAGTTTGTTCTTAGTTTATACACAGCTGAGTGAGAGTTTGAAAAACAACTCAAATGGTGTGGAAATACCAATGTGCTTATAACGATGGCTGGAGCTGATTTTAAAAATGCATCCAAAAGGGAAGAAAACAGAAAGAATGAAGCTTTAGCCAACATGGTTTAGTCAGTGCCCAGATGTGGGGGGGAGGTATGTTGTGTAACTGTTTGTCTGGGAAACTGTTTCTGTAGTTGTGAAAGTATCAAAACAACTGCAGCCAAAAGTGAAAAACTGAAAGTGAGACACAAATATACAAAGGTACAAATAGGGTAAGAAAGATTGGACGGACAAAACTTGTTATTTGACCTCTTTTTGAAGTGAGACCCAGCCAGGAGTGGGTCCAGCTGTGGCTCAGTTGGTAGAGTCAGTCATTGGTAGAGTCAATCCCAGCTCCGGCAGCTCCGGCAGTCACATGCTGAAGTGTCCTTGAGCAAGACACTGAACCCAGAATTGCATCCTCTGTTGTTCAGAGGTGTGTGAATGTGAACGAATGAGATTAACTAATACTGATGGTCCCTTACTATAGCAGCCTCTACCATCAGTGAGTGAATGGGTATGAATGGGTGAATGTGACAAGTAATGTAAAGCGCTTTGAGTGGTCAGACAGACTAGAAAAGCGCTGTATAAGTACAAGTCCATTTACTATTACCAGGAGTCAAATGTCTTCATCCAACACATCATTGTCAGCTATATTCATTATATGTGATGAACTGAAGTCAGTATAAATGGTATTACCTCTGAGAGACCTTATAGTTGCATCAGGGTTCCCACTCTTTTCCAGAGATCATTTTCCAGGACATTTCAAGGACTTTTTAAGTGATGATCAAGCTGGTATGACAGTCTAAATGTAGTTCCTAATTTAGTTCCTAAATAGTCTAATATGTTCCTCTCAGTGGAAGTCTACACTGAAAGACGTGTAGTGTATGGCTATCTATGAAATCATCTCTTACATGCTTAAAAATGATGGCAAATTGATTATAGAATAATGCAACCACAGATGAAAAGCACTTTATTAGTGCAACCAAGTCACAATGATGGGCAACTCTGATCTCAGCTTTCTCTTTTCTTAAAAATATAAAATTGGCTAAGTAAAAAACAAAAGAGCCAGCAAAGGAATCTGGAAGCTGTCTTATTGAAATTAATAAATAACAATAATCAGAGGATCAGAGCATAAATTGATTATTTTTTTAACCTTGTCAGAACACACGCAGTCATGTTAGAATAATTTTCAAGGACACTCTGTGATTTTCCAGGACATTTGACTTTGTCTCCCATTTTCCAGGTGTGTTCCAGTACTGGAAAACTGGTCAACTGTTTTCCAGGTTTTCCAGGTTTTCCAGGTTTTCCAGGACGCGTGGGAACCCTGTTGCATACTGTCAGCTCCAGCTTTTTAAATTCACAACAGCTCTCATCCCTCTTGGCCCAAGCAACTCAAGCAGCAACCACCCAGGCATCAGCCCTCTAAACCCAAAGCCATCTCCTTGCTTTCTCCTGGGCTCTCACAGATCAGATGGCTCTGTTTTTGCTGCACCTGACCAGTGGTGTATAAAGTACTTGAAAGCCATACTTGAGTAAAAGTAAAGATATCTTACTTGAAATCTACTCAGGTAAAAGTGAAAGTCACCCATTAAAAAATACTTGAGTAAAAGTCTTAAAGGAGGTCAAATTAAATGTTCTTAAGTATCAAAAGTCAAAGTACAAAGAAACAAAACAGCTAGAAACAGTTATTTCTCTCACAGGCTTTATTAAGTTTAATTCTCCCTCCCTCCCTCCCTTCTCCTCTTACCCCCTCCCTCCTTCTCCCGTGCTCCCTCCTTTTCTCCCCCTGCTCCCTCTCTTCCTTGATTAAAGTCCACATATTTGCAGTTCATCTTCAGCAGAAGTTGGTTTTAAACTTGCAAGAGTTCAGTTGTGCTCTTTGTGGGCTGAAGTCCTGCCATGCTAAATATTCGTTCCCAGGCTGCAGAGGCAGGTCGAGGTGTGTTCAGCTGCACAGACAGCTTGCAGACAGCAGGGAACGATTTCAGGATTGACAATATGGTATCCATACTTATTACTGCACTTACTTCATTGCTTTCAGTCGCTCTGCTTCCCAACTCTGGAACTCACTCCCACCAGACATCAGAAACATTGACTCTCTACCCCTCCTCAAATCAAGACTCAAAACCCATCTGTTCCAAACTGCATTCTCTGTATAATTTCACTGCTTCATTTGAACTTGGTGTTACTTTTGCTTGTTGTTTTATATTTATTATACTGTGTTATTTTATTTATTGTGTTTTTAATCTCTCTTTAAAGTGTCCTTGGGTGCTGAGAAAGGTGCTTTTAAATAAAATGTATTATTATTATTATTATTATTATTATTATTATTATTATTATTATTATTATTATTATTATTATTATTATTATTGTTATAATTACTTACCCCAATGTGTTTTTAGGTTTGACGGTTAGTTTTGGAACACCATTATTTCAGTGTTTTTCTGCAAACACAGGAGGAACTTCATCCTGTAGGATGAATCTTTCATCCCAACTAAAGTGAAAAGGTTTTTTAGGTATGGCCATGGGTGTCTGTCTTCTCCTGAAGCACAACTAACAGGCGGAGGTGTGGCGGTATCTCCACTATCACCAGTGGATGAGGCTGCTTCCATCATGCTGTTGAGACTGACGAATGTTCACAGGCTGTGTGTGATCTGCTGAGCCTCAGCTTGATTTGAGTACTGTATTAAGTACTGTAACAAAGTACTTTTACTTCGTTCCTTTACACCACTGGACCTGACATATAATTTGGTGGAGGACTTTGCTGAGAGAGAGTCCCACAAAGCCTCTGCAGCCAATACTGTGCTCATCCTGCGTCTTTCTGGGCCTTTCCTGGCACTCCTCCACCAATTCCTGGTACCTTGCCGGCCTCCTTTCATCTGGCTCTTCATTGCTTTCTTCCCATAGTAGCTTCGGCCGTGCGTTGTAAACAAGTCAGGAGTTCACTTTCCAACACTACATTTCTAAAAAAATCCCATAGTGGGACTGGACCCCTATGGGGTGACTCCTGATCTGGCTTCTCCTGTATCACACCAGGTTCTCAGTGTGTGTGCTGCAGCCCCTTCAGCTGTAAGCATTTCATTCTGGTATGATGGATTTTAAGGCTGCATTGATCCATGCAAATTTCTCCACAGATGTTTCTCATTGTCAAGTCACTTGTGTGGGCCAATAACCCTTGGCCCATCTTACTTACAATCTTTTTCCCAACCTTCTCTGGGTTTCTTGGGGCTTAATGGTTTCCTGGCTGTGGGGCACTGACCCAAACTGGGCCCTCTTCTGTTATGCTTTGTACCAAAGTTTTTCAACAGGACTCAAAATGCAAGACCCCAGACTAGTGTTAGAGGTTGTAAGAGAGGGATTTTTTTTAAACAGAATAATGAATTGGGTAGAACCAGGCCCGGAGACTTGATTGTTGAGGTGTAAAGGCTTCAGCTTGATGTGGCTGAGGCTGGGCAGCAAGTAGCTAATCACTGAGGCTCTGTGGAGGGAGGCACAGGAGACAGAGAGACCGTTTGTACTAATGGTGAAAGAAAAATGGATTAGTGGTCTGCATGAGCCAGGTTAACACCCCAACAAAGCATTACATTTAATGGAGGTAGACCCCACCATTACAGGTGCTAACAGCAGGATTACCACACCTGTTAGGCTGTTTAAAGGATGGAGGACATCATTCTTATGTGTTATCGTTTAAGACCAAATATACAAAGACAACGGATATTTAGGGATTGAACCAATCCTTTGGAAAAGTATGACGATGTTGAAATATACAGCAAATTTAGATCTAGGAGATGCAACATAATTCTTAGGTAACCTTACAGAAACACTGTGAAGTGAATCCTTCCCAAACAACTCTGAACTCAAGTCCTCATCCTTCAATGGGGGGACAGGTGGTCCTCCACCTGGACCACGTTGATGGCGGTGCTTGTTGCTCAAAGCAGCTTTCATGTTGCTGATTTTATTTTTTAGGTCTTCTACTGAGCGCGCTCAGAAACACCACACGCATTTACCAGGTTCAAGATCTGAAGCCAAACTTTCCCTTTCTCCTTGTTTGTTCTCTTTGATGATCGACTTGCTGATAACAGCTGTTTGTTCATTCTATATTCTTGTAATAAAATGTCCATTTCTTCTGCTGAAAAGTTGTTTTTTCTTGATCTTCTCTCAGTCACAACGGTACTGCTCGCCATGTTTATTATTGTTTATGCGTAGTAGGCATGCGCAATTTGAATTTGTTGGATCGGGGTCATATGACATTTTGCTCCAGCCTTGCTTTCATGGCGCAATTAGTTAATTGGCCAATTATTTGCTGTCGTGCATGCGGCTAACGCCAAGGCCAAATGGGCCGTTCCATAACGGTACATTAAGACTAATGGTCCTGTTTGTGGAATGGCCGGACGTGCATACAGGCCCAGAGCTGATATGAGGCAGCTAATCAAGAGCAGACGGATCAGAGGTGAGTGAGTGGAGAGCCCAGCGCCTGGTGACCACGCCCAGCCTCTGAAAGGAGCACAGGAAAAACAAACAAAACAACACCACAGCAGGAAAACAGACTTCTAAACACTAAACTAACAATCCAAATCATAACACTCTTCTGTGCTGTCCACTGTCTCTCCAGTCATCTCCAATCTACTGTGGGTTGTTACCCAGTCTTTTCCTGGGGGGGGAGATAGGATCCCAGTGTGCCAGTTCCCCCGGCAGTCTAAGCCTATAGCAGCATAACTAAGAGCTGGTCCAAGCCTGATCCAGCTCTAACTATAAGCTTTATCAAAAAGGAAAGTTTGAAGTCTACTCTTAAAAGTAGAGAGGGTGTCTGCCTCCCGGACTCTGACTGTTAGATGATTCCAAAGGAGAGGGGCCTGATAACTGAACCTCCCATACTACTTTTAGAGACTTTAGGGTCCTCTTAGAGAATAAATCCAGGCCCAATAAGACGACTCTCAGATGGTACTCTGTGCCTCACCAGAAGTTGTGGTCTGCTTTCTTATCCATGATTCCATCAGTTTTCACTAAGTCACCTGTTCCTGAGGATGACATGTTGAGATGCTTCTCTTAAAAGTAGAGAGGGTGTCTGCCTCCCGGACCCTGACTTGTTAGATGATTCCAAAGGAGAGGGTTTAATATAAATATGTACAGGGGTTCCACAGATTTCCTGAGTTTATGTGTGTTGTAATCTGCAGTATATGCCTCAACATTCCATAGGATCAATTAAGATTGTGTATGCATGCATGCATCTATCATGGACCATGCATTAGGTATGAAAAACAATGATTTGATGATTTGTTTAAAAATGTCTTATTTCTTTGTAGAGTAAGATAGCAGGCATAAACATAGTTAAAAACAATGTTTGTGTATGTGAGGTGAGAGACATGGGAATGCAGTGAAACCACAGCTGACTCTATGAGGACCTCTGGAGGCAGCAAAGGGTCATTAAAGAAGGGCTGCATCAGGGAGCCTTGGCCTCTGTGACTTATCTGTACCATCTACAGGGGGTAGGAGTTTCAAGCTAAGACTCCCATGCTATAACTTAATGGTTGCAGCAACGCTAGCATGCCTGTATATCATTATATTTGATTCTTAAGTAATTCCAGTTTTCATAGAAGTATAATAACTGTAGGAGAAGAGAGGTTGATAAATGCATGCAACTACTAAGAGACAAGTTGCTGCTATGCTCACAGTCTGTATGGATATTACTGCCAACTGATCCGGGTTGATCTGCTTCAGTCTGCTTATGACGCCTCATACCATCGCAACACTGACAATACTCAGCTGTACTGTTCATTTAAAACAAATGACCTTAACATTTTCAAAATCCTTCACAACTGTCCAACCTCTGATTCTAACTGGTGGTTAGAAAACGTCCTGCATCTCAATACTGATGAAACTGAGGTCCATGTAATCTTGGTATTCTGTATGATCAATGTTTGAATTTCAGACTGAACTCATTCAGGACAGCTTCTTTGGTTGAAGTATTGCTATAATCAAACTAAAGCTAACAGCCAAACACACCATGATTCTTATGCACTGTACTCTTCCTCTTTTTGTATATTGTACCTCTCTTTTCACAGACATTACCCATCCTACAGTAGCGCATCTACAAAGGGTCCAAAATTGCTGCTGCTTGTATTTTCTTTTTAACAGTACTGGTTATCAGTCCCATATTACAATAATTCTGGCCTCCCTCACTGGCTTCCAGTAATCGAATTCAAGTTTTAACTGGTGGGCAGAGGAACCTGCATGCATAAAAGAATATTGGCCCCTCCTTTGGCTCCGTCTTGGGGGGCTGTGGGGGCGGTGTTGTGGGGGTGTCCCTTGGGGGGGCTGCGGGATCTCTCCCCCTTCGCCCCCCTTTCCTCCTACTGGGTGACCTGGGGGTCGCCCTGGGTGCTCCGGCGGTGCCTGTTTGCTTCCGGTCTGGGTCCTTGGCTTGTCCCCTGGCCTGGGTCTCCCGCGGCGGGTTGGGTCCTTCGGTCTGACTGCTCTCGCGGCCCGGGTGCCGGGCCGTACCGCTCGGCTGATCTGACCCAAGTGGTTTCATCTGCACCAGTGGTGGTCTCGTTACACAAATAGAACACAGCACGGCGGCAACCCTCTGCGACCCAAGCTTCAGTAATGAGACACTTGTGGACACTAAGGGTTGCTTAATCATTAGTATCACCCCACAGAGTTTTTGGCATCATGGTGAGATGGTCCCTCTCCATCTAAGTGTGTTAGGTCTCTCTCTCCTTCTCTTTCCCTGTCCCTTTGTATATCCTTATGTAATCTTTCTTTCACTTTCTCTTATTTATTTTTTATTTTTTTTTGGCCCACCTAGGTGTGCACGCCCTCTTTTACAGAACATGATATTAGCTGCCAATAAAAGATAGGCCAGAGTTCTAAGAGGGATGGTGATGGTTGCATGCACACAGTCACAAGCACAGAAGAAAAAGGTTTTCTTTCTTTTCTTTTGCTGCAAGAATAAATTGCATTAATATTTGACAGTTTGTGACAAACATGACACAAACCAGAAATATATATGCAGACAAGAGAAAAAAGAAATAGAAAAAAAGAATATTGGCCCTAATCAGCCGTCCTCTCAGATCATCTGATCCAAGCGTTTTATCAGTTCCTCATTCATAGTTCAAATCAAGGTGGTTGTGCTTTTGCAGAGGAAGTCCTTAAAGTCTGGAACAGTCTTCCCCAATATGTAATGGCTGACAAACACTTGTTCCTGTAGGTCAGCATGTTTATTAATTCTGTGCATCATGCTTTGTGTGTGAATGTGAACTGGTTTGTGTTGTTTGAGTATATGTAGATGTATGTATGCCTGTATGTCTGTACTTCAGGATTTCACTTCAACATCCTCTTTGGTTTGCAAAGTACTTTTGAACTGTGTGTTTTCCATAAGTGTAAAAGTATTATTATTATTATCTAAATGATCATTATTGTACCACACTTTTCAAGCATATGGTAAAAAGCAGAACCCATTGTACTTAATTCTTTGAAACCATTCAAAATGTCACTGTGGCCAATAGCCAGCAGACACAAATTACATCACACACTTTTTGTTCCTCATATTGTTCTATAGTACTCACTAATACATACTGATACACTCAGACTAGAGTAAGCTGGGACAAACCACAAGAACAGAAGAGAGTCAAGAGTAACACTCACTGCTAAGTTACATCACCTGGAGGCCTTCGACAGAACATACGGTAACAATGAAGTAGCCCAAAAACAAAAGATTTGTTTTCACTCCTGTTATAACCTTTGGGCCTTGAAATATTTTTTAATTCATTGAATTTCATATGTTTGTGGTTGAGGCCATATGATGATCAGATAAACACAACATGGACAAAGTATTCAGACGCCAACAGGGACTGTAATGACACTGTATTAAAAAACATATACTTGAAAGCCACTGAAGAACACAACTAACACTAATGACAAAAATAAGTGAATGTTACCATTCCTCCAGAGAAGATATTGTCAGTCAGGTCCTGTCAGAGAAACAGTATTGTGTCTGAATTAAAAGCTGACAAATTTCCTCGTTTCAATCAATCTTTATTTGTATAGCGCCAAATCACAACAAACATTATCTCAAGACTCTTTTACAAACAGAGCAGGTCTAGACCACTCTATGTCAAATTATGAACAGAGACCCAACACCAAGACAGGATAAGACTCAGTTAAAAGCAGAGAGCGTGTTTGCCTCTTGGACCCTGACTGGGTGATCCCAAAGGAGAGTGGCCTGATAACTGAAGGTTCTACCTCCCATACTACTTTTAGAGACTTTAGGTAGGACCAGCAGGCCTGCATGTTGGGAGCGTAGTGTTCTAGAGGGGTAATAGGGCACTATGAGCTCTTTAAGATATGAAAGTGTCTGATCAGTAAGAGCTTTGTAGGTCAGAAGAAGGATTTTGCCTTGTTTGCCTCACCTCTTTAGTGAGCATGTCACTCCTTTCTCTTCAGCTACCTGACTTTTCTGTCACTTAGCATCATCACAAGCTAACGTCAGTGTGAAGAAGTGCTACATTTGTATAAACACATATTGAGTTGGTACCTCTTTTGAAGCTCTATCAGCTTCCCCTCGTCTTGGAGTGTTTCTGTGGGAGTGTGTGCCCGTTCATTCTGCAGAGCGTTGATGAGGTCAGGCACCGATGTTGGACGAGAAGACATGGCTCCCAATCTCTCGTCCAGGTCATCCCAGAGGTTGAGTTTAGGGCTCTGTACGGGCCAGTCCAGTTCATCCACAGTGAACTGATCAAACCATGTCTTTACAGTCTGTGCTCTGTGCACTGAGGCACAGTCACTTTCACAAAACTGTTGACAAATTAAGATTGTCCTTCACTGGAGAGAAGGGGTCTGATTAAAACACCTGGATTAAATAATTAACAGGTGTGGCCAGATATTGTTATCCATATAAAGTATGCACCAGTTGTGAAAATGTTCAAATACTCATTTTCTGGGGGTGCTGGTGGCCTAGCGGTCTACGCGCCCCACATACAGAGGCTACAGTCCTCGTCGCAGGGGTCACTGGTTCGAGTCCCGGCTGGTTGACCATTTCCTGCATGTCTTCCCCCACTCTCTACTCCCCACATTTCCTGACTCTCTTCAGCTGTCCTAACAAATAAAGGCCAAAAGCCCAAAAAAAGAAAAAAAAAAAAGAATTAACAAATACTCATTTTCCATCAAAGCTGTATTTACATAAAGTTATTCAATAGGAAATTTAATCAGAAAACAGGACCCATTCAGCTCTCATGAGGCTGCTTTCCAGTTTGTAATTGCTTAAAACTCCATATTCACATTATAGCTCTACAAGACCCACACATTAACCAGGCTTAACATAAGATTCAGCAATGTTGATTGTCTATATTTTGAAAACTGTCAGCTGCTATGTTAAAAAAAAAGGCACCAAGAATAAAATGTACCCTGAGCCATATTTTTACAACATAGAAACATCCTAAAAAGTCAATAACACTTGATTGATATAAGACATTAAAAACAGTTCAAATGCAGAGTAAGACAGTGATAGTCCACTTACAAGCACATTTATACAATTTGAAACTCCCCTGAGATGTAAAGCAGAGACATTACAGTCATTACAGTTCAAGTCCCTGAAAGTGATCCTGAAAGTGATCCTTAAAGTGATGGCTATGTGCCGCTACGATTGGGCTTGAAAGTAGAGAAGTTTGCGGAGGAAGTTAAAGGAACCAGGCATTTGCTTGTAGAGTCCTTTGGCAGAGTTCTGGGAAACTTCGTGGTTTACCTGAAAATAAGAGCAGCCAGCACTTAGACTTTTTATTTTAAATCAAAAAGCTCAAAAGGCTCATTATTTGCTGAGCCTATTTTGTTGATATAAAAGATACAACTAACCATCATTAACATCGTGACCAAGTCATCAGTGGCAGCGTTTTCCTCCAGAATATGGTCCAGCATCTCCACATACCAGGAACCTGACTGGGTGTCTCTCCAAGACACATAACCTGTTACAAACACGGGGCAAAGCAGCATTCAGAATACTTCTATGTAAGGTTTCTATGTGGCTCAAGGAAAAATAGACACAGATGTACAGTCATGGCCAAAAGTTTTGAGAATGACACAACTATTAATTTTCACAAAGTCTGCTGTTTCAGTTTTTATAATGGCAATTTGCATATACTCCAGAATGTTATGAGGAGTGATCAGCTCAACTGCAATTAATTGCAAAGTCCCTCTTTGCCTTGAAAATGAACTTTATCACCAAAAACACATTTCCACTGCATTTCAGCCCTGCCACAAAAGGACCAGCTAACATCATTTCAATGACACACAGGTGTCACACACATTAACACAGATGTGGGTGTTGATGAGGACAAGGCTGGCGATCAATCTGTCATGATTGAGTGACTGGACACTTTAAAAGGAAGATGGTGCATGACACCATTGTTCCTCATCTGTTAGCCATGGTTACCTGCAAGGAAACACGTGCAGCCATCATTGCATTGCACAAAAAGGGCCTAACAGGGAAGTTTATAGCAGCGAGTAAGATTGCACCTCAGTCAACCGTCTATCCAATTATCAAGAACTTCAAGGAGAGAGGTTCAATTGTTGCCAAACAGGCTCCAGGGCGCCCAAGAAAGTCCAGCAAGCGCCAGGACCGTCTCCTGAAGGTGTTACAGCTGCGGGATCGGGCCACCACCAGTGCAGAGCTTGCTCAGGAATGGCAGCAGGCAGGTGTGAGTGCATCTGCACGCACAGTGAGGCGAAGACTTTTGGAGGAAGGCCTGGTGTCAAGGAGGGCAACAAAGAAGCCACTTCTCTCCACTAAAAACATCAGGGACAGACTGATATTCTGCAGAAGGTACAGGGACTGGACTGCTGAGGACTGGGGTAAAGTCATTTTCTCTGATGAATCCCCTTTCCCATTGTTTGGGGCATCTGGAGGAAGGCTTGCTGGGAGAAGACGAGGTGAGCGCTACCATCAGTCCTGTCTCTTGCCAACAGTGAAGCATCCTGAGACCATTCATGTGTGGGGTTGCTTTTCGGTCAAGGGAGTGGGCTCTCTCACAATCTTGCCTAAAAACACAGCCATGAATAAAGAATGGTACCAGAACTTCTCCCAACCATCCAAGGGCAGTTTGGTGATGAAGAATGCCTTTTCCAGCATGATGGAGCACCTTGCCATAAAGCAAAAGTCATAACAAAATGGCTCGGGGAACAAAACATTAAGATTTTGGGCCCTTGGCCAGGAAACTCCCCAGATCTTAATCCCATTGAGAACTTGTGGTCAATCCTCAAGAGGCGGGTGGACAATCAAAAACCCACAAATTCTGACAAACTCCAAGCATTGATTATGCAAGAATGGACTGCCATCAGTCAGGATTTGGTCCAGAAGTTGATTGACAGCATGCCAGGGAGAATTGCAGAGGTCTTGAAAAAGAAGGGTCAACACTGCAAATATTGGCTTATTGCATGAATTCTGTGTAATTCTCAATAAAAGCTTTTGATACTTATGAAATGCTTCTAATTGTATTTCATTATACCATAGAAACATCTGACAAAAACACCTAAAAACCCTGAAGCAGCAGACTTTGGGAAAATATAATATTTGTGTCATTCTCAAAACTTTTGGCCACGACTGTATGCATGCAGCTCACACACACACACACACACACACACACACACACACACACGCACACGCACACGCACACGGGCGCGCACACACACCGGGAAAAGTAGAGTAGGACACCAGGATGTCACTAGGGGTTGGCAGCGTTGCTCTGGCATCCGGTTCATCTGACATGCTCAGAGAGTCGCTGCTGGATGACATTGGAATGGCGTCAGTCTGATCATCGGCTCCACCGAAGGATGGTGTAACCTCATCAGGAGACATCTCAAACCCCGTGTCTCTTTCATCTTCAGGAAGGAGAGAAATGTGTCCCTTTAAGACCACTTTAGACGCATTTGTGACCTCACACAGGGTAAGTGGAATAATGGATTTTATACTATTATTAGTTAGTTGTGTTGATTCATGGAGATCATTTTGAAATGTAGGTTACCTCCACCACAGGCTTGGATGAAGAAAAGTTTGGGTTTGCCCTGTAAGGAGGGACAGTGCCGGCCGTTCAGGTAGTTTGTGATGTGCTGAACTGGGACATGCAGCCCGTCAACACCGTACACAGCACCCGGGAAGCGGTTGTGACTCACCTGTGAATATAAAAATGAATCAATGTTTGATCGTAAAAGTAATCAGGAGCAGTATTACAATCAGGATATGGATGAGGTTAACCTACCTCGGTCCCATGGGACAGCATAATAACCACACAGCAGTCATACTGTGAATGGTCCTCCTTCGATAAAGCTGACAGCTCATGTTTGATTTGCTGGAATAAATAAAAACAGTTTACTAACACAGTTTTAGATCTTGTTTCAGGAAGAGGACATGAATAAATGGTCCATACTTTTTGTTTAAGGTTGTTCTTAACTTTCACAATAAAGTTGAGGGCCTTGAATCTTCTCTCCAGCTTGTCACAGTCTATGTTGGATCCTTTGCGGTTGCTCAGCTCACTCTGAGGGTCAAACTCCACGTTGTTTATGATGAGGCAATGTCCACATGGGCTTGCATCCATTTTATAGCTCTGGTATGAATAAAAGAAAGACAGTGGCATGCTGGGAATATGTTTTCTGGGATGGAATAAAGCATCAATTGGTCATTCCAAAGTCGAGGCTAAAATCGGAGGGGAATCACGCTCTCTATCAACACCGCCCCTAGACTTTGGAATGACCTCACTGAGGAGATATGGCTTGCAGAGTCAGGGACATCTTTTTTTTAAATTTTTCAACATGTTTTTATTGAACTTTTCAAATATAGACATATAATAAAGCAAACAATCAGAAATTGTCAAAAAGGGAAGCTTATGCACATATCCACTGCACTTTATCATATTATTTTAGCCTGTACATATTAGTCAAGCCTATTTGTTGTTTCTTTGTATTTATAGCTAAGGTTATTGTTATTATATTTTTATTTTATTTTTTATTGTAGTTCTTATTCTTATTCATATTCTGCCTTGTACAAAGAGAGCACAGTTTACTGAAGTCAAATTCCTTGTGTGTTCAAGCATACTTGGCGAATAAAGCTGATTCTGATTCTGATTCTGATATAAAAGAGATAATATCTCTAGTGGTTTAGTGACGTCTTTTAAATCTCTTCTTAAAACCCATTTAAAGACTTGCTTTTATCATCATCATCCTTTTAACCGCTTTTTATTTGTATTCATTCTTATTTTTTATCCAACTAATTCATTGTTTTAATTTTATTTGATCATTTAATTTTATTAATAATTGTTTTATCGTTTATTTTTTATTATTATTTTATTATTTTAATTTTCCTAATTCATCCTGTTCCATTTTCCATTTTCTCCCATGTGATGTGGTCATCTTATTCTTAAAACCTTTCTATTGTCCATTAATGCTTTTATTTACTTTTCTCTTTTTATTTATTTATTTATGAATGGATTTTTGAAAAACCTATTTAACTGTGATTTATTGGTGTACTGTCTGACCACTTAATTCTGTTTAATTTACGTTTATTCTTTTAAATCTTTTTGCATTGTTAGAATCTCTGCACTGCTCTCTGTCTTTCAAAGGTTTATTTTGTCTTCTGAATCCTGCCATGCTGTGTTTGTCAAAGCACTGTGTAAACATTTGTTTTTAAAGGTAATATACAAATAAAGTCAATTTTTATTATTATTATTAGTATAATTAGTATTATTATTATAATTATTATTATAATTATTATTATTATTATAATTATCAAATAATTATAACAACAACAATAATAATACTAATACTACTAATACTACTACTACTACTACTACTAATAATAATAATATTAATAATTATTATTATTATTATTATTATTATTGTTGTTGTTGTTGTTATATTTATTTGATTCCACAGCAAGCTTCCATTGGTTGTGAAGTACTTAGATAATTAAACAGTGCTCACCTTGATACTATCTCGTCTGGTTCTGCTGGGCAGCCTCGGCCGTATGTACTCTCCTTCAGGTGCTGTGATATAAAGCAAAATTATGTGTTTAGCATAAGGAAAATGAACAGACTGATACCAATGTTTTTTTTTATCCTTTTTATTTAGTAGTTTTCACACACACAAGAAACAAAAACAAGGAAACAAAACAAGACAAAACAAAGACATGGCAGCGTGTCAGCATTGGATGAGTTTTCCTACATCTATAAAAGACTATCTTCTGTAAATAAACAGCTCATTTTTAACCCATTATTGAGTATAGCAATTGATACCCAATGCAGAAACACACTTTAAATAAATAATAGACTGATACGAATGTTAAGATAGATTGCATTACTTACATGGAGTGGGAGTTGTGTTAGGCCTTTGCTCTGGAGAGGCAGTGACGTCATGTTTTATTTGTATGCCAATGTCTACTGGAGGTGCTGTTCAAGAAACAAAGAGTTTACAGAAACAAAAGATTACACTGAGTAACACTGAAGTGTATTGCGTTCACATGAGAAAAAAAGATTCTGCTCTGTTTTCTGTATTAATGAGTTAATCATCATGAGAAAAATGTTTGTAAAAAAAAAAAACTGCTCTGTTTTTCTGAATTAACAACATACCTCTATAGTAAAATCCCAACAGCACGTCAAGGCCACACAAGGAAGTAAACATGCCTCTGCTTTCCAGTTTAATCCAGTTTTATTTTGTTCTAGGTTTAAGACATTGGGAGATACTAGTGTCTCTAAGTAACATAGAGGGTTTTGTGATTAGCTTGTAAACTTTGCGCAGGCACCTGAGGACTCTTTAGACGTAAGGCCTGTTCTGAGAAAAACAGAGTGGATTTAGTAATTAACTCATTGATTCTTGATTTTTTTCTCATGTGAATGCAAAACGCTTCAGTAGAGTAATAATAATAACATTAATAAAAATAATAATACTTTTATTAGTATAGCACTTTTCAATACAAGTAACAAAGTGTCTCTGAGAACAAATAGAAATAGACAATAGAAGGTGTGACTTTATAATAAAGCTTTTATTTTGTGAATTTATTTAGATTTTAGTAGATTTTAAGTACACTGGTCCATATTACTAAACAGGAGTGTTACAGATCATGTTGCTCCCTGAGTTTAAAGGTAAATAGTGGTGTAGCAGCACTTACTGACTGGGAGAGGCTGGAGGGGCTGGAGAGGCCTGAGAGGCTGGAGGGGCTGGAGAGGCTGGAGGGGCCTGAGAGGCTGGACCACAGGGCGGGTGGGTGTTGCAGGTTGTATATGAACAGCTGGAGCTCCATTCTGCAGGAGCTCTGCTAAACTGTGCTGACCTGTCTCCCGAAGACACTCGAGAAATAACGGAAAGGCCCGACTCCCACGGGTCTCCAAATCTCGGACTAACTGTCTAGCCTGGTCTAGTCTGGTCCCAGAGCTCTGAAACACAGGAGCAGCTGTGAACCACTTGTAACCCACAAACAAAAGATATCCATCTAAAACCCTCCTCTTACCTTGATCTCATCGAGCATGTCCTGAGTGAAAATTCCTCTTTCATACAGGCAGTCATAGAGGTCTGACGGGTCCAGGTCCCTCACCAGGTTGATCCTGTTGCGTTGAAGAATCTTCCTGTGTCTTTCCTCCATTCTCTGTATTTTCTGTATTATACCGACGACCCGAGCGAAGGAGAACTATCAAAAGAACTAAACAAAGACTCTGTATCTGGTTATGAAGTCAGTCGACAGCCTTAAATGTTCATAAACATCACCTGTGTCGCCTGAAGACAGTTCCACCTTATTCTAATTTCCTTTTTCAGACGGCTGGATCGAGCTCGGTTACATTAGCTGCTTCCGTGTTTACATCAGCGCCGCCTGTGATTGGTTCCCTGAGAGGGCTGTGATTGGTTCCCTGAGAGAGGGCTGTTATTGGTTCCCTGAGAGAGGACAGAGATGAAAACATGGGTGCGTTTGATTTCATGCACAGGGCGCCGTTTCCAAACGATTAGCATATTATTGTACATTCACTGGAAAAAATATAACGACTTAAAGTGCAACAAACCAAACATTTAATGAAGAAGTGAGAGACTGCGTAGAGGATTAGGGCCACCAGAGAAATAAAACAATTAGAATTTTCGAGAAAGAAAACTCGAAATTTCAGAGATTCTCAAGTCATACATTTACAAGATAACTTCTAATTGGTGGATTGTTAACAAGCTGCCCTTTGCCCATTTCACTGCATCATGGACCCACTTGACAGCCTTATCAAACTGTACTTCCTACTTGAACTCAGCAATAAGGTGATACTACTGATTTTAGCTTAGAATCATCACATTATTGAAAGACTTTGAAAAAAAGACATTGCTGTATATTGGGGCTGTTCAGAAGAAAGCAGCACACTGCTGGAGGAGGTGATTGTGTTTATCAAGAAACAAGAAATTCAACTCAGCGGGCAGATGCAAGGATATAGATTCTATATACTTGTTTACATGTTTATGTTGTTCACGTGATGTTTACATGTTTATGTTGTTCACGTGATGTGACATTACGTCAGCGAGCAGATGCAAGGATATCCTTGCATTGCATTCAAAGTCCTCCTGTTAACATTAAAGACCATCCACAACCTCGCCCACCACTATCTGTCCGACCTCCTCCATGTTCCCACTCCCTCAGATCCTCTTCCTGCATACACCTGTCTGTCCCCTCCGCCCGTCTCACCACCATGGGGAGCCGAGCATTCAGCCGCTCTGCTCACCGTCTCTGGAACTCATGACCACCTCAACTCAGAAACATTGATTCTTTCCCCCATTTCAAATCACAACTCAAAACCATAGACTGTAAACTCATCTGTTTAAAACCGCCTACTCCGTCTGACTCCAATTGCACTGTCATTTTGTTATTGTTTCTATTTTTTCTTACCACTTTGTTAGTTTATATTGTTTTCATTTTGACTTTGATTTTGTTTCCTTTAATGTAAATTCGTGTATGTATGTATGTATGTATGTATGTATGTATGTATGTATGTATGTATGTGTATATATATATGTGTGTGTGTGTGTGTGTGTGTGTGTGTGTGTGTGTGTATGTCCTTGTATCTGTGCGGTGTCCTTGAGTGCCGAGAAAGGCGCCTTTAAATAAAATGTATTATTATTATTATTATTATTATTATTATTATTATTATTATCGAAAATTTCGAGTTTGATTTCTCGAAATTTCAATTTTTTTTCTTTCTCTGGTGGCCCTAATCCTCTTCCATAGACTGTATAAAATAAGTAATAAATAAAATAAAATAAGATAAAATAAATAAACTGTCCTCTTCCCAACGATACGAGATTAAACACTCAGTTTCCCAGAGGTCCTTTCGGCAGCGGGCCCCTCCCCCTCTCCTCCATAGATGCTGCCTCGCAGCAGCTGGTTGACAGCAGCTTGTCCTGACGGAGCTGTGGGATGCTGTAGAACCCAGTCTCTACATTCGGCTGTTTTTTCACATCAGCGTGAAGCGACGCGCTGCAGAAGACCTCAGCCTCCTCCCAGCATGTGGCGGAGAGCTGGCTGACTGCTGCTGCTCGAGGTGACTGCTGCAGAGATGCTGCGTGGAGACTGCTAGCCTATGGAGCAACGACAATAACCCTCATGACACTAATACCTGCATGTTAACTCGAGGAAATGTGTTGTCACAGTCAGGTCCTGTCAGATAAACTGTAATGTTAATGCTGAATTAAATATCTGACATGTCATCTCCTTTCTCTACCCAGCTCCCTGACTGTACCTCTCTCTCTTAGCATCATCACAGAGCTAACCTCAGCATGAAGAAGTGCTGTGTCTGCCGTTTAAAGATTGAGTCTCTGGTTTTGTGATGTGCCACAGGTAACAGTGATGGTGGGGTCAAAGATGTCTGTGCCGCTGGTCCTGGTGGTGGTCCTCTCGGTGCTGCTGGCAGGAGCATCACAAGCTGGGCCTGAGATGGACCCATACAAGATCTTAGGGGTGACCAGGAGTGCGAGCCAGGCAGAGATCAAGAAGGTCTACAAGCGTCTGGCAAAAGAATGGTAAATATTTCCCATCGCACTCAGCTGTTTTCAGAACATCAGGAGGTGCTGTACTAAGAAGAATCTTCTTTCCAAGGCATCCTGACAAAAACAAGAGTCCAGGTGCTGAGGACATGTTTATCAAGATCACCAAATCCTATGAGGTCAGTCATTGTTCTAAAGGAGTTCATCAATATCACAATGTTTTAATCAAAGGACATGAGAAGTGGGCTGGTCTCTCTGATCGTGTTTTATCCTGGTTTAGTTCTTATCTTTTTAACAGACAGTTCTGTTTATCAGCCTCGGTGCTTGTGTGTCTCAGACACACGATTTTAACTATGGAATTCCTCAAGGAAGGATTCTTGGACCTATTTTATTCTCCTTATACATCTTACCTCTCGGACACATCATCTCAAGTCATCACATCAATTACCCAATTACCATTTCTATGCAGACGACACCCAACTATACATCTCTGTCTCACCCCGTGACCCAAACACTCTTCACTCCCTCACCGCCTGCCTTTCTGACATCAATGATAGATAGATAGATCTTTATCTGTCCTTAATAAGGAGATTTGTTGCCACCGTCTGTACAAGAATACATGTATAAACACAATAACCAATAAACATCCACCCAGCCTCACAATAATGGTGCACCTCATCCCACATATGTACACACTGGACACATATGAACACACCGGACACATCTGGATGAGCAAGAACTTCTTAAAATTAAACAAAGACAAAAGTGAGATTCTTTTAGTAGGACCCAAAGCAGCCCGAGAACAACTCCAGACTACTCTGAGAGATTTTAACAAATTAAATCAAAGGTCACAAACCTGGGAGTGGTTTTAGATTCAGATTTTAATTTCAATGCTTATTTTAACCAGGTCGTAAGTACTTCATTTTATGATCTCAGAAACATAAAGTCAGACCTTTTTTTATATCAGAAAGATGCCGACATTGTAACCCACGCTTTTATTACCAGCCGCATTGACTACTGTAACTTCCTTTTTACTGGTTTGCCCAAAAAATCTCTCAGAAAACTGCAGCTTGTTCAGAACGCTGCTGCCAGAGTTTAAACAAGGAAAAAGAAATCAGATCACATATCTCCTCTTCTTCAAACTCTGCACTGGCTCCCTGTTTCTCTTAGAATTTTGAAGTCCTTTTACTTGTTTTTAAAGCTCCTAACAGCCTCGCTCCTCCATACATCACTGATCTCCTGTCATTTCATGTTCCAGCTCGATCACTGAGGTCCATGAATGCTTCCTTTTTAAATGTTCCACATGTGTCTCACACAAGCATCGGCAAAAGAGCTTTCAGTTTTTATGCCCCTAAGCTTAGGAGCTCTCTGAGTGTTTTTAAAATTAAACTTAAGACTTACCTTTTTAAACTAGCTTTTAATTTGGAGTAATTTTCTATTTAGCCCTGGACTGCATTATTATTTTTATTCTTTTAATTGTTATTTAAATCATTATTATTTGAATCATTGCTTTAACATTTGTTTATCTTATTTAATTATTTATTAATCTATTTATTTCTTGTATTCATCTGATCTTGTTAACGCTACCTTATTTTTAACTTTTCTTTCCACTATTACTTATTGTATTGATTTTATTTTATTTTATTTTTAAGTATTTTATTTATAATCAAGTCTTTTATACTTTTAACATTGTTGTTATTTTCTGTCTCTCTGTTATTCTGTGAAGCACTTTGGGCTGCATGTTTAAATGTTTGAAAGGTATACAGTGGGGCAAAAAAGTATTTAGTCAGCCACTGATTTTGCAAGTTCTCCCACTTAGAAAGATGAGAGAGGTCTGTAATTTTCATCAGAGGTACACTTCAACTATGAGAGACAAAATGAGAAAAACAATCCAGGAAATCACATTGTAGGATTTTTAAAGAATTTATTTGTAAATGATGGTGGAAAATAAGTATTTGGTCACCCACAAACAAGCAAGATTTCTGTCTCTCACAGACCTGTAACTTCTTCTTTAAGAAGCTCTTCTGTCCTCCACTCGTTACCTGTATTAATGGCACCTGTTTGAACTGGTTATCTGTATAAAAGACACCTGTCCACAGCCTCAAACAGTCAGACTCCAAACTCAACCATGGCCAAGACCAAAGAGCTGTCCAAGGACACCAGGAAGAAAATTGTGGACCTGCACCAGGCTGGGAAGAGTGAATCTACAATAGGCAAGCAGGTTGGTGTGAATAAATCAACTGTGGGAGCAATTACAAGAAAATGGAAGACATACAAGACCATTGATAATCTCCCTCAATCTGGGGCAAGATCTCATCCCGTGGGGTCACAATGATAATGAGAACGGTGAGCAAAAATCCCAGAACTACACGGAGGGACCTGTTGAATGACCTGCAGAGAGCTGGGACCAAAGTAACAAAGGCTACCATCAGTAACACACTACGCCGAGAGGGACTCAAATCCTGCAGCGCCAGGCGTGACCCCCTGCTTAAGCCAGTACATGTCCAGGCCCGTCTGAAGTTTGCCAGAGAGCATATGGATGATCCAGAAGAGGATTGGGAGAATATCATGTGGTCAGATGAAACCAAAATAGAACTTTTTGGTAAAAACTCAACTCGTCGTGTTTGGAGGAAGAAGAATGCTGAGTTGCATCCCAAGAACACCATACCTACTGTGAAGCATGGGGGTGGAAACCTCATGCTTTGGGGCTGTTTTTCTGCAAAGGGGACAGGACGACTGATCCGTGTTAAGGGAAGAATGAACGGGGCCATGTATCGTGAGGTTTTAAGCCAAAACCTCCTTCCATCAGTGAGAGCATTGAAGATGGAACGTGGCTGGGTCTTCCAGCATGACAATGATCCCAAACACACCGCTCGGGCAACGAAGGAGTGGCTCCATAAAAAGCATTTCAAGGTCCTGGAGTGGCCTAGCCAGTCTCCAGACCTCAACCCCATAGAACATTTGTGGAGGGAGTTGAAAGTCTGTGTTGCCCAGCGACAGCCCCAAAACATCACTGCTCTAGAGGAGATCTGCATGGAGGAATGGGCCAAAATACCAGCTACAGTGTGTGCAAGCCTGGTGAAGACTTACAGGAAACGTTTGACCTCTGTCATTGCCAACAAAGGTTATGTTCCAAAGTATTGAGTTGAACTTTTGTTATTGACCAAATACTTCTTTTCCACCATCATTTACAAATCAATTCTTTAAAAATCCTACAATGTGATTTCCTGGATTTTTTTTCTCATTTTGTTTCTCATAGTTGAAGTGTACCTCTGATGAAAATTACAGACCTCTCTCATCTTTCTAAGTGGGAGAACTTGCAAAATCAGTGGCTGACTACATACTTTTTTGCCCCACTGTATATGTGTTTGAATATATGTGTAACATTGTTGTAGTATGATGTGTAAACTAAACTCCCCCATCATCATATTTATCACGTCTGTAATATGATCTTTTTAACCTCACATGTAGATCTTGTCCAATGAAGAGAAACGGGCCAATTATGACCGATACGGGCAAACTGACGACACCCAACCATACGGCAGCAGTCGTTACGGTCACCGCCATGACAGCTTTTACTTTGACGAGTCCTTCTTCAATTTTCCCTTCAACAGCAAGAACCACAGAGACTTTACTGACAGCAGGTACATTTTACACTTCAACCAGTACGTCAGTGACGTGGTGCCTGACAGCTACAAGAGGCCGTACCTGATCAAGATCACCTCTGACTGGTGCTTCAGCTGCATCCACATCGAGCCTGTGTGGAAAGAGGTGGTGCAGGAGATGGAGGGTCTAGGTTTGGAATGAACCTCTATGTTATTCAAAGTTATCCTTCATGTAGTGTTTGGATTTCAGGCGGAGTGAAAAGACTGATGTGTGTACGTTTTGGGGCTCCCCCGTCCTTACAGGTGTCGGGATCGGTGTGGTGGATGTTGGCTATGAGAGACGGTTGGCGAATCATCTTGGTGCTCATCGCACCCCGTCGATACTGGGAGTCATTAATGGGAAAGTCACGTTTTTCCATTATGCTGTAGCAAAGGAGCACCTGAGGCAGTTTGTTGAAGACCTCCTCCCTCAGAGACTTGTAGATCGGGTAAATGTTGATCACAATTCTAAAAGACGCACAGATGATTTATTGGTAGTATTGATTTGATTCATTTTTTATGTTTCAGGTCACAGACAAAAACGACCTGCAGTTCTTGAACAGCTGGCATGAGCTCAACAAGCCACACGTGCTTCTGTTCGACCAAGTTCCTGTAGTTCCTCTGCTCTACAAAGTAGGCCATGGACAGTTTTATTAATGTAACATGCACCTCATGAGTTACTGAGAGTTATTTCAACACAAACATGTCAGTAATTTATCTCTGCCTTTCCATAGCTCACAGCTTTTGCTTATAAGGACTACTTACAGTTTGGCTACGTGGATCAGGGCCTTTCAGAGACCGCCGATCTGCAGAAACAGTTTAATATCAACACGTACGCTCCAACCATGCTGGTCTTCAAAGAGAACATTGACAAGCCTGCTGACATTATACAGGTATATCCCAGGAGCAGGACGGATCAGCACCTTCACTGATGTGAAATCTTTGATGTAGTTTGATTTGTGTTGTCACAGAAACATCCCCTAACGTTGTTCTCTCTGGTTCTGCGTCACCTCTACAGGCTAAAGGACTGAAGAAGCAAATTATAGATGAGTTCATGTCAAACAACAAATTTCTCCTCGCACCTCGGCTGGTCAATCAGAAACTGTTTGATGAGCTGTGTCCTGTCAAACAGTTCCACAGACGCAGGAAGTAAGAGAACCTTTTATTAGTCTTTCAATCTGCTATTCCAGAGAGGAGACACTTTAAGAAATACCCCTTTGATCTAAAGTATACAGAAAAGATATTCTGGCACTTGCTGTGGTGTTGTAACCTGTTTGTTGTCCCTGTAGATACTGTGTCCTGCTGATCACAGGCGATGAAGAGACCTTCTCTCTTGGGAACCAGGCGTTTCTGTCGTTCGCCACGTCCAATGCAAAGGAAGTTATTAGATTTGCTTATGTGTACCAACGGCTACAACAACCACTCTGTGACACCCTCGTGCAGAACAAGGACAGTACTCAGTCACATCCACAGGTAACCTTACACATGAAATATACTCAACATGTTGGAGTTCAAAAACAGGTTTAAAGTTACTGCTTTGATAAGCTGTGGAAAAAGTGTATTAACCAATCAGTCAATCTTTATTTATATAGACGGTATAATAAATAGACATAGTATCCATGACGTCACCAGTCTGTTTCTGAAGCGTTGTTTTGAGGCCAATATGCGGCGGCAGCCATATTGCTTCTGTCAAGCTAGTGTGAGGTAAAGAGGTGGGGTTTGAGCCTCCTAGCCAACAGCTACAGTGTTCCCGCCTGTCAATCAAGTCAGCTGTGCCTCTCATTGGAAGACTTGTAATCTCAATATCTTTGAAATTGCTGCATTAAAAATAAATTCACCCCCCTCACAGTGTGAGCCGATCGAGAAATGAGCTATCCAGACTACACTTGTTTTTTGAACCAGGCTGTAAACATGTTTATTTCTGCTGTAAAGATCGTCTTCTTTGAGTTGGTGTGTATGTGGTTTCCGGTACTTCCGATAGCCAGCCTTAAGTGGATCCTCGATGACCTTCAGCTTTTAACACTTCCACATTGGACTCATAGTTTTAGACTGGAGGTTGCCGCTTGGCCAAACCTCAACATATGTTCTCCTCAGACTCTTTCCAAACAGAGCAGGTCTAGACCGTACTCTATGTTCTGTTATTAACAAAGACCCCACATTAAGACAGGTTTAGATCCGATCTAGTCCCATCTTACAGTCAGGACCCAGTCTGATCTCATCCTAATCCACCATGAGCAGAGCACTTTGCAGCATTTAGCAAGTTACAGTGGCAAGGACAAACTTCCTTTAACAGGCAGAAACCTCCAGCAGGACCAGACTCATGTTAGACACACATCTGCTAAGACCGTGTTGGAGAGAGGGATAGAGGGAGATGAAGAGAGGGAGAGATGATAGTGGTGAGACGGGTAGTAGAAGTTGTAGCAGCTGGAGTCTGACACGTCCACAGCAGCAGAGATCCAGAGGAACCTACGAGACAAGGGAGCTCAGGGACTCCACAAAGGTCCATGGTTAGTAACTTTAATGGGACAGGGAGAGTTAAATGAGTGCCCAGAGTTGAGATTGAGTATTGAGTTTAGACATTTTTCCCCACTGCCAGGCAGAACAGGATGTGACATCATAAATTTGGACTTAATAGATCCTGGTATTGTTCAACTTTATATTTGAAGTCTGAATCTCATGTCCCCCATGAACCCTGAGCCCTTCCTGACTTCATTTACGTCACCTAGAAAGTTGTTGACGGCTCAACAACTGTAGAACTGGGAATGGAACAGCACTTTGAAACTTCTCACGTAACCTGCATGACATCATGTAGCTCACCTTAAAAGTGTTAAGAATTTATATTGCACAATTTTTACTTCCTTCAAATTCAAGGCTCTTGAGGGGGGAACTGATCCTGGCTCTTACCGTACAGACTGCTGAACCACAGTATTTTAAATGTATAACTATAAATGTATAAATGATACTGTAGCCTATATGTCTGAAGATAAATAGATGTAGGCTGTTTAAGGCTGTTTCCTATATTTATACTTACAGGCAAACATTCTGTGGTCGCACCTTTTATGCTTCTTGTTTACTGTCTTTCATTTTTAAAATATCCTGTTATGGAGTTTGTTTACCCCTCCATGCATCAGCCAGGACTCCCGTGTTTCACGTCACAGTCCTATGAATTATGGGTAATTCCCTTACGCTAAGTCTGCTGAAATGACCACTTATGGAAAGGGGGCATAAAGGGCTCAAAAAGTCTGAGAGAGATCCCTCACACCCTTGACGTCTTGACAGTTGAACAGCCCTAAACCCTCACAGACTGAGCGGGAACGCGCCTCAGAGTCAGTGAGTGTGCCGGTGTGGACATTGAGATGGGGACCCTGTCTTCTTCTGTCCTCAGGTGTTGATCCTGGAGAGGCGTAACACTGCAGGGAAGGCTTTGTATAAGCCGGTCACTGCCTGGAATGGCAGTGAGGAAGACAAGCAGCGTCTTTCAGAGGAGCTGGAGAGACTTCAGAAGGACCCGTCCATCCTGGTCCATGACGCCATGCTGCCTGAGCTCAACAACGAGTTTGCCTCTGTGAGTCCTCTCATAATGAAGAGTGTTTTGATGGTTATGATCTGTTAACGTCTCCTACTACAACTCATGATGTTCCTCTGTAGATGTTTGTTATCAGATGGGTCTATGCTTCCTGTGATTACCTCTCTGAAGTCATTGATGATATCCTTCATAACAACTGGTGAGTTAATACACTCTAACTTTTCTTACATTGTTGGACCAATTCTGCTTTAAAAGACTTTGATGCTAACTATGTGATTACAGAATGTGGTTAAACAAAACTCAATTCCACACATACACATAGTGCTGGGCGATATTGAAAATTACGTTTTCACGATAAATATCAAATCATTATTTCATTTAAATGTAAAGTCAGATTTTTCCTCCTGAGTGAAAGTTGAAGACAGTTTGTTAGTTTGTATCTGGATTTAGCTTTCTGGTGAACTTCTTGAATCCATCATTTCTGACGCTGCTAACAGGAAGCAGGTCTTTAGTGTAAAATAGATTTTTGTGAAGTTTTAGTTTGTAGTTTCTTATTTTTCACAGGTTGAGGTTATTTCCATAATTTGATTTAAAGGTGACATATCACGCTTTTTTCATCAACATATATTGATCTAAGAGGTCCCCAAAACATGTCTTTAAAGTTTATGCTCAAAAAAACACTTTGAAATCAGATTTTGGTCTGCCTGAAAAACCCTCTTCTTCAGCCCTCCTCAGAACAGTCTGTTTTCTCTCTGACCACGCCCCCTCAGGAAGTGGATGTGGCCTCGGCTCTCCAGCATGTTGATCTAATGTTTACATGTTAGCTGAATATACACGGCTGCTCATACCCGCATTACTTCAACCCTCTGAATCTGATCCAGAATCTGATCCTGACGGAGAGGCGCCTGCAGAAGGACCTTTCTGAACCATTGGCCACAGATTTAGTGTTTCTTGTTGTTTTATTTGTCAGTATGTAGACGTGTGTCTTGGTACACAGCTACGAACATGTAGCTATGTGGCTATGCTAACTAGCGCTAACACTTATCCATGATAAATACAAATCATCCACTAGATCTTCAAATCTGCAGACGTGGGGAGTAAAACCAACCTCTGCCAGAAAGGCAGCGGGACCTTTCTGAAGGATTGGTCACAGATTTAGTGTTTCTTGTTGTTTTATTTGTCAGTATGTCGACGTGTGTCTTGGTACACAGCTACAGCTACAGTTACGACGTGTAGCTATGTAGCTATGCTAACTAGCGCTAGCACTTTTCCATGAAAAATACAAATCATCCACTAGATCTTCAAATCTGCAGACGTGGGGAGTAAAACCAACCTTTGTGTTTATTAAGACAGCCTTCAACTAGCATGCCTCCCTCCTAAGCTCCTTGTTAGCACACATGTGTGCAGGTAATGAAAAACAGAGGAGGGGTTGAGTTGTATTTTATACAGTCTATGGGCTGAACAAGCTCCGAGCTCTGACTCCGTGACAGACCGGATATTGTTGTGACGTAACAAAAACACTGAAAACTGAAACGGCTGGTTTCACACACATTTACAGAAAGGTGTAGAAATCAGAACAGGGGCAGAATGGATTTTTTTAATTTTCGGGGGGTTTGTAGACATGCCAGGGAAACATATTTCAGGTAGAGAACCATTAAAAAGTCAATTTTGCATGATATGTCACCTTTAAATTTACAACAAATATATATACAATTGTATTCTGTGTGTCAGTTTATAGAGTGTTGTTTGAGTTGGGAAGTCTCCTTTAAGTTTACTAAGGGTTCTGGGCAGAGTGATGTTGTTTCCCACAGTGCAGTGAATGCATCACGGTTATTCAGTGTTCAGTTGTCCTACAGTCGTGGTGGACATTAAACGTGTTCACAGTAGAAGTAGTCTCTGTGCTCTTCCTTTACCCACATCCTGAAAGTAGATTTAATGAAGTGTATGAAGTTAATAGTTAACACAGAGTCGACTCAGTGTCAGACTAACGACTCTGCTTTGAGCTGCTAGGTTTTGAGTTTTCTTTAGTGTCGCTGTCGCTCGTCTCAGCTGTGATTACATTCTGCTCCGAACGACTTTAAGCCCCGCCTACCTCTCACCCTGCGACATGATTGGCTGTTCAATGCAGTTTTCTTCTTCTGTCTAATGTTGGGTGGCAACTAGCGTTTAAAGCTCATTAGTGCGCACTCCATTTGAAGTGGCTGGGGGTGTAATTACATGTTTAGGCACAGCTGACTTGATCGACAAGCGGGAACACTGTAGCTGTTGGCTAGGAGGCTCAAAGCCCGCCTCTTTACGTCAAAATGGCTCGCCAGCAGCAATATGGCTCGATTGGCCTCAAAACAGTTCTTCAGAAACAGATGGGTAAGGGCATGGATACTACGTCTATTTATTATACAGTCGATGGATTATTTATATCAAATTTGTATCGAATTTGTTTTATATTTATATAGAGAAAAATGATATCAAGATAATTATCGTTATCAAATTATCGCCCAGCCCTATTCACACAGATATCTTCCACCTGGTATAAAAACACCTCTTGAGTGTTTTGTTGCACTGAAACATCTTTGATGGTTTGCAGGCGTGAGATGATGCCTCTTCTGTCTCTTATCTTCTCGGCCTTGTTCATCTTGTTCGGCACCGTGGTCATCCAGGCCTTCAGGTGGGATGCTTTTAAAATGTTTTACACGTCCATAAAACGATATATTAGTATTTTAGATCAAAGAAAGCCCAATAATAATGATTTAATTTAACTACTGTCCTCTTCTCTCCCTAATGGGGACATGATTTCCCAGTGACTCAAGTGAAGAAAAGCAGACTAAACCGAAAGCAAAGGATGGATCAAAAGCAGAAAACGGGTCATCAGGGGCCAACAGTGCTTCAAGGTAAGAATACACTTTCATCGTTCTTATTTTGTCAGATGAAGGATTCATAATTCTGTCTTTGAGTTCTTCAATTGTTTCCTGATTTCAGTCGACCTCCGAAGAAGAATTTTGTGGAGGTGACGGAGCTGACGGATATCACTTACATAAGCAACCTGGTGAAGCTGAGGCCAGGACACATGAACATCGTGCTGGTGCTCACTGATGCTTCAAAGAACATCCTGCTTAGCAAGTTCGCCAAAGAGGTGTACTCCTTCACCGGGTAGGCTGAGCATGAACTCTTCATCATGTGGACAACATACTTTGACATACAGTGGAGGCCAGAATGATTAGAACACCTGACAGATCTGAATATATTCACCTTTTTGTTGCCTCCAAAAAACGCTTTTATTTCATAATGTTCATGAAACATGCAGCTAGTTGCTCTGAGCCCAACAAATATCACCTGATGTGCGTCTTTTAACTTTAATATTTGGTGTGTCCATCACAGCAGCACATCTCTCTGACATAGTGTCCATATACGTCCTGAGAACTTCAACACTAATGTTATCCCATTCCTTTGAATGTTCAATACATCTGTCTGCTTTATTCTCCAACTCAGCCCAGATTTGCTTGATGTGGTTGAGGTCTGGTCTTTGAGGGGTCCAGTCCATCATTTTCATGTTCCAGTAGATTCCTTCTGTCTCAGGAAGTTCCAGCCATAGTTAGAAGAATGTTTCGTGTCAATCAATCAATCTCTATCTGTATAGCGCCAAATCCCAACAAACGTTATCTCAAGACTCTTTTAACAGAGCAGGTCTAGACCACTCTATGTCAAATTAGGAACAGAGACCCAACACCAAGACAGGATAAGACTCAGTCTGACCCCACCTTAATCCACCATGAGCATTGCACCTCACAGTACTTAGCTAGTTACAGCGGAGAGTAAAAACTTCCTTTAACAGGCAGAAACCTCGAGCAGAACCAGACTCATGTTAGACACACATCTGCCTCGACCCAGTTGGGTCTGGAAAGAGGGATAGAGGGGAGTAAGAGAGAGACGGAGCGGTGATAGTGATGAGACGAGTAGTAGAAGCTGTCGTCGCTGGAGTCCAGCACGTCCGTATCAGCTGGAGTCTGGAACGTCCACAGCAGGAGGACGTCTACAGCAGCTCAGAGGAACCTACGAGACAAGGGAGCTCAGGGACTCCAGAAAGGTCTATGGTTAGTAACTTTAATGGGACAGGGAGAGTTAGAGTAAGGCTATGTTCACACTGCAGGCAAAAGTGGCCTAAATCCGATTTTTTGGGGGTCAGGTGACCAGGTCAGATTTTTTAGAGGCAGTGTGAACACTCAAATCTGGCCTAAAATCAGATTTTTTTCCAATCAGATTTAGACCACTTCCACATGTGGTCCTGAATCAGATACAGATCTGGGGTCTCATTTATAAAAGAGTGCGTAGAATCCCTACTAAAAGAGTACGTACTCCAAAAACCCAGGAATGGAAACGACTCACCACAGACACACATACAAATAGAATATGCAGGTCTTAGTGATGATGGTGATGCGGGTCTGATAATATGTTATTCAATGAAATGAAATGTGTAAAAGGCATTAGAATATAATCTGACTTCAGTTCTCCCTCTTAACAACTGCGTTGCCAATTCCCCCCTGCCTCTAAAATGTACGTACACATAGGTGATAGTTTGCTAACCGGTAGGCACATTCTCATGTCAAGTTTGTTTTTATAAATCACAAACTTAGCGTGAAAACTGGCATACGACAGTTTCGGGCCCCGTTTTGTGCGTAAGCAACCTTTATAAATGAGACCCCTGATTTTTTTCAATGCAACCTCAGTGTGAAAGGCTAAGGCGGATTTGATACTCTGCCTTGCAAAAATGGAGGAACGCAACGATGGAACAAGTCAATGGAGGGACAGTGAGGTCTTGGTCCATCTAAATATTTTTTCTTTATACTTGACCTCCTCTGCACCTGGTTATTCATTCTCTGGCTCCCACTGCAAGAATACTTTGTAACAAAGGCCAAAATGCTGACTTCCTCCATATTTGTGAAACAGCTGCATGTGACGTCATGGTTACTGTTCTTTTGTGCATTCAGGGCAGTTCGGAGCCGCAAACAGTTCACACTGGAATGAGATACAGGTCAGATTATAGATGGTAATGTGAACAGGCAAACAAAAAATCGGATCTGAGCAAAAAATCGTAATTGGGCATTTAAGGTGACATATCATGCAAAATCGACTTTTTAATGGTTCTCTACCTGAAATATGTTTCCCTGGCATGTCTACAAACCCCCCGAGAATGAAAAAAATCCATTCTGCCCCTGTTCTGATTTCTCCACCTTTCTGTAAATGTGTGTGAAACCAGCCGTTTCAGACTTCAGTGTTTTTCATACGTCACAACAATATCCGGTCTGTAACGTCAGTCAGAGCTCGGAGCTTGTTCAGCCCATAGACTGTATAAAATAATACTGAACCCCTCCTCCGTTTTTCATTACCTGCACACATGTGTGCTAACAAGGAGCTTAGGAGGGAGGCATGCTAGTTGTAGGCTGTCTTAATAAACACAAAGGTCGGTTTTACTCCCCACGTCTGCAGATTTGAAGATCTAGTGGATGATTTTTATTTATCATGGATAAGTGTTAGCGCTAGTTAGCATAGCCACATAGCTACATGTTCGTAGCTGTGTACCAAGACACACGTCTACATACTGACAAATAAAACAACAAGAAACACTAAATCTATGACCAATGGTTCAGAAAGGTCCTGCTGCAGGCGCCTCTCCGTCAGGATCAGATTCTGGATCAGATTCAGAGGGTTGAAGTAACGCGGGTCTGTGTGCAGCCGTGTATATTCAGCCAACATGTAAACATTAGATCAACGTGCTGGAGAGCCGAGGCACATCCACTTCCTGAGGGGGCGTGGTCAGAGAGAAAACAGCCTGTTCTGAGCAGGGCTGAAAAAGAGGGGTTTACAGGCAGACCAAAATCTGATTTCAGTGTTTTTTTGAGCATAAACTTTAAAGGCATGTTTTGGGGACCTCTTAGACCAATATATATTGATGAAAAAAGCGTGATATGTCACCTTTAAGCCTTGCAGTTGGAACGTAGCCCGAGTGATGAGGGGGGGGAAGGGGGTGAGATAGGATCCCAGTGTGTCAGTCTAAGCCTATAGCAGCATAACTAAGACCTGGTCCAAGCCTGATCCAGCTCTAACTATAAGCTTTATCAAAAAGGAAAGTTTGAAGCCTACTCTTAAAAGTAGAGAGGGTGTCTGCCTCCTGGACCCTGACTGGTAGATGATTCCAAAGGAGAGGGGCCTGATAGCTGAAGGTTCTACCTCCCATACTACTGTTAGAGACTTTAGGGTCCTCTTAGAGAATAAATCCAGGCCCAATAAGACACCTGTCCCTGAGGATGACATGTTGAGATGCTTCACATTGGTGTGGCCTCAGAGAAAATACCCTGATGTTACCATCACTTAATGAGCAGGAGAGGCCTTCTACATTCACAAGAACCACACCGCTGTGTCCTCAGATTCTTACATCACCATCGGTTTAACCACGATCACACCTGACCACGATTACACAGGTGCTCTGGTTTCTTCTGTGAAGGAACATGATGGTGTGACTGACGGTGAGATAAAATGACCTAAACCTCCTTATGATGGATCTATTCTATGGTTTATAGAGCATGATGATGACTTTGTAGATATTGCATTCATTTTATGGATATTTTAAAGGCTGATTCAACCCAAATGAAACCTCTTAAATATGCCAAGTGTTCTGACCATTTTGGCCACCGCTGTACTTCTTGTGCATCAAACATATCTTCATCTTTGCATTCTTTCAACCCTCCCTTAGGAGCCTGACGCTGCATTTTTCCTTCCTGAATATCGACAAGCACAGTGAGTGGATGCACACACTCCTGGAGTACGCCCAGGACCCCATACAGATTGATGCTGACGAGGATGATGGAGGAAACCACAAGAAAGACTACACCGGCTTTGTGCTGGCGCTTAACGGCTACAAAAAGTACCTGTGCCTGTTTAAGCCCGTCTATACCGGGGAGGACCTTGACAATAAGTCATCAGAGGACGAGGGAGGGACCGCAGGGGGAAGGTTGAGACCAGGTCCCAGGGATGACCATCCACCACGCAAATCCAACAGATCGCGCAGCATGTCCACCCTGCAGATCCACCATAAGCTGGACCGCCTGGGGTTATGGATGGAAAGGCTCATGGAGGGCACTTTGCCACGCTACTACATCCCTGCCTGGCCTGGACTGGAGAAGATAACCCCCGGGAAATAGAACCAGGAGAGTTCTACAGCACTTTACGTCACACTGAAACAGCTCCCCTCCTGTTCTCCTGAAGCTAGACTACTACTGCCTATTTTTGCACTCAAGATATTGATGGTAACAAATATCTTTTAGAGTCGGGTCAATGTTACAAATTTGAATTCAAGCAACTACTGTAGGGCAGATCTGTAAGCGTATCCTGTTACACTCGCATGCTGTTTTCAACCGTCATATTTATTTAAGCAAATGCTGCGGCTACAGCAAAAAGAGAAGCACTGTGTCTGCCTGTACTCTCCTGCAGCCTGAACGTCAGTCTGATTCTCATGCACTAAACAAAGCAGGACTACTAATACCATGTTTGCATTTGAAATAAACACAGATACTTGTGCCCTACTGAATACTGTGAAGAGAGATGCATGTCTCTAACATTTAATGTCCTTGCCTCTCCATGTTTTACGGGACTGTGTGACTGCACAAAAAGAAAACTGTTTTTTAATGGATCAGTTCAGGATGGGGTTTAAAGTATACTCAAGCTAGAAGCGTTTAGCAACCTTTGTTTATGACACATCCTCAGTTGCCAGTAGCTTTATGTAGCAAATATTCAACTCCGTTTCCAAAAAATCGTTGGTATGCTGTTGTGAATGTTAGGACATCAAACAGAAAAAAAACATATTAAATTAGAAATATTACATCAGTAACTTATAAAGTGTTGAAGCTGATGAACTTTCTTGTTTTGGAAAATTAAATGCTCATGTTTCTGAAAAGTTCAGGGAGGGTAATGCTAACCTCTGTGTTTCACTTCCTCTTCTTTTTACCCAGTGCTGTCTGAGGACCTGAACGTTATGGCTGTTCAGTATCGGTTTAAGATCCAGTTCCCTGGGTACAGAGAGGGATTTAAGCCTGATTTATACTTCTGCGTCTCCCCTGCAGCAGGGGCTGACGTGGACATAAGCTCCACATACTTGTGCGTCGATGTGTACGTGTTACGCAGCAGTTCTCCTCCGAAACACTAGAGGGCAGTGTGGTCTCTCTGATAGCCGGTCGCCTGTTTCCGGCCCCGTTACGATCTCTGTTTCCTTTTCCACACAGATTCAGAGCGTGTTCTGTTAATCTACAGCTGATACATGTTGCTGTTTATCATACAGACATGATTACATGAAGAATAGAGAGGAGGAGATGAAATGAGTGTCTGATGTGCGGGATACCGGAAGTGTTGTAAATGCAGGACATACAATACCAACCAATCACAGGGCTTGCAGTCCGTTTTGATTCTCATGTAGTTATATTTTGGAGGAGGTGCATGTCAGTCATGTGTGTAGGCCTCTGTGTAAGTACGGGAGGTACGTGGACCACCGGCGTAGACTACGCCATCGATTTGACGCAGAAATATAAATCAGACTTTAGATTCTCTGCATCTGTTTTTATATTAGAGAGAATTTGGGGAGGGGGGGGGTTATATTTTTGACTTTATTTGATAGGACAACGGGCTGCACGGTGGTGCAGTGGGTAGCACTGTTGCCTCACAGCCAAGCGGCAAACTCCGGTCTCAAACGATGAAGCCAATGCGGAAGTGATATAAACTGCAATACATCGAAAATCCGCTTGAGGCTGGCTGCAGAAACACCGGAAACCACATAGACATGAATGGGGAAAAGACAATCTTTGCAGCATTAATAAACATGTTTACAGCCTGGTTCAAAAAACGGCTTGGCCCTATGAAGCTAATCTCTCTAATGGCACACACTGTACAGGGGGTGAATTTTTTTCTAACGTGACGGTTAAGAAGATATTAAGATTATGAGTTTTGCCCAAATAAGGACATGACTGACGTGACTCCCGGTCGGGAACACACAGCCATTGGCTAAGAGACTCACACTACGTCACACTCTGCCTAGTTGAGTTCCGCATTACCAATATGGCTGCTGCCGTCGATTTGCTTCAAAACAGCTCTCAGGAACAGATGGGTGACGTCACGGATACTACGTCCATATTTTATACAGTCTATGCTCACAGCTAGAAGGTTACTGGTTCGAATCCCCGGCTGGGCGGGTACCTTTCTGTGTGGAGTTTGCATGTTCTCTCTGTGCATGCTTGGGTTCTCTCCGGGTACTCTGGCTTCCTCCCACAATCCAAAAAACATGCTCAGGTTGATTGATCACTCTAAATTGCCCGTAGGTGTGAGTGTGTGCGTGAATGGTTGTCTGTCTCTCTGAGCCCTGTGATAGGCTGGCGACCTGTCCAGGGTGTACCCTGCCTTCCGCCCGAAGCCAGCTGGGATAGACTCCAGCTCCAACGGGATAAGCGGATAGTGGATGGATAATGGATGGATGGATGGATGATAGGACAACTGAAGAGAGAGGAAATGTGGGGAGTAGAGAGTCGGGGAAGACATGCAGCAGATAATTGAGGCCGGGGGTTGAACCAGCGACCGCTGCACTAAGGACTACTAGGATACTGGTGCCCCAAAGTCTCCTTTATCTGATAGGAAAACTGGAGAGCGACAGGAAATGTAGGTAGAAGAGAGGGAGGGAAGATATGCAACATGAGGATTATATCCTCTGTACGTGGGGCATGTTTAACTCACTAGGCTTACAGCGCCCCTGATTCTCTGAGTCTTTTCGTATCATTTGTGGTAGGCAATCTAATCCCCAGATTCTTTACAACTCTGTCTGGAGAAATATTGTAATTATTATAATGTGTTGCATTATTTGCCAGCACTGTCATTCACACACAGTTGAACATCATCCTGTCATTACTTCAGAAAGACTCTGGAGGCAGGCATTGATTTTGAAATGGACAGAATTTTCCAAAACAATTTATTTCTCAGTTCGTACCTTAAATGTTATCTTTGTATGTTTTTAAATTCAAGCGCTTTACAAAATCAACACATTCTGTATTAAATTTCATTTCACACAGCGTCTCAGCCTTCTTGGAAATGGAGTTCTAATAATAAACATGCTGTCTCTTCATTTTCTGAATGTTTTCCACAACTTACTGCTACTTTATTCTAATGTGATGGTAGATTCTGTAGACATGGAAGTGAAAACATATTTAGATTGTGCTTGCTTGGTGTATCCGTGTTTTTTTTTTCAGTCAGCATTAAGTGTAAGTTTATCATTTTGTTGTTCTAGTGGATGATGTAAAAACTGTACATACTGGATGAGGTGAATGTTTTACATGATTGAAGAAAAGCTGTTTTTTAAGTTTTAATGCAGATTTTATTTTACAAGTAATTGTAAAAAGGATTTATGTTATATGAAGTTTTGGTTTGTCTTCGATAGTGTATTTATCCTCTCGTTGGTTGTAATAAAAGGCTCTATGTTTGTTTATTGAAATGGAAACTGCTCTTTTTAAAGAAGTATAAGTTAATGTTTTGAAAAAAGACATTCACTTTTGGTCAACTTAAAGCTGGAGTCATGTGACTGAGGTTTTCCCTCGGTAATCACTGAATTAAGGATTCTCCTCCTCCTCTCCTCATCCATGTTGTCTTTCTGGTCCTCTGAAAACCTCTGACCTGTTGACTCCAGGCCTGGCTCCGCTCATCATGACTTTGGTTTGTTGTTGTAGTTAAGTGAAATACGATCTGGTGATAACACAGAGTGTTTTATTCTGAAAATTAACAGGATGTTTTCATTTTGTTTTGGTGAAACCTGACTTCCTGTCCCGCTCCATCTGCTCTGTTGAGACAAATAGAAGTCTTGTGTATCTGATCCGTTGTGTTCCAACCTGCTGGATCAGAGACGCAGCCGGAACGCAACGAAGTGGATCCAGTGGAAGTTAACAGATTAACTAGAACAGGAACCTATCAGATCCGGTGCTGTGATGGATTGGAGGCGGACCGGACACGGATCTGGTGGAATTTGGCCTTTAGGAAAGAAGTACAGGCTCCGGTCAAATCCAGTGTCTAAATGTCAATGCATGCCTAAATATGCTAAATTATCAAGTAACAAGTGAACAAATGTGACTCTAGGAATGCTGACAACACAATGTGTAGGGCTACCTGACTGTAGCACCATATTCTGCAGGATTATTAATCTGGCCCATCCTTGTGTAAAATGAGGACTCATATCAAGCTCTTCAATTCAATTCTTTTGGATGTTCAGGAGTTTATATACAGTATAATGAGGATTTTTTTCAACGTGGGTGTCTCATCTGGGGTGTTGACTTATGCTGAGGGCTGCATGAGGTATATACATGCACACAAAGAATAAATAGTGTTTGTTTGGCTTGTAAAACAGAGTCTCAGTGACATCACTCGTTGGTTTCTGAAAAGGCTCTTTGAAACTAAAGGATGGTGGTTGCTTTATTGAAAGTGCTGACTTAACTTTTCGTCAATATAGAAACAGACAGAAAGGTGGAACTGAGGTGATCAATCAATCACATTCAATTGATTAATCTTTATTTGTATGGCGCCAAATCACAGGCTAAAGGCCCGCCTCTTATCTCACACTAGCTTGAACGAATATAGGTTGAGTTCAGCATTTCCAATATGGATAACACCAACGATTGGCTTTAAAAGCGTGCTTCAGGAACAGATGGGTGACATCATGAAGACTATGTACATACAGTCATGGCCAAAAGTTTTGAGAATGACACAACTATTAATTTCACAAAGTCTGCTTGTTTCAGTTTTTATAATGGCAATTTGCATATACTCCAGAATGTTATGAGGAGTGATCAGCTCAACTGCAATTAATTGCAAAGTCCCTCTTTGCCTTGAAAATGAACTTTATCACCAAAAACACATTTCCACTGCATTTCAGCCCTGCCACAAAAGGACCAGCTAACATCATTTCAATGACACACAGGTGTCACACACATTAACACAGGTGTGGGTGTTGATGAGGACAAGGCTGGCGATCAATCTGTCATGATTGAGTGACTGGACACTTTAAAAGGAAGATGGTGCATGACACCATTGTTCCTCATCTGTTAGCCATGGTTACCTGCAAGGAAACACGTGCAGCCATCATTGCATTGCACAAAAAGGGCCTAACAGGGAAGTTTATAGCAGCGAGTAAGATTGCACCTCAGTCAACCGTCTATCGAATTATCAAGAACTTCAAGGAGAGAGGTTCAATTGTTGCCAAACAGGCTCCAGGGCGCCCAAGAAAGTCCAGCAAGCGCCAGGACCGTCTCCTGAAGGTGTTACAGCTGCGGGATCAGGCCACCACCAGTGCAGAGCTTGCTCAGGAATGGCAGCAGGCAGGTGTGAGTGCATCTGCACGCACAGTGAGGCGAAGACTTCTGGAGGAAGGCCTGGTGTCAAGGAGGGCAGCAAAGAAGCCACTTCTCTCCAGTAAAAACATCAGGGACAGACTGATATTCTGCAGAAGGTACAGGGACTGGACTGCTGAGGACTGGGGTAAAGTCATGTTCTCTGATGAATCCCCTTTCCGATTGTTTGGGGCATCTGGAGGAAGGCTTGTTCGGAGAAGACGAGGTGAGCGCTACCATCAGTCCTGTCTCTTGCCAACAGTGAAGCATCCTGAGACCATTCATGTGTGGGGTTGCTTTTCGGTCAAGGGAGTGGTCTCTCTCACAATCTTGCCTAAAAACACAGCCATGAATAAAGAATGGTACCAGAACGTCCTCCGAGAGCAACTTCTCCCAACCATCCAAGGGCAGTTTGGTGTTGAAGAATGCCTTTTCCAGCATGATGGAGCACCTTGCCATAAAGCAAAAGTCAGAACAAAATGGCTCGGGGAACAAAACATTAAGATTTTGGGCCCTTGGCCAGGAAACTCCCCAGATCTTAATCCCATTGAGAACTTGTGGTCAATCCTCAAGAGGCGGGTGGACAATCAAAAACCCACAAATTCTGACAAACTCCAAGCATTGATTATGCAAGAATGGACTGCCATCAGTCAGGATTTGGTCCAGAAGTTGACTGACAGCATGCCAGGGAGAATTGCAGAGGTCTTGAAAAAGAAGGGTCAACACTGCAAATATTGACTTATTGCATGAATTCTGTGTAATTCTCAATAAAAGCTTTTGATACTTATGAAATGCTTCTAATTGTATTTCATTATACCATAGAAACATCTGACAAAAACACCTAAAAACCCTGAACCAGCAGACTTTGTGAAAATGTAATATTTGTGTCATTCTCAAAACTTTTGGCCATGACTGTATACTACACACTCTATTAGCTTCATGAAGTCATTATTCATCCAACTGACAACCCCCCCCCCCCCCCCCCTCACCCACCTCTTCCCCCTTGTCTCTGCTCCAATAATCTGCCAGTTATAGGTGTTTACTTTTAGAAGTACTGAACCAACCAGATGTAGTGTGGTCTATGTTAACAAATCATCCTGCTGCTGTCTAATCTGAACTTTCCTGTTTCCTGCATGTCAGGGTGGGTGATGGGTGTTAACCCATCAAAGGTGGGGACTTTCCCCGCTGGCCTCCTCGGGGGGGTGGGTGTTATTCCTGCAGATGGACTTTCTTAGCAGGGTGAGTTATCGCCTCAGTGGTCAAATAATGTGATGGCTCTTCTGTGCAGGATGGTAAATGTGAAATACATTGATGGATCAGCTTAGAGCAGGGGTTCCCAAAGTGGGGGTCGTCGTGAGACACAAATGTGGGGGTCGTGAGATGTCTTCCAGAATGTTTTTTTTTAAGTTGTCTAAAATAGTACATTTTACACATTATAATAAAAAATATCAACAAAAATAGTAGCTAACCTTGAAATAAAACCTTGAAAATAGAAAATGTGATGAGTTTTCTGCCTTTCTTTTTGCCAGATAGCTATATGACAGTTTTCTGTTTTTTTTTCTTTTACTGAAAGTAGTTTTAAATATGTCATGCATTTAATTCAAAGAGTATGTGTTCACATTTTCTGAGAGTTGGTCGTCATCATTTGTGCGTACGCATGATCTGAGGAATCCCAGATTTGTGCTTCAAACGTTCATATGCACGGTTGAAGCACGTATTCGTGCGTACGCACTGTTAGTGAATGAGGCCCATTGAGCTTGATTTTCTTCTTTACAGGAATGTGATTTTCTTCATAATATATCCAGATGATAAAAGAAATGAAGGGAATGATGAGTCACTTTAAATCAGTTTATTGATTCAACATCAATCAAATCAAAACTGTTAAAGATCTGTCAGCAGTGATGTCATTTAGGAGCGACTTCCTGGTAGAGGTGACATCATCTGGACAGCAAAGGTGACAGCAATAAACGGCGATCTTCACAGACCCATGCCACACATGTAACCCAGCTTGGCGTTGCAAGCTATGTCATTGGCGCTACCTGGGATTGAAAAGAAAGAATTGATAAAGGTTGGAGATAATTACTTATTTTCTCTTACTGATCTTCCAGTTGGGTAAGACGCTTGATTCTGATTGGTCCAAACCCTTTGACAGCGGTTATTAACTTTCACTAACATGAGCAACACCAGAGACAAACTGATCACACGTCAGGTCAAATCAATCCACAGAAAAGAGTTCAGACACATTTAGCTGCTGCTTGTTGACACCATAGACCATAAGGTGAAGGGAAACTGTTAGCTTCTGTTAGCATCTAAACCCTGTGGCTAAAACATTAGCTTCCGTTAGCATGCTAAATCATCAGGCTACAGATGTTTCCATATTGGATCCTGTCCATCAATCTGATGAAGGAGTGGAGCAGGTGAGAGAAACTTTAGGTTAGTGATCTCTACAAAGAAAGTTAAACCATGAGCGGTGGTGATGATAGCAGCAGGGTTCAAAGTTGTGACATTAGTTTCTTTTTAAAGGTGTGTGAACCACAGAGCTCAGAGAAGAAGGAGAGCTGAATGAGGACAGTTTCATGTTCAATCCACCGCAACAGGCAGAGAAGTTGTGTAAGACATGACATGGGTCTTGACCACCCTGTCGGGATTCTTTTTCCCACAACAACCTGCTAACCATACATGATCTCTTACATAACTGAGTGATGTAATGAGTATTTTATGTGAATACATTTCTAGAGAATAATGAAACATGTCCTGAAATTACAAAAGTGTTCTGTTCTCAATCTAATGATTAAATAACAAAACGTGATTCATAAGCAAAATAAGGTTGCATTAGATAATTAGTCACAAAAAGATGACTTGTCTCTTCTTAAATGTCCAAATCTGGTGTTTGATGAAATAAAGAGAATGAATAAATAAACAATATATATCAACAAAAAAAGATATACCTCTGAAGTTGATCTCCAGACAATTTTCCTTGCCCTGATAATTGCTTGGCTCATGGGGTCCCCAGAACTTGAAGGTGAACTTCTCAAACTTGGAACCATCACTCCAGAGCCACACACCCTCCTAAGAAAAACATACAGAAATACAAAAAATAAAACAGGAATCAAAAATTATTAAACCAAAGAAAACCAACCCTTCAGATAGAAACCGAATAATGTTAAAGAAATACGTATATGCCACAATAATTTCTAAGATAATAAACATTAAATTACAATAGTAAACCATAAAGAGAAAATAAGGGGCTATGCTTAAAATAAATAAATAAATAAAAGTGACTTAAATTTGAACTCAATAATAAATAAATAAATAAATAAAAGGTGACTAAAATTTGAACTAGATAATAAATAAATAAATAAATAAATAAATAAATAAAAAGTGACTAAAATTTGAACTAGATAATAAATAAATAAATAAAAAGTGACTAAAATTTGAACTAGATAATAAATAATAAATAAATAAATAAATAAATAAATAAATAAATAAATAAATAAAAGGCGACTTAAATTTGAACTAGATAACAAATAATTAATTAATAAATAAATAAATAAAAGGTGACTTAAATTTGAACTAGATAATAAATAATAAATAAAAAAATAAATAAAAGGTGACTTAAATTTGAACTAGATAATAAATAATAAATAAATAAATAAATAAAAGGTGACTAAAATTTGAACTAGATAATAAATAATAAATAAATAAAAGGTGACTAAAATTTGAACTAGATAATAAATAAATAATTAATAAATAAATAAATAAAAGGTGACTTAAATTTGAACTAGATAATAAATAATAAATAAATAAATAAGTAAAAGGTGACTCAAATTTGAACTAGATAATAAATAAATAAATAAAAAGTGACTAACATTTGAACTAGATAATAAATAATAAATAAATAAATAAATAAATAAAAGGTGACTTAAATTTGAACTAGATAATAAATAAATAAAAGGTGACTTAAATTTGAACTAGATAATAAATAAATAATAAACAAATAAATAAAAGGTGACTAAAATTTGAACTAGATAATAAATAATAAATAAATAAATAAGTAAAAGGTGACTCAAATTTGAACTAGATAATAAATAAATAAATAAAAAGTGACTAAAATTTGAACTAGATAATAAATAAATAAATAAAAAGTGACTAAAATTTGAACTAGATAATAAATAAATAAATAAAAAGTGACTAAAATTTGAACTAGATAATAAATAATAAATAAATAAATAAATAAAAGGTGACTTAAATTTGAACTAGATAATAAATAATAAATAAAGAAATAAAGAAATAAAAGGTGACTAAAATTTGAACTAGATAATAAATAAATAAATAATAAATAAATAAATAAAAGGTGACCTAAATTTGAACTAGATAATAAATAAATAATAAATAAATAAATAAAAGGTGACCTAAATTTGAACTAGATAATAAATAAATAATTAATAAATAAATAAATAAAAGGTGACTTAAATTTGAACTAGATAATAAATAAATAATAAATAAATAAATCAATAAAAGGTGACTTAAATTTGAACTAGATAATAAATAAATAATTAATAAATAAATAAATCAATAAAAGGTGACTTAAATTTGAACTAGATAATAAATAAATAAATAAATAAATAAATAAATAAATAAAGTAAGGTGAAATGAAACTGATATTATATCACTAACCTTGGCTGCATCATAGCCTCCAACCCAAGTTTGTGCCTCGCCTCCAGTAGCTGTTTTAATTACACTTCTGATGAAGTCATACTGCTCTTTGGTATGCACTGAAGCAAGATTCCCACCATGATTCACGCAAGACACCTGATGAGGAAGACGGAGAGAGAGGAACAGAGAAAGAGGGAGGGATGAAAATGTAAATCATGGAGTGATAATGACAAAGTGGAAAAAACATGTTTGACTTTATGATTATTAACCCTGTAAAGCCTGAACCATTAAATTATCACCAGAAAATTCTAATTCTGTGAAAATGTAGTGTTTATTGGACCTTCTGACAAAAAGAAAAGAATAGAAATTAAATAGCAATTTTCATATCTGAGTTTTCATTTGTATCATATGTGATACATCAGGCATTTCGGTGTAAAAGTTTCTTCTTTTTTAAACAAACTAAAACATATAAAAACAACATTTTTAGCCTATTAAACTTTGAGTTTCCTTCAAATTTTAACCCAAGTAATTTCAGCACAGAATTTTTTTTTTCCATATTGCACAACAACGTCATACATATTCTGTATCTACTACACAGAAAAAAACCTAATGTATTGTATATTTCTTCTCTGAATTGTTCAGTTTGTAGTTGAATTCAATAACCAAAATATAATTATTTACTAGGGAGCCATGGCAACATTCAACAAGTCATCAATCATCATAATACAGCAGGTTACATATATAAAAATATACATTATAAATATCTCAATTTCTACTCTAAATATACCTCATTATGTCATTTAAACATGTTCTTAAATAATAAAAAGACTGTATGTTGCTTTATGGAATAATGTATGAAATGTAATAAAATGATGATTGACTAATAATAATCTAAATAAATGTCCTTATATACCTGCTGTATTCATTTTATACACACATTTTCAACTCGGTTTGACTATAAATTAAGTAATGAAAAATTAATTAGTTTTACATCAATCCAGTAACTACTCCTCTTGAAGTTTCAGGAACAATTTGAAAGTTTTTTTTAATCCAAACTTTTTTAAATTGTTAAAAATATCCCTGAAAAACCTGGAGTGGGTCTCTGATCCACAGCTGACATTTTGGATGTCTCAAATGACGTCCTTCTGGTGCATGAATTACTCACACCTGGTGGATTATCAGTGCACTGCATGTTTCTGATCGTATACTTCAGGTTTTTACTGAAAGAATATATCACACTGATGACGCAGAGGTCTCAGAAACTGATGTTGGCGTTATCTTTATGAATATTAAAGAGCAAGCTGTTTTAAAGCACACACACAGTGGGAGTAATTCTGATGTTTCAAAAAGTACCTCTGCATCAGCCCAATCCTTGGGACTGAAGTTGTACATGTAACAGTGGTCTCCAAACTGAGTCCATTCAGCGGGGCAGCTCTTGCAGCCATCTGGGTAATATGACATTGAGACCACAGGACAGTCATGTTTTATCATGTTTAGGGTGACATTTGTTGGCCAAAGCTCATCCGATTATTCAGCAGTCTAAGTCAGTGAAAACAGGACTGTAAGCATCAAAACTTACTTTCTTTTACACCCAAACAAACAAGAGGTATTTAATATAAAAGAGAAAGTAATTTTAAAATATTTCACCATTAAAGTCAAATAGGACCTCTGCCTTTTGCTGTTAAAAAAGTCATTTTTTTTAACCAATCAAACTAGAAGCTAGCAGTTTAAAAACAGTAATAACTAAAAGCACTTGAGCTTTATCTAGAGTCACAAAGCTTCAGTTGTAATGTTATTTAAATGCATAGAACTCTACCAACCTGCACTCACTGCTGCCTGTAAACATAAAGAAAACACAGTTAGCATTGAATTCATCTTTAAATGTGACTTTTTGACTCAAGTTTTGAGTGTGAGGTTAAAAATATGATGATCAGGCAACAGAAATGTGATAGATACGAGGTTTAAGGTTCAGATGTGAGAAAAAGAGTAAACTGAGATTAACTTACATCTGCACCAATCCACAGTCCACCAGTCAGGCAGACAACTGCGACCAAATAAAGACCTGAAGCCATCTGTGTGAAGATATATTTGAGAAGTTAATGCAATGCAAAAAATATAAATGTTGTGTCAGTATGAGGTTAACTGTTTTATCTCTTTCACATCTCTTAATGTATTTCTGCTTTGTAAATATATATCATGTTACTTATTTAGTTCTGTACATACTTTTTCTTAAGATATGCTAATTTACTTTTTAATTGCTAATTTTTTTTTTTTAACAATTACTAACTTATAAGCTCTTGTTTACTCGCTGTAAGACTTTAAATTTCCCCATTGTTGGACGTATAAAGGAATATCTTATCTTCTCTCTCCTCATCTTTCTTTGCTGTATGCTGACATCACCGGATGAATCAAACCAAAACAGTCTGCATGTGGACCCTTTAAGTAATCATGAACACAGTAAGAACATTTTCAATATGGCTGAAGTGAAAACTTTACCTTGTAGTGACGATCAAACCAGCAGGTAGATTCACTGAATGACTTGGAACAGAGACAGCTTCTTTATATACTGATCCTCTCCGCTGAGGCTGTGACCCAGCAGCGACCTGCACTGTGTGTTTTTGTCATCATGTTTAACTATTCAAATTGAATTTAAAATGTATGTTAGTACAGACCTAAAGAAAGACCCAAGTTGTGTTTGAACAATGCATGAAGGTATATGTGCAAAGTTTTTGGAATTTATACAAACATTATTTTTCATAAACTAACTTTTCTCCCTGACCTTGAGGCTAAGTATAGTGTGTGTGTTTGGTTTCTCTCCTGTTTTCTCAATGTTCACAGTTATTTTCAAATTCGCTGAACAGTGCATTATATTAAGCTCTACGTTTAACTATTTTAAAGTTCTTATTATATATATATAGATATATATATATATATATATATATATATATATATATATACATACACTACTGTTCAAAAGTTTGGGGTCACCCAGACAATTTTGTGTTTTCCATGAAAACTCACACTTTATTTATTAAATGAGTTACAAAATGAATAGAAAATATAGTCAATGAAATTGAGAATGTTAGAAATAATGATTTTTAGTTGAAATAATATTTTTGTCCTTCAAACTTTGCTTTCATCAAAGAATGCTCCCTTTGCAGCAATTACAGCATTGCAGACCTTTGGCATTCTAGCTGTTAATTTGTTGAGGGAATCTAAAGAAATTTCACCCCACGCCTCCTGAAGCACCTCCCACAAGTTGGATTGGCTTGATGGACACTTCTTGCGTACCATACGGTCAAGCTGCTCCCACAACAGCTCAATGGGGTTGAGATCTGGTGACTGTGCTGTCCACTCCATTACAGACAGAATACCATTTGCCTGCTTCTTCCCTAAATAGTTCTTGCATAATCTGGAAGTGTGCTTTGGGTCATTGTCCTGTTGTAGGAGGAAATTGGCTCCAATGAAGCGCAAAAATAATGCAATTCTTTAGTGAATTAATGCTTCATTCTTGATGAAGTCAATCAATCTTTATTTGTGTAGCGCCAAATCCCAACAAACGTTATCTCAAGACTCTTTTACAAACAGAGTAGGTCTAGACCACTCTATGTCAAATTATGAACAGAGACCCAACACCAAGACAGGATAAGACTCAGTCTGACCCCACCTTAATCCACCATGAGCATTGCACCTCACAGTATTTAGCTAGTTACAGCAGAGAGGACAAACTTCCTTTAACAGGCAGAAACCTCGAGCAGAACCAGACTCATGTTAGACAGCCATCTGCCTCAACCAAGTTGGGTCTGGAAAGAGGGATAGAGGGGAGTAAGAGAGAGAGGGAGCAGTGATAGTGATGAGATGAGTAGTAGAAGCTGTTGCCGCTGGAGTCCAGCACGTCCGTCTCAGCTGGAGTCTGGAACGTCCACAGCAGGAGGACGTCTACGGCAGCTCAGAGGAACCTACGAGACAAGGGAGCTCAGGGACTCCAGAAAGGTCTATGGTTAGTAACTTTAATGGGACAGGGAGAGTTAAATTAAGTGTGAGGGGTTTGGGGGGAAGGGGGTGAGATAGGATCCCAGTGTGTCAGTTCCCCCAGCAGTCTAAGCCTATAAGGAAAGTTTGAAGCCTACTCTTAAAAGTAGAGAGGGTGTCTGCTTCCCTGACCCTGAATGGTAGATGCTTCCAAAGGACAGGGGCCTGATAACTGCTCAGCTCAAATTAATTGACCCACTGCCCCACAAAGTCAGTAAACCAAGCCTCTGAATGTTTTTACGTAAAAAGTACTGCTTTGACAGTTTGCTACTCAAAGTTTGGTGACAGGCTACTACATGAGGGTCAGCCCTAAAATGACTAAGCCATCGTAGACGTCTACTGACGCCAGAGTCAGTAGCTTGCTTACCATCCCTGCCTGGCCTGGACTAGACAAGATAACCAGAGTAAATAGAGTGAGACCAGTTTGAAGGGATGTTAAGTATTGTGACACTGAAGAAGACTCCCCTTGTGTCAAAACAAAGCTTACTAGCTTCCTATTTAGCATTCAAGATATAAATACTAACACATCTTTTAAAGCTGGATCAATATCAGGAACTTGACTTTGAGAAACTACTGCAGGACAAATCCCCAAGCATGTCCTCTTACATGCTGTTTTTAACTGTTCTATTAATTCAAGCTAATGCTTCTACTACAGCCTTGAAAAAGGAAAACAGAAGCCCTGTGTGTACCCGTTGTCTCCTGCAGTCATGAACATTAGTCAAATTTACACACAACACTAAAGAAGGCAGGGTGTGAAATAAACAACAAGATATCATTTGTTATAGATCAACATGAGGCGACCTGATCGTATTACTCTGATCCTAAGGGGTTTGTCCAGATCATCTGACTGCATATTGATATGTATGGTTTGATTGATGTTAATAGTTTGAGTTGGGGTTTAAAATCTGCTTCAATACAAGCAAGAATTATTTCACAACTTTGTTTTATTGAACAACCTCACTCAACCGGCACCTTTATGTAGCAAATGTAATAAAAAAGGACTGTCGAGATCTACAGGTTTATACAGTCATGGCCAAAAGTTTTTAGAATGACACAAATATTACATTTTCACAAAGTCTGCTGCTTCAGGGTTTTTAGGTGTTTTTGTCAGATGTTTCTATGGTATAATGAAATACAATTAGAAGCGTTTCATAAGTATCAAAAGCTTTTATTGAGAATTACACAGAATTCATGCAATAAGTCAATATTTGCAGTGTTGACCCTTCTTTTTCAAGACCTCTGCAATTCTCCCTGGCATGCTGTCAATCAACTTCTGGACCAAATCCTGACTGATGGCAGTCCATTCTTGCATAATCAATGCTTGGAGTTTGTCAGAATTTGTGGGTTTTTGATTGTCCACCCGCCTCTTGAGGATTGACCACAAGTTCTCAATGGGATTAAGATCTGGGGAGTTTCCTGGCCAAGGGCCCAAAATCTTAATGTTTTGTTCCCCGAGCCATTTTGTTATGACTTTTGCTTTATGGCAAGGTGCTCCATCATGCTGGAAAAGGCATTCTTCATCACCAAACTGCCCTTAGATGGTTGGGAGAAGTTGCTCTCGGAGGACGTTCTGGTACCATTCTTTATTCATGGCTGTGTTTTTAGGCAAGATTGTGAGAGAGACCACTCCCTTGACCGAAAAGCAACCCCACACATGAATGGTCTCAGGATGCTTCACTGTTGGCAAGAGACAGGACTGACGGTAGCGCTCACCTCGTCTTCTCCGAACAAGCCTTCCTCCAGATGCCCCAAACAATCGGAAAGGGGATTCATCAGAGAACATGACTTTACCCCAGTCCTCAGCAGTCCAGTCCCTGTACCTTCTGCAGAATATCAGTCTGTCCCTGATGTTTTTACTGGAGAGAAGTGGCTTCTTTGCTGCCCTCCTTGACACCAGGCCTTCCTCCCAAAGTCTTCGCCTCACTGTGCGTGCAGATGCACTCACACCTGCCTGCTGCCATTCCTGAGCAAGCTCTGCACTGGTGGTGGCCCGATCCCGCAGCTGTAACACCTTCAGGAGACTGTCCTGGCGCTTGCTGGACTTTCTTGGGCGCCCTGGAGCCTGTTTGGCAACAATTGAACCTCTCTCCTTGAAGTTCTTGATAATTGGATAGACGGTTGACTGAGGTGCAATCTTACTCGCTGCTATAAACTTCCCTGTTAGGCCCTTTTTGTGCAATGCAATGATGGCTGCACGTGTTTCCTTGCAGGTAACCATGGCTAACAGATGAGGAACAATGGTGTCATGCACCATCTTCCTTTTAAAGTGTCCAGTCACTCAATCATGACAGATTGATCGCCAGCCTTGTCCTCATCAACACCCACACCTGTGTTAATGTGTGTGACACCTGTGTGTCATTGAAATGATGTTAGCTGGTCCTTTTGTGGCAGGGCTGAAATGCAGTGGAAATGTGTTTTTGGTGATAAAGTTCATTTTCGTTTGTGTTTATATGTCTTTATTAACACAAACAACTACTGTTATTTCTATCAATAAAAAAATGTTGTATTTGTGAGAGACTTTTCATTTTGAATATAATGGACATTTGGAAGAAAGTGTGCTCATTCATTTATAGCAGGCATGTCCAAAGTATGGCCCGGGGGCCAATTGCGGCCCAAGGTCCATTTATTTATGGCCCCAAGCTTCCATCTTAAATTGTGTTAATTATAGCAAAGAAATTAATCACCTTCTGAATCATCTGTACATTTGCAGTTTCTTTCAAGCACACAAACAAAACTAAAGTCAATCCAGAAACATCTCAAAAAGCTTCATATGGACTACCTGTCTAAAAGCCAAAGCTCTGGGAATTCTGCAAGACGGCAATAAAGAAGAAACACAAGAACTCTTAAAGCTGACATGTTTTTAAATTAATGTTTTTATCATGATGTGAAAATGTTCTTGATGAACACTAAAAGTTCAGAAGACACAAAAGAGGACACAAGACAAGATCAAAATTATGAAATTGTACAGAAAAGGCAAAATTTGGTGCATAAAATTGTTCAGAACGCAGGAAAATAATTATATTGTTCTTAAATTGTTGTCTGCTGGTCAGAAAAGTCTTAAAAACAACATGAAAAAGAAGTGTGATGAAATCCAGATCATGATTCTGCCATAGGAAAATAATGAGACAATATTTTTTCCACATTGCCCGACCCCAATGAAAAACATTTTCCTCCAGAAGAAGATAAAGTTTTCTAATATGTGGCTTGTGGAGAACTGAGGACCTCCTAGTTACTGATTTATTGAGAAAAAATGTAAAATATTTTTATTAAATAGAGATTTCATATATAACTTTTAAGATTCCATAGTCTCAGTAGGAGTCACTGGCCCTGAGGTATTCTGACAACATCATATGTGGCCCTCTTTGAAAAAAGTTTGGACACCCCTGATTTATAGGCTAAATATAAATTGCCATTTTATCATATTTGGTGTCCAGCTCCATTATAGCAAGTAAAGCACATCCTGACAGCTTGGAATATTACTGTCAGATACTGTTCCCTAGGAAAGGAGGCTCACACATCTTTCAAATTCATACTACTGACTTCTTTCCCCACAACAGAGAGGTCCTGTGATTTTCAGGCTGATATCATTAGATTTGACCATTTAAAACAGGGGGAACAGTATCTGACAGTAGTGTTCTAGCTGTCAGGATGTGTTAGAAATGTACGTTGTTTTTTTGTATTTACCTTGTTGTAGCTGTTATCTGCCTTGTTTTGATAATATAATCTCTTATTTGTTCGTATTTTTTTAGCTGTTTCTAACTTGAACAGCAGATTTTAGGCTGACGGGCATTAGTTCAAACCTTACCCTGCAGCAGAGACAAATACAACTGTATGATGTCTTGTAAACAGAGGTGGAGTCTTAATTTGCTTCTGCAGCTTTTTATGATTTATTGGTATACTTTTCAAACAATGTATAAGTTAAAGTATATTTACAGAACTCTTTTGTGGATTTTACAAAAAATAATGTTGCTTTGCACTTGAACTTTGGTGTGAGATTGACTACAAGGTATATGTATGTGCATGTTATTAACCGTTTTTAAACATGTCATACAGGAGGTGCAATTTCATTTATTTTTTTCATATTTATTTTTTGACTTTTGCACCTTCATTAGAGAGGAGAGGACAGTGGATAGAGCCGAAAACTGGGAGAGGCAGTGGGGGAATGACATGCTGGGTATAAGCCGCAGGCTGGGGTTGAATTCTAAGCTAATCGAAGCAATATGGGTGTGCAGTTCAGCTATTAGGCTAAATGCTGATTTAGACTTCTGCATCGCCCCTACACAACAGGGGCTGACGCAGCAATTCTCCTCTGAAACCTTTGAGGGCAGTGTGGTCTCTCTGATAGCCGGTCGCCTGTTTCCAGCCCCGCCACGATCTCCGTTTCCTTTTCCACAGAGATTCAGAGCGTGTTCTGTTAATCTACAGCTGATACATGTTGCTGTTTATCATACAGACATGATTACATGAAGAATAGAGAGGAGGAGATGAAATACACGGCTGATGTGCAGCCGATCTCCAAGATCCCAGAAGTCCTGTAAATGCGGGAAAAACAATGCTGCCGAGCGGACCAATCACAGGGCTTATAGTCCTCGTGGATTCTATGAGTAGTAACATTTTGGAGGAGGTGCATGATAGCTACGTGCTTGGGCCTCTGCATAAGTACGGGAGCTATTGAAGTATCTGATAGGAAATAAGTAACTGATGTAAAACAAGTCAAAGAGAAACCTATGTTGCCCCAGACATTCAAGGAATTTTGGTTGAGACCCCCTTCCAATTTAGTGACATGCATGGACAAGGTTTGTAACCATTAGGCTAGCAGAGCCCAGGAGGGTATAGTAGACAACTAGAGATCAAGATAAGTTTGGGCTTGCAGTAGGCTATGTCATTGGCTCAAAGACCTATAAAAGGTGCTGGTCAACAACATTCTGGGAGTCAGCAGATTTGCAGAGCTGTCTTCCAGGCATTCCGCGGTGCTTGTCGGATACTGGTATTGTTTTCTTGTAATAAATGTATTACTAAACAAGCAAGCCAGTGTCACGAAGATTCCTTCCACATCTACACATCACGGGCGGTCCAGATACGACACTATGCTGACTGCCGGCGTAGGCTACACCGTCGATTTGACACAGAAGTATAAATCAGCCTTTCGTTCCTCGAAGCAGGCAACCAGGGTTTGAATCCAGCACTTTGCAGCATGTCATACTCCACCCTCTCCTCCCAGCTCCTTACTCTATCCACTATCTTATCTCTGAATAAAGGTTTTAAAGCCCCAAAATACAGTATACTAAATAAGTAGTACTAAATACTAAATAAACCTGTGAAACTCAATGGTTTTTCTAATGTTTAAAATCCAATGTACAGAAGGGCTATAAAAAAACTGATGCTCAATCCAGTCCTCTTTGGACAATTGATTCTTAAGAATAACCACATCCTCTCTTTTAGCTGTTCCTAAGAGCAGAACTAAAACATTTGGTGACGCTGCTTTCAGCCACTACGTTCCCAAACTATGGAACAGCCTGCCGGAGGATCTGAGAGGCACTGATAGAGATATTGAGACCCCCCCTCCGTCTTGGGGGGCTGTGGGGGTGGTGTTGTGGGGGTGTCCCTTGGGGGGGCTGCGGGATCTCTCCCCCCTCGCCCCCCTTTCCTCCTACTGGGTGACCTGGCGGTCGCCCTGGGTGCTCCGGCGGTACCTGCTTGATTCCGGTCTGGGTCCTTGGCTTGTCCCCTGGCCTGGGTCTCCCGCGGCGGGTTGGGTCCTTCGGTCTGACTGCTCTCGCGGCCCGGGTGCTGAGCCGTACCGCTCGGCTGGTCTGACCCAGGTGGTTTCATCTACACCAGTGGTGGTCTTGTTACACAAATAGAACACAGCACGGCGGCAACCCTCTGCGACCCAAGCTTCAGTAATGATTGTGGACACTAAGGGTTTCTTAATCATTAGTATCACCACACAGATTTTCTTTTTGGCATCATGGTGAGATGGTCCCTCTCCATCTAAGTGTGTTAGGTCTCTCTCTCCTTCTCTCTCCCTGTCCCTTTGTATATCCTTACGTAATGTTTCTTTCACTTTCTCTTATTTTTTTTATTTTTTTTGGCCCACCTAGGTGTGCACGCCCTCTTTTACAGAACATGATATTAGCTGCCAATAAAAGATAGGCCAGAGTTCTAAGAGGGATGGTGATGGTTGCATGCACACAGTCACAAGCACAGAAGAAAAAGGTTTTCTTTCTTTTCTTTTGCTGCAAGAATAAATTGCATTAATATTTGACAGTTTGTGACAAACATGACACAAACCAGAAATATATATGCAGACAAGAGGAAAAAGAAAAAAAAAAAAAAAGAGATATTGAGACTTTTAAACGTAAACTAAAAATGTATTTATTCAGTCTGGCTTTTATGTAGGGTTTAACAATTTTATTACCTACCTTTTAGTGTAATATTGATTTAAATGTTGCTTTATTATTTTAGTAATTTTACCTGTTATCTTATTCTATTTTTATGTATTTATTCATTCATTTATTTAATTTTATTTATCTACTCAGTTTTATTGATATTTTTAGCCTTAGTTTTATTTTTCAACTCTTATCCTTACCTTTTGAATCTATTTATTTTAAATATTTTTATTCTTAATTTTGATGCTTTAACTCAGGCATGTCCAAAGTACGGCCCGGGGGCCAATTGCGGCCCAAGGTCCATTTATTTATGGCCCCAAGCTTCCATCTTGAATTGTGTTATTTATAGCACAGAACTTAATCACCTCCTGAATCATCTGTACATTTGTAGTTTCTTTCAAGCGCACAAACAAAACTAAAGTCAATCCAGAAACGTCTCCAAAAGCTTCATATGGACTACCTGTCTAAAAGCCAAAGCTCTGGGAATTCTGCAAGACGGCAATAAAGAAGAAACACAAGAACTCTTAAAGCTGACAGGTTTTCAAATGATTGTTTTCATCATGATGTGAAAATGTTCTTTATGAACACTAAAAGTTCAGAAGACACAAAAGAGGACACAAGACAAGATCAATATTATGAAATTGTGCAGAAAAGGCAAAATTTGGTGCATAAAATTGTTCAGAACTCAGGAAAATAATTATTTTGTTCTTAAATTGTTGTCTGCTGGTCAGAAAAGTCTTAAAAACAACATGAAAAAGAAGTGTGATGAAATCCAGATCGTGATCCTGCCATAGAAAAACAATGAGACAATATTTTTCCCACATTGCCCGACCCCAATGAAAAACATTTTCCTCCAGAAGAAGATAAAGTTTTCTAATATGTGGCTTGTGGAGAACTGAGGACTTCCTAGTTACTGATTTATTGAGAAAAAATGTAAAATATTTTTATTAAATAGAGATTTCATATATAACATTTAAGATTCCATAGTCTCAGTAGGAGCCACTGGCCCTGAGGTATTCTGACAACATCATATGTGGCCCTCTTTGAAAAAAGTTTGGACACCCCTGCTTTAACTTATTTTAATTACACATATTTTATTTTGGTGTGCATTGGTCTCTATTTTATTTTATGTTGTTCTTGTTTTTAATTTGTATTCTTATTAGTTTTATTATTATCATTATTATTATCTTCCCCTAACATGTCTTGCCATTGTTTCATTTCTGCTTCTTTCTTGGTTTCAATCGCTGTAGAGCACTTTGGGTTGCATTTCATTTGTATGAAAGGTGCTCTATAAATAAAGCTTGATTGATTGATTGATTAAACCCCACTGTGGAACGCTGGGTCGGTTCAGTGGGTCTGGTAGACTGAACTTTTAAGTCTTCAATGCAGTCGTTGCTGGTCTAGTTTGTGCCTGTCATGCCTGCTCTCTCTTTACCCCTAATGTTCTGTTTCTCCTAAGCTCCAATGAAGACCGAGATTTAAAAGTAGGGTTTATTACAGTTAGAGTACAGGAGCTACACGGACCTCCAGCGTAGGCTACACCGTCGATTCAATGCAGAAGTATAAATCAGCCTTAAATCTGCGCCCAGGGTGTGCAATTTCTAAAATATATTAGAGTGAATACTACTATATTCTCTCACATCAGAGAGCAAGAACCAGAATGACCAAAGCTCAAAAAAGGAAACCTTAAGTATGATTCAGTTTTTCTGGGTGAGCAAAACATCCATCAAGGATCTGGTCTTAAAGGGGACATATCACGCTTTTTTCATCAATATATATTGGTCTAAGAGGTCCCCAAAACATGTCTTTAAAGTTTATGCTCAAAAAAACACTTTGAAATCAGATTTTGGCATGCCTGAAGAACCCTCTTCTTCAGTCCTCCTCAGAACACTCTGTTTTCTCTCTGACCACGCCCCCTCAGGAAGTGGATGTGCCTCGGCTCTCCAGCACGTTGATCTAATGTTTACATGTTGGCTGAATATACACGGCTGCTCAGAGATCGCGTTACTTCAACCCTCTGAATCTGATCCAGAATCTGATCCTGACGGAGAGGCGCCTGCAGCAGGACCTTTCTGAAGGATTGGTCACAGATTTAGTGTTTCTTGTTGTTTTATTTATCAGTATGTAGACGTGTGTCTTGGTACACAGCTACGAACATGTAGCTATGTGGCTATGCTAACTAGCGCTAGCACTTATCCATGATAAATAAAAATCATCCACTAGATCTTCAAATCTGCAGATGTGGGGAGTAAAACAGACCTCTACCAGAAAGGCAGCAGGACCTTTCTGAAGGATTGGTCACAGATTTAGTGTTCCTTGTTGTTTTATTTGTCAGTATGTCTAACCTGTGTCTTGGTACACAGCTACAGCTACAGCTATGAACATGTAGCTATGTGGCTATGCCAATTAGCGCTAGCACTTATCCATGTTAAATAAAAATCATCCACTAGATCTTCTAATCTGCAGACGTGGGGAGTAAAACCGACCTCTGCCAGAAAGGCAGCAGGACCTTTTCTGAAGGATTGGTCACAGATTCTGTGTTTCTTGTTGTTTTATTTGTCAGTATGTTGACGTGTGTCTTGGTACACAGCTACAGCTACGACATGTAGCTATGTAGCTATGCTAACTAGCGCTAGCACTTTTCCATGAAAAATAAAAATCATCCACTAGATCTTCAAATCTGCAGACTTGGGAGTAAAACCGACCTTTGTGTTTATTAAGACAGCCTACAACTAGCATGCCTCCCTCCTAAGCTCCTTGTTAGCACACATGTGTGCAGGTAATGAAAAACGGAGGAGGGATTCAGTATTATTTTATACAGTCTATGGGCTGAACAAGCTCCGAGCTCTGACTCCGTGACAGACCGGATATTGTTGTTACGTAACAAAAACACTAAAGTCTGAAACGGCTCGTTTCACACACATTTACAGAAAGGTGGAGAAATCAGAACAGGGGCAGAATGGATTTTTTTCATTCTCGGGGGGTTTGTAGACGTGCCAGAAACATATTTCAGGTAGAGAACCATTTAAAAAGTCAATTTTGCATGATATGTCACCTTTAAGACTTTAGATATGGAATAAGAGAGGCACAGCTCCGGGGTTATGTAGTGAAAGCCAACCAGCACTGAAACTGCTTTTGATTTTTTTCTCGACAGAACTGACAAAATATGAATTCTGTCTTTTTAACAAATCAACATTATCATCACATATTCAGTCATCCCTGAGTTCAGTTCCAGAGACAGTTGTTTGTTTAGGGTTCTTTTCTTTCAGTCCACTGAAGGCCTAAGTGATGGGAGCTGTATTAATAACACTGACAGAAAATCTGCCAACAGACCAGTTAGTTTTAAGTGTACATTTAGTATTCACAGCAGCAGGCTCAGGTGCAGCAGCAGCTATGAATTATGGATATTTTTTCACACAGAACTCGCGTGGCTTGGCGAGGGCCTGCTCAGTGCTGAGGTAAAGGAACACATTTGAAAGTGTTTTGATAGCAGTGTTCATGACGTGAAGTGCAGCAGAAGTTACTCCCTTTATTTCCCTTTATGACCTTTAACTGGACTGTACGACATGTCAATGTTTAGCAGATTATGAGAGCGCAAGGCAAATTTTAACAGGCACAACAAAATACCAACACATCACTCCTGTCCTCGCCAACCTACATGGGCTGCCTTTTTTTATTGTGCAGATTTTAAGATTTCATTGATTACTTTTAGAATTTTAAATGGACAGGCTCCAAACTATTTAAGAGGCCTTTTAACCCCATTTGGGCCTGGGCAGCCCCTCAGATCTGTGGATGCAGCTCTGCTGGGTGAGATCCCGAACAAAAGGTGACCGGGCCTTTTCAGTCAGAGATCCAAGACTGTGGAACTCCCTGCCGATTAGACACTCCACAACCCAGTGGCTGCTGGTGGAGTTTTCTCAAGGGGGGGCTATAACTCAAAAACAGCAAGCCAACATGTACTAAGGTATCACACCACAGAACTTCACACAGTCTATTATTTTAGATAGGATGAGCCTGTTTTTGTCAACCTCCTCATTGTGCTTACAGATCCCTCTCCTGTAGCCTTCATCAAGCTGACATGAAATGTTAAGTTTTCCAAACATGGCTCGTCACAGAGCATTTTCCACGTGGATCCCAGTTTGTTAATGCTTCTTTGTCTTTTCTGAAAAGTGCTTCAAATCAGTAATACCTGTCTTAATCCATGCTGGGTCAGATCCTGACGTTTGGAGAAGGAGGCAGGGAAAGCAGAATAAAGCACTAGCCTCACTAGATGCAGTTAGCCAAGCCTTGCTGCTAAACCAGGTCCTGGTTTAAAAAGACCGGGTGTATTGTCTCCCTCTGTCTTTAGACTGCTGATTAGTGGTGATGTTGGGCTGATCGGGTCCGCCCTCTTTCACGTGGAGCTTCTCCTGGTACGTTCTCCTCTCTAAAGGTGATGTCTGAAGTGATTTCACTGAATTATTTCATTTCTCTTTCTCCATTCTGCATCTCTGTCCCATCGTCTCCAACTCCCACGGCTCGACTGAGCTCGACCTGACGATCAGCCGCACTTTATGACAGACGGCTGTGACGTCGGCCCCATCCAGCTGCATACAGCTCTGGGTGCCGGGAAGGTGAGCCCAGACGTGGTCCTTTTAACCAGAGTCTATGGACAAAGATTTCTGCACCCAGGGTGAAAACACGTCACCAATCAGACAACACAGATTAATAAACAACTTTACTCATCATTAACTATTTCATATTTATCTCGCTCATCTAAAAATACATATACATATAGTTCAGAATATTATTTTATAATTTCATTTTAATGTAATTTGTTTATGTCTGGTAATGTGGTGGGTGGTGGGGCGGCGCCCTAGCGCCCTCTATTGGCCATCCACCACTGCCACAACCTTAACTGCTTTTAAATCCTCACTAAAAACCTTTTTATATAAGAAGCATTTCTCCACCCCTAAATCATGAATATTAATCTGCATTTGGATGTCCTGTTTTTCTTTTTTATCTTTTCTCCCTGTCTGCACCATTTGTATATGCTTTGTAATTTTCTGCAATTTTTCTCTATGTATGTGTGTGTGTGTGTGTGTGTGTGTGTGTGTGTGTGTGTGTGTGTGTGTGTGTGTTATATGTAAGATGGCTTGTTGTGTCGTCATTTGTATGAAATCATGATGAAAATAAAGGTTTTTGTTCCTACATATCCAGATACTATCTTTCATGTGTGATGAGGTTTTAGAATGAGCTTGTTTTATTGTTTCTCTGTTTCCTACACATTCACCACAAGAGGGCTCCTTTCCCTAAGAGATCAAATTTTCCTCTGCTCCCACTACAACACCCTCTTTTTTATTTTATCTGTATTACTGATTCAATTTCCTGAGTAGCCCTAGTGAATCATGTGTTTCATTACACATTGATAAATAGTAATATTGCTGTAAAAGAAGCTTGACTTCATTCTCTTGGGATTTCTTGCTTCTGACTCTGTGAGTGTCTACTGTGGACTGTGTCTACTGTGGACTCTACTGTGTCTACTGTGGACTCTACTGTGTCTACTGTGGACTCTTTCAGGTTCCTGGGATCCACTATTTCCCGGGACCTGAGGTGGACCTCCCACATAGACAGAATCAGAAAAAAGGACCAGCAGAGGATGTACTTCCTGCATCAGCTCAGGAAGTTCAACCTGCCCCAGGAGCTGCTGATCATGTTCTACACCTCCATCATCCAGTCTGTTCTGTGCACCTCCATCACTGTCTGGTTTGGATCTGCAACCAAACTAGACAAACACAGACTGCAACGGACTATAAGGACTGCAGAAAAAATCATCAGTGTCGACCTGCCCCCCATCCAGGACTTGTACCGGTCACATCACCGCTGACCCCTCACACCCTGGACACAAATTCTTCAAACTCCTCCCCTCCGGTAGGCGCTACAGATCACTGTGCACCAAAACAACCCGCCATAAGAACAGCTTCTTCCCCCAGGCTGTCACTCTGATGAACACTAAACCATAACAGTGTCATACCTGTCAGATAAATACTCTCTGTAAATATACATGTAGATACACAATGCAACAATTCTACAAGCAGAATTCCATATTTCTATTTTTTGTATTATTTAACTACTATTTTATAATGTAAAAACTACCTCTGCAACTCACCACTGCACTTTATCATATTATTTTAGCCTGTACATATTAGTCAAGCCTATTTGTTGTTTCTTTGTATTTATAGCTGATGTTATTGTTATTATATTTTTTACTTTATTTTTTATTGTAGGTTTTATTCTTATTCTTATTCTTATTCTTATGCCTTGTACAAAGAGAGCACAGTTTACTAAAGTCAAATTCCTTGTGTGTTCAAGCATACTTGGCGATTCTGATTCTGAGAGCCTGTTTAAAGGGAGGGGTCGGTGATGATTGGTGGCATTATGGCAGAATAATTTCCAAACGACTCCCATGGCATTCTTTGATTGTTTGGCAATGTTTTCACTTTCCTTTCTTTGAGAGGCTATTTCAGAACAAGACCTTTCAAGTCTAGATTTACATCTAAGAGACAATGTGTCTGCTCTGAGCAGGCCAGGGAGAAATCGTGCAGCTTCTGTTGTGTTCGTGTGGGTTTTGTTTTTAACCTTTGGTTGTCTGTTTCAGAAATAGGAGTGGAGACATAAAATAGAAAAGTTCAGACTGAGTGGGAGGAAATGCCTTTTTTGCACTTTTTACTGTCTGATTTTTTTATTGCTGAAACGCTTCATGGTGGTTAAGGAAGTAGGAGTTCAGTAATATCACATTTGGTTACAAAGTGCTTCTCAAGTACAAAAATAAAAGCATCACTAAATCAAAACACATGTAAATTATAGCCAAAAAAACAAAGCAATAAACAACCATAAGACTCAGATTGAGGGTTACATGAAGGCGTGTCTGTACAGATGAGTTGTTATGAGTAACTTCTTGAAGCAGTCTACAGATTCATGATGGATTGAGGGAGAGCTGGTTCCAGAGGGAGGAGGCATAGACAGCAAACACACAATCACCTTTTGCTTTGCAGTTAAAACGGGAGATGGAGAGAAGGCTTAGGTTTGATGATCTGAGTAGACAAGGAGTGGAATATTGAACAAGGACTTCTGAGAGTAACTGGGAGCCAGACATAAAAATGGACGTACTCTCTGTGACGTCATCCATGTGTTTCTGAAGCGCTGATTTCAAGCTGATCGTCATCGGGTGCCATATTGGAAAATGCTGAACTCAACATAACTTCTTTTGAGCTAGTGTCAGGCCTTTAGCCTCTTCGCTAGCAGCTACAGGGTTCCAGCCTGTCAAGTCAGCCATGTCCTTATTTGGTCAAAACTCGTAAGTTTAATATCTTCGAAAATAACAGGTCATAAATAAATTCACCCCATACAGTGTGTGCTGATAGAGAAATGAGCTCTTCAGACCTAAATCATCTTTTGAACCAGGCTGTAAACATGTTTATATCTGCTGTAAAGATCGTCTTCTTTGAATGGGTGTGTATGTGGTTTCTGGTGTTTCTGCAGCCAGCCTCTAGTGGATGTTCGATGAACTGCAGTTTTTAGCACTTCAGCATTGGCCTCATATTTTGAGACTGGAGGTTACTGCTTGGTACGGACTCAAAATGTCCAACTGTCGTACATGTGTTATTTTCATCTGGTCTCAGTTCAAGAGCACAAGTTCCTCTCTGCATTTTTTAAATTGATGGAGCCTCATTGGCTGCATCCTGCTTTTGTACCTTTGTTCCTGTTTTATGTGTGTGTGTGTGTGTGTGTGTGTGTGTGTGTGTGTGTGTGTGTGTGTGTGTGTGTGTGTGTGTGTGTGTGTGTGTGTGTGTGTGTGTGTGTTTGTGTGTATGCTGGATGAGTCTTTGTCTATGTACCTGAATCTTCCTGTATGAAATGAAAAAATGTCAATAAACATATTGCGAGAAAAAAAACGAGATAGTTCAGGTTTCACCTCTGTCATGTGACCTGTCTAACCAATACATGACAGAGGTGAAACCTGCACTATCTAATGAAGTATCAAGATAGGCACAAACCATTGGCGGAGTCCTGGATCCCCAGAAACCCCTGTCCAGCGGAGACCATGCTCTACAGTCATGGCCAAAAGTTTTGAGAATGACACAAATATTACATTTTCACAAAGTCTGCTGCTTCAGGGTTTTTAGGTGTTTTTGTCAGATGTTTCTATGGTATAATGAAATACAATTAGAAGCATTTCATAAGTATCAAAAGCTTTTATTGAGAATTACACAGAATTCATGCAATAAGTCAATATTTGCAGTGTTGACCCTTCTTTTTCAAGACCTCTGCAATTCTCCCTGGCATGCTGTCAATCAACTTCTGGACCAAATCCTGACTGATGGCAGTCCATTCTTGCATAATCAATGCTTGGAGTTTGTCAGAATTTGTGGGTTTTTGATTGTCCACCCGCCTCTTGAGGATTGACCACAAGTTCTCAATGGGATTAAGATCTGGGGAGTTTCCTGGCCAAGGGCCCAAAATCTTAATGTTTTGTTCCCCGAGCCATTTTGTTATGACTTTTGCTTTATGGCAAGGTGCTCCATCATGCTGGAAAAGGCATTCTTCATCACCAAACTGCCCTTGGATGGTTGGGAGAAGTTGCTCTCGGAGGACGTTCTGGTACCATTCTTTATTCATGGCTGTGTTTTTAGGCAAGATTGTGAGAGAGCCCACTCCCTTGACCGAAAAGCAACCCCACACATGAATGGTCTCAGGATGCTTCACTGTTGGCAAGAGACAGGACCGATGGTAGCGCTCACCTCGTCTTCTCCGAACAAGCCTTCCTCCAGATGCCCCAAACAATCGGAAAGGGGATTCATCAGAGAAAATGACTTTACCCCAGTCCTCAGCAGTCCAGTCCCTGTACCTTCTGCAGAATATCAGTCTGTCCCTGATGTTTTTACTGGAGAGAAGTGGCTTCTTTGCTGCCCTCCTTGACACCAGGCCTTCCTCCAAAAGTCTTCGCCTCACTGTGCGTGCAGATGCACTCACACCTGCCTGCTGCCATTCCTGAGCAAGCTCTGCACTGGTGGTGGCCCGATCCCGCAGCTGCAACACCTTCAGGAGACAGTCCTGGCGCTTGCTGGACTTTCTTGGGTGCCCTGGAGCCTGTTTGGCAACAATTGAACCTCTCTCCTTGAAGTTCTTGATAATTGGATAGACGGTTGACTGAGGTGCAATCTTACTCGCTGCTATAAACTTCCCTGTTAGGCCCTTTTTGTGCAATGCAATGATGGCTGCACGTGTTTCCTTGCAGGTAACCATGGCTAACAGATGAGGAACAATGGTGTCATGCACCATCTTCCTTTTAAAGTGTCCAGTCACTCAATCATGACAGATTGATCGCCAGCCTTGTCCTCATCAACACCCACACCTCTGTTAATGTGTGTGACACCTGTGTGTCATTGAAATGATGTTAGCTGGTCCTTTTGTGGCAGGGCTGAAATGCAGTGGAAATGTGTTTTTGGTGATAAAGTTCATTTTCAAGGCAAAGAGGGACTTTGCAATTAATTGCAGTTGAGCTGATCACTCCTCATAACATTCTGGAGTATATGCAAATTGCCATTACAAAAACTGAAACAGCAGACTTTGTGAAAATTAATAGTTGTGTCATTCTCAAAACTTTTGGCCATGACTGTACAGAGGAGATCTCCAGCTCAGAAACTCGTGATCCCCACCGTCGAGCACAGTCTCTACCCGGGAACTCAAGGTTCTGCAGGGAGCAGAGCTCTGACTGTGATTGCTCACACGTACATACAGTGATATTATAACTTTGGTTGAAAAAATCTATGCAGGCCTGCTGGTCGTACCTAAAGTCTCTAAAAGTAGTATGGGAGGTAGAACCTTCAGTTATCAGGCCCCTCTCCTCTGGAATCATTCACCAGTCAGAGTCCGGGAGGCAGACACCCTCTCTACTTTTAAGAGTAGGCTTCAAACTTGTTAACGCCCATCAAGTTTGTCTTTAAGCTGTATTTTTTTGTTTACAACCAAAGGAGATAGGGGAAAGTCATTCACTCAATGCTCTGAACCAGAACTGTAGTTTTTTAGTAAGTCCATGTGAGATTTTACTTAAATTCAATGTTTAGTCTGGTCCTGCTGGAGGTTTCTGCCTGTTAGAGGAAGTTTGTCCTTGCCACTGTAACTTGCTAAATGCTGCAAAGTGCTCTGCTCATGGTGGATTAAGATGAGATCAGACTGAGTCCTGTCTGTAAGATGGGACTGGATCTGATCCTGTCTTGATGTTGGGTCTTTGTTATTAATAGAACATAGAGTACGGTCTAGACCTGCTCTGTTTGGAAAGAGTCTGAGGATAACATTAGATGTGATTTGGTGCTATATTTATAAAGATTGATTGATTGATTGATTGATTGATTGATTGATTGATTGATTGATTGATTGATTGATTGATTGATTGGTATCCCACTGACTTAAAACTGCAGTTGCAAATTGCACAAATAATGAAACATGGTGGCAGAACTGAGGAACTAGCCTACTTTTTTGGAACGTCAAAGAAATCTGGGGAGGATGTTTTCTGAGGGTGTTGGTTTATTATGGTGTTGGATCTCTAAATAGACTTAGAGCTGCTGTGAGGAACGTTTGGTTATTGTTGATTTCGGTGCCCACTGTGGGCAAAGATGTACACTACCAGTCAAAGGTTTGGACACACCTTCTCATTCAATGTTTTGTATTTATTTTGACTATTTTCAACATTGTAGATTAATACTGAAGACATCCAAACTATGAAATAATCTGTTTTTGCCATAATCTGGATTACAAATAGAGCTATCCATTGTGTACTAACCCTACCTCTGAACAACACAACTGATGGTCTCAAACACATTAAAGGTGACATATCATGCAAAATTGACTTTTTAATGGTTCTCTACCTGAAATATGTGTCCCTGGCATGTCTACAAACCCCCCGAGAATGAAAAAAATCCATTCTGCCCCTGTTCTGATTTCTCCACCTTTCTGTAAATGTGTGTGAAACGAGCCGTTTCAGTTTTCAGTGTTTTTGTTACGTCACAACAATATCCAGTCTGTCACGGAGTCAGAGCTCGGAGCTTGTTCAGCCCATAGACTGTATAAAATAATACTGAATCCCTCCTCTGTTTTTCATTACCTGCACACATGTGTGCTAACAAGGAGCTTAGGAGGGAGGCATGCTAGTTGTAGGCTGTCTTAATAAACACAAAGGTCGGTTTTACTCCCCACGTCTGCAGATTTGAAGATCTAGTGGATGATTTTTATTTATCATGGATAAGTGCTAGTGCTAGTTAGCATAGCCACATAGCTTCATGTTCTTAGCTGTGTACCAAGACACACGTCTACATACTGATAAATAAAACAACAAAAAACACTAAATCTGTGACCAATCCTTCAGAAAGGTCCTGCTGCAGGCGCCTCTCCGTCAGGATCAGATTCTGGATCAGATTCAGAGGGTTGAAGTAACGTGATCTCTGAGCAGCCGTGTATATTCAGCCAACATGTAAACATTAGATCAACGTGCCGGAGAGCCGAGGGCACACCCACTTCCTGAGGGGGCGTGGTCAGAGGGAAAACAGAGTGTTCTGAGGAGGACTGAAGAAGAGGGATTTTCAGGCAGACCAAAATCAGCATAAACTTTAAAGACATGTTTTGGGGACCTCTTAGACCAATACATATTGATGAAAAAAGCGTGATATGTCACCTTTAAGAAGGCAAGTCATTCTACAAATGAACTCTTGACAAGGCTCATGTTCATTAGAAACCATTCCAGGAGACCACTTCATGAAGCAGACTGAGAGAATACCAAGAGTGTGCAAACAGTGTTGCCAACTCCTCAGTGAGTCCTAAAAGTTGCTAGAAGTCGCTAAATGACATCATCACCTAATTTGCATAATCTGAATTGTAACAGACGAGGGAGAGACAAAAAGAGGTTAAAAACACCCTAAATATATTTATAACTACACTTAGGAGCCTAAAAAAAATCAAAGTAAATCATTTAAGTTTTCAACAACATGATTTTCAAGATATTTATTGCATACAATATACATTAACAATCTAACTGGATCAGCCAGCGGTGTCTTCGTACATGTGCGATTCATTTGCAGTGTGGACTTGGAGCGGTTAACATCTCTGCTCTGACTGCAGCTCTGAGGGACTGCTGCGGGACTAGGACTGAGCCGTCTGTGAGTGCTTTGAGACAGGGGAGGGGGCACTGCAGCACCCGCTGCTCATTGAGAACGATACATGCTTTCATTTCAGAGTCTCCAAAAGTCTCCAATGACACCAGAGAAAGTCACTTGATTTGTCACTAGTTGCTTTTTTGAAAAAGAGTCACTGGAGGGGTCTGAAAAGTCGCTAAAAATAGCGACAAAGTCACTAAATAGGCAACACTGTGCAAAGCTGTCATGAAGGAAAAAGGGGGCTACTTTACAGAATCTAAAATATAAAACAGATTCTGCTTTGTTTAACACTGTTTGGTTCATTCAATAATTCCATATATGTTCTTTCATAGTTTAGATGTCTTCAGTATTAATCTACAGTGTTTACAATCATTACAATAAATACAAACCCTTGAATGAGAAGGTGTTTCCAAACTTTGGACTGGAAGTGTATATCTTGTTGATTAGCTGATCTCGTGTCACTCATTGACAGTTTCTGGTTAAAAATGCAAAGAAAGGCTGTCTCTCTGGTGTGCTATAAACATCTGGTTTGACACCTACCCCTCGCAGCAGTCATTCAGGCATTAAAAGTTACAGTATAGAAATGATCAGTCTCCCTGCTGATGGTCTTGGTTTGTTTTATAGATCATAAAGAAGCTTTGTTATTAGTTTCAATCTGTTTCACAACCATGTAAAAAAACTCCTCACAGGGGCTTTAAGCACTCTTATAAACCCCTACCTGCATCATTATGACTGTACATACAGTGATATTTGGATCTTACATCTGTCCCCTGCTCCTCTTACATAACACTAAAGGTTTCCCGGAGATGGACAGACACAGAAGAACAGTCGTGTCTTCAGTGGCAACTTTCACATAAGACCTCGTAAAGCTTTCTTTGAATACTGAACCATTTTAAGAAAGCTTACTGTAGACTGTTCACACACACACACACACACACACACACACACACACACACACACACACACACACACTTACAGATACATATCTTTTGCCTCAGAGCCTCTCAAGTTTGACTTGGTAGATAGCATGACACCATGAGCACCTTGCCTCCAGTCAAATCCATTTCCACTTCACGGTTGGATTTAGATTTGAAACTATTTCTGGGTTTTAGGACAGAGAAGATAAGATTAGAGTAAAAGTTTCTGAAAAGCAAGAGTTATGTTTTGATAATGTAATGTGCTATTTTCACTCGCTGTAATCCCACAGCCCGAGTTCCTCTCAATCAGCTCTGGAGTTAAAATCCAAAACCTTAGTTTGACTCCCTGCAGTGGGATTAGAGCTCAGTTAAATATCCTATGGAAGAAAATCTGTGGTTTTGGCTGAAACTTTATATGAAGGAGTAGATCAATGTGTTCTTGTAGAAAAAATAAATGTGTTTGATGAGAGCACTTCTGACTTTTACAGTATGCTTAAAAGTTCTGAATTGATTTTTCCAGGCCAATTGTTGGGCTAAAAAACTGCAGTTCATTGAGGATCCATTTGAGGCTGGCTCCTGAAGAACCGGAAACTACATACACACCGATTAAAAAAAGACGATCTTTACAGCAGAAATAAACATGTTTACAGCCTGGTTCAAAAAACGAGTGTAGTTTGGATAGCTCATTTCTCGATCGGCACACACTGGGGGTGAATTTTTTTATAATGCAGCAATTTCGAAGATATTAAGATTACGAGTTTCCCATTATGAGAGGCACAGCTGACTTGATTGACAGGCGGCCGGGAACACTGTCGCTGTTGGCTAGGAGGCTCAAAGCCCGCCTCTTTAATAATAATAATACTTATATAGAACTTTCAAGACAAGTAACAAAGGGCCCGATCTACTAAAGGTTTGCGTGTATAAAAACACGTGCAAACTTGATAGCGCACGCAAAGCTGACGTACTAACCGGGTGCACCGAGGATTGCGTCTTTCCAATGAGCAAAATAGCACTCGCTATCCATTTAGCGTGTTTGCCTTCATGAATATGCAGAACACATGTAGATCATCAGAACGCACAAAATACTGGGAGGAGGAGATGCAAATGTAAACATTTAGCACACACAATGTGATTTATCAAACCTGAAGCAGATAGCGGGCGCTGTTTTTGCGTCTATATTTAGCACGTTTGAAAGGCAGGTGCAAACTGGCACAGCGTTACGCACACATGGCTGCTGTCACTGTAAAGCTCATCATAACATCGCTTTACAACATGCCCGCAACAGAGAGGGCTTACAAGCATTACTACATTTTTTAATCAATCAAACCAAGAGAACAAAATAAAAATAATAAAACAACAGAAATTCAAAGCAGTTCAGCACCACGGATAGCGACCGCATCATTCTGACACCCACTTTAACTTTTTCCACTAACAAGAGCACAGTAGGTCACTGTATCAACAGATATACCGTTTAGTAAAATTGGCACAGCGGCCCACATCTTCACATACAAACAAAAAATCTATATGAAGTACTCGGCCTACTCACCACTGTCTGGACGAGCCTTAAGCTCCGCGGACTTGTCCACGATGCACTGTATGTCCATTTTCTTTGCTTTATCAATCTCAATAGATAACATGACATGTCCACTCAGTCTCCTCAAGGGGTTTTTAGTTAGTTTTAACTTGGAGAATGAGCGCTCACTAAGCTGCCAGGCAGCTCTGCGTAACTCCTCATCTCGTGCTTGCAGCAGTGTGTTGGGGTGAATTGCCTCAAACATGTTCCCAGTTCCATTTAAGCTGGTGAATCTTTGGGACAGTTGCTGGATGATGATATCAGGCATTAAAAATGTTCACTCGAAAGTTGCTCTCTGCATCAGTGAGGCGACTGTCTTCATCCAAGTGACGCCTTACTTTTTTGGCCCTGGTTGTTTCAAAACTGTGATTGACTTCCCAGTTAAGTAGGTAGAGCAAGAGTGGCAGACTTAGCCTCATCAAATTGCTCTCTAAACACCATCAAAACACTGATTGCGTTTTGGAGTAGAGTAGAAGCTTAAAGCCACTCTGTTCTCTCAAACTCTTCATGGAGACAGCCGATAGCACACGCAAAATCCTCATTAAAGGGCGGTCTGCACCACTTTTGCACTCGTTATCATTTGCGCATGCAGTCTTAGTAGATCACCCGCAACACGCCCAGAAATAACACGTGCAAAATTATTGTGCTTTTTTACAGTGGGCAATAAAAAACATTACCTCACACTCGCTCAACAGCAGTTATGTTGAGTTCAGCATTTCCAATATGGCTGCCGCTGATGATTGGCATCAAAACAGAGCTTCAGAGACAGATGGGTGACATCACAGATACTACGTGTTATGGTCCTGATTTTTTTGTTATTTGCCCTAACCCTCTCTCTCTCTGCCTGCAGGTTGCATGGGTAGGGGCGGGGCCGGTCTCCTCAGGAGTGAGGCTCATCAGGCACACCTGTCCCTGATTTCCTCATCAGCACTGGCTTCTTAAGCCACCACCAAACACTCCTCCAGTGCCAGATTATTCCTCTAGCCGCATGCTCCATGTCCCGTTGTAGCCTTGCTCCTGAGGAGATTCAAGCCACGCTTTTCTGTGTACTTATCTCGAGTGTTTTCCAGAGGATTGATTCCTAGTTTTTTGTTTGTGATTTTTTTGATAGAACCTTTTTCCCCCTTTTTGGGTGATTTTGTGTTACTCCTAGTTTTGTACTTTTTCTAAGTTGTTTTTACCCGCAAGGCGCTTTAGTTGAACCTTGGTTTTTTGCTTAATAAATAATTTTTTCCCTGTACTCTGCATTTGGGTCCTGGTCCTTTGCTCAAGCCGTAACACTACGTCCATTATTTATACAGTCTATGCATATAACGTGAAATACAAAATGAATTAACTAATTAAAAAAAAAACAACAACTTAAAGTTAAACACATTCCCAAAGTCAGATCAGTCTGGTTTAGTAGGCTTGAAGCTAGTTGCCAAAACACTTAGACTACTCAGCATTACCTTGGTTTAAGTGCTAAGTCAGTCAAAACAGGAAGTGGCTCCTTTTGTTTTTGGATGTTGCCATGGTGAAGTCACTTCTTGTCTGTCCTGCAGGATGACCAGCATCTTCCTCCAGCTTGTCTAACTCCCATAAGGAAAGCCTGTTGAGGAAGAAGGAGAGAGCAGGAGAAGAGTGCATGATGATGAGTCAGTAAAACCTGTTGTCTGTTAGGCCAACAATGACAGGAAATGCAGTCATAGGAAAAAACACCGAATACATTGGAAAAAAAGAGAGTGATTTTAATGGATGATACATTTACACTCTTGCTGTGCTAATTCTCCTTCGCTGAAAAATCTAGAGTCATGGTAAATGGACTGTACTGTACTTGTAAAGCTATATAGCCTCTATTCACAACAAATGACTTTTTATAAAAAGAGCATGTTAAGATCAAGGATAAGCTCCAGTCCCATTTTACAGACAGGACTCAGTTTGATCACATCTTAATCCACCATCCAAACGCCTGGGTGTGCGAGGAGTTCGGGGATGCCATGGAGAAGGACTTTCCGTTGGCCTCAAGGAGGTTCTGGCAAACCGTCAGGCAACTCAGGAAAGGAAAGCAAGGCTGGACCCAGGCTGTTTTCAGCAGGGGTGGAGAACTGCGGATCCAGACTTGGGATATTGTCATGCGGTGTAAGGAACACTTTGAAGAACTCCAAAATCCAGCTGGCACGTTCTCTGAGAAAGGGGCAGAGTCTGAAGACCCAGGGGAAGTCTCTCCCATTTCCTTGTCAGAGGTCGCTGAGGGTGTCAAAAAGCTTCTCAATGGCAAGGCGCCGGGGGTGGATGAGATCCGCCCTGAGATGCTGAAGGCTCTGGACATTGTTGAGCTGTCTTGGCTGGCACACTTCTTTAATGTCGGTGGAGGTGTGGGACAGTACCTGTGGAGTGGCAGACTGGGGTGGTGGTTCCCATTTTTAAAAAGGGGGACTAGAGAGTGAGCACCAATTCTAGGGGTATCACACTTGTAAGTGGCCAGCAATGCCCAATTAAATTCATTTGATTCCGGATCGGAAGCGGGTACCCCAGAACTGCTCTGGAATTTAAATGTACGGCTGCATCTCCGCGCAACCAGCTGATCAGAGGATCACAGCTGATCAGCAGCTGAGCCGCAGCTGTGATCGGGCAGAGCAGCAGCAGTGATCGGTGCGAGTGGCGTGGGGTGTGTGCAGTCAGGGATGCTTCGTAGTGGTCCGTGGTCCAAATGGTTCTCCAGGCTTATGTAACCCTTTAACTGTTCGCTGTCCACCGAATCCACACTCCAACTCCTGGTGGGTGCAAAAAAAAACCTGACCATGCAAATCCTCAGCAGAGTTTCCTTCTCCTCTTCCCCTCTTCTCCTCTTCTCCTCTCCCATGAGAGGTGGGTGCGTTCCAGGGGGTCTTAATCAGCTTGCGCTCGTGGTGGCTGCTCATCCGTGCAGTGCTCATAAGGGACTGCTTGAATCACCGTCACCTGTGTTGTAGTCGCCACACAGGAAGTACAACACACGGCTGGGTTCGCCCCTTCACAATAAAACTCTGCTATGAAACTCTGCTATGAAACTATGGTTACACTTATGAATGTTTTGCACCCTTGGTAGGCGAAGGGAGGTATGTCTGTTTTTAAATGAAAGTTAATTTATTTTTGTACGTGAGTTGAAATGTTCTTTGTTTGCTTTTAGTTTCACGGTTTGTACTGAAGGAAAATAAATATATTGCAACTATCGAAGTGTACGTCTCATCATTTGCCAAGGGCTGTAACAACACTTCTCAGGCTCCCGGGAAAAGTCTACTCAAGGGTGCTGGAAAAGAGGCTCCAGCCTGAAGTTGAACCTCGGATACAGGAAAAACAATGTGGTTTTCTTCCTGGCCGTGGGACAGTGGACCAGCTCTTTACCCTTGTGAGGCTCCTGTAGGGGGCATCAGAGTTTGCCCATCCAGTCTACATGTGTTTTGAGGACTCGGAGAAGGCCTACGATCTAATCCATGGGGGCTCTTGTGGGGGGTTCTATGGGAGCATGGGGTTTGGGGGCCGCTACTACAAGCTATCCGATCCCTACTACAAAGACACGTTCTCAGTGTGTGTTGGCCTCAGCCTGGGTTGCCCCTTGTCACCGATCCTGTTTGTAATTTTTATGGACAGGATCTCAAGGCGCAGCAGACATTGGGGCGGTTTGCAGCTGAGTGTGAAGTGGCTGGAGTGAGAGTCAGTACCTCCAAGTCTGAAGCAATGGTTCTCTGCAGGAAAACGGTGGATTGCTCTCGGTGGGGAGAGTCTTTGGCCAAAGTGGGGAAGTTTAAGTATCTTGGGGTCTTGTTAGTGAGTGGGTCCATCCTGGTCCCAGTCTGCTGGAGCTCAAACTAAAGCCTCCTCAGATTAAGTATCAATATCTGGATCATCTGAAGGAGGAATACCATCCTGGATTTTCAGTGAAGAAGAAGTCGACCCGTTTCCTGATGAAGCTGAACAAACAGGCTCCGCCCCTCCTCCCTCGACCTCCTCCAGCCGCACCAACAAAGTGATGAAGAGGATCTACTGGTTCTTCAGGGGAGTCCAGACGGCCTTCTGTTGTTGCTGTGGAGTGGAGGAGGATTAAATGTGTACTATTTGTGCTGACGTTATTCTGCTGTCAACACAGCTCAGTACTTCTATTGTTTCATGTTCAATAAAACATGCATAAACTTATACAGAGCTCATGTCTCACTATAAAGACTTGATTTTTATAATCATGAACACAAAACACTGCAGCTCGAGTATTGACTAAAACTAGGAAGAGGGAGCACATCTCTCCAGTGTTAGCTTCTCTACACTGACTCCCAATAAAATGTAGAATAGAATTTAAAATCCTTCTTTTAACCTACAAAGCCCTTAAAAATCAGGCACCCTCGTATCTTAAAGAGCTCATAGTGCCCTATTACCCCTCTAGAACTCTACGCTCCCAACATGCAGGCTTGCTAGTTGTACCTAAAATCTCTAAAAGTAGTATGGGAGGTAGAACCTTTAGTTATCAGGCCCCTCTCCTTTGGAATCATCTACCAGTCAGAGTCCGGGAGGCAGACACCCTCTCCACTTTTAAGAGTAGGCTTCAAACTTTCTTTTTCTCTTTATAGTTAGAGCTGGATCAGGCTTAGACCAGCTTTTGTCATGCTGCTATAGGCCTAGACTGCCGGGGGAACTGGCACACTGACACACTGGGATCCTAGCTCACCCTCTTCCCCCCAACCCCCTCACTACTTACTTTAACTCTGCCTGTCCCATTAAAGTTACTAACCATAGACCTTTCTGGAGTCCCTGAGCTCCCTTGTCTCGTAGGTTCCTCTGAGCTGCGGACGATCTGGACTCCAGCTGATACAGACGTGCTGGACTCCAGCGGCAACAGCTTCTACGACTCATCTCATCACTATCACTTCTCTCTCTTACTCCCCTCTATCTGTCTTTCCAGACCCAACTCGGTCGAGGCATGATGGCTGTCTAACATGAGTCTGGTTCTGCTCGAGGTTTCTGCCTGTTAAAGGAAGTTTGTCCTCACCACTGTAACTAGCTAAATACTGTGAGGTGCAATGCTCATGGTGGATTAAGGTGGGGTCAGACTGAGTCTTACCCTGTCTTGGTGTTGGGTCTCTGTTCATAATTTGACATAGAGTGGTCTAGACCTCCTATGATTGTAAAAGAGTCTTGAGATAACGTTTGTTGTGATTTGGCGCTATACAAATAAAGATTGATTGATTGATTGATTGATAACCCTGGTTCATCCTGTAGTTCTTTGGACCCTAAAGTGAGTCTTTGACAGGCTCACCATCTCTGCAGGCTATGATGATCAATAGTGTAGAATTGTGTATGGACCCTAAATCATTTCCCACTCCGACACCGCCTCCCAAATAAGTCTTTGAGACCGACCTGTTTTTTGATTGCCTTAGGTCCCCGTAGGCTGTTTCACTTGCAGGTTTCACCAGTGTTGACGGTGCATTCATGTCTGAGGATGTTGGCAGGCAAGAAAAGAAAGATGGACATTAGAAGCCGCCAATGTCAAAATCAAACCGACCCCCTTGGTGATGATACTTTACTTTAAGTCTGTACAATGATCATGCACCAATCTTTCGTTAAAGCACTCTGTGCATTAATGAAACGAGAGTTGTATTCAACTCTCATTGTTGGAGTAACTGTGGGGTCCAAGGGGGGGTGTTCATATCCGAAAGAAACTACACTAAAGTGCCCTCTTGGTTTCCACTGTAGTAGATAAAATATCACACATGTCCTTCTCTGGTGCCCTCTCAGTGGAAAACACATGAAAAAATGTCCTCTGAATGCCCCTCAGATGTATGAAATGTAAAAAAGAATAGATAGTTTCTATCTGAGCTCGGTGAGTTTCCAGGTGACACACCATATCCCACAATCAACGAACATTTCGTGAAGATGTACACTCTGTCTGAGTGTATCTGATGAGTCCATGACTGCCCCTGCAGGATCACAGGCCATGAATGATTTAAAGACTACATGATTCCAAATTCCTCCTACTCAAAGCTGTATCTTTCTAAAGGTGCGAGATAACTGCCACATGATTCGAAAAGGATAAAGAGGTGAGAAAAGGGTGAAAAGTATTTTTGGTGATATGAAAAAGTGTAATTTTTGTCAATACATTTTGGATTGCCTCTGTTTTCCAACAGCTTGGTGTCAATGGACAGTCAAAGCTCAGTACAGCGGGGTTTGCAAGAACAAAAAATGCACTCCTTGATGGACTACGCCAAAGGTGACTTTCTGACGTCATTCACAGACTGCTCTCTATGTCATTGTGTGATGCTTGCACATAATTATGTACATTATCAAGTTGTGTCTTATTACTCCTGGAAGTTGAAGCCACTTACGTAGCCAAGTTGAAGTGTAGACCACATCCTCACCATTACATGACACAAAATTATAGGCTGCTGAATGGTGGAGTGGTTTGCACTGTTAAGTCAAAGTAAGAGGGTTCCTGATTTGAAACCTGGATGAGCCTTTCTGTGCAGATTTGCATTTCCCTGTTCGTGCCAAGCGGCAACCTCCGGTCTTAAAATATGAAGCCAATGCTTAAAGCTGGGGTTGGTAATCAGATTTAGATTCACTTTTTGTTATACTGGTTAAAATGATCTTTATGTCCTGATGGTAATCAATACATAATGTGTTCTTAAAAAAGAGCGAAGAAAAGCTGCTATCTAGAGCCGGAGTAAACCTGGGAAAACACCAACCAATCACCGTTTTTTGGGTGCCAAAATTTTAAACCATTCAAATCCCGTCCTGCCATTCTGCCCGCCTCCTGCGCGTACATTTCCCCGGCGTGAACTCCGAGTCTCCGTCTCCTGCCGCTGCTTCCCCTGACTCTACTCACTGCCCCTCTCGCTCCACCTCGGGCCTATCCCCTCTGACCCAGTCCTACAGAAAATGTAGATGTGTACTGTAGCGTTCGTCCGGACGCTGTAGTGATGACGAGCCGATTCATGAACATGTTGATCTTTAATAACCGGTCACTGTCGGCCGTTACCACGCCAACCAACAAAACAACAATCAATGTTTGAATGAATGAAGAACTTCTCCTCTTGTCTCTCCTCTCTCCAGCTCACACATTCTACACCTCTCCTGATACCTTCACTGACTGTCAACACTGTAGGAATTAAGAGCATCTACACTGAACACGTTTAACAAACAGTAGAGCTGTTACAGTATTATATATGTGTTATAACTTTTCTCCTGATATCGTGTCACCAGTACAACTGGATAATGCTAGCATGATAGTTGTGAGTGCTAACAGCAGCCATGTTTGTTTGTGTTTTTAACTTTCACTATGAGAATGTTTTGGTGAGGACCGGTTTTGAATCAGTCATGATCATATGGTCGCAAGTCAGCGGCGCTCGTGCATGTGAGCGGGGGGGGGGGGCGGCGTCGTTTTGGAGGAGCTCCGAGGGAGGAGGGGAGGGGTTAGACGGAGTCCTGAGGAAATGCTACATTCAAATTCATGCTGGTTTTCCGAGACTACTAACCCCAGCTTTAAGTGTTATAAACTGCAGTTCCTCGAGTGTCCACTAGAAGCTGGCTGCAGAGGCATCAGAAACCACATACACACCCATTCAAAGAAGACAATCTTTACAGCATTAATAAACATGTTTACAGCCTGGTTAAAAAAAACAGTTCAGGTCTGAGTAGCTAGTTTCTCTATCAGCACACACTGTACGGGGTGAATTATTTTACAATGCGACAGTTCAGAAGATATTAAACTTATAGATTTTGCCCAAATAAGGACATGACTTACATGACTGACAGTTGGGAACACATAGCTGTTAGCGAGGAGGCTAAAGGCCCGCCTCTTTACCTCACACTAGCTCGACAGCAGTCAAGTTGCATTTCCAACATGGCTCCCGCTGACGAGTGGCTTCAAAATAGTGCTTCAGAAACAGATGGGGGACGTCACAGAGACTACATCCATTATTTATACAGTCCATGGTCCAAAGATAAGCTTGTTAGGTCAACTCATCACTCTAAATTGCCTGAAGTTGTGAGTGTGAGTGTGTCTGGTTGTCTGTTTTTATGTTAGCTCTGTGATAGGCTGGCAGTCTGTCCACGGTGAACCCTGCCTCTCGCCCAGCGACAGCTTGGATAGGCTCCTATCCCATCCACCTCCCAGCCCCTTCGGATAAGCAAATATAGATACTGGATGGATGGATGGATATAAAATTAGGGTCAAGTATTTCTCTCCATTAAGCTTCATTAATGATTTTAAGATGAACATGTATTTTTTAAAATAGCTTACATCTGGGTTTAAATTTGTCAAATGTTCATGATGTCCTTGTTCGTATTAAACCATGTGAACGCTGTAGTTGAAACCATAAGTTCAATCTGAGTGCTTAATATAGAGCAAAAGCATAACAGCACCTTAATGAGTTTCCTCTCCATGAATCCTGAAGTAGTGTCATTATTCGTGTGCATGTAACATGACCAGTTATAAACAACACTCCCTATACTGGCTCATAACAAATTACCAATCTCTGGTCTCTAGGCGGTGAAATCCCCTCAAAGAGCTTTCATTCTGTGTCTGCCCGTCTACAGTTTCTGCTCATAAATCATTCATAGAGTGGGATCCTGCCACCGCAGAATCTATCAATACCTCGCATCGGTTCTGTGATGAGACTTCACTCCAGTGATGGTCACAGCCTTAAAACTGCCACAACAAATACAGCAGATGAAGATAAGAACGTTCTTTACACTGAAACATTTCTATAGACTGAAGATCAAACTGTGCTCCCTGCCTTTAATAATGCAAAGAACCATCTGTTGTACAGCCAAGGATGACATCAAGTCCCTGTCACATGAAAAGACTGCAGAAACTCGCTCTATATACAGAACCAAGAAACATGTTGAATAAGGAAGTGTGGTTACATAACATTCAGGACCTTATGATCATATGCATACTTCATGGTGTCACTATTGATCACATGAAGAGGAAATGTGGGGTAATAAAAGAGTGATGGTTCATTTCATCTATTTATTCAGAAATGTTAGGCTTTTAGTGACACAGCTACTAAACTAAAGAGCATGACATTTGGTTCAGATATTCATAGTCCCCATAGGCTGAATTTGTCAACTTTGGGGATCCACTGACTTCTCCTCTTCTGCACCATCAACCAGTCGATTTTTTTCACTTGTTCAAGGCAATATCTTGAGATCTACTGTTGTTCTACTGTTAGAGATTCAGGGTTCAGGGGTGCTGTTGACCAGCAGTTTATTAATAATAATAATAATAATAATAATAATAATAATAATAATAATAATAATGAAAGCCGCAAGCGGCGATGAACGGGCCCTCGCACAACCATGGCCGCCGCCTACGCGAGCCGCCGCCACATGTAAACCGCCGCCGCCACATGTAAACTGCCGCCACACGATGCGAAAGCAAGATCTGAGAGTATATACTGCCTCAGGTGGTGCAAATGTTCCAAGTTTTTGCCAGATTGCCAAGAAAAACTCCAAACTTGACAGTGTGCCACGCCCACAATTTTAGTCTGAACAGAATTCCTTTAACAATAATTTAATCGTCAATATGTCTGCTATAGAATGTGCCTTGTTTGGACTGAATCAGAGAAAAACTCTAGGAGGACCTCTCAAAAGTATGCACCCTTATTTGGGCGTCATTCTTTACATTCAAAGCTGTATGTGCGTTTGATGCCCCGCCCACAATTTTTGTCTGATCAAAATTTGTTCTGATAATTTTTTCTTGTCAAGGTGTCTCCTATAGGTTGCCTTTGGTTTGGACTGAATCGGAGAAAAGCTCTATAAGTTAATAGCGAAAGTATGCACCCTTATTTTGACGCCATTTTTCATGTTCAAAGCTAGGTGGCGCTCTTCCTGTTGAGTTTGGGATATGGGTGCAAGAGGCTTTTTTGTGCGTCCTGATGCCATGAATATGCGTACAATTTTTCAAGCATGTAGCTCAAAATAACCTCTATGTGGAGGGGTTTTTGAAAACTGTAGGGAGCGCTAGTGAGCACATTTTTTTGACTTTTTTTGCGAAACCCATAAAATGTCGCAATTTTCCCAGCACTGATGAGTGTGTTGGATGAGGTGAAATTACATGCATTTTAAAGTCACAAAAATCCATTTTCCGACGTTTTTTTTTTATGCCCCGCCCAAAAGTCTGACACGCCCACAACTTTCGTCTGAACGGAATTACTTTGTATTAAT